>NC_141143.1:33992624-35472624 GCF_053477565.2 Lygodium microphyllum | reverse complement strand
AGAGAGAGAGAGAGAGAGAGAGAGAAATAAAAGATAAATTTTAAAAGAGAGAGAATAAAAAGGAAAAAAAGGGGGAGAGAGAGAGAGAGTGTGTGTGTGTGTGTGTGAAGGGAGAGAGAGAGAGAGAGAAAAAGAAGAAGAAGAAGAAGAGAGAATTAAAGAGAGAGAAAATATATAATTTAAAGGAGAAAAAGAGAGAGAAAGGAAAAAAAATTAAAGAGAGAACATTGAAGAGAGAGAAGAAGAATAATAAAAATTTTAAAAAAGAGGGGAGGGAGAGAGAACACTATATTAGGGAATTTCCATGCGCTTTGGAAACCCCCAATACCTTTATTGTTTAACCACATGGTCATATCTGTAATGAGAGAGAGAGAGAGAGGTACATAGAGTGAAGGTAGTGGTGGCAATCGTGGAGGTGGTGGGGGTAATGGTAGTGGTGGTGGAGGTGGTGACATTGGTGGCAACGGCATAGATGGTGGTAGTGGTGGTGGAGGTAGCAGTGGTGGTGGTGGCGGCACTTTCGGTAGTGGCGGCAACGATGGCGACAATGGTGGTGGAGGAAGCTGTGATCGATTGATTTCATTCTTTCCCTTGAATATACATGTAGTTTCATTCCTTACCATAATAAAAGAGAATTAATTACAATAGCAAAATATTATATTTCACGAACCTTTTAAATGGATGGTATGAAGAAACATGTGTGAATTGTGGACACATGTTATACATCTTATCTTAGATTCAAATAACTACATAAATAAATAACAAAAAGTCTAAAGAGTACTCAAGGAAATGGTAGATTAGGTAGTTTTCAAGCTTTGGTTATTACAGATGCAGCTATATGACGTTTTTAAATTATCCTTTATTACATAATCACATTTTTTTTAATGCATTAAAAAATAAAAATTAACTCTGCTAGTGGCAAAAAGTTTCAAAAAGAAACTCTTGCGATGGTGACGTCGGTGTTGACATCATCCTTGTCCCCGCCTTTTGCTCAGTAGTCTCACGCCGGAGGAGGAAGGACACCCCTACGATCGCCGCAAGGCCATGTGGCGGGTTGCCGACAATTGGGGGGCACTAGGGCACCAGGTAGGAATGTAGGGCCGCTCAGTGGATGGTCCATAATAATTATATTCAATAAATTTTTTATATTTTAAAATGCGAAATCAATTTCCCTTTCCCTCAGCTCCTACAATGGTGACATGGGACGTTGACGTCATCCATGTCCTCGCCTTTTATTTGCCACTCTCACACATTTTTAAAATGTGAAATCAATTTCCTTGCACGAATTCAGGGCTGCTCGATGGATGGTTCATAATAATTATATTTAATAAATTTTTAACTTTTTAAAGCACGAAATCAATTTCCCTTCCTCCCAGCTCCTGCAATGGTCATGCATGCGGGGGTGCTAATGTCATCCCTATATCCTCGCCTTTTGTTCACCACTATTACACCCATTTTTAAAACACAAAATCAATTTCCCTCCCCCCCCCCCCCCCCCCCCCCCCCCCCCCCTTTAAACGGGTGAGAAGCTAGTGTGGCATTGAAGATAAATTTTCAAATGGGAAAAAAAAGAATAAAAAATCAATTTGAAACTTTGACAACCCCATCCCTCTTTGCTAATGTGAAGAAAAGCTTTTTTTTTAAAGCTTAAATGTTTAAAAGCATTTAGGCTTTTCAAGTTTTTAAAAGATAAAAGCCTTAAAAAGCTTAATGAAAAGCTTTGAACGTTGGGAAGCCTTAAGCCTATATAAAGGGAGGAGAGTGTGTGGAGACGTGTATGTTAATTCATCATTCTCATTGTGTTTGCAGGTCAAAAGGTTAGATTCAAATCTTCGTCCTTCATTCTTTTAAGGATTAGTTTAAATAATTTTGTCCTTCGTCATCGTCCTCTCTTCATTTTAGTGATTAGTCATAAAGATTATTTTTAATGATTAGTTTATTATAATTAGTCAACATGATTAGTTAGTGTTCATCCTTCCTTCATATAGTTAGTTTTGTCTCAATTCACGTTATTAGTCTTCGTCCTTCCTTCGTATAGTTAGTTTTGACTCAGTTTAAACGACTACTTTAATCGATTAGAGTAGATTCTGTAATCTTAGTTTAAACCATTAGTTTGAACGATTAGACTAGATTATTATAGTTAGTAAATATATTAGTTAATACTAACTTATGTAGTATTAGTTGATTAGTTAAGACTTATTAGTAGTATTAGTATTAGTTTATTAGCAATATTAGATAGCTAGACTTATTAGTGGTATTAGTATTGTTGGTACTTACACTTACGTTAGTTAGACTTACTAGTAGTATTAGTAGTAGTTAATTAGTTAGACTTAGTCAAAGTAAGTACCAAGGTTTGTCATTTAGTTTGTTTCAATCATGATACACAATCACGTTATTTCATATGCAATAGTTAGTTCATAAGTTATAGTTTGTAAGTGATGATGGAATAGCAACCTTGAGGAATTGCGAGTGATTAATTAATCATAAGTAATCACAATTAGTGATTGCAAAGGCTAATAACCTGGCCAAGCTGATTCCTAGCTAAGCACACCCTTAGCACTGCCTTTGATATGTGTCTCATTGTTACTAGACTACACAAAACAAATTCTCAATGCAAAGCCGTTACAGCTTCAACTCTTAAGAATCATTGATACATCCATCTCGGTCTCCAAAATGACAATATCAATTGCGAACGGAACCCTAGGCTGGCCGATGATCTATTCTCAACAACCCTCTAGTCTCTTGGAATGATGGATCTCTTTCGTAGCCATTTACTAGAAGTCAATTGACTACATCTGCGGATGTGTTTGCTTTCAACATGCTACATAATCCATTAATCCAAAGTACATGTCTATAACAGAATATCCATATCTAAGGACAGGGCTTTAAATCCTCAACATGCAATCCATCAAAAGGATTCTAGAGCTCCATTGTGAAAGCTCTCCATTCAACCCAATGCTCCAAGCAGAATATGAGAATGAAAGAGGTTATAGTTTTCTCGACAATATAGTTGAGCCAAGCCAATGATGACATACATTCCAAAGAGCTGATCAACATGAGTTCGCATGCATCATATTACGGAATAATAATCGACTCGTAGAAAAAACAATAACGTTTAGGACAATTGGTTTGCCTGCAAGAAGCTCGCCCTACCTAGATATCACATTGGAAAATGCAACGTTTTCATTTTTATTCCCACTTGGGTATGGTGCCTACGATGGTAACATCTATCTTAGTGAATACATCAAGATGCGAGCATTAGCTCTATTCTCTCTATATACCTCACACAAGCCTTACATCTTGATTCTATACTAGCTAAAACAGGCTGTCTTGATCACGAACATCACAAGCACGACTTGCCTACAAAGGGACATTGACAACTATAGGGACACAAACAAGCACAATTCCAATGAGGAGATCATCAAGCACATCCTCAGCTACAGTCTTCCGGCTTCAATATTGGGATCCCCATCTTGGCACTAGTGTACCTTGAAGGACCTTATCGCAATGGTCAACGTATGGGGTATGCCTCATTTCTTCCTTACATTCACTGTAGACGAGGTCATCAGTACAAGGTGGACCGAGATTAATAAGTTGGAATGCATTGCAAAGGAGTTCAATCCTAAATTCTCATGGAAAGACTGTCCCATCGAGTTTGCCATCCTATTCCACACCAAGTTCCACCTTTTCTTTAACCAGTACATTCTTGGCACAGAGTGCTTGCACTGGGCACGTCGAGCACCATGCCATTAGGTACGGAATCCAAAACAAGGGCTCCTTATATGCACATGTCATCCTATGGTTACATGAGGCAGACATTGCAAATACAACAAATGAGTTCTGCGTGTAAATTCCATCTGCGCAATTTGACAAAAAAACTAAGAGCCCTCGTCATGGCAAAGCAAATCTATAGGTGCCATCATGCCTATTACATAAGCAAAAGTAATGGCCACAGTAAATGCAAGTATTGATTTCCATATGCATAACGTGATGATCCGAAACCAACAATAGACCCTAAAACTCAATGATACATCTACTACCGTCCTGGAGATGAGCACCGAAATGTTGTGCCATATCATCCAACGTTATTGCTCCTCTAGGGATCTCACATGAATATTCAACAAGTAACAAACTGGTCCATCTCTTACTACCTACTCAAGTACGCAATGAAGGTTGAGCTGATTGGAAAGTTAAACATCCAAACAGAAGATGCCAAGAGATTGGGACTGCAAGACTTGGATGCAAACAAGTAGAAAGTAATTCTGCCACAATATTGTGCAAGCCAATGTCCCCCAACCACCGAAGCAAATGTTAAATTACATGCAAATCCTGATAATCACACAAAGCAAGTTCGTCGAGTACATTAACAGCTCGTTTGCACAAATACGACAACAGAAGTTCACAAGGACAAGGAATATCATCATGCACCTTGTAGACATTTACTGTGCCCGACCATCAAGCTTAGAGCATGTAACATTCTATTACTACCACAAAAACTACAGCATCGCCAAAACCACCAATGCATCTGATCACGAACCCACTCTCCGCACACTTATGGCAATACCATGGAGCAACATATGAGACTAGTACAATTCACTGATTTTGACCCAGACCACCAAACTGAAGGTTTCTTCTTTAACACATTATTGCAATGAACAACCTTTAGATCAAAGACCGAGCTAATAAGCGTAGAGAACTCGGCACAATCATACTACATCGAGTGCCAACTCTGTGGTATCGTGGCCAATGGGAATCTCCCAATCCTCATTTTTTGAATACTAAAAAGATGGCACCCAGATAACATGCCCATAAGTTGGCAAGTACAACCTAGCAACATTCACAATACCTCCAATAGATTTTGACTATGAAAGTAGCGTTGCATCAATAAGGATAAAGATGATACAACTCACAAAAGAGTTTTGAAGAACAATTCCTGACAGTACTCTAACAACACAACAAGCTGTCTACAACCACCTCATCGATGTGGCATACAGCCTATACATTGTTCAATGGCACACCATGCAATGGAAATAGCTTCCTCATATGTTACTACAATTACAACCTCATTGCCAGAAATAAGACTGTACCACTGACAATGAGCACAGGAGCAGCTGCAACTAGACTATGCAGCCTATCTACCATGCTCCACTACTAATTCAAGATACAATTATGTGCACATCAATATCCAACACAGTTGCAAGAGACAGACAAATGTTACATTACCATAAGAGAAGCTAACGCAATCATCATTGATGAGATATCCATCTTAACAAGGGCAACATTTGGTATAATAGTGTGCCAAATAGTGAGTGTCTGCCAAGACCCACTGCCCAATCCATTCAGCAAGAAGCTCATGATACTATTTGACGATCTTGCACAGTTGCTACCTGTCTGCAACTATCAAACCAATTTTTGCAAAAAATGTCATATCACCTCCTCATCTTACTGGGCACATGAAAAGCAACACACTCTCCAAACCTCAGTATGGCCCGTACGTGACCTGTCATTCCTACAATTTCTACAAGTGATCAGGCATCGTTGTCCAACAAAGCGAGAGATACATGAATGCTTACATCAATGCATGATCGATGATAAGGACATCCTAGATTTCGTCTACCAAGAAACAACAATCATATGTACACACAAGGAAGATGTTTGCAACTACAATAAGTAGATTCTACACAAATACTACACAAACGAATAGATCCACATTGTCAAAGTTCAGATGGATGCAAACAACGAGCTAGCATTGCAAACCTGGCTACATGACAAGAACTTCCATGAGATAGACAAGATAGCAATTGGGGTGACTCCAATGATAACTGAGAATACTGACCTCACCATAAGTGCAACAAACGGTGTGATGTCATTAAACAAAAAAATGACATCACGAATCCAAGTCACGTTCCAAACAACAAACCAACAACTCACCCTATGGTGCAGCAAGCACCAATGTAAGGCACTGAATAGCAAGTGATACCATAAATCCACATTCTCTTTGACACTCACATTATATGCAATCACCAGTCACAAATCGCAAGGTGCCACAATCAACCAAAAAGCACTTCTACACATTAGAAGCATGTTCGCGTCCGAACTAGTCTCGTAATGCTCTCGTGCGTAGCCGAAAGAAGGAATTTGCGTATTGTCAGTATTCCAGATCCATCTACCTTTGCTCTGACACCTTTCTTGACACCATGATTCAAGTAGAGAAACAACACAACTCAAAAAAAAAAAGGTCTAAACACAACACATTCTATCACTTAACAATCTCATACACTTCTTACAACAAGTAATAAATCTTTCTTTCAAACATTGTTTGTTAATATGCTGATGTGTTTTCCTAATTTCCTTCTCCAAGTAATAGATTTATTAACATATTAATGTGCTTTTCTCATTTTCTTATTTATAGATATACAACACCCATCAAGGCAAAGATGATTCTAGATGAGGTACGCACAATCCAAATGATACCTAGTATGTACAAAAATATAAATATATTACTTTACCTACCCACATTGACCTATGCATGCAGATGCTCCATCTATACATTCAAAACCACATGAACATCTAGTGTCATATCAAGAACTGTCTTGTAAATATACAAAATCACAGGTTCATAACGACAAACCAGATGAGAATAGCAAATGTTGCTAGGAAAAAGCCATCAACATTAATCAAACAAACCATACAATGACCTCCAAAAACTAATGGCCACATGCACTCAAATTCTTGATAACTAATGGCATCTTACATTAGATGACAAGCTCACAACTAGTACAGAACCTCCTACAAAGTTCACAACCCTAATTTTTTTGTGAAACAACACTAATTGATATGCACTTAACGTATAGGATTTCTCAAAGACATACTCGACAGACTTGAACTTGAGTTCGAAGACTCCGTTGACAATCCACTACGAACAAGCACGGCCCTAACACTTCTGAACACAAGAACAAATAGCATCAAAACATACCCAATTGAGTTGCTGCACTATAGATTGAACATCTCACTCAACCAATTGGTAGAAGTCGCGAGAAAAAAAAGCAAGGACACACTACAAGATTACATGAAACATAAGCACTACAATCACGATCATGACAATCCTGCAATAACGATCGACAAGGTCACATACCTACTGAGCAAAGAGGTCTACATCCAAAAACAGAGTTCGACAAACTCTAGTCCATTCAACAACATAATCTACCTAATATACAAGTTCTCAAACAAGACTTTTTCTTATACATTTTTAAAAAAAACTAACAATATCAACTTTTCTCGTAGACATGCAGACAAAAGCAAACAAAGAAACCAAACTTCTACCAGCGCCAACCTCGCAACCTCAACTACTACAAGCCTTGGCACCAGCTCAAGTACTTCCACATCATCCGGCACCATCCACAACAAAAACCCACCAGCCAATCCAAAAGAAGTGCCAACGCAAAGACACAAAAGTAAGTACATCATCTACAATATAAGATGAAAGAAAAACATCAAGGAGTATGTAGAACAGATGAAAAACATCAAGAAAAAAATCCAACACCACCAAAAAAATTGCGTCAAGCAAATGAAGAAAGACATAGAAACACTCCAACCATTCGAGGATAACTTTAAGGTTGACATTGAAGCAATAATTGATAGCAGAGACAAGTCTAGGAATTTTAAGCAAGCCACCATCTATAAGAAAAATGCAATCGTGACAAAGTACAACCACTTATACAAACACCTAACAAGATATTAAAAGTATTATTTTTTGAAGAGAAGAAACCTCATTTAACATAGCAAAAAAAATGTGAATATTCAAAGTCATGACTCATGATCATTGACTCCGACTATATAATTATACATGTTCTCCTTTCAAGATTCTCCATGTGTTTAAACAACGCTAAAACTTATCTACAAATGTACTTCGCTTTAAAACATGTCACATGTCTAAACACCGTTAGTAAAACTACTACATAACAAATATGCAAGAATTGCATATAGAACTCCATACTCCTTTACCTAGCTACATCTATCAACCGAGTTTTGAGTTTTGAATAACTCACGATATCATGTAGACATCCCCCTCGTTTGTGAAGTATTGTTTTGATGACACATGGGTTGGTTGGCACATGTTTATCGATGGCAAGAGAAGCACAAACACGTTAACTGAATTTGGGGAAAACAAGCCTTAGTTTTATGTGGTTAGATAGAGAGCTTCATCTCGCGGGGGAGGCTTCCATGGTCGCTCGTTTCCTGCTCTGATGAGAGTAGTAGGTGATTTGGTAGGTAGACATGC
Source organism: Lygodium microphyllum (assembly GCF_053477565.2). Lineage (NCBI taxonomy): Eukaryota > Viridiplantae > Streptophyta > Polypodiopsida > Schizaeales > Lygodiaceae > Lygodium > Lygodium microphyllum. The sequence goes on along the minus strand of NC_141143.1, from coordinate 35,464,343 downwards.
CCTGCAGCTTTCAAAATTTGCACCTTTCTTACCAGATAAACTAAATCCTATCGAATAGCACCTCAACGTGATGCGATGACCAGGTACAAAGAAGGCGCAATGAAGAGCCGCTCTGTGCATGGCTACATCTCCCAATCCAATCCAAATGTACCAAGCAATGATACTAGCAACCAACTCCCATCTGTGGTAGTCTCTCTAAGTCCACTGTGCCTACAAGTACTCTAGAGTGAGTCCATTGTGCTGTGGGTGGTTTGGAGTGGGGATCCTCCCCAAATATTGGCAAACAGTGAGGAAAGAGTGGCTCCCCTAAACATTCCTACTTCCCTCCCCCTCGATATTTTGTTTACTTTTTATACTTCCCATTGAGCAGCTACACAGACTTATAAAGGCATGTGCCATACCAGCTATTCTGAAAAGCTCTATTCTCTGCAGAAGAACAGCTACATCCTTCTCATACATTGTTTACACACTCCGCACATTGTAGATTAAAGAAATATACTTTGTACACGAATGTTGATAATTCATTCACTGGTTAACCATCCTGCTCATACATTGTTTACACATTCTGCACGTTTCAATATAAAGAAGAGTACACTTTGTCCATGAATGTTTATAACTCATTCACCGGTTAACGCAGTTTCATTATCAGAAGCATGGCATTAGATAGGCCCAGATCAATGTCTTTCATAGCAGTGCTGCCATTTCTTCTAGGTGCGTTTAGAGAAACCTGCCAAGATTGAGGTTTATCAAGATTAGGCAGCAGCTTGAGTAAGCCTCCTAAACAATGATCTAAGGAGGATGTGGTTAGCATTACAGGACTCCAAGCAGCAGCAAGTATACCACTGCCCATGGCTCAATAAACAATGGAACTATACAAAAGCTTTCGTTTGGGCAAAAAATGAATGGCACAGGACGTGGTTAATTGACCACCATAATATGGGTAACATCCTTTCCTTCTACATTGGCTGATCATAGCAACTCTTAGCTGCAAGCTGTCCATTACTTGCTTTCCTGCTGCACAGCCAATGCGAAAGAAACAACATTATTGACCTACTCCAAGTGCATGCACTACTGGAAGCAGATTGCAAGGTATCAAAGTCAACCTGGCCATCAGAAGACTCCATCGTCCCATGAGAATGAAGAGTAGGATGATGCTGATGTTGTGGTTGAAAACTTTGTGCACCAATTTGCAGCTGGTTAGATACCTGTCATGCAGCGTTTAGCATGAGAGATCCATAAAAGTTTCACATCCACATGCATGCGACATGTCTGCAATGACCAACCTGTTGGACATCCTGTTGGAAGGTTGGAGGTTCAGCTGGAGTTACATCTATATTGACAAAGGTTTGACTGCAATTTTGGGCATTGATGGTGGTTGCTCCATGATATTGCATGCCAAATTGATTCATGGTCGAAGCAGCTGTATGAAAGGGCCTACCAACAACACCTTGTGACAAATCAACCATGCCCATACCTGGGCTAGTACCCATGTTCATGTTAATGTTCATATTCATGCCCATTGGCATGCCCATGCCCATCCCAGCATGCCCCAGTGGCACACCAAGCCCAACAGGATGAAGAGGAGCCATTTGAGCCATCTGCAACTGAGGTATAGCAGTAGGAATCATCATTGGATTTAAACCACTCCTCATAGAGACCATCTGTGATTCAATAGCAGCTGTTAGAATACACAAGCTGCAATGGTATCTTAAGACCTGAAAAATGCCACCACAAACGTCACCTGTAATTGCAACTGCAGTGTCTTCATATACTCGATTGCCTCCTCTAGCATAGAAGCCTTGTCAGTCTGCCGAGAGCATCGCAGTTGGTACAAAAGATAGAGCACAATAAAACAATAACCATCTCAAAGAGCATGCACACCTTGCTGGAATTGGGGATGAGCTCCTGCAACGCCTTCATCTTCTCATTGATTCTGCTGCGTCTTCTCTGTTACAGAAAACACGTTGATGGTAAGATGGTAGAACAATTAGGAGATATAACGCACTTCTGTTTTCAGGAGACTTAACAAATGGCAGTACCTTTTCAGACAGGTTGTGAACCTCTGCAGCTCTGTTCCTTTTAGAGGATGATGACTTTCGAGTTGGCTTTGAATCCATAAATTCATCATCAGGATCCTGCTACATACCTTAAGAGGCTTAGATATTCAGGTGAGAAGCCAATGCCATAGAGTCAACCTTGATATGCATCATAAATTTTGAGAGGCCCTGATGTTCATTTGCAAGCTTACTGAACAGGATACTTGGGAGCCACTTACCTCGCTTTGGCAATCTGAATCCTCCAGCTTCCTCTTCCCACTGGAGGCTGCCTCTTTGGTGCTCAAGTCAGCACTAGTTTGGGACCCACCAGATCGAGAGACAAACCCAGAGTCAGATCGTGTGCAAACACCTGCCCACTTTCCTGAACCTGTTGGGCATTCCACCCTTGTAGATTCCAATCGACCAGAAAAATTTGCACCTACGGGCATGGTGCATGATTGACCCCTACTGCTTGCATTGCTTGAGTAGTCACATGCCCTCCTGAGGGAAGCCTCCTCTGTAACAAGACTACAACCACTTTGCTGCCGTGCACTGGATAATTGCAATTGTGCACCAGAGAACTTCCCTGATCTCTCACATGGAAGAGCATGTGATGACATAGATATGGACGAGGTTGAGGCTGCACTTCTGTCATCGACCGAAAGGCTGTTTGCCTGGCCAGTCTTAGAAGAATGCATACTTAGACTAGCCAGAATATGCGAGCTGTTTGATAAGTCCGGTAGCCCAACTTTACTTGGCTGAGCACAAAGCTGTTTACTGTTAGTGGGCTCAGAAAGCCGTGCACTTAAGGATGCTGCTGAACGCTCTGATCTTGTGGGAATCTTCATAGAAGAGAACGAACTTGCTTGCGGTGGTTGCCTAGATGTTCTCACTTTGCTGAAGGCTTCCAAGCCTGCTTGTGGAACCAGACCAGCGGCGCGCTCAGCTCCCAGTGCGAGGGCGCCCTGAGCGCTAGTTGATCTCATCAGGGATGCACTTCCCGCATTGCAGACAGTATGACCCGTGCCAGTTGGACTTCCTGCCATGAGATGACCACCACTGACTGACCTGGATATAGCCTCAGTCCCTGCCATGGTACTGGCTGACCTTTCGAAGCAAGTCCCCAAATTGGCAGGGGGAACGCCGGCAAGTCCTGCATCCGCTCTGTCCAAGGAGGTTGTTCTAGCTACAGACACCGAAGGCCAATGCCCAAACAGATCTGAGCAGTAGCTCTTCTCGAGGGAATCCTCCATGGGGTATTGCAGCCATGTGACAAGATCTTCCTCATAAGGATCAACAACACCCCTGTTGGCTGGTCTGGAAGGATTGCTAGCTGGGTTGCCGTTGTTTGACATGCCGGGAGGAGAGGCATCAAAGGAGGGGGACCTAGGCAAAGGGGTGGCACCAGGGGAAGGGGCAAGGCATGGGGACTGGAAGAGTATGGAGACTGAAGGGAGGAGGCAGGGGCAGGTGCTGGAAGGGAGCTAGCTAGGACTGTGAGCCAGAAAGGGGAGGAGCTGCAGCTGCTGCTGCTGCTGCTGCTGAACTGAGCTGGAGAGTTGGGGGGGACAGCAGGCCCCTAAACTTGGAGGGACAAACGGGTAAGACAGGGAAATCCCTCTTCTCTCTCTCTCTCTCTCTCTCTCTCTCTCTCTCACAGACTGTGGAGTGTCTCCCTGTGAGACCGTGAGACTGTGATTAGACCAAATAGGCATGCCCTGCTCTGGCGGCACGGCTCCATCATGGCGGTGCCTCGCCAAATACAGCCCCGCATGCAGAGCCTACCCTAAGACTCAAGAGCCGCAGGTGCCTAGTGGACCCCGCTTATATTACTTCAGCGGCCAGTAGGCTCCCACGTCAGCGCCACGGCAGCACGGCCCTGCCCCCGACGAGATCACACGCTGCCTCACGTCGCATGACAAATCATTTGCAGCTGGTTAATTAGCCGCGGGATTTTTCTTCATTATCTGGTTTGCCACGTGGCAAGCCACTTGTGGCTTTGCCTGATCCGCTTTGACATTAGATGCTCTCTTTCTGGCTGGGGCCCACGTTGGGCTCTCTACCTTGTTCTTTCTGATTCTCTCTTCCAAGTTCCCGGCCCCCCGCAGCCCCAATATCTTTTTTAGGCTCCCTCGAGTCTCGAGTTTCACCAAATAAGACGCCGTTATTTTCGGGCATTCAAAGGTCATTCCTTTTCCCGTTTTTGTTAAGGGAAAGGAATTCGGTAAAACATCCCGCTCGTGGCCTATTCACTTCAAGGAAGCTTAGCCCTTAAGGCTTAGGGCCACGCCAAAGTCTAGGTAGCCATATATCCCAAACTCACCACCATGTGGAGGTGAAGTCGCCTTAGCAACTCAAAGCGGCTCCATTTTTAGACCTACTAGAGTAATAGGCCCAATAAAGTAGCTCCTTTCAAAAAGAAAACACACCCCACCCCCAATTGAGTGACAATTTTACAAGAAATATGTGACTTTTTTAGTCACTTAACAATACAATACGAGTTTTTTTAACTTATAAACTAGCCTAACTTAAGTCAAACAATTGAGCCATGTCAACTTTTTTTATATTTTAGATTTCGTCAAACCCTAAAGCAATGCATCCTCGAGTGTCACTCTATTAGCCCCTCACTGCCCCTCTTTAATGAACCTTTTGTTTGTAACTAAGGCTACTTGATAAAAAGTATTTCTTCCACGTGGGGACTCATTATGTGGCATTTCTAATGGTGAAGGTACTATATGAGCAAGGCCATGGCACTCAATGATTGGAGGGAGAGATCTACTCTCGATCACCATTATTGGATCTTGTATGCAATTTTTTGCATGCCCTCTTGTGCCATTTGTTGTCAAACCCTTTGAATTATTCATTGCTTATTGCATTTACGACATCACAATCACCCTTGTTTTGCAAGTTCCTCTTACTTCATGAGACAAAATGCCTAAGCATGAGTTTTTGTGTAAATCTCAATTTTCCTTGTTAATCAAATACCAACCCCTTTACCCTACAGTTGAGTAGTGCTAAGGTTAGGGTCCAATGCTTGAAGTACCCCTAAGAAAGGGGCTATATTGTTTAAATGAAGGTTAAAAATGGATTTTCCCTTCAAAATAAGGATATGTCTAGTAGTATCTCCTTTTAATCTCTTCTTTAAAAAGTTGAGATTTTAGCATAGTCCTTAAGATCAAAAGCTAGGCCCTATTCAACACTCACGAATCCCTAAAAGAAAAGGGGACGTCGAAGGAGCCCCTTCTTGGAAATATGGTTGACATTTCATATAGTGTTGGTTGATCATGATAATGTTTTTTATAGACTTTCTTCATGGTTCTAGTCCATCATCATCACATCAAAGCTACCAGAGAGAAATATGTGTTTTTCAGTCCTTGTCTAAGTATCTAGCTTGACAACCAAATCTAATCAAACTCTTTCTTGAAACTTGTTCCTTCTCCTTTTTCATTTGTATATGAAAAATATGTTGGAGTTGTATGCAAAGGCTTCCTTGCATCCCTAAACGTTAGGGGTGCATGTTAGACGAGCTTGCATGAGCAACTTAAGAGAAGGATGGGGTCCAAACACCAAAGGTATTAGCCACTCATTCTCAAGGGGCTCTCTTATGTCTAGATCATTTGGGGTGCATGTAAAAGATATCACATGAGCACCTATAACTTTAAACAACATGGGGTGCAATTCCACAAATGAGTTAGAGAAAGACGCATAACATATTACAAGTGTAGCCCCCTTTACATAGGTGTGTACCTTAATTTTTAAGGCCAATGCAAGGCATAACCTTGCATAATTGTTTATAAGGTGAAATTGAAAATTTGAAATTTCACTCCAAAGAAAAAAAGTTTCACTCATATATAGTAATAGAATAGATAGTACATTATTTTACCTATTAAAATATTTATTACATAATAAAGGCTTTCCATTGTGTATAAGAGATAGCTATCTTCATTTAAAGAGCTACTACAAGCACCTTCCCACTACTATCTAATCATATAAATTGCAAAAAGGAAGGTGCCTTAAGTGTACCAACAAATTTGTGACACTTGTCTCAATTCACCTATGCAAGTGACTAGATTCTTCCATGAAGGATTTCATTGGAGAAAGTAGATGGACTCACCATCATCTAAGTTTGCATGGATCTCTCCAAGCCATGTAACTTATAACTTGAGTTCACCTTCTCATTGTCATTGACGACCAACAAAACTTATCCCCAAAATGAGCTTTCAATGAATAGCTTCTCATCATTTCCACGAGGAGCTCACCTTCTTTCTTTTACTTCTCGAGTATGTAGGACTGAAATTTGATGAACTTCAATGCTATCCTTCATGCCTCAACATGTACCATGCACATCACACAAAAATAAGTAAACAAAGGTCTATATTTTTAGGAAACAAGACCTTCATTTACAAGTAACTAGAAATTTCCTTAACCTTGACATTAAGAGCTTGTTTAAGTGACAATCAGGACGAGAAATAGGTATTGAGAAACTTTCTTAATGCATATTATAAAATCATAATCTATTAAAGTGGTAAACTTGATGCACCACAACCGTATGTCCTTGGACGACAGACTGAGATATGAACTCCTTATATAAGCATAAGGTCAAGGACTACCCTTAAAGTTCACACCTCAATCCACAATACTATAGACCATATAGTAAATTTTGGGGCTATCAAAATGTGGTCAAATCCAAGAAACATGAAAAAGAAAAGAAAATGTGATTTTACAGCGTGGATAGTCATTTTCATCTTTTGATGAGTTCCTCATGGGTTCTTATATAATTTTAGATAGCTTCCAGATGTAAAGAACTTAAGTTCTCATCTATTTGGTTTGAAGTGAGACAAGCTTCAATCTTTTTAAGTGGCACTTGCCAATGGTTCAAGCTTGCCATCTTTCTACTAGGGAAACTCGAGTGCATCACAACAAATATATATTGCCTTGTCATATAGATGTAACTACTTTCTTAATTGAGCAAATATTGAAAATTGACTCGTGTCTTCCTTCCTATAGAATCTTTTTTTGCTTTTAAAAAATGTTGACTTTATATGGTAGTAGGGGGTTGTTCTTTTTATTGCTTAAATAACCTCTTTTGATTGCTAGGTAGGACACAAAGATCAAAGCAATCTCTCAATTTTGATTAATCACACCATGAAATAGATGTTTGAAATGCGTGCTCAAGCTTGGTATTGCTTGGGAGTTGGTAAAACTCTTCCCAGTATGTTCTTATGCAAAGGTGTGCATTGAACTATCTAGTGTAAAAGCCTTTTTGTATATTCTTGGTGATATATCAAACATACTATCATGAAAGCATAAGTTATACTAGTTAAATCAACATTGGATATAGGGTTTGTTTTGAGGAATAAATGCTAGCATGTACATATTAGCATCTAGACATATCAAAGAATAAGAAACTTCACTAGCTTCACCATGCTTCTACTTAACTTGCATCATATGGGAAAATTGTGAGATTTCTAAGAGTCCACTTTGATTAGTGGTGATTTTGGTAGCACGTAACAATGTAGCCTTTTGTAGATGTGTATGTTTTGGAAATTTTAAATACATGTTGCTACCAACATAAAGAACAGAACTTAGAGTAAAATCTGTTGTAGTGCAAGTATAAGCAAGCTTTATTGATGCATTAAGAAGCTTTATTATGAAGTTTGACACATTAAGTAATATGTGTGCGAGTCCATCTCACTTGTTCCTAACTAATAATATGTGTGAGAAAATATCATTGTTTAACATATTTATATTGACGTATAGATACTTTAAGGTCACCAATTTAAATTAGGGTGTCACTATAGTTGATAATTGATAGGAGAGAGATGATGACAAAGGCACACATGTGCTCACACATACATTCTCTCTCTCTCTCTCTCTCTCTCTCTCTCTCTCTCTCTCTCTCTCTCTCTCTCTCTCTCTCTCTCTCTCTCTCTCTCTCTCTCTCTCATTCATTGTGTTTGTGTGTGTGCACAAGTGCACACATGCATGCATGCATGCTTACTTCGATGGTATCCAAGTGCCACTACATAAATCACTTTGTGATATGACCATTTTGATACTTTTAATTGCTTACGATAATTCCAACTTTTAAAAAGAAAGTTAGTATATGTTCTATGAAGACTTACATTTAAGAAAGGGGATACATAAAAAGTCATACATGTACATATCTTATAAGCTTAAATAGGGGGATATATTAGTCTTACAAGCTTCATAAATAGGGGTTTTTTTAGAAGTCCTTGCACGCAGGTGACATGTCTTCTTTACTATGAGTGAACCCCCCGTAGTCATTCCCATTCATGAGAGAGACAACATAAGTATGAGTGCTAGGTATTTGGGGCAATGTAGCTTCTTAACCAATGTATAGTTAATGAAGTTGTGAGTTGACCCATCATCCACAAGAATATGGACTTGTCATCCATTGATCGTACCATGCATTTGGACCTAATCGCGGGGGCCAAACATGGGCTACCATGGTGTAGCAGTCAAGCAACACTTATGCTCATTAGTTTGATGGATAACTTGTACAGTTGAATATTTAGAACAAGCTTCCAAAGGAAGCATTTGTACCATGTGTATTGCTTTTTCTTTGTTCTTGTTTTTATCAAGCTCATTACCTTTAAGTTTTGGACACAATTCTTTTTTTCATGAGGGCCTAAGTAATTGAAGCATAACTTCTCCTTACATGCTCTCACAAGCTCTTTGCTTGAGAGTGACCCTCTATCCCCTCTAGGCTTCTTAGTATTCTCTTCTTTGGATATAACATTGAACTTTCTCTTCCCTACTAATGCCAATATAGTTTTTTAATGTGACATATGTAGATGTTTTCCTATCTAACATATCATAAAAAATCTATGCACTCTTGATGGCTTCTTTTAGTGTTTCAAGATATTGAGTTTTCACCTTGGCCTTGTACTCCTTGTCCAATATTCGAATGAATACTCTATCTTTTGAAAATCATCTAAGACATCAAGTTTGAAAATGATTTCTCTATATTTGGAGTTGTATTGGGTTGGTGTCAACCCTCCATCTGACACTTGTCCCAGGCAATCCAATTTCCATCATTTCATTATTAGAAAGAAGTTATTTTTGGAACATTTCCTCAAGTTTTGCCCATGTTGTAGGATGAGTAATGGCATTAAGACTCATCCACCACTTGTAGGTCTTACCTACAAGTGTGAGGCTTGCCTCAAGGGCTCTAACAAAATTTGGGATATGAGTAACTAATATAAGTTGCTCTGCTTTTGTAAAAAAGTATTGAATGCATCCTTATTATGATCTCAATGATGGTTAATCACATATTCAAGAAGAGTATAGTTCTAATGTCCCAATGAACTTGATGAGCTAAAAAAGCTAGCTGAATCCGAATCTAATTTCCTACAGAAATGGCACACTCTCTACATCCAATGGAAACAAGAGGGTTTCCAAATCATGACCAATGTAGAGCAAAGATGCACCACCAAGACTTCCGAATATGACCCCACTTACATGGCCCCAACATCATTTAGAGTATTGGCCATGAGACGAAAACAAACCATTAGAAGACAATGCCATGTTGAATCCATACTTAGATAGGATCGTAATAGAAGAAGAACTTCACGTTCTTAGAAGAATGAACTCAGGTGACCTCTTGACCAATGACTTGACCTATATCACACATGTGAGTATTTGCTCATAAGACATGGACCACCCTGCTATATTGGAGTATAACCCAAATTTCTACGATTGGCTCTCGAAACACTAGATCACACCAATAGCATACCAAACACCCTTACTCCTTCATTCTCCAATCTTAGGAAGGATTCTCATCGTTCCGAGGGGTGGGAGTAAGGTGAAAGGTGAATATGAATCGAAATATGATTGAACTCCAAAGAGAAGGATGAATTTAATTTTTAGTTAGTGAAAAATTCTTCACGAAGTTCTTGCGTGAAATGTATGGATTGATTGGTATGAAATTTTTTCATTTCTTGATGTATGCATTTCACTATTTGATAATTTTTCCTTCTAACCACTTCATTTTTGAAGCAAAAAATTTCCTTCAAAGAGAACATCCCTGAGTCCACTATCAGATTGCAAGTGAAGATTGCAAAAAATCCCTGAGTCCACTATCAGATTGCAAGTGAAGATGGTGCATGCTCTCTTCTTGAGCCAGAGGTACATTGCACTCACAAATAGAATAGGGGTATCACTACTCGAGAGCATTGTACCCTAGGCACTGGATGAAGCAAATCTAAACTCTTATGTCCAAACAAAAATCTAGGCGTTAGCTAAGGTATTGGCGTCAACTCTAAGAGCCATGGGCAGAGAATCCCTAGCGGTGATAGAGGTTGAGTCAAAAAGGAAAAAACCTGCATCCAAGGCATCGAATATATGTTTTTTAGGAGTGCTAATATCCCTAATACAAGAGTCCATGGGAGAGATGGATAGAAAAGAGAAAGGGAAGAAAACACCACAATAATAGCTGATCCATGAGCATCACTCACCCATTCCAATGAGCCCTCCCATCTCTTTCTCTACAAGAAACCTTGGGGAAGAAAAGCTAAGAGAGTTCAGTAAAAGAAGAAGCGGAGCAAGCGGCTAAGAAGAGGGAAGCTAATTGCCAAACTCAACAATAAGGAACCTCAAGTGAAATAATGGTCAGCGAACAAGGGGAGCAAGGCTCAGCACCATCCAAAGCTAGGGAGAGAGGTGAAGAATTATACTAAGGATTCCCATCAGGAAGACCTGACTCACCAATGAAGAAAGTAGAGACTTGTAGAGGACTGAAGAAGATCAAGGAAACTCCTCGAGGAAAGTAAAAAGAGACAAGAGGAGGAGGAAGAAAGGTTAAGATGAGAGGGGGAGGAGCAGGTATCCATTGCCATCAGAAGATCAATAGAACATACCTCTCAATCCCAAGAACTGACCATGATGAGCGTGACACATGAAGATGTGCCTAGTACAAGTGCTGCTTGTCCACAGAGGAAGTTGAACAGAGGCCAGTGATAGGGGATAAGGGAAAGGCATCCATGCATGAAACACCATCAAACATGGCTACCACAACCACCCCAACACAAGTAGCCACAAAAGTAGTGTCAATGAAAGTGACGTGATGGCATGTGTGCAATACCTACTACTGGACAAAGTGCATGAGTTGGCACCAAGGACATCAAAAGGGGTCTGAATGGTTGAAGCCAAGAGATTGGTAGTAGTCAATGCAGAATCCTTCTAAGGTCCTAAGGTAGTCAATGCAAAATCCTTCTAAGGTCCTAAGGTGCCATGTCTTGAGGTATCAACCACTTTGGTATCGTCGACAATGTGCAAAAAAAAGGATTATGATGAGCTAGTAAAAGAGCTCTAGAGCAAACGTTGGAGAATGAATGAGGAGAGAAACATTGCCTTGCAAAGCTAGAAGCAGAAAATGATGCTTTTGCAGCCTTTCAACTAGAAAAGATAAGGCAAATGACAATATACACCAAGGAAGTGACGGTGCTGAAAGAGGTCTTAAAGGCAAGACAAGGTGGTGAAGAAAATTTGCCAGACCTGTATGAGTAAGAAAGGAAAAGCTATATGGCTTTAGAGCAACTATATGCCTTAAACTCCAAAGAAAACAAAGACTTGGACTTAGAAAACAAGGAGTTGAAATAGTAGAGGGATGAATTGAGACAAGAGCTACATGTCATAAAGATTTAAAGAGATAAAGAAGCCATGAAGAAGATGGTAGAGCTGCATAATCAACTCTAGGTAGCATTCCATAAGTAGGGCATCCTAAAGGAGCAGGTGGAATGCCAAGGCCAAGATAAAGAGAAGATGCTTGTGAAAGAGCAAGAGCAACTAGTAACCATCCTCTCACAAGAGTAAAATTAAAGTCTTGAACAGATGAGAGAGAAAGCTGAGGGATGGGAGGAAAGGAATGAGGCTAGAATCAAAGATTTACCAAAGTGTCTAGTGCTATCAAAAAGCTTCGGTAAGTTACTCATGAATACATGTGTGCATCACATGGGTTCAAATAATGTATTTTTAAGATACATTTTTTATACATTGTTTACATATAGAAGGGTGTAATATAAAGGGGCTATTTATAGATTGAATAGAAAAGGGTTATGTCTTAGTCATGAAAAATTCACAGATAAGGATATTTGTAAATAGGCCTTGAACGCATGTGATGTAGAGGATATACATATAGTAACTTCCCCAATTTAGAAAGTGTGCACATAATGGCTGAAGGAAAAGTGAAAGTGATAGAGATGGGAATGATAGCACAACAACAAGAGGCTTTCTTGAACATAGTGTTGCATATCACTCAGAGGCGGAAGGAGAAGAGACAATCGAAGGGCTCAAAAGAAAACTAAAACTCATAAGGAGAGCCTTACGATACAGACTCCATGAATAGACACCTAGGGCTAGAACCAGCCTAAGTATAGAAGAGTAAAGGCAACATTTGATCAAGGCAGGATAGTCTAGGCAAAAGCTTGTGACATGCTAGGATTTGGGGAACAAGAGCAGTAAGCACACCCCCCTACTCAGGAGCCTTTAGAGTCAAATCTTGAAGAAGTGCCTAATTTTCAATAGGAGAATGATGAGAAAGAGTAGCCTAATGTGCCAAGCCCACCCCCACAAATAGAATTTTAAGCAGAAGTACATGATAAAGACCCCATTATTGCCCACGAGAGAATTGTGGAATTGAGGTGTAAAAGGAGGGAATGGCAGAGTTGTCATAGAGAAAGCTTAGTACCAAGCCCTAGCCAGTTCTTGAAGCCCCTATTCCTCAAGGTGAAGAATGCTTACAAATCAACTTGGAATGAGAATTGCCTCTATGGGAGTAGTATGAAAGCCATTGTAACCCATTTGATTTCACCTTGTCCTACCCCCAATCACTTGATCAAGTAATATCACCAAGGGTGGTGGAGGTGATGCCAGGAGGCATATTTCATGGTGGATTCCGTGCCACGGTGGATTCTGTGAGGTTTTACGGTGGATTCCATAAAATTTGATGACCGGGGCTCATACACAAAGTGGATTCTTTGTGCAAGAAGTTGATGGGGACGCCTATCCTTTTCGGGCGTTTCATTAATTTAATGTGTACATGGGTGATTCCATAGCGGGTGATTCCACAAAATGCATATTAAATTAATAAACGTTTATGAGTTTAGAGTGCGTACTCGTAATAAATTAAGGTTAGGATTTATTTCTAACCAGTTGATTTATTTATGTAGCTGAAGACTGCTAGGTATTCACTTTTGTCGATTTAATTGTATTATTTTACTAATGATTGTGAATGCTTCAGTTTATGTGTAGAGATAGCAGCAGTGGCGGAGGAAAGCATTGGAGGATAGCGAGTATTCGATTTATCATTTATATTTTGATGGGCGCCATGCCTATATTTTGTCGCGCCTATTTATTGAGGCATTGGATATTTATTATTATTTTGTATGCGCATGGGCGCACAATTATGTTATTTCTACTTGGACATTGTATTGGGCATGCCAGACTCTTTGGGCACTGTCCATTAGCTTTATTCCTATTTTGTGTTAAAGCAAACTCAAAAGCTAAAAGCTTGCTATTTTGTAATTTGGGCTATTATTTGAGCTTGAAGATGATTAATACATAAAATACATGCTTTGTGGAGCACTCACACAAGGCATGGGGGGAGATTGCACCCAATTGGTCTCTTGTTCATGTCATTCATGCTTTTTACATTGAATTTTGTGCAAAAAGTAGAGTTCTATTGATCTTGGGGACCTTTCGGCATTCACTACGCGAGCATACAGCATCCGATCTGTGCACCAGTGGTATCAGAACGGCTAAGATCAAGAGCTTCCAATCGCTATCCATCTTGTGCGAAGGTGGAGCTCCTAGAACGATCGAGCTCTACAGTTAATCTCATCGCGAATGGTCGATATAGGCAGATTCTTGGCGATCAAGAATCCCTATTTCCATCATCAGACTGCGAAGGACCGGTCTGCAGAGGCGGAGGACCACTCCTACATCCTCTTCTTCAAGTCGTCAAGAACAGAGAGATAAGTCATAAATTCCATATCTCAAAGCTTTAAAAATTAAAGCTTAGAAAGCTTAAAAGAAGCTTAAAGCTTCAAAACTGCATCGCGTGGTATCTCAGGAGCTTTTCGAAATTTGCACCGCGTTGCAAAAACGCCCCCCCCCCCCCCCCCCCCCACGATTCGCCGTTTTCCACACGATTAAGCTTAAAGCTTAATCACTTAAGCTTTTAATCAGCTAAGTCCTCTCAAATCTCCAAGTCACACACAACCAATCAAATTCTGCAAGTTTATCAAGTCGAAGCTCTGCAAGTTACGTAAGTCTGGTACTCTGCAAGTTAGACAAGTCATCTGAAGTCACATAAGTCTGGTACTCTGCAAGTTAGACAAGTCATCTGAAGTCAAAACTGACTTCTGTTCAAAACTCATAGAAGGGCTGTTTCTGCGTAGAAACTCCGAACTGCAAAGTTGTTCATTGGAAGGTACTCTATGCATACACAGGTTTGCTGAAGCATTTTCAGTATACGAAGAAGGATAAAACTCAGATTTTTCAAAGATTGTGAAAGCCACACCCCAAAATATATAAGCCTTGTATTCCCGAACTTGAGCTACGCTCATCCCGCTAACTTGATTTTGAGAGTGAGAGGTCTTTTGAGTTTTGCAGGATGACAGAACCACATATGGATGATTTAATGGCTGAAGGCGACCTACCTGAACCTATGATGGAGCAAAAGCTGGACTTAATTATGATGCAATTGGATGAAGAACGACAAGCTAGGCAAGCATTGCAAGTTCAATTGGCTAATTTACAAAGATCGACTACCGACAAAGAGGAACCTCAATCTAAAGATCTTATCCGATGTACCATCGACGCAACTCTTGAAGCTCAATCCATCCGCAAGGAATCAAAGATAAGCAAAAGAAATTTCAAATTCCGTACTTTCAATGGCACTCGAGAGGGAAAAACTGTTCTTGCATTCATTAGTCACTTTGACGACTACTTTCATGAGGAAACCTATGCAGAAAAAGATAAAATCAAGTGTGTCACTAATCATTTAGTGGATAGAGCATCTCTTTGGTGGACTGAGGTACGCAAGAGTATAGATTGTCCCACTACCTGGGAGAATTTCAAGAAGAAGTTTATGCAGAATTTCCTTCCTCCTCAATTTTATGAGAAAGCTATAAAGCAATGGGATCTTCTTCAACAACGGGATCGTGAGCCTATTCCTCAGTACACAGAGCATTTTTGGAATGCATTACTCCAGTTACGCATGCTTGAAGACATACCTGAAGTGACACACAAGCGCAATTATATGTCTGGACTCCTTGGGCATTACTACGCTGAAGTTAACATGTTCAAGCCTGCAACTCTTGAAGACGCAATTTCATTAGCTCACGACACTGAAGACAAGCTGCGAGGTAGAGACAGACATCCACAGCAATTCCAAGCCAATGGTAACTATGGATCTAAGCAATTCAACTCAAATTTTAGAAGATTTAATCAAGGTCGTTTCACTTCATCATCTTTTCGTAAGAATTGGGCAAAACCACCTACTTTACCATCCAATGTTAATCAAAATCCCAAGCCTATTCCACAGCCAAATCCTAATGTCCCTAGACTTCCTGCCATTGCAAACAATGTAACCAAAGCCAAGCCTATAGTATGCTATAAATGCCACCAGCCTGGACATTTAGCAACAAATTGCCATTCGAAGAAGCCACCTACCCATATCAATTACCCTGGAGCAATGGAAGATGAAGAACATGAAGATATGCCTGATTTCACGGAAGATAAGGACGACACTAATACTCCTTCGGATACTTTACCAGGTATGCCAACTCCACATTCTTTATTGACTATGAAATGTTTAGTGCATGGAAATGAAAAGATTATTTTGCATGATGACAGTAGTACTCATGATTTTATTTCAGCAAAACTAGTAAAAGAATTGAAGTTACAGACTGTACCTACGCATTATCGCATCAAAGCAGCATTCTTAGGCACTAGGTATAATGGTACACAGGAAGTGCATGACTTAGAGATTCAAATTGGTCAATACACTAAACGAAGAAATTTTCTAGTTGTTCCATTACAGTCCAGTGACATTATTTTAGGTATGCCTTGGCGTCATCAGCATAACCCAGGTATAGATTATTTCACACATTCAATTAATATTCAATTTCAAGGAAAACATATTACATTGTATGGTATGCATGCATCTAATGCTTTTCCACTGCTTTCGCATACTCAAGCTAAATGTGCATTACGCAAAAGTAGTAAATCCTATCTCATTTGGGTGAATGAACTGCAAGTAAAAGAAAATCATATGCATCCTAGGTATAAAGAATTTCTTGCATGTTTTAAAGACTATTTTGCCGAAGATCTACCACCTGGTTTACCTCCTTCACGTCCAGAAGACCATAAAATAGATTTGATTCCTGGTACACAACCACCTTATAAAGCACCATATAGGCATAACCAGATAGAGCAAAAAGAAATTCAAAGTCAAGTTGAGGAATTACTAAATAGAGGATTGATTAGACCTAGTAGTTCTCCATTTGGTGCACATGTTCTATTAGTCAAGAAAAAGAATAATACCTATCGTATGTGCATTGACTATCAAGATTTAAATAAGATCACAGTAAAGAATAGATATCCAATTCCTAGAGTCGATGACCTCATGGAAAAACTGCAAGGATTTGCTATATTTAGTAAAATAGACCTTAAATCTGGTTATCATCAGGTGAGACTAGATAAGTCTGACATATTCAAGACTGCATTTAGGACACAATTCGGTCATTATGAATTTTTAGTGATGCCTTTTGGACTGACTAATGCACATGCTACATTTAGTAGAATGATGAACCGTATATTTTTGAAATATCAGTATTGTGTAATTGTCTTCTTTGATGATATTTTGGTGTTTAGTCAAAATGAGAAAGAACATTATGAGCATTTGTCATTGGTTTTCCAGTTATTAAAAGATAATCAACTGTATGCAAATCCTGAAAAGAGTGAATTCTTTAAAACAGAAATTGAGTATTTAGGTCATATTGTATCATCTGATGGAATTAAAGTTGACCCTAAGAAAATAGATGCAATATTGAATTGGCATGTACCTAAAAATGTGCATGAGTAACGATCTTTCCTAGGTCTTGCTAGTTTCTATAGGAAGTTTGTGCGTAATTTTTCATTACTTGCTTTACCACTAACTAAACTTCTAAAGAAAGGTTTTGTCTATCATTGGTCCGAAAATCAACAGAAATCCTTTGACTTATTGAAACATGCATTAACCCATGCTCCTGTCTTACAGTTGCCTGATTTTAATAGACCATTCTTTTTAGTAGTGACCGATGCTAGTGGATTAGGAATAGGAGCCGTACTTATGCAAGACAATCATCCTATAGCCTATTCTAGTTGTAAGCTGAAACCCTCTGAACTGAAATATTCCACATATGACAAAGAATTATTAGCTGTTGTACAAGCCTTAAGACAGTGGAAACACTACTTAATGGGTTCAGAATTTATGATTAAGACCGATCAACAAAGTATTAGACATTTACTTAGCCAACCTCAAATCTCTGACCGACATATCAAATGGGCATCCTTTATTCAAAGTTTTCATCCTATCATTCAATATCAACCCGGTAAAGAAAATGTAGTGGCTGATGCATTAAGTAGAAGACCTGCCATTCATAATATTTCTGTTATATCTTTTGATTCTTTGATTGCTATGAAAGATACTTATCATTAGGATATTACTTTTCATACTGATTGGAATAAATTAGTTCAAAATAACTTGATTCCTATTGATTCATTATCTTATAATGATGGATTCATGTTTTATGAAAAGAGATTATGTGTTACAGTTCCATTCCGATCTTTTGTTTTGAATGAGATTCATTGTCCTCCATATCAAGGTCATAGAGGTATCATATCTACTTTACGTACATTAACTGAAGATTTTTATTGGCCGCATATGGACACTGATGTATCTAACTTTGTTTCTGAATGTTTGATTTGTCAAAGAGTTAAGAGACATCATGGTAAACAGTATGGACTACTTATGCCTTTGTCTATTCCATCTAGACCATGGGAACAAATTTCTATGGATTTTATTACTGGTTTACCTAATACTAAATCTAACTATGATATGATTTGGACAGTAGTAGATAGGTTTAGTAAACAAGTATATTTCATTTCATGTAAGAAAACTTTAATAGCATCATAGGCAGCACAGTTGTTTTTGAAAACTGTTTTCACTAACCATGGATTACCAAAAGTTATTATTTCAGATCGTGATTCTAGATTTTGTAACAACTTTTGGATTACTCTGTTTGCTAACCTTGGCACAAAGATTGATTTCTCATCTGCATTTCATCCTGAAACTAATGGACAAACAGAAGCCACTAATAGCACTATTCTAGATCTTTTACGTGCTTATACTATTTCTGAACCTCAGACATGGGATACACATTTGCATTTATTACAGTTTGCATATAACAATACACCACACACATCTACAAAGAAAGCACCATTTGAAGTGATTTATGGTTATAGATTATCTACACCTGTTGCATCTTTGTCAAATAGAATTCAGAGTGTTGATGATATTTCTAGTATGCATAATACTATTTTTTATGAGGTTAAAGACATGATTGCTGAAGCCCAGCAATCACATACCAAACAAGCCAATAAGAAAAGACAAGCAATGAATTTCAAAGTTGATGACTATGTTTGGTTGAGAATAGAAAAACGTAGACTACAAAGTGTAGATAGACACCCAGTTGTGAAATTAGCCCCTAGATTTTATGGACCATTTAGGATCATTCATCAAATTAATGACAATGCATTCAAGTTAGAATTACCACCTCACTGGAAAATTCACAACACATTTCACATTAGTTTATTAAGACCCTTTAGAGGCCAATTACCTCTACACCATGTTTATGAAAACCCACCTTTGTTAGAGGAAGAGACTAAACTGTTGAGATATCGAGCTCCACTCGTGATACGCCAGGGTGACCATTGTATATTTATGTCACCGACTTGTCAGTTGCAGACGCGGTTGGTACACCGCCCATGAATAATAGCTACATGATAGCTATCCTTATCTACTCTAGTTCGTGGCTCAGTTAGTATGCCACCTTAGTTAGTTGAGTTTGGTTTGAGACCCATATATAGGGTTCTTCTATTTCTTTGTACTTGAGTTCTTTTGGCTTACACAACTAAGAAGAGGAAAACTGTTTTCAGCCTCCACCCTTGTGTGTCTTCCCCCATTGTGCAAGCAAGAAAGCTTCAAGCGAGACTCCTTCCTTCTCTCCCACAATCTTGTCATGGTATCAGAGCCTTGTTCGTGGTAAGGAGCTCAAGAAAGCAAGCCAAGCTCGCGGTGGTCTGGTAAGAGGAGCAGTGTTGCTTTCATTTCCTGTTTTGGGAGCAGATCTCTGCAGGTAGCACAGCCGAAAATTGCAGGAGTGCATTGTCTCAGGTTGAGACGCCCTTCGCGGTGAAGCAAGAGGGCAGTATATGCTGCGGGAAAGGGCTTTAGCCCTTGGCGACCTTGTTTTTTTGATTTGAGGCCATTTCGGGGCCTGTTTTGCAGACGAAAGTTTTCTGCACGCACTCAAGAAAAGGCTCAGTTTTATGCTGTGCGACCACTGTTCTACAGGTCGGTGAAAAGTTACTGTAGAAATTGCATCGTATGCTTGTGCGCAGAGACATTGGGAGTTTCAGAATCATCCTTGGTTCCTGTTTATGCAAAATCGTCACTAGGAAGTGACTGTGTGGTCAAATACCACTTTCGCCAGTTTTGCAGATTTGCCCTTGTGAGGGTGAAGCTGTGTTTTTTGCAGTGACAGAATTTCTTGCAGTATTCTGTAATGGCGTCTGATTCTCTTTCACAGATTGTCACTGAAAAGCTTGACAAGAACAACTTCCAGGCATGGAAGTTTAGAATGACGAATTTCCTTATGGGAAAAGGATATTGGGAATTTGTTGCAGGAAATGAAGAAGAACTAGTTCTTCCTGATGTTCCCAATCAACAACAAATGCAGGCATTTAAAACATGGCATGAGAGAGCCAGGAAAGTTATGTATTGGCTGTCTATCAGTATTTCAGACTCTATGATTGTGCATATTCAGGATGCAAGTACGCCAAAGGAGGCATGGGATACTTTGTCAAAAATGTATAGCACAAATACGCAAGCCAGGAAAATGCAGCTCAAGCAAGAGTTGCATAATGTGCAAAGAGAAAGTATGAGCATCAACGACTACCACATGAAGGTGAAGAAGATTGCAGATGCACTTGCTTCCATTGGGTCGCCAGTGGAAGATGATGATTTAGTTTCCGTGACCTTGAATGGTCTAGGAAAGGATTATGCACAGTTTCGGACATCCATTTCAGTTCGTGAAAGATTTCCTGATTTTGAGGAGTTGATTGCTCTTCTAATTTCTGAGGAACAGAGAAATGGTGGTGCATCTTCTTCAGGAGGAACTTCAAAAGAAGCTGTCTTCTACTCAAATGCTGGAAGAGGTAGAGGCAGAGGTAGAGGAGGCCGATTTGGAGGCCGTGGCAGAAATCAGAATATGCAGCAAACTCAAGAAAACCAGTCCTATGGAGGAGGACGTGGTAACTCTAGAGGCAGGGGGAGCCAAAGAGGTCGTGGTGGATGGCAAAGAGGCCAAAATGCAAACAGTAATGTTGAATGCTACTACTGTGGTAAAATGGGTCATATGGCTAAAGACTGCTATAAAAAGCAGAATGACATCATGAATGGAAAACTGCAACAAGGGAATTATGCATCTTCTAGTAGACAGGGTGATGACAGAAATGAGCATTTGTTCATGGTGCAGCACATGAACAATTCTATGACAAGTGCAGAAGAAAGCAATGATGTATGGTATGTTGACTCAGGTGCATCAAACCACATGACAGGTCATGCAGAATGGATGGAGGATGCAAGGAAAATGGAAAAACCAGGATTTGTGGAGACTGGTGATGATACTGCACATCCTATTGTGCAGATTGGAAAAATTCCCTTGTCTATGCAGGGTGGGAAAAAGAAATACCTGTCCGATGTATTTCATGTCCCGAATATCACCAAGAATCTGGTTTCAGTTGGTCAAATGGTTGAACAGGGCTTGCAGGTCAGATTTAATCCTCATGGATGCTTTGTTGAGGATATGAAAAATAAAGGTCGCTTGATAGCAAAAGGAAAGAAGAAGGGCAGAATGTTTACATTGGATGCAGACATGTCTGAATTGAGTGCAGCAATGTTTGCACATGGGACCGGTGTAGTTGCAGATATTGATATCTGGCATAAACGCATTGGTCATGTTAATGTACAGCGACTTAAATCAATGCAGGCCCAAAATATTGTTGCAGGATTGCCCAAATTCAAGGTTGCAGAAATGCATAAGGTATGTGAAGCCTGTCAGTTTGGAAAACAGGCAAGGAAACCATTTCCTAGACATGTTCAAGAGAGTGAGAAGCCATTGGAATTAATTCACTCTGATGTGTGGACAACTAAAGCTGCATCTCTTGGAGGCTGTCATTATTTTGTCAGTTTTATTGATGACTATAGCAGAAAAGTTTGGGTGTATTTTATGAAAAAGAAAAGTGAAGTTTTTGGGCATTTCAAAACTCTTAAAGCTATGGTTGAAAAAGAAACAGGCTTGCAGATAAAATGCCTAAGGTCAGATGGAGGGGGAGAGTACCTCTCAAATGAGTTTGCAAAGTTCTTGCAGGAGCATGGCATAAAGCAGCAATATTCATGCAATTATACCCCACAACAAAATGGAATTGCAGAAAGGAAAAACAGGCATATTGGAGAGGTATCTCGTGCCATGCTCAATGAAAAAGACTTGCCAGATTTTTATTGGGCTGAAGCAGTTGCTACAGCAGTCTACATAATGAACACGACTCCCACTGCAGCAATACATGGAATGACTCCAGAGGAGAGGTATACTGGTAGGAAACCAGATATTTCTCATTTGAAAATTTTTGGTTGCATTGCCTATGTACATGTGCCAGATGAGCTGAGATCCAAGTTGGATCCAAAAGCTGAGAAGTGCATCTTTATTGGTTACTCTCTGCAGCAAAAAGGGTATAGATGCTATAACCCTTCTACTCGTAAGTTTACAGTGAGCAGAGATGTTGTTTTTGATGAGATGAGTAGCTGGTATAAACCAGTAAATGTGATTGATGATGAAGATGCACAAAATGGTAATGCTACACAGAATTCACAGCAGCAGTCACAAAATATTAGTGGACCTGGAGCGTCCTCTAGCAGTGGTTCACATTCTTCGCCATGGACAGGCAGATTGAGATCAGGAGAATCTTCTCAAAGCAATGCAGATAGTGGTATGCAGGTATCACGAAAAGGAAAAGAGAAGGTTGATCAGCCCATGTTTGATGTGAATGCAGGTCACTCTTATGTGGATGGTGAATCCAGTGGCTCAGAACAGAGCATTGATGATGAGTTGGGTATTCCTTCTATTGTTACACCTGGAGTAAGGAAGACCAGGGATGTTTTGAGAGCACCTGGGAGTGAACCTACTTTGCGCAGGTCTACAAGAGCTAGGTATCCTGTGGATAGGCTGAAATATGATGGATTTACCGCCATTCACTATGCATATATGGTCAAAGTGATACAGGAACCAGAACCCACATCTTTTGAGCAAGCCATGGGAAAAGAAAAATGGGAGAAAGCCATGGATGAAGAAATGGATGCCTTGGAAGCAAATGCTACATGGGAGTTAGTACCTTTGCCTAAAGGTAAGAATGCAATTGGTTGTAAGTGGGTTTATAAGGTGAAGCACAATGCTGATGGTTCTGTGAACAGATACAAGGCAAGATTAGTAGTCAAGGGGTATGCACAAACATATGGCATTGACTATGAAGAAACATTTAGTCCGGTTGCAAGGATGGCAACCGTAAGAGCAGTCATTGCTATGGCTGCATCAAAGGGATGGTCTTTACATCAGATGGATGTAAAGAATGCCTTCTTGCATGGTGATTTGCAAGAAGAGGTCTATATGGAGCAGCCACCAGGTTATGTGCATGCTGTTCATCCTGAGTTTGTTTGCAGGTTGAAGAAAGCCTTGTATGGCTTGAAGCAAGCACCTAGAGCATGGTCTGACAAGATAGGACAGTATCTTGTCACTATTGGCTTTCAGATTTCCAATGCAGATTTCTCACTTTATGTGAGAAAAACAGAGAAAGGTATTATGCTGCTTGTCATTTATGTTGATGATTTGATTATGACAGGTGAGAGTGATGAAGATATCCTTCATGTGAAAATGCTATTGAAGCAGAAGTTTGAGATGAAGGATTTGGGAGAGCTGCGTTATTTCTTGGGCATTGAGGTGATTAGATCACCAAGTGGGATACAGCTCTTGCAGAGGCAGTATGGATTGGACATGCTGTCCAAATATGGGATGACAGGCTGTAAGCCTATTTCAGTTCCTTTGGAGCAAAATGTGAAGCTGAGCACAGATGCAGGTGAGCTTCTAGAAGACCCTACTATGTACAGACGCATAGTAGGAAGTTTGATTTATATGACTATTACCAGGCCAGATTTGAGCTATGCTGTTGGATTGGTAAGTCAGTTTATGCAGGCTCCAAGGAAACCACATTTGGATGCGGCTAGACGCATACTTAGGTATGTGAAGTCCACATTGCAGTATGGACTATTTTATGAGACTGGGGTTCAGATACAGTTGCATGGATACACTGATGCTGATTGGGCTGGTAGTATTTCTGATAGACGATCTACCAGTGGATATGTATTCTCTTTTGGGAGTGCTGCAGTCACTTGGAGCAGCAAGAAACAGCCTACAGTTGCCTTGTCGAGCACAGAGGCTGAGTACAGGGGTGCAGCAATGGCTGCATGTGAGGTAGCTTGGTTGCATAAGCTACTTTATGATATGCATCAGTCTACAGATGGGCCAGTTGTCATTTATTGTGACAACATGAGTAGTATACACTTGGCAAATAACCCAGTCTATCATGCTAGAACAAAGCACATTGAGGTGCATTATCACTATGTGCGAGAGAGGGTTTTACTAGGTCTTATTGATCTAGTTTATGTCAGCACAGAGGATCAGGTAGCTGACATATTCACGAAGGCATTGGGCGCAGAGAAGCTGCGCAAGTTCAGAGACCTGCTTGGTGTGCAGGAATTGGGATTGAGCTCGAGGGGGAGTGTTGAGATATCGAGCTCCACTCGTGATACGCCAGGGTGACCGTTGTATATTTATGTCACCGACTTGTCAGTTGCAGACGCGGTTGGTACACCGCCCATGAATAATAGCTACATGATAGCTATCCTTATCTACTCTAGTTCGTGGCTCAGTTAGTATGCCACCTTAGTTAGTTGAGTTTGGTTTGAGACCCATATATAGGGTTCTTCTATTTCTTTGTACTTGAGTTCTTTTGGCTTACACAACTAAGAAGAGGAAAACTGTTTTCAGCCTCCACCCTTGTGTGTCTTCCCCCATTGTGCAAGCAAGAAAGCTTCAAGCGAGACTCCTTCCTTCTCTCCCACAATCTTGTCATGAACTACTTGAACCTGAAGCTATCATAGACATTGACTTTCTGACCACTAGAACTGGCCGAAGATATTCTAGATATCTAGTCAAATTTAAGAACCATCCTGTAGAAGAAGCACAATGGATGCACGCTAGAGACTTAAATGCTTTCCCCACTCTGTTAGATCTACATTGAGCTAATAGCAATTGAGGTCAATTGCTATCCCGCCCTGGGGGTATGATACTAGGAGGCATATTTCACGGTGGATTCCGTGCCACGGTGGATTCCGTGAGGTTTTACGATGGATTCCGTAAACTTTGATGACCGGGGCTCATACGCAAAGTGGATTCTTTGTGCGAGAAGTTGATGGGGATGCCTATCCTTTTCGGACGTTTCATTAATTTAATGTGTACATGGGTGATTCCATAGTGGGTGATTCCGCAAAATGCATATTAAATTAATAAATGTTTATGAGTTTAGAGTGCGCACTCGTAATAAATTAAGGTTAGGATTTATTTCTAACCAATTGATTTATTTATGTAGCTAAAGACTGCTATATATTCACTTTTGTTGGTTTAATTGTATTATTTTACTAACGATTGTGAATGCTTCAGTTGATGTGTAGAGATAGCAGCAGTGGCGGAGGAAAGCATTGGAGGATAGCGAGTATTCGATTTATCATTTATATTTTGATGGGCGCCACACTTATATTTTGTCGCGCCTATTTATTGAGGCATTGGATATTTATTATTATTTTGTATGCGCATGGGCGCACGATTATGTTATTTCTACTTGGACATTGTATTGGGCATGCCAGACTCTTTGGGCACTGTCCATTAGCTTTATTCCTATTTTGTGTTAAAGCAAACTCAAAAGCTAAAAGCTTGCTATTTTGTAATTTGGGCTATTATTTGAGCTTTAAGATGATTAATACATAAAATACATGCTTTGTGGAGTGCTCACATAAGGCATGGGGGGAGATTGCACCCAATTGGTCTCTTGTTCATGTCGTTCATGCTTTTTACATTGAATTTTGTGCAAAAAGGAGAGTTCTATTGTTCTTGGGGACCTTCCGGCATTCACTACGCGAGCATACAACATCCGATCTATGCACCAGGAGGAGGTGATCAAGCTTTCAACATAGCTAGGCAAAAGGTGGCTAGAAGAAAGGGCAAGGCAACCAATGCTATGGTAGAGGGAACCAACTAGATAATGGGAGGATAAAGTGATGGATGAGCCTAGAGAAATCAAGGGCTATGAATCCCAAATGAAGTAGAGAATGAACATATGGGATGGTAGTATCAATACATGAATGGCCTTTTTCAGCACATTGCCATATGAAAGGGATAATCCAATCTACATGCCCTACCCAAGGAGATACGGAGTAGATTTTGACCTGTAGGTGCATGAAAGGTGTAATTTTCCTTGAATTTACAATGTTAACACCGCGACCCCCCTAAGGAGTGCATGACCTTCATTGAAAAATATATTTGCCTATCTATTGCATACTTCTTGAAGGAGTTTTTCTTCATGTCCAGATCCAACATTAATCATCCCTTGTAACTATCTACATATTCTAAGAATACTTTTAAGAAAATGCCTATAGTAGAGGAAGAGTGACTATCACCTCTCTTTTTTGATATAAATGTGGGTATAGATAGTTGTGCTATGACTAGGCTCATGATGAGAGCTACCTTATTGCCAGCCTTTTGTGTATGAATCTACGAGACGACATAAGTGATAGTCGATTCACAAGGTGTAATCACCTATTTTTATCCAATACACCTCTAAATGTGAGAGTTAACTTAAAAGGCTATATGCTAAGCCAGTCCTTTCTAAGTAGGTCACTTAAACCCCCACCCAGCATTGCCCCTATAGGAGAACAAGATGCAACTTAGTATCATCCCTTGTAACAAAAAAAAAGAAGGAAGAAAGAAAAAAAGAGAGAGAAAAATAAAAGAAACATAAATGTTTCTCATTTGTAATGTATGAGTGCCACAAACATTGCATCTAGGGACAATTAAATCCCTAGCCCCTTCCCATTTCATGCACTTAGGGCACAACAAGGATTGGACATTGTGATAGACCTATCTCTCTAAGTCATACACAATACCTCCCCCTTCCATGTTTTGGGTACTCAAGTGTGGGACAACACCTCAAGCTTGCTTGTGGTTCTTAGCCCATCTCCCAGTTTCACCACTACTTGCACAATGTACTACACGATAAGGTAGACACTCCCCCTAGGTATTGTACCTATTTTTTCTTTATAAGTACATTTTGCAATTGTGCAACTAGCCAACAACTCCGAAGGCCCTCTTTGATCAATCAACATAACTTTAGTACCAACAATCTCTGATCATATGTCACAAACTTATTCTATATGACCAATTTCCCAAAGCCCCAAGTACCATTTCCTAGACCACCCTCAACTCTCCAATCCATATCATCCAGTGCCATGGGACTGGCACTTAGCTCTAGGAGGGAGTAATGTTAATCCTCAAAATGACACAATGCTTAAAATGACATAAGGCGCAAAGATCATGTGTGATCTCTTGCACCTAGTGCACTTGCTCTCATCTTGCTCTTGCTTTAGGGCTACTCAATCGCCCTTACTCCCTCGACATGGTAGATCAAGGAACCAATCTAACTAGTGATTGGATGCCAGCTCTTCGTGCAAGGTGCAATCGGACAATGCAACAAGTGTGGGCTACTTCTAATTTTGTGCTATTTCTAATTCTATGTGCGCCAAGTGAGAGGCATCTCCATGAATTTGAGGGATTAGGGAATCCCAATGCACTAATGTTGCATGAGTCACTCGTTTTTTACCTAGGCATGCACTGAATGTTATAGGGGTCAAGCCTCAAGTGCACTTGAACATTGTATGGGTCACCACCAAGTGAGGGAAGCTTCTCCCTAGGCTTGAGAACTTCCATATCACTTGGTTTTGATCCTCATGTGCACTAAATGTAGTATGGGTCACCATCAAGTGATAGGGGCACCTCACTAGGCTCAAGGGCCCCCACATTGCTACCTATTGACCCTCATGTACACTTGAACAAAGTGTGGGTCACTATCAGGCAAGGGCAGCTTTTACCTAGGCTAAAGAGCTCCCACATCACTTGCTTTTGAGGTCATGTCCACTTGAATGTAGTATGGACCACCACCAAGCAAGGGAGGCTTCTCCCTCTAGGATCAAGGGCCCCCGTATTGCTTGATGTTGACCCTCATGGATCACCACTATGCAAGGTAGTCTTCTATTTAGGCCAAAGAGCTCCCACATTACTTGGTTTTGATGTAATGTTCACTTGAACGTAGCGTGGGACACCACCAAGCAAGAAAGGGTTCTACTTAGGCTTAAGAGGATCCACATTGCTTGATTTTGATTGTTGTATGCATTGAAAGATACCACTAAGCTGAGGGGTCCCCTCACTGGGTTGAGGGGCAAAGCGTATCGCTTGGTGTTGACTCTCCCTAGCATTGAATGTAGTATGGGTCACCACTAGGCAAAGGAGGCTTCTCCCTAGCCTTGAGTGTACCCACATCACTTTTAGTGGTGACCCTTGCATGCATTGAATACCATATGGGTCACCACCAAGCAAGGGTTCCCCTCACTGACATGGCAGGCAAAGAGCATCGCTTGGTGTTGACCCTCATGTGCACTTGAACATACTATGGATCACCACCAAGCAAGAGAGGCTTGTATCTAGGCCAAAGAGCTCCCTTGTCTCTTGGTTGTGATGTAGTATTCAATTGAATGCAGCATGGGATACCACCAAGTGAGAGAGGAACCTCACTATGATATAGGGCCCTAACTAACACTTGAACATAGTGTGGGTCACTATCGAGCAAATGAGGCTTCTCCCTACACTTAAGAGGATGCACATCACTTGATTTTGCCTGTTGTATATGCGCTGAAAGTAGTATAGAATACCACCAAGCAAGGGGGGCTCCTCACATGGTTGGTGGGTAAAGAGCATTGCTTGGTGTTGACTCTCCTTGGCACTGAACGTAGTATAGGTCACCACCAAGTGAAGGAGGCTTCTCCCTGGGCCTGAGAGCATCGACATTGCTTGGTGACCCTCTCATGACTGAATACCATATGGGTCACCATCGAGAAAGGGAGGCCCCTCGTTGGGTGGTAGGAAAAATGAGTCTCTTGATGTTTACCCTCATATGCATTTGAATGCACTATGGGTCATTATCAAGCAAATCAAGCTCAATTTAAAGTGGTTTTTTGGCTTGGAGAATCATTTTTTTCTTTTGAATTTTCTGTTGGGCATAGGAAATAGGAAGATCAACCTAGCATTTAAGGACCCCCATGCCTAGCCGCCCGTGTATTACTACACTCACAGTACCCGCCACTGCACACTGCAGGTGGCGGGCACCCGCCACCGTCACTTTATTCTTTATTCTTTTAGTGACAGTTTGAATAAAGTCACACATTGTGACTGTTGGAGTTCCCATTTGCGTCTCTCTCTCTCTTCTTGCTCTTGCTCTCCGCCATAGCTCACTTCCAAGCAAGCTTTGATCCTTCTCACCTTTCAACTGGTATTAGAGCTTTGGCTTAGAGCTTGATCATGGAGCTTGGCCCGGCATTACTTCAGCCCGGATTGAAAACCTAGAGCTTGGAGCTTCAATGCCAGCCATGGCTTCTTCCCCCCAAGGTAAGATTTCATCTCCCGCCTCTCCCCGGTCCTCATAGCTCTTTGCAGGTGTTCCTTGGCTTCATTGGGCACCTTGTATGCCCCCATTTGCCCCCTTATTCTTAGCATAACCAACATGCCCCACAGTCAGCTCATGTTTTTTTTTGTGTCTGTTTCAAAATATGGCTCAAAAATTCCATTTTTTCTCACATCTCGGGCACTCGGAACCCGATTTAGGCAAGGTAAGAGTCTAACTTCGGGTTTTGGTACACTCTAAAATGCGATGGCGATGTTAGATCTATCAAATTCTAATCACAGCATTTTCTGCAATAGATCTAAGTTGATTTATAGCAAGAAAATATCATGCTCTTAGCTTATGTGATGTTCCCGAGGCTTGGTATTTGATGCCCAGATACTTTGGGGATGTTTGCCCAATGTTTTGAGATGCTTTGGGACTTGTTTTGAGCCTCCATAGCTCAATTTATGCAAGGATTTACTACTGTACATTGTTTGGGCAGCAAGGTTTTATCAAGAACGGCTTATGCATAATGCTCTTTGTTGACATTTAGGTGTCATGTTGGATGTATTAATGCTTGGTCATCATGGTTTATGCCCGGATATGCTATTTGAGAGCTATTGAGCCTTGATTTTGATGCAGACACTTTGTTGTTGGTTGGGATTTATGCTACGTTGTTTGATGGGTTATTTTACCTCCAGTTTGGTTATGCCTATTGGTTTCAGGCCATGTCTTTGGGATATGCAATGAAATATTGACCTTCGGGGTACGATATCAAGCTTATCTTTAGTTCTGGATCTTCATTAGAGCTTGAGCTCAGCTTTGGAATGCATTTGATGCTTCTTCTTGGATGTACATATGGCATGTATGCTACCTATGTCTGACCGGTCTTGACATGCTTGGCCTATGCCACTACTACATGCTACTTACATTGTTTGGAGCTGATTGCTACTAGTGCCTTGTCTTGGCTTGCATCTGGCTTCTGAGAACTTGCTTGGGATATTTCTTGGCTTGCTAGAGCTGTATTTGGGATACAGTTGATGTCTATGGATGCTCTAATTGGAGGCTACAGAGCCTATATGCTCATGATGTCTTATCGATGTCTGGTCTTGGATCTTTCGTCACCGATGCTCTCATATGCCCTACTTGAGCTTCTTGGTTTGATCCATACACCCTTTGTGCTAGTGGGAGCATTATTGGATGTTTAATAGACATTGAGCGGGTGGTTTATGCTATTGAGCTTTGAGTCTTCTGAGACCAGGATCTTCTTCACTTGGATGTTGCATGGTTGATATGCCATGGTATGCATACATGTACTTGGACTGATTTGGGTTTCGCACTCCTTGAGCATACACGTCTTTGTGTCAGGTCTTACTAGTGTTGTGTACACTTTGCCCTATTACACAAGGGTGTGTGTGCTGGCTTACTGATGGATTCGTTTGACATGCTTGGGTGTTTGCTCGATGTCCATATGACTGTCATATGCTGATTTATGCCCGCTTGATGCTGGTTATGCTTTGACAGTCAATGGTTGACTTGGTGCATTGATTTTGTCTACAGTTTGCTCTCATTATACCTGATTGTAATTTATTACAACAAGTAGTTATGTATGGACTAATGTGAAAATTTCATGCTGAATCATCCTGATTTTATGTACTTTTGATGGTCCTTGGTGGGTAGCATCATTAGCTATCAGTTCGTGGTCATTTTGCCTTGGTTTTGGTGGTATTTTTGGTTGTTTATGTCAGAAAATAGCAAGCAGTTTTGAACTGTCTGCACTATTTTGGACTGCATTATGGGTTTTTCTTCCACTAACAGTGCTATCTTCAACATCATTAAGTTTGATTGTATGAATTATGCCTATTGGAAGAGCCAAGTTTGGCAGGTATTGGTTTAGAAATCACCACTAAGGATGCATGGTGAACATCTTGAAACTATGACTGATGAGGAATGGGATGAGCTTGATGAGTTATGCAAGTCCACCCTTATCTTGTCTCTCACTGAACAGGTGCATTACAATGTGGTTGAGGAAGCACAGAGTGCTTGGCAGCTTTGGGATAAAATTAAGAACCTCTATGACAAAAAAAGTCCAGCAAGTCAGATGTATTGGCTGAAGTAGCTTATGGACCTGCACATGAAGGAGAATATGACAATGTCTGCTCATTTGAGCCAGTTCCATGCTATTCTCAAGAACTTGACTTCGCAGGGTATTACCTTTAATGATGAGGTTACTTCATTGTTTTTGCTTGGGACTCTAAGTGAGTCATGGCATGTATTCCACACTGCCTTATGTGCTCCGTGCTACTATTTTGAACTTGCCTGATGTAGAGAGTGCTCTTTTGCAGGAAGAGATCAACTGTAAGAACTTGGATGCCTCTCGTGTGTCACATGCTTTGATTGTTAGAGGTAGAGATAGTAATGGCAAGAATTACCATGGGAATGGCCGTGGCAGAGACTTGTAGAAGTCTAGGTCTAAGCCGCGTGGTAAGTTGCGTAGCAAGTCTTGTGGGAGAAATGCTAATGTGACATGTCATCATTGCGGTAAAAAGGGCCATATACGCCCACAGTTTCATGAGTTATGCAATGAGAAGTGCAAAGAGAAGAGGAAAGAAAAAGTACATGAAAATTCCTCAGATCGCAGCATTATGCCTGTGAAATCCAGTGTGAAAATCGAGGAGATAAATGTCATGCAGGTTGATGACCTCGATGAGGAGTACATACTTGCAGCTAGTTCTTGTGATGCTACGTCGTTAACTGATGTTCACTCTATGTATGCGCGGTGCTGGCTTTTGGATTTTGGTGCTTCGTTTCATGTTACACCGTGCCGGAGTGGTTCCACTCCTACCGCACTGTCTTTGGTTCAGTTCACTTGGGTGATGGCAGGTCACTTGCTATTGTTGGCATTGGGGATTTACGGCTGTAGTTCTCTACGGTAGTACTTTTCTATTACAAGATGTACATGTACTTGTGCTTACACGCAGTCTTATGTCTACAAGGCAGCTTGATGATGCTGGGTTTCATGTTTCATTTGGGGATTCTGCTTGGAAGATCACCCGTGGCCGACTTGTGCTTGCTAGAGGTGCCAAAGTTGGCAGCCTCTATCCTCTTGTAGTTGATGGGTCCTTTGTTGACCATGTTTTGTCAGTGGGTTCCATCCCACATGTATCTCTTTGGCATGCCTGTTTGGGCCATATTTCCTTGAAGGGAATGAAAATGCTTTCTGGTTTGCAGTACTTACCGCCCCTTGACTATGCATGTTTTGATTCATGTGAGGATTGTATTTATGGCAGATAGACTAGGAATACACATAATAAGTCTGGTAGGACACGCATGAGTGAGCCCCTGACATTGGTATATTCGGATGTCTATGGGCCCATGCCCTATCAGTCTATGGATAGTGCAAAGTATTTTGTGACGTTCATTGACGATTTTTCGCTTAAAGTCTAGGCTTATCGCATTAAGCTTAAGTCTGATATTCTTGGCTATATTTCAGAGATGACTTGCATTTGTTGTTGAAAACCAAACTGGGCATAGACTAAAATGCCTTAGGACTGACAATGGGGGAGAATATGTGTCACGTGCTTTTGAGCAACTATGTGACGAGAGGGGTATTAAGCATCGATTGACCGCCCCTATACCCCACCCTAGAATGGTTTGGCTGAGTGGATGAATAGAACCATCCAAGAGCGTGTAGTATGCTTAGCCATGCAGGCTTACCACAGAGCTTTTGGGCGCTGAGGCAGTCAATATAGCTGTGCATGTCATAAATAGATCACATTCTAATGGTTTATATTTCCAGGTTGTAGAGGAGGTATGGACTGGGAAACCTCCATCTTATGTGCATCTACGTGTCTTTGGATGTGAGAAATTCTGCCATGTACCCAAAGACAAGCGTACTAAGTTGGATCCTAAGAGTGTCAAATGCATTTTCCTTGGCTATGGGGATGTAGGCGAGATGGGTTACCTCCTTTAGGATCCGCAAGCACGAAAAGTCATCCGCAGCCATGATGTAGTCTTCCATAAAGACAAGATGCAAGGTTATATTCCAAGAGGATCCATGTACTCCTACATAGCCAGTTGGACAGGCTGCAATAGCAGCTGGTACACATGGCTAGGGTGTTAGACCGGCCCGTAGAGCCTGTTGCCATGAGACGGTCTACTAGAGATAGACGTCCACTTGATAGATTTGAGTCCTTGATGCATTATGTCCTGGTTACAGATGCAGGAGAGCCTCTCACCTATGATGAGGCTATGCGCAGGGGTGACAGTCACTCCTGGGAGAGGGCTATTCAGTCTGAGATAGACTCCCTGCACAAGAATATGACTTGGGATTTGGTTGCACTGCCTTAGGGCAAGAAGGCTTTGCCATGCAAATGGGTGTTCAAGATGAAAAGTACCCTTGGAAACCCCAAGCCGGCTTATAAGGCAAGAATTGTTGCTAAGGGTTTTAAACAAGAGCATGGAGTTGACTTTGATGAAGTCTTTTCTTCTGTGGTCAAGATGACCACCCTACACTTGGTTTTAGCCTTAGTCACGCAACTTGACTTGGACTTGTACCAGATGGATGTCAAGACTACATTCTTACATGGGGATTTGCATGATGAGATATACATGGAGCAGCCTAAGGGCTTTGCAGAACCTAGCAGGGAGCACCTAGTGTGCAAGTTGAAGAAAAGTCTTTATGGCTTGAAGCAGGCACCTAGGGAGTGGTATCATAAGTTTGATGCCTTTATGCAGTCACAAGGCAAAAGTAGAAGTGTTATGGATCCGTGTCTTTACACAAAGAAAGCCTATGATGGCTCGTTGCTTATTTTGGTACTTTATGTAGATGATATGCTGATAGCAAGGAAAGCTCATGATGAGCTGGATGCTCTTAAATCTCAACTGAAGAAGAGCTTTGAGAAGAAGAATTTGGGACATGCCTCTCACATTCTTGGTATGTGCAATAAGCGCGATATGCATCAGGGAATTCTCTACCTCCCATAGAGGGAGTACATTCATAAAGTCCTTGAGCGTTTCCGCATGCAGGATGTAAAGCCTATTGGCTGTCCATTACCTTCTTACAGGCCTATTGTTTGCAGATGGATGAGTAGAGGGTTGAGATGGTTAAGATCCCTTATGCATCAACTGTGGGCAGTTTGATGAATGCCATGATAGCCACTCATTTAGATAATGCCTTTGCAGTTGGTGTTGTGGCACGCTATATGGCTACACCTCGTAAAGGGTATCATGAGATACCTGAAGGGCACAAGAGATATGTGTATTTGCTATGGCAACTAGGATACATGAGTTGTGGGCTACACAGACTTCGATTATGCAGGACATGCAGATAGTAGGAAGTCCACTTCCTGTTATGTCTTTACCTATGCTGGACGTGCTGTTTCTTGGATGTCCAGGGTTCACAAGTGTATGGCTCTCTCTACCACTGAGACCGAGTATGTTGCATCCACTGAGGCTTGCAAGGAGGCCATATGGTTGGGCCGTTTGGTTCATGACCTTAGGATTGATACTATACCTACGCTGCATTCGGATTCTATGAGTGTTATTCAACTAGCCAAGAATCCACTCTTCCATGCGAAGACGAAACACATTGAGGTGAGGTATCACTTCATACTTGGGGTCATGGAGGACAAGTTTGTTGACCTTGTCAAGAACTCCATTGACAAAAATCTTACAGATCTACTCATGAAAAGCCTCACTATTGAGTGCTTTGCCTTTCTCAGGAGATTGATGGGCATTGTATGAGATGACATTTTTCCTCATCCTGTTGTACATGTGTACATTGTATTGTCTTTTCTTTTTCTTTTCACTCCTCACTAGGGCACATTCACCTTTAAGTGGGAGGTTGTTGGGGGTAAAGGTGCCTCTGCCTAGCCGCCCATGTATTACTATATTGACAGTACCAGCCATTACACATTGCAGGTGGTGAGCGCTCGTCACCATCGCTTTATTCTTTATTCTTTTAGTGACGGTTTGAATAAAGGAAGGCCCGGTCACACATTGTGACTATTGGAGTTTCCATTTGCGTCTCTCTCTCTTCTTGCTCTTGCTCTCCGCCGCCATATCTCACTTCCAAGCAAGCTTCCATCCTTCTCACCTTTCATGACATGGAGGAGACCCCATATGAAAAATTATATATATTCCTCTACAATGCAATGCTCACTCCCATGCCTCGGAGTTGTCGTGCATGTTCAACTTGCTGTTTCCTATTGAGAAAGTATTTGACTCCTTTGGTAACATAGTGAAGGAGAAAATGGAGAAATTCTAAAGAATTAGGTCTTCTAGCACAGTGGCCGTTGATGTAGAGGAATATGATCACTTGGATGGCTTCATGACCGAAAAAGTTGCCAAGAGAAAGTTAGCCAGGGTGATGCACAAATTACCTGCTAGTGCACATAAGGGCACATAGGATTGTCCAATACACTCAAAGAGGTGTCATCTACTACATTCTTCCTTTGTGTTCCTTTGTTACTTGCATCTCTTATCGAATGGGAACAACTTGCAAGGGACTTAAGGGACTTGAAAGTTAACAAGCACTACACAACACTAGTGACATGATACAACCTACTATTTCTAATAGAGAGGTTGATGAGGTAGAGGAGATTGTAGCCTTTGATGCAGAGGAGGATGCAATGTAGGTTGCTTAGTAAAGTCAAAGTTTTGTAGAGCCCTAATTACTATTCCTACCAGCCTAAAGAATGTATTACCACTAGATCCATATGTCGAGGAAGGAGGCATGCTTGTCGTTTGCCTGCCTACGACATTCATGATATCAGATGACGAGGATCATGTGTTGTTGGCCAATATTATGAGTTCTCTAGACATCCCGATGAGGACTATACTCTCATTGCTTTGGGCCATTTTAGCAAGAATGGGTGGGTGATGCGATCAAAGATGCAAAATGGACGTTAGGTGAGGAGATCCTTGAAAGGTTTGAAGCAGAGGCCAAGTCCTATGAGCAACGGTAATGACCTATTGAAGAGGAAATATTGGTAATAATCCAAAGGCTTGGCATAGTGAATATGGGATGATATGAGACATCAATGCCACAAGAATCCAAGGGTGGCACAATCCCTTTGTGGATATCATGGTTGCTTGAAAGCAATAAAAATCAACTAGTATTTAGTCTATGTGCTCTTCTTATTCTTGGTCTACAGTGGTTCCTGGCTTCTTTTCTAAGAATTTTTATTTGCAAGTAGGTGCTAGTTGATATAGTGACACTCCTTACATGAGCATGGGGGCTCAAGAATAGTGGTTGCTAGCAACTCCAAGATAATAGGCCACAAAAAAATGCCGCTCTCTCACAATACATTGGCAAATTGGATCATACGAAGGTATATACTCGCAAACACACTATCCAGCAATGTATTACAAAAAAGATTGTATATTGATTTGAAGAAATCACTTTGCTATTGCAAATTATAAATTTTCACAGTAAATATTCTTCAAACAATGCAAGGCTACCCATTTTTGTGCTCAAGGTGCTGACCAGGTTTTGTGGAGGATATGTGCTTCTAATGAATATAGAGAAAATAATTCTAGTCGAGAAGCAGGATGCAATGCAAGTGTCTAGCAGCATTGCATATAGATGCCAATCTTTGAGGGCCCCTTACTATGTATCATATGCCATTGCAAATAGTAGAAGTCTAGGAATTGGGTGACTTGCATTCTTACGTATAATGAGAATTCTTGAGGTGGATGAAGTGCAGGGTTCCTATGGAGCCTGCCCCTCTAGGAGATGGAGCTAGAATCACCTATACAGCTGCCAACCTCGAGTGATGAGGGTGATGAGCATGAGGAAATATTGGTAAAGAAGATAAAATTGTGGCCTTCAAGCCCATGTAGCGAGGAATGAATGCTTGCTTATTTGCTTCGTGAGCCCCATCTCTAGCCTTGTCTCTCCTTTGAGGCCACATCCATCATAAAAAAAATTCATTTTTACATGAGTTATTATATATATTTCTTGTCTCTTTTGTTTCAATCTTTTTAATACAAAAGTAATGTTTGAGTTTTGGGACGTCCTTTTGCTTCTTCTAACATTGTTTTATGCCAAATGAATCTATTAAACCAATGGAAAACTTCTAGTAGGTCGTTTGCCTTTTGTGCGCCACCACCGTGTCTTGTATGCCTAAAGTATCTAGTCCTTGCTTGGTAATGAGACTTCTCCATTCCTTGGGTATGACCAAATCGACAAACTCTCATACTGCCTCGCAAACCAAGGGCCATGGCTACAAATAATATATTACACATTAGAAAAGAGATGGAATTAGTTAAGTGCTAAGTAGTAAGTTCTAGGAGGGTCACTACCAAGAGGAAAAAAGCACCACTCTCATATAGGAGGGGCCCCATATCACTTGATAGTAACCCCTTCTACAAGTGTCACTAAAGCCTCATATTTGCTTTCTCTTCCTTTCAAAGTTTTTTAAAAGTTGAAGGGACTTTCTTACCATGTAGTGTGTTAAATTGTTTTATTTCCAAGTATCCTTCAAGGAGGTTTTAAACTTGTCGAGGGCCTTCTTAAAGGCTAGGAGGTCCTCAATGGACCAAGGTGTTTTATTATAATATAGGAACACTGTGTCCAATGCCTCCCACACCTCAGCCTTCTTCTTCCTTGCTCTTCCATCATCCCCATGGTCTTTGACTGCATTGTGTAGCACTTTCCATTGGTTGTGATGAATGTGAGAAGAACCTTTTCCGAGCTTGCCATGGAATCCCAAAAACCTTCTGGCCTTAACCCCATCTATTGAGGGTTTCCTAGGAACACTATTTCCATTTTTGGATATTTGAGGATCCACCTCAATCACATCATTCCCCCCATGGAGATCAATATATCTGAGAAAACCCTCTTAATAGCCCTAATAGCACCATCCTTAGCCTTTTGGGGTTGCAATTTCCATGCAAATACAATGAACAAATGCACAATTTTCTCAACGATTCAGCACAAGGCATGGAATGTGCACATGTGCACATTTGTTAAGGGGATATCTAGAACAACCCAAAAGTTTGGATCTTTGGTGTCTCTATTAGATGCCTTGTTCCAACAAGCATAATCGACAAGGTCATTCTCCATCTAGATAAAGCAATAAGGAACATGGAGAAATTATCGAAAGCTTATAGCAACATCATTCCTCCCAAATCTATAAGGAGCATGTTGACCGAGAAGTGGTTTAAGAAGGCCAAGGAGTAATGCATTGAAAAGTTCCTACAAGGGTCTTTCTTGGACAAAGAGGACATCCAAAGCACCCTGGATAGGGTGAGGATTAGTAAACAAAGCTACACCTAGCTCTTCGAGGTTATGTGAGAGACATTGAAGAAGAAACGGGTCAAGGGGTCTTTGCTTCCAAAGCCATCTTCAAATCAACAAACAAGATGCAGCATCAGCCAACAAGTATTGGAAGTCCTTGGTGAGCCCTTTCACATCATAGACAACTATCAATATGACAGCCTATAATAGCATATTCTTTAATTTGAGGATATTGCAAAGAGCAATGATTAGTTGTTACATGCTACAGCATGCAAAAACAAATGGCATTGCCATTTTTGTTATCAAGCTGGACAAATCTCAATTTATGAAGGGCAAGAAAATGGACAGAGTTTCTATCACCCTGATGAATAGGGCTCTTTAATCATGTACCAACGAGGGGAGTGAAGGATCGGAGGGCTTAATGCACTTGAGCATGCAATCAGAGCAAGACATCTAGTGGTCGGGAGCATTTCAAGTTGACATGGAAGATTTTCACGTGTTGGACTAGGAATTTCAAAACTTCTATACCTAAGGTGATACGTTCTCAACAATCGAGAAACTAAGCATCGAAGGGTTTGGACAATATAAAGTGGAGTGACACATGGCTAGATTTAAGGACACTAGAGTGCATGTATAATGTCTCAAAAGCTGCTACTGCTAACATTCCTTGCATTTACTACATGGCCATGGCCAAGGAGTGCATGCAACCTCCGATTCTAAGCTTAAGAGTCTCGATATTCTTCATACTTCTCTACCTATCACGCCAACTCGAGCTTTGTTTTCTTTCGCCTTGCTACATATAGCTGGGTTTCAAGCCTCCCTATTTTTTATTGGCTCTCCTCCAATTGTTTCATCATTGTAGTTCTTTCTTGGAGTAACCACTAGTTTTGCAGCTTCAATATGTTTGAATGTCTTGCTAGATTTTTTGTACAAGCCAGAAGCCCTTAGCTACCATCTCCAATAAACCTTGGCAATGAGGAACATGATGAGAATGGAGGGGTGCTTCTCATTGTGGGATCCACAGGAGGATACAACTTACCATCAGCCCATAGATCGATATTCTTTCTACCCTTTGATCTCATTGCCTCCATTGCACTTGGCGTATTGACAGACACTTGGTTTCTCTTGTGAATGGGTTCACACACATCTTTCAAATCAATATGAAGATAGTATAGATGTTTATAACCATCCATTTTTGCAATCAAGCTATAGGCAATGATCCATGCTTGCAATGTTGATGTGGTTTAGAGTCCCCAGAAAAAAAGTCTTGAAAATGGAGAGGGAAGATTTTGAGAGAATCATTGAAGCATAATTTCCATGCAGCGAACGTGTGAAGCATTGAAGGTGGTGCATGTGACGACTTCATCATCAATGAACGATAGACAATGAAAGTGCCAGGCCACCAAAAGAGCAATTTGGTGGCATATACCTTTGGTGAATTGGCTGTAGAACGTTGTTGATGATTGTGCCTTTGGTAAAACTCAACCCATGCACCAATCAACATGCTACGACCCCATTTGGCTAGAAGAGTTTTTCTTTTGAGGAAATGGAAGGATTAAAATATTTAAACTTAAGGATTGAAGTACCGCAATCGTGTATTAATGGCTATTGTAACTGATTTTGGATGTGGTGGGCCTAAGAGGGAGGGTCGAGGTTAGGATTTAACATCTCTTCTCTCTCTCTCTCTCTCTCCTCACTATTGCAGTAGAAATCACCATAGCCTACTCTTTTTCTCTCTGCATGGCCTACAGTACCATAGTCCCCTATTAATGACTGTTGTAATTGATTGTGGACGTGGCGAGTTTGAGAGGGAGGGGTCGAGTTCAGGATTTAACATCTCTTCTCTCTCTCTCTCTCTCTCTCTCCTCACTGCTATAGTAGAAATCACCATAGCCTACTCTCTCTCTCTCTCCATAGATAAGATGCACGCATGGCCTGCTCACTATTCATAGCATGCTCTCTCTCTTTCACTCTCTATCTCCCTTTGCCCCCCAAAAAAACTAGGCTCACTGTTTAGACAACATGTTGTAGTAGGCAACTCCATAGCTCTCTCTCTCTCTCTCTCTCTCTCTCTCTCTCTCTCTCTCTCTCTCTCTCTCTCTCTCTCTCTCTCTCTCTCTCTCTCTCTGTGTCTCTCTCTCTTTGATGATGGAGAATCTCAATTACGATGCTTTTCAAGTTGTGATGACTTCAAGCCAGTGCACCCCATGGATGTTGGTTCAAGCACCAATGTAATGCTGCGAAGAGTCGCGAGCAAAGAAGCAGATAAAGGGATCATGGTACCATTGCAAGGTCACAAAAAACAAAGTTAGGGAAGGACATTTGCTCATCTATGGCACAATTATGGCATAAGCGAAGTCAAGGTCTCCCAGAGGGTGAGCAAAAGGATCTCTCCCGCTACTATTGCACAAGCAACCTCCCAGCTCTACAAAGAATGTGCATTAGGAAAGTATACCTCTGGTATATTTGGTTAGATAAAAATGCTTTGGTCTTTTTAGGACATCGCAAACCTCTATAACATCTAATACTTGATTTTACCTTGCAAGGATTGTATCTGTTTTTAGTTTTGCCTTTTGGTTCTTTTTCACAAACTTGGAGAGAGTTTTGTATCTCTTTTTATGCCTTCGGAGAAACCCATGTAACACAAAGTTGGAATTAAAATGGAATATAAAAAATTGAAAGAAGCAAAGTTCACATGGAAACACAACTATCCACGTGATTAGATGATCAAATATCCATGCAATGATAGGGCTTTAAGGCTCGCATGGATTAGACATGGTTACCCACAAGATTAGGTTGTCAAATGTCCATGCGATGATTGGGCTACTATAGTTCTTATTCTTTCAAGTCTATTCCGCCTACTTGGTGGTCTATTTGTTCCTACTCAATGAGGATAGTTGCGCTAAGGGTTCTACTTCCTAACATCTTTTATCTTAGTTGAAGGTGCAAAGATTCATGCTTTTAGGGTTCCATTTTCCCAACTACTATGAGACCAATAGCATGCAATCATGCATTGAGGGAGAACCCTATAACCATTGTCCCAATGCCTGAGAGGACAGATAATCTTTTTTGGTGAGACCATGGAAAAAACCTCATCTTAGCCAAGCAAAATAGGCTAACAACAATGAGGATGATGGATGAGCACTCGCATTGTCACTTACATGATCACATATAGTTAGTTATAGGATGAATTTCGGGTGCCATGTAGCAACTAATTAGATCATTGTGCATTGTAGGGAAAAGCAAAAGGGATGAGTACCCAGTACTAAGTAAATTATGCTTTATAGCACATGACCTACATAAGGAGTATGGCCTAAGCCTTGAGGGGAAGGTCGTTGACCAATGTTGATCTCCTTGATGAAAAATGGTTCTCAGTGTTCAAGTTCCAGCATCAAAAGAATGCCAAGATATACTTGAACCATTTACAACCAGAATTTTTTGAGGACTCCAAACTACTCTTCCACAAGGTATATCAAGCCCCCCCATCATGTGGGGAGATTACGACAAAGTTTGCCAAGTGCTATGCAATTGAGCGATGTAGTGCTGCAAAAGAAGACCCTTTTGTGCATAAGGTTGCATGGGCAAAGTTGAGGGTGACTGTGCTAGAAATGTGTAAAAGCAAGCCAGGAGGGCTAGAAAAGAAGTTGGACAATTGGAGGAGGGTAAATGACATATTTTAGGGTGGCCTACTTGGGTCAAATAGAAAGACTCACTACATGCAAGATACAAGCAACATGTGCACTGAAGAGGATAACATTTTCAAGTTAGGACCTTCTAAATTAGATTATATTTTTGATTTGCAAGGCATTGCTAAGAGGTTTTAACAAGCTACATGTAAAAGCTGAGCAAGTTACATGAGCTGAGGGCATCTCTCCAATGAAAGAAGGAGATGTTATTGAGGGTTGAGGGCTCCAATGCCATGGCTAAAAGAATTAAGGACGACATTACCATGTTTGAGAAATGCCTAGAGGAGCTACAACAATAAGGGCTGCCTGATATTGAAGAGCTAAATGAAGTGGAGGCTGATTTGAACATGTCAAAGCGTCTGTGCTCATTGACTTGGAATCACTGAGGATTCGTAGCTTCTTGCCCGAGAGGTGGAAGCTCAATAGGTACTTTTGCGTTACCTTTTGGCATCATCCTTTTCTTTTGATAACTACTGTACTCCATTGGCCAATTGTTATATTTATTTTGATGTCTTTTGAAAAATTTGGATCATTTTAGAACATTTTCAACCTTTTTGCACATTTTCGCCAAAATATTTTTGTACATTTGAAACCT
This sequence comes from Lygodium microphyllum, assembly GCF_053477565.2. Lineage (NCBI taxonomy): Eukaryota > Viridiplantae > Streptophyta > Polypodiopsida > Schizaeales > Lygodiaceae > Lygodium > Lygodium microphyllum. The sequence continues at coordinate 35,421,617 of NC_141143.1, read as the reverse complement.
AGTGTGGTAGATTTTGATGTATGAGGCTTGGTGTTGACCCTACGTGCACTAAATGCCTTAAGGATCAGCACCAAGCTAGGGGGGCCCTCATTGCGGTAGAGGGCACCCAACTTGCTTGGTGGTGACCCTCATGTGCATCAAACTCCCTACGGGTCACAGCTAAGCAAGGGAGGCCCCTCACTAGGGTCCCCCCCCCCTTCCCCCTCGACATCAATTGATGGTGATCCTCATGTGCACCAATCATTGTATGGGTCACCACTAAGTGAGGGGGGGCCCTCGCTGCGGTGGAGAGTTGCCCAATCACTTGGTGATGACCTTCATGTGAACTTTTTTGGAGGATCCCCTATCGCTTGGAGGAGGATCCCCCATTACTTTGTACCTGTAAGGTATTTTTTGTGTTGTTTGGTACTTTTTATTCTTGATGTAAAATATTATTTGGTACTCCCTATCGCTTTGAGGACCCCCTATCCCTTGGTGGAGGGTCCCCCATCACTTGGTGGTGATCCTCATGAGAACTTTTTTAGAGGATCTCCCATCACTTGGAGAAGGATCCCCATCACTTGGTAACTTTATGGTATTTTTAGTGCTGTTTGGTACTTTTTATTTTTGAATATAAAATATTATTTGATACTCCCCATTGCTTGGTGGTGACCCTCATGAGAACTTGTTCAAAGGATCTCCCATCACTTGGAGAAGGATCACTATCACTTGGTATCTTTATGGTATTTTCAGTGCTATTTGATACTTTTTATTTTTGAATATAAAATATTATTTGATACTCTCCATTGCTTGATGGGTCCTCCATCCCTTGTCGAAGGGCCCCCCATCATTTGGTGGTGACCCTCATATGAACTTTATCAGAGGGCCTCCATTGCTTGGTAGTTTTTGGTATCTTTGGTACTATTTGGTCCTTTTTATTTCTGAATATCAAATATTGTTTGGTACTCTAGGGTACTATTTGGTACTTTTTGCACACATTTATTACACACATTATAATCCATTTTGCGGCTAACTATTTGTGCATTTTGATACATTCTGAAAAATTGTGGTATATTTTTTGTATCTTTTGGTACATTGTGATTTACATTTTGGTGCTTTTTGATAATATTGCCACTATTTGGCACTCTATTGATGACATTTTCATGTTTTTCCTATAGATGGAATGTGATTCTCTTGCAGTCGAGAGTTAAGAGACCCAGAACCAAAGCGATTTTCTTAAATCACAAAATTGGAGGAAGGCAAAAGATTCATATTGTTTCCTAGACCCCAAGTTGTGGATTAAGGTAACACAATCCATGTTTTGGGGACTTGTAGTACTTGTGGGAAGTGTCTAGACTCTGCCTATGTGGTGGGTTCTTTCATGTTGGCCTATAGGCACCTATACCTCCCCTTGTGTTTTGTTGCCACTCTCATGACAAACGAAACTTGTGTGAAAGCTGGATGCAATCATCGAATCCCAGAAGTGGCCAAGATTTGGACTCACAAGGGATATATTCAAGAGAGTAAGTGACTGTTTACTTCTTTCTCATATTATCTACCTTATTCTTCTTTTCCCTTTTTCCTATGGGTCATCTTGTTGAACTTTCTAGATTGTGGGGCTAATATGGCGTACGTAGACAACCATGCTACAAACAAGGACTCGAATGGTCTTGGACATGACTCTTGTGATGTCAAGGAAGAGGTGCTTGGGGGCCCTAAAGCAAGCAATGATTGGGGTGACACAAAAATGCATGCGAAAATACCCACTGAGCTTGCTATCTGTGAAGAGTAGAAGGGGAAGCTCTAAGGAGAGGAGGAGCCCACTATGGTTCATGTCTGTAGAGAGCATGTAGAAATACCCACTAAGCCTATTGTCTATGAAGAGAAGAAGGGGGATTGGAAGGAGAGGAGGAGCCCGCTTTGATTCATGTCTCTAGAGAGCAGAAGGGGGAGCTAGAGGGATAAGGGAAGCCTACTATGATTCCTAAAAATGAGCGGAGAGCAAGTGAAGACAACATGTAACTCAAAAACTTTTGAGTTTAACTATTTGTTTAGTTTCCTACACATAATTGATTTGTTAACTTATTTTTTAGCCCTAAGAGCTTGGTGGCTCAAAGAGGAGTCTATTGTGGCAAGTAAGCTTCCATGTGATATTGGTACAACTAAGAGAAGATTGATAGTCATTGATTTCAGTGTGGTGGTCTTGAAGGAATCAAAATAACATTTTAAATAAGACTGGTTGTTGGAGGGGTCCAAATCAATTTGGATTAGTGAGGATTGTTACTGCATGGTGAGGCCTAGAGCCAAATAGTTCTTGCTATCATTGGGGCCAAAGCAAGTATCATGGTTTGGAGTTGTTGCAAAAAGCCAAAGCTAATGCAAAATTTGTCAGCATGCTTTCCCTATACACTGGCAAATGATAAAATTTTTACAGGTAGAGCTACTTGGATGCCATCGGTATTTTTGTATCATTCTATAGTCTTCTTATTGATTAAGTCTTACATTCTTGCCCACTGGCCTATAATAGGAAACATCCTTTGGTTCTTGTATATCCTCTACATTTCTGGAAGATACACTATAGATAGCATGTTGAGAGAACTCTTGTTGTAGCAAAAGTGCTTGTTTGTATGATACTACATGGAGATTAAGCTAACTTTTCATGTGAAGAGAGTGTGCCAAGCATATATCAATCGTTATGATACTTCCTCATAGGTTCTACTGGCTCCTTCCTCCATTCAATGGACTATAGTATTCAGACTCATCCCAATTATATTACAATCACATGAAGGCTACCTTCATCTATGTTTGATTTTGATGGGCTGATATCCTTACCTTCTCCTTATCTAGCAAAACCATAAGATGTATGATGTGGGCATGGTTAATTCCATTCCTTTTTCTCATAGCCTTAACTTTTTGCAACTTCTGTGGTGATTATGTGATGATGCAATGCTGTGGGTGGCGATACGTGGTGATCTCTAGGCTGTTATAAATATCAATGTTGATTATGGTATTATAATGTGCATTACAAGAACTATTAGACAACATGAGATAATTAGAGAACCAAAAAGCCCCATTCTCCGTGTAGGCACTAGATTGTATGATTACGTTGTGATTATGTGGTGATATGATGTTGCGGGTGACAATACATGGTGATCTTTAGGCTTTTCGAAATATCAATGTTGACTATGGTATCTTAGGTAGTTATATTGAGGAGGTGACCATCGTGTTGATATGGCTCGTTATCACTTAGTGGTGACTTGCATGTGATGTGAACCTCATATGGGTCACCGTCAAGTGAGAGGGCACCATCACAATAGTGGATTTCCCTCTTACTACTTGGTGGTGACTCTCGTGTGTAGTGAGCTTGAGAACCACAAAGTGCCAAAGTGTGATACGATGTTGCATATGGCTATAGGTGGACACACCTCCTTGGCATTATTATCAACTATTGGTCATTAGGGACTAATGGTAGTGGCAATGTAACTCATTTTCTTTATCATAATTTGGTAAAGATGACCAATAGTTTGGTCAACTTTAGTTTCCACCATCTATAATCAAGTCTGTAGAGGACCTTAGATTATTAAAACTTTTCTACAACTTGTGAACAAACGCTTATAACACCATTGTTTCTAGTGTTGGTTATAGCACTACCCACTCTCTGCAAGATAATTTGGAATACCAAAATGATCAAAATAAAGAACAAAAATAGAGAGTCAATAACAAACAAATATTTAGAAAATAAGTATGGATCTTCCATTTGATCAATACAACTTTGTGTAAATCCAAGGTATAGATTAACAAACTCAACAGTGGTCCATTTGCAAGAATTTTTGCAAGTAGTTACATGGCATTGCTATATTCTTCATTAAAAGGCTTTCTAGTGATGGATTGATTAACTTTGAATCTCAAGGAACAAATTTTGATGTGCGATGTACTAGTCTTGCTATAGTTCCTTGCTCTTCTAAAAGTTAACCTTGCACTACTCAACTCTTACAAGAACACTTTCCATGTTCAAAGGTATGAACACAGTTAGCATCTCCGACCTTAAATTTTGCTTCTTTATCTTAGATATGAGTGCTCTACTCTAGGCCAATCATTACAAACTAGGATAATCATAGCAATAGTTATAGTTGACCTTTTTGGTGTGTTGATCAAGGCATAAGCAAATTCAAACTAGAGATTTGCAAATTGCTTTGGAAAGTCTACTAACTTCTCACTGTGCCTATAGAGCACATCCTTGTTCATGTCTTCATATATGTTTTGTGAAACCAAAACCCAAGCTCGAAGAATAACCTTGCCATGATATTTTTCTTATAAGATCTTGTAGCTTCTCATAAACGCATTTGCTTTTTGGGTACTTGTGAGCTCACCGAGTGGAGCTCACAAGAATTGCTGTATGAAAGGATAGTACCAATGAAACCATGATAAATTGAGATGACAATCCCAATTTGGGTTTTTGTGTTGTGTTCCTACAAGGCAAGTTCCTAGTATTAAGGGTTTGAAACCTATTACCTCTCCACAGGAACAACTAAGATAGCATATGTAATTTCAAGTCTTGTGACTCATTAGACTTTGAAGGGAACTTTTTAAAGTTTCCCTTCTTGAGGCAGGGCTAGGAAAAAAATTAACCCTTCCATGATGAAGGGCTTCATGGCCAACTTGGCCTACATTGGGAAGAGTTGTAATTTGATTGCCATGCATATGCATGGCTGTAAACAAAGGAAGGGCAAGCAAGGTTTCAATTTTCAACACTAGTTGACTCTCCAATTTTGTAGACTTTTCTCACCTTTGAACACAATTCTCACCCTCATCATATATGAGGGTTGCGACCATGTAATATGAGGGACCTCTACCCATTGAGATGGGGATCTCTTACTTGTTGGTGCTGACCCATACTGGGTTCATTGAACAAAAGGGTCACCATCAACAAGCGATATGGTACTCTTTTCCCTTGGGAGGGTCGTTTCTCACTTTGTTGTGACTCATTGTGGGTTTAAACCACACAAGGGTCATGACCGTGCAACAAACTCTTAGGAATCAAATTAGTGAAATAAGACCATTCACTATATGTGGCAATATGGCATACTGCATGAAGTCCTAGCTAAATGCAAAAAAACATAGAACAAACAACGCTAATCCCAAACAAAGTAATACCATGGAAGTTCACCTCTAGATTTCATTAAGGATTTGTCTTCATCACTAAACTGGATTGACATTTTCTTAGACTGCTCCATGGAGCAGCTATCCTTGCTTGCACTATTGGTTGGAGTATGTGTATCCTATGACACGGATCGTAGTGTCTTTTTGATACTGTGAGGGGATTCCATCCCCTCTTTGCGCTTCGTCATTGGGGGATTCACTAGGGTGGTTGTAATGGCCCCCTTCCTTGATGGAGTCCTCATGGCAAGAGACAAACATGCAAATTGGTTGCAAAGCACCAAGAAAAGAGTTTGAGCAGCATAACAAAGAGCCTTGGGGGTTGCATTGAGAGCTTAACGGCTAGAGGGAGCTTGTTTTGTATCTAGGGTAGTCAGCTTTGGCACATCTCTTGTGCCCTATCAATTGGATGATGGTGGTAAGATTCATTTGCGGGATATGACATTTCTTAGTAGTTCAAACTCAAGTCTACTCAACTGAACTCCATCCATACGCGATCATTATGACACCATATACATATGTCGTAGCTTGACATCATTTGGGCCAATGATGTACTCAAAATTCATTTGGGCCTATATAGGCCCCAGTGCTTGGGGTTTCAATTTCTACGTATGGCATTTAAGAGAATAAATGAGCTCCAAGTCACCTCTATCAAAGGATTGATGTTGCACATGTTTATCAAAAGACCTTGTGTCATGCCTTTTCAGTAAAGAGGACATGCTTTACCAAAAGATGAGTCTAAGTGAGACATTCCAACTCATACTGGAAATAGGCCCTTCCAAGATGCCCATAAAAACAAACTCTTATGTAGTCATCTATGATGTTAGCTAGTAGCAACTTGCTCTACAACTTGTAAAGGCCTATACAAGAGCCAATGGATCCTCACTTTGTAACACAAAAGTAATCCAAGCTATCCAAGTGACATTTAAGTTGTAACCAACCCTTGTGAGCTGTATTAGACCTACATTAGAGTATGAGAGTCAACTAGTCTTTCTTCTTCTAGCTTGAGAAGAGCTAATCCATTATATCTCTTTCAATGATTAACATGCTTTTTATTTAGTGAAACTCCTTAGTTCATTTTACTTGCATCTTTTGTGCATTAAGGCTATGTTCCATTTCTTCCCTCAATTGCTTCTTTTGCATCAAAAGACCCCCATCTAGGAAAGCATCCATATTTGCATTTCAATTGCACCTAGGGGTCCAATACTTGCATTGCAATAAACTCAACTTGATACAATGGCATCTCGGTGATTGTGATACTTTGTGAAGTTTCTTGTGCACAAGCATATAGATTTGGAAAAGAAGAAATCCTACTATTCTTTAAGTGATAGAGAGCTTAATATATGAAGGTTGTGCAAATAGGATTAAGAGACTTAGAAAATACACTATCACATCACAATAAGCTAAACCATAGATAAACATAACCCTACAAAGCCTATGCTAAAGCTTAGGGTTGCCCTTGTTCTATGCAATTGCAAAATGGCAAGGTGATTCATGCTTCCAAGGAGTAGAGCCCTAACCCCAAACCAATCACTATATCATCAATGTTTGAATTCACTCTAGTCATATGGTCAATCCTCAAGATAGCACCTCTCAAGGATCTCATTGATCAAGTATTTGATCTAGTCAACCAAGAAACTTCAAAACACAACCCTAGCACAATGGACAAGGTAGCATCTTTATCCTCTCTATTGAGAGATGTCTAAGAGTCCTCGGAGAGCTACCAAAGAGCCGCATGTTTTGAGTGGAGTAGACTCTCAAGTGAGGAGCTAGAAACAAAGCTTTGAGCTTTTAAGGACCAGAGGACTAGTACCTTTAGCAAAATCCTCAAAGACACAATGGATATGTAACAAGGATTTCTCACCATGGAATTTGAATTGGACGGGATGAAGAACATGCTATTGAATGTAGGAATGTTAGGATTGGACATTGAGGCCCTAATGGACCTCATGCAATACAAGCTCTTTGATCACATAGATTTTCTCACTATAGGAGCTCATATGGCCCAAAGCTTGCTATGATTGGGATTGGAAACACACATGCCCAATTAGACCAAGCTAGAGCGCCCTTAGTCACCAAACAACTTGACCAGTATCATGTTGTATATGATCCATATAATATCATAGAGCAATGCAAACATGTTTATGAGGCCAATAACCTTATAGAGGATACCAAGTAGGCTCAAGCCTTCAAGTTTTGCATAGGTGGGAAGGTTCACACTTGGTTTATCAACCTAGATGTGATTGATAAAGCCTCTTTTACAACCCTTAAGAATGTCTTCATCAAGAGATTCATAGAACCAAGCTATAGGAAAAATCTAATTGTCTAGTCCATGAAAATTAAGCAATAAGATGAAGAGAGCATGGGAGACGATGTGTCTAGAGTGAGAGGTCTATATACAAGACAATCCTACTAGTTGAAAAACCAACTGCCAAAGCAATAAATGAAGGATTTGATCAAGATTATCCATAATGAAAATATCTATGAGACACTAGCTAGCAACTCTAGCCTTGATGACATAAATCACAATGGAGTCTTGGATGAAGCAATCAAAATAGCGGATCTACACAAGGAGAGAAGTTGAGATAAGAATGGAAAAGTCCTAGAGTCTAAGTCCTAATCCAAAAGAAGCAGACTTGAGATAGGAAACACTCAAACTCAAAACATTGTCACGACACATAGGGTTGAAGGTCACCATAGGGATTTGGCAAGAAAACTGGACAAGTTAGATGGAGACGTGTCTTCAAGCGATAGGTAGATACAAGTGAATGTTTGTGGGTTCAAGAGGAGCTTCACAACCTTCAGTTCATCATATACTTTGGCTTATCTTGAAAAGACAGATTTATACATAAGATGGTTGAATAAATGGGTTAAGAGCTTGAAACTTAAGATCACAAAGATGGATGAATTATAAACAGGAGTACAACTTCAATTGATACAAAAATAGTCTTGCCCTTCCTTGCCTTTGAATATAGCGGCCTATTTTGGCCTAGCATGAAGAAGATCTTCAAGACACTTTCCCTTTTCAACTGATTAGTACAATGAAGATAGAGGATCAAGAAGAAGATTACCTATATCAGCCTTTGAATGAATCAAGGTTATTGAACTAGCATCACTGTTGTTGGGTTTCATGAAAAGTTCACGAGTTTCATGACTTAGATCAATATAACTTGAATCAAGCAGCTGCATAAAAGCTTCAGCTTATGGATTGAATGTCATAGACAGTCAAGATTAATTCCAAATAATTTTGGCAAGAAATCACCAAAAGACTTCTTTAAAACTACCCTTGAATGAAGAGGAAGCAAGGTACTATATGTAGAGAGAATTACAGGTCTAATTTGTACTTGCAATGATTGGAGATGAAGTAGAACCTTTGTTTACAGGCTTTAGCCCATGAATACCCTATTTTATGCCGAGAATAAGAGTCCAAAAGTATTTATTAATAGTGTCAAAAGATATCCTTGAAATTTTCTCACAAGGAGTAAAGCTTGTAGTCACTCATATGAACCAAGAGCAGCCCATGTTCTACCAAGATTAAGGAAGTGGATCCCAAATAAAGCTTTAGCCCATAAATTCCCTGTTTTGGGCAGCTAAGAGTAATCCAAGATGACACAAATAATCTCCCAAAGAGTGTCTTCAATGCCCTTTCAAGGCAAGAGTGTTTAGATACAACAATTACAAGTGAAAGTAGAGCAGGTTCTCTTCTTAAACCATACGAGTAGAAATTGGAACATCAATGAGACAAGAATCAGCCCAAAGAATGTGATGGGCTGAATATGATAGTCTAAAATCAGAGTTTTATTGTCTCCCAAAGATCTCTTCTTGGTAGAGAAGAGAGTCTACATCGTGGTAGATACATAAGGAATTTCCCTTCTTTTCATCTACACAAATACATGTACCTCTTGAATCGTACAAGATGTGCTTTGCAAAATAGAGAATCAGCCCACAAAGAGAGTAATGGTCTCCATATAATAGTACAAAGCATAGCCTTTATGTCTCCCAAGATCTCTTCTTGATAGAGAAGAGAGTCTACATCAAGTGGTAGGTACATAAGGAATTGCCCTTCTTTTCATCTACATAAATACATGTACCTCTTGAATTGTACAAGAGGTGCTTTGCAAAATAGAGATTCATTCCATTAAAGAGCATTCTTGGGCCTTTTAGTTCAGCCCACAAGTTTTGATAAGAAAGATCAAGAAGTGGAACAAGAGGCTCACTTGAAAGGAGAGAGTTGCTACTCCATAGATAGAGTCACAAGCAATGTTCAAAGCTTCCTTCTTCCTTCTTCAATGAGCATGAATAGTAATCCCTGAATGGGGTGTTGCCCTCCTTTTTATACATATTTACCCTGTTTTACTCAGCCAAGAGTGGCCTTCCATTTTGTTAATGCATGGGAAGAGAGATACTTACATTTCAAGTTGAGTCTTCTGAAGTTACTTGTGGTTGCATGACATGAGCTTCCCCTTTGTGTGGTGGCTTGGACACCTCTTTCTCTGCTCTATCCATGGTGCCTTGATTCAGTCTCAGATCTACCCAAAAGAAATGGTGCAAAAAACGGAAGGTCCATGTAGTTCTATTGAACCATAATAAGTCCACATAAGCAAGGCTAATGCATACACAATGTCCCACACTTAGTCGACTTAGACAAATCCATCATCTTTGTGACTTTGCTTGTGAATACACTTAAAGCTTGTAGAGGGAGCTCACGCTCAACTGCCGAGACCCACGAACCGCTTATTGTTTCAAGTGTTTCAAGCAAGTTCTAATGGCTATCTCTCACCTAGCCGATGCGCCGTCGATCCTACGAGTGTAGTGAGCTTACCTTGATGCCGAAATGAGTTGCCTTATATCTTGCACACACCAGTAGCTCCACGATCCTAGATGCTAGCTCAAGCATCCTCAAGCCTCCTCCATCTCCAAGCTCCATCCACCATAGCTGCACGTGTGAGAAAAGAGAAGAGAAGAGAAGAGAAGAAGAGAACAGGAGATGGTGAAGAGCTTCACCCTCTTGAACCCTCACTTCCACACACTCACTCCCTCACACTCTCACACTCCCTCTCTCAAGAGCACACACAAGCAAGGTGAAGAGAAGAAGATAAGAAGAAGAGAAATCTTGTTAGCCACACACCAAAACAATGAGCTTCCATTCACTTTTTGAACTTTATATACAAGCCCTAAAATCCCATGGGCACCCATCCCTTTTTTACATGACCGGCCGTTGTGGCAAGGTCCTTTCTCTATTTCCCTCTTCTAGCCTTATGCCTTTAGCCTACACCCATCTAATATTTTACAATTGGCATAGGAGGGAGCCTGGCGTTCTTTTACAAGAGTTTTTAGAGCTTTTTGAGATGCCTTTCATTTAAAATTGCATTTTTTTCCCCAGCTTATCTTTAGAGGTCACATGCATGTCTTTGCTCTTTTTCCATCTTTTTTCGCTTTTTCCTTCAATTCTCTACCATCTTTCTCCGCCATCTCGACTTGGGGTTAACATTACCCCCCTCCGAGATGGGTGCCAGTCCCATGGCACTTTTGGCCGTTGTTGGGGAATAGTAGGCAGTTGGCAAATTGTTTGGGTGAGGGTAGGGCCACATGTAGACTTGGGTGCTTGTGGAAGCTTGGTAATGATATTTATCGGAGAAGCCAATTGGATGCCAAGTGGATGATGAGGGCCTCCGAAGTTGGTGGTTTGTCGCCTTTTGTAATGCTTGAAAGGAGAAGGTGCGGTGCCCTACCTAAGGGAGTGTCTATCTTATTGTGTGGTGCATCATGCTCGTGGTAGTGGAATGGGAAGGTGGATCTAACCACATGCAAGCCTGGGTGACGTCCCACACTTGAGAACCCCATTCGTGCAAAGGGAGGTGCGGTGCAAGTAGCTTAGGGTGATAGGTCTAACCATAGGCAAGTGTTAGCTCCCTAGGTATATCTTGCCCTTGATGGGACCTAAGCGTGAAGTGGGGGATTAAAAGGGCTAGGGGGTTAGGAGCAGAGCCGGCCGACCGAAGCCACCGGCGGGCATGCCTAACTTGAGGAACCCTAGGTGCAGTGATCGTGTTTTATGTGGTGCTAAGTGCTTCTTCAAGTGAGTCGTTTTTTCCATGTCCTTGTGTGATGTTCTTCTTGCTTTTCCTTTCATGCTTCTCTTTTTCTTCTTCTTCCTCTTCTTTTTAAAATAATAATAATAATAAGTATTACACTAGTAGGATGATAGCTAGTGCCTAATTCTCATCGTCTGAATTAGGTGGAGAAGGGGATCGGATGGATTTGCTAAAAAATTGCCAGCTTTGCATGTATCCTTTAAGATTCATGCGAATGTGGAGTGAAGTGGTGGAGAGAAAGGGATGATTACATCTGGTGAATTGCCTGTCATTCATGTCTTCCAGGAGAGTTAGGCAAAAAGAAGGGAGGAGGCTAGCCCTCATCATCAGGCGCGCCATGGCACAGCTGTCGATGGCGTTAGGATCAAAGAAGAGGGGAGGCAGGCCACATTCTTGCGGAGTCGGGTCCTGCTTAAGTAACAATTTAAGAAGCCTAAGATAATTACATCTAATTATGAAAGCTGGATCAGGGCAAGAGGAGAAGTCGGTGAGGAAGTGAGTCATGGAGTCATCCAAGATTTTTGAGTTGAAGATGAGGGGGTGTTCAAAAGAGACAACATTAGAGTTGTAGATAATGGGAAAATCATATCACCCGTGGAGGGTGGCATCAAAATCCACACCTGCCCTACGAGGGTACGCCATAAACGTGGGGTTGTTCCTCTCGTAGGGCAGGGTGTTGCAAAAAGCCATCCAGGTGAGCATGCTGATGTCACACACCCGCCTCCTCCATACGGGCTGGTAGTTATAACCTTGCACGGAATGTGGCACTTCACACACTTTATTTTGCTAGAATTCGGCTTCTTCAGTTTCCCAAAGAGTGGGGTTCTTCTCTCTTTCTTCTAGCCACTTCTATCCTAGTCGGCTACCAATCCAAATCACCTTCTCCATCACCTTGAGTGGTAAGACCCTCCGCAGGCTGTTGGGCATGAGAAAGCTGAAAGTGAATGGCTCTTTTTCTCTTTCCTGTTGCTCCCAAACTACCAGTTCTGTGTGGAATCCTGCGAGAATGTCATCAGGGCATGGTGGGAGGGGTGCGGACGGCTGCACGATTGGCTTGGCCCTTAGCTGCTTTCTGGTTTCTTCTACTAAATTTTTCCTTCTTTCCGTGAGTGCGGCTTGTCTTTCCGCAGATGTGTTGACCGATTGTTGCTCTTGGGAATGCGGCGAGGGCGGCTGTGAGATCACCTATTCTCTAAGCCTTCCCATATCGAATTGAAGTTCAGCTTCATCCCCCTGCCGGTCTCCTTGTTGTGTTCCCTCTTCAAACCCTATCGCATCAATTTCTTGGGGGGGTAGGCTAGCCAATAACAGGTATTTTCATTGATCATCCAAGCTCAGCTTAACCTCCGCAGGTTGGGATGGCATCTGCAGCCTTGCGTGTAGAGCTTTGTGTGCGATATTGAGTTTCTTCTTAACCACCTCCAATGACTCTCCTTCTTCTGGGCGAGTGGTGTCCATCAGTGTATTTAGGAAGGCCTTTTGCTGGGTATTAAAGGCTACCTAGGCAGCTTTTGCTTTGCTCTCTGCAAGGATCTTCTCTTTCTCTACCAGAGCCAGGCACCGCGCTAGTGTCTTCGCCCTTCTTTCATTTTTCCCTGCCCATTCCTCGGCTCTCTTCTTCATCTCTTCCATGCTCTCACCCTGCCTTTGGACCAGGGACACGAGTTTTTTCTCTTGGTCCTTTAGCTCTTTGCTCATGGTTTCTTGTTCTTTCTTTCCTTGGTCTAGCTTGTCGGTCATGGTTTTGATCTCTTTCTGCTGCTGCTCTAACTCCAGCTTTCTTTCCTCGTCCTCGGGGCGGTAAACTCAGTCATAATCTTTTCGATCTGATTGGTTTTTGCAGTCAACTCTTCATGTTGCACAATCAGGAGCTTGTATTCTCTTTGCATCTTCACAAGTTCCTATGTTTCATCCTCCAGTTGTTGCTGCCTCCAGTCCTCTTCCCTGTCATCCTTAGCCTTCAACTCCTGTTTGATATCTGAGATCTCCCTTTGCTACGTGGCTATTACTCGGGTCTTTTCGAGCTGAAATGTAGCCACCGACTCTTTTTCTACCGCCAACTCAGCCACATACAACTATCTTCCTTTCCTCCTTAGCCTTCTCCAATTGAGAGAGCAGCTCGGCGACGCACTCGTCGTAATTAGCTGGTGGTGTCATTGTTGTGTGGATGGGAGTGGTCGAGGCCTCCACTTTCTGGCGCTTCGGATCCTGCCTTGACTCGGCGTCCATGGCCGGCCTTTTCTGCCCTGTGGCTGTGGTCTCAGTGCTCTTTCCTTGGGCTATTTCTTTGTTTATAAAGTACTGCATCCACGCCATGCATCCACGCCACAAAGTTTGAGACATTTACGCTGGTGGGGATGCTCGGGGTGAGGGTTGTTGCTTCAGTGGGAGGCACTAGGAGGTTTGAAATAGGGTGGATGGGAGCCTTGCCTTTGCCCTTAGTGATGGCCAGCAGTACGATTTCTGGCACTTACATGTTGGAATCGGGCCCCTCCTCTCTAGGCGTGCTCATAGCCCCTAGGTCATCTGCCTTGCTTTGTTGTTCGATTGACCGGCATGTAGCTTCGGCCAAGTCTTCCTCCTCCTTCCTTCTTAGCTCCTCCTCTTCTTCAGCAGCTCTTCTCTCCCTCTGTTTCTCTGTTTTCCTAGACTCTTCTTCCAATCTATTTGCTTCCTGTTTTTCCTTCTTCTCCCTCTCTTCGGCCTTCTTGAGGGATTCCATCTTTGCCCTCTCTAAATCCTCTTTCTCTTTTTTCCGGCCTTCGTCCTGCTTCTTCTTTTGTGTCGTCTTTTTAACAGGTTTTCTTTGATGTCTTCTTGCTCATTTGTTCCTTCTATTCTCCCCCTTCTTCTTCACTCTCAGTTCTGTCACTAGATACCTCTTTGTCTTGGTGAGGGGGCGATCTCTCGGGTGTTTCTCCTTCTCCTTCCTCTGCATCCTGAGCCTGTTTTACTGCCTCCTGAATGAGGGCAGTCAAAATGCTTTTGTAGCCAATGAATGAGGCTTTGGATGAGGCCTTCTTTCTTTTTATGGTCTTGGACGCTGGGGAATCCCTACCTGCTAGTTTCTTTACCTTCGGCTCCAACCCCAACGCCTTCTCCACCTACTGGTTTCTCTACCTTTGGCTCCAACCCCAACGCCTTCTCCACAAAGGATGGGTTTAAGTATACCTGCACCTGCTTGGCCTTTTCTCCCCTTCCCACCGGTGCCGCACTCTTGGTCTGGGTTGTACGTCCTGGGGGACTCCACACACTTCATGTGGTCAGGCTCTTGTGCAAACTTCTCAAGGTACTTTGTGAGGTTGCACTGCTCGACAACTCTCTTGGTTGTTTCCTCCTTGGCCACCACACCCTCTATGTTATGGATTGTTCGAAATTTGAGCTGGTTGTAGGCACGATTTTCTAGGGTGATGCAATATTATGTCCTTTCCTCCTCCGTGAACGGGAGTCGGTGGGCACGGTCTTGCTGCGACATCTTTCGTTCCTGTCATGAACCCAAGTTTTCATTAACGCTTTCAAAATAATAGTTTGTTGGAAAAGAAAGACTCTATGTGTTTATTGAATGAAAGCATTAAAATCCAATGTAGATTCTTCCCTTCAGATCTGACTTTTTTTCCCCTTTATTTCAAAGTTCTCGTGCCATTTTCCCTACCTCACTCATTTTTTTAATGTGTTTATGTGTTTGCTTGATTTTCCTTTGTTTTGGTTTGATTCACCTTACCCCCCTCCCCTTCCAGCTTGAGAAGAATCCTTCCTAGGATTGAAAGTTAGGAGGTCAAGGGCATTTTGCAATGTGGTCTAGGATTTTACCTACATAGGAGCCAAGTATAGAAATTGGAATTGTACTCTAACTGAGCTTCACCGTCTAGATCAAGGGGTCGAATGCCTACATGTGTGATGTATGTGAGAACATCTGTCAGGAAGTCACTGGAATCGACATGGCTAGCAATATGTAACTCTTCCTCAGTCTGTAGGCGATTGAGGTAGGGGTGTCCTTTGATGTGCTCTTCCATGGGCCGGCCACGAAGAGTGGTTAACACTCTATACGAGGTTGGCGCGACGTAAGAGGGATCGTACTCCGCTGTTTTGATTGCGCAACATTGCTCAGCGTTGGTCATTATTTGGCATCCTTCAACTTCCCATTGCAATCGAAGAGTGTACCAGTGCCTTAAGAATGGGGATTCAGTATCAGCAAGTTTTGATAATTTTGTGATTTCTTAGTCAATAATGGCAGAAGTGGTTCGTTTATCATAGGACGTGATGAGGCGCTGTTTGATGGCCTACTCTTTGGATATCTCGCTGGTGAGCAATTCAGCAGCAGAGTTAGAGGCTTTTGCGAATGCAAATTCAAATATCTCCCAAGAACAAGGCATCATTCGAACTTCATTCGCAAAGGGTTCTTGTAGTAGGCCTAAATCCAAGTGATGGGGTCAAAGGCTTGTTGGCGGTTGGGGTTTGATAGAACTAGAGCCTTTGACAACAAATAGTTGCGATTGCGGGTGTTCTTGAGATTGCGGTTGGACCTCTTGAATTAGGGCTAGGGTAGTAGCAGTGATGTTTGATGGACTGCTGCCTTCGGTATGGATCAAGGAAGTCTGAGCGGCTCTATCGGGTGTTGATTCATGTGACAGTGTTTATCATTTGGGCCGATAGGCTTGTTTGACTTTCTTGGGCATATGTGCAGATGAGCTTGATGGATATGGGTCTTGAAAGCACTACGGCTCCTAGCTTTGAGGTTTTATGGGGCTTTGTTTGATCAAACTTGAGGGCGGTGTGAGAGTACTGCCTCCGACAGTGCGGGCCTTAGGGATCCATATCCAGGCATTTCCCTCATAGTAGCCTTGCGCATGCAAGAGGGCTTTAGGGACCCATCTTGGCTTGATCATGCGTCGATTTCTATAACTGCGCCTTGGCCTCCTAGGTTTAGAGTTTCTGGTGTTATGAGGACGCTAGTGTCAACTCCTAGGCAATGGTTGTGGTTGCTTGGGCCTTCATTGAAGCCTAGGTTGTTGGACCTTAGCCTTTGCTACTGTGAGCAGCGATTCTAGAGATTTGGTGGGTGGTGGCCAAGCACTACCCCCCTCCTTAGACTTAGTTGCTAACATTTCTATCGGTGGTCTTGCAGACATTGACGAGGTCGCACAGCCCTTGCTGAAGGTTGTAACAATGTGAACGTTGCCTATGGCGAGGTGGATACGCTGCGATTCATTATCACATTGCAGTGAGTTTGCTTCTTGAAGCCCTAGCAACGATTTAGTGCCTGCTTCTTCAGCGTGTGGCAACACGTAGAAGATCATTGGTACAGTCTGAGACTCGATAGAAATGGCTAGGGCTAGGACTCTAATCCCAGCTCCCATGTCTACAATCCCCTTTCTCATTGTGTCGCTATGGCTAGGACTAGTAAGACTGCATGTATCTTGGTGCCCTCCCAGAAGGAATTAACGTGCAAGGACTTTGGCACAGAGTGCAGCATCAGAGTTGGTATTTGTGTCTCTACATAATGGTCGTGCAGATTAGTATCTTGCTCTCGTGATCCTTCAACCCACTATTTCAGGTCTTACCATAGGGTGGGATGCTGCTTAAGCAGGTCTCCCAGACTTAGCGTCATAGGGGTGGTCATCAGTGTGGTAAGGAGGTCATTGGCTTCTCGTCTCTCTCCTAATCTAGATTGTCCTAGCCAATGGCCATGACTGATTTGCGGGCCTACAACGTCAAGACTTGGCCTAAGCGGTACTGCTTGTGGTGTGGTCGCATCCCCTGACTTTGATCAAGGGGGTGAGACTAGCGTGCTTATGCTGGAGAGACCATCAATCTCGTCCTCTAGAATGGGCTCAGTGTCCTTTAGGTGCTCTTGGGCCTCTTTCACCCATTCCTTCACTTTCTCTATGGCCTCTAGTTGGCGCTTCGGATGCGGGTATTTCCCTACCTTAGCACTTTCCTTTTCGGCCATCTTAGGGGCTGAAGTTTCTACCTCTGCATCAATGACCTTCTTTCCAGCAGGCAGAGTAGTAGCACTCTCAGTTTTCAGTGCAACCTTAGCTTCAAGCCTCTTCTTTCTCCGCCTACGACTCTTCTTCCTTATCGATGCTGCATCGAGGTTGCTAGGCCCTGGCAGTGATATGCCGGCCTGCTTCGTCTGGGCATGAGTCATGACCCGCAACGGGATAGGTGTGGCCTCCCCATCGAGGTTCTCAACACCAAATAGCCCCAATGGGACAGATGGCATGTTGGCTAAACTGGAAGATGGTTTTTGCTTTGGGCAGTCGACGAAGAGATGAGTGATGCCGCACTCAATGCACCTTAGGTCAGCTTTGTCTCTGTTCTGCTATTCCCTCTCGAGGTAGCGTGATGAGACATGCCGCCTGGGTGACCACAAGTCCAACAAGTGATTGGATCCTACGTCTACCCTCCTAGGCCTCTACCTTGTCCTCTTCCTAATGCCATCATCAGTACTGGTCGATAGTCCATAAGGACTGTGTTGCCCTCGTCGTCGTGCGAGATGTAAGGGTATATGTAAGTCTCTTCCTCATTCGGCTCTTCCACATAGTGGATTGGAGCGTCACTCGGTGGATGGGTCACGTAGGGACTAGGGGGTCTAGGTATGCATGTAGGGTTTATGTCCATCCTAGGAACAACTGGCTTAATGTCATTAGACGCAAAAAGGGCCAATGGGGCTCCCCTTCCAAAGAATGACTGCGTCCTGTTCACTAAGTAGGGCTGGCCGTATAGTTGCGAGTATGGAAGTCTTCTAAGTAATCTACAATGCACGACGTCGTGACCGAACCTACCGCAGTTAGCACAAGGTCTTGACCTAGGGTCTTGACACTCGGCTGGCAAGTGGTTTCCGCCACAATACACGCATTGGACATGTGGGCCAATTGGTTGTCTCAACATGTCTTGCAGCTTGGCTATCTCCATCTTTACATCAGCCAAGTCTTGGTTTGTCTCGATGGCTTTCCCCTTATCTTGGGTGGTTGGGCCTGATCGTTCACTAGAGATTGGAGCTCTCTTTGAGCTTCGCAAGTTGGTTTCTTCTGAGTTTAAGCTCCTGGAGCTTCTCTCTTTCACCTGGTTGTCAACTCTAATGGCTTCCTCAAAAACCCTAGCTAGCGCGTCTCGCTGCAAGCTTGAGTTGCCTACCAAAGCCTTATACAGTTTCTCATTTCGAATTCCGCTGATGAATACAGTTGACACTGCTCTTTCAGTTGGTCGTTTGCCCATAGGGATTCTCTTGAAGAGACTCCTCACGTGGGTCATGTAATCACGAATGTCCTCCTTCTCCTTCTGCTTGACATTCATTAGTCGCACTAGCAGATTGTCAAAGTATCCAGGCTCGACAAATCTCTTGATGAAGAGATTCTTAAGGCCGTTGAAGTTGGTTCGCTCTGCGCAACATCTAAACTCGTATATCAAGTCCTACCCTTGTCACCTAAGCAGAGCCTAAATGCTTGAGAGCATCGAGTTAGGTTGGTGAGGCCGTTGGCTTCACAGACTTGCTTGAATTGCTCTACGAAATTGTATGGATCATTGTGGGGCTGGTACTTGTCAAGCTGCTTTGCAACAATTGGGATTTTGGATTGGCTCTTGGAGCCTTGGTTTGCTCCTAATCCTACTAGTAGTGATGTCGCTAGTGATGCAGCACTTTGCTCTGCTGCTGTGTTGTCTAGCAGTCGCTTCATGAGAAGCTCACTCAGCATTAAGTCTCCTTCTAGGGCTCTCTCGTGATCAGTTTGGTTTCTATCGGTTAGGTTCAGCACCCACTGTACCTTGTGCAATTCTGTGCTTTGCCTTTGGCTCCTAGCTTGCTAGTCTCTGTTGTACTCTACTATGCTTTGCAGTGCCTTGTGGGCTAGCTTCCTATTCTCTTCTAAGTTTGTGATAATGGCATCTGCTGTCCTGCCGCGGTGCTCATATCGGGCATGCACATCGTAGCTACTAATCATAGCTACTAACCAGCTGTGTTGAATCTCCTCCAGGAAAACTCCTAAGTTGAGTTCCTCGTTTGGCCTACGGTCTAGGTTTTCTTCTGTCATCGTCATGTTCTCATGCTCCACCAAGCTATCGATTAGGTTGAGTAAGTTTGTCAAATCCACCACTTTAGTATTGCTTGCTTGGTCCTACTCCATGTGTCGACAGTCTGTCTATGTCTTTGGGTCTTCTCCTATTGGTGGGTTCCTTGAGTTGTTTATCTGAGTGAGTTCCTTGACTTATTAAATACAATCCTCAATTTATCTCCTCTCAGTGTGTGTGTTCCTTCCCGTGCACTTGTACTCAATCAAGCTTTCAATTTTCCTTAAGTGTACTTCAAGTGTAGAAATTCAAGGTGAGTGCGGCAAATAATATCTAAGCGTCTTATGCACTCTCACTTCGTTCTGGGCCTGATAGGCTTGTCGATCAATTCTCTATCCGTCTTGACAGGGTTTTGGGTTTTCCTGCTACGTTGCCTTGCTTGTTCTTCCCCCGGTCAGGGTTTATGGCTTAGCAGGTTGTCTCTAGGACTCTAGGTCTCGTAACAGCCTATGCAAGCTACTAAGCAGCTACGCCTTATGATTTTTCCTATTCCTTGTGCCAGAATCGAGTTTTGAGCGTTAGGAGGACTCGCAACAGGTTGTGTGGCTGAGCTCTAGCTGGGTCTGGTCAAATTTTTGGAAAATTTGGAAAAGTCCACACTCGGCCCACCAACTTGTCAGAATTGCAGGGTCAAGTGGGTGACTCAGACGGGCCGAGGCGCACGGGCCGAGGGCCGAATGGACAACTCGAACAGGGTGGGCTTGGATGGGCCGAGGCCCACAGGCCAAGGGTCGAATGGACGACACGGACAGGGTGGACTCGGATGGGGCCGAGGTGCTGACTCGGACGGGCCGAAAAGGTCCACTCGGATGGGGTCACTCGGACGAGTCGAGGGAGTCTACTAGGATGGGCCGAGGCACATGGATCGAGGGCCAAATTAGGTTTGTTTGAGGGCCGAGTTTTGTGCGGGCCGAGGGCCTTGTACAGGCTGAGGGTTGAGCGGGATGGTTGGTAGAGGGTCGAGATTGTAAGTGGGGCCGAGTGATGTCACTCAGACGAGCCAAGTAGGGTTTTGGGCCGAGTCTGTCGAAAGACAAAGAACCGAGGGCCGATTCTGGGACTCGGCCCAGAAACTGACCGCTTGGACGGGCCGAGTTGTGCGCGACGAGACAACGCCGAGACAATTTTGATCAAAATTGACGATTTAGCTAATCATTTCACACACAACCTTCCATATCACAACTAGGGTGCAAGGGGAAGTGATTGATATCTGAAGCGATCGGTAGGCTCTTTGGCGACAAGATCGAATCGATTCTCCCCGCGAGCTCTCTCTCTCTCACACACACATACACACACTCACTGCAAGGGTTGCAAATGAGGTCTCCCTTGGCCTCTTGGCTCTTAAACCCCTTCCCGATAAGGTTTGGATGCTCCCAATCACTCACTTACCGCCGACATTAAGCATCCCAAGCAATCTTTTTGCCATTTTTTGCATGAATTAAAGGCCAACTATGCCTAGCCATCTACATTTACTTGTATATACAAACCCGCACATCTGTACAACGTTGGTGGCAGGCATCATCACTATCACATTATTCTTTATTCTTTTAGTAACAATAGAATAAGGAAAGGCAAGTCACAAATTGTAACTATTGAAATTCCCCTACATCGATCTCGCTCTTCTTGCTTGAAGCTCCATAGCTCTTGCTCTCTCCTTGCTTTCACTTATGTTTGCACATTCTGCTCACCTTTCAACTGGTATTAGAGTGGGCATTTGTGAAGTGTCATTGACCATTTGTTTTAGCCCATGATGAAACTTCACTCTCTCTTTTCATGGTAGCCATTGCCCCACTCATTTGAGGTATGCATTGAGTTCTTCCATCTCTCGACTTGTTTAGCTTGCTCCAATACCTTATTAGGGATGTGTTGAGCACCATTAATTGCTTATTTACCTTTAGCATTAGCCATAGGGTAACCAACATCAAACATACAGGCTACACCTATTTTTCAGGCTCTTATTCATGACCTCCTATAAGCTACCTACTTTCCAACCTATTTCCTTCTAGCACTCAAGCAACACTTTAGGACACTTTCAGAGCTCTTCTGCTTCAGTTGGGGCACTTCTTGGAATAGGGGATCTTAGTCATTGTCTCTTTGTTTTAAATATGTTTTTGTATACATGTCTATACAACCATATATCTCACTATTGGAGTCCATATATGCTCATATGTTCATGCATTGACATTGGGATCATTGGTGGATGTCATAGTAATGCATTAAGGAGCTTGTTGGAATGCTTTGAGTTGGAATAGATCAATACTTGCAATGTTTATACTATTGCAAACACTTGGACATCAATCATTTTATTGAAAGCTTTATACCTATAATGTCTACATATGCTTCGGGAAAGCTACTTAGCTACAGTGATGCTTAGCATTGATCTACATACTTGGATATGCTTTATGACATTCTTCAAAGCTTGGTTTCAAGCTACAATTGATGCATTTGAGCTTTGGTTAGTCACTTTAGTGATCTTATTGTAAAATATTACACGGCATAGCGAACAGAATCTGAGAAAGAGATAGAGAGTACACAACAGATAAGAGGAGAATCAGTAAATTCTTTAACTCCAAACAACTGATACAAAGATGGCTCTGTCCACCCGTGCGCTTCCACAGTGTGAAGCTTAGATGGCGATCTAGACAGAAGATAGGTGAAGAGCTTAAGGCTAGCTGGAACAACAACTCTGACTGGGTGAAAGATGGATGATAGATAGCTATGAAGGGGGTTAGCTTTTATAGCTTGTGAAGGGGGTCATGATGGATGGCCTTCCATATGCACTTGTGTCTGTTGACCTTCCATGTGCCCATGTGTCTGTTGACCTTCCATATTCACATGTGTTTGTTGACCTTTCATATGCACATGTGTCTGTTGACCTTCCATGTGCCCATGTGTCTATTGACCTTCCATGTGCACCTCCACTAGTTGGCTAGGCCCTTTACCATTGGCTAGGGCCCCTGATAACTCTCTTACCCCGCAACTCGAT
This sequence comes from Lygodium microphyllum, assembly GCF_053477565.2. Classification (NCBI taxonomy): domain Eukaryota; kingdom Viridiplantae; phylum Streptophyta; class Polypodiopsida; order Schizaeales; family Lygodiaceae; genus Lygodium; species Lygodium microphyllum. Next base: position 35,399,330 of record NC_141143.1, on the reverse strand, counting down.
GCAATGTGCCTCAAGTTGCTACCATCTTAACCACTCTGTCTAACCCAAAGATTAGACCCACAACGGTCACCTTTTTGCCATCCGGTCACATAGACCTCATCTGACATACAAGCCATGACTCAACCAATGTCTGGGCTCACATATGGCTTCTCCTCATAATGGGGGCCTTACAACTTTGAGCACCATGGATCATTGGTAGGTCCTAATGAGGGTGGGGCATTGATCATATCTAACACCCCCCCTCAATGTCCACCCATAGGTGAACTATCTCCTCGGCCCAATGTCGAGTCTCTGAAGATGAACTTGAAGCAGATCCTTCGTAAGTGCTTTAGTGAAGATATCTGCTCCATTCTCCTCTGTTGGATAGTAGACCAATTCCACTATCCCATCCTCCATCAAATCACGCACATAGTGATACTGGATCTCTATATGTTTGGTGCGTGCATGAAACACTGGATTTTTGGCAATGGAGATGCAACTCTGATTGTCACATCTCAGCACAGTTGGTTCTTCATCCTGCACTCCCATATGCCATAGAATCCTTCTCAACCATACGGCCTTACATGCAGCAAAACAAGCTGCCTTGTACTCTGCTTCGGTAGAAGACAATGCCACTGTTGGTTGCTTCTTACTAATCCAAGAGAAAATTCCTGAACCCAAAGAGAAACAATAACCAAAAACTGACTTCCTGGAATCAATGTCTCCTGCCCAATCTGAGTCACAGTTCCCCACAAGAGAAGTTCCGAAACTATATGTGATACCATAGTCAAGAGTTTTCTTCAAGTATTTGAGCACCCGCATCCCAGCCTTCCAATGACTCTCATGAGGTTTGTTTGAGAACCTGCTCAAAACACCAACAACAAAACTGATATCTGGTCTGGTGTTACACAAGTAGATCAGACTGCCGACCAACCTCCTATACCTCCCAATGTCTGCTAGTGCTGATGTATCTGGTCTGGTGTTACACAAGTAGATCACCTCCTATACCTCCCAATGTCTGCTAGTGCTGATGTATCCTCGACGGATAACTTTGCATTCACCTCCATAGGTGTAGCTATATCCTTGCACTCGGTCATGCCAAATGCCTTCAAGATCTCCCATGCATACTTCTTCCGAGAGATGAAGATCTTTCCTGGCTCTTGCCAGACTTCAATCCCCAAACAATAGTGCAGCAAGCCCAAGTCTGTCATTTCAAACTCAGAACTCAAAGCCTTTCGAGTTTGATTGATCATATCTTCATAGTCACTTGTAATAAGAAGGTCGTCCACATATAGGACAATCACTACAGACTTTTTACCATTTCTGTAAACATACAAGTTAGCATCTGAGGCACATCTTTTGAAGTTTAGGTTTAAAAAGAACCTATCTATCCGCTGGTACCATGCTCTGGGGGCTTGTTTCAGCCCATACAATGCCTTCTTCAGTTTACACACTTTGTTCTCAAAATGGGGAGCCTCAAACCTTGGTGGCTGAGCCATGTACACCTCCTCCTTGAGGTCACCATTTAAGAATGCTGACTTAACATCCATTTGGTACACTAGCCACTTCTTGTGGGCAGCCACTGCAAGTACCGTGCGAATAGTAGTCATTCTGGCAGTTGGGGCAAATGACCCTTGAAAATCAAACCCTTCAACTTGTGAAAATCCTTGGGCAAGCAATCTAGCTTTGTACTTTTCTAAGGTACCATCAGCCTTGTACTTTACCTTCCAGATCCACTTGGTGCCAATAACCTTTCGCTTTGCTGGTCGATCCACTAGCTCCCAAGTGTCATTCTTCATTATGCTGTCATACTCCACCTGCATAGCAGCCTTCCATGATGGATCTACAAGTGATTCTTTTAAATTAGTTGGCTCCTTTACTTCTCTCATAATCTCAACCATCAAGGCCATATTGACTATGTGAGCAGAAGCCCTCCGTTGCTCCTCTATTCTTTGAGACCTCCTTGGTCCGTCTGCCTTCTCCTCAATAGATGCAGGCATAGGATTATTGTGGTCATAGAGCTGCTTCACCCAGCGCGGCAATGGCTTTTCCGGTGGGGTGATGTCAGGTTGGTGAAATTTTTCCTCATCATCTGAAGATGATGCTTCCTCCTCCTTAAGGATAGGGATAGCTCTCGGGACAGGTTCATAGTGGACTACTTCTTCGCTTGATGATAAAGTGGAAGAACTTGCCTTCTCCTTCTCCACTATATGCGGCTCCTCCTTGAACACCACATCACGGCTCGCAATGATCTTCTTTACCTCTTGGTCATATAATTTGTAAGCCTTCTGCTCATCACTATAACCCAAGAAGATACATTTTCTGCTTTTTGGTTGTAACTTGTTTCTCTTCTCATCTGGAACATGTGCATAACATTCACATCCAAAAATTCTGAAATGTGAGACAAATGGTTTCTTACCAGTGTAAGCCTCATGAGGTGTTTTTCCCTTGAGAGCCTTTGTATAGCTCCAATTTAGAATGTAGACTGCAGTATTAACAGCTTCAGCCCAAAAATGGTTAGGCAATCCCTTGCCCTTTAGCATGCATCTTGCCATCTCCACAATGGTGCGATTCCTGCGTTCCACAACACCGTTCTGCTGAGGTGTGTGAGGCGTCATCAATTGATGCTTGATCCCTTTGCTCTTGCAAAAGCCTTCAAACTCCTTTGAGTTGAACTCACCACCACCATCTGTTCTAAATTTCTTCACACTTTTCCCTGTTTCATTCTCAACAAGTATTAGCCATTCTTTAAACTTACCAACAGCTTGAGCCTTATCACGAAGGAAGTACACCCACATCTTCCTACTGTAGTCGTCGACAATCAACATAAAATAAGAAGATCCCCCCAAGGTCTGTGTAGGCATCTTACCACACAAGTCAGCATGCACCAACTTTAGAGGAGCATGTGCTCTATTCTTGCTTTCTTGTGGAAATACCTTTCTGTGTTGCTTGCCCATCATACAAGCTTCACATGGTTCCTTCAATTCAGTTATTGTAGGTAGGTGAGCAACCATACCTTGCTTTTGCATCTCCTTCAATACTGCAAATCCGATGTGTCCAAACCTTTCATGCCAAAGCTTACTTGTGCCCACTCCAGCAGTGGCTGTAAGAGCAGTTAGCTCATACAGGTTGTTCCTTCTTTCTCCTTTGCCAACAATTGTGCCAGCACTATCTATAATTTCTGCACCTGTCTTCTTGAACCTCACTTCATGACCAAGATCAGTTATGGCAGCAACTGATAAGAGATTTCTCCTGATTTCAGAAACATACAACACATTTGAAAGCTTTTTGACTTCACCATTTTCAGCAACAAAAGAAATAGTACCTGTGCCCGCAGCAGGGCATTTAGCATCATTTCCAACCGTCACAGTGATGGATTCTTGTAGAGGCTGCATAGAACTGTATAGACCTTTCTTGTTGGTCATGTGAGGGGAGGCCCCACTATCCAACACCCATGAGTCAGTGGTAGATTCTTCTTGCGCCGAGGAGCACACTTCTTCAATGGTCGCCATGAATAATTCCGACTCCACTTCAGCCGTATTGGCTATCTCTTTCCCTTTACTTTTAAGGGTACCATTCTTTTCATCTTCCTTCTTGACACGACAATCTGCAATTGCATGTCCTTTCTTCTTGCAGTAGAAGCATCTCCTTGAAACTTCTTCTTGCCGCCCTTCTTCTTTTTGTCACCATCATTTTTGGTGGAGGAAACACCTTTGCCTTTTGCATTGGCATAGAATGCAGCATCTCCATTGTTGCTTCCTTCTCGAGCTTTTAGCCTCAGCTCCTCCTCCATTAATAATGCACAAAACTCCTCAAAAGTCAAAGCTTGAGGTCTCACTTGAGTATTAAGGGCAGTTACTAGTCCATCAAACTTTTGTGGACAAATCCAAAGACACCTCCGAGCTAGCTCTTCGCTAGTCTTTTGTATCCCAGCGCCAGCCATCTGGTCGCGCAGATTCTTAATCCGAGTAATGAATGCTTCAACCGTCTCTCCTTCAGCAAAATTCTTCGCTGTTAGTTGATTCTCCAAGTTTTGAATCCTTGTTTGGTTTCGTGTTTCATACTGACTCCTTAGTACATTCCAAGCCTCTAACGCTTTGGTTGTATGCTGAATCAAAGTCAAAACACTGCCAGAATAGCTTGTAACTAAGGCACACAATGCATCTGCATTCCTTCGTTTCCAAGCTCGCAGAAGATCTGCATTTGGAGGAATCATCACACTAGGATTTGATGGGTCGGGGGTAGGCTGTGGTTCTGCGTCAGTCCCCAGCACAGTCTCCAGAAGCTCATAAGAATCAAGGATAGTTGTAATTTTGAACTTCCACAAGGTGTAGTTTGTACCATCTAACTTGCCTTCGCTGAAGGTTGGTGGACGAATCCTCAGTGTTTGAATAGCCGGTACAGCAACACCACCTCCTGCACCGCTTCCCGAAGTCGACATAGTTTCTCTTTGCTGTTAAAGCCTTTGCCTCTTGCACGCTCTCCGATCTCTAGAGCCCCCTGGGCTCTGATACCATGTAAAATATTACACAGCGCAACGAACAGAATCTGAGAAAGAGATAGAGAGTACACAACAGATAAGAGGAGAATCAATAAATTCTTTAACTCCAAACAACTGATACAAAGATGGCTTTGTCCACCCGTGCACTTCCACAGTGTGAAGCTTAGATGGCGATCTAGACAGAAGATAGGTGAAGAGCTTAAGGCTAGTTGGAACAATAACTCTGACTGGGTGAAAGATGGATGATAGATAGCTATGAAGGGGTTTAGCTTTTATAGCTTGTGAAGGGGGTCATGATGGATGACCTTCCATATGCACTTGTGTCTGTTGACCTTCCATGTGCCCATGTGTCTGTTGACCTTCCATATGCACATGTGTCTGTTGACCTTTCATATGCACATGTGTCTGTTGACCTTCCATGTGCCCATGTGTCTATTGACCTTCCATGTGCACCTCCACTAGTTGGCTAGGGAATATTCCCTTTACCATTGGCTAGGGTCCCTGATAACTCTCTTACCCTGCAACTCGATGCAATGTGCCTCGAGTTGCTACTAGCTTAACCACTCTGTCTAACCCAAAGATTAGACCCACAATGGTCACCTTTTTGCCATCCGGTCACATAGACCTCATCTGACATACAAGTCAGGACTCAACCAATGTCTGGGCTCACATATGGCTTCTCCTCATAATGGGGGCCTTACAACTTTGAGCACCATGGATCATTGGTAGCACCTAATGAGGGTGGGGCATTGATCATATCTAACACTTATTATGGGTATTGAAGATTTACTAGATGCTTGTGCTCTCAAATGTATCTTTGACGTGCTTGGGGTTTCTCGATGCTTTGATATATATCCATAGAGCTTGGCTTTCTCACTTACCATTTTGAATTTTCTTCAGTGGATGAGCTTTGGCTATTTTATGCAAACTTTGGTTCTTTGAGATAGTGGGACTCTTTTTACTTATGTCTATGGTCTCATACATGCTATTTGATACAATTACTTTTGCTTGTGGGTTGATTTGACTCGTATGCTTTGGACACTAGCACTTACCTCTGTTAATAGTTTGTTAATGATGTATACATGCATATTAGTTATGTACTGAGTGTTATTGCTCTTTGATCCATTCATTGTGAATTTGGTGGATCTCTATAGTTGCTCCTGATATCTTTTACATGCATGATGTATATGATTATGGAATGTATGGTTTACTAACACTTTGAGTTCTTGACAGTCTTTGGTACCATATGTCTATATATATTCACTAATAGTTGCACTCTTTATATCCCGATTAGCATTAAGATATTCCTAGAAATAGAAGCTTTCTATTTTATCTATTTGGTAGTAGTTGGATTGATGTGCACTATTGCATAAACTACAACATTGCTATAATTACTGCTTTCAACATTCTTTTGGGGAGCATACACTTTGATTTGACACTCTCTTGATTACAATTTGTGGATAGCTATGACTTCTTTTGTTCATGCCCTTTTGCCTACCCTTTTGGCTTAGTTTTGGGGTTTTTTTGGTGTAATAACAATAGCCCATACTTTTCTACTTTGCAAACCTTTGTAGTTATGGCACGTACTCATGTATTAGTCACTAGTGCTATTTTCAACATTAAAAGCCTTGATGGTAATAACAAGTTCCAATATTGAAAGACAAAAATATGGAAAGTATCGGTGTAAAAGAAGCAAGTTAGGCCATTGAAAAAAAAGGGCATATAACTAGGAGATTGGGATGGAGATGATTGGGATGAGCTTGATTTATGCAAGTCCACTATAATACTATCTCTATCTAAATAGATGTATTTCAACAATATCTCTATTGAGGTTGATGCATATGATTTACAAAAGAAGATCCTTGATCTTTATGAAGAGTCTTGCATTTCAATTGTATTGATTGAAGAAGCTTGTGGACCTTTGCATGAAGGACACCTATAAGTCTATTAATTTAAATGAGTTTCACTGTATTTTTAGCCAACTTGTCTCATAGGACCTCAAGTTTGAGGATAGCATAAAGTGTTTGTTCTTGTTTGTCACAATACCAGAGTCATGGGATATATTTCATACTGCTATGAGTGTTAATCCCCTTGAGAGTTTTTTAAAATGTTGTGATATAGAGAGTGCTTTACTCATAAAAGAATTAAATAGAAAATATTGTTATGGCCTATACTGCTCATAAACTTTCAGTTAGAGGTAGAAATAGTAATAATAACTATGGTAGAGACTCAGTCCAATAGATGCATGTCTCTGTCTTATGGGAAATCTTGTAGTGAGTCTCACAATCATCGTAAATCCTCTTTGACATGCCATTATTATGGCTGGGCAGAAGGGTCATATTGGGCCGCAGTGCCATAAAATGTGTAATGATAGGTGTAACGAGAAAGGCAAGGGGAACAAATAGGAAAATGCAAAGTCCATTGAGATTGTACCTAAGAATAGTGTGAGGATTGAGGAGATAAATGCCTTGGAATATAGTTATGATGACTACATTTTGTCTATACCCCCTATGCACCATATGCAATCATATTGCAAAGTGTAATTTTCTCCATCTCCTTTCTACAACAACTCTCTAGTGATGAGTTGTATTAGTGATGTTATAACTATTTTTAAGGATATAACTCAATCTTATTAAAGAGAAATATGTTTTGAGATTGAAGAATCACTTATTAACAAAACATTGAGATGAGTTGTTGCATGGTGAAAGCAAGTTAACTAGTATGCTTTTTGTATTTATTATGTTAAAAAACATGTGTACGATAAATTTTTTACAAATAAATTTATAATATTTTACAAATTATACATCCAAATTCTTTTTTTGAAGAGCTTTCCAATGATATAAAAATTTCACATTTTGAATAATATTTAGATTTGGCTAATTCACATACCAAATTTGTGCTAGTTAGCATGTAAATGGACATACTATTTAATAAAGGTCAATTTACTTTCAATGAGGTTTCACCTAATAATAAGAGTTGTCTTGGAAACATTGGTTACTTGAATCACTGTAATGCACATTATTGTCAATTACAAGACTCTCTATATGCCTAATACAATCTTCCCTATAAACTTGAAGCTTGTCATCCAAAAGATCCTCTAGAAACTCTTGAAGAGGTTGAAAAAGGAACATTCAACCTTACCTTGATATACTTGAACTTAGATAAATTTCCTACTTTGTCAATAAAAAATATAATCATTTGATTTTCACGATGTTTTGAGATTGAAATCCTCATTAATGAGATTCCACCTAGTAATAAGAGTTATCTTGGGAGCACTAGTTACTTGAATTAGTGTAATGTGCATAACTATCAATTGTAAGGCTCTATACATGTATAATATAATCTTCTATAAAAGTTGAAGCTCCACAAGCTCTTGAAGGTTGAAAGGAACATTTAACATTGCCTTGATATCCTTGAACTTAGATGATTTTATTTCATTGTAAAGAAAGTCAAAACGTATAATTACTTATCTCCTGAGTCAATTCATTTTTCCAAAGGGTAGCCTCTTTTTTGTCAATTTTTATCACAAATACTTACATGTGCTTTGTCTCTACCCAAAACAAAAACCCATATCAAAAGTAAGACTATTATAAGATATGCAAATTTCTTAGAAATAGACTATAAACTCATGAACTAAAGTTGCATTTCATAAGACAAAGGGGAGAAAAAGTTAGACCGTTTGTATAAAACATGAATTTCATTAGAGATAGATTACAGAGTCATGAACTAAAATTGCATTCCATAAGACAAGGGAGAAAAAGGCTATGGTAAGAAATATGAATTTCTTGGAGATAAACTATAGAGTCATGAGCTAAAATCACATTTCACAAGACAAGGAAGAAAAACTAGATTTCAAGTATTAAATGGATCAAATCAACGTTGCCTTGATATCCTTGAACTTAGACGAATTTATTTCTTTGTGAAGAAATTCGAAAAGCATATAATTACTCATCTCGTTCATCAATTCATTTATTATAAGATAGTCTCTTTTTTGTCAATTTTTATCACAAATACTTACATATGCCTTATCTTTATTCACAAGACAAGGAAGAAAAACTAGATTTCAAGTATTAAATGGATCAAATCAACGTTGCCTTGATATCCTTGAACTTAGACGAATTTATTTCTTTGTGAAGAAATTCGAAAAGCATATAATTACTCATCTCGTTCATCAATTCATTTATTATAAGATAGTCTCTTTTTTGTCCATTTTTATCACAAATACTTACATATGCCTTATCTCTGTCCAAAACAAAAATACATATAAAAACTAAGACTATTGTAAGAAACAAGAATTTCTTAGAGATAGACTCTAGAGCAATGAACTAAAATCTCATTTCATAAGATACGGGAGAAAAAGTTAGACTTTTCGTAAGAAATGTGAATTTCTTAGAGATAAACTACATAGTTATGAACTAATCTTAAAGACAAACTACAAAGTCATGAACTAAAATTGCATTTCATAAGACAAGGGAGAAAACCTAAATTTTAAATATTAAATGGATCAAATCTTGCTATAAGACATACACGATATAAATCTACACGATTAGTCAGGGCAATTATAATTTTTATTTCATGAAATAATTAAGTTTTTATTTGAATCTAAAGATTTTAAAAAATATATACATGAGAAGTTTCTCAATATTAGTTTCAAACACACATTGCAATAAAACACATCTTCATGTAGTTCAATATGTAAGTAATTATTCTAATCTATCTAAAAAATAAGTAAACTTTATTTTATAATATCTCAAAGGAGAAAATACGCACATTTGAGAGGATATCTTACCTGTATGTCTAAGGTCTTAAGTGTGTACACATATTTATGTTGTTTGAGTGTTCGAAGAAATGAGTTGATAATGAAAAGAAAGGATTTACAAAGGGACTCCAAAATAAGAAAGAAAAGAGCCTTTGACCTTGAAAATATATTTTAAAAAAGATCTAGGGCTATTGACCACCTTTTGAGAAGTCTTATATAAAAGAGCTCCTTGTTTCAAGCAAGACATTTAGAAGGACATAATTCATTACATTCCAAACCTATTTTTCACAAGAAAAAGTCTAGTTTTGGCAAAGTGCATGCCTCTTGGAATATATTAACCACCATTGGGACAAGCTAAACTCTCTAGGTCTAATCTCCATCTCCCAATCTTTTATGGAACTTTGATGTTGATTATTGCTAAATAAATTCCTACCCAGGGTTTCATTTCTTGCAAGCCTTACTTTCTTAAAACATGGATAACTACTAGTGAGATTGATAATTAGTTAGCTAGTTGCCTTGAGAAACACAATTTTTTGGGATCTATGTATGCTATGGGCTAAAAAGTCATGTTTCTAAAGCCAAGGGCTGAAGCATATAATCTTGTGTCCTTCTTTACCATTGTCTTATGAAATGCGAATATGATAGCTTGTACTACTTTTCCTTAATAGTACTTCACTTTTCATAAGACACATTGTCCTTCTTCACCACTATCTTATGAAATGCGAATATGGTAGCTTGTACCACTTTTTTTTCTTTATTATTTTGTGTTTCATAAGACACATTGTCCTTCTTCACCACTATTGAAATGCAAATATGGTAGCTTGTCCTTCTTCACCATTCTCTTATGAAACACAAATATAATAGCTTGCATCACTTTTGCTTCATTAGTATTTTGTGTCTCATAAGCCACATTGTCCTTCTTCACCACTTTGTCTTATGAAATGTGAATATGGTAGCTTGCACCACTTTTGCTTCTTTAGCATTCCACTTTTCATAAGATAGTGTAAAACTACAGCCTTGAAACTTTATCTAGAGCTCAAATAGATCATGTTTATAGTCATTTTTAAGGTTTTTGGGTCTTTTAAGCTCAAATATGAGGTCAAAATCACCAAATTTTCAAGTCTTAAATATTTTTTATGTGGATATAAATTCGTAAACTAGTAACAAAATACTATAGATCCAAATTACTTTTACTATCATTAGCATTGGATTTTTTGCAAAGCAATCAATGAAAATGGATCTAGTAAGACCTTGTGGCATTTTTAACTTGTTTTATAAATTATTGTTAGCATATAAGAAAAAATCAACTACTAGAAGCTAACTTATCATCCTAGATAACTATCTTAGAGGATTCATCAAGCCTAAAAGGCAATCAAACTTTCTAGGCCAATTAGCAATTTTATTTTATTAATTCTTTGAAGAAATCTCATGAAAATGTCAATATGTAAGTACAATGGTTCTAGGCTTCTCTCATCATTTGAACTTTTGCTACTTATAAAATAATTTGGATTTTTAATTTTTTCTATTAAAGCATATGGTTATCAATTGTACCTAACCATAATGGATAGTATGAAAATGGATGTTGAAAAAAGAGACAAGGAGACAATGGACAGTGTGAAAATGGATAAGAAAGAATATATTTCTGAAACCATAACAAAATGAAGGCATATTATCAACACTTGTAGCAACTAAAGTATCAAAGAAAGCCTAAAGGACTCCTAAAAAGGATATCTCTTCTAGAAAAATTCCTCATAAAAGACAATAGTTGTTCTATATTTCCTTGTAAATAAATTTGTATATAATTATGATGAAAGTAAAGAGTTTTGCTTCAATATCGATACTTCAAAATATATTGAAAGTAAATTAAGATTTGCTTCAATATATTTATATTGTATACTATTCTTCTCCTCTTTGATACCTACAAATTTTTTTAACATAAATGTTTGTCAAAGAAGTTGAATTAAATATGAAATGATTTTTCATCATTTTAAAATTAATTAAACACTAGAATAAATGTGATCTGAGAGCTTGGATGCCTTATTGAATGTAGACTTTTCCCATTCATGGCTGAGAGAGAGAGAGAGAGAGAGAGAGAGAGAGAGAGAGAGAGAGAGAGAGAGAGAGAGAGAGAGAGAGAGAGAGAGAGAGAGAGAGAGAGAGAGAGAGAGAGAGAGAGATTTAATATGATTATCATGCAATCACAATCATGTTAGTAATGTAAAGTGGATGAGACCCTATGCCATTAATATAAAGGCTATTATAATTATAATACAAGGGGTAAAAAGTATATATTCAAAGTAAAAATTTGTAATTATAGAATTATATATATATATATATATATATATATATATATATATATAATTTTGATTTAAAAAAATAAAAGTTCTATTTATGAAGGCTTTATGATAATGCTAATATAGACAACATCTAGATATCTTGTTGGAAACCTAAAAATATTTTAGAATGTATATATTTGTTGTACATATAAGCATCCAATCATAAACATATTAAGACATCTTTTCAAGGTTTGATTGATAAGAGAACCTTCAAGAACCATAGTTTTACTTTCAAAATGAAAAACCATCTTTTTGCAATATTAAAAATATATAGAAACTCCCACTCATTTTGTTAAGAATATGAAAATTTTATAAGAGAATACATGGTTATTTTTGTGTTTAAACTACAAACCTAGTGATGTAAATTAGAATATCATAGAATTTGAAGATATTTTTAAAAAAAATCAAAGCAAGGAACATCTTGCCCTTCCCACCATTTTTTTTGAATCCATGCCAAACAATCATTCATAAAATTAATTTGATATTATTAATGCTTTATTATTTTCTCTAATGGTACATTCTTGATAAAAATTATGCACATACTATATATTATTGTCTATTTCTACAACCCACTAAAGTACTTCAAAAATAAAAACTGCACCTTAGGTCAATTTGACTTTTCAAAAGATTCACCATTCACTAAATGCATCTCATCATGAGAACACAATTGTGTCCTCTTCACACCAAATGGGCACAAGAAATTGATTCTTTTTTGGCTTTGAATATAGAAAATTTTGGAGACAAGTAAGTTCCCGAATTTGTCTCGTAAACTTTCTTTGTTGATAGGTATTGCATATTTTTAGATTTAATAATTGGTTTGGACAATAATATATTGACAGTCTACCCTAAGGTATTTTGACGTAGTTGTTGATTGATTGGCATGAACAATGGCAAAGATGCTACATGAACTAGTCTACCCTGAAGTATCTTGAAGTAGTTGTTGATTGATTGGCATGAACAATGACAAAGATGCTAAGTGAACTAGTCTACCTTGCTTGATGTAGTTTACAAACAATCCTAACAATGCACATCAAAATTGGCAACAAGAGCAATCAAATGAAAAAAATTATATTTTTAAAAATATTTTAGGATTCAATTTCTTTAACAATCCTTCTAGACTATAATTGAATCCCCCACTTAGATGATGGATTTTAATAAGAGCAAACTTGTATAGTAACTTGCTCCATTATGAAGTGTTTCATGTCTTTCTCTCACCAATATTATATGGGGTAGATTTTCCTTGTATGCTTGTGGGGAACTAAGGGAGAAAAGCACAACATTTTTGGATACATCCTTCATAGAGGAGGATTACTGTAAAAAATAAGAGCTACAGTCCTTCCAAAATGTAATAGAATGTTAAGAAATAGGCAAAACCCTATGTGTGAGTGATAAAAGGGAAACGAGGTGAATAATAGTGCTCTTGAAAAAGGTTTTTTCCAACCAACCAAAACGAGGGTAAAATTCTAAAGTAGCCAATTTTCAATTGAAACCCTATCATTTGTACGAGTTAAATAGTTAAAAAGCAAGGTCATTAAAAAGCTATAATTCATGTTTCTAATCCCCCACATATAATACACAAAAATTCTCAGTGTAAAAAACATAAAAATATGGTTCTTTGAGAGTTCTAGCATTAGTAATGAGAAGACAACACAAGACCTCTACACATAAGAGTGAAACTTGTGCGAAACCATTAAATACTACAAATGAGAAGACAAAATAATCAAATTTTCTCAATAAAACATTTGTCCTCTAAAATGAGGACCCAAAAAACTATCATGTTCCTAGTGTTAATTATCTCTCTAGTAAGTATGAGAAGTATCCTACATGATCTTAATGATGAGATATGCTATATGTTAAGATAGAAAACATAGATTCATATAGGGATGTTTGTATAGTATAACAAGTACTTGGATGGTAAATTTTCTACTATAAACTACTATCCTTTAATGATTGGAGGATATAAAAGTCTTCATTGCTATATAGGATCAATTTTCACAAAATCAACATCATATGCATAATGCCCCTTTTCATCAACTTTCAAAACAATGAAATTACTTTTAATTTCCAAAATGAGCATGGGATGGGGAAATACAAAATGTATACAGGCTACATGTACTCTATTATTGAGCATGAGTCTCTATCTTGTCATTGTAGAAATAAAGTTACTTGTCTTTATCATGATTTGGTTGCACCTTTCAAAATTCAAACGTACATGTTCAAGTCCTTGCCATGATAAAGAATAAGTCTATTTAGTTAAGTGTAAAGTTTTTTTGAATAAAATTGTTGTTGTAAAGTTTGAGTAGATTTTTGTACTTTAGTTTTACAAGTCAATATACTTTTTGCTACATTTTAAGAATATGTGCTAATTAAAAACTAAACCATTCCTAATAAAAATAAAAATAGTTATTAGTATGTAAGTATGAGAGAGAGAGAGAGAGAGAGAGAGAGAGAGAGAGAGAGAGAGAGAGAGAGAGAGATAAGGGCTCCCCAATGATTGAAGGACAACATCATTACCCAATAATGTATACCAACAGTCCAAATTATTTGAGTGCGTATTTTAGAGAATGTAAGAAAATGTAAAAGATAATGAAAGAAATATACAACTTGCTTACAAAGGCCTTCCCTGTGTAGGCCAAAAAAAGATACAACTAACTTACAAAGGCCTTCCTTGTGTAGGCCGGAAAAATCCCAAATTATTTCACCTTTAACCATCCATGTTCATGGAGTGTTGAGGTTTAGGGTGAACTAGATTGAAAATAGATTTCCATGTTTAGTGTCAACTAGATTGAAAATAGAGTTGAGCTTAAAATCCCTTTTTTTAAAAGAAAATATATTTTCTTGTCAATTAAGACAATATCATTCCAAAGACTTTTTTGTCAATGTCATTCAAAGTCTCATAAGAGATTAAAAATATTTTTTGTGACAACTTTGTATCACTACCACGTAACATATTTTGGCCACCTCTATGAACTTCGCATGCTTCCACTATACAAGTATATGCTATTCAAAGTCTTACAAGAGATTGGTTCTCAAAACTATGTTTTGTGAGTATTGTTAATCACTCAATTTTGCTAGTAAATACACAACTATTTAACTCATACAAATGATAGGGTTTCAATGGAAAATTGGCCACTTATAGTTAAAAAGCACATCCTTCTTCTAAGGTCAATTTCTTATAACCTTTTGTTGCTTTCAAGTTTCCAATTTGGCATTGCTTCAAGTATATGTTATTCAAAGTCTTACAAGAGATTGGTTCTCAAAAACATTTTTTGTGAGTATTGTTAATCACTCAATTTTGCTAGTAAATACACAACTTTGTATCCTACCACGTAACATACTTTGGCCACCTCTATGAACTTCTCATGCTTCCACTTTACAAGTAGCCTATATTTCTTATAACCTTTTGTCACTTTCAAGTTTCCAAATTGGCATTGCTTCAAGTACAGTACATTTGTGAACATAACAACTTTACCTTTATTGTACATAAGAGTTTGCATCAAAATAGAATACAACTTCTTTTTGCAAGGAATTGACAAATGCTCACTTTAAAAGTTTTCAATAATAAAAACTAGGTGCTCCATTTCTAGATTCTCGTAGCACTTTTTGCATTGGTTTTAGTAACAATTAGGGCAGTGCATATCCTAAGGCACACTTCATGAGGCAAGATGGTTTACTAAAAGGTATCATATTTAGGCTCTCTCTCTTCCTTTTACACACACACACACACACACACACACACACACACACACACACACACACACACACACACACACACACACACACACACTCTCACTCACTCACTCACTCACTCTCATTTATATTTACTAATGCATATAATGCAACAATTTATTCTTATTGTAACATATATTATATTAATATGTATATGTACACATGTATATATGATATAATTATAATTAAATATAAACTAAAAATAATCATTCAAGTAATTTTTTACTTATGATAAAATATAATATATATACACATCAATAATAAATCGGTTATATAATAATTAACATATATACATAACTAAAATTTGTATAAAATTAGTTATTAATCATGAACATATTTACTATTATTATTAATTTGGATATAATATCATACTCCTTTAGTAAGGCCTTCAAGACTAAATTCTTAGATACTTTAGAGGTATGATCTAAATTTTATGTATTCAAGTGCAAAACAAAGATTTGTGAGAGTGTTTCTTAAACTTCTTTTTGAGTTGCTTTACTGTAATTAGCTACATATCAGCATTAACATGAACTCCCTCTAAACAGATGAGCATCCACGTATTAGAAACTCTATGTAGAGCTAAGAGAAGTCCATAGCAACTTTATCCAAATGTTTCAACCAGTCACAACCCAAGACAACATCAATGGGGCACATGTCTAATGCAATTAGATCAATTGATGCCACATAATTTTTAGATAAGCATAGGGGAACCTTGAAGCATACATTTGCTACTTAAACTTTCAAGGGGTGCTATAATTCCATGGGGGTGCATTTCAACCAATCAATGGCTAATTTATTGACAAAAATATGTATACTAGCAATATCCACAATGATAAATAGATGCTTTCCATTAATACTTCCTTGAATGCGTAGAGTGTTGGGGCTCCTAGAGCTAGTCCATGCATCCATGGAGATGGATCAAAGGGAAGTGGTAGTCGGATGGGGTATAGTAGAGGTAATCAATTCAAGAGCATGACATGGGCAACCACCTAGGTCAAAGGAAAACCCATCCTCCAGATCATAGAATAATTCTTGGTCCAAATCCTCGGCATACTTCTCATTTTTAGCATGTAATTCCTCCTCCTCATTGTTCCAATCTTTCATTACATACATGCTATGGACTTTGATCTTTGTTGTCTTGTAAGGGCATTTTGAAGCATAGTTTTTCGTGTACTTATCACCACACTTTAAACATAGGAAATTTTCTTTTCGCTCCTTTAGAACATATGGAAAAATGGACATTTCATCGCTTGGACCACATTCGGTGCTGGTTTGGTTCGAGATCTATTTTCAACATATTTACTCTTACCATTAGAGCTAACTCCTATCCCAAAAGTGCCCTATTTTCTTTTAGCATGGAAGTGGAGGTAAGTAGGTATTTTGGGGTTGCCTGTAAAAAAAACCCCTATATGGGGCTGACCTCAATGGAGTGTGAGGGATGTCCATGACCTTGGTGAAAATGCTCATTTTTATGGTACTTTCTTGCATATCATTTAGCCAATTCAATTGCATTGAATAAATTGGAAGGCTTTTGAGCCATTAGATCATAGATGTATAGTATGCACTTAAGGTCATTGTGGACATGGTACATGCCTCAAAGGAGGGGGTTAGCAAAAAGGGAAAGAGAGGTGCAATATTAGGAATGGACCTCAAATGGGAGCTTGAGGAGCAATGCCCAAGAAGGTTTCAATTGAGGGGGAGTAAGAAGAAGACATACTTATGCACTATGAGATGCATAAAAAATTGTGGGGGTTCTAATTGGACCCCCTAAAAGTTACATAGAAAAGAGTGATGACTGCTAAGTTAACCATTTTACCTCTAGATATGTCAAAGGCTCTAGCCATAGCTTTTGCTTACTTCAAGAAATCTATCACTAATTGTAGTCCTCTTGTTGTACCTATACTTGTTGCCTGAGTAACTAGAGTTTTCAGATTTGAAAAGGGAACTAGATAGAGAAAGAGAAAAGGAAAAAAGGACCAGAGCATGAAGCTCTAATACTGCTTGTAATGAATGAGGCTAGTAGGACAGAGGAGAATGAGAAGAAGAGAGAGAAAGAGAGGAAGAAGAAGAGAGAGAAACTAGAAGAGGAGAGAGAAAGACAAGAAAGAGGGGAGAAGGAGGAAGGAAGCCATGGAAGTTGAAGGAGAAGGAGAAGAGTCACTTCTTGATTATGTTTGGATGCCCTAAATTGGATCTCTTACACCTTATATACCTTGGTCAGTATGACTAGGCCTCTAGCCCCTAGTTCCCATGTATCCCACTCGTTACATGCATGTGACCTCTTATTGTGGCCAAAGGGTCAAAATTTGGTACTTTGTATTCTTCGCATATTCATGGTGTTAAAAACCATGTAGCTTGTATGCTCATGGTGTTAAAGATCATGTTGTAGTTGTCATTGAAGAACCATCCATTTCTTTATGGCACCGATATTTGGAACATATGCCAATCATTAGAATGAAAGCTTTGTGCCATTTGAAATATCTTGCGTGTCTAAGTTTCTTTGGTCTTGGTTTTTATGAGCATTGTCTCTTTGAAAAGAAAACAAAAATGTTGTATAAGAGAGTTAGTGGGATTAGAAGATCAAAATGTCTTGACTTGGTTCATAAAGATGTGTATGGGCTAATACCCATGATTTCCTTAGGTAGAGCATCATGCTTTGCCCCTTTTTATAGATGATACCATAATGAAGGTTTGGGCTTATCCTCTTCACAAGAAGACTGATATTTGGATGCATTTCAAAAGTTCTTGGCATTTATAGAAAATCAATCAAGAAAGAAGCTTGAGTTCTTGAGGATTGATAACATTGGAGAATACATCTCACATGCCTTTACAAAATTTTATGCAAGTCATGGTATCAAGAGAGAGTTAATAGCTCCAGAATCTTGCTCAAAATGGTGTGGTTGAGAAGATGAACAAGACCATTCAAGCACTAGGATGCATTTTATGTTATTTAAAATTTGTTTTTTACACAAATAATGGTTGGATTTCATAATGGAAAAGCTTTTGATAAAAAAACTAGATTATAAGAATCAAAGTTTTACTTAGCATTTACTAAATTGGAAGTGGTTTACCAAAGTGGGAGTGCTCCTCTTCTGAAAGAAGGCTATATACAGTAAACTTATTAAAAATAAGAAAAGTCATTAAACATTTAATAGTTGAAAACCATTTTACTAATTTAGTAGTTACTTTAGCAATAATTTAATAGTAATTTAGTAATAATTTAATAATAATATTGCAATTTAAAATTAACTCAATAAAATATTAATTTAATAAAAATGATAATTTTTAATTAGTAGTTAAAAGTTAGCTAAAATAATATTAAATTATTATAATTTAATATTAAAAATATATAAATGATTTTTAATGATGGTTTTGAGTTTTTAATTATTCTATTGTGTTAGAGGATTTATCACACTTTAGGATTGTGACAATTAGGAGTTTTGGATTTTTCGATTGTATTTAAGAATTTCTCGTAGCTTAGAATAATTATGATAGTCAAACTATTTGGACTATTCTATTATGTTAGAGATTTGTTTCACATTTGATAATAATTATGATAGTGTAGGGTTCATGAATATTCTATTATATTAGAGAATTTCTAACAGTTTAGAATAATTATGATAATCGGGAGCTTGTTTTATTGTGTTAGAGACATTCTCACATTGCTCATATGAGTAAAGTGGAAATTCTTATTCAAACTCTTGTGTCCATTAGACATTCAAACTATTTTACAAGAAACTAAAGCACATGGCCTAGTGTTTGTTACATCTCATAATGATATTAATACTTACTTTAATATTACTACTGTATTACAAAATTAAAGCAAATATTGTTTAGAATGTCTCACACTTTAGAATAATTATGATACTTAGGAGATTTTGATTATTCTATTGCGTTTGAGAGTTTCTTATACTTAGAATAATTATGATAGTTTAGGGTTTAGGAATATTCTATTGTGTGAGAATTTATAACACTTTAGAATAATTATGATAATTAGGAGCCTATTTTATTGTGTTAGATATTTTCTCACTCTAAAATAAACTCATACAATTAAAGTGGAAATTCTTATCCAAATTATTGAGTCTAAACATTGGATATTCAAACTATTTTGCAAGAAATTGAAGCACATGGCCTAGTGCCTACTACACCTCATGGCGACGTTGCATAAAATGAACATTCTTATTTACATAAATATATTGATAAAGTTGGAAGAAACTAAAACACATGGCCTACTTCTTGTTATACCTAATGGTGACATAAGTACTTACTTTAGTACTACTACCATATTAAAAGTAAAATGAACATTCTTATTTACAAAAATATATTAATAAATTTTGATTATTTTATTCTAGAACTTAGAGGTTTATTATTTGGTTTATTTTATTCTATGGTTTATGTCAAGAATCGTGTGGTGGGGGGACTTGCTCAAGATGCTGTGTCGAACACACACAGAATGCACAAGGAGAAGCTCACTCAAGAGACAAGAAGAGAGATGGAGGCCAAAACGTTTTCTTGCTGGTTTCTTCTTCTTCTTCTTCCACACACTTTTACAATGTACACAAAGCATAGGTAAGATACAACATAAAGAAAAATGGCCTACTAAGTCAAACAATGCATAACCGACTACACTAGTTGACTGGCGCTATAACTATGCCAGTTGTAAATAGGTGTAACAACATGAATATAATAAGTAATGAGTCAGTGGGGCCATGTGAGAGTCATAATGACCACCGACGTGCTAAGTGTAGACATGTGGACCCATCTAACCAGGCGATCCATCATTAATGTCCGCATGTGTTGAGCTTGTCATCTCAACACTCCCCCTCAAGCTCAACTGTATCTTTGCAACTCCAAGTAAGCTTCAAAACTTTTGAAGCTTCTCTGTACCCAATGCCTTTGTGAAGATGTTAGCTATCTGATCCTGTGTGCTGACATACACAAAATCAATCTCACCTACTAGTATCTTCTCTCTCACAAAGTGGTAGTGTACTTCAATATGTTTTGTCCTGGCATGGAACACAGGGTTCCTAGCCAACTGTATACTGCTCATGTTGTCACAATAAATGACAACTGGACCTTCCACCTGCACATCCAAATCAGCCAATAACTTTTGCAGCCATACTACCTCACATGTTGCAACAACAACACCTCTATACTCAGCCTTTGTACTCAACAAAGCAACTGTAGATTGCTTTTTGCTGCTCCAATTAACTGCTGCACTACCAAGAGAGAGCATGTATCCGCTGGTAGATCTTTTATTAGACATACTACCAGCCCAATCTGCATCTGTGTATCCAAACACCTGTACATCTGTACCTGCCTCATAGAAAAGTCCATAATGTAATGTGGACTTCATATATCTCAATATGTGTCTGACTGCATCCAAATGTGGCTTTCTAGGTACTTGCATAAACTGACTCACAAGACCAATAGCGTAGCTCAAGTCTGGCCTTGTAATGGTCATGTAGATCAAACTCCCCACTATCCTCTTGAACATAGTAGGATCTTTTATCTCATCCCCAACATCAGTACTCAACTTTACATTCTGCTCCAACGGGACTGTAAGTGGTTTGCATGCTGTCATACCATACTTGGGCAACATATCCAAGCCATACTGTCTTTGGGATAGTCATATACCATCATCACATCTGATCACCTCAATGCCAAGGAAGTACCTTAGCTCACCCAAATCATTCATCTCAAACTTCTTCTTCAAAAAGTTCTTGACTTCAGCAATCCCACTATCACTATCACCTGTAATAATTAAGTCATCCACATAGATGACTATGATGACCAAACCTGCATCTCCCTTTCTCACATAAAGTGAGTGATCAACATTAGAAACATAAAAGCCAATATTGACAAGATACTGTCTGATCTTGTCAGACCATGCTCTAGGTGCTTGCTTGAGCCCATAGAGCGCCTTCTTCAACCTGCACACATACATGGGATGCTCTAAATCTTCATAGCCTACTGGCTGATCCATATACACTTCTTCCTGCAAATCACCATGCAAGAAGGCATTCTTCACATCCATTTGCTGCAACCTCCAACCTTTGGCTGCTGCCAAAGCAATAGCTTTGTACTTACTAATAGAACCATCTGCATTGCGCTTAATCTTATAAACCCACTTACATCCAATATCCTTCTTTCCCTTCGGCAATGATACTAGATCCCAAGTCTTATTGGTCTCTAATGCAGCCATCTCCTCATCCATTGCTGCATCCCAATGAGTAAGACCAACAACATCCTCAAAGCAAGTGGGCTCAACATCCTCAACTAGTTTCACCATATAAGCATAATGGTGAGCTGCATAACCTTCAAAACCAAATCTTTTAATAGGGTATTTGACCCTGCTAGATCTGCATATCATCGGATCACTCAATGGAGCCTTTACATTACTATGAGCTCTCTGTACACCTGGTGTCCTGACAGAAGGAATACCAAGCTCATCATCCAAGCTCTCTGAGCCACTAGAGTCTCCATCAAGAACTGCATCAATGCCATCTGACACTTTATTCTTTCCTTTGTCTTTACCTGTAGTGCTACTAGATGCACCTGAAGATGTAGAGCTACTCCTTAGTCTCCCAGACCAAGGACTACCAGATGATGTCTCTGGTCCACTAAGAGTACGCGATTCTTGCTTTTCAGCCTGCACATGAGTGTCATGATCATCATCATCATTCAATGCATCACCAGTAGATGCATACCAACTGCTCATTTCATCAATGATGACATCCCTGCTCACTCTGAACTTACATGTGACAGGGTTATAACAATGATACCCTTTCTGCTCTAAAGAGCATCCAATTAAAACACATTTTTTTGCCTTTGGATCAAGCTTCTTCCGTAGCTCATTTGGCACATGAATGTATGCAACACAACCAAATACCTTCAAGTGTAATACACTAGGCTTCTTGCCAGTAAAGCATTCTTCAGGAGTCATACCATGAACTGCAGCTATGGGGGTTCTGTTCATAATATAAACAGCAGTATGAACAACCTCAGACCAAAAATGTTTAGGCATATTCTTTTCAGCCATCAAGGTACGTGCAACTTTTGCAATATGCCTATTTTTCCTTTCTGGAACCCCATTTTGCTGTGGGGTATACCTGCATGTGAACTGTCTCTTTATCCCATGAAACCTCAGAAAATTACTGAACTCATTCGAGAGGTACTCTCCCCCTCCATCTGACCTTAAACACTTTACTTTCAAGCTTGTTTCTTTTTCAACTGCAGCCTTGAAAGTTCTAAAGTGCTCAAATGCTTCACTCTTTTCCTTCATAAAATATACCCATAGCTTTCTAGAACAATCATCAATGAATGTGACAAAGTATGAACTACCTCCAAGAGATACATTTTGTGTAGGCCCCCAAATATCTGTATGCACAACATCAAGGATATTTTTACATACATCTCTGTCATGTGAAAAAGGTTGTCTTGCCTGCTTACCAAACTGACATGCTTCACATACCTTATGAAATTCTGCAACTCTAAATGTAGGCAAACCTATAGCCAACCCTTTGGACTACATTAATTTTAGCCTTTGTACATTTGCATGTCCAATGTGTTTGTGCCAAATTTCAATATCTGCAACAACACCTTTTCCTTTCGCATACATAATAGCGTTCATAGTAGAAATTCCAGCATTCAGAGTAAACATACGTCCAACTCTACTTCCCTTTGCAACCAACTTGCACTTGTCATTGAAGTCTTCTACAAAGCAGCCCTTTGCATTAAATCTGACTTGCAGCCCTTGCTCTACCATCTGATCGCGATTGACACCAAGTTCTTTGTAATAGATGGCACATATAATACATTTGAAAGACTCTTTGTCTTACCATTATGCAAGGACAAGGGAACTTTTCTAATGTGTCAAATTGGGTGGCATGAATCATCACCCGTCTGCACATAACCTGCATTTTGCAAATCTTGCATCTCTCCAAACCATTCTGCATGGCTGGTCATATGATTGGATGCACCTGAATCAACATACCAAACATCATCATGTGTTCCCTTTCCTGTAACGCCATTCAGCATATGCTGCATAACAAACAGACGTTCATTTTTGTCTTCATTCTGTCGTGAAGACGATGCATAGTTTCCTTGTTGCAACTTACCACTACGAATATTATCTTTCTTAGCATAACATTGGGCTGCAATATGACCTGTTTTACCACAATAGTGACACACAATACCAGAGTTGTTAGAACCTCTGTTCTGCCATCCACCTCTTCCTTTAAAGCTCCCCCTACCTCTAAAGTTACTACGACCTCCTGAAACCTGCATATCGCCAAATTGCTGATTCAATCTGTTTTGCTGGTTGTCACTACAACATCCTATACCACGGCCTCTTGAAGAGAACCTGCCACGTCCCCTTCCTGAACTGGAGTAGAAAGCTTGGACTTGTTCACCACTTTTTTCAGATGTCTCACTCTGCATGTTGATCTCTTCAATGATCATAAGGGATACCAACTCATCGAAATCTGGAAATGGCTTTCTGACATATACGGAAGTTACAAAAGACTTCCAAGCCTTTTCATTGTTAAGTCCACCCAAGGTAGACGACACCAAATCATAATCATCGGGCATTGCATCAATTGCTGCCAAGGCATCTGCAATGCACCTTACCTTATTCTCTGCATTTCTGATGTCCTAGCATATTATTGTCAATTATTATAGACAGCCAATACATGAGCTTTTTGTCTTTTGCATTCCATTCCTTCCGTGCCTTTGTCTCTTCTGCAGTTGGAGGATCACTCACCTTTGGCTCCTTTTCTTCACCTGACACAAACTCGTAGAGGCCTTTTCCAATAAGGAAGTTCGTGACACGGAACTTCCATGAAGGGTAGTTATTCTTGTCGAGCTTCTCAATGATGGGGTTTCCACTGTTCTTTGCCATTATCACAAAACTAATACCAAACAGCAAGCAAATCTTTTGCAACCCTCGACCTGTAGTGCACAACAATACACTAGACAGCCTTTTTCACTGTCTACTCAACAATACATGCAATCTGCAATCAGTTTGTAGATAAACCTTGTGTTTATTCGATGATAAACACCTTTGAACTTACAGATCTGAAATCTGTAACCTATGCACCTGTAAACGGCAGACAACTGAAATTGCAGGGTATCTCAAACTGTTGTCTGTAACCTTGCGGCTCTAAAACGGGGCTTGAAATGACCTCGGATGGCCAAAATAGCAGCGGAAAAGCCTTAAAGGGCCTCATCTACAAAATACACAACACTCTTCAAGCACACTATATCTCATTGCAATCTGAGATTTTTTGCTCGACCCTGCTTCCGGTGCCTCCACAAGCACTATCCAAGAGAGAGAGTGGAAGGATGGGAGAGCTTCTTACCCGTGGCTTGCTTGCTCGAACCTTGCTTCTTCTCCTTCAGTTCAGCCTTCGAAATCAGTCTCTCTTAGTGGTGCGTCTCTGATACCATGTCAAGAATCACGTGGTGGGGGGACTTGCTCAAGATGTTGCGCCGAACACACACAGAATGCACAAGGAGAAGCTCACTCAAGAGACAAGAAGAGAGATGGAGGCCAAAACGTTTTCTTGCTGGTTTCTTCTTCTTCTTCTTCCACATACTTTTACAATGTATACAAAGTATAGATAAGATACAACATAAAGAAAAATGGCCTACTAAGTCAAACAATGCATAACCGACTATACGAGTTGATTGGCGCTATAACTATGCCAGCTGTAAATAGGTGTAACAACCTGAATATAATAAGTAATGAGTCAGTGGCCATGTGAGAGTCATAATGACCACCGACGTGCTAAGTGTAGATGTGTGGACCCATCTAACCAGGCGATCCATCATTAATGTCCGCATATGTTGAGCTTGTCATCTCAACAGTTTATATATTAATAAATAAGTATAATAGTTGAAATTTAGAAGCTTATTTTATTCATTGGTATTTCTAATTTCTATTTGTATACCTTATGTTGAAATCATGGTTCGTGGACCAGAGTAGGAATATGTTGAAGAGTTGGTCGTAATGTGGATGGGTGCACATCTCCACTAGTAGCTAACACAGGTGTGCCTAATTACATGCATCCTCGGGGCGGGGGGGGGGGGGGGGGGGGGGGGGTCACTCATGAATATAAGTATATATAACGTGAGTTTAAAATAAGGGGTTTTTAAAATACCATTTTTATATATTTTTTACATATAGAAGGGTGTCATATAAAGGGGTTACTTATAGATTGAATAGAAAAGGGTTGTGTTTTATTCAAGAAAAAATCACAGATTAGGATATTTATAAATAGGCCATGAACGCACGTTATATAGAGAATATATATATAGTGAACCCCCCGAGCATGCATCACATGCATGCTCTTTTGTAGAGGGGGTACAAGTTCACATGTCTCTAAAGAGGCATGAACAAAACTATAGATGAGACATTTGATATATCTGTAATGCTTGAACTTCACTTAAAGTGAACATAGGCTTTTATAGCATGTGGAATACTACTCAATGTGATTCAATGCCATATTTCAAGATGCTTTGCTTAGAACGACAAAAAAGGTGTTGTTTTTCTTGCTCGATTATAATAAAATGTGCACAAAGTATGTAGATAAAGTTAAGTGTAGTATTGAAGTTGTGCTTAAAAGAACTATACTTGATTTTGTGCCAATCTATGGGTGCACAATTGCATTGAATGAATGGACCACCAGCTTATCAAAAGGACCTTTCATAATATGATGTGCATTTGTCCTCAAGGTTTTATGTTCCTTGAGGCAATTGATACATCCCTTGAGGAAAAAACTTCAACACACTTGGTTAAACTATATGAAAGAGCTGTTGCTCATCTATGAGGGCCTAAGAGTATATATCACTACCATTGTCATTGACAAATTTTCAATCTTTAAAGCATCTAGTGATTTGATAATGGAGAAATGTCTTGAAGTTACATGGAGATCTTGCACTCCTCATACTTTGAATCCACTGCTTAAGGATATTAGCAAGCATCAAAGAGACTCTCTTGGATTCAAATCAAATTGTTAAATTCATAAGGGAGCATCAATTTACATTTTTTTCTTTTCTGGTCTAAGTCACTCTTGAAGTCCTTGTAAATCTTTTGTGCCACATGATTTGTCATGCCATACTATGTCGTGACTACATTGATCCCATTATGTGACCAATGCTTTAAGAAATAGTGGCTGATAGAGCTCGAGTGGGCACACAAAAGTGGAAGCAAGGGCAAAGCAAGAGCTATGGCGGATGGAGCAAGAGAGCGAGAGTGATACCGTATGTGGGAACTCCAATAGTCACAATGTGTGACTAGACTTTCCTTATTTAAAAGTCATTGAAAAAATAAACAATAAAGTGATAGTGATGGGCACACACCACCTATAGTGTATAGGCATGCAATCATGGTGTGTGAAGTAAATACAAGGTGGCACAGGCACATGTACCTTTACCCCTAACAACCTTCCACTTAAAGATGAATGTACCTCTTTGTGAGGAGAGGACAAGAAAAATTGACAAAGTACAAATGCACATAAAGTACAATAGGATGAGGAATAGACGTCATCTCATCCTACATCCATCATCTTCTTAAGGAAGGCAAAACGTTCCATTGAGTGACTTTTAGTGAGCAAATTTGCAAGATTCTTGTTAGTTGAGATATTGACAAGCTCAATAGACT
Source organism: Lygodium microphyllum (assembly GCF_053477565.2). Lineage (NCBI taxonomy): Eukaryota > Viridiplantae > Streptophyta > Polypodiopsida > Schizaeales > Lygodiaceae > Lygodium > Lygodium microphyllum. The sequence continues at coordinate 35,372,361 of NC_141143.1, read as the reverse complement.
TGTTCTCAATCACATCCCTAGCACACTTCAATGTGCTTTGTCTTCTCATATTATGAACAACCTGATTCTTGGAAAACTGAATAGCACTCATAGAATTTGAATGCAGTGTAGAAGTAATAGTAATACCAAGATCTATTTCCAAATGGCCTCTCTAGCAAAAGTGAAGACATACCTAGAGGTGAACTATCTACTATCTACATGTCCTACATAGTCGGAGTCAGTGTAACCTAGACTATAGTATCATGTGACTACCATAGGAAATTCTTATATTTGCAATGCCTTTTTTAGGTGCCTCATAATACCCTTCACGACATTCCAATGTCATCAGCCAATGAAGAAGCATCTAACCATCACTTGAGCATTAATTCCATGTATTTTGGGTGGAATTTGAGGTCAAAAGATTTTAATTTATGGAGGAATATAGTTCAAGTAGCCTAGGAAACCAAGAATTAGCCAAGATTTAAAGTGGTGTGGACCAATTCTAATGAGACATGGCCAAGGCTAAAGGGATGCTTTCATTAGGCAATGTTTGATGGAAGAATCATGGAGAGAGATAGAAAAGCATGGAGGAAACATGGCACCATCATTTTGGGCTTTTGACGATCCTTGCATACAATATATGCATCATCTCTCATGAAAGAACTTGAGAAATGGATCCTCCTCGCTGTCCTCTATATGGTCATGCAAATTTTGTGGCCTAATTTGAAGAAATGAAAATATTGATTTGCTAGTCTTTCTCTCTCCTCTCTTTCCTCTTGCATAATGGCTATTCTTATGAGACAAAGGGGATGGTGAAAGAGAGGGAGAGGTAAGAGCTATGTAAAAGAAATAGTTATTGGCATATCGATGGTCTTTGTGGAGGGATCGTCAAGTGCGTCAATGGCTATGGTAAGTGTTAATGGCCTTGGGAACCACTCAACGTCTTGTTCATGTCATGATGTGTAAGCTGTCAATGGGTAAGTGGCCTAGTCTTATAGCAAATAAAATCCAATTAAAAATCCTTTTAAAGGCATATAAAAGTAATTATTAGCATTTAGCATTGGTTGTTTTGATTTTTCTTGATTTTTAATGAATAAAATGGCAAAATTGAGAAAAATAAGAATACATATTTATAAAAAATCTAGTAGACTTGAAAATGTACTTTATTTTTATATATTTAAAAATTTAAGATTTTTAAGCACAAAACATGCATATTAGTAGCACAAGCTTTTGGCCTCGGTGCCATGCATAGTGACCTAAATGAAAGAACATATTAAATTTTAATGAAGAATGTCGAGAATGTTGTTTTTCTATTTGCATATCATATCTACAGCAATTACGTGTGAAATATATACCCAAAAGTAGCATAAGTGAGAAACACTTGATGCTCTTCGGGTGTGTACAACATTGATGCAATTCATAGTTGAAAGCCATGAAATGATGTATAGGCTTGTTTGTTGCATCCACTTCTTATTTTCTCACATTAAAAATGCTTGTGCACTCTTATGAACACTATGCGTTGAAGCATTTTTATGCATATACCATTGCATAGTAATTGGTTCCTATATTGACCTAAAGGATGAGAAGATCCAAGCCGACTAATATCGAGGGTTCAAAGAGGTTTGCAATGGGGATGAGTAGAAACTAAGTGTTATGTTGTGCTAAAAGATGAGGGCTAATAGGTCAAATCCCTAACTAGATAGATCACTCTATCTAGAGGCCGTGGTAATGAGCTAAGAAGGTGCCTTGCTGATGTTCACGTGGTGTATTAGACACCTTATATTGGCACTCTTGCTTAGAGCTTAGGGCAAGCCATTAGGAGATTGGACTAAAACACAATGTGTTAAGGTTTAGAGAGAGAGTTCCTAGTTTATTATTAGTCGCTCATGGCCATAGGGCAGTGGGGGTTGGTCTTGTGAAGTCTATTAGTGAGCTTGAGTATGTGAGAGCCATTGTCAGGCCTTTGGATTTCTGATAGGTAGTACATTTGCCAAAAGTCCTTTAGGATTTCCAAAGAGGGCCTAAAACTCGATTCTTCATTGTACAACTCTTCACTCAACAATCGAAAGAGCTACTAAGAGAAAAACATGAGCACAGGCTAGAGTTATCTTGAATTCAATGAGAGAAACATGAGGAACGACTAAGGAAACAAACATAATTTTTTTGCAAATACTCCTTGGACTATATAGTCTTTCATCCTTAAAGTTAGGGGGCTTATAGCCCCTTGTAGTAAGAGCAATCCCAGTATAGATAGAGGTGGTAGTTTACCCTTAACACATAAAGCTCGGCAATCTACTCATTTAAAGACTAGCTCAAGTGGTGGATCAACCCCACCATCTAGTGGTGCCATTAGGAGAACCGTAGTTGCAATTCCTCATTCTATTCCTATATCTATAAGGATGGCACAACCACCCTTATAATATCCCCGCAAGCAATTTAAATTTTAGCTGGCACAACAACTCTACCAGGTTTAGGGTATCCATTGCCTATCTTTAGTGGGAGCTTATCATTTGATGTTTTTTAGTATGACTTTGCACATAAATGTAGCTTAACTAGCGGTACTATCAACTTGCAAAAAAATTGATTGCCATTATGCAAGCATTTTACATTGCATTTTATAGGGAGTTCTTTATTGAAAAGGGGAGTCAATCTTGGCTGTGTATCCTAAATGAGACTCGGGCAAGAATTCAATGAGAGCATAAAAGCATATGCTCAGAAATTATGCAAACACTTTCATTGTTTGGGTAACACTATCCAATTACCCCTTGCTACTTAGTTGCAATTCTTCTTGGAAGAATCGGATTTTACAATCCAACTATACTTGAGCAATAGGACACTAAATGATTTAGTTGTAGCTATAGTAGTAGCAAAAGTGGTCAAGTCAAGATTTCAAGATGCCTATGCAGTAAGAGAGAAAGCCCTCTTAGTTCACTAGGTTGATTACTTGCATTACCTAGTAACATAGTAGTGCAAATCAAGGAGCCCTAAATCAAGTGTTTTCCCAATTACCCGTTCCTATAGGACCAACCAAGGCATATGACATTTATGAGCAGCAAGTAAGTCCCCCAATATAAATCAAGGGCCACCATCATGCAGCCACCAACTCCTTTATAGATTATAAAACCTAGTGTGGAGGTGGCTCTTGATGCCAAATCTTCTACATCAAATATTGTAGAGGAAGTGAAACATTACATTGATATGATTACTAAGCAATATCAACAAATAGCAATGGATATTAATTTCTTGAAACATTAGCAAAATTTGATGGGCACTAGAAAGCTTGATGATGCATGTCCATCAAGATTTAGCTATAAGTGGTGTGGTGGTTAGCACCTCCTACGAAATTGTCCTCATGTGAAGTTTGACATATGTGGGAAGTCAGGACATATGGCCAATACATGTTGAAGTAGAATTAGCTCACTCCAACGAGGCAATCAACAACTTGGGCTAGTGAATCATTATGCAAATGATGTAAGTACTCAAGAGAAGGGCCCTACACAAATCTTGCAAAGGGGAAAGGCCACCCTTCCCAGTACGGTTAGTTTGATAGAGGTGCTTCCCAATTGATGAGAATGCAACCTTTAACAATGTAAGAGTGGTCAGTAGGGGCTAGAAAATGAAAGATGTTCATAATGACAAACCAAATATAAGCAAAGATAACCCTAATCCTAGTGTGGTTGATAAGAAGATCATCGCATATGCCAACACTTAGGCGAGTCCTCTTAAGACTAAAGGTATCTTTTAGGAGCTAATGGTTAAGAGAAAGTGCAACTCAAAAGCCAAGGAGGTTGTTAAGGCTATCAAAAATCCAAAAGAGAGGATGATGTTGCAAGAGAAGAAGGCTTTGCAAAATTCTGCAAGTTTGACCTATTGAATGCCCTATGTGAAATCAAAACGGATGTTAATTTGCTACGGCTAATATGGTTGTCATTCAGCATTTTAAAGAGCTCCAGAAAATCTTACAAATGAGTTATATTGTAGAACCTATTGGTATCAATCGCGTGTGAAATGAGCGATGGAAACATATGGAGAAACACTGGCCATATATGGATGGCATTTTGATAAAATGTGTTGATAAATCTTACACTTTCATATTTTTCTCTTAGATGCTTACCTTGAGCTCCCTTTGAATGAAAGGGCCTTACCTCCTACTATAGAATGGGATGCACTTGAGGGAACCTCTACCATGGGAATATCAAGCTCCAATGATTTTGATGAGGTTTTCATAGAGCAAATGAGGTCTATCAAGTGTATTTGAATGTGGCGATAGGGCCAAAAGATCAAATATGTGATGCCAATGTAGTAGAGTTGGATCTTGTGACTCTTAATAATCCCTGTCCAATCAAACTTGGTAGTATGTTATTCGATGGTGAGTGTGCGACTATGTGTCACCTCTACATGAGTTTAGGGATGTATTTGCATGGAGCTACAACAAATTGAAGGGGATTCCCCCTACTATTGTCGTGCATACGATCCCATTGAAAGAAGCCAGTAAGCCAATAAGGTAGAAAGCTAGAGGAATGCCTTTTGAGCTAAGGGAGTCTCTTTTTGAGGAATTGATGCATCTAAGGAAGGTAGGTCTATTTTTCCTTATTGAACACACAATTGTGTTCTCCATTTGTGATAAGAAAGAGGAAAAACAATCAAATCCTCTTATGTGTGGATTTCAAGGATCTAAACAAGTAGATTGTGAAGGATTATTACCCTTTTCCCTTTATTATTTAGATCCTAGATCAGTTAGCAAGATGAGAGATGTATTCTTTCATGGATTGTTTTGCAGGCTATAATCAAATGACCATAGCCGAGGATAACAAGCTTAAGATGACATTTATTATTGTCTTTGGTACCTTTGTGTACCACATTATGGCTTTTAGCTTATGAAATGGCCCTGGGTCTTGGTAAAGGAAACTTGACAAGATGTTCATTGATATTTTTCCTGAAGAAATCAAAGTCTTTATAGATTATTTGGGAGCTACCATGATTTGAAATAGACAGCTTATTATTTTACAAAAATGTGTTGAGCATTGCTGTGAGTATTGTATCACCCTAAATCCTTAGAAGTGTGTATTTGAGGTTCCTTATGGCTTGTTATTAGGTCATGTTGTGAGTGTGGCTAGTATTGCAAATGATCTTGAGAAAGTGGCAATCATTGAGACCATGATCCCATCCACCAGCCTTAGGGAGGTTCATAGTTTTATCTCATCTATAGACTATCATCAAGCTCATTAATGCATTGGTTGAGCACTCTTTTCCTTTGACAAACCTCTTGTCACATAGCCATGTGTTTGAATGGACTGAACCATGCAAGGTAGCATTTGAGGATGTTCAGATGGAACTTTTCAAAATATTAGTACTTAAGGCTCCTCAAAGAGCTGAAGTTTTCAGTATCTCTATGATTGCAACCATGCACAATATCAGTTTTTGCTTATCCCAAATTTTGAAAGCACAAATTTATTATCATCTAATTGTGTTTGCTAGCTGAAAACTAAGTACTTTGAAGCTTTTTATAGCTATCTAAAAAAATATGTTTGGCTATGTTGTTTGCTACCAAGAAGTTTAGACATTACATTCTTTATGATGAGAAGGTGGTGTTCTTAACCTAGGCTGAGGGACTACACTTCAAGCTTTAACCCCCAGATTGCACAACCAAGTAGTTAATATATTTAGAGACATTTGTTGGCTATGAGATTTGGAGTAAGCCACCAAAATTGCAAGGAATTGTTAGATGTTCATTGGATTTTGGTGAGCCTAAGGAAGAGTGGGCTGACATTAGTAATTGTGAAGAGTTATGTAAGATCGGTGCAGCCTCAATTCCATCGTGGTATGTGTCTAGTATGCATTATTATCCATAGGCAACCCAACATAAGATCTTTCTAAATCTGTGAAGAGGAAGATTAAGCAATAAGCACTTTGCTTTTATTTTATAATTGGTATCTTATATAGAAGGGGAGTAGATGAGGTGTATCATTGTTGCATGGTGCCTGATTAAATACCATGCTTCAGTATGTGGGGGTCATTTTGCTAAGATGGATCACCACACCTAGAAGGCTTTATGTGTTGAATATTGGTGGGTTGACGATTTTCTAGGATGCTTTCAAATATGTTAAGCATCGTGATCTTGCTAGGGAAAATTATATGAGGCCACTAAATCCCATTTTGGTGATCTTTCCCTATGAAAAGTGGGGCATGGATTTCCTTGAACTTGTGCATCCTTCGTCTACCATGGAGAAGCATTACATCATTATAGCAGTAGCCTACTTTATGAAGTGGTTTGAAGCCCACACTATGAGGAAGGATAATACTAAGGAGATGGCTAGTTTTATTTTGGAGTAGATTATTTGCCGTTTTGGTCCACCTAAAGAGATTGTGTTTGACAGTGGGATACAGTTTTTGAATAAAGTGATTGAAGCTTTTATAGAAGCTCTAAAGATTAAATATAATAAGGCTACACCTTATAAGCCCCAAGCAAATAGGCAAGTAGAGAGTACAAATAAGCAACTTGTGGGGATTTGATCCAAGAATGTATTTGAAGGCAAGCTTGATTTTGGGACCAAAACTTGTATCTGGGATTTTGGGCTTATAAAACAACATTTAAAAGAGCTACAGAGACCACACCCCTTTCAAATTAGTATATTGGGAAGATTGTGTTCTACCTTTAGACATTGAGCTATGCACATTAAGGTTTGCTCTAAATCATTCTTTAGGTGATGAGGAAGCATTGCAAGAAAGGTTTACTTCCCTTGCATATCTTGATGAGATCAGATTGCAAGCCTTGTTACACTATGAAGTAGGGAAGAAATGGATGAAAGTGCTTCATGATCTTCATGCTAAGAAGTATAAATTTTCCAAGGATCAATTACACTATATTATAATGCCCGTTGTAAGCTATTCCCAGGAAAGTTAGAACCCAAGTGGGATGGCCATTAGAACATTGTTCATATAGGAAGGAATGGACCTACAACCGTTTTAGTGGATTTGCAAGGGGTAGAGTTCAAGACTAAAGTAAACTTCAATAAGAATAAGCCCTATTATGTGTAGGGACTGACATTGGACTTGATGCCTTTGCAGGTCTTCCAAGAACTAACTCAAACTCGTAGAGGGTCCCAAGACCATTGGATGTGAAAAGTTAGTCCTTATCTTGAGCATCCATATTTAGAGTAAAGTTACCACTAAGGAAAAGTTGCTTGGTGGAGTATGGATTATCACATTACTGAGTGGCAATATGAATCTTTCACATGGGACATTTGAGTTTATTTCCACCATTCCCATCAGATTCTTACTAGCATTCCCATTGAGTTTAGTGAGGAAGGTGGGATTGTACATGTTTTACACCCTCTCTCTAGGTTAGACTTTGATTATCCATGAGTACAAGTAGGTTGATCATTATGGTGGATTACATTAATGAAGCCTTTGTTTATATATTATAATTTAATGGAGCTTATCGAGGATCTACTAAATATGCGAGTGTAGGGGTTGTCATTAAAGACCCCCATTGTTAAGTGGTTTTGAAAATGGGAGTGTATTTAGGCATCACTTTTACTAGTAATATGAAAATATACAAGGCTTTGCTTATCGGTGCCCTACTTGGGAGCATCGTTATTAACTTTAGTGCTCTGGATTGGATAAAAGTTGACTCAAGAAGAGAGGCAATTGTACCCTCATAACCTCACGAGGCCATCCAGTAGGCCGCAACTACGCCCCATGAGGACACACCAGAGGAAGAGAGGGCTAAGGCCCAACCAAGCACATCAACGGGACTAACTTAGTTCAGGGTCCAGAATATTTAAAGGATACACCTCAATTTCCCAAGAAAAAGAGGAGAAAACAATGAAAACAACGGCAGTTACAAGTGATTGTAGATGCCAAGAAGATTGAGACCACAAGTGCTTAAGGGCTGAGAAATAAAGCATCGAGTCCATCCACCAATGAACCCATTGCCAACTCTCCTCACAACAGTGAAATCTCAGTTACTTCCATGTGTTTTGAAAAATCAAAGCAACCATTACCATCAATGGTTGCTTGCAACACTCAATCCACCGACAACATAACTCACATTGACCAATCAAGAGTGGACACAACACTCTCACAATAGGGTGACAAGACTATACCAGTCACATCCGAGGAGAACCATGACACAATAGTGTTGGAAGAGAGGGAGAGAGACATAGTAGAGCAGAAGATGAGTCTCAACTTATTGTTTTTATTCTTCCATTATTCTTCCATCATACAAACTGAAAGAGACTTATACACATAGGTATGACTAACCAAGACTAATTGTGGTTAAGTCACTAACTACATCGACTTATTGAATGTCACACACGTGTATAGCTGTATCCAGCTAATGTCTATCACACACATAAAGATAGACTAACTAAAGAGTAACGGGAGCTTGATATTCTAACACTCCCCCTCAAGCTCAAACCATCTGATAAACTCCAAGTAGCTGTCTAAAATATATGAACTTTTCTTTACCAAGAGACTTGGTAAATATATTTGCTACCTGGCCTTCAGTCTTCACATGAATAAAGTCAATTTTCCTTGTAAGAACCATTTCTCTGATAAAATGGTAGTGAACCTCAATATGTTTGGACCTAGCATGGTAGACAGGATTGCTAGCCAACATAACATTGCTGAGGTTATCACAATGCAATCTCACTCTGCTTTCCAGCTGTATTCCCAAGTCTTTCAGCAGTTTCATTACCAAACTGCTTCACAAGCCTCTAAGGCAGCTCCTCTATACTTAGCTTCTGTACTAGACAATGCAATAGTAGGCTATTTCTTACTCTGCCAACAACTGATCATACTACTGCCCAATCCAAATACATAACCACTGGTTGACCTCCTGTCATAGGCACAACCAGTCCAATCAACATCAATAAACCTTGTTAAGTCGAGAGATTTTCCATATGCATAAAACAACCCATAATCTGCAATACCCTTTACATATCTCATGATCCTTCTGACTGCATCTAAATGTGGTTTGTGAGGCTTCTACATGAACTACTAATCAGCCCCACTGCATAACATAAGTCAGGACGAGTAATAGTCAAGTATATCAACTGCCTACCATCTGTCGATACATGGCCATATTCTCTATGTCATTCTCAACATGAATTTGTAGCTTGACATTTTGATCAAGAGGTGTCTCCATAGGCTTGCATTTAGTTGTCATACCATACTTCTGTAACATGTCATGAGCATACTGCTTCTCTAAGCAGCCATATACCTTGAGGCGTAGAGACTACCTCAATCCCAAGAAAATACTTTAGTTCACTAAGGTCTTTGACTTTGAATTCAGCCTATAAACATGATTTAATTTCAACAATTCCCTCTTCATCATCTCCAGTGATGATAAGATCATCTACATAAACCACTAGAAACACATATCCATGATCTGTCTTCTTCGTGAACAGACTGTGATCTGCATCACCCAATCTAAATCCATGTTGCTATAAATAACTGTTGATTTGAGCATTCCATACTCTAGGTGCTTGTTTCAGTCCATATAAAGCCTTTTTCAGCTTACATACATGTGTAGGAAAGTCCGGGTGAACATAGCCTTCAGGCTGCTCCATATATACTTCCTCAACCAAATCACTGTTCAACAAAGCATTCTTGACATCCATTTTCCATAATTTCCAGTCTTTGCATGCTGCCAAAGCAATGACAGTTCTGACTATTGCCATTTTAGCCACTGGATTGAAAGTCTTCTCATAGTCAAGGCCATATTGCTTGCATACCCTTTTGCAACCAACCTAGCCTTATAGCATTCTAACGAACCATCTGACTTGCACTTAACCTTGTACACCCATTTGCAGACAATGGGGACTTTTCCTTCAGGAAGCTCAACCAATTTCCATGTCTCTTTTCAGCCAGGGCTGCATACTCCTCATCCATGGCAGCACACTAGTTATCATCTGTAACTGCATCATCAAACTTTGTAGGTTCTTTGTAACCTATCACACTAGCCATATATGCATAATGGCAGGCTGAATAACTAGTGTATGTAAACCTGTCAACTAGTTTTTGACTCTCTCGGATCCCCATAATTGTGGCTCACTCTGAGCTTTCCTCTCATGAGGTGGTACATAACGACTCTCCCTTGCTCCAGACGTCATAATAGATAGAACGCCCAACTCACTATCCAAACTGTCGCTGTTAGATGACTCATAACCTTTTGTAAGTGGACATGTCACATCCTCAAGCATATTTTCTTTTCCCTTTATCCAATCTCCCCCTCACTGACATATCCGTGTCAATGGACGTAGGAGTACGAGTCCACAAGCATCCTGACCAAGGACTTACTGTAGGTGACCCATCACCTGTAGGACCACTCATAGATGTACTCATTGTAGGTGTATTTTTAGCATTACTAGTACTGACTGATCCATCAGTAGCCACTGCAAAACCAGATTACCATACCAGGATGCCAGCTCATAAAAAACATATCTGCTAATCAATGTCTCATGTGTAGATGGTACATAACACTTGTGAGTTTTCCTGGCTTGTGCATAACTAAGGAACACACTCTTGATAGCTTTAGGATCCAATTTCTTCCTCTTTTCATAAGGAATATGCACATATGCAATGCTGCCAAATACCTTCAAGTGTGAAATGTTAGGCTTATGACCATACAACTTCTCATATGGAGTTACATCATGAATCCCTGCTATAGGGGTTCTATTCAACACATAGACAATAGTCACCACTGCTTCAACCCAATAACCATTTGGCAAACTCTTCTCATTCAGCATAGCTCTTGCTGATTCCATCAATACCCTATTTTTCCTTTCTGCTACACCATTTTGTTACAGTGTATAGCTGCAACTTAATCGTCTTCTAATCCCAAGTTTAAGGTACATGTCAAAGTAATTAGAGACATATTCTCCACCTCCATCTAATCTAAGACATGAAATTTTACAGCTCAACTCATTTTCAGCATGCTTCTTAAAGTCCTTGAATGCATCAAACACAGCATCCTTATGTTTCAGTATGTAAAGCCAAGTATACCTGCTGAAATCATCAATGAAGGATACATAGTAACGAGCACCACCAAACGAAGCATTATGAGACGGACCCCATACATCTGAATGTGCCAATTGCAAGGATTGTGAGCTATTCCGTACATGTATCATAAATGGAAACCTTGTCTGCTTTCCAAACTGACATGCATCACATATATGTCCAAAGTCATGATACTTGAACTTAGGCAGTCCAAGCACAATCTCCTTCTACTGCATAGATTTCAGCTTTTGTACATTCACATGACCAATCCACTTATGCCATATCTCAACATCCCGTATAGCACCATCATCATGTGCAAACATGACTGCTTTCAATTTTGGAATTGACACATCAAGAGTAAACATTCTGCCATCTCTTCGGCCTCTAGCAATCAATTTGCAGCCATTACCATATTCTTCAACAAAGCATACATCTCTATTAAATCTCACCTATAGATTCTGTTCTGCCATTTGTCCAACTGACAAAAGATTCTTGGTTATTGTAGGTACATGTAATACATCATGCATGCTTTTTCTTGCCATCAGGCATCAACAAAGGTGCAACTCCTTTATGTTGAATAGTATGCTGGGTGTCATCCCCAGTACAAGCATGTCCATGCGAACTTGCAACCATCTCATCAAACCATTCTCCATGGGGTGTCATATGATTTGAAGCCTCTGAATCAATGTACCATCTCTCATCTCTGTTATGTCTAGATGCATTCTTAGACATATGATGCATGGCAAACAACTTGTCACCCTGATCATCAGGAACTCCACTAGATAAAGCATAATTTCTATGCTGTCTACCCTTGGCTTCCATGTCAACCTGCTTCTTATGACAATATTTGGCTATATGCCCATATCTACCACAATAATGACAGTCCTTCTCTCTGTTTGACTGATCATTCGATTGCAATGAGCCAAATCCCCCACCTCTACCATCACGTGATCTCCCCTTGTCTCTAAAGCCGCCAGATCCATGCTGGCCTTGTGTATTTGTGCCATGCCAGGCATTCTGCTGATGCTGTCCATAAGCATTTCGAGTGTCTCCTCGAGCTCAAAAAGAGCCATGGCCTGTGTTGCCTCTACCACATTGGCTAGAGTAAAGAACAATGTCTCCGCTTTGAGGCATACTAGAACTTGTATTCAGCCCAAGCTTAACTTCCTCATGCAACAGCAAAGCAATCAACTCATCCCAATCAGGAGATTTAGCTCTGATAGAAATAGATGTATCAAATTCTTTATACTCTTTGCCAAGTCCATTCAATGTCACTGCAATCATACCATCCTCAGACACTGAAGTTCCAATGGTGGAAAGCTGATCTGCTATGTTTTTTATCTCTGTAGTGTAGGCCTGAATGCTTCTGCCATTCCTAGACATGTTATTGAACTGTTGCTTTAGCTGAATCTTTCTTGCATGTGTTACATTTTCATAATTCTTCATGAGTATGTCCCATGCATCCTTTGGGGAACTACATCTAGTAATTTGTATAACCATAACATCTGATATACATAAGGAAAACCAATGTAACACCTTGCATGATCTCTCAATCCATAGCTTATGAGCCCTTTTCTGATAATTTTTCGAATTCCTTTCATGCATTTCAAGTTCAGTCTCATCACCTATACATAAATCCCAATAACCTTTGCCAACCAAAAAATTCTTCATACGAAACTTTCATAAAGCAAAATTTTTGTTGCCCAGCTTTTCTCCCACAATTTGAGTGATATTGTCAGTGCCTTGAGCATTTGCCATAGTTTTAGCTTAGGTATTCAATGATGTATACAACATGTAAGTATCTGGCTCCTTTTCCTACAGTTTAGGACCATTTTTCTACTATTCAGGACAGTTTCCTGCAATTCATGACAATTTTCCTAACAACCTGCTTGTTGTAAACAATATTCCAACAATGAAAAAACACAGTCAAGTGAGCATAAACCAAGCTCAAATTAGTTCAAAACATTCTATGGTAGTGGTAAAATATCCCATCAATAAACTATGTCCATACAAGTATCAATGTTTGTATTGTATGCAAGTAGTAGTACCAAATACAACCAGCCCACTGCTATAACTAGCAGTATTTTCTCTATTAAAACAAGAGTATTCAGACCTCAAAACAACCCCAAAACATCTCATTCAGTTGTTTGCCACTCTATGCAGGAGTTGATACATGTCTAACAACCGATCAGAATATATTGCATGTATATCAAGTGAAGATGATAGGTATCCTTCCTACAAATAATAACTTGTCAATTCCCTAGTATAACCAGCAACAAATCAGTCCAAACTTTGGACTTTCAGCACTCACAATATCCCAAAAAGGATCTACCAATCAAGTGGTATGATCCAAGCATTTGTCACTAGAAATAAGCATCACAGATACTTCAATCCTGTAGGTATATTGTTTCCAAATTCAGGACATCAACCAATTCATTGTTTCCAACTTGCAAATAAGCTCCAAAACTAAGCATTTAACACTCAAATATTATGCTCAAATGCATGATAATAAGGGCATATACATTGTTAGGATGAAAGCCACCAGTGCCCTGGAATCACTTGTTGTTTACTGTAGTAAACAGCCGGTCTGCACAGGTCTGTGTGAAATATCTCAAAATCCGCAGGGAATTTGAAAAAACTTTCTTTTGCAAAGTTGTAGACCATGTCGAAATGGGTAGGAATCGTAGGCATAGTCTCCTTTGATGATGTTTTCTTCAAATATGATGTCTTGATGTCAAATGGCCACTACCAAGTCTTCAGGCTTCAAGCATTCAAGCTTTGATACCATGTTGGAAGAGAGGGAGAGAGACAAAGTGGAGCGGAAGATGAGTCTCAGCTCATTGTTGTTCTTCTTCCATTATTCCTCCATCATACAAACTGAAAAAGACTTACACACATAGGTATGACTAACCAAGACTAACTTTTTTTAAGTCATTGACTACACCAACTTATTGAATGTCGCACACGTGTATAGTTGTATCTCGGTCACACACATAAAGATAGACTGATGGAAGAGTAACGGGAGCTTGATATTCTAACATAGCAACAAAGCCTCAGGAGAAACATGAAAAACCCAAGGATATAAGCAATCCTAGCATTGACCAATCTTGCTCATCTAGGCCCAATCCCCCTAGCTATGCTAAATCCTAGAGAAACTCCTAGAACCTTGCATGAGATAGCAACCGAGCAAGCCTTCATAGAACATAGAAGTGGCACAGAGTGCTTGACTGAGTTGGATGCTAAACTCAAATTATTCACACGTGTCTACATCCTTGTAGACAGGAGCAGCTTGAAGAATACTTGCCATATCCTCTATCTAGGAAGAGCAAGAATATCATAACGACCACTATGATATGCTCCCGCATGAGTGCATGCAACTCATCTGAGGAGGCCGACAAACTACGCTTAACTGTGACATTCAACGAAGTGCTTTGCCAACCAAATCTTTTAGAGATAGAGCAACTAAAGTGACAATTAGAGGGTCCAAGTCAATTTGAAAAACATTGGGTTGAAAACCGTGTTACAATGGCCAAACTGGGAGCCCACAATCTCAGAGGAGCGATTGGCCAAATGGCTGTCTCAACGAGACCCAACCTATGTGGCACCAACTTCCTTTCGAGTACTGGCTGCCATTCGGGGTATGGACTTAGCCGGAACTAGCCAGGAGAACTCTCTCATTGATAAGATTCTCATTGAGGAGGGGCTACATGTTGCGAGTACTTGGACAAGGTACCATGCTACTCGATGCTGCAAAATATATGTTCTTATTGAGTAGACTGCCACGAGTACTAGATGCATGTGCCACGCTCTAGTACAATCCTGAGTTCTACAATTGGGTTTTATCCTCATGAAGTGACATGGATTCATAAATGTGTACATAAATAAACAATGAGTTTTGTGACTGTGTATAGATAATACCAACACACACAAGTAATGATAGTCAAGAGCATGAAGAAAAGTTTGGGTTTGATAGGTTGAGCTCCTCATGTCCCCTCTCACCAGGCGTCTAGAAGCCGTGTGACTGCTCCTGCCTCCAGGTGGAGGGCATGCAGTCCTCATTGCCGCCATGGGAAGCCCTGGCCAACACCTCTAAGGGTGTAGATGGGGCACTGTCCCCTCCTTCTAGGGACGAGCCCTACTTCATTCCATCGCAGCCAGTCCATGCAACTTGGCATAAGCAAAGATCTGCTACTAGCTAGAATTCGCCCCACATTTGAGGTAGGACAAATATCATCACAGGGGCCGACCCTCTTCAGCAAATACTGCATGCCTCGCCTCACCCCTCCTCATCATATGCACTTGATAATCCGTTGTTTAATCCCTTTCATACAAGTAGCTATGTCCTGTCTTAGGGTGTCCTAACCCTTGTTTCACATTTTGCAGTTTCCTCAATAGTAACCCATCATGGAGCACCCCATGTCGCTAGCATACAAGGAAGCTCTCCTTTGCAGAAGGGAGCACACGATGTAAGCTCTGCCACTTGAACGCTACATGCCCACCCTAAAGACGTATTCACCGAGATGAGGCCCAAAGCGGCACCGCCAAGGACGCATGTTGAACACTTTTCAAACCAAGAAGAGGAAGGCTCAAGAGAATGCCTGGAGGGTAGAGACCCTTGACGTGCAGGCCCTTCCCAAACGCTCGGGCATTAGATGCTCGAAAGAGGAAAAGGAAGCTAAAATCAAGAATGAATTTGTTGAATTGTTTCAAAGCATTCTTGATACGGCAGCAGCCAAGGACTACACCATTTGGATTCTAGTTGATGTCTCCCCAGCCTTGCCTAATAGGAGCTCACCACTAGCAATGCCCTAATTGTTTGGTCACCTAGACTCACCCCACCTCATATAATAGAATAGCCGCTATTTTGTATAAGATGCTTTCCAAGTGCTATCTTCCATGACTTTTTGTCTTTCGATGGTTAAAAGGGGCAGGTTCCCCAATTGTACAAAATTTCCTTACCTACTTCTAATATATTTCACATCTTTAACAAAAGAGATAACCAAGTACCAGTGATATGCATCGAAGTCAACACCATAGGATTTAGATAATTGATGTCTTTTTGTGTTGCACTTGCTCATTATGATTGAAGCATATGACTTGCATGTACTCTCACGAGTTGTCAAGTGGATGCAAGACGACAAGTCTTTGTACAAAAGTGTTCAATGTCCAAGTCACCACAAGACCACCAACCCCACAAAGAGCCATGACAGAAACCCTGTTGTTGAAAGAGAAAATCACCCCTGCAAATAAAGCACACATTGCATTTAAACATGACCCACAACATAGTCAATGGCTACTCTCTCTTTCTTGGCTCTACGTCTGGCTCACTGTAGTTGCCACCTCAATTGTACCGATGTCTCATGTGTTACAAAGAGGTTTGCAAAATCTCAAGTGTATCTCTCCATCTCAATGACTGTTCCTCTAGCAACGAGGCTAGTAACACAATCATCCTTGTAATATCCATTTTCCACAACCCTCGGATCTCGATATTTCTCATTCCAAATGAAAAGTTGATCGCATCGGTATTGCATTAGTTGTATTCATTTTATTAAAAAAAAGAGAGAGAAAAGAAAAGAAAATGAAAAGAAAAGAAAAGGAAAAAAGCACTCACGATCACAACACAACACCTAGGGGTCCTCAAATTAGGTACATCCAATGACCTTGGTCGACTAGCTCCATCCCTAGCCCCCTAGCCCCTTACACATCCCCCACAATTGTTCAGGTTACATCAAGGGTAAGACATACGTGGGGAGCTTGTCTTGCCTATGGTTAGACCTGTCACCCTGACCCATTTGCATGATTCTTTTTTCACACTCCATCTTAGTACCATTGCAATCAATAGTGGTAAGCAAGGCATGAAAGGCCATGGAAAGTATATCGTACTCTTCAAGCAACACAACTAGCCACTAGCTACCAAAAGTTAAGGTGTCAGTAAGCTCAATTATACTACATCGTGTTGTCAAAATCACAAATGATGCCTCAACAAACCTTCGTGTGTAATTCTCCTCAACATCAACAAATTTTCCACCCCATTGAACCCTTGCTTCATCCACACATTGCTACGAGGAACTAGACCCTACGTAATATCTAAGTATGCATGGGGTCTCACATAATATCTAAACCACAACCTATGCACAGTTTGGGTCCTCAAGTGCAAACCATTACTCTCAACTTGCTTAGAGTTCGACTTGTCTCCCAAACTAATCAAACTATGTCTTGTACACACAATAAGAAGACTAGCACCAACCCCTAGGGAGAGGCCACTTATGAGGTTTTCAGTTGCAGGCATTGATGACTCCAACGAAAGTACCGATAGCTCTTCATCACCACTCAACTCTAAACTCTCGTCCTTTCTCATCATGCAAG
Organism: Lygodium microphyllum; assembly: GCF_053477565.2. NCBI lineage: Eukaryota > Viridiplantae > Streptophyta > Polypodiopsida > Schizaeales > Lygodiaceae > Lygodium > Lygodium microphyllum. The sequence continues at coordinate 35,355,012 of NC_141143.1, read as the reverse complement.
CCCACCAACAAACCGTCCTATGCAAAATCCCCACAAACCAGCACATGTGCTAGCCTCCATGCAATTCCCAATGAACAGCCAATTCCAACAACCCGACCACCAGCCACCTAGGCCAAAAACATGCCCCCAACGACCTTCATCTGCACCACCACCAAAACTCCTCCAAGGCATACCACATATGTCCCTCCCATCCACGTCTTCGGTGCATGCCAAAGCCTACTACCTATGATGGTGAGTGCCATCGGATTTGCACTCATCTAGGAGCGGGTAATGTTAACCCTCCAATGAACAAGATGAAAAATCAAGAAAACCTAAAGAGCAAAAGACAAGGCTAAGGCAAAAGTGAAATGGAGGATGAAGGCGCACCAAAGAAGAATCATATGAAAACACAAGAAGTGTAAAATAGTCCCAAATCAAGGAGAAAGACACACAAGAAAAAGCACAAGTTAATACTTTTGTAAAAGAGCGCAAGGCGCACTAAGATTTATTTTAAGAGCACCGGGCTCTCACCCGTGCAAATTGTGAAGGTAGATGGGCGGTGGAAAGGACACTAGGAAGATAGGAGGACAATGGGAAAAAGGGCCTAGTAGACATGTAAAAAAAGGGGATAAGGAAATGACCGCCCAAAAGGGATTTAGGGTTTTGTATATAAAGTTGAAAAGTGAATGAGAAGCTCATTTTGGTGTGTGGCCAAAAGTAGCTTTCTTCTTGTTCTTGTTCTTGTTCTTGTCCTTGCTTGCTTAAGCTTGTGATTAAGAGAGGGAGTGTGAGAGTGTGAGGGAGTGAGCGTGTGAGGGTGAGGGACCGTGGTGGAGAAGCTCTCCATCTTCTCCTCTCTTCTTCTCTTCTCTTGTCTTGCTTGTGGCAATGGAGCTTGGAGTGTGGAGCTTCAGGATGGAGCTTGCTTGAAGCTTGCACTTAGATCGTGGAGCTATCGGAGTGCTTGGGAGAGAAGGCAACTCGATTGGGCATGGAGGTAAGCTCACTACACTCGTAGAGATGGATAGTGCGTTGGCTATGTGAGAGGTAGCCATTAGTGCTCGGCTTGGAACACTTGAACAATAAGCAGTCCATGGGTCTTGGCAGTTGAGCTTGTGCTCACCTCTATAATGGTCAATAGGGGGTAACTTGTCTTTAGTAGGGTTGCCAACCTAGTAGATGTCCAATCATGTAGTACACCCTGGGGTGTTCATCCTAAGATGTCCCGCATGGGTTTGTCTAGCATGGAGAGGCTAAAGCGGTGGGGCAGGGCCCTCCAGTGGCGGCGTAGTATCCCTTGTATCTTCAACCAGTGTCTTCTGTGGGGACGGGGGCCGGCAGGGCATGGGCGTCGGGCTTTACCTCTCGCTATGGCTATTTCTAAGGTGGCCCCCGGGGGTCAGGAGGCCAATTGGGCTGGTGGGGGCTCGGTGGTGGGGAGGGTAGCTGGTATTTGGTAGAAGTCGTTGAGTGTGCATTGGTTGGTGGCTCCTTGTCTTTGCTCCGTGGTTCATAGGAGCCGGTCTCTGTGGCGTCATATTTCCAGTAGAAAGAGCCCTAGGCATCTCTGGTCTTTGAATTCCATCACCTTGGAGAGTGGTCCGAATCCTTCGCTGAATAGGCAGTGGAAGCGTCGCCGGATTTCGTAGTACACTGGGCATCTACAGATATAGTGTTCCTTTGTCTCTGGCTCGAGATGGCAGAGCTGACAGATTCAGTCTTCTGGGGGGAGGGGATTGGCCCCATATCTGCCCGTTTCGACCCGTAGTTGGTGTGAGGACGTGCGGATCTGTCCGATGGCACTTCTAACCCCGTGAGACAGGTGTGTGTCCATGTAGCTTGGGTGGGTGATGAAGCCGTCCGAGGAGATATGCAGGAAGTGTTCTAGGTAGAAAGCCTTCTTGGTTCCTAGTTCCGACGTGGGGGTCACCCATGTCCTGGCGGTGTCTGTCTAGATGATATCCATTCTGGTGATGCGATTTACCTCCTCTCGGCTGAGCTCCAGGTGTGGGCAGTCTAGGCTGTATTGTAGTGGGGGGAGGTGGTCCATGTGCAGGACATGGAGCCGTAGCCAGGTCTTTGTTCAGGTCTTTGTTCGGGCATACCAGCACTCAGTTTCCCCTTGTGTTGCTAGCTATTTGGATGACTTCAGGGCGAGTCTAGGGTACCAGTGTCGGGGCAGGTCCCATATTCGGTGCAAGAAGGTCACGTTTTGGAAGAGGGCCTCGGCCACGAGGGGCGGTGCCCCCAGCTCTGCGCGGATGATCTCGTGTGGTACGGAGGGCTTGCTTCGGATCATCCGTGAGATCATAAGTATTAAGGGTCTCTCCATCTGCTCCCATCCTTCATAGGTGGCCTCCTCCTTAGGCAGTGGTGGCTGATCCTGTGGGCCCTCCGCGTGTGGTAGAGATTGGACCCCCAAATGGGAGCCCCGTATAGGAGGGCTGGTGTGACCAAGGTGTCAAAAAGCCAGAGCTTTGTCCGGGGTTCCTAGAACTGTATGCGGGCACATTGGTTCTCCATTGACCCGAGGGCTGCATAGCCTCGGGTTAGTCTATCTTCCGCGGCTTTTCTCAGGGTAAATTTCGGTCCAGAGAATGTAATCCCCAAATAGACGTATCTTTGAACCACGTCCACGGTTTCTCCGCCGTATGTGAAGGGGGGTACCGACCGTCGGAGCCATTGGGTTGACGTGTTGAACACCATGACCTTGGTTTTCCCCAGGTTCACAGTTAGGTCTTTGTCTTGGCAGAAGGCCTGTAGTGTGTCCAGTTGGCGCTATAGCCCTTCGGGTGTGCTGGAGATGAGGACTATGTTGTCCGCATATAGTAAGATAGGTATCAGTGTCCCTCCCAGGCTCGATCCCTCCTTGCCCAATCTATCTATGTACTCTGAGATCTCATCAATGTAGAGGCCAAATAGGGTGGGCGAGAGTGGGCATCCCTCCTTGACTCCGATGGTGCTGGTGATCTCCTTTGACAGCCCTCCCGATGCCCGAACTCGGCCCGTTACCGATTCGTATAGTGCCAGTATTCCCCATCATATTTCGGTTAGTACCTCTAGTTCCTGTAGTCTCTGCGTGAGCCTCGCTCGTGGGACTGTGTCAAAGGCCTTGCGAAAGTCCACGACGTAGCAGTACACCCGTCTTCCATGTGCTCTGCCCTCCTTTATGATGGCTCTCAGTGTGAGGATATGGTCAAGGGTGCAGAACTCCCTCCTAAACCCTGCTTGTCCTGCTACTCGGTGTTGGTGTTGCTCTGCCCACTTGCTCAGCTCATGGTCCAGTATGGATCCATAGAGCTTGGCTAGTACATGGCCAACCATGACTGTTCGGTAGTTCGTGGGAACCATGGGGTCTCCGGCCTTCAGGATAGGTATTATGGTGTTGGCTGACCAACTGGCTGGGAAGCCTTCGCATAGGGTTCTGTTGAACATGTGTGCTAGGAGAGGTGCCAGTATGTCTCTAGCATGGGTCAAATGCTCTGCTACCAAGCCTTCGTGGTCTTGGGCACGGCCATTTTGGAGTCTATCAATGGCGTCCCGAACCCGCCCCGTGCTGAAGAATCTGGATGATCCGAGTCTGCTTCCTGGGGGCCGGGGTAGCTGGGGCTGCTTGGGTACTTGGTATACCAAGCCTTTGTGGTCTTGGGCACGGCCATTTTGGAGTCTATCAATGGCGTCCCGAACCCGCCCCGTGCTAAAGAATGTGGATGATCCGAGTCTGCTTCCTGCGGGCCGGGGTAGCTGGGGCTGCTTGGGTACTTGGTATAGTGAGGTTGCATATTTGTGCCAAGTGTCCGGGGAGGTGATGGGCATCTGGGCTCGAGGTTCTTGAAATGCCTTCCATGCCTCTTTGTTGTCCTGTCCTAAGAATAGCTGGTAGAATTCGTGTTCCACTTTGGAGAGGTAGGCTCGTTTCTTCTGTCGCACTAGGCAACAGAAGATCAAGCGTGCTTGTTTATGCATCGTCCTATTGAAGATGGAGCCGAGTTTCCCTGCACTCTGCGTCGTATCAGCTATTCTGTGGGACATTCTTGTTTGGAGGGGTGGGGTGGGGGGAGGGGGATGTGTGGGGGAAGTATTCGGCAGCCGAGGTGTGTAGTGTGCCGGCCAACTATGCTGTGACCTCCTCCAGGGGTGCGTGGGGGTTCATTTCTTGCAGGCTCCAATAGAGATGGTCGGAGTATGCGCTCGCAGTTAACCTGGTAAAGTGGTACCTAGGGAATCTTGGGGGGTTGCTTGCTGGGGGGGCTAGGTCATACTTGCAGGTTATGTCAAATTGCAGGTATGCATGGTCGGCAGCCACTGCGAGTGGGTGAGGTGATATTTTAAAGGACTGGATGTCGGGGATAAGTGATAGAGGGCCGAGGATATAGTCCACTGTGCTTGCTCCCAGTTTCTGTGTGGGTGCTCCATGTGCCCCCCGTCCCATGCAATTGGCCGCGTGCTTGTGTGGGAACCATGTGAGGGCATCCGACCTGGGCCATCTGTCAAGACTGTTGAGGATGGCCAGTCATTGTGCCCCCCCCTAACGCCAGTAGGTGTTCGCCATATTCGGTGCATTCAGCTATGTCCTATGATGCCCGGTTGAGTCCTATCTCCTCCGGTGCAATCTCTTTGTACATGTGGTCTTCGCTCTCGAAGAAGGGGGTCTGCCTTTGTGCTGTGCGTGCGTTGAAGTCTCTAGTCAACATGACATCCCCCAAGCTGGAGTAGTGCATGATATCTTCGTACAATGGTAGGTATGGTGACTCGCCCTTCTGTGGTGCGTATGGGGAGTGTGCTGGTGGGAAATAGCGCACCGCCATGTATATGTCTCGGGGGCAATCTGTGTGTATCCGGATCCACATGAACCGGGCTTCCTCATCTTTCCGCATGACTTGCACCATGGGCTGTAGCTCCTCCTCGTACAACACAGCCACCCCTTCGGACCCTCGGGTCCCTCCTTTTGTTCAGGCTCTAGGGCGGCATGCCGTCTCCCATCTATATCCCCTCACTTCTGGTAAGTAGGTGCCTAGGCTTTGGTGGGTTTTTGTGTAGAGGACGATGTCCTTGCCGGTGAAGGTCTCCTAGAATAATCCTGCATCTGTTTTCATAGCTCCGTTGTAGTTCCACACTGCAAAACTCAGGTGGATCTCATAGGCCGCGCCCCCTCATTGGCGCTTATCTGTGATGATGATCCGACCATCTCTGTATACTTCCCATTTTCCCGCTTTGAGAGCCTCTAGGATCTGTGGCATGCATTCTTTATGGTGTGCCACCTGTGCGGGTGTGAGGTCATCCTCCAGGTAGACTTTTTCCCCTTTTAGAGCTGTCCTTTTAGAGAGGAAGGCTCGTCTAGATTCTAAGTTGGCAAATTTGAGGATAAGAGGCCTTCCCTTGGTGAGGTCTTTCCCTACACGCCATGCATTCTCCACTATTTGAGGGTCCTCTACTCCCAGCTTTTCACATATCTGTTGGGCATCTGCCAGGGGGCTATCCCCTTCCTTCCATCCGACCACCCGGATGTGGAGCGCTCTAAGCTTTCTCCTTTTCTCCTCCTTCAGTGCTGCATTCACAAACTCCTCCTTTTTTGTTGGTGACTTCTTGGCTACCTCAATCCATTTGGAGTTCTCGGCCACTTCGGCTTGTGCTTGTTTCACTATGTTCGCCCACGTGTTGAGCTCCTTTGTTACTTGTGTCTTCAGCTCGTTGATCTCGAATTGCACCTTGGTGGGCATTGTTTCAGTGATTTCTCCTTCCTCCTTCTTGAATAGGTCCAGCTGGTTCTATATTCATCGAGCTTGTGCCTCAGTTCTTCGATCACCCTGTTTCTCTCCTAGAGGGACGTTTCAATGTCCACCTTCTAGGAGGTGAAGTGTGATGTGATCTTGGCGTAGATTTTGTTCTTCCATTCTTGCACTTTCGTGCTTATTTCCTCCTTGATTTGGTGTGCAGTTTTCGCGCACATTACTGACATGATTTCCTTGATGTTGTTGATGTCTTGGTCATGCGCCTTGCATACATCTCGGAGGGCCTTCATGCATTTCCTTGTGTGGTAGTCTGTCACATTGTCAATGCTGCTCCAAATCGCTGAGTATTTCTCATTCTTCTCCCCCCTTGTGCAGCTGCTTGGTGATGGGGATGTCTTGTTCAAGCCCATCCCTTCCTCACGGTTCCGGGGCTTGCTCAGGGGATGTGGGCATCCGGCCTCATTGTGGTTGCGGATGCGTCATGGGCGGTAGTGGGAGGTGGCAGAAAAGTCGGGTATGGGCAGGGCTAGTGGCGGTGGGGTGATATGGGTGCCGAGGCCGGGGCTTGAGAGAGGCCTATAGCAGGGCGGGGGAGGGGGCGGGGCAGCTGCTGTGAGGAGAGGAGAGATGGCGACTGCTCCTGTCGAGGGAGCAGGGAGCAGGGAGGGCAACTCAGACGGTATGGTCCAGTCGTCGACTTGAATGAGGCGCATGGTCACGTGGAGAGGGGGCATCCGATTGTGTGACTCGGACGAGGGACTGGTGTCTGAGTCGGATGAGGGCGGAGACTCAGACGAGCAACGTCCGATTGTGGAGACTCATACAATTTAGTCCACGTGGCAGTGTCCGAGTTGGACGAGAGGGCGTCCGATTTTCAGTGGACTCGGACGAGGAGTGTTGGGGTTTTTGGGGATTCAGAAGAGAGGTTTGGGGACTCGAACGTAGCGTGGCGTGATGTCGAGAGCAGATGAGTAGAGCGATGGCGGGAGCGAGATGAGCCGTGGCGGGGGCAAGTCGGTGGCGGGAGGGCCTGAGCAAGTCGGTGGCGGGGGGGTTTTAGGGACTCAGAGCGTGGTGTGACGGTTCCCTCCAACAGATCAATGACGGGGCAAGACGGAGAGAGAGAGAGAGAGAGAGAGAGAGAGAGAGAGAGAGAGAGAGAGAGAGAGAGAGAGAGAGAGAGAAAGTTATATTAATGTCTTCTAAAGACCAAAGCTGGCCTATGAGACAAACTGTGATACAACTGATGAGGTCCAGCTATCCAAAATAAAAGTGCTGAATGAAAAGCTAAAAACTGGAAGCTAAAAATACGGTGCTGTGAGTGTGATAAGTGTCGTGTATGTGTATGTGCATATGTAGCTCTGGTACTCCAGATAATGGCTACAAAAGGGGAACAAATATCGGCTGTGATAGGGGAACAACTGTCGGCTGTGATAAAGTGGTGCGATGTGTATATGTAACAGATGCAGGGAGATATACTATCCTGGGATGTAGTAGCAGTCGTCGAAGTCACTAATAGCAGGTGATCCCTCCTGGATGCAGGATGTGGTACATCTGCGGTGGAGAAAGAGCAAACTGGAGATCTGAGATCCAATGTGTCGAGTGTCGTCGGATCTCAGTCTGCTGTCGATGTAGATCAAGAATCCTCCGGATCTCCTGTCGGTGTGGCTGTGGGGTCCAAAACCCACGAATCCTCATGCGGCGTCGGGTACGCTGGTCCTCAGCTTGCTGTAGTGTGAGCCCAGAGGTCTGGCTGGAGGCTGGTACAGTAGCTCTCACTCTGTCTGTCTGAAAGAACTGTGTAATAGTCGTCTAGGTGGGCCCCTCTCTGACTGGGGCCCGCTGTGTGCTCTGCTCTTTGATGTGCCATGCCTCTCCTAGAAAACGGCCAAATGATCTCTGATCCATATCAATCATACATCCCTAAAGTGAGTTGCTCAATGTGTATCTAGATCTCAACTCTAAGTATGCCGGGCATCTGAGAACAAAATGCTCCTCACTCTCCACCTCTGATATGCAAAGGGGGCATATCCTCTCCTCCCGTGGGATGCCATTGGCTCTGCCACTCTCAATCATAAGCTGATGTGATGATACCTTGAGCTGTCCAATAAGAACTCTCAATTGATGTGGCATATAGATCTGCATATATCTCGGAATCTCTATGAATCCCTGCTCTGATATGCTCAAGAACTGTGTATAATAATGTGCCATCTTCGATGGCAGTGGCTGTGCAGGGCTGACCCATGTCCTCTGTATATAAATATGCCATATCTCCTATCTGATGACTCTGTTTCTCTCAGAGAGAGAGATGGTGTAAGTGGGAGCCTGAGTATCATATAGAAGAGGTGGGAGTCTATCAATGTCCAGCCCATGTCTGTCAAACCAAGCTCTAGTCTATGCATACCATGATGTGGTATCCCCCGCTCGAGCCATCTCCTGAGATGCCATATATGCTCTATATGCAATGCGATCTATGTCCATATCCTGAAATCTGTGTAGGAAGCAGACTGTCTGAAATAATGCCTCGACTAGCATGGGCGGTGTGGCAAGCTCTGCTCGCACAATGTCATGTGAGACTGAGGCCTTGCTGCGAATCAATCTAGATATCATGATCACCTGAGGTCTCTCCATCAATGTCCATACATAATCGGCAAGGCCTGGCCCCCATATAGCTGCTCCATACATCAATGCTGGAGTGACTAAAGTATCAAAGAGCCACCTCTTGGTGCGAGGCTCTTGGAAATGTGCCTGATGACACTGTCGCTCCATAAGAGCCAATGCTGAGTATCCTCTAGTGAGGCGGTCACGAGCTGCCTGTGTCATCGAGAAAGTCCCTGAAGTTACTGTAAAGGTGACTCCCAAATATACATATGATCCAGTGACCTCAATACTCCCTCCTGCTGCCATGAAAATACTCTGTCTACGTATTTGAGCTGATGTATGGAATATAAGAACCTTGGTTTTACCAAGGTTCACTGTCATGCCTCTCTGTATGCAAAAATCATCCAATGCTAATAAATGCTGCTGTAATCCCTGAGCTGAGTCTGAGACCAACACAATGTCATCTGCATATAGTAAGATATGAACTGTGGCTCCACTGAGATCTATACCTCCACCGGCTCGCTGTTGAATAAACTCTGCTATCTCATCAATGTATAGCGCAAATAGAGTCAGTGAGAGTGGGCATCCTTGCTTCACACCAATGGTGCTCACAAGGGGATCTGATATACCTCCCGGACATTTGACTCTGCCAGTAACCTGCTCATATAGTGCATAAATACCCCACATCATGTCATCATCCACCCCCAGATCAAGTAGGCATCTGAAAAGCCTCTCTCTCGGAACCATGTCAAAGGCTTTGCGGAAATCCACAAAGCAACAGTACAATCTCTGTTTCTTCACTTGTGTCTGGTCGACGGAGAGTGAAGATGTGGTCTATGGTAGAAAATGCCAATCTGAACCCTGACTGTCCGGGTGTGCGCATGCACTCTCTCTCTGCCAGCGTGATGAGCTCCTCCTCCATCACCGTGCCATAAAGTTTGGACAAAACTGGCCCAATCATGATGGTCCTATATGTGTTAGGATCCATAGGATCCCCTGACTTGTGGATAGGTACAATGGTGTGCTCTGTCCACGAGTCAGGGAACCCCTCAGACAATGCACGGTTGAAGAGGTGAGCAATGAGTGGAGCCAATGTGTCTCTGCCATATATAATATGCTCTGCCTGAAGATCAAACTGGTCTCGAGCGCGGCCATGTTGTAACCGTGAGATAGCATGTTTCACCATATTAGTGGTGAAAATGGATGAAATACCCAGTCTCAGTGTACATGGTGTGGGTATCAGCGGCTGTGTAGGTACATGATATAAACTCTGTGCGTATCCATGCCATACTGCAGGGTCATGTATCGATGTGGGTGAGCATGGTTCTCTGATCTGCCTCCATGCCTTTGCACAATCTCTGCTCATAAGAAGGTGGTATATATCCCAATATCTCTCCTCCTCCCATTCCCGCTTTTTACGACGGGTCAAGCGGTGCATGCGTCTCTGTGCCTGTTTGTGTGTGATCTCTCCTCTGGCCTCCAAATCGCGTAGCTGTCGACGTAGATCTCTGCACTCATCATCATACCACCTATTTTGTGGCATGGTACCGGTCCGAGGGGTGTGTGTGTATGTGTGATGTGAGAAACTAAGTGTAGCAAAATCATGCAGAATGCGTGTGATATCAGTGGTCAGTGTATCAAGGGGTGCGTATGGATCAAGTGACGTGATGTGCTCCTCCAGATGCTGTGAGTAAACATGTGAGAGCTCATGAGTGAAGTGTATGGTAGTATGCATGTGGGGTATGATATCTGTAGGTGGTGATGGTAATGAGGTGAGGAGTGAGAAACTGAGAAAGGTGTGATCGGCACCAAGTGGAAGTCTCCCAAGGCCGAAGGACTCGATAGTATGCGTCCCATCGATCAGTCCGAGCAAATAATCTACAGTACTCTCGCCCCCCCCATGTGGGAAGCATGTAAGACCTCCTGAATATGGCCATCGTGCCATCCCGTTATAAATAACGAGATTATGTCTACTACCAAGCTCAAGTAAATGCCCTCCATACCCTGTGGCGTCTGGCCCAGTATCTGCTGACTCCCTACTGATCCCCAACTCCTCAGGGTCTAATGCTCTCATGATCTCTGGCTGCTCCATATCAAAACTCTCACACTGTCGGCTCTGTGTGCGCCCGTTGAAGTCCCCCATAAGGAAGACCTCACCCAAACTAGAATACAGAATAATGTCCTCTGAGAGCTATGAATAAGGGGAGGGGGAATCTCTGGCCTGAATATCACCCTGCATAGTAGCATATCTGGACCCTCGTGGTGAAAAGTAGCATACTGCCATATAGATCCATCTCTCATCTGATATCTGCACTCTGATCCATATGTAACTGGCCTCCTCATCTCGTCTCACTAACTGGATATGTCTCTGTATCCCCTGACGGAATAGAACTGCCACCCCTCCTGAGCCCCTAGATGTACTCTATCTAGTAGTAGCCCGGTATGCAGATACCCACTCAAATCCTGTAATGTGTGGAAGCCCTCTCTCTGGGCTCTCATGTGTCTCTGTGAGGCATATAACATCATGGTTGGGTAAAATCTCCTCAAGTTTGTTCGGTCGTGACCATAGGGAGCCGTTGCAGTTCCAAACTGCCACACGTATCGGGGTCTCCTGTACAGTCCTCTGCCCCATCTCATAGGCCACGCCCCCCTATTTGGTGGGGCGTCCATCTATAAAAATCCGGCCATCTCGATAGAAGGCCTTACGGCCTTCTCTACGTGCTTGGAGTATCTGTGGCATGCATGCTCGTCTGTGTGCAATCTGCATCTGAGTCAGGTCCTCATCCAGAGAGAGAGAGGGACGGGCGATGACGGGGCGAGACGGAGAGAGAGGATGGACGGGCGATGATGGGGCGAGACGGCATGACACAGAGAGAGAGAGAGAGAGAGAGAGAGAGAGAGAGAGAGAGAGAGAGAGAGAGAGAGAGAGAGAGAGAGAGAGAGAGAGGTTGAAGGCATTGCATGTGAATGTTTAGAATTTTAAATCTCTAGCTTAAAGGCACTTTGAGAGAGAAAGAGAGTGCACATTGAAGGCATCCATGAACTCATGTGAATTTTTTTAATATTTGACTTGAAGACACACAGAGAGAGAGAGAGAGAGAGAGAGAGAGAGAGAGAGCATTAAAGGCACCTATGACCCCATGAGAGTTTTCTAAAATTTAGTTTAGGATTTTTTGTAAATCTCCGATCTAAGAGCTTTCTTTAGATCGAGAGAATTTGACTGCATGCCACATAGGGTCATAAAGTAGGTTCGATATTTCTTTCAATTATAAGATAGTATAGAAGAGAGAGAGAGAGAGAGAGAGAGAGAGAGAGAGAGAGAGAGAGAGAGAGAGAGAGAGAGAGAGAGAGAGAGAGAGAGAGAGAGAGAGTGTGTGTGTGTGTGTGTGTGTGTGGTCATCTTCCCTGCGTTTCCTGCTCCCCTAGGACCATGGTTTTGGCTACCCTATTTGCTAGCCTGCCTTGATGATGCCCTCCTTACTACAACATGCAAGCTCAGTTTTCCTATGACAAAGACAGAGAGTGTGTGTGTGAGTTGACCTGCATTCTGCACCCTGTGTAAACCTACGTTACCCTAGAGGTAGCTCAATGAAACAAATTCTAATTCTACCCAATGTACCATATCCACTCTTTGTGACTCTACAATAGGCAGCTATGTTGATGTAGCCCTGCTATGACCTAGATCTATAGTCATGCAAAATCTAGAGAGAGAGAGAGAGAGAGAGAGAAGCAAAGCAACACAGATTCAGGATCTAGACTAGATTTTGAGCAAGGTGTTTGTATAGTGATGGCACTCTAGTCTTCTTCTGCTATGTATAGTGAAAGTGGCCTTTTTTTTGACCTACAGCATGTGTACAAACAAGTTGTTGCTCACAATTTGACCTTCTTTATTTGAGCTCCAATCCAATGTAGATTTGCAGTTATTACCTCAAACAATGCTTGTCATAGCTGCTATTTTGCGCAACGCTCACATGTTGGGCTTTTATTATGGCTCATATGCAGGCGTCAAGTGGTATTGATGTGGCTTTTCTTAACTAGTATATTGGGCATAGGGATGAGAAAGAATTGCTTGAGTTGGATGGTGACTCTTTGGCTAAGGATTCTAGTCACTTTTGATGGATGGGGATGAGATAGAAAAATGCAATAAGATGACGGTTGATGAACCGATTTTATGTGCTCCAGATTTGCCTCAACATGGTGTTCGTATTTCTTGCTCATAGACCGATGAGTCTTTTTAATTCATGATTGCCATTGCCAACAATCTTATGTCTAATCATGTTCATGCTAATGAGGGTAAAGAGAGGGCAACCATCCTTTATTTTAAAGACAGGACTCCTTTGATTGCTCGGATTTGTGCTTGGCTACAGTCCATGCCATGAGTGATGATGCACATCATGATGATGTTCTTGGGCAAGTGCAAGCTCCTCTTGTGAAAGAGATTTATGATGGATAGAAGGGGTTTTTTGAGGTCCTTTTTTGTACTCTAGATGTGTGTGCTCACATTATACAACATATTCCTTTGTTTTTGGAAGGTGAGCTAGTCCATATGGTTCCATGGAGGCCTATGGGTGAGTTTCAAGAGGTTCTTATATGGTTGGCATGCCCAATCTAGACGGAGGTAGTTAATTTTCCTACACATCTTTGGAAACTTCTTCCTTTGGTTTGGAGATCCCCTAGCAAGGTGTTGGTAGAGCCCCGTATGGCCTCCCATAATAGGAACATGCCTTGTATGCTTTAGTACACTAGGAAACCTTGGCCTACTAAAATTTGTTTTGAGGTCCCTGGGTTACATAAATTGGTTTTGAGCTCAAATGGGGGACATTTGTTGGACACTGCTTTTCATGTGGCCAACTAGGCCATTTTATTTCTAAATGTGATAGTAGCCTTGAGGTCTTGCAGCATTCTTCGGACCCTAACAAGGACATGCAAAAGCATGAGCTTTGACTCAACAGCAAGTTGTTGCTCCTCTTTTGCCTCTTGCCTTGCATGGACATGATAATGGAATTAAGAATGTTTCCCAGGTTGGTATTAAGTGTGAGTTGCATTCAGCTAGTCTGGATCTACCTCCTTAGGATGATTCCTAGATCAATGTGGTTAGATGCAATGCTCAATAGGAATCTTGTTCAACTCCTGCTCACCTATCTCATCCTGTTACTTGGACTTTTCACAATGCAAAGGTAGGGGTTTCCACATGAAGCCTCAATCTTTGCGTGTACTTGGCAGTTGGTGTGGTTGATAAAAGTGCTTCTAATTATGATTTGCACTTTAATGCTTGTGAGAGGCTTTTGCCCCCTCGGGATGTTTTCCATTCTCAATAACAATAGTTTCCTTCTCGTAATTCGATTGCTAGTTTGCAGAGGGCAGATCTTGTGGATGTGATCCCTAGTGAGACGGAGAGATTTCAGGCTGCCAAAGCTATGGATGTGAAAGGGAAAACAATGATTCAGTAGTTCTCTCTCTTTTAAAAGGCATTACTTATGGCAATAAAAGCAATATCAGTTGTGGAGAACTGTTTTTTGCTGGTAATTGGGATGTTTTTGTGTCATGGAGCACAAACAATATGCTTTGCTAGGTTCTTCTTATGTATATAAGGATTGTACAATGTTTTTTAGTGGAGAGGTTCCACATAAACCTAGAGTTATGTTGGCTGCTCGATCTTCCTTGGAACCATCCTTGTTTCCCAAGTTGCTCATGGCAGATTTGTGATGCTGGAAATCATATATGAGGGTGAGGTTTTGTGGCTGGTGGGTGTATGCTTCTTCTACTGCTCGAGAATGCTATTAGCTTTGGGATGACTTGCACTGCCTTTCCATGGCTCATCAAGGTTTTGTTATGGGTGATTTTAATGCATTCATATTTGCGGATTAGGCAACTTCACCTCACTCAATCATGGATGGTCTTGAGCATTAGGCTTGGGATGCACTAGCAACTGTCTTTGAAACAAGACATGTGGTCTTAGATGCATCCTTCACAGTCTGGATACACTTATCGCTCTCTTCAACATCTAGATACTTGGGTTAGACTTGATAGGATATACATTTGTTAGAGTGATTCTTTTCTTCCAGTAGTGATTGATATGTGGGTGGAGCAACATCATGTCTTGTTGGGTCACTATCCCTTGGTTGTGGAATTGACTCATAGGCCATTTCCTACCTTTAAGGCTCTACTTTCTTGTTTGCCTCTACATTTCAATCAATCTTTATTGCTGAAAATTTAGTCTTTAGAGTGTATCCAACAATTGATTGCTTCCTTTAGCTCGAGGGTTCTATCTAGGGTATGGAAGCATGGGTTGTTTTTAGGGATATGCACATACATTGTCCTAAGAATATGGTATTCAGCATGCTTTTCTTTCCAAGTTGAATTATAGCATTCACAATCTTTGTTGGCTCACTCCTTGTCTTTGTATAATTCAAGGGATACTAAAAATGACTTGGTTACATGCATTGAATGGTTGAAATGTATAGTTCAATCTCTTCAAGAGGAAGAATATGCTAAATATAAATTGTTGGCATGAGTGGAAGCTTTGCATGATAATAATTGTCAATCTCATCAATTCTTTGCTTGTTTACACCATATATATATGCTTGGGAAAATATTGTGCATTTGTTGAATCAGCAAGGGGATATGGTTACTGAACCTGTCTCCGTCACATTCAAATGTACATCGATTGTTATAAATCTTTGTTGGGTCCGCAGGAGATTCTTTTGTATGTTGTTCTCTCTGCTTGTTGATATATTTGTGACTTGGTTAGTAATCAGATTAAGCTTGAATAGGTTGATTTGATGGAGACTAATATCTTAGATATTGAAGTGGAGGATGTGCTATCCCATTTACCATGTAGGAAAGGCCCTAGCTAGGATGGGGGCTTCCCAATGAGCTATTTTCAGTCCATATTTTAAGGATCCATCAACGTGCTTATTCCAGCAAGTTGGGAATTCTGGTTTGATGCCTTCATATTGGAAGATTGCAGTGATTTGATTGTTGCCCAAGGTTCCTTCTCCGACTTCCTTGAAACAATGGGAACTGATTTCTACTATAGGTTCTTTGTATAAAATCTTTTCTAAAATCATTACCAATAGATTGCAAAAATTATTCCCGTACTTGGTTCATCCACATCAATGTGGTTTCATTAAGGGATGGAATATCATACATAGCATTTTGAATGTTCAACTGGCGATTGATTATGCCAAAGCCTATGGCCACCAAGTTGTTATGTTTTAACTTGATCTTGAAAAGGCATTTGATAATGTCAACTGCTGTTTCTTGCGATAACTGATGTCAACCATAGGCTTTGGTCCTCGCATGACTACTCTTGTTGATACCATTAGTCAGGGTGCTACTGCACATATTGTACTTAATGGGGGGATCACTAATGAAATTTCCTTGTCTCATTCTCTTTGGCAAGGCTGCCGTCTTAGTCCTTTGCTTTTTTCCTTAGTCACTCACCCAATGCTCTCTTTGTTGGATAAGTTGGCTAATCAAGACGAGATTGTTGGTTTGTCTCTTCCTAGTGGTGCCCAAATTTTGGGTCAACTTTGGCCAATGATTCCTTTATGTTTCTCAAGGCTATTTGGACTAATGTGAATCGGGGGCAATGGTTATGTGGAATCTATTTGCTTTAGCTTTGGGGCTTCATACTAATGCTAAAAAATCAATAGTGATTTCTTGTACGAAGAGTGATTTGCAAGCTTTGGGTTGGCAAGGAGATGTGATCTCTTAAAGTAGTTATTGCCCGACACTTGGGGTTATCCTATTGGTGTGCATGTAGCTCACATGTAGCTCCTCGCGCCTTGCTTGATTGGATCTCATCCCATATACATGATTGCTTTATGTATTGGAAATCTCAAGCACGTGAGACTTAAAGTTGCTCAATGCATCATGATCATATATGGTCTTGTTTTTTCTGCCCTTACTTCTTTAGACTAAGAAGTCTCTTTTGGAACTAGTTCAGCCTATCCACTTCATGTTGTGGAAAAAGAAAGGGAATCGTTTGGGCTAAGTGTGGATTTCTTGGCAGCATACTCTTAAAAGGATGGGGGAGCAGCTTTATTGGATGTTAATTTCCATATGGTTCTTTGAAATTGGCACTTTTGCAGGCTTTATGTGTGCAAAGTCATCCCTGGACAAATATTGCAAAATTTTTCATTGGAAAGACTGGTATTTCGCATGGTTGCATAGTTATGCAAGTTTCTTGGTGGCATGCGTTGAATTCCTCAAGGCCTATTAAGGTCTCCTAGTCTTTTCTCCTTTCTCATTTGATTGCATCCTAGCAAGAGATGTTGTGTTTCGTAGTTTGGCACTCTCCTAGTCTTCGTTAGGAGGATGGTCCATGATGGTATCATTCCTAGGCAGCCTCTTCTTTATCCTTTCCGGTGCATTTGTTAGCAGTTTCAATTACCTCGTGGCTATTATGACATTTGGTCATCCTTACATGAGAAACTTCTAAGGTATTGCCTGCTTTATAGTCGTCGTCTCCTTGGCAAGATTGGATGTTTGTGCTCCTTGATGATTTTGAGAACACGTCAACTAATCAAATCTATCATTAGATGGTCGAGGTCAAAAGATGGGTCCCTAGAAAGGCCAATAAAATATGGCATATTCGAGAGCAAAAAGAAGTGGCAAGAAAGATTTCTCCAACTTTGAAAGTCTAAGATTTCTTATTGGGGCAAAGTTTTCATATAGAGGTTGCTTATTGGGGGTCTTCCAACTGGAGATGTGTTGTATGCTCGTAAGATCTCCCATGGTTGCTGTGTATTTTGCACTACAATTGCGATGAGACATCGCTTCATCTCTTTATCACTTGCCCTATTTCTCAATAGATTTGGAGTTTTGTTTCCTATGTGTGGTCCTCATATCAGCTCGTTCGTGGATTACGTGAAGGATGCCTTCTATGTCCACCTTGCAATTAAATCACTTACTTCGTGTATGCTTTGTAGTATATTCACATTTTGTTCCATGTGAATGTTATCTTCCTCCTCTTCTAACCTCACATTGAGGTCCACACTCACATTCCTTGTAGGATGTGTGTATGCACAAGAGCTTGCATTTGAAACATCATTGTCTCCAACACTATTGGGCATATCCTTTATTGATTTTCTATTTCACATAAAAGCCATTGAGAGGCTTAATTGCCGAGAATCCTTTTTAGGGCACCCAATTCTTGTCGAGAAGGCCATAACTTCAAATGCAACTAATGACTATCGAATAAAGAAATAAAATTTCAAAGGTCATATAAACTATTTTATGTCATACATATCTTAGTAAGGTTAAGGTTTCACCCATGCATCTCAAAGAAAAGTGGTTTCATTTCTTAGTTAAATTGGAATTATAATACCATATTATTTATATGAAAAAAGACAAACCAAAGAACAATGAGCATATCCTTAATAGTAAATGTAAAGAAAAAATGAGTACTTATGTTTTGGGGGATAGATGTAAAGATTTGATGATATATGAGTGTCACTCTAAGAAGTTTTCCTAATATCTCTTCTTGCTAAGCAATCTCACTACTATGGATAGTGACTTTCATAGTTATGTCTTCTAGTTTGACAAAGGTTATAACTCCATATTTTATCCCTATGAATTGTGTAAGACTTTGGCCTTAGTGTTTTTGGGTTATTCCTTGATAGTATAGGACCTAGAAAAACTTTTGCATCCATAGGATCTATGTTACACTTAACAAAACTAATATTAGTTCAATCCTAAACACTGAAATATATGCCTTCTCTCTCAATCGACTTTAATGAAGACTATCTTAAAGTTGCATAAACATATAACAATTGATGACCAGTTAAGTTAGACAACTCACATGTCAAATCTTAGATGACTTGATTGACAATCAACTTGCAATCTAGATCAATACTAAAGTATGTTGCCTCTCTCACTCTTGTACAATAAACTTCAATAATATGGATGCTTGCAGGCTGTAGCTCCAAGCTCGAGCCTCCAAATTCCCATGGATTATGGACCTGTGCAATAAATTTATAGCCATTTTAGTAATTAATAAAAATTACTTGTGCAATAAATTTCAATAAGTTGCTAACTAGTAACTTCTAAGTTCCGGCCAAGTGGCAAAGGCTAAAGCTTTCCTCTAGAGTCTAGGCAGAGAGAGAGAGAGAGAGAGAGAGAGAGAGAGAGAGAGAGAGAGAGAGAGAGAGAGAGAGAGAGAGAGAGAGAGAGAGAGAGAGAGAGAGAGAGAGAGAGAGAGAGAGAGAGAGAGAGAGAGATGTGTTAAACATAGAGCTCTATCTAGTAACAATGAGCCCCAAATGGTACAATCTCATGTGGGTATAAAGGGCCTAGATCCTAGCTCGAGCAATAATCCCTTGTATCCGCCTATGAAGGTGTTGTTGGTGTCTGTGTTAAGGCCCATGACTTCTAGATTGGCTAAGCTTAACGGCTTGATCAATTAGTACTCCTTGTTGTTTGTGTGTGGACTGTGGCGGTGAGAGAGGCTCTTGTGTGGACAATGGCTGTAAATGTATTGAAGTCTTTTGAGTCTCCTTTGCAAAGAAGTCTGTGAGCTACCTCCATGAAGGGCCTCGGTGTCTTAGAGTAGTTGTACTCCTGAGGCACATGCCATGAAGCCGTTGTATCTCAAGAAGAAAGAGGCCAAGGCATCGATGTGATCAGTAAAATCCATGACTCTAGATAGTGGTCCAAATCTGTCTCTAAAGAGATAGTGGAAACGACCACGAACCCTCATAATAGGCTGGGCAACGGCATATATAATGCTCCTTTGTCTTTGGCTCTAATTGGCATATCTAGCATATGCGCTCCTCTGGTGGGATGGATCTATATCTGCCAGTCTCAATCCCTAACTAATGTGAGGAGGTGCACAATTGGCCAACAGTACATCAGATCCCATGGGAAAGGTGGGTGTCCATGTATCTCGGGCAAACAATAAATCCATCATCTGTAGTACGAAGGAAATGCTCACAGTAAAAAGCCATCTCTGTCCCTAGCTCCTGCCTTGGCATCAACCATGTCCGCTTGATATCCAACTGGGTAAGATCCATCCTGATGATCTTGCGAATCTCTAACTTGCTCAGATCAAGAGGATGTGTCACGTGTGCATCCCTCTTGAGTCTTTGGAGTCTCATGATTGAGTTTGCATTGAGTGTGGGACCATCGACAACCCTTGCAGGCGCATTGTGCAAGATCGTTGTTCCGCCCCCGATCCTGCCACCCTGGGCTTGACCCTTCTTGGCCTTTTGCGTCGTTGTTGCAGGGTGCCCTGGAGGAGGGGGTGATGGAACATAGGGAGCTGTGGTGTGTTGCTGCAATCGCAAGAAGGGATCGGAGTTGAATATCATGGCGCACCCCGTCAATGCGTCACCTTTGTGCAGCTGAGCCTATTGTACCTTGGGAGTCGGGACTTAGATGTTGAGAGGAGAGTTGAGAAGGAAGCATTTGGAGATTGGATGAGTCATCTGTCTCACTATCAAGTTTCCTCATCTCGATTCTCTCATATAATGTACTCACGACTCTTGAAGTTGAGTGTACTGCCTTTAGGTTAAAAATTAGGGGTTTCAAATTTCAATCCTTGGGCATCAGACGGCTAGTCATGAGCCTTTAAAATTTGGCCTTAGGTTTTGGGCAGGCCAAGAGTCAACATGACTCAAGAAGGCTTGGAAGTTGGCAGCTTCAAGCTTGGCCCTTGCAAGTGTGCCACTTGAGTTGGCCCTTCAAAAGTCTAAAGTTGGCTCTTAATAATATTATTAATTATTAAAAAAAACTGCCCTCTAAAACAAGGTTTGAAAAAACTTGCCTTTCATGAAGAAGGGCAAATTTTTTATCTTGGCCTTCTATGACAAGGCTTTAAAAACTGTTGCCTTTTCTAGAAGGTCAAAATGCGTATAGAAGGGCTCGGCAACCCTCAAAAAAGAAAAGAAAAAAAACCTGCTAGGCTGGTAGTCGAGAGAGAGCCCGGCGTTAATGTCTTAACGCGTAGTCAACGGAGGAATTTAACAGTTTCCCGGGTTGACTCTTCTTTTGACGTATTTTCTTCATCTGCTTCGCCTTGTTCCTTTCTGTCTTTAACGTCATCGTTCTTCTTTTTCCCCTCAGAGGTTGCTTTGATCCCGCAGAACCGAATCTTCATCGTGATAAGAGTTTTTCTCCGCTATAGCACTCCTCGGCTTCTTCCGTGCCCTAACATTGCTGATGATCTTTTATCGCTCGGTCGATGCTCCTGAGTTGAGGCAGTACGTCTGTTGCATCTTTCCAGTTGTTATCAGTCTGTAAATGATGCTTCAAGTTTTTTCTTTTCTTTTATCTTCTTGCAAACAATAGGTCTATCGTACATGACCTTATCATTGCATCGGCTGCAACCTGCAGCGATGGACTATTTGGTCCTCTGATTCGAATGAAATTATGCTCCTCATAGGGTTATGGAACACATCATAGCTCAAATATTCCATGATTGATCACTTTTCCAGGTAGAAGGTGTCGTTTATGCAACTGCAACTGTTTCCTTTGTGCTCTTTGTTTATCACTACATGAACAGGAGGAAGGTTCACTGTTGGTTTCATGTGCGTGCATTTTGCAACCACCTTCAGTTGTATTGAATTTCTTTCTTCTATTTTGTTTTTGTGAGAGAACGTGACAGTCACAAGGAAATAGGTTCCTTACTTGATCGTCCAGCCTATGGTTAAATCACCAGTGGGAGATGTTAGTGGGGAACCAAGAAATCCAGACTTGCAAGCGGAAAACAGTTTGGCTTAATAGAAGAGACTTTAAATATTAATAGGGGCAGTTGTACGGAGAATTTAAGTCTTTTCAAAGCCTGTACATGGTCAAAAACAACTCTTTGCTCTTGATAGAAAAGAATGGGGGTTGAAAGGTTTAGGCCTTCCTTTCTGGTGACTTGTTAACTGAAATAGAAAACATAACAAGATTGGCCAGCCGCTCATCCCCTTGCTTCATTATTTGTTTTTGCAATCACTTGGTAGATTCCTCAATAAGTTTTCAATCTAGACTATGTATTCTATCTACATACTTCAATCAATCTTGTTCATTATGGGCACATTAGATGGAGATTAGAGTACATATGCACTAGTTTCTCAGCCAAATTTGGAGTAGGATTTCTAGCTGGTTAGATGGATGTGCAGTTTGCCTTCTTGAACAACATATTAGAGGAGAGATTTATGTTTCACAGTCTCTTGGCTTTCTTGTGCAAGGGAAGGAAGATTATATCTACAGATTGCAAAAGGCTCTCTATGGTATGAAGTAAGGTCCTAGGGCTTGGTACTAGAGGATTGATTGATTCTTCTTATAGAGTGGCTTCCATCGCTTAGATCAAGACCCCAACTATTATTATAAGGTTGTGGGTGATAGTTGTCTTAGTCATCTCGTAGGTGGATGACTCGATTATCACAGGGAGTGACTTACATGAGGTAGATTGGACTTGAGATCTTGTTGTAGAAGGTTAACATGATGGACCTTGGGATCCTTCATTCATTCCTTGATCTAGAGATCTATCAAAAGGCACAGGGCAGTTTCATCTCCCAGCACAGGTACGTCTCTGAGCTTCTTTTGGAGGTTGGTGTGGTCATTTTGGCCTATTTCTTGCTCCATGGACTTTGAGTCCAAGTTGGTTACTATCAAAGATCCCCTTCTTGATGCTACCTAGTACATGTATCTTGTTGGATCCTTGATCTGGCTCACACACTCAACCATACATCTCTTTTGTTGTGGCCTTGTTTTCTTCTTTTATGAAAACTTCTTTTTTGGCTTTTTGGTGAATTGCTTTATGCGTGTTGTACTACTTTACAAGGAACTTGTTTCTATAGGATCATGCATGGAGAGGGGGACTCACTCTTGCTGGATGTTTGAGTTCTTTAGTACTGCACAAGATAGACTGAAAGCTTTGATATTTAAACATTTTGATCTAGCCTATTAGGGAGGCAACTTCACTGAATCCTCTAAGATTCGGAAGGCAACCACTTTTTTGAAGGGGAATGCATTGCAGTGGTGGTTCACGCTCTTAATGCAAGGTAGAGCACATTTGAGGTGGACATCATGATAGCTTAAAACAAGCTTGATGTAATGCAATGTAAAAACTTGGAACAATATAATAAGAAGTTTTGGGATGGCTTGCTTGGCTAGTAACTGTTAGAGATCATAGCCTGTTTGGAGGGCAGCTGCACAGTCAGACTGTGCAGTCGGACTGCCACGTGGCAATCCGACTGCCTGCAGCCCAGTTGGCTGCATTTAATGTAACCGACCTATTTTTTGGCTGCGCCCTATTTCTGGTGTCCTATTTCATGTCAGATTTCGGCTATTTATAGTCGACACTTTCAGTAGTCTGTACACACTTCTCTGATGCAGATTACAGACCGGTGACGTGCAGTTTCTGTCTCTGTTCACAGATTTCAGACAGCAGACAGTGCAGACTGGAGCAGACTTCGAGGTGGACAGCAGGTTGCATCGTCGAGGTGGAGACACGCAGTCCAGCGCACTGCGCCCTTGTATATCTTTGTATTCAGCATTCTTTATACAGCAGATCTTCATCGTCCACTGTCTCTTTCTCTCCCTTCTCTCTCTGCGTTCTCTCTCTCTCAGTCCTACGCTTCCGCACCGCTGCACTCTGACATGGTATCAGAGCAGTGTTTGAGGGCTGACTGAGCGCAGAATCAACCTGAAGAGGAGTTTCCATCGCGACACAAATTTGCGTTTTTTGCGTTTAAGGGCAAATAGGAGGGCTGCGCCTTGGAACAAGGCTGAAACGAGTGTGGACGCACAGGAAAGGAGTACAGGTGGTGGATTTGCTGCTGTTTACTGTTGTTTGACGCAGAGGAAGTTTGAGTTTTCAGCCCACAAGTGCAGGTTTTGCTTTTTCATCGCCTCTGGCAGGTGAAGAAGCTACAGGACGCGGAAGAGCCTTAGTAGGCTGAGTTTTCCCAGTCAGAGGGGGCTGCTTTTGCGTTTGAGAAGGCATTGCAGGTGAAGATGTCTACAGAGATGGACTTGGAGTTCCAGGCGATTATGGACCGGAAGGTGCCTGTCTTACCGGCTCTTCTTACAGATCAGAAGCTCGACGGCGACAACTACCGCATTTGGTGCGTCATGATGTTGGCTATCCTTGAGTCCCATGATTTGGCGGAGTTGGTACAGGAGGAGATTGACCGGCCCTCGGTAAGAGATGAGTCCAAACTCTCTTCTGATGCTCGTGCGGAGTTGACCAGGGCCCAGTCTCATTGGGACAAACTGAATGCCAGGATTCGATTCTTTCTCTTCCTATCATGCACTACAGATGTGATCGCTCACATCGAGCACTTGACGGTGGCTCGTGAGATATGACTGGAGCTTGATCAAATGTACAATCAGATGACCGTGATGAAGAGGGTTTCTTTGGAGGTTCAGATGCAGACCTTGTCCGTAAATAAGTCTTTTTCGCTACGGGAGCACATTAACAAGCTAAGACAGCTACAGATGCAGGTTCAGAATGCGGGGAAGCCGATTTCCTCCGAAGACATGGCGATCACACTATTGTCCCAGTTGCCGCCACGATTCGGTACATTTTACTCTGCCCTTATTGCTTCGGGGCGAGAGTCTACTCTTCGGTGGGAAGAATTGGTTTCTATGGTCTTGGACCAAGAGGAACAGTTAAAGAGACAGAATGCTTCCAAGTCGGAGGCGCTGACAGGTCAAGCCTCTCAGAAGAAGGGGAAGGACCAAAAGAAGAAGAAGGGGGATAACAAGTCCAAGAAGGACAAGGAGAAGGACAAGGACAAAGACTTCACATGCCATATTTGTGGAAAGACTGGCCATTGGAAGAAGGATTGCCCTGACAAAGACACGAAGGACACCAAGGATTCTGGAGCGGTGGCTGCACCCTCATCAGCTGCATTTCTTCATCTAGCTGTCATTGAGGACGCTTCACCGAATGCTTCTGATGCTGCGATGACGGCTCCCCAAGCTCGAGAGTGGATTGTTGATAGTGGTGCCTCACGGCACATGACTCCTTCATCAGATGGTGTTGCCCAGCTGCGACCCTCGCGTGGGCAGATTCTCATTGGAGACAGCTCTTCAGTTTCTATTGCAGGTTGGGGTAAGATGCAGCTTATTCCGGATGGATGAGGTGGTACCCATACCTCAGAGGTTTTGCATGTACCAGGATTAGGGTACCATCTACTTTCAGTTCATAAGATTTGCTCCCTTGGTCTTTTGGTGGAGTTTGACAGTTCTACGGGGCGAGTCCTTGATCGTGAATCGAGGAAGGTTCTCTCATCTGGATATGAGGAGAACGGCATTTACAAACTGAAGTCTTCCACTGCCCTCTCTACTCTTCTTCTTACCTCACAGTCACAGTCTGAGTTATGGCATGCTCGGTTTGGTCACCTGAACTATGACTATCTTCGGAGGGCGTCACGTGGACAGCTTGTTCGAGGGTTGCCGGATATAGTGGTGAGCCAGCAGCCATGTGTCTCTTGCATTCGGGGGAAGTAGCATAGAGATGCCATTCCCCACACAGCTTCGCGGCGGTCTACTTCACCGATGGAGCTAGTATCTACGGATCTTTGTGGCCCTATAAGGAATGAGTCCCTGCGTGGGAGCTCGTACTTCATGCTGATCGTGGATGACTATAGCAGGATGACATGGGCCTATTTTTTGGCACTAAAGTCAGAAGCTTTCTCATACTTCAAGGATTGGCTTCTCTTTGAGGAGAACCGATTAGGCCGGAAGTTGAAGACCTTGCGATCCGACAAGGGAGGTGAATTTGTGTCTAATGATTTTGCTCGGTTTTGTGCAGATAGAGGAATTCACCAGGAGTTTGCCAATACTAATACTCCTCAAGAAAATGGTATACTTGAATGGAAGAACCGCAGTGTGATTGAGATGGCGCGCACCATGATGGAGCACCGACAGACCCCTCAGGTTCTGTGGGCCGAGGCTGTGGCTACTGCAGTCCACATCCTTAATCGATCCCCTACTTCGGCCGTGGAAGGGATGACCCCATTTGAGGCTTATTTTGGGATGAAGCCAGATGTTTCTTACTTTCGGGTCTTTGGGTGTGATGCCTATGTTCACATTCCCAAGGCTCACCGTGATAAATTTGAAGCGGCTTCCCGAAAACAGGTATTTGTTGGCTACAGCTCCCAGTCCCAAGGCTACCGACTGTATGATCCCGTCAAGTGGGATGTGTACACTAGCCATGATGTGCGGTTTGTGGAGGTTCCGGCTACTTCAACGGGTGAGGAGCATCCCGTTCTTGGAGCTCCTTCTACAGTTCCACTGGAGCCCGTGCCTTTTGATTATGATTCTGTTTCTGACACAGAGTCTACTGTTCCACCGGACGCCTCTGAGGAGTTACCACCGGTGGATATTCCAGAGTCTTCTGCTGATGGAGAACGTCGAGGGGAGGTTCGGCATCCTCCTCGCTGGGCCCGTGACACACTCCGTGATTCAGGGATTGAGGGGGTTCCTGAGGAGTGGGGACCGCAGGATGGTCCGCGGCGGTCACGGCGGCACCAGGCACATTCTACGGAGCTGGTTTGCTCCAACTATTGTTTGATGACCCGTGTTATGCAGGATCGAGAGCCCACCTCCGTGAAGAAGGCTTTACAGTCCGCCCCATGGAAGAAGGCTATGGAAGCCGAGTTGGAGGCTATTGAGAGGAATGGCACTTGGTCACTCGTGCCCCGCCCCCCGAAGACAAAGGTGATTGGAGTCAAGTGGGTCTTCAAGACCAAATATCTCAGTGATGGTACTTTGGATAAGCACAAGGCTCGCCTTGTTGCTAAAGGTTTTGCACAGCGCCCAGGCATTGATTGTCATGACACTTTTGCCCCCACAGCTCGTATGGCGACCATTAGAGCTGTTCTTGCTTTGGCTGGCCTGTTTATCAGTTGGATGTGAAGTCGGCCTTCTTGAATGGTGATTTGAAGGAGGAGATCTATGTTGAGCAGCCTCCGGGCTTTGGTTCTTCAAATGGGAAAGTCTATAGGTTGAAGAAGGCCTTGTATGGCCTCAAGCAGGCCCCACGTGCATGGAATGAGAAGATTGATTCGTTCCTCCAGTCTCAGTTGGGATATCGACGGTCCAAGGCCGATCCGCAGCTATATGTTCACACTTCCGAGGATGGTTGTGTGCTGTTTGTATTATATGTTGATGATTTGATTGTCATAGGTGATGATGCACAGTAGGTCCAGGAGACAAAGTCAGCTTTACATCGGACGTTCGAGATGACGGATTTGGGTCTACTCCATTTCTTTTTGGGCCATGAGATTTATCAGTCTCAGAGGGGGATCTTTATCTCTCAACAGAGATATGTACAGGAGCTCTTGGTGTCTTTTGAGATGGAAGATTGTCGGGCCCTCTCTACTCCTATGGATCCGAACTGGAAGGCCACTTCCCATTCAGCTTCTCCTTTGGCGGATGCGTCCCGCTATTGACAGTTGATTGGGTCCTTGATTTGGCTTTTCAACACCAGGGTTGATCTATGTTTTGCTGTTGGGCTCTTGGCAGGGTTCATGAGTGAACCTAAGACGGTGCATTGGCAGGCTGCTCAGAGGATACTTCGGTATCTAAGGGGGACGTCTGATTTGGGGATTCATTACCCCGCAGGGACAGATGGGTCAGATCTTGTACTTGCAGGTTGGAGCGACTCAGATTGGGCCGGTGACGTGGACCACAGGCGGTCTACTACAGGTTACTGTTTTACTTTGGGTGCAGGTGCTATTTCATGGAGTAGCAAGAAGCAGCCCATGGTAGCCCTTTCGTCTACTGAGGCGGAGTATCGGGCCGCGTCTTCCACCACATGCGAGGTTGTGTGGCTTCGGAGATTATTGGAGGAGCTTGGGTGCCCCCAGCCTCGTCCTACATTGCTGCGATGTGACAATGAGAGTTGGATTGCCTTGGCAAGGAACCCTGTTTTTCATGCCTGGACGAAGCACATTGAGATCCAGTACCACTTCATCCGAGAAAAGCTTCTGGATGAGACCATCATTGTGGAGTATTGCAAGACGGAGGATAATCTTGCGGATTTGTTTACGAAGGCGCTTCCTCAGGCTCTACTTTGGCGACATTCCAGATCCCTCAGGCTTTTGCCCTGTCCAGGCTCTGCGAGGGGGTGTTAGAGATCATAGCCTGTTTGGAGGGCAGCTGCACAGTCGGACCAGCAGGGCAGCTGCACAGTCGGACTGCCACGTGGCAGTCCGACTGCCTGCAGCCCAGTCGGCTGCATTAAAACCTATTTTCTGGCTGCGCCCTATTTCATGTCAGATTTCGGCTATTTATAGTCGACACTTTCAGCAGTCTGTACACACTTCTCTGATGCAGATTACAGACCGGTGACGTGCAGTTTCTGTCTCTGTTCACAGATTTCAGACAGCAGACAGTGCAGACTGCAGCAGACTTCGAGGTGGACAGCAGGTTGCATCGTCGAGGTGGAGACACGCAGTCCAGCGCACTGCGCCCTTGTATATCTTTGTATTCAGCATTCTTTATACAGCAGATCTTCATCGTCCACTGTCTCTTTCTCTCCCTTCTCTCTCTGCGTTCTCTCTCTCTCAGTCCTACGCTTCCGCACCGCTGCACTCTGACAGTAACTTCTTATTGTCTAGTTCCTTTTCATGAGCAAGTGGAAAAGTATGTATGTGGGTTGCCTAAGGGAATCAGGGATTTTTGCATTAAATCCACGGTGTCCAGTACATCTCAGCTCATAGAGACTACTACTATAGCTGATGTATTGCTGTGTAGGAAAGATTTGGGCTTTCAAAGTGTGGAGAAGCCGAATAAGAAGATGTCAAAGGTTAAGAAAAGGGGCAAATCTGAAAATAAGCCTAAAAAGGAGTCAAAACAGTAAGGAAAGGGCTGGAAATCAGTTGTATAACGTAGAGAAATAAGGGCTGCAAATGAATGTTTTGTTTGTGATAGGAGAATCACATGGCTAAATATTGTTTCAAAAGGCAACAAGTTGGAAAATAAAAGAATCGGGGTGATTCCAAGGGTAAGAAGCCCAAAACATTAGTTGAATTGATGTCAGATGTTGTTAGTGACCAGCCAAATGATGATGTTACTAAGTTATACAGAGCATGGAGTAAAATCAGAGATTAGTATGCTTTTATTTTCTTTGACAATGGAGCACGAGCCAATAAAATCTCTATGGACATGGCAGCCCGTCTAGGCATCAAAGAGAATGAGATGGGATTTATGGGAGAAGTTAGTATGGCATGCAAGGGCCATAAAAGCCTATTACATTGCTCATCGGAAATCTCCGATTGCACATTCAGGGATATGTGGACAGTGAAGAGCTCTTTATGGCTCTGCTTGAGGGTTGTGATGTCTTGCTTGGTATGCCTTGGTGCCATCGTGTATATGCAGTGATTGATTCACATGCTAAAGTGATCACTATTCAACATAAGGCAAGGCCCATACTTTGGATGTAAAGTTGAAAGAGGAATTTGTGCCTATTGTATATGTTGCTGCCATTTCCAAAGTAATGAAAATTCACCTTTCAACGTGCTTGGATTTTACTAAGGATAAGATTGATAATGAAAATGTTGAAAACGTGTCAAAATTAGAGAATAATTACATTTCATTTTTGAAAATGTATATTGATTTCTTCTCTTAGTCACTTTCAAGGCAGTTATTGCATGAAATGCCAAAAGATCATGACATAGATTTTATCATTGGAAGTAGCCCACCTAATAAGCGACCTTATAGGGTAAGTGTAGCCTAGCAAGAGATGTTGGAAAAAGGGTTGATTCAGCCCAACTCATCTCTCTTTTGTTCTCCAATGCTCTTGGTGTAGAAAAAGGATGGTTTATGGCATATGTGCACTGACTATCGTGCTTTGAATAAAATCACGATAAAGAACCGATTTCCGATCCCTCAAATTGATGCTATTATGGATAGGTTGTAGGGAGCAGCCATATTCAGCAGTATAAATTTGAAAAGCAAGTATCATTAGATTTGCATTAGATTGGAGGATATACCTAAGGCAATCTTCAAGTCATCGTTTGGGTTGTATGAGTTTCTTGTCATGCCTTTTGGACTTATGAATGCTCTTGCCATATGTAATATGCTCCTCCTTATATAGGACATGGAGGGATTGATGCTACAGTTAGAGCATTGGAGTAGTTTTTTAATTGGTCCTCTTTGAGACACGACATTGAGTAGTTTGTCATGCTGAGAAACCACTTTTTAGTTTACATACGTCATTTAGGATTTTGCACCGACAGTCCCAAAAGGGTTCCACTTTTTCAGTGGGCACCCACACAGTGATGCACCACCCTAGATAGCTTATGCCTATAAATAGGCCGTCACTTCATTCATTCTAAAAACTACTTTAGTCATTCTTCACCCCTTTTTCTTCGTCATCAGATATTCTTTCCTTTTCTCACCAGCCCCTTTCATTGCCCTCACACCCCTTCAGGAGGACATGGTTTGTGGCTCATGGTTGCCTTCGCTTTCCTCTTCTTTGCTTCAGGTGCCTTGTTTCATAATTAAGTTTTGCATTTTGGAGCTTCCCTCAATCTGGCGTCAATTTTCACACATGGGCATGAACTTTTTCCCTCTCCAGGTAGTGTCACCACCTGTACTTGGCTGTTTGGACACCTTCCCTTTGGTTGGTTTCAGTTCCTAGAGGCTGGCGACAGCATCCTTGCACTTGTCGCTAGTTCTACATAGCTGGTGACTTCTCTTCTCCACCAAGCGGCTATGGTCTGCTTGCGTTTAGGGTTTCCTCTACTTGGCATCAGTCTCCATCTACTAGTGATTGCATCTACCTTGTGTTTTGCACAGAAGTACCTACAATATGCATTTCTCATCATCGAGTGGCGTCTACCATTTGGGGACCTTCTCTACACAGGCACTAGATTTTTATAGTTTGCGTTTTCAACATTTTGGGCATCGGTACTTGCGTTTGCAGCTTGGCTCACTCCTTGGCATTAGAGTATTGCGGTTTGCTCCCTCCTCAGCTACTAGTGCAGTTATCTTCTGAGCTTCAGCTCTGCTGTATCAACTTTTCTTCTCATAGCACGATTTAGTGCATCATCACTGTGTTCTTCTTGTGTTTCTGAGTTTCTCTTCTCTCTCAGTATTTGCTGTACACACTTTGTGTTTCTCCTGGCAAACCCTGCTGTCTTTTTGGTCTCTTTGTCATTTTTTTGACATGGTATCAGAGTATACCCATTTTTTGACATGGTATTAGAGCCTTTTTCTATTAGTCATTTTTAACATGGTATCAGAGCCAGAGGCACTCAGTGAGCCAAGAAGATCCTTTTCTTCAGAGAAGGCAAAGACAAGTCGCATATTTGGATTCATCTATTGATTTCCCCCTTCATTTTATACCCTTTTCTTCCTCTCCCACCTACCCTCCCTTTTACAGTTTAACACTCTAGTGCTATAACTTCTCCACAGGCAGTTGGACAGAGCATTGGGTGCTTCTCTTTCGGCATCATTAGAATCTCCATCGATACTTGCCGACATGGACCTTTGCTCCCTACCCCATCGGAGTATATGTGTCTACCCCTGGCACTTGTTGTGCCACCTCTTGCTTTTGGGCCTCCGTATTTTGCACCAGCTTTCAAATTTTTATGCTCAAGGCAGTAAGATGCATCCGATGCGCACTAAGTTAAAAATGCGGGATCTAGAGCATGACAAGATGAAGAGAGCTCATGATGACATTGACAAAGAAGACAACTGTTATTACACAAGTGAATTAGGTTCCAAGATTGAGACTTGGACTCATAAAGACATTCTTGTGTAGTACTAACAATGATAAGACACTTAACTGAAAGTACAAAGCATCATGACATTGTATTCATTCTATGTTGAAAAGTGGTAGTCAAGTACAATGCTTTATAGTTGTTGGATGGGTAGCAATCTTCCCTCTCTGTGTATATGGGATTATTGCAGCTTGCATGTCCTGAGCCCAAACTGCCTCATACAAAGAGGCTACATTGGGTGTGATTGCAAATATCTCAACATTAAAGCCCTTTCAAGCCTCAGGAGGATTGATTGGTACCACGGCCTCCTTGCGATCACCGCAATATGCTATGAAGGTTGCCTCTACTTTTTCTTGGGTTTTAGGAATGCCACCTCGACAATCCGTGGTTTTGCAGTTTGCTCCATCAAGAGACAATGATTGTTGGATATTGTCCCCTCAGTAGTCCACTTCTTTGCGAGACAGTGGTTGTTCGACACCTTCTATTACTTTGGCGCTGTTGTCCGCTCCACTGCGAGACAGTGACTGTTGCCCAGCCTAAGACTTACTTTTTCCCACTCTCGACTACTTAGGTTCGAGAGGCCATCTTTGGGAGTTCAACACCCTAGATACCTTCTTCGACAAGACTAGCGACACTTTCTTCGTTCTCAGATGATTCAGAGTTCGTGATCCATGAGTTTTCAGACTTCCTATCTCTCGTAGAGGGGGATGTACCCTTTTTGCCCTTAGAGAGGGCTTCTACTTCTTCAACTTCAGAGGGGGCTCCGTGCACCTCCACCCTCAAGGGGGGCACCTACTTATCATGAAGTTCGTCACCCACCATTTACTCTTTTGGGCTGGTTGTCTTGGAGCAATCATTTTACTTATTGATACCCAAGATCTTCAGGTACCACCTAGATCGGGGCCTTGGAGGTTCAACCGCGACTTGGTGACAAGGCCTTTGATTTCCTTCTAGCATGGACTTATGGAGCTAGTGGCTTCTTTCTCGAGGTGGAGTCAGGTTCTACAGTTTATCCCATCTACTGTTCCGTACTACATGTTACCTTTCAGATGGAAATCTTGGATCTTTGGGATCATCTACATCTTTGTATCGCTTTGCTCTTCTTTCTTTCTTCCTTTTTTGACATGAGAGGGGATGTTGAGAAACCACTTCTTCAGTTTACATATTTCATTTAGGGTTTTGCACTGATAGTCCCAAAACGGGTTGGTGTCCACATTTTGGCCACTTTTTCAATGGGTGCCCGCACAGTGGTGCACCACCCTAGACAACTTATGCCTATAAATAGGCAGTCACTTCATTCATTCTAAAAACTACTTCAGTCATTCTTCACTTCTCTTCCTTCGTCATCAGACACCCTTCCCTTCTCTCACCAGCTCCTTCTACTAGCCTCACACACCTTTGTTGAGAAACCCTTCACCCTTTACCCGCAGTTTGCGTTTTATGTTTAGGGTTTGCGTTTAGGGTTTGCAGCTCCAAAAAGGGGCGCCATCCTAGACTGACTGTGCCTATTTATAGGCCACTCTCTCATTCATTTCTCACGGTTGATTCATTCAGTCTGTTACCTCTTCTCTCCAACCTCTCCACTACCCTTACACCCCTTCAGGAGGACATTGCGGTTCGTGGTTCGTGGCTGTCTTCATCATCTTTTTTGTGCTACGGCACCCTTGTTCCCTTTTATCACATTCACTCCATGATTCAGATCTTCATTATTCCATTCATGAGAGTTTCTTCTCTTTTCTCTTCTCTTCTCCATGTTTGCTGAGTTCACTCTGTGTTTCTCCCTGCAAACCCTACTGTCTCGTTGGTACGTCATCTTTTGACATGGTATCAAAGGTGGATCTGGTCAAACAACGGCAATGATCTCCCACTCCAGTGATAGCACAGACCGGTGGCGGGTTTGGCATTCACTTCTCTTCTTCTTCCGTTGTATCAAAATCTCATTTTTGCATGTTTCAGGTGTTTTCAGCTTGCTGCCCACACCCCTTTCGCAGAGGACATTGCAATCTCAGCTGTCTCTTGTTGTCATCTACAGCCTGGCGCCTGTTTCCAGCCTTCCACCCGCAATTTGCAGCTGTTTACAGCAAAGCGATTGTTGCTAATCACTCTCCATTCAGAAAACAATTTCGTTTTTGCAGATTTCAAGTATTTCAGCTTGTTGCCCACACCCCAAACGCGGAGGACATCGTGATCCAAGCTGGCCATTGCTGTCTACAACAATTTGGCACCTGTTTCTAGCCTATCACACATTGTTTGAAGCTGATTTCAGCATATTGACTACTGCTGCTATTTTTTCCTGCGTTTTTAGTCTTTCTCTTACTTGCTGCCTACGTTTTTAGTCTTTCTCTGTCCTGTAGGTTGTCCTGCCTGCCCTGCGTTTTTAGTCTTTCTCTCTCTTGTAGGTTTGTGTTTTTAGTCTTTCTCTCTCCTGCTGCCTGCGTTTTTAGTTTTTCTCTCTCCTGCAGGCTGTCTTGCTTGCGTTTTTAGTCTTTCTCTCTCCTCGCTTGTGTTTTTAGTCCTCTCTCCTCACTTACGTTTTTCTACTGGTTGCAACCTCTTACTGCTAGTCACATCCTCCTTCCACTGGCAGCTCACTTCTAGCCCTTTCACTACCCTCCCATCCCTTGAGGCGGACATTGCGGTTCATGCTTCACACTGCTTTCACACCCCTTGAGGCAGACATTGCGGTTCGTGGTTTATGGTGGCTGACCTCTTCTTTCTTTAGCAAGGCATATTGGTATCCATGGCTTCTTTACCAATAGATGACCAGACTACTTGGTGCTCCTACTATGGCATCACCGGACACACCACCAATGCTTTGCCGACATTGACCTTCGCTCCCCACCCCTCCGGAGTACGTGCGTCTTCCACCAGGTACTCCTTGTGCCACCTCTCCTTTTTGGGCCATAGAGATTATTCTACATCGGCTATCAGAGTACTATGCTTAAGGCAATAAGACCCAT
This sequence comes from Lygodium microphyllum, assembly GCF_053477565.2. NCBI lineage: Eukaryota > Viridiplantae > Streptophyta > Polypodiopsida > Schizaeales > Lygodiaceae > Lygodium > Lygodium microphyllum. Next base: position 35,321,064 of record NC_141143.1, on the reverse strand, counting down.
TTGCTGCGCACCAAGTCCTTTCGAGCACATGGAGGATCGATTGGCGCTACGACCTCTTGGAGATCGTCGCAATGTCAGCGGCAGTCTTCTCCCACTTATTTTTAGGTACAGTGGCTTCCGTGACCTACAGCTCTATAGTCCGCTTCCCCGAGAGACAATGATTGTTTGATACTGTCTCCTCGTCAGTTTGCTCCTTTGAGAGATAGTGGCTGCTCGACCCCTTCCTCTTCTTTGGCTACCCAATCTGCTCCACTCAGAGACAGCGACTGTTGCCCACCTCTTGCTCATTTCGAGTCCCACCCTTTCCCAATCCTCGACTACTCAGGTTCGAGAGGCTACCTTTGGGAGCTCTTCGGCACTCCAGATACCTTCTTCAGCACGATCGTCAGCACTTCCTTCGTCATCAGACATTTTGGAGTCCGTGATCTATGAGTTTTTGGATTTCCTATCTACTTTAGAGGGGGATTCAGAGGGGGATGTTATTTCTTTGCCCTCAGAGGGGGCATCTACTTCTTCTTTGACTTCCGCGGGGGCCCCTCCACCTCCCACCTCAGAGGGGGAACCTACTACACATCATAGTTTTTCCATACGTGAATCAAACGTCAAACGCAAACGCGTATGAAAGTATGAAACGAGTATGATTCAGACCCTAGACCTGAATCATACGTGACCCTAAATTTTTAACGTATTCTTAACAAAATATGAGAAAAATACACAACTTTAAGATATGATAAACATGATAAACATGTGCTAATTTCAAAATAAAAGAACAATGCACAACTGTTGAACTTTGAAGACTGAGACTCCAGAGTTTGAGTCGATATAGAAGGATTCATGATTCATCATTCAACTTTCAAGGAATTGACATGATACATGATACATCTGTCATCAAGATTCAAGCCAAGTTGCCCAATGCCAATTGCATAGTAGACTAAAAACTGAAAGGGAACAACCAAAAGCAAAACTGAAAACTACATAATAGAGTCACATCATTTATCATGATTCATGATTCATCTGTCATCAACTAATCTACTCATCATCTTCATCATTCTCAAGAGTGCAGTCCTCCTCCTCCTCCTCCTCCTCCTCCTCCTCCTCCTCCTCCTCCTCCTCCTACTCATCATCATCATCATCATCATCCTCCTCCCTCTGATGTGGACCAAGAGAACTCGAGCTAGGAGCATCACTAGTGCTTGCCTCCCTCTATGGCACTGGCAATGAGGCTACGATGTCCTCTTCCTCTCGTATCTGCTGCAATGCAAGCAATCTATCATCATCCTTCTCCTTGTTAAGCATGTCCAATGTAACCTCAATCTTTTCATAGCTTGATTCCTTAATTTCATTCAGCCTTCAGGTCTGTAGACTGTGAAGTTGTGAACAATGAAGAGTTTGGACTCTGAAGACTCACTGCACTGCTCAGTGCTCACAGGCTAAAGCATGAGAGAGAGAGAGAGAGAGAGAGAGAGAGAGAGAGAGAGAGAGAGAGAGAGATCTTACCTGATGATCAAAAAGTTTGGGGCAGCAGTATTTCCAAGTAGAGAGCTGTGTTTCCCACAGTTTGTGGAATTCCTCAGGCTGAGTTCAGTTGTTTTCAGTCACGATTCCTCAGGAGTGTGTGTTTCAGACTGCCTGGATCCAGGGAAAGAGTCGGTAGATAAAGGCGACCACATTCTGTATGCTTTTGTGTAAAGTTGTCAATATTTTTTAATTAAAAAAAATGTCAAGTCTGATATGGGGTTTTCAGACGTTTGTTTTTCAGACGTTTACAGACGTCTGAAATTCATTTCAGACGCGTCTGAAAACAACTATGCTCCACATGTTCTTCACCCATCCTCTACTTTCTTGGGGTGGCTATCTTCGACCAATCATCTCTTCTACGGATACCTAGAATCTTCAGGTACCACCTAGATCGGGACCTTGGAGGTTCAGCCGCGACTTGGTGATGAGGCCTTCGTATTCCTTCTAGCATGGATGCACAGAGCTAGTGGCTTCTCTCCCGAGGTCGTGTTTCAAGTTCTCCAGTTCACTCTATCTATTGGTCTTTACTGTAGGTTCCCTTTTCGGTGGAAATCTTGGATCTTAGGGATCCTCTCCCTCCTATGCATTGCATGATTTCATCATCTTTGTACTAGGGCGCTTGGGCAAGTGAACAATTTCCCCATGAGGGATACTGTCCAAGTGGCACTTGCTGCATGAGTATTCTTTAGCATATAGAATTGCATCTCCACCTCACTCTTCTCTTGTTCCCCTTTTTGGGCTTGAGAGGGGGTGTTGAGAAACCCTTCACCCTTCACCCGCAGTTTGCGTTTTTGTGTTTTTGCGTTTTGCATTTAGGGTTTGTGTTTAGGGTTTGCAGCCCCAAAAAGGGGCGCCATCCTAGACTGACTGTGCCTATTTATAGGCCACTCGCTCATACACCCTTAGGGCTGATTCATTCAGTCCGTCACCTCTTCTCTCCAGCCTCTCCACTACCCTCACACCCCTTCAAGAGGACATTGCGGTTCGTGGTTTGTGGCTGTCTTCATCATCTTCCTTGTGCTACGGCACCCTTGTTCCCTTTTATCACATTCACTCCATGATTCAGATCTTCATCATTTCATTCATTAGAGTTTCTTCTCTCTTCTCTTCTCTTCTCCATGTTTGTTGAGTTCACTCCGTGTTCCTTCCTACAAACCCTATTGTCTCGCTGGTACGTTATCTTTTGACACCCTTTAGGAGGATATTGTGGTTCTCTTCTCTTCTCTGCTTCAAGTGCCTTATTTCATCATCAGGTTTTGTGTTTTGGAGCTCCCCTTTGTTTGGCGTCAACATTCACACATGGGCGTTAGCTTTTTCTCTCTCCAGGCAATGTCACCACTTGCGTTTGGCTATTTGGACACCTTCCCTTTATCTGGCGTTAGTTCCTAGAGGTTGGCGGACAACATCCCTCCACTTGATATCAGTTCTACATAGTTGGCAACTTTTGTTCTCCACCAAGCAGCTACAGTCTTCTTGTGTTTAGGGTTCCCTCCACCTGGTGTTGTCTTCATTCGCTAGTGACTACATCTACCTTGCGTTTTGCATAGAGGAGGTCCCTATAGTTTGCGTTTGCCATCATCAGGCAGTGTCTATCATTTGGCGACCTTTCCTACACAGGTGTCAGCTTTCTACAGTTTGTGTTTTCAGCATTCTGGGAACAGGTACTCGCATTTGCAGCTTGGCTCATTCCTTCGCATCAGAGGACTACGGTTCGCTCCCTCGACAGCTAGTGATCATCTTCTTCGTCTTTGACGGCATCAGAGGCCCTCGACAGCTATCCTTCATCTTCCAGTGATTACTTCGATAGCCCACTATCTGGAGGATTGCATTTTGCTCCCTTCACTGTGCAAATTCCCACAGGTGTTGCTACTTGATTTAGATAGGACAGTGCAGTTATCTTTTGAGCTTTGGCTCTGCTATATCAACTTTTCTTCTCATAATATGATTCAGTGCATCATCACCTTGTTCTTCTTATGTGTGTGAGTTTCTCTTCTCTCTCAGTGCTTGCCGTACACACACTATGTTTTTCCTCGCAAACCCTATTGTCTCTTTGGTATCTTTGTGTTATTTTTTTAACATGGTAGCAAAGCATTGTTAGCAGTCATGTTTGTCATGCCTTGTCATCTCTTGCCTGTGAGCCTCAGTCTGAGTCAGATGAGGACTTTAGGAGCTCTGACTTATCTATCGCTTGTTTTGACGGAGGAGGTAGCTCATTCTAGAGCACTCAATTTATTGCATTTCAGTGCATTTTCTCCTCCAGTCGGGATTTTATGTGCATTTCCCGGGGCAGTTTCTGCATTCTTCAGCCTGCCTCACCTGCCGGACATTGTCCACCCTTTCCGGGATTTTTCTGAGCATTCCTGGCATTTTTACCAGCATTAAATGCTGGTCGGACATATTTATGGCCTCAAATTTCAGGTTGGCCAGTTTTTGGGTTTTTTGGCTATTTATATCCATTTCCCACTTGCCAGTCAGTTGTATTATCATCTTCCCTCCTTCTTTGGCAGGTGCACACTCCGACTCCGCCATCTTCCTCCGTCTTCGGTGCTGCTGTCATCATCAGCCTGATCTGGTGCCCTCGCTGACGCTTCGGGCTGCGACCAGGGACTGATCAGTCCATTTCAGTGTATTCAGCATTCATTACAGTCAGTGCAGATTTTCTTCCTTCATTTTCTGCTCTCTCTCTCTCCTCCTCTGTGTTCGTGTTCTTCTTCCGTTGCGCACTCTCACATGGTATCATCACCTGACTGAGAGCACAGAGGACCTGACCTTGTGGAGAGATACTTCACCCCTCTTCTGCTGCTGTCGCCTCATCTCCAACTGCCCAGGCGGCCCCTCCAGGTGGCCATTCTTCTTGCGTTTGTTACAGACGACTACTCCCGAGGCTGCCATGTCATCAAACGACCCCTCCTGCTTGCGTTTACCATCAGGTGGCCCCTCCTTCAGCTGGGCGACACATCATCAGGCTGCGTTTTCTTGATCTGGTGGTCGTTTCCACTCTTGGCAGCTCATCTCCTGCTGGCAGCCCACTCCCAGGCTGCGTTTTGGTGCTGGCGGTTTCTGTTTTGGTGATTTTCATCAGCAACCTTTGCGTTTTGCAGATCCAGGTGTTTGTAGGCTATCACAGCTTGCGTCTTGGTGGTTGGTGACCAGACTGCTGGTCCTACTTCGGCTTCGGCACAGTTTTCTTTGGTGTTTAGTGTTTTGCAGATTGGAAGATGTCTTTTCATCAGTTTACAGGCTTTGATGACTCAGATGACGAGCTTTTGTCTCGACACTCCTCTGAACGGAGGCGTGATTTTTATCACGAGGACCGTCGTCCGGAGTCTATTTCTCTTTCCCGTCCCCCTTCTATTCATGTATCTCGGCGATCCCCTTTTCGTGGGCCGAAGATGCAGCCTTTGGTACCCCCTGTACAGGTACCCGTACTTCCTCAGCTGCCCAAAGAGGACCGGTTGGATGGCTCCAATGTTTCTCTATGGTCCTGCAAGGTGGAGTATATCTTGGACTCCTTCGATCTTTGGGAGCTTGTTTCTGTTCCTATTCCCTCGCCTAAGGTGGATCCCGCAGATGGGACATCTATGGATCGTGTAGCCTTATGGGATCGGCTTAATTCTAGAGCCAAATCTTTCCTCTTTCTGAGTTTGCAGGATTCTGTCCTTGTTCATGTTCACAGGTTGAAGATTGCAGCAGACGTGTGGAGAAAGCTCGCGTCTCTCTATCAACAGAAGACATTTGCCCACCGGATATCTCTCGAAAAGAAGTTGCGGATGCTCGCTATTGATGATAGTCCTTCCATAAAGGACCACATCAACAGATTACAGGATATGAGGGATGAGCTTGCATCCCTCGGTCGGATGATATCTTCTGAAGACATGGCTATGATTCTTTTGACTCAGCTGCCATCGCCTCGGTTTGATGTCTTCTACACTAGCCTTCTTACATCGAGGACCCGTGAGAAGCTTCTATGGGAGGAGCTATCCCCGCTTGTCTTGGAGCATGACGAGCGACTCAGAGAGGTTAGTGCTAGTGGATCCGACTCCACTAGAGCCTTTGTTGCAGGTTCGGGAGGACAAAAGAAGAAGAAGACGAAGTCAAAGGCTAAGAAGAAGGACAGTTCTTCAGGCTCTGACTCAGATTCAGAGAGACCGAAGTGCCCACACTGTGGGAAAGGGACACATCCAGAGGAGAAATGTTGGAAGAAGTACCCTCACCTTCGTCCGGGAGCGAAGGATGGATCTACATATTCCCCTTCTTTGATGGAGGGTCCTTTGAGGCAGTCTATTGCTACACCCGTTCCTGCTTGTGCACCTTCTATTCCACAGGTTCCTTCCCATCCCCCACCTTCTCCTCCATGTCAGAGTGCAGCGGTGCGGAAGCGTAGGACTGAGAGAGAGAGAACGCAGAGAGAAAAGGGAGAGAAAGAGACAGTGTACAATGAAGATCTGCTGTATAAAGAATGCTGAATACAAAGATATACACGGGCGCAGTGCGCTGGACTGTGTGTCTCCACCTCGACGATGCGACCTGCTGTCCACCTCGAAGTCTGCTGCAGTCTGCACTATCTGCTGTCTGAAATCTGTGTACAGAGACAGAAATCTGCACGGCACCGGTCTGTAATCTGCGACAGAGAAGAATGTACAGACTGCTGGAAACGTCGGCAATATATAGCCGAAAAACTGCCTGAAATGGGGCGCCAGAAATAGGGCGCAGCCTGGAGTAAGTTGGCTGCAGGCAGTCGGACTGCCACATGGCAGTCGGACTGCACAGTTCGACTGTGCAGCAGCCTGCTGGTCCGACTGTGCAGGCCTTCCTGCCCACCAAACAGGCTATGATCTCTAACACTCCAGTGGTTCCCTCGTACCCCCTATCCCTTTTAGCGGGGGACGATCTCGGTGATGTGGCTGTGGATTCCCTGGCCCCTAGTGTTTTAGAGGGGGGTTCCCAAGATCGTGAGGAGCTCCTTCAGCAGTAGTCTACATTGACGGACTTCATCGACCTTGGCATTCCTCTTGCCACCCCAGGATCCGTTTCTCCCTTGGCCTTCAGCCACATCCAGGATCTGAGAGAGGGTGTTAGCAGTCATGTTTGTCATGCCTTGTCATCTCTTGCCTGTGAGCCTCAGTCTGAGTCAGATGAGGACTTTAGGAGCTTTGACTTGTCTATCGCTTGTTTTGACGGAGGAGGTAGCTCATTCTAGAGCACTCAGTTTATTGCATTTCAGTGCATTTTCTCCTCCAGTCGGGATTTTATGTGCATTTCCCGGGGCAGTTTCTGCATTCTTCAGCTTGCCTCACCTGTCGGACAATGTCCACCCTTTCCGGGATTTTTCTGGGCATTCCTAGCATTTTTACCAGCATTAAATGCTGGTCGGATCAGCATTAAATGCTGGTCGGACATATTTATGGCCTCAAATTTCAGGTCGGCCAGATTTTGGGTTTTTTGGCTATTTATAGCCATTTCCCACTTTCCAGTCAGTTGTATTATCATCTTCCCTCCTTCTTTGGCAGGTGCACACTCCGACTCTGTCATCTTCCTCCGTCTTCGGTGCTGCCGTCATCATCAGCCTGATCTGGTGCCCTCATTGATGCTTCGGGCTGCGTGCAGGGACTGATCAGTCCATTTCAGTGTATTCAGCATTCATTACAGTCAGTGCAGATTTTTTTTCTTCCTTCATTTTCTGCTCTCTCTCTCTCCTCCTCTGTGTTCGTGTTCTTCTTCCGTTGCGCACTCTCACAAGCATACCCTTTTTTTGACATGGTATCAAAGCTTTTTTTTGTTAGTAATTTTCGATAGTTAGTGTTGAGAAACCCTTTACTTGTAGTTTGTGTGAGAGCACGCAACGGAAGAAGAAACACGAACACAGAGGAGAGAGAGAGAGAAAGCAGAAAATGAAGGAAGAAAATCTGCACTGACTGAAATGAATGCTGAATACTCTGAAATGGACTGATCAGTCCCTGCACGCAGCCCGAAGCGTCAGTGAGGGCACCAGATCAGGTTGGAAACAAGGGTAGAACCAATGCCGGAGTGGGAGAGGAGAGAGATTGTGCTGAACCTGAGAAAAACAACAATGTGTATGGCTGATGGGGGGGCTGCTATATATAGCCCCCTAGCCATAAAACTGGCCGATTGGCCAAAAACTGGCCGACTGGCCAAAAACTGGCCGACTTGGCCAAACTAGCTGACTGCACCAACAAGCAGCCTCTAAAGGCTAACTGCCACTAAAAACAACTACACCTAAACTGACAGAACTCCTCTGTCTCCTGCCAGACTCTGGCAGGAGCTCACAACCAGGAGATGACAGACTGACACTGAAATAGAGCAGGCTAACACCCCCTCTCAGATCCTGGGAGGGTCTGAAGACCTAACAACCGCATGTGATGAAGCAAAGAAGCCTGAGGCAAAGGCTTTGTGATGAGATCAGCCGCATTGTCCTCCGTGGGACAATAGGCCACCGCCAGCTCCGAATCCACGATCCGCTCTCGAACATAGTGATACTGAACCTCAATGTGCTTCGTGAGAGCATGAAACACCGGGTTCTTTGCTAGAGCAAGGGCACTCTGGTTGTCCACGCGTAGCTCTGTAGGTCCTGTTGGGGAAAAGCCAAGCTCTGCCATCAAGCGACGGAGCCAAACGGCCTCCATAGCGGTCGAACATAAGGCCCGATACTCAGCCTTTGTAGAAGAAAGTGCCACAGTAGGCTGCTTCTTGCTGCTCCAAGAGACAGCACCAGAGCCAAGGATGAAAGCATAACCTGTAGTGGATTGTCGCGAATCCGCATCACCTGCCCAGTCAGAATCACTCCATCCAGAAAGAGTGATCCCATCTCCATACATGATCCCGTAGGATCGAGTCCCCTATAAATACCGAAGAACACGCAAAGCAGCCCTCCAGTGGTCCTGTGTAGGAGTCTTCATAAAAGAAGACAACAAAGCCACCACAAAAGAGATATCAGGCCGAGTGTGAAGAAGCCATATAAGTGAACCAACAAGGCACCTGTAACCGGTGGCATCAGAAAGGGGAACGCCATCTGCCAAAAGTTTGGACTCAGGGTCCATGGGGCATAAAATAGGTCGACTCTCGGCCATACCAAACTCCGAAAGAAGCTCGGAGATGTACCGGTGCTGCGAGATAAAGATGCCCTGTGCCATCTGATAGATCTCCAGTCCTAGAAAGAAGTGAAGGATCCCTAGATCCGTCATGTCAAACTCTTGTCGTAGAATAGACCGAGTACGCTTCACCAGCGGAGTGTCGCTCCCTGTAATAATAAGATCATCTACATACAAGATAAGCAAAATACAGAGAATCCGCAACCCTAAAGTAGAGGTTGGGGTCATGATCGGAGCGTTGAAAACCACTTTGAAGAAAGAAGCAATCAATCCGCTGGTACCAAGCACGATGAGCCTGCTTCAGGCCATAAAGGGCCTTCCCTAGCTTGTAGACATGATCCTCCTTCCCCTTCACAAGAAAACCGGGAGGTTGTGAAACATAGATCTCCTCTTCAAGGACGCCATTCAGAAAGGTTGACTTGACGTCCATCTAATAAACAGGCCAACGGTGGTGAGCGGCAAGAGCCAAAATAACCTGAATGGTAGACATCCGAGCTGTAGGAGCAAAAGTCTCAAAGTAATCCAAACCTGCTCTCTGTGCAAAACCCTTGGCAACAAGCCTAGCTTTATACCTGTCCAAGGAGCCATCTGCAAGATACTTGGTCTTAAAGATCCATTTCACACCTATCACCTTCCGTTTCTTGGGACGCGATACAAGCTCCCAAGTATGGTTTTACTCGATGGAATCGAGCTCGGCCTGCATAGCCTGTCGCCAAATGTCCTGTGCAAGAGCCTCCTCCACTGTGGAAGGCTCAGAATCCTGAAGAATCTGTGACATAAGAGCATAGTTCACACAGAGTGAACTATCCCGCTGGGCCTGTAAGCGGGCCTACGGTTGCCATCCTTGCAACCGGACTGAATGTTTCTTCATAGTCAATGCCATATGTTTGCGCATACCCCTTGACTACTAATCTTGCCTTGTATATGTTCACAAAACCATCTGCATTGTGCTTCACCTTATAAACCCACTTACAGCCAATTGCATTCTTACCTTTAGGCAAAGGTACCAACTCCCATGTAGCATTTGCTTCCAAGGCATCCATTTCTTCATCCATGGCTTTCTCCCATTTTTCTTTTCCCATGGCTTGCTCAAAAGAAGTGGGTTCTGGTTCCTGTATCACTTTGACCATATATGTATAGTGAATGACTGTAAATCCATCATATTTCAGCCTATCCACAGGATACCTAGCTCTAGTAGACTTGCGCAAAGTAGGTTCACTTCCAGGTGCTCTCAAAACATCCTTGGTCTTCCTTACTCCAGGTATAACAATAGAAGGAATATCCAACTCATCATCAATACTCTGTTCTGAGCCACTGGATTCACCATCCACATAAGAGTGACCTACATTCACATCAAACATGGGTTGATCTACCTTCTCTTTTCCTTTTCGTGAAACCTGCATACCACTATCTGCATTGTTTTGAGGAGATTCTCCTGATCTCAATTTGCCTGTCCATGGCGAAGAATATGAACCACTGCTAGAGGACACTCCAGGTCCACTAATATTTTGTGACTGCTGCTGTGAATTCTGTGCAGCATTACCATTTTGTGCATCTACATCATCAATCACATTTACTGGTTTATACAAGCTACTTATCTCATCAAAAACATCATTTCTGCTCACTATAAACTTACGAGTAGAAGGGTTATAGCATCTATATCCTTTTTGCTGCAGAGAGTAACCAATAAAGATGCACTTCTTAGCTTTTGGATCCAACTTGGATCTCAACTCATCTAGCACATGAACATAGGCAATGCAACAAAAAATTTTTAAATGAGAAATATCTGGTTTTCTACCAGTATACCTCTCCTCTGGAGTCATCCCATGTATTGCTGCAGTGGGAGTCCTATTCATTATGTAGACTGCTGTAGCAACTGTCTCAGCCCAATAAAAATCTTGCAGGTCTTTTTCATTGAGTATGGCACGAGATACCTCTCCAATATGCCTGTTTTTCTTTTCTACAATTCCATTTTGTTGTGGGGTATGACTGCATGAATATTGCTGCTTTATGCCATGCTCCTGCAGGAACCTTGCAAACTCATTTGAGAGGTACTCTCCCCCTCCATCTGACCTTAGGCATTTTATTTGCAGGCCTGTTTCTTTTTCAACCATAGCTTTAAGAGTTTGGAAATGCCCAAAAAATTCACTTTTCTTTTTCATAAAATACACCCAAACTTTTCTGCTATAGTCATCAATAAAAGTGACAAAATAATGACAGCCTCCAAGAGATGCAGCTTTAGTAGTCCACACATCAGAGTGGATTAATTCCAATGGCTTCTTACTCTCTTGAACATGTCTAGGAAATGGTTTCCTTGCCTGTTTTCCAAACTGACAGGCTTCACATACCTTATGCATCTCTGCAACCTTGAATTTTGGCAATCCTGTAACAATATTTTGGGCCTGCATTGATTTAAGTCGCTGTACATTAACATGACCAATGCGTTTATGCCAGATGTCAATATCTGCAACTACACCGGTCCCATGTGCAAACATTGCTGCACTTAATTCAGACATGTCTGCATCCAACCTAAACATTCTGCCATTCTTCTTTTCTTTTGCTATCAAGCGACCTTTATTTTTCATATCCTCAACAAAGCATCCATGAGGATTAAATCTGACCTGCAAGCCCTGCTCAACCATTTGACCAACAGAAACCAGATTCTTGGTGATATTCGGGACATGAAATACATCGGACAGGTATTTCTTTTTCCCATCCTGCATAGATAAAGGAATTTTTCCAATCTGCACAATAGGATGTGCAGTATCATCACCAGTCTCCACAAATCCTGGTTTTTTCATTTTCCTTGCATCCTCCATCCATTTTGCATGACCTGTCATGTGGTTTGATGCACCTGAGTCAACATACCATACATCGTTGCTTTCTTCTGCACTTGTCACATAATTATTCATGTGCTGTACCATAAACAAATGCTCATTTCTGTCATCACCCTGTCTACTAGAAGATGCATAATTCCCTTGTTGCAGTTTTCCATTCATGATGTCATTCTGCTTTTTATAGCAGTCTTTAGCCATATGATCCATTTTACCACAGTAGTAGCATTCAACATTACTGTTTGCATTTTGGCCTCTTTGCCATTCACCACGACCTCTTTGGCTCCCCTGTCTCTAGAGTTACCACGTCCTCCTCCATAGGACTGGTTTTCTTGAGTTTGCTGCATATTCTGATTTCTACCACGGCCTCCAAATCGGCCTCCTCTACCTCTGCCTCTACCTCTTCCAGCATTTGAGTAGAAGACAGCTTCTTTTGAAGTTTCTCCTGAAGAAGATGCACCACAATTTCTCTGCTCCTCAGAAATTAGAAGAGCAATCAACTTCTTAAAATCAGGAAATCTTTCACGGACGGAAATGGATGTTCGGAACTGTGCATAATCCTTTCCTAGACCATTCAAGGTCACAGAAACTAAATCATCATCTTCCACTGGCGACCCAATGGAAGCAAGTGCATCTGTAATCTTCTTCACCTTCATGTGGTAGTCATTGATGCTCATATTTTCTCTTTGCACATTGTGCAACTCTTGCTTGAGCTGCATTTTCCTGGCTTGCGTATTTGTGCTATACATTTTTGACAAAGTATCCCATGCCTCCTTTAGCGTACTTGCATCCTGAATATGCACAATCATAGAGTCTGAAATGTTGATAGACAGCCAATACATAACTTTCTTGGCTCTCTCATGCCATGCTTTGAATGCCTGCATTTGCTGTTGATTGGGAACATAAGGAAGAACTGGTTCTTCTTCATTTCCTGCAACAAATTCCCAATATCCTTTTCCCATAAGGAAATTCGTCATTCTAAACTTCCATGCTTGGAAGTTGTTATTGTCAAGCTTTTCAGTTACAATCTGTGAAAGAGAATCAGACGCCATTACAGAATACTGCAAAAAATTCTGTCACTGCAGAGAACACAGCTTCAGCCTCACAAGGGCAAATCTGCAAAACTGACGAAAGTGGTATTTAACTGCACAGTCACTTCCTAGTGACGATTTTGCATCAACAAGCAACGAGGATGATTTTATAACTCCCAATGTCTCTGCGCATAGGCATACGATGCAATTTCTACAGTAACTTTTCACCGACTTGTAGAATAGTGGCTGCACAGCATAAAACTGGGCCTTTTCCTGAGTGCGTGCAGAAAACTTCCGCCTCCAAAACAGGCCCTGAAATGGCCTCAAATAAAAAAAACAGGGTCGCCGAGGGCTAAAGCCTGACCCGCAGCATATATTGCCCTCTTGCTTCACCGCGAAGGGCGTCTCAACCTGAGACAATGCACTCTTGCAATTTCCGGCTGTGCTACCTGCAGAGATCTGCTCCCAAAACAGAAAATGAAAGCAACACTGCTCCTCTTACCAGAACACCACGAGCTTGGCTTGCTTTCTTGAGCTTCTTACCACGAATAAGGCTGTGATACCATGTCAAGATTGTGGGAGAGAAGGAAGGAGTCTCACTTGTAGCTTTCTTGCTTGCACAATGGGGGAATACACACAGAGGTGGAGGCTGAAAACAGTTTTCCTCTTTTTAGTTGTGTAAGCCAAAAGAACTCTCATACAAAGAAATAGAAGAACCCTATATATGGGTCTCAAACCAAACTCAACTAACTAAGGTGGTATACTAACTGAGCCATGAACTAGAGTAGATAAGTATAGGTGTCATGTAGCTATTATTCATGGGCGGTGTACCAACCGCATCTGCAACTGACACGTTGGTGACATAAATGCACAACGGTCACCCTGGCATATCATGAGTGGAGCTCGATATCTCAACCCATAGGTCCGCAAAGGTCAGTGCGAACCAATTTAAGCGGAGAAGAAGCCCTCCTGGAAGCAACCTGTGGGTGAGGTTGCCTATGTTGCTTGCCCCTCAAGCAGCTGGGGCATAAAGTGTGGAGAGGAGGGAAATTGGGAAGTCCCTCCACCATATTCCTTCAAGAAGCCCGTCAAATAGAATCAAGGTTTAGATGCCCATAATGAGTATGCCAAAGCATCCCAAGCTCGTGGGAAGCCCTGGCAGCCAAGGCTGTGAGCTGGTAGAGCCCACCCTCTTGTGTACCTGTCCAAAGAGCATCACCTGTAGAAGCATTCTCCACTGTGATTGCATCCTGTGTAAAAATGACTCGGGTACCTAGCTGAGTAAGACCATGCACAGACAATAGGTTAAAACCCAAATCAGGTACATAAAGAACTTTGGCGAAAGAAGACTGCTTGTCAGAAAACATAGGTAAAGGCCCCACGCCTTGAACAGGAACTGTAGAGTTGTCACCAATGGTGACAGTGCCCCCTCTCGAACGAAGATCCTGAAGCCAATCCTGTCTAAAGGTCATATGAGAAGATGCTCCGCTGTCCATGAGCCAAGGCTTCTCCTGAGTGGTAGAAGCTAGGGCTGTATCCTCCTCAACAAAGACATGCACAAAAGCTGACTCTATCATGGCTGGGGCCACCTTGGAGTCCTCCTTGGGCTTCAAATGGGGGTACTTTTGCCAACACTTCTCCTCGGGATGAGTGCCCTTCCCACAGTGTGGGCACTTGGGCTTCTTCTCCTTCGCATCCTTCTTGTCCTTGGCCTTCGCCTTTTGTTGCTTCTTCTTCTTGCCGCCACTGGTACCTGCAGTAAAAGCCTTGGTGGAGCCACTGGCACCCACCTCTCTGAGATGCTCGTCATGCTCCAAGACAAGCGGGGAAAGTTCCTCCCATAGAAGTTTCTCGCGGGTCCTCGAGGTGATGAGGCTGGTGTAGAGGACATCATACCGGGGAGATGGCAGTTGAGTCAAGAGAATCATCGCCATATCTCGGATGAAATCACCTGACCAAGAGAGGCTAGCTTGCCTCGCATGTCCTCCATCTTCGTGATATGCTCCTTCATGGAAGAAGAATCATCAAGACTGAGCATCTGCAACTTCTTCTCCAAAGAAATCTTGTGGGCGAACGTCTTATGCTGGTACAAAGATGCAAGCTTCTTCCATACTTCTGCTGCCGTCTTTAACCTGTGAACATGAACAAGAACCGAGTCGTGAAGACTCATAAAGAGAAAGGAATGGGCTCTAGAGTTGAGCCTATCCCACAAGGCTGCACGGTCCATAGAATCTCCATCGGACGAATCCACGGGGGGACGGTCGATGGGTGAAGAAACGAGCTCCCATAGGTCGAATGTATCGAGGATGCACTCCACCTTGCACGACCAAAGGGAATAGTCGGAACCGTCCAACTTGTCTTCCTTCGGAAAGGAAGGGAGTATGGGCACCTGTATGGAGGGAATCAAGGAAGGCATCCGGACATTTGAAGAAGTCTTCACTGATGGAACCTTCACTGTAGATGGAACCCTTTGAGATGCATGGACTGAAGAAGGACGGGTGCGAGGAGACTCCTCCCGTCGTCGATCACGAAACTCCTGATAATCCTGTCTGTGCTTAGAGGAATGATGTGAAAGAAGCTCATCCTCTGAGTCGTCAAAGCCTGAAAACTGATAAGACATCTTCCAAATCTGCAAACACCAAATACACCAAAGAAATCTTTGCCGATGCCGAAGGATGACCAGCAGAAGGGTCACCAACCACCAAAACGCAAGCTGTGGAGGCCTAAAACCACCTGGAGCTGCAAAATGCAATGATGTCTAATGAAGATCACCTAGACAGAAACCGCCAAACACAAAACGCATCTTGGGAGATTGGCGCCTGCAAGAAAAGGGCCCACAGAAGGTGGAACAACCTCCAGAACAGCAAAACGCAGCCTGGAGTAGTGTCGCCTAGCTGTAGGAATGGCCACCTGGCAGAAAACGGACCCAAGAGAGGAGTGTTGATGATGTGGCAACCTCAGAAACAGCCACTTGCAGCAAACGCAAGAGTTGGAGCCGCTAGTATGAGCCGCCTTGGCTGTTGGGAAGGAATCGACAGCAGCAGAAAAAGGGGATGGTGTCTCTCCGTCGGGGAAGATCCTCCGTGCTCTCAGTTAGGCTCTGATACCATGTGAGAGTGTGCAACGGAAGAAGAAACACGAACACAGAGGAGAGAGAGAGAAAGCAGAGAATGAAGGAAGAAAATCTGCACTGACTGAAATGAATGCTGAATACTATGAAATGGACTGATTAGTCCTTGCATGCAGGCCGAAGCGTCAGTGAGGGCACCAGATCAGGTTGGAAACAAGGGCAAAACCAATGCCGAAGTGGGAGAGGAGAGAGATTGTGCTGAACCTGCGAAAAACGTGTATGGCTGATGGGGGCTGCTATATATAGCCCCCCAACCATAAAACTGGTCGACTGGCCAAAAACCGGCCGATTGCACCAACAAGCAGCCTCTAAAGGCTGACTACCACAAAAAACAGCTACATCTAAACTGACAGAGTTCCTCTGTCTCTTGCCAGACTCTGACAGGAGCTCACAACCAGGAGATGACAGACTGACACTGAAATAGAGCAGGCTAACAGTTTTGTGTTCTGCGTTTTGCGTTTAGGGTTTCACAGTGGATAGCCCCAAAAAGGGGTTGGGCGTCCATAATGGGGAACCACCCTAGACAATTGATGCTCTCCCTCCGAGCACCACCCTAGACAGTCTCTTGCCTATTTATAGGTTGTCTCTGTCACTCATTTTTCACGGCTGATTCATTCAATCCGTCACTTCTTCTCTCCAGCCTCTCCACTGCCTTCACACCCCTTTAGGAGGACATTGGGGTTTGTGGTTCGTGGCTATCTTCATCATCTTCCTTGTGCTATGGCACCCTTGTTCCCTTGTATCACATTCCCTCCATGATTTAGATCTTTATCATTCCATTCATCAAAGTTTATTCTCTCTTCTCTTCTCTTCTCAGTGTTAACCGAGTTCACTCCTTGTTCCTTCCCGCAAACCCTACTATCTTGCTAGTCCTTGCCTATTTCGAATAGGCTTGGTAGAGCACTGCTATGGATTTTATCGTTGAGCTTCTTAGGATACCTATAGGGAGTGATGGGATATGGACCATTATTTGTAGGTTAGTAAGTATGCCCATTTTATTCCAGTGAGGAAGAAGATAAAGGTTGATCATATGACATGTTTATTTTTATATCATGTGTTTAAGTGTCATGGCATGCTAGAGTTGATCATCAGTGATTGAGACCCTCAAATGACTAGTTTGTTTTGGAAGGGGTTGTCTAAAATTATGGGTACCACGCTGAAATTTTCTTCGTCCTTCCATTTGCAAACAGATGGTTAGTCAGAAGAGGCGAATTCCACAATGCTTGATCTTTTGAGATGTTATTTATCAAAGCATAAGTCAAAGTGTGAGTAATATTTGCCTTTGGTAGAGTTTGCATACAATAATATAGTGCATAGTTCCACTGGCAAAGCTTCATTTGAGGTTGTGGAAGGTGGTAAGAACCAAAGGATAAGATCTTTGAGTGTGATTGGTATGTAGAAAACATAGGTGAAGCCTATGCAAAGATTAAGTATGCTCTTCAGAGGTCTCAAGAGAAGCAAAAGAAGGTGGCTGATTGCCATTGATGTGCTTTGTAGTTTGCAGAGGGCGATTATGTATTGCTACATTTTGAAAAGGCAAGGCTGAAAAAGATGAAAGGTAGAGAGAGTTTGTATTCCAAGTCGAGAATGAGATGCTATGGGCCCTTTTAGGTATTGCCAATTGGAGAGGATCAACAATATTACTTTATAGGCTGAAATTGCCTCTAGACTGGTGGATACATAATCCCTTTCATGCGAGCTTGTTGAGGCATTTTCATGGTGATGTGCTTGAGGATTTATCTATTAGAGTGCAGTGAATGTGGAAGCGTACGACGGGTCTGAAAGAAAATGAATAGTAGAAAAGAGGGAGAGAGAAAAGAGACAATAGAACACAGAAATCTGCATAGATGAATGTTGAAATGAAGAAGGTAGATGTATACATGAACTATAGAATGTATCTCCGTGAGAGCCGATGTCTCTCTCCACTTGAAAACCAAGTGAATGAGGACTAGAGTAGGCTAGGCAATGAATAGGCCAAAATAAGCCTTGCCATACGCACAAAGAAAAGCTGCATATGCAATGGTTGATGGCTCCACTACAAGCTCTTTCAAGGCATCCGCGAACTGGCTAGTCAACACATTAATAGTCTTTGCAAACTCTTTTTGCTTTTCTGCATCTAGTAGTACATGAGCCTCATAGGCTTCCTCATAAGCACTTACAAAATCTGTATATACATGGTCCATCTCATATGCTTTAGGCTTGTTCAAGACATCTTCTGCATGGGTACTCAAAGCAGCAATAGTAGCTGGATAGATATCATCTGTGTGGAGATCCAAAGCATCAATAGTATCTGTAGAAACATCATCTGAATGGTGACTCAAAATATCACATGTATTGGTAGAGACATCATCGGTATGGGAGCTCAAAGCATCACTAGTCATTGCATAAGCATCCTCTGTAGGGCTAATCACAGCCTTAGTATTTTCAGCATAGGCATTCGCTGCATAAGTGTTGAAATCCTCAGTAGACTCATCAGAAACATCCATAGTAGGTCGACGCTCAGCCTCTGTAGCAAGTAGTGAAGCCTGGGCAAAAGCCTGTACCTCCTCTATAAGTTCATCATCCATTGGCTGCATATGCATCCGTAATTCCTCCTCTTTCCATATCTGATAGGCCTCTTTTGTTTGTATTCTTATTCCTTCCTCTTCCCACCTCCTTTGTTCTTCCTCTTCCTATTTCACCCATTGCTGATGATGATAAATCACCCATTGTTGATAATTATATGCCACAACAAGCCTCATAAATAAATCCCCAAATTTCTTTCAAAATTTGTAAGTTACATAAGTTACATATCCAAGCTCAATCATCTGTATACTAGAATCCACCACTCGCTGTACCTTTTGTGCACAAAGCATATTTTTATCCATAGAATCTTCATGTGTCCCTAGGTGCTTGTACGCTACAACAAGTCTCTAACATACACCCAAAAGTTCCTTTCCAATTGCATCATCTATGTAATTAAGAACAAACGACTGTTTAAGGTACTCCATGACCTACAATATCTGTTGCCCAAAAAGTATATTCGCATTTGCATCCATACCAGCATTCATAACTGACTTTTTACCATGGCTTTACGTTGGTTTACCAAAGATGTTGGAGCAATGCGTGCTCGACGGCCGGAAGACGTTGGGTCTCGTGAAGCAGGCACAACAAGGCAGAAACTGGTACTCGTGGAAAAGAAGACGGAAATGCTAGAAAAACACGGGAGTAGACACCTTGTCAGATCCTGTGAGCAACTCAATACACATCAAACATACTCTAGGCAACCGGCCTATAACTCGACTCCTCTCCCAGCAATCGCTCTTAGGAGAACACTGACTCTTGATCACTCATATAACTTAGCTCGTATAGAGTAGATCCTAACATGACATTACATTTTGGTGAAATCCTTGGTTTCCACCACATAAAACTTCAAGTTATAGCTCTAGTGGTTGCTATGTAACTCCTTTTCCTGTGATTGCTTAAGCTATCATGGCTTAGAATACATAATCAAATCTTTCTCAAGAAGCCGCTCAAGAAAACTCTTCAGTCAAGACACTTGTAGAAGCCTGCACCAGAGTAGTGAGCCAGCCAGCCAGTTCGTCTGCCCTCCGGTCTGCGCCTTGCGCCAGTTCTCTTAGTGCGCCGCCAGTCTGGGTAGTGCTTCTGTCTGGTGCATTGCCTCCATAGGTGCCAGATCCCAGCGCCTGCTCTTCCGTCAGCCGCCGGTTTGGGCAGCACTTCTGTCCAGTGCGCCACCTCCATAGATGCCAAATCCAACTGTCCATCACTTGCCTGCAGCCATTAGACAGGCTGCGCCTCCAGTACTGCGCTGCTTATCCAGCCCACCCTGCTAGGTAGAGTCGCCGCTGGGCTAGCTCGCCCGCTAGCTGCTTTGTCCACCACCTGCGCCGCTATCCCGCGACCTCCAACTGCACCCGCCAGTCCAGCAGCTGAGAATTAGATGTAAGAGATTTTTTAAAATTATTTTTAAATTCAGATTTACTTCTAGGGAAAGGATTTTTTGCTTGGGAAGGGAATCTTAAATTTTGCATGTGTCCAAGACACAACTACAGGAGAGCTTTTGTGTATTTTGTGCCAGATATTTGGGGCTTTTGCAGTTAGCTTAGTGATTGATAAATGTACATTTGTGTCACTCTAAAATAGACTTTCGTGCATTTTGGGACAAGAATATGTGGGGCTTTTGTATTTTCAATGCTGTAGAGCATTAATTGCACCTTTGACAGCGTGCATTTTAGACAATTTTGACAAAGTGTGCTTAAATTTGTTAATTACAGCAAAGTACTTGGTGTAAATTCTGGAAATTCTGAGATTTCCAGGTTGGTCCAGCTTGTGACATTGCTCTTTTGCTCTCTAATCAACATCATTTATCATGGCAAATCAGGGAGGTGATGTATTTAATTACATATCCAAGGAGGATAGGTTGGATGGTAACAACTATTCCCTCTGGTCCTTCATGATGAAGAATGTGTTAATTATGAAGAATCTTTGGGATTATGTCAGTAGTGAAGAAGTTAGGCCCGGAGTTGTGGCTCCTCCTACTCCTCCTCTAGGAGGACGTGGACAGCTGGCAACTCAGCTTGTTTAGCCTGCTCCAACTCAACCACTTTCCCAAAGATTAGTAGCACAAAAGACATGGGATACAAGGGATGCATAGGCTTTGTCACTGATTGCATTGGCAATTTAGCGGTCTATCATCCCTCACATTCGGTTTGTAGCTTCTTCACGAGAAGCCTAGCTGATCTTAGAGTAGATGTTTGCTGGAAAGAATGAGACGCGCATCTCTTTCTTGAAGAAGGAGCTTGAGACAGTGAAGATGGATGAGGGTGATTCTATGTAGGATCATTTGAATATAAAATTTAGGACTTGTGTGAGGAGCTTATGAATGTAGATGAGTATTAGTCAGATGCGCAGATGATATCTACTACCTTGAATTCATTGCCACCCTTGTACTTGGCCTTTCATACGGCCTTGAACCTCACCATGAGGATTGCCCCACAACCACTCACTTTTCTTCAGCTAGTCAGTTTGCTATTAGAGCAAGAGAAGACATGAAAGAACAGTGGTGTGGATGTTATAGCCTCTAAGCAGGCTTTTATGGCAAGGCAGAAGGGTAAAGGCAGCCAAGCAAAGAATGCTCCACAGAGCCCTGGGACTTCAGGCACTTCATAGGGCAATAAGAAATAGAGGGGCACGCAAGCCAAAAACGGCAAGTGCCACTATTGTAAGAAGCCAAGACACTATATCATTGAGTGTAAAAAGCACATAGCCAAGGAGAAGGAGGAGTCAGGGATGTCTGTTTCTAATGCGCCTTCTATTGCTACTACTGAGTCCATATCCTTTATTGTAGACAGGGACTTGTTTTTACACATGCAGTTATGACTCTTCTTGGGCTGATAGAGCATTTAACTCTACTGAGGATGTGGGTACATGGTTTTTTGACAGTGGTGCTTCTAGGCACATCACATCTCGCAGAGATTTGTTTGCTTCTGTGATTGTAGTTCCGGTTGGTAAGTTTGTACAGTGTGCCAACAATGCATTGTACCCTATTAGAGGTATTGGGGAGATTGTGTTGACAACCATTGATGGCTCTATTCTCCACTTGTAGGATGCCTTGTTTATGCCAGGCATAAATAAGAATTTGTTATCTATTTCTTCTTTGGCAAGGTGTGGTTTGTAGGTCACCTTTGATGATGACAAATGCATGGTGAAAGATAAGGAACACATGACTTTGGTTTTGACAGACACTCTATGTCATGGGTTATATGAGTTGGATGCTTTTTCAATTGATCAGTCAGTCTATCTAGCATCCACTCTTACTCCTGCTATGTCACAAGCGGAGTTATGGCATGCTCGCATGAGGCATGTTAACTATGGTAGCTTGATGCTTATGGAGCGTACACACATGCTTGATGGTTTACCTCTCTCGGAGAGATCTCCTGAGCATTTATGGGAGGGCTGTATTTTAGGGAAAATGCATCGTTTTTCGTTTCTTGGTGATGTTGCTTTTAGAGCAACTGCCAGATCACAGATTGTGCACTCAGATGTATGTGGTCCTATGCAGACAGAGTCATTGGGTGGCTGTTGCTATTTTGTCACTTTCATTGATGACTTTACTCGTTTTTGCTGGGTCTACTGTTTGGTTAAAAAGTCACCTCATTTGCACATTTGTCTCTGTCAGTGTTAATCGTTTATTTACTTTTGTATTGGTTTCTGCCTTGGAATCTGTGCTTGGTTTTCAGTCGAGGTGGTTTTTATCACTATCTAACTTTTTGGGAAAAAAGAAACAATTGATCCCCCAAACATGGACATGAAGATGAAAGCTGAAAAGGCCTGCATTTGTCTACAGGTCTCATTTTGTTGACCTAATTTGACCATGTGTTCTGGTTTATTTAATCTATCAGTAGTTGACTATGTTTCTGGTGAACTTAGTCTATCAGATGAATGAAAAAACTCTCAAATTCGGGTGTGTTCTCTTTCTTTGTTCACCTTTGACAAGATTGTTCTATTGTGGCATATTATGTTGTGACAGGCTAGCACATCAAGCAAGAAGAGAAGAAAGAAGTTATTGGTCTATATGGTCCCAATGTCAAATGGGGAGCACATTGTTGATGTAGAGGCAAATAAAAATAGTACCTCAACTTATGGACCATCCGAGACCAATAGCAAACTGGCCAAAAAATCTAAAAGCCGGTGGATGATGAGACCTCTACGATTAGTAAAAAGGAATGGCATCGATGGTGTACCAGAGTCACAAAATGCTCATGAAGTTAAAAATGAGAAGTCTGACTTGCTGGAAAAGGTAGTTCTGACTGGTTTACTTGCTCCTGATAAAAAGAAACGCCGGGCAAATGTTGAACCACTTCAGGCCATGGCCCGGCTGACAACAAGGAAGTTTGAGTGGGCAACTCACTCATCAAGTTTGACAGATGTTGTGGCAGTAAGTGTTAGGTTGCATTAAGATGTTTCTTGTTTTTTGTCTTCTGCCATTGTTTTGTAACTCAGAGCACTGTTCAGCTATGCTGTTGTGTACCACTGCAATGAAAACATTCTCATTTTTCTTTCCAGGAACATTGTCTTATGCTCCTTGTACTGCATTAGTGCCTGTAGTGCTATTTTCCTGCCTTTGCTAATGATATTTGTTTTCCCAAAAATGTTAGTGTGATTAGAAGGAAGTCAATATAATATGTTAGTTCAACGGTCTGTGAAACAGACAAACAGAAAACTTCGCACTAGCTCAGGTACCAGCTCATGAGGTGGCAGGACACGATTGAATGCTTGTGTATAGTCAATCTCTTGAACTTTTGTCTTTCCTCTGACCAGCAAACATATCAGCTGCTAAGCATTCAAATGTAGGTGATCCTGTGTTTTACTTGATGATTGACTTGCAAAGTGTGACTAACAGCAAGTACTCCACACATTTGTACTAGTACTTTTTTGTTGGATATGCAAGCATTGGGCTTCAGGCTCTATTGGGTGCCAATCTCATGACTTTGTCCTCCCTTCAAATTGAATTTGTAACAAGTTGACACAGACTATGTGAGCTAAAATGAATATGGATTCAAAGAGAAGTCATTACTACTACAGGCTCTGCTTTTTTCATTGTCACTTGAAGAACACAGTCTGAACTCAGTGTCAGACTGTAACATGATTGAAGTATGTTGATATGCCACACAGCACTTGGCTGGTATTATGTAGGGACACTCTTGAACATAGTGTTCTTTTCACTCCTTGACTGACCATCATTTGTGGTATATGCCAATGCCTGAAATTCCTAATGTATTTAAGCAAGCAAAGCTGCCCTGAACTGCTAAAAAGATGCTGTTCTGGGCTGAGTGATGCTTACATAATCAAACACCGGCTTTGGTGCAGGAAAACACTGCTGCTCACAAAATTATAAAATTTGAGATTCAAGCTCATCTATGTCACCATCACTGACACTAGAGAGCTGTCGCTTAGCTAGACTAGACATGTGCATGCCTTAAATAAGTCGGATAGGTTAACCCTAGTTAGTCAATCATGGTCAGCTGCTGGACCCATCTTTTACATTATGGTTGTAGACTAAGTGTGCAATACATGAATGAATAATGGGAACATAAGGGAACACTGCTCTCTGTTGCAGCTCCATGTCTTTGTCTATCTTTCTCCTCTCTTCTTTTGACATGGCATCAGAGGAGGAGAGCTTGACCTCATAGTGCACGGGAGCTCGGCTTGAAGGAGCTGGAATGTAGAGATCTGTGTGTGGTCTGCAGAAGTGAAGACCTGTCCTGGAGTGCTGTCAGCCATAGTTCAAGATCTAGGTATGTATTTGAAGTATACCTTCTACACAGTGATTAGAGCCGATTGAGGCTTGTAGGCAAGATGTATTGGCATGTAATGGGGGCTCTTGACAATGAGCATTGGCATCATGAATAGCAGCAGCAAGTCTGCCTACTTTCAGCATAATGGCACCTGTTTTTAAGCAATGTGACTTGACTGAATGCATTGGTTCATACTTGACCACTTTTACCTATCACGAGTCTGCTATTGGGTGCTATATCTATATGGTGGAGCACATGAACATGAGCATCAAAGCCCTCACTTACAGCAGCATATTCAGCAAATGATTCAGCATAGTTGCAGCAGATCTGTGCCTGGTCTATGTCATGGGAAATGGGCAGCATCAACTAATGTACATGATTATTGTTGTGCACTAATGTATGGGGCATGTCTGGCACTATTGAGTGCTTATCATTGACTTGATATTAAGCACCACATTACACATTACACCATTTGCAACAGCAGGTCTGGCGGTGATTCAGCATGCTTCTGGTTGTTTATTGATCCTTATTTGGCAGGACAACAGGGTATATGGGCAGCATAACATATGCTCAGTATATGCATGATATATTGGGACTATTGTTGGCTATTTATTGGAGCCTCTCAGGCATTGTGGTGTGTCCATAAATGAGCTTTTGCAGATCTGAAAACTGTCTAAAATCTGAGTGGACAGCAGCTCAAATTGTTCCTGATGGCTGTCCTACACTGGTAGTGACTAAAAGCACTCTTGATGTAGCACTGAAGTTTGTATTTGCACCTACAATGCTTGGTTAGTGCCACATAGTTGTGAGCTGACTTGTGGCTGGTTATGAGTATTGAATGCTCAGTTTTGGACAGTTTTGCTGCTGGTTATACAGTTGATTGGGACACGGTTGATGCAAATTTCTGGGCACATTCATCAGAAATTTTGGGGCTTTTATGTTTTCTGGAAACATTGGCATACGCTATAGTCATTGACAGATTGTTTTGACAAACCCGAGGCAAGAAAATTTGGGGATTTTGCTGGTACAATGTTGCTGAACACTGATTGCACGTTGGATTGCGTGCATAACAGGCAGTTTTGATAGAGTGCACCTCTGTACACTAATTGCAGAAAGTTATTTCCTGCAATTTCTGGAAATTTTCAGATTTCCAGTGTAGTCCTGCTTCGACATTGCTCTTTTGCATTTTTTGGTAATTGAAAATTGTGGCAAATCAGGGAGAAGATGTTTTCACCTATGTATCCAAGGAGGACAGATTGGATGGAAATAACTATTCACTTGGGTCCTTCATGATGAAAATGTACTAATGGCCAAAAATCTTTGGGATTATGTCAGTGGAGAAGAAGCTTGACCTGGAGTTGTGGTTCCAGTTACTCCTCCTCCACGAGGACGTGCACCACGGGCACCTCAACCTGCTCCATTTCAGCCACTTCCCCAAAGAACAGTAGCTCAAAAAGCATGGGATACACGGGATGCACAGGCTTTGTCGCTGATTGCATTGGCAGTTCAACGATCAATCATCCCCCACATTTGTTCAGCAACTTCTTCACGAGAAGCTTGGCTAACTTTGAAGTAGATGTTTGCAAGCAAGAATGAAACTCGCATCTCTTTCTTAAAGGAAGAGCTAGAGACATTGAAAATGGATGAAGGTGATTCTATTCAGGATCACTTGAACAAAATTCAAGACTTGCGAGAGCAACTCATGAATGTTGATAAGTACTATTCGGATGCACAAATGATATCTACCACTTTGAACTCATTACCCCCTTCGTACTTGACTTTTCATACGGTCTTAAATCTCACCATGAGGATTGCCACACAGCCAATCACTTTTCTTCAGTTAGTTAGTTTGCTTCTAGAGGAGGAACAAACACGGAGGAATAGTGGTGTGGATGCTATAGCCTTTGAGCAGGCTTTTATGGCTAGACAAAAGGGCAAAGGCAGCCAAATGAAGAATGCTCCGTAGAGCTCTGGGACTTCTGGCACATCACAGGCAAACAAAAAACAAGGGGACACACAAACCAAAAAGGACAAATCCCATTATTGCAAGAAGCTAAGTCACTACATCACTGAGTGCATAAAAGCGCATTGCCAAAGATAAGAAAAAGGAGTCAGGAATGTCTGTTTCTGACGCTCCTTTCACTGCTACTGAGTCCACGTCCTTTGTTGCAAACACGGACTATTGTTTTTACACATGCAATTATGATACCTCTTGGGCAGATCGAGCATCCAGCTCTACTGAGGATACAGGTACTTGGTTTTTTGCCAGTGGTGCTTCTAGGCATATTACATCTCGCAGAGATTTATTTGCATCTCTTCATGCAGCTCCAGTTGGGAAGTCCGTACAGTGTGCCAATAATGCATCATACCCCGTTAGAGCTATTGGTAAGATTGTGCTCACAGTCATTGATGGCTCAATTCTCCGCCTACAGGATGCTTTATTTATGCAAGGCATAAAGAAGAATTTGCTCTCTATCTCTTCTTTGGCACGTTGTGGATTGCACGTCACATTTGATGATGACCGATGCATGGTGAGAGACAAAGAACACATGACTTTGGTCTTGAGAGGCACTTTATGTCATGGGCAATATGAATTGGATGCTCTTTCAGTTGATCAGTCAACGTATTTGACATCCACTCTTACTCCTGCTATGATACAGACAGAGTTATGGCATGCTAGGATGGAGCATGTGAACTTTGACAGCTTGTTGCTTTTACAGCATACGCAGATGCTAGATGGATTACCCCTACTGAAGAGACCTCCTGAGCACTTGTGCGAAGGATGTATTTTGGGGAAAATGTATCGTTTTTCGTTTCCCCGTGATGTTGCTTTTCGAGCAACACCCAGGTTGCAGTTAGTGCATTCAGATGTATGTGGGCCTATGCAGACAAAGTCATTGGAAGGATGTTACTATTTTGTGACTTTTATTGATGACTTTACTTGATTTTGCTGGGTCTACTCTTTGGTCAAAAAGTCATAAGTGTATGATGCATTCTTGGCTTTTATTACACTTGTTGAAAACCAGTTTGGTTGTAAAATTAAGACTCTCCGTTTGGACTGAGAGGGGGAATACATGTTCTTTATGCTGAATTCCTTTTTGAAGTAGAAGGGCATTGTCCATCAGTACACAACTGCTCATACTCCACAGCAGAATGGGATTGCAGAGAAAAAGAATTGGTCACTCATGGAGATGGCCAGATGTATGTTGAAGGCAGAGCTTGCTTCACAGTTTCTAGATGGAAGCCGTCATGTGTGCTTGCTATGTTTTGAACAGATTCCCCACCAAAGCTTTGAAGAAAATTACACCTTTTGAGGCTTGGAACAATCAAAAACCTTCTGTTGGACACTTTCTACCTTTGGGTGTCTTGCATATGCACATATTTCAAAGGTACTCGGGAAAAAGTTGGATAACAAGGCTCTTAAATGCATTTTTATGGGATATAGCAATGAGAGCAAAGGCTACATGCTCTATGATCCTGTTTCGAAAAAGGTGTTTGTGAGTAGGGATGTACTATTTGATGAAAAATCAGAATTGTCCCTGTTTGGTTTAGACACATATCAGGCTGCCCGTGATGTATTTGAAGGGCTGTTGCCCATTATATTTGGTGATTCAGCTGGAGTTTCAGCAAGTGAACTCAATGTTCAGCCAGCTACTCCTTTGGAAAATGCAGAAAATCAACCATTGGCTGATCTGAATATTTAGCAAAGT
The DNA here is from genome assembly GCF_053477565.2 of Lygodium microphyllum. Classification (NCBI taxonomy): domain Eukaryota; kingdom Viridiplantae; phylum Streptophyta; class Polypodiopsida; order Schizaeales; family Lygodiaceae; genus Lygodium; species Lygodium microphyllum. The sequence continues at coordinate 35,293,432 of NC_141143.1, read as the reverse complement.
GCTGAAACTGAAATTCAGCAAGAGCTTATGCACAGTCAGGAGGCAAGACAAATGCCTAGATGGTATTTACAGACTATGAAAGATAGTCATCTGGATGCACCCATGGCTGGTCGTATTAGAAGGCAAGCTCGTCTGCGTGATACTGCACATACCATGGAGTTTGTTAGGGCAGCAAGCACCCTTGACGAAGAAGAGCCTGAATGTTTTGATGATGGACAACAGAGTGTGCATTGGATGGCATCAATGAAAGCTGAATTGGATTCTATCACTAAGAATCAAACATGGGATTTGGTGTCTTTGCCATTTGGGAAGAAAGCCATAGGAACAAAATGGATCTACAAGCTGAAATGGAATGTAGATGGATCCATTGACAAATACAAAGCAAGGCTTGTAGCTAAAGGTTATACACAAAAATAAGGCATTGACTATGAGGAGACATTTGCTCCTACTTCCCGTATGACGACCATCAGGTCTATGGTTGCTCATTATGGATGGACTGTGCATCAGTTGGATATTAAAACTGCATTTTTACATGGGGAACTTCATGAGGAAGTATATGTACAACAGCCCATTGGTTTTGCAGTTGAGGGCTTGGAACACTTGGTCTGCAAGCTGATGAGAAGTTGGATGTTTTGAGGATGCACAACATAGCGTGTATTGGATGGTAGTAATGCAAGCTGAGTTTGATTCCATCAGAAAGAATCAAACATGGGATTTAGTGTCTTTGCCTGTTGGGAAGAAAGCCATTGGTACAAAGTGGGTCTATAAGCTGAAAAGGAGTGCAGATGGATCCATTGACAAATGTAAGGCCAGTCGTGTGGCCAAGGGCTACGCACAGAAGAAAGGCATTGACTATGAGGAGATATTTGCTCCTACCTCTTGCATGACTACCATTAGGTCTATGGTTCCTTGGGTTGCCAATTATGAATGGATTGTGCATCAACTTGATATAAAGATTGCATTCTTACATGGGGAACTTCAAGAAGAAGTGTATGTACAACAGCCCACTGGTTTTGGAGTTGAGGGATCTGAACACTTGGCCTGTAAGCTGAAAAAGGCTTTATATGTTTTGAAACAAGCTCCTCAAGCTTGGTATGCAAAGATTGATGCCTTTTTACTCAGCCAAGGTTTCATAAATAGCTCATTAGAGTCTACCCTTTACGTATGTAAAGAGGGGGGATCGTTGCTGGTCATATGTCTCTATTTTGATGATGTTTTGCTTACAAGGATACATGCTGATTAGATTTTAGCATTCAAACCAAAATTTGCAGCAAATTTTTGAGATGTCAGATTTGGGGCCTTTGCACTATTACTTGGGCATTTAGTTCATTCATGATGCTAGCGGCATTGGATTGTCACAGTCGAGATACATTAGTAAACTTCTTGAGAGGTTTGGCTTACAAGATTGCAAGCCAATTTGTACATCAATGGAACCTGGACTGAATCTGTCATTGCATGATGACAGTGACTTGTTTGATATCCATACATATGCTCTAGTAGTTGGATGTCTTATTTATCTATGTAATAAAAGGCCAGACATTTAGTTTGTAGTTTTAGCCCTGAACATATATATGCATCAGCCACGCATGTCACATTGGTAAGCTGTCAAGCGTGTTTTCCGTTACTTGCAAGGTACTAGGACTCTTGGATTGCTTTATGCAAAGGGGGGACCATTGCACTTACATGTTGTTGAGATGTTGGCTATCACACCCAGCTTAGCCTCTTTGTATGGAGCAGTGTGGGCTCAAGATGCAAAATCCCATATGCACAGTGGTGGAAAGTGTAGCCCAGTTTATCCCTAGAAAGCATTCTACTTGCTCTCTTTTTTAATGCAATGTCATAGTACTTTTGTCCTTTCAGCAAAGTATCAATGTCATTGTCAACACACAAGATTGTGTTTACGAGTCCAAGTCTCAATCTTGGAATCTAATTCACTTGTGTGACAGCTAGTCTTAATGTCTATGTCCTCATGAGCTCACTCTTCCTCTTTCAACCTCCATACCCATGTCCTAGATCCATGTATTTTCACATGATATCAAAACCCCGTCGGGGGCATGGCCTAGCTCATGTTAGATTCCTTGTCTGCTCTTCCAGCTCCTCTTCATCATTGCTCAGCTCAAGTCCAGCTCTGAAGGTCTCATCTTCCACCTCCATCTCCACTTAACCTTTCTTGGCAGCCATAGCCAGCGTGTACCTACCCTGCTTGGAGCTTTCATATCTCTCAATCCAGGCCATATCTCACTGAGCTTCCTTTTGGAGAATTGTTTCTCTACTTCCAATGCTTCTCTGTGGCACTTCAATTGCTAACATTGGTGGAGTATACTTCCAGCATTGTAGAAATTTGCCATTGCTGCCCTGTTTGCACCTGTTCGTGTTCGTACTGATGGCGCGCATTGTGCAGGTCACGATCCTCCTCACCAAGATCATGGGGCAACTGGAGCTTCATACCAGGCTACCTCCCACCAGGGTTGTCATGTCTGACGGCGTTTGATTAGTACTGTCCGATACTAGTACGGTACTAATTAAACTAATAAATCTTGGACCTACGTCCGATGAAAAAATTATACATATAAATTTAATACCTAAACCAAACGTTGAAACTCAAAGTAATACACTTTAAACATTTAGAGACTTTATACTAGAAGTTTACATATTAAGAGCTTGAAGATAGAGAGGATGGCCAATGGAGAGCTTGAAAGTAGAGGCGGGGTGGAGATATGGTGAAGGAGAGCTTGAGGGAGTGGGGTTAGAGAGCTTCAGGAGAGAGAGTTTGAGAATAGAGAGCTTAAAAGTTGAGCTTGAAATTTGAATTTGAAATTAGAGAGGGAAAGAAAGGGAGAGAGTATAAGCCTAAACAACACCTACAATTTACCCCAAAAGTGACCCCAAATGGTCACAAACACACACTTGAAACAATCGGACAGTTTCCATCGGACGCCATCGGTCGTGATTGGACGTGTCGTACTGGTCAGGACAGATCAGACAGATCGGACGTGGACAACTATGCTTCCCACTAAGAGGGCTTCGTAAATGATCACCTCTATGAGCTGCCCCAACCAAAAAATCTATGCTTTCCACTAAGAGGGCTTCGTAAATGATCACTTCGTAAAGGATGCAACTCTTGCAGCTACTTGGTAGAAAAATGATAACAAAGCACAGGTCATCATAAAATTGGAGTTGGATGACAACTACATCTATCATGTAGATGCGTGTTACATATCCTATGACACTTGGGATAGATTAGATACCTTATTTGGTGCACAATCCAAATCCTCAAAAGTATGGTTTACTGATTGAATTATTTTGACTTGATATGAAGCCTAATACATCCTTGGCATCTCATGTTAACTACATGAAAAGTCTCCTAACCCAACTTGCAGAGATAAATCTCAAGATGGATGGAGATATTTGTATCGGTATGTCGTTAAAAAGCCTGCCTCTTGACTATAATAATGTGTCAACTACATTAATCAATGTGCCTAGTCTTAAATTGGTTGGCATTAAGGTCTCCTTGCTAGAAGAAGAAAAGAATATAAAATCCAAAGAAGAACCAAGTACATCTAAAGATGAAAAAATGTTATATGTCAGTAATAGGTACAAGGGCAAGAAAGATTAGCTGGTATGTGACTTCTGTAAAAGGATCGGGCACACGTAGAAGTTCTGTCGTGCTAGGAAGAGGTCTTAAAAGACCTATCTAGCTACTATTAAAGAAGAAGAAGACCATGGAGTGAAAGAAGAAGAAAAAGAAGAAGACCACTACCAAAAGGACCAGCCTCATCAGTTCTTCTACTCCTATTTTGATAGACTTTTTTAGCTTTGTATTTCCTAGCTCTAATGCTTTTGACATAAGCTTGCAAACTCCTCATGTAACCTTGTACTACAGTCTCTGTACACTTTGTGAGGCCCTTGTTACAGCCTCTGGATGTCCACCATGTCTTTGGTACCCACACTTAGCCTTTTTTGCGACAGCCTCAGTGTTTACCATGTTTGTGGTGTATCCACACTTTGCAGGTGATTGCTCACTAAAGCCTCTACACACTTTGTACTTTTTTGGTTGTGATTGAGGATGGGTGCTGAGATGTTGGCTATTACACCCAGCTTAGCCTCTTTGTATGGAGCAATGTGGGCTTAGGATGCAGAATCCCATATGCACAGTGGTGGAAAGTGCAGCCCAGTCTATCCCTATAAAGCATTCTACTTGCTCTCTTTTTTAATGCAATGCTATAGTGCTTTTGTCCTTTCAGCAAAATGTGTGTTATTGTCAACACACAAGATTGTGTTTATGAGTCCAAGTCTCAATCTTGGAACCTAATTCACTTGTGTGATAGTCAGTCTTAATGTCTTTGTCCTCATGAGCTCACTCTTCCTCTTTCAACCTCCATAGCCATGTCCTAGATCCATGTATTTTCACACATGCTTACAGTGATTCTGATTGGGATGTTGATTATGATTCTTGTCACTCCAACAGTTGCAATTGTTTCTTTCTTGGCTCATTTTGCATCTCTTGGCTTAGTAAGAAATAATCTTCTATTGGCACATCGTCATGTGAAGCTAAATATAAGGCAGCTTTGACTACGACAGTTGAATGTGTATGGCTTAGAGGCTTGTTAGCTGATTTGGGCGTACCTGTCATGGAGCCTACTTCTTTGTTCGTTGACAATCAGAGTGCCATTGCAGTGGCACGGAACCCAGTGTTTCATGCAGGCATGAAACACATTGAAATCCATTATCACTTTATCAGAGAGAGGCTACATGCAGGTGATATTAGCCTTGTCTGCTGCCCTACCACTAGTAATGTGGTAGACATCTTCACCAAAGCTCTTCCTTGTGACAAATTTGAAGCATCTCGCAATGCTTTAACTTTGATCTCCTTTGGTGGATGACCCTTGTATCTTGATCACTCTTTACTCCAGGGAGGTTTGTTGGATTTGAGTCACGCTTACGCTCACAGAGGAGTGTCGGTGATCTTCAGTAGGATATAGGGGCACTTTTTACTCTCCATATGAGAGGTTTTTTCCCTCAGATTTGTTTATTCTATTTTATATGCATATGTTACACAATTTTAGGCACTTATTGTATTTCACATTCGTTAGGTGTGAACACCCTCTTACAACCCTAAGGTTTAAGGATTTCACCTTGCACTTGCACCTTACACTTCAGATTATTGCATTGGATGTCGTTCTCTCACACTCTATAATGTCAATTGTAGTCTCAGAGCTCAGCTGTCCTTTCTCTTACACAAGGCCCAATGTATTCGGGTATGGATGGAAATATGTAAAACCCTATATATGGCAGCATTGGCTTGATGTCTGGGGCACAAAGTAGCATGTTGGGTACCGTATTTGCACCTTCGAATGCTTATGGGATTCAAGGAATGAATGTTGGTCATGCAAGTGCTCCATTTGGTATTGGTTCTGATGTAAATTCAGCAAATGCAGCCTTTTTGCAGCAGCTAGTGTATGACAAGTTGGCACCCAAAGGGGGAACAAAATACTTTGATGAGGGTGGAAAAGCAGTGAAGTTTGAGTCCTTCAGTGGTGTACAAGATAGACTGAAAGCTTTGACTTTTATTCAATAGTTTGATGCAGCCTATTCAAGGGGGAACTTCACGGAGTCCTCGAAGATTCGAAAGGTAGCCACTTTCTTGAAAGGGAATGCATTACAGTGGTGGTCCACTCTTTCGATGCAAGGTAGAGTACTATCAATGTGGGTAGAATTCAAGCAAATGTTTGCATCGCATTGGTTGACAAGTACCTTTGAGGTGGACATCATGACAGCTTGGAATAAGCTAGATGCTAAGGAATGTAAGAATTTGGAGCAATGTAATAAGAAGTTTTGGGATGCATTGCTGCCTATTACTTCTTATTGCTCCGTACCCCTTCATGAGCAAGTGGAAAAATATGTTTGTGGGTTGCCCAAAGGAATCAGGGATTTTTGCATTAAATCCATTGTCTCTAGCATGCCTCAGCTTATAGAGACAGTTGCTACAGCCAATGATTTGCTGCATGGGAAGGATTTGGGCTTCCTAGAGAGTGGGGAGAAGCCTAATAAAAAGTTGTTTAAGGCTGAGAAAAGGGCCAGATCTGAAAATTAGCTTAAAGAGAGGCCAAAACAACAAAGAAAGGGCTTGAAAACATTGGCACAACGTAGAGAATTGATGGCTGCAAATAAATGTTTTATTTTTGAATAGGAGGGTTACATTGCAAGGGACTGTCCCAATAGGCAGCAAGCTGGAAAATCAGAAAATCAAGGAGATTCTAAAGGAAAGAAGTCCAAAACATCAGTGGGATTGGTGCCCCATGTTCTTAGTAATCAGCCCAATGATGATGTTATTGAGTTATGCATAGCATGGGGAAAAATTAAGGATCAGCATGCATTGATTTTCTTTGATAATGGTGCAGGAGCTAACTTCATCTCTGTTGACATGGTCGCCTATCTAGGCATCAAAGAGGATGAGATGGGACCCATGGGGAAAGTTGGAATGACATGTAAAGGCCATGCAGAGTTCGTCACACCGCTCATCATCGGAAAGCTTCGGTTACATATACAAGGTTATGTGGATAGTGAAGAGTTCTTCATTGCTCCACGTAGGGTTGTGATGCATTGCTTGGTGTGTTGCCATGGTGTCACCGTATGCATACAGTGATTGATTTTCATGTAAAAAATATCACTATTTATCATAAGGGAAAGGTACTCACACTTGATGTAAAGTTGAAAGGTGAATCTGTCCTTGTTGTATCTATAGCAGTTGCCATTTCTAAAGTAATAAAAAATCATCTTTCAGCGTACTTGGTTTTTACTAAGGATAAAGATGATAGCGAGAATGTTGGGAATATGTCTAAGTAAGAGAAGAATCACATGTCATTTCGGAAAATGTATGTTGATTGCTTCTCTTAGTCACTTCCAGGGCAGCTACTGTCTAAAAGGCTAAAAGATCATGGCATAGATCTTATCCTTGGAAGTAGCCCACCTAATAAGCCACCATACAGAGTCAGTGCAGCCCAACAGGAGAAGATTATGAATGAGGTAAATGATCTGTTAGGAAAAGGGTTGATTTAGCCCAACCTATCTCCTTTTTGTTCTCCAGTGCTTTTGGTGCAGAAAAAGGATGGTTCATGGGGTATGTGCATTGATTACCATGCTGAACAAGATCACAATAAAGAATCACTTTCTGATTCCTCGGATTGATGATGTTATGGATAGATTGCAAGGGGCAACCATATTTAGCCGTATAGATTTGAAAAGTGGGTATCATCAGATATGCATTAGACTGGAAGATGTGCCTAAGACAACTTTTAGGACATCTTTTGGATTGTATGAGTTTCTTGTTATGCCTTTTAGACTTACGAATGATCTTGCTACTTTTAATTGGATGATGGATCGTATCTTTAGGCCATATAGAGAATTTGTGGGCAGTTTCTTTGATTGAATGTAGCCTATGCAAAGATAAAATATGCACTTAAGAGATTGCAAGAAAAGCAAAAGAGGACAGCTGATCGCCACAGACGTGCTTTATAGTTTGTAGAGAGTGATTATGTATTGCTGCGTTTTGAAAGGCAAGGCTGAAAAATATGAAAGGAAGAGAAAGATTGTATCCGAAGTAAGTATAAGATACTATAGGCCTATTGGAGAAGATCAATGATGTGATATATCGGTTGAAATTACCTCTACATTGGCAGATACACGGTGTCTTTCATGTCAGTTTGTTGAGACATTTTCACAAAAATGGATGCCAAATGGATGGAAGAGGATGACTTCGTAGACCATCCTCAGTTGTTGCAACTTTACCCAAATGCCTTTTAGTTAGAGCCGAGTTTAGTTTGGGCTTTGTCAGGTTCAACAAGGCAAGAGTCCAGAGTATTGCTTGATGCTCAAGGGGGAGGTAGCACTTTCACTCCTCCAGTTATGGAGAGCTCTCGTATGTAGTGGATCTCAATGTATTTAGTATGTATTCAAGGTATTGCACTGATAGTATGTTTGCCATGAGGTCACTACTTAGTGTACTAGTCACTGTGAGATGTATGCAGATGAGTATAAGTTTCACTCGGGCATTGGAACTATACCTTAATATTAGCTTATGATCAATTTGGCATGAATTTCGCCTCAATTTTGAGACAAAAATTTAGATTAGTTTCAGCTCAGTTTTTGATTGGTTGAGAATGGTTTATGGTCACTTTTGGAATTAGTTTTGCATCAGTTTTTGCATTGATTGCTGGTCAGAACCCCCAACGTATGCTCGAGCACCAGATGCTCAAGGGCAGAAAGGATAGCTCGGGACAGGGAAGAATTCAATGAACTATTTAAAGGCATTTTGGAAACGGTGGCGGCCCAGGACTACACCATTCATGTCCCGGCCGACATGTTCCCCTCCCAACCCCACGGGAGCCCCGCACCGGCAGAGCCCCAGTCACCCGACCACCTAGACTCGCCCCGCCTCGTACAAATGGAGTAGCCCCATGTTGAATAAAGGCTTATCAAATGCTACCTGGCCATGACTTTTTGCCTTTAAATGATTCAGTGTTGACATGTTCCCGAATTGTACGAACTTTTCATATCTGCGTTTCATATATTTCACGTCCTTAGCAAAAGAAAAAGCTAATTAAGCACAGGTGATAAATATCTAAGTCAACATCATAGAATTCAGATAAGTGATGTCTCCTTGCGTTGCACTAGTTTATTATAGTTGCGGCATATACCTTGCATGTACTCTCATGAAGATTTTGCAATGAGTTTGTGATTAGTTTAGGATCACATTTGTAGCAGTTTGTGATTAGTTCTCAGATTAGCAAAGCGATCAGTTTATGATCAAATTATGCTCAGTTTTCAATGGTTTACATTTGGTTCCATGGACAATAGCATATGTTATGATGCCATTGATGTTTTAGCCATAGTTTATGCTTAGTTATGCTATGCTATGGTTTGGTTTTTCCAGATGAGTTGAGCTCATGAGAAATAGATAGGTCATCAGATAATTTGGTAATATTTTTAAGATTATTTGTGTCTTATGTTATGCTATGATTAGCTGGTAATTTTCAGCATGTGTTGGGCATATGGAATGGTTGAGTAAGAATACGCAATGTTGTGTTAACTATGATTTTTTGCGGAAATTTCAATCCACTATTTTGCTTTTGATGTAACTGGCACTGCAATCGAGGACGATTGCAAGGATTTTAAGGGAGAGGGCTATCATGAGGATATGTATTTTTGAAATCTCACTTAACATGCGGATTAATTTTTAATCACATGGTTAAGTAAACGTTGCACATGTGAGGTCTAACTGGGGTTAGAGTAAATTTACGAGCTTGGGACTCCAGGAAATCACGAGATGTCAAAGGAAAAAGTTGCTATAGGTTTTGCTGCACAGGTACTTGGTGGTATCTAGTGCTAGTTGTCGGCCTAGGTCTTTTATTTGGCCATAAGTGTCAGTTGATGATATCAGAGAAGTGACGTTTAATGGTACCTAATGCCAATGGATGGTCAAAGATGGTGCAAAGATACTCCGGAATGAAAGTTGCCCAGTCAATTTAATTATTGGCTGGTCATATCATTTTTCAAGGCACCGAAATAATTATTAGATTAATTTTCAGTATTCAAAGACTGAAAATTAATATTTAATTATTTCGGTGCCTTGAAAAATGATACGACCAGCCAATAATTAAATTGACTTTCAGTATTCAAAGACTGAAAATTAATATTTAATTATTGATAATGTTGGAGAAACCATTTGGGAAGGTTGTGACTTATTAAAAATGCCCATGTAAAACTGAAAAACATCTTTAGAGATTGGAGAGAGGCGTTTTAGTATATTTAGCCTACAAGAGAGAGGGAGGAGGATCTCCTAGTCTGATTTGCAGCCATTGGAGAACCTTCTAAGACAACTAGGGGTAGGAGAAGACCAATCAAAAGCAAGTGACAGCATCTACAGGCTGTTGAGATAGGTAGTAAATGACTGACTTTCTTCAATTCTTTGCATCTATAAGTTGTTGAGATAGGGCAATTGCACTAAATGACAAATTTTCTTTAGTTCTTCGTGAAGAAAGTCTGAATTTTTTCTCTCCCCAATATTCTCTCTCATGTCCCAGCCTTTCTACAGCCTTGCTCTAAAGATTATAGCATTGAGATTATTAGAGGCCGAGAAATTTCAGATTTCTTTGCTGTAAACCCTAATCTGCAGCAGAAATTAGGGCTTAGTAGCAGCCTCGGGAAGCGTATTAGAAATTGGAAGCTCCAAGACTTGGATTCAACAGGACTGAAGCTGTTTTTAGTCAAATTCAAGTGGAGGAACTAGCAAATCAATTAATTTGGGGCATTTTCTATCTCCATCAAAGCGGGTGAAGGCCAATTTACTGCACAAATCAAGGGGCAAATCAGATTGAAGACTTGTTGGTCATTTTGGATAGCAACGGGAGTTGGAATAATGAAAGGGATTGAGAGAATTCCATTGTATATCACCTTCTTCTTCAATTAAGTTAAATAAATACTAAAAGGGGCGTCAGTTTTGGGGCCAATAGGGTGTCCACTGTCCAAGATTGTATGTTAATTTGCATTTCTCAGTTTTATTATAAATGTTATTGTTGTAATTAAGTTGTAATTAGGGAATTACCACCCATCCAGGGAAGGAAGGTTGGTTTCAACATGCCTATTTATAGAAAGTTTGGGGCACCAAAATTAGGGTTTTACATGTGGGACACAGAAACTCTCTAGGATCATATCTCTTTTTAAAATAAGAACATTTCTTCATTAATTAGGCGTGTATTGGGACTGTTTAAGTCAGAATAATGAAGTTTTAGCTCAACACTTTTTCTCAAGCCCAAAAGTGAGCCATGAGAAATAAGTCATCGTGTTTAGTTTCTTTTATCCCAAGGCATTCCATTCCAAAGCAGCCAGGGCATCGGGCAAAGGGTGCTGTCCAGTGACCTACCAAGACTACAAAGGCGATGGTTACCTTAGCAAGGAGTTGACAATCCTGCTAATACAATCACCATAACACAATTGTAATTATAAGGATATTCCTATCAGAGACATTGTAACCTATGTAGGTATCTGGAGTTATGTTTAAATAGAGCATTGTTCAGGATGTACCACATTATAGCTTTGAGCTGTGTACAAAATTCATAACCTTATTGGTTGTGTCCATAAAGCTCCAAATTCCTGAATCTCCTGGCTAAGGGAAGCTGCTTTACATGAGCCAAAACAATGTCAGTACAAGTCAAGCAAAAAAAGAGAGGCTTAGCTTGACCTGACCATTGGTCTAGTTCCACAATGATGCCTTGTTAGGCAAAACACTCCCCTACATTAGAAGCTATTTTGCGGCACGAATTGTGTGATGAGCCACTTGATGGGATACCGCCATCACTGCCCCTCCCTCTTGTCACACTACCACCCTTCACATCCTAGCCCGCTGCCTTGCCCCCTGCACACTGCCTTCAGCCTCCCTACCGCGCACTGCTGCTGGCGCCTCCAGTTCTGGCCGCTGATGGGTTGCGTCTCGCGTCTTAATGGTGGATTGGTTCGGTATCCTCCCACAAGTGCTCATTGCGCTGAACCCTTGCTCATCTCTACTCCCTCTTGTGCTGCCTCTCAGCCATCATTAAAAAGGTTAAGAAGCTATTCTGGGTTCGAGTGATGATTATGTCCAAAAGAAGGAAAAGAAAGAGGCTAAGAAGCTATTCTGGGTTGGAGTGATGCTTACATAATCAAACACATGCTTTGGTGTAGGAAAACACTGCTACTTACAATCCCATATGTCGTAGAATTGTTGGAGATTGATGCAGCTTGCCGATGAATTATTGGAGACTGATGCAACTTGCCTTTTTGAGCTTATTCAAACAACAAACACCCTGCCACAACTGGTTGCCTGTAAATACCAAGACTGCAGGTCTGCTGCGGTAACCATTGAAGCAGTAAACACCCTGGCATAATTGTAATCATAAGGATATTCTAATCAGAGACATTGTTTAGGATGTTCCCCAATCAGAGACATTGTAACCTAGGTAAGTATCTGAAGTTATGTTTAAGTAGAGCATGGTTTAGGATATTCCAATCAGAGACACTGCAACCTATGTAGGTATCTGAAGTTATATTTAAGCAGAGCATTGTTTAGGATGTACTCCTCTATAGCTTTGAGCTGTGTACAGAATTCATAACATTATTGGTTGTGTGCACAAAGCCTCAAATGCTTGAATTTCACGGGCCAAGCGTAGTTGCTTCACATGAACCAAAACAAGGTAAGTGCAATTCAAGCAAAAAAGATGGCCTGGCTTGACCGCTGGATCAGTGCCATAATGATGCCTTGTTAGTCAAACCGCTCCCACACATTAGAAGCTATCATGCAATGGGAATCATGACGAGCTGCCTGATGTGATTCCATAACCAATGCCCTTGCCGCCTGTCACGCCGCCACCCCCCAGCCATCCTAGCCCACTGCCTTGCCCCTTGTGCACCACCTTCAGCCTCCCCACCCTGCACTGCTGTGGGTGCCTCCAGTTCTGGCCACTGGTTGGGTTGCCTCCCCCTCCTCAACAGTGCATGGGTTTTGTATCCTCCCACATGCACTCACTGTGCTGAAGCCTCCCTCATCTCTACTCCCTCTGTGTTGCCTTTCAAGCATCATCCCCTCCCACCACACCACCACCTCCCCCCACACAACCAACAATGCGCCCCCCCACCTTTGAAAACCCATGCCCAGCTCCATAGGTGTTCATTGTGCTGAAGCATCCCTCATTTGTAATCCCTCCCATGTTGCCTTTCAAGCACCTTCAATTGGCAAAGAGGGAGGGAGAATCAATCCCCCCCCCACTTGAAAAACCTGTGCCCAGCCCCACAGGTGTTCATTGTGCTAAAGCCTCCCTCATTTGTACTCCATCCCATGTTGCCTTTCAAGCACCTTTAATTGGCAAAGAGGGAGGGAGAATCAATCACATTGATAGTTGGGACATGCCCATACTCAATTGTGGGAGATGGCTGTTAATCATGACTAAGTATTGTAGGCGTGCCCGAAACTCGACCTTGGGAGATGGATCCTATGCTAGTCAAGAATGTGAAGGCACAATCACCTAGGTAGTGATCCACTTGACATGAAAAGAAACAAACTAGTGGTGTAGTAAGTGATATCAAATGATAAAAACACCTTAGCTCTGAAAGAAAAGAAAGATGGCTGCCATGAGAAGTGGAATGGTACTTGAGGGTCAACGTTGAAAGAGAAGACATGATCTCCATCTCCAAGGTACAGAGTGCATGAAGGGGATGCCCAGCACAATAGCACTAGGAAGCACAGGGGTATTGACTTGTGTATAGATGGGAGGTGCACGATGTGTGGGTGGTATTCTCAAAAATGGAGCACTAGGGTCCAAAGTGGTACTCACCTAAGAATGGGTAGGGAAACCTAAGAAAGGCCTAACAACTACAAAATGAGCCAAGCTAGCCTGAGGGAAAGAAGAGGAGCCTAGAGATGGACCAGAAGATAGGATTTAACCCTTAATTTCTAAAGAAATCAGAAAGAGAGGCTAAATGCAAGCTTGATGAGGGAGGCATGGGCAGGATTTGAGAATGAATAGTACTGAAACTATGCTATATGAAGCAGAATGTAAACTTTGAGAAGTTACAGGCATATTTGTTTGCTGTCTTTTGCATCTAGAGCCTCCTCTATATGCTAGTCTGGGTCTTTGACGTAACTTACAGCTGTTTCCTACAAAACAAACGGAGGTACAGATTGGGGTTTTGACTCATACAATTCAAAAGGATTGTATGAACCTGTCACTAGGCATGGCTAAAATGAAGGCATTGGATTGCCACTTGTTTCAAAAGTAGTTTGTCCTCCCCCATCTTAGAAGTGGCTGTCTTCACCAGCTGGTTGCCATAACTGATAGGCATCTACCTTGGCATGCCTTCTGGTAAGTGGGTGGTAGCTTGTGCTGAAGTGGATGGAAGAATATGTTGAGTAGACGTGGGCCACCTTTATTGCATGTATTCAAGATACTCCATCCACTTGAAATCTAGATAGGTTTTAGAAAGTAGAGAAGAAGAGTTTAGTGTTGTCTCCATGTTGAGGAATAGTGCTGCCTTAGAGCGTCTAGGGGAGGAGAGGTAGTGTGGATGGGAAGCTCCCAAGATGATGGTGATTGAGATACGAGACATCATAGGGTAGTATGTGTTGCTTGTGCAAACCTAGCACTCACAATAGCTTAGGATGCTCTTTAGAAGAGCACCAGGTTTGATACCATGTGAGTGACACAACAAACTCAGGCAGGAACACAAATCAAGAAGAGGATGACTGAATACGGCTAATTCAATGAACAATCCGATTCTGGAAGTGATACAACAGATGCTCAAGGAGTGGAGGGCTGTCCAACAGCCATCATCTCTCATGGAAGTGGGCTGAGAGAGGGTGTTGTCCTCCATAACGGACCCTGAGTGCAGCAAACCACCAAGCTCAATGAATCCAAAACAGTTCGATGTATTCCAGCTGATCTTGAAGATGTTGAGGAGCACAGGTGATGGCAGCATCAGCGGAAACAAAGCTGTCTGAGGGCAGTTGATGGAGTAGCAGGGCAGAACGGCAGCAACAGATTCTTCAATGGAAAAATTGTAGCCACCCATATGATGGACAACAGCTATGGATGCAGGGCGGCAGTTCTGAACCAAATGCAGGGGTGGAGAGGCAGGGCAGCAGCTCCTGGCGATGGAGAAGGAGGAGATGCAGGGGCTGGGACCTCTAGGAGCTATGCAAGCAGCAGCAGACTGGAAATCAGGAGTATGTCCTTGAGGGGTTGATTTCCAACTGATGGAGAAATCGCCTGGCTGTAGAAATGATGATGGCAGCAACAGTTGTCTTGGGCTTTGGTGGTAGAAGATGGAGCAGCTATGATGACCCTGGCTAAGACTGATGTTAAGTGCAATAGGAGAAAGGAGAAGATGGCGGTGACCAGATCTGGTGTGAAGTGGGATGACAAGGGATGAAAGTAGCGATGACCATTGATCCTATGATTACACGTATTCCTTGGCAAAGGTCTATAAATAGTCATTTTTTATTACTAAAAGCAGTACAAAGTAATCAAATTGTCTATTGAGGTGAAGTTTTAGCTGGATGCCAGAAATTTTGTCCTTAACTATGTTTAAAGGTCTTCAAACGCTGGAGGGAAGGAATGGGCAAGTGGCAAGAAGTGTGACTTTTTTGGTCTATTGTTTTCTTGCTCAATGGAGACATTTGAATAGGTACTGAACTTACTAGGAGGTACATGTTGTGGTGTAGTACATGTATTTATAGGCAAAGATTAAGAGACAAATGAGTATTGTAGGTTCCATTTAATGATCTCCAATTTGAATGTCATATGACTATGTCAACACAAGCTCTTCAAAAGTCTCAACTTTGAGCCTTCAGTGAACATATTTCTTTGTATGTATGTTGAAGTGCATTTCTTTTTTTTACTACAACACAATCATGTGTGTGTAGGTTTCTTATGTTGATAGCACACGGCGATTTACCATTCACTCTTTCCCCTTCGCAAGAAACAGTTGGCCATTTTTGAAGGCAAGCCGTACGAGGATGGATGCACACTTTTTGGCTGTGACCTCTGAAGAGGCTTTGAAGTGGGTGAATGCTTTTGCTTCTGTGGGATGCTTTGTCAATTGTTCACAACATCCTTTTTCGGCATCCAAAAGGCAGGGTTCAGTAGTTGATGCTGGAAATTCACCTCCAGGCATGTTTGAAATTTGCCCAAGTGGGCGTGTCATGCTTGTAATTTTGAATCCTTGCTCCGGGCGTGGTCGTGCCCGGAAAGTGTATAATTCTAAGGTGGAACCTATACTAAAGGTATGTGAATTTTTTCTATCTTAACTGCTTTAAATGAAACATTTTGTGATTTCTATGAGTTCTCCTATATTTATGAAATGAGCAATATATGCATGGCTTCATGCTTACTGTTTTTCTTTCCATTATCTCCAATGAAGTCTGCAGCTGACCCATTTGAATTGAATTGTATCCACATATTTTCATGTAACCTTGTTTCGATTGTAGAAAATAAGGCTTTAACATGTCCTATTGTAAAGTCCTTCAAGTAATAGTTAAGTTGACATGACGTGTGATACTACTGTTTAGTAGGTTGCAAACAAACCTGACATTTTGTTTAAGGTCTCTTGATATTTTATTCATCTTTCCTTATGAATTAGTATAATTGGCATCCCAACCAGATCCAGAGAGGCTTTTGATAACAAAGCGACAGGCATGTGATGTTGCATTGAATGTTACTGCCATCTGGCAGTGTGATTGCCTGCAGGTTAGACCATTGCTCTGTAGGCCAGCCGAGAGAAGAACAGATTGAAAGAAACCCTCACTGGCTAAACTCTCAATTCATAACGGTGGAGGCAAACTCAATTGGAGAGGAGAATGTCATTTTCCTACACTGAGATGAGGAGTAGGACAATCATGAAAACATATACATGATGAGACATAGTTGTAACACTGACCATAGAGACATTTTGGGAACATAATAGAGATGAAACCCCAAAGGAAGCTGAAAGGGTGCAGGTTAATGTACACTAAATCAGGGGCAAAAGAAGAGCTCCCTCTTAAATGCTGATTTCATGGGAGTCAAACTCCTCTTTATTGGAGCTGAGTAATGCTGGTTCAAGGCAAAGCCTTTGATGAAGACATTAACCACATTCTCCCAGTAGGGATTGATATGCTTCGTGCTCATATGCAAGTCCAGGCTCTGTGCCAATGCTATGGCACTCTGATTGTGTGATTGACCGTTGCTGAGAATGGGTCAAATCCTCCAATAGCAGTCACCAAAAGAGGATATCCTATGTAGAATCATAATAGGCTTGATACTCAGCTTTGTAGAAGACGTTGCAACTAGAGGATCTTTCTGGATAGATCATTGGATCATGTTGGAACCAAACAAGAAATGAAAATGTCCATGAGATCCTTGTATCCAAGCCTCCTGCCCATTAGAACTAGTCAATTAGAATAGCAGAGAATAGTCTGCAATTTATTACTTGCTTTGTGCATTTTCATGCAATGATGGATAACAGCAGGGGTACCTTTCATACTGCTCAGTGGGATGCTGAAGGGGGGAAGGTACGCACTACGAGTATGTGGTGCATTTCTCTCATTTTTGTGGGTATTGTATATACAACATGGCTGAACGGCATTGCTGAGCACAAAAGTTGTGCTGGTCGGATGCAATAACGGTAGTGTATTATATACTGAATCATCCCCTACAGGGACATAGAAGACTGTCAGACCTTATGATGTATAGGATGGCCGAAAGCCAAATGTCTCCTGCATGTGCATATTTCTTTGAATGTCTTGCTTGCATAGAGTTGTTCACCACAGCAATATGAATTGCAGGACAGGGTTGTTAACTATGTTTCCTGGGTATGGTTCTGAATGCAATAGTTATTGGGTGTCTATTAGCCTATCACAAGCAAGGTGATTTTATGAAGACATGTTGGCACCAATTGTAATCACAGCCTTTCATGGGCAAAGTGATTGTAAGCAAAGATCGAGGCTTGATAAAAAATGCAGAATTAATGTTGCTGGAATGTAGAGAAGAGTCAACTGCCGGCTTTGAGGACGAGTTTTGTGAGAGAGGACGGCAGGATCGAAGCTTAGCAAGGAAAACAATAGACAGTAGAGAGTGACGCATGACACCCAATGCAATAGACTGAAAGAGTGTAAACTGAAAGTACAAGGTACAACCCACGGTAAGTGCCCGTAAGTATGTGTCATAAGCACATACGAAATAATACCATAAGTCTGGGGGAAAAAACCTCTCCTACCGAGAGTAAAAAGTGCCCCAGTGTCCTACTGATCACCGACACTCCTATGTGAGCGTAGGCGTAAGTGAGGCGTGAGTGAAATACCCAACAAATCCCCTTGGAGTGAAGAGTGATCGAGAGTCATCCGTCACCAAAGGAGATCAAATTTAAAGCATGGTGAAATGCTTCAAATTTTTCACGAGGAAGAGCTTTGGTGAAGATGTTTGCCACAGTACTGGTGGTAGGACAATAGACAAGGCTGATATCACGTGCATGTAGCCTCTCTCTGACAGAGTGATAATGTATCTCAATGTGTTTCGTGCCACTGCAATGGCACTTCAACTGTCAGTGAACAAAGGAGTAGGCTTCGTAACAAATACATCGAGATCGGCTAGCAAGCGTCTAATCCATACGCATTCAACTGTGGTAGTGAAAGTTGCCTTGCATTTAGCTTCATATGACGATGTGGCAACAATAGACTGTTTGTTGCTAAGCCAAGATATGCAAGACGAGCCAAGAAAACAATTGCCACTAGTGGAGTGATGTGAATCATAATCACCAGCCCAATTAGAATCACTATAAGCATGTAATTGTAGTGGTCCCCCCTTGGCATAAAGCAATCCAAGAGATCTAGTACTTTGCAAGTAACGTAAGACACGCTTAACAACTTGCCAATGTAACATGCGTGGCTGATGCATATATCTGCTCAGGGCTGAAACTGCAACCTGTATGTCTAGCCTAGTGTTGCATAAGTAAATAAGACATCCAACTGCTAGAGCATATGTGTGTATATCAAACAAATCACTGCCATCATGTAATGACAGTTTAAGTCCAGGTTCCATTGGTGTACAAATTGTCTTGCAATCTTGTAAGCCAAACTTCTCAAGAAGTTTACCAATGTATCTTCACTGTGATAACCCAATACCTCTAGCATCATGTATAAACTGAATACCTAAGTAATATTGCAAAGGCCCCAAGTCTGACATGTCAAAAGTTTGCTGCAAATTTTGCTTAAATGCTGAAATTTGATCAGCATGTGTCCCTGTAAGCTTGAGATCATAAACATAAAGACAAATGATTAGCATGGATCCCCCCTCTTTACATACGTAAAGGGTAGACTCAGATGAGCTGTTTATGAACCCTTGGCTAAGCAAAAAAGCATCTATCTTTGCATACCAAGCTCTAGGAGCTTGTTTCAAACCATACAAGCTTTTTTAAGCTTGCAGACCAAGTGTTCCAAGCCCTCAACTGCAAAACCAATGGGCTGTTGTACATATACTTCCTTATGAAGTTTCCCATGTAAAAATGCATTTTTAATATCCAACTGATGCACAGTCCATCCATAATGAGCAGCCAAAGCAACCATAGACCTGATGGTCGTCATATGGAAATTAGGAGTAAATGTCTCCTCATAGTCAATGCATTTTTTCTGTGCATAGCCTTTAGCTACAAGCCTTGTCTTGTATTTGTCAATGGATCCATCTACATTCCGTTTCAGCTTGTAGACCCATTTTGTTCCTATGGCTTTCTTCCCAAATGGCAAAGACACCAAATCCCATGTTTGATTCTTAGTGATAGAATCCAATTCAGCTTTCATTGCTGCCATCCAATGCACACTCTGTTGTGCATCCTCAAAACATTCAGGCTCTTCTTCATCAAGGGTGCTTGCTGCCCTAACAAACTCCATGGTATGTGCAGTATCACACATACGAGCTTGCCTTCTAATACGACCAGCCATGGATGCATCTAGATGACTATCTTTCATAGTCTGTAAATACCATCTAGGCATTTGTCTTGCCTCCTGATTGTGCATAAGCTCTTGCTGAATTTCAGTTTCAGCACTTTGCTGAATATTCAGATCAGCCAATGGCTGATTTTCTGCATTTTCCAAAGGAGTAGCTGGCTGAACATTGAGTTCACTTGCTGAAACTCCAATTGAATCACCAAATGTAATGGGCAGCAGCTCTTCAAATACATCACGGGCAGCCTGATATGTGTCTAAACTAACCAGGGACAATTCTGATTTTTCATCAAATAGTACATCCCTACTGACAAACACCTTTCTCGAAATAGGATCATAGAGCATGTAGCCTTTCCTCTCACTGCTATATCCCATAAAAATGCACTTAACAGCCTTGTTATCCAACGTTTTCCCGAGTACCTTTGGAATATGTGCATACGCAAGGCATCCAAAGGTACGAAAGTGTCCAACAGAAGGTTTCCGATTGTTTTAAGCCTCAAAGGGTGTAATTTTCTTCAAAGCTTTGGTGGGGAATCTGTGTAAAACATGGCAAGCACACATGACGGCTTCCATCCAGAAACAGTGAGGTAAGCTCTTTGCCTTTAGCATACATCTGTCCATCTCCATGAGTGACCGATTCTTTCTCTCTGCAATCCCATTCTACTGTGGAGTATAAGCAGTAGTATGTTGATGAAGAATGCCTTTCTTCTTCAAAAGGAATTCGTCATAGAGGGCATGTATTCCCCCCCTCGCACAAGTGCTCAGGAGGTCTCTCTAGTAGAGGTAATCCATCTAGCATCTACGTACGCTATAAGAGCATCAAACTGCCAAAGTTCACATGCCCCATCCTAGCATGCCATAACTTTGCCTGTATCATAGGACGAGTAAGAGTGGATGTCAAATACGTTGATTAATCAACTAAAAGAGCATCCAACTCGTATAATCCATGACATAAAGTGTCTGTCAAGACCAAAGTCATGTGTTCTTTGTCTCTCACCATGCATCTGTCATCATCAAATGTGACCTCCAATCCACAACGTGCCAAAGAAGAGATAGAGAGCAAATTCTTCTTTATGCCTGGCATAAATAAAGCATCTTGTAGGTGGAGAAGCCATCAATGGCTGTGAGCACAATCTTACCAATACCTCTAACAGGGTATGATGCATTGTTGGCACACTGTACGGACTTCCCAACTGGAGCTGCATGAAGAGATGTAAATAAATCTCTGCGAGATGTAATATGCCTAGAAGCACCACTGGCAAAAAACCAAGTACCTGTATCCTCAGTAGAGCTGGATGCTCGATCTGCCCAAGAGGTGTCATAATTGCATGTGTAAAAACAATAGTCCGTGTTTGCAGCAAAGGACGTGGACTCAGTAGCAGTGGAAGGAGCGTCAGAAACAGACATTCCTGACTCCTTTTTCTTATCTTTGGCAATGTGCTTTTATGCACTCAGTGATGTAGTGACTTGGCTTCTTGCAATAATGGGATTTGCCCTTTTTGGCTTGTGTGTCCCCTTGTTTTTTGTTTGCCTGTGATGTGCCAGAAGTCCCAGAGCTCTGCGGAGCATTCTTCATTTGGCTGCCTTTGCCCTTTTGTCTAGCCATAAAAGCCTGCTCAAAGGCTATAGCATCCACACCACTATTCCTCCGTGTTTGTTCCTCCTCTAGAAGCAAACTAACTAACTGAAGAAAAGTGATTGGCTGTGCGGCAATCCTCATGGTGAGGTTTAAGGCCGTATGAAAAGCCAAGTACGAAGGAGGTAATGAGTTCAAAGTGGTAGATATCATTTGTGCATCCGAATAGTACTTATCAACATTCATGAGTTGCTCTCGCAAGTCTTGAATTTTGTTCAAGTGATCCTGAATAGAATCACCTTCATCCATTTTCAATGTCTCTAGCTCTTCCTTTAAGAAAGAGATGCGAGTTTCATTCTTGCTTGCAAACATCTACTTCAAAGTTAGCCAAGCTTCTCGTGAAGAAGTTGCTGAACAAATGTGGGG
The DNA here is from genome assembly GCF_053477565.2 of Lygodium microphyllum. Taxonomy (NCBI): domain Eukaryota; kingdom Viridiplantae; phylum Streptophyta; class Polypodiopsida; order Schizaeales; family Lygodiaceae; genus Lygodium; species Lygodium microphyllum. The sequence continues at coordinate 35,271,929 of NC_141143.1, read as the reverse complement.
GATGATTGATCGTTGAACTGCCAATGCAATCAACGACAAAGCCTGTGCATCCCGTGTATCCCATGCTTTTTGAGCTACTGTTCTTTGGGGAAGTGGCTAAAGTGGAGTAGGCTGAGGTGCCCATGGTGCACGTCCTCGTGGAGGAGGAGTAATTGGAACCACAACTCCAGGTCAAGCTTCTTCTCCACTGACATAATCCCAAAGATTTTTGGCCATAAGTACATTCTTCATCATGAAGGACCAAAGTGAATAGTTATTTCCATCCAATCTATCCTCCTTGGATACATAGGTGAAAACATCTTCTCCCTGATTTGACACGATTTTCAATTACCAAAAAATGCAAAAGAGCAATGTCGAAGGAGGACTACACTGGAAATCTGAAAATTTCCAGAAATTGCAGGAAATAACTTTTTGCAATTAGTGTACAGAGGTGCACTCTATCAAAACTGTCTGTTATGCACGTAGTCCAACGTGCAATCAGTGTTTAGCAATAGTGTACTAGCAAAATTTTCAAATTTTCCTTGCCTGGGGTTTGTCAAAACAGTCTGTTAGTGACTGTAACTGCAGTCGTATGCCAATGTTCCCAGAAAACATAAAAGCCTCAAATTTTTTGATAAATGTGCCCAAAAATTTGCATCAACCGTGTCCCTGAAACGTATCTTGAATTCTGTGCCTGTGGCGTGGGAACCCCCTCTTCCAGAAATTAATTCTGGTATTAAAAAAAAAAAGTTAACATAAAGAAAAAAAACCTCTGAAATGTCAAGTTGACAAGCTGGTAGCCACGGGCACAGGTACAAGCGCAAGTGCAGGTAGGGACAGGTGGCGCAGGTACAGGCGAGCTGGCGGGAGGGTGCAGGACAGACAGGCAGCAGAGGGCAGGGTCTGGCGGTGCAGGGACTGGAAGGTGGCGGTTCTTAGGCACAGGCGGCATGCGCTTGAGATCCAAGTGGGCGGATGGCTTAGGCGATGTCAGAGGTGGGCGGCGTGGTCGTTGATCAGGGGCGGCGCTGTAGTAGATGAAGCAAGAACAGGCGCAGGCGGCGCTGGAGGGGCTGAAGGCGGCGTACCCTAGGCGTGGCGGCTCACGCACAGGCTGCAGGGCGGTTGCAGGGCTTTGCAGCTAACAGGTATCACAGCTGTCAGAGCTGTCATTGCAGCTGGCAGAGCTGCACAAAGCATTGACGGGTGGTGTTGTGCAGGGCACAGGGGCAAGGTGTCTCATGTTGGAGTGACAGCTTCTGATGCGCCTGTCGACTACTATTGCTAACGTGCAGTTGACAGGTATCAGGCCTGAGCACAGTGAGAAGTCTGAGCTAAACACAGAGAGTAGACTGATGGGGAACTCTCGGAGGTTGAGCAGAGCAGCGCTGAGCCTCAGCTCTGATACCAAATGTGAGAGAGGATGGCAGGATCAAAGCTCAGCACAGAAAACAGTAGACAGAAGAGAGTGAAGCACGACACCCAATGCAATAGACTGAAAGAGTGTAAACTGAAAGTACAAGGTACAAGCCTTAAACCTTAGGGTTGTAGGGGGTGTTCACACCCGAACACGGTAAGTGCCTGTGTGTCATAAGCACATACGAAATAATACCATAAGTTTGGGGGAAAAAACCTCTCCTACCGAGAGTAAAAAGTGCCCCAGTGTCCTACTGATCACCGACACTCCTATGTGAGCGTAGGCATAAGTGAGGCATGAGTGAAATATCCAACAAGTTTGATCCTTTGATGCATCAGTGCATGAGGTTATCGAGCATGTTAAGGATGAGTTTGATCCTTTGATGCATCATTGCATGAGGTTATTCAGCATGTTCCTCATTTTCTTGCTGAAAATCAGCAGCCAGAACTGGGTGATTGTTGTGACCTACACGGCTTACAAATAAATGTGACTAACATGACTTACCATAAGCTGCAGAAAATGTAGCTTGCCAGTTTTAGTGCAGGGTCATGACCTTGCAGTTAGGTGGGGGAATTCACGGCTCAAAGTTTTGGGAGCAAAGTGCAGAAATTGTGGGAGTAATTACAGTGACATGCTAATTTTTAGAGAATTTTTCAGCATTGAATGATGCTATGCAGTTAGCTAGGATTCATCTTACATCCTGCCAAGCCATGGTATTAGTCTGAGGAGGTTGTCCCATTTTAAGCCAACAAGTGCTGGTCCCACTAGATCATAGAGTGCAATGAGTGTGAAGATTCTTTCTGAAGCATGTACATACATTTTGAGTGATTGGTGGAGTCTTAGTTTGGCTAGTGCCATTTTCAGCATGTCATAAATACTAACTTCTATGACCATACCATGTGTAAGCATCAGATATTTCACCACCAACAACAAATCCTACTTAGGGTGATGTGAACATTTCTTGGGATTCATATGATACAATATGTGATTCCATCCATCAGTCCCACCCAATTCTTTTGTGAAATTCTTGTACTCTGACCAATGCTTTGAAGTTTAAGAATTTAAAGTGGCTAAGCTTATGTAGAGATATTAAATTCGTTGCTACATCTCCCATTGTGCATTGTCAAATTTCTCTATCTGCACTTGAGCTTCCTGATGTAGACACTAGAGAGGAGGCTTCTACTCTAGAATAGATTGTCACTTTAAGTGAGGGCCTTCTAATAGACTTCTCCTTTGTTGTATATTTTTTGTAATGGAAGTCCCTTACGTGTTGTTTTTGTACTCTCCCTTGGGATACTTAGTTCCGAGGGTATTTATTAGTAGAATCATATTTTCTATGAAAAAAGAGTGTTGCTAATTGTATTACCTTTTTTTTTTTGTCCAAGAAAAGAGAATTGTATTAATAACACCTCAGAGAAAAACCTTCCTGAGTATTACTAACTATACATGGGCTTAACGATATAGCTGAGCTAAAAGTGTGCATCACATCAATATAGGGCCTCTTAGGGTGGTCATTGAACAATAAGGAAAAGAACCCAAGGCGGGGGAGTGAAGCACAATCAGGCATTACCATCTCGCATGAAAAAATGCTATGGTAAACCCAAAAATAAAAAATTGCCAAAGCTCATGTGGATGCCAAGTCTTTCTAGAGCTGCTTTCAACGCTCGTGAAGGGAGTGAATGATGCAGGACCCAAGGTAGCGTATGCTAAAGGGCTCTCCCCATTGGAGACCAATTGGCAGCAAGCCCTCCATATGTGCCACCATATCAGGCTCACAATGAGATCCAAGACCTTTGGTCATCACACCAAGTACTCTAATACCTGAGGATGGCCAAGAGCTCCAAGCCTACCACTGCACGAGCCAACCTCCATGATGAAGGTTGTCTTGTATGTTTGCCTCAAAGTACAACTGCTGTCCTCTACTAAACGATTGCCAACAAAAAGCTGTCCTCTACTAAATGATTGCCAACAAAAAGGCCCCCAAGAAATGCACGCCTTGAGGCTAGGTTCTCTACTATAGAAAATCGATGTCCCTCTCCACACCACATACCTCATGTGACCGCACATGATGCTTTGGACTTTCCATCTGTTGTCCTAAGTAGTCCTAGTAGACCTTGTCCTGTTGCATCAATGGTAGTGAGCTACCCATTTTAAGACCCTCATGAACTACTGACTACCAAGAAAAGGAGATTCTCTACAACCGCTAGCTCTCCTAAAGGCATTTCCAGAAGGTTTGTGTGAAAGGCTTTGTGATACTTTGCTTTGCCCAATGTTTGCTGCAGGTGGGGGCCTAGTCCACCTCATCTTACATTGGAATATGTTTGCTAACGTGTGCCATGTAAGAGAAGAACCTCACGAGATCTTGAGAAATTGAAGACATTGGCCAACTCCACTTTGTAGGGTCCCAGTCTGACTCATCTGGGGTACCTTCACTCGTGAATGTCTGTCCAAGCATTATATGGTCTAGCTTCCATGACTTCCCTAGTAGCCCAATAGCATAGATCCTCATCCTTGGGAGTTGGATAAGGCTAGATCTCCTTTGTTGAGTATTAGTCTACCAACCTCTTGAAGTACAAGGAAAATGTCTGGGTCGTCAAAGAGCATACGTTCCACTTGTATTGGGACACCCAATGGTGAGAATTAGGTTGCAAGGGATTTTGGCAGTGTGTGGAGAGGGAAGGAAGTTGGGATTATAGCATCAATTTGCAAACTTTGATTCTCCACTCCCCTCATGCTCCCTGTTGTCTGCATTAGAATCACCACGTCTAGCATTTGATATATATTCTTGCAAACTGAGATGGAATGAGACTCCTATGATGCTTATTGAATATGCTTGTGCTCTCCAAGGTATAATGAAATTCCTTCTCAAATAGGGCCTTGAGTCCCAGCAAGGTGTGGTCAACATCCTTCTCAAATATGCTATTCAGGCAGCAATTACACCTTTTTGGGGATGATCCCGATGTTATCCTTTGATATTGTATGGCAGTAATACAACAACTCCATTTGAAACAATTTGCTTTCTTTGCTTTAATGGTCACTTAGGGTACGATCACATGTTTAGAGCCCATTACTTTTTGTATGTCCACTGATTCTAGCTGTACATTATACCCCATTCACATTACAGATCAAATAATGTCGACAATAGATGCAGAAAAACAAGTATCTATGTCATTCTGGAGCAGTGAACAGCAATGATTTTTCAAACTTTGAATTTTCAAACATAGAGGTTGAGAGTCAAACTTTTTATACCCATGGCTTTTGGTTTCTAATACTATAATGTTTCATGCTATAAAAGACATTATGATAATTACATGCAAGACTGTTGCTGGATGATGGAGAGATGCCCAACCTGTGGATATGAGGATGTATAGGGGTCCAGGGATTCACTCCTATCTCATCTTTGGTTAGCTCTTGAGCGGGGTCACCACACCAGATTTTTCACAATCAAAGTGGATCGAGGGGCATGGTCACAGATGGGGGCTGATAGCTAGCATCATTGCTTGATATTTGGACCACTAGACATAGTCATGCCATAACTTTATTGGATATATATACAGACTCTCTCTAGGATTTGGATTGTCCACACTCTCCAAGGGAGGCAGGAGAGGCTAAAGGACAACTCAAGAACTATGAAGAGGGGAGATGGTTTTCTAAGGATTTGGGGTTTTGGCACTTCTTTCATTGTCAGCAACACATGGTTTGGCATTATATACCTCCTGATTGGTTATTCATTTAGACCTTGTAATATACTTGCTTTTGTTGTATGTAGGTAATTTCTTGGAAGTCCCTTATATTTCTATTTTTGTACTTTGCCTTAATAGAGGCATTCTTTTCTCTTACAAAAGTGTGGCCATATTCATGGACCTGCGTAGCGTCACACCTGTATACTTGAATTTGCTTTCCTTGTGATACATAATTATTATTTGTGTTTGTTTTGTTCCTTATAAATAAGAAGCTACTGCAGGACTGTTTTGTTAACTTTTTCTTTTCACTTTTGATTTACAGCTGGCAGGCTTTAAATTGAATGTAGTAGAAACCACTGGTCCTCATCATGCTTACAAGCTAGCAGCAAATGTTGATCTATCAACATGTGAGGATGGTAAGAAAGGGCAGGCATATTGTTTTTAGGGCTCCTTTTATTGTTTTGGCAGAAACTTTTTCAATGAGTTTAGCTTGTGTCAATGCAAACTTCATTAGCCATACTGAGAAACATCTCACAGCAAACAAAAGTCGATGGCGTAAATTTGCTCGCAACTATTTGCTAAGTGTAGCATAATCCAATTAATTTGTGAAGTTAAGAACATGATAGGCATGCTTTTGTTAGTGTAGTACATATCATGTGCTTTAGGCATTGTGTTTAGGCTTCAGTTACATGTTGGATAGAGGCAAATGGGCGGCCCATTCTAGGGTTTCTCTAATTGCCTCGTGTCTCGGCCGGAAGCTTTTAGGGTCTCTTCCCTTGTTTAGTGTCTCGCCCCGAGGCTTCTATATATTCGCTACCCCACTCTTAGTTATCATATTGCTTCATCTTGCATGCTTGGAGAGAGGTAGACTGGAAGTTTTGCTATTGGTATCAGACAACCAGTTTTGCTGGTGTGCTGGTTGTGTGTGCTGTTAGCGACAGTTTCAGGTCTGAGACTTCTGCATTTTCTGCTGCTGGAGCTTTTTAAATCTGTATTTCAGCTTCCTACTCCTTCCTACCTTGCAGATGGCCTCTTTTCCTCTTGGGCAAACTGTCTTTGGTGGTGCGCAGCCTGTTTTCTCAGTCTCCAGAGTTGTTTTGCCTGCGTTTTTACCTGCAGATTGGTCATTTGGGGCTGGAACTGCTTCCCCTAGGTCTGATTTGCTGCTGCCTGCCGTGCTGAAGATTGACGCATCCTGCATTCGTGGGCTGACATCATCCAATGGCTGGTAAAACCCGTGTTTTTGCTGATTTACACATTGCACTTTTGCATTTTTGCATTTGCAGTTTTAGAGAGGATCTTGTGTCTTGGTGCTTGTGGTCCTTCACTGCATTCTCTTTGCCACTGCTCCACTTTCTATCTTCTACCATGTGCTTCTGTATATGAGCTATTGAACTGCTGAATTCTTGTTTGATTTGGTTGATTTTGACCAAAAAGTGCCCCAAGTATCTCTCTCAAACTCCACCTATCTTCATTCACTCTCACGGCATCTCTGTGTTCTTCTAGTGACGATAAGCTTGAAGGCATTGACTACTTTACTTGGAGTGCTATTCTAGAGGCTTGGTTTGTGCAGTTACAAGGGAGGATGCCATCTTAAGCCGGTGCTCTAGATGTTCAAGCTTTTGCAGCCACAGAGAGGCATGACAAGAGGTGAAGCGTCTCTTCTGTGGCAAGAAGGGGTATCTCTAAAAGGATGGTGAGAAGCTAGCGGCTTTTTAAAAGGAGGAGAAGAAGGGCAAGAGTGACTCAGGCTCTTCATCATCCTTGAATTCAGACTCCAATTTTGGTCTCACAGCTATGACTATGGTGACTGAGAAATCCATTTTTAAGCCCTAGTGATGCCATCATGCCTCACAACTTCCCACACTAGAAAGGGAATGTGAGAGGGTGGCGGAGGGGATAGCTAGCCTTACTGATTTTTTGAAGGGGTGGACCTTATGGGAAGCTTGTGACATGCATCAAATTAGCTGGTAGCTCAAAATCTTAGATTTGGTGTGATCCAAGTCCATGATGGGAGGCTTGGATAGCGAGGAGTATCTGCTCCTAGTCTATTTTCACACGGGGGATACTTCAGCGGTGTGGATGGAGGGGAACCCATGGTCATGATGTGCTTCTGCAGGGCATTAGTGGCAGGCATCAAGATTCAGCCATTTTCCCTTTCTGTGATCAGGAATCTAGTATGATCAACGTTGATATGTCTTTCCAAGGCACCTTGGTGGTGGCTGATCACCTACTGCTTGGGTATTCATGGTCTTAGCTGATTATCATTGTTTGTTTATTATAATGTAACAACTTCGGGCAGATTGTTGCTGTGGTATAGGACATGGCGGTAGTCAGTTCTGTTAGCCTTCAATTGGGCATTGGACAGAGGCAGTTGGCTGGCCCATTTTAGGGGTGACATGTCTCGTCCTAGCTTTTAGGGTTTCTCCACTTGTCTCGTGTGTCACCTTGAGGCTTCCATGTATGCTCCACTCTACTCTCAGTTATTGTATCACATCATCTTGCATCTATGGACAGAGGGAGATTGGAAGCACTCATGCTTGTCATCATTTTGGCAGTGCCCTACTGGTGTTGAATGCACATATCATGCCTTATCTTATGGATTCCATTGCCCATTCATTTTGAATTTTTTCTGCTCATGTGTTCTTTCTTTTTCCAGTGCATATGCTTTGTCTTTGACACTTTGGATCATCTGCGCATTCTCACAGTTTTTTCTAGACCAATAAACATTATGCTGTTTTTGCATTAGAATGGACTCAAAAAATTGTCCTAGCGAGCTCAATATCAAATTTGCTTGAAGTTGATAAATCTATGCGAGAGCTTTTTAATAGTGTGAGGTGATCTTGTTGCTGCCCATTTTAGCCTTCAACTTCCTGCATATTCTCAAAATTTCCCTCTCCTCGTCCATTTCAGCTGGCTTCCATGGAGGTGTTGCCCTCCCCACCCCACCTGCACCTCTAGGCTGCCCCTGTAAAGAAAATACCCTAACACAGAAGCATAAACAGAAACCATACGACAAAGCATAGACTGATAAAAGAACACAGTTAGGGTTAAGAGACAATGAACACAGTGAATAAATGAAATGATATGACTACTAATAATACGATGTTTATGCAGCAAACACACTATGCAATGAATGAATACTGTATCTCGAACTCCTGTATCTCAAGGATCAGGGCAGGGGTAATGAGCTGAAGAGTGTGTCGTACTCTGAACGGATCCCGAATCGCAGCAAGGCAGCCTCTGGATGTCAAACACAAGTAAACGCAGCAGTGAGAAGCTGGATCTGATGCAGACAAGAGTGAGGAGAGAGAAAAACTAAAAACGTAGGCAACAGGTGAGGGAAAGACTAAAAATGCAGGCAGGATAGTCTGCAGAGAGAAAGACTAAAAAAGGATAGCTTGCAGGAGAGAGAAAGACTAAAAACGCAAGCAGGAGAGCCTGTAGGAGAGAGAAAAACTGCAACGATTGTAGCAGGAGAGAGAAAAATTGTCAGGGCGGCAGTTGGAGCCTGCAAATGCAGCAGTTTGTTGACGTTGCAGGTTGTACGACAGTAGTGCAGATGATCAATAGTTAGTCGCCAGGAAGAAACAACAGCAATCAGCGTGTGGAGGGCTAGAAACAGGCGCTAGATTGTAGGAAACAGTGATGGACAGCAAGGGCTGAGATGTCCTCTGTGATCTAGGTGTGGGCAGTAAGCTGGTAATACCTGAAACCTGCAAAAACGAGATTCAGAGTAGAGTGGAGGGTTGACTGCCAATTTATAGAAAATTAGGGTTCTAGATCCTCTCCCACTTAACTCTCTCGATCCGCTCCTTGTTTTAGGGTTTTGGCTAAAATAAGCCTAAAATAAGCATGTTTTGGGGTTGTTTAAGTGGCTAAGAGCAATTCTTAGCACAACACCCCCTCTTAGGCCCAAGATAGGGCGAGAAAAGTAGGCTAGCCTAAATTTTGATTAACCTTAAGGCGTCCCACCCCAAACCAGCCAGGGCATCATACAAGGGTGCACGTTGGCTGCCCAGTGGCCTACCAAGACTACATAGGCGATGGTTATCTTACCAACAAGGGAGCCCAAGTGATCACCCCAAAGAGGCTAGGGCATCGGACCAAGGGTGCTCGACGGTTGCCCAAGGGCCTACCAAGTCCTACAACGGCGGATAGACTCAATGAACCTTTTTTTTGAAATGTTTTGAAAATACATAAGTAATATAGGGGCAGCGGCCAATTAAGTGACAGGTAGGAAAAGATAAAGAGAGTTTTAAACCCAAGTCAAGCACAAAACTAGCAGACCAATCCCTCGCATTGACCAGGATAAGTACCTAAGGATGAGAACAAGTGTGTATATGTGCCAATCATGTGGTGAATATGTGGAAAGGCAAAAAAATGGATGTTGGGCTTAGCAAGACAAGCAAAACAAGCAAGCAAGAAAGGGTAGGGAAACTGTCGTTAGGAGAATTGCCATGTGTTATGCTACGAATATGGTGGATCCTAGAGTTGACCACTCCAAAAGACCGAAAAGGGATAAATGCACATAGATGCATGTTGACATGAACAGAATGCCAATGCATGGGGTAATGCAAAGGGAGATGCAAGATGTCATGCTCATGCAATATGCTATGCAACGGTACCACTGGGACAGTGCCCTCACAGAGGAATTGTTCACTTGTCTAAGTGCCCTTTTACAATTAGGTGATCCTGACAGTGCAGATGAAGTTACAAATGCCCATAATACGATACAAAAGAATAAGTGAATGTAATGTCTAAAAACTGTAAGCATCATCACGGTCACAATCAAGAGTAGAAACCACCCCCTCTCAAACTGGAAGGGAAAGCAAGAGGGAAGCACCCTCTCCCTGTCAAGCTGAAGAAGTAGGGGAGGGTGTACCCAAGCTGATCCTGGGTAGTAGGTACTGAAGAACCGGCTGGTTGACTTCTTTGGTCAAGATATCTGCAAAATTATTTGATGAAGGCACAAACTCTAGGCGAATAATGCCTAGCTCAACCTGCTCTCTGGAAAAGTGAAAGTGGACTCCCACATGCCATGTCTATGATGTGATGATCCGATTGCCCGCAAGGGCAATGGCACTCTGGTTGTCGCAGTAGACAACTGTGGGAGAGTCACATGGAAAATGAAGCGCCGCCAGTAAACTCCTCAGATAGATGGCCTCGGTGGTGCCATCAAAGAGAGCCCGATAGTCAGCCTTGGCCGTGGAATCCGCCACCGTCTCTTGCTTACGGCTGGACCAAGAAATGGGAGCCGTGCCCAAGGTAAAGAGGTAGCTGCCATGGAAACGCCAGGTGTCAGGATCTCTTGCCCAATCAGAATGAGTTTACCCCTACAAACATAAACCAGAACCATATGTCAAGCCACAAGAAAAAGTACACCGCAAATAACGCAACACACGAAGACATGCAATCCAATGTGACATCCTAGGTGCTGTGAAATATTGACTGAGTATACTAACTGAGTAAGCTAAATCTGGCCTAGTGTGAATTAACCAAAGAAGTTTTTCTACAACAAAATGATAGGTGTGTGCATCGAAGGGCTGTCCTAGGGTATCCTTGGACAAGTGGACAGTAGGATCAAGAGGCGTAGCCACTGGCCGTGTCTGATCTGAAGTGTACTGTTCCACAAGTTGAAGTGCGTACTTCTGTTGTGACATAAAAATACATCCTCCAGAACGAACGACCTCCATCTCCAAAAAATAGAACAACAAACCAAGGTCTGTCATTTCAAATGTAGCTTTAAGCTTAGCCTTATTTTCCGCTATGGTAGTAGAATCTGAACCTGTGATGAGTAAGTCATCAACGTATAGCAGGATATAGCTAACCCCCTCTGGTGTGGATCAAACATATAAGTTCGGGTCATAAGGGGTAGAATGGAATCCATGAGTCTGACCTTTAAACTACCCCTTGCCATCACCTTGCCTTCCCTGCTGGGGGTTGCCTGATTGAGGGGCGGGAGTCTGAGACTTAGGTTTTGGTGTTGTGCCTCGTGCCTTTGATCGACACTCGTTGTCAAAATGGCCAGCCTTTTGAGAATGTTGACAATACCTATTCCTTTAGGTACATTCTGCCACCCTGGTTTCAGTTGTGACTGGGAGTTTCCTTGAGAATCCCTAGATTGATTTAGTTTTTGAATTTGATTTTGATTTTGAGTGGAGGTTTGGTTTGGTTTGCCCTTCCCTTGTTGCCCTTTTTGGGAATGAGCAAGAAGAGTCCACTCTGAAGAGGAATTCATACGAAACTGATCAAACAACTGTGCGTAACGCAACAGCTGACACTCAAATTTATAGAATGTAGGCATGGCAGGCTTTGAAACTATTCCTTCCACAAAATTGAAGTATTTCTTGGGGAGTTTATTTAGGAACAATGTGACCGGATCGTCAGAGGACTTGGGAGTCCCCGTAGTGGAGAATTCAGCGAGGAGATGTCGATACTCAGCCAACTTGACTTTTAAGTCATCCGGGTCAGTGATTTTGAAAAGCTAAGGCTCATGGTCAAGATTAATATGACGGGTCCTATCCCGAGCTGCATAGCGGTCAGTCAAGTGTGCCCATCGCTCTGACGCTAAGTCAAAATACTGGAGCTGAGAATGAAACTCAGGTAATAAGCTCTACATCAACTCGATAATAGTAGAGACATTCCTAGCCTTTCATGAGCGGATGACCTCGTATGGAACAAATGCAGGATCGGGTTGGGGTTTCAACCCCTGCTCAAGATCCCATAGGTTCTGTGAGTCAAGGACATGTCTCATCAACTTCAACCAAGTAGTAGAATTTGACCTGTTAAAACGAGTCTTGCCATTAAATGCATTCTTGGCAGAAGATGAACTAGAACCATGAGGTGTCGGGTAGGTGGTGTAAGATGATGGTAGGAAAGATGGTTGAGGTGGGTGTGTCTGATAAGTAAAAGAGGGAGGGGGAAGAGATGGGTAGGTAGAAGTAGGCTGTGAGTGTCCAATGAGTGCCGATTGATGCGGAGGCACTGGAACATGAATGTTTCCATAAAGTGCCGGTGTAGGTGGAGGCACTGGGACACGGTAGCCTTGTTCAAAGTGAGGCTGGGACATAGCAGGATGTCCAGAAGGTCCACTAGGCAATGCCATGGAGGCAAACTTTGGAGCAACTAATCCACACTCGAGAGAGACTGAGTGGAATACCCAGGCTGCAATGATTCCGAAAGTGTGTATAAGGTAGGTGGAACACCACCCGGTTGAGGGAAGGATGAGGTCCTAAAGGATGTGCCTATGGTTCCATAACCCCCCGGTGTGATGTGCGATGCGACATGAGGTGTCTGAAATAGAAATGTAAATGGTGTAAATGGAAGTGGTGAAGCAGCGAAAGAATGCGGTGGGATGGGTGGGTTTTGAAAGTGAGGTGTATGAGGTGCATATTCTTTTTGTTCATTTTTATCATTTAAAGACTGAAAATAAAACTGTGAAAATGATGCACCATGTAATGAAGTGAAAGGAACACCAAATTCATTCTGATTATGTGAAGTAGATGGAAAAGAAGGAAGGGCATAAGAAGAGTTACCTGGCTTTTTCTTATAATCCCCTCGACGTGTGTTAACATACAAGAATTGGTCCTCAAGAGGATATTTTCTATAGTCAACAGATTGGACTCTTTCTTCCACATGAACTCTACCAGTATATTGCAAAACAAAAGAGGTAAAAGAAGAAGGCACAAAAGACGAATCAAAAGTACCTTGCACTGGAGAGGACGGAAGAGTCTGAAAAAATGGAAAATACTCTGGATCTTGCTCTCCAAGAGGGGGCTCCATCCTTGATGGAGGTATCGATGGCCTTGCAACATTATCAGACTTATGCGCAACATCTGAAGAGTGAAAATCATGCATACCTTCATTCAAAAGCTTTTCTTGAAGGGCAATCCTTCGGTCGAGCTCCTCAATCTTTTTTCGTCGATAGGCTATGATCAGTTTATATTCTTCAGAGGTCAGCTTGCCTATCTTTTCTTCCATGTACTCAGATGTGTCTTCCACCATGTCGGAACTTTGTGGAGCAAGCTGATCGGCCCACTTTCGCTCGGTTCTTGGCATAGGCTGTTCTGGAGACAGAATCGGTGTTGATGTGTTCGAAGTCATTTGAACCTACTGTTGTTCTTGCTTCTTGCAAAGAGCTCTCAGATCAAAGGCCTAGGTTTCTCAGAGAGTCCAGACTCTGATACCATCTAAAGAAAATACCCTAACATAGAAGCATAAACAGAAACCGTACGACAAAGCACAGACTGATAAAATAATATAGTTAGGGTTAGGGTTACTCAGAAACAATGAACACAGTGAATAAATGAAATGATATGACTACTAATAATATGATGCTCATGCAGCAAACACACTATGCAGTGAATGAATACTGTACCTCGAACTCCTGTATCTCAAGGATCAGGGCAGGGGTAATGAGCTGGAGAGTGTGTTGTACTCTGAATGGATCGTAAATCGCAGCAAGGCAGCCTCTAGATGTCGAATACCAGCAAATGCAGCAGTGAGAAGCAAGATCTGATGCAGACAGTAGTGAGGAGAGAGAAAAACTAAAAACGTAGGCAGTAGGTGAGAGAAAGACTAAAAACGCAAGTAGGACAGCCTGCAAGAGAGAGAAAGACTAAAGACGGAGCTTGCAGGAGAGAGAAATACTAAAAACGCAGGCAAGATAAATTGTAGGAGAAAGAAAGACTAAAAACAGAGCTTGCAAGAGAGAGAAAGACTAAAAACGCAAGCAGGACAACCTGTAGGAGAGAGAAAGACTAAAAACACAGGCAGGACAGCCTACAAGAGAGAGAAAGACTGCAGCAGGAGAGAGAAAAACTGTCAAAGTGGCTGTTGGAGCCTGCAAATGCAGCAGTTTGCTGACATGGCAGGCTGTATGACAGCAGTGCAGATGATCAGCAGTCAATCACCAGGTAGAAACAACAGCAATCAGTGTGTGGAGGGCTGGAAACAGGTGCCAGATTGTAGGGAACACTGATGGATAGCAAGGGTTGAGATGCCCTCCATGACCGGGGTGTGGGCAGCAAGCTGGGTAGCACCCGAAATATGCAAAAACGAGATTCAGAGTAGAGTGGAGGGCTGGCTGCCATTTTATAGAAAATTAGGATTCTAGATCCTCTCCTACTTAACTCTCTCGATCCGCTCCCCGTTTTAGGGTTTTGGCTAAAATAAGCGTAAAATAAGCATGTTTTGGGGCTGTTTAAGTGGCTAAGGGCAATTCTTAGCACAACAGCCCCTGCAAACCCCCCACGAAGAAAAGACCAAGCAGGCCGTCTGTGCTTATTTTGAGCTCTTTAAGTGAGCTTGAGGGTCCTTAACTTGTTCCAATCTAAGTTTGTTCCAATGCAAGCTCCCTGTCACCCATAAAAACCATCTATTCTTGTCTCTCTCCCCTCCCTCCATCTTCTCAAGCTCACTGCATTTTGGTCCCTCTCTTCTTTTGCTCCTCCATCCTCCTACATTCTTTGTCTTAGCTCTTGCACACCTCCTTTTTCCCATTGTTCTCCTCCATCTCGGCTCTGCCTTCCTCCTTCCTGCTTCATTTGTACATTCTTCATGAATCCTCCCATATTCTTCTCCTTCCTTACTTCTCTATCTTTTTGTGCCTTTGCTTCCCTTCTCTCTCCCCTTGATTTTTTTTGCAAGTAAAATGTGGCTGACTATATTACTAAAAAATTGATTACAATGGAGTGCTCATGCCAACAGACTAGGTGGAGCCGATGCAAAGTCATAAATACATCATGTATATAAGCCTCTCAAGGTGGTCTGGGGGGGGGGGATGGGGGCAAGAAGCCATGGAGGGGGTGTATTGCCATTTGGGGTTGCCTGCCTGCATCATGAAGAACAGGTCTTGACTGCTCCAGGTGCGCAAGAGACGGAGCTCTTGACGAGCTCGAGACTCGCCCTCCACTTGGTCCCACTGGCCATGGAGGGAGTGGATGATGGAAGTCTAGAGCTCTGCCAAAGTCGCCTGTACCGAAAGGCACTCCCCGCCAAAAACCTCCTAACAGCGTGCCTTCCAGATGTGCCATCTAGTAAGACTCCCTACGATCTCCCATATCTCAGAGCGGTCTGCTGCAAGGTCTAGTACTTGGCGGCTGGGTAAAGCCTTCAAGCCGACCATTGTGCAAGACCCAGCCTCAATGATGAAAATCGTGTCCTTCATCTTGGCCTCATACAAAAGGTGACGGCCCTGGCTGTCTGCCTTCCAGCAGAAAGCTCTCCACGAGATACATCCAAGGCTAGGTGCCTACATTAATACATGTTTGCCAATCCTGGTTGTGTACTCCAAGAACCTCAGTGGCTTCTTGGGGACCACAGTGGCCGACCATAGCCACTCTCCAAGGTCCCACTCCAACTCATTAGGTGGCCTGCTCTCCCATATCTAGAGGCGCCACTCTTGGAACTCCTCCCAGAACACATAAGAGTCCAGACGCCAGGTCTTCCCATGAAGTCCAACCACACGGATCCTCCTGCAATGAAGGACAACGATCTCCTCATCATGTTGCCCTTTGTCAAGGACCAAACACCCCCTCTCTTGCACGGTGAAGAAAATCGCGTAGAGGGCGTCACCCCCTCTACCTTACCTGTAGGGGTATACTTGCCGGTGAAAATCTAGCGGCCCATACCACGCCAGGCTCTACCGGCTCTTGTATCTGGGGGTCAAGCCACTCCTAAGGTATCGCTGCATCAATCTCCCTTCTTCTTTGCTCAGCTCCTCTTTGACAACCTGATGCCTGTTGCAACACCTCTTGGTACACCATCCTATACACCTCCCGCCATGTCCTGATGGTAGGAGTAGGGCCCATTGGATGTGGGGACACTGCGTCAATCTCCCTTCTCCTTTGCTCAACTCCTCTTTGACAACCTGATGCTTGTTGCAACACCTCTTTGTACACCATTCTATATACCTCCGGCCATGTCCTGATGGTAGGAGCAGGGCCCACTGGATGTGGGGACGCTCGCCAATCTGTATCCTGTTGTCCCAATCTTTGACCTGGGGTTTCCAGACCACCGACTGGCGGTCTATTTGCTCTTGGCATTTTGGGGGGCTCTGAATCAGGGCCTTACGGAGGCCCTGCCACACATGAAGTAGGCTGTGAAGGATGGAGGATATGGGGGTCGTGATCTGGGCCGTCGTGAGGATCCATCTCAAGGATGACCTCCAATCACCACCAAGCCACGGTTTGCACTCTTGGAGACCCTCTTGCTGTAGGACATTCCAGGTCTTTGCTCCATAGTATAGGGGAGTTTTAGAAACGGGGGGAACGAAAATAGGAAAAACTGGAGTTTTGGCTAAATTTTGGAAACAGGGTATGTAAATATATCAATGCATAGAACAATAACATGTATCCAAATTTCATACAAAACTTTGAGTCTTTATGTCAAATGATTGAAATCATGATTCGTTACACATGTCATGAGTCACGAGTCACCAGTCATGAGTCACGACTTACGAGTGAAGATTGAGGAGTCAAGACTGAGGACTCAATGGTTGAAACTTAAGACAGCTTAACACAATTAAGACTCAATTTTCAAAACTTAAGGCAACAAAATGAATTAGAATTTATGACTCATGAATAATCTATGATCTAAAGAGTAGTGAAGATTGACATCAAGAACAATGGAACAAGAATCAAGATGCATAATAAGTGGGATCAAGATACAATGATAGTAACTATGTCATGTGAATAATCAATCAAAACTCCAAAGTCCAGTGAGCATGTAAGTATCAACATCAATGAACAACTGACAACACTTGTCTAGACTTTGCACTGCTAAATTGACTCATGTATATCACGAGTCATGACTCATGACTCATCTGGACTTTTGAGGATCTGTGCACTATCTCCTCGTGCGACTCCGAGGACCCTGATTGAGAAGTTGATGAAGTAGCCTCATCCTCATCCTTAGACTCTGGCTTTGACTCTGTTTGTGATGCACGACCACGTGTGGCCCTCACTCTAACCCTCCTCTGTGCACAAGTCTCATGCACCGGTACTGATAGCTCCTCATAGAGTATAGAGTAGATATCCCACTCCTCCTGTGGTATCTGCGGAATGTCACACACCTTATCTATATCAATCTTGTCAACATTCATTTTATCGTACTGTACTGTATCGTATCTTTCCTACTTGATTACTATGTGTTTGGTGCAAAATTTGACCTCGGCACAACCAAAGAATTAATCATTGTGTAAAAACGAAGGTAATGATGCGAACAGATTCTGGGGGTCCAAAAATAGTAACTCCCTAAATTTTAGGGATGGTGACCCCTTGCATTCCTCAAGTTGTTCTGAGCAAATTTTATCATTGCAACCACATCAAAAAGTGTAATGTGGCTCAGTTACACCGACTTTTATTCTGTGAGCATTCTTACATGTGCATCTTCTGTCTTGGCCATAGACTCATTGTCTTGCACCATCTTCAATGGATAAGCACACAGTCCCAAACGTCTAGCATTCTATTCTTAGTGCCTATTCAATATGGAACTGGTCCTAAGGCTTAGACAAACTATTAGTCCAATTTGTCCCAATAGCTGCTGCCTCTTCTGGCCATGTAAAGTGTGAGGAGGGAGGATCGAGGTGCAGCTGAGAGTGCAGTGGACTGTGTGAGAGAGAGAGATAGAGTGAAGCACGACACCCAAAAGAATAGTCTGAAAGAGTGTGAAATGAAAGTACAAAGTACAACCCTTAAACCTTAGGGTTGTAGGGGGTGTTCACACCCGAACACGGTAAGTGCCTATAAGTATGTAACATAAGCACATAAGCACATACGAAAATAAGACTATAAGTCTGGGGGAAAAACCTCTCCTACCGAGATTAAAAAGTGCTCCATATGAGCGTAGGCGTAAGTGAGGCGTGAGTCAAATACCCAACAAACCCCCCTGGAGTGAAGAGTGATCAAGAGTACAAGGATCATCCGCCACCAAAGGATATCAAATTTAAAGCATCGCGAAATGCTTCAAATTTTTCACGAGGAAGAGCTTTGGTGAAGATTTCTGCCACATTACTGGTGGTAGGACAATAGACAAGGCTGATATCACCTGCATGTAGCCTCTCTCTGACAAAGTGATAAAGGATCTCAATGTGTTTTGTGCGGGCATGAAACACTGGGTTCCATTCCACTGCAATGGCACTTTGAGTGTCAGTGAACAAAGGAGTAGGCTCCCTAACAGATACATCCAGATTAGCTAGCAAGTGTCTAAGCCATACGCAATCAACTGTGGTAGTGAAAGCTGCCTTGTATTCAGCTTCACATGACGATGTGGCAACAGTGGATTGTTTCTTGCTAAGCCAAGAAATGCAAGAAGAGCCAAGAAAGAAACAATTTACACTAGTGGAGTGATGTGTATCATAATCACCAGCCCAATCAGAATCACTGTAAGCATGTAACTACAGTGGTCCCCCCTTGGCATAAAGCAACCCAAGAGATCTAGTACCCTACAAGTAACGAAAAACACGCTTGACAGCTTGCCAATGTGACATACGTGGCTGATGCATATACCTGCTCAAAGCTGAAACTACAAAGTGTATGTCCGGCCTAGTGTTGCATAGGTAGATAACACATCCAACTGCAGGAGCATATGTATGTATATCAAACAAATCACTGTCATCAAGTAATGATAGTTTGAGTCCAGGTTCCATGGGGGTACAAACTGGCTTGCAATCCTGTAAGCCAAACTTCTCAAGAAGCTACCCAATATATCTTGACTGTGATAGCCCAATACCTCGAGCATCATATATAAACTGGATGCCCAAGTAGTAATGCAAAATTCCCAAGTCAGACATGTCAAAAGTTTGCTGCAAATTTTGTTTGAATGCTGAAATCTGATCAACACGTGTTCCAGTGAGCAAAATGTCATCAACATAAAGACATATAATCAGCATAGATCCCCCTTCTTTACATATGTAAAGGGTAGACTCAGATGAGCTGTTTAGAAACCCCTGACCAAGCAAGAAAGCATCTATTTTTGCATACCAAGCTCTAGGAGCTTGTTTCAAACCATATAGTGCCTTTTTGAGCTTGCATACCAAATGTTCTGAGCCTTCAACTGCAAAACCAATGGGCTGCTGTACATAAACTTCCTCTTGAAGTTCCCCATGTAAAAATGCAGTCTTGATATCCAGCTGATGCATTGTCCAACCATAATGTGCAGCCAAAGCAATCATATACCTAATGGTCGTCATATGGGAAGTAGGAGCAAATGTCTCCTCATAGTCAATGCCCTTTTTCTGTGCGTAGCCTTTAGCTACAAGCCGTGCCTTGTATTTATCAATGGATCCATCTGCTTTCCTTTTCAGTTTATAGACCCATTTCGTTCCAATGGTTTTCTTCCCTGATTCTTAGTGATAGAATCTAATTCAGCTTGCATTGCTGCCATCCAATGCACACTGTGTTGTGCATCCTCAAAACATTCAGGCTCTTCATTATCAAAAGTACTTGTTGCCATAACAAACTCCATGGTATCTGCTGAGTCATGCAAACGAGTTTGCCTTCTAGTACGACCAGCCATGGGTGCATCCAAAGGACTATCTTGCATAGTCTGCAAATACCATCTAGGTAACTGTCTAGCTTGCTGACTGTGTGCAAGCTCTTGCTGAATTTCAGTTTCAGCATAATGCTGAATATTTTGATCAGCCAATGGCTGAATTTCTGCACTTTCCATAGGAGCAACTGGCTGAACATTAGGTTCATTTTCTGAAGCTCCAGTTGAATCACCAAAAGTAATGGGCAGCAGCCCTTCAAAAGCATCACGGGCAGCCTGATATGTGTCCAAGCCAGCCAAGGATAATTCTGATTTTTCATCAAAAACAACATCCCTGCTGACAAAAACCTTCTCTGTAAGGGGATCATAGAGTCTGTAGCCTTTGCTCTCACTGCTATATCCCATAAAAATGCACTTAATAGCCTTGTTGTCCAACTTTTTTCTAAGTACCTGTGGAATATGGGCATAGGCAAGACACCCAAAGGTACAGAAGTGGCCAACAGAAGGTTTACGGCTGTTACAAGCCTCAAAAGGTGTGATGATCTTCAAGGCTTTGGTAGGGCATCTGTTCAAAATATGGCAAGCACACATGATTGCTTCCATCCAAAAACTACGAGGTAAGCTCTTTGCCTTCAGCATACATCTGGCCATCTCCATGAGTGACCGATTCTTCCTCTCTGCTACCCCATTCTGCTGTGGAGTATAGGCAGTAGTGTACTGATGGACTGTGCCTTTTTGCTTCAAAAAAGAATTCAGCATAGAGGACATGTATTCCCCCCCTCGGTCCGAATGGATGGTCTTAATTTTGCATTCAGATTGATTTTCAACAAGTGCATTGAAAGCCAAAAAATGCATCATACACTTCTGACTTCTTTTTCAAACAGTAGAGCCAGCAAAAACGTGTAAAGTCATCAATGAATGTCACAAAATAGTAACAACCGCCCAATGACATTGTTTGCATAGGCCCACAAACATTTGAATGCACCAACTGCAATCTGGTTGTTGCTCTAAAAGCAACATCACGGGGAAATGAGAGATGATGCATTTTTCCCAAAATGCATCCCTCGCATAAGTGCTCAGGAGGTCTCTCCAAGAGAAGTAAGCCATCCAGCATCTGAGTACGCTGCAAAAGCATCAAGCTGCCAAAGTTTACATGCCCCAAACGAGCATGCCATAACTCCGCCTGTATCATAGCAGGAGTAAGAGTGGATATCAAGTATGTCGACTGATCTACTGAAGGAGCATCCAACTCATATAAACCATGACAGAAAGATGCTGTCAAGACCAAAGTCATGTGTTCTTTATCTCTAACCATGCAATGGTCATCATTGAATGTGACCTGCAAACCACAACGTGCCAAAGAGGAAATAGATAGCAAAATCTTCTTGATCCTAGGCACAAACAAAGCATCTTGCAGGCGGAGAATAGAGCCATTAATGCCTATGAGCTAAATCTCCTCAATACCATGAACAGGGTATGATGCATTATTGGCACAATGTACAGAGGTGCACTAATTGAAGCAAATAAATCTCTGCGAGATGTAATATGCCTAGAAGCACCATTGTCAAAGAACCAAGTGTTAGCATCTTCTGTAGAGCTAAGTGCTCTATCAGCCCAAGAGAAGTCATAACTGCAAGTGTAAAAATAATAGTCCCTGTCTACAACAAAGGACGCGGACTCACTAGCAGTGGAAGGAGTAGTAGAAACAGACATTCCTGACTCCTTCTTCTTCTCTTTGGCGATGCGTTCCTACACTTAGTGATATAGTGGCCTGGCTTCTTACAATAATGACATTTTTCCTTTTTAGCTTGCGTGCCTCCTTGTGTCTGATCTTGTGATGTGCCAGAAGTACCAGAACTCTGTGGAGCATTTTGTACCTTGCTATTTTTGCCTTTCTGTCTTGCCACAAAAGCCTGCTCAGAGACTATAGCATCCACACCACTATTTTTCCTTGTTTGCTCCTCCTCTAGAAGCAAACTAACCAGTTGAATAAAAGTGAGTGGGTGCTTGGCAATCCTCATGGTGAGGTTCAAGGCAGTATGAAAAGACAAGTACGAAGGAGGTAAGGAATTCAAGGTGGTGGATATCAACTGTGCATCCGAAAAGTACTCATCTACATTCATGAGTTGCTCCCGCAAGTCCTGAATCTTATTCAAGTGATCCTGCATAGAATCACCCTCATTCATCTTCAAAGTCTCTAACTCTTTCTTCAAGAGAGAGATTCGAGTCTCATTCTTTCTTGCAAACATATGCTCCAAAGTCAGCCATGTATCTCGTGAAGAAGATGTTGAACGAATGTGAGGGATGATGGACCGCTGAACTGCCAAAGCAATCAGCGACAAAGCTTGTGCATCTCGTGTATCCCAAGCTTTTTGAGCTGCAGTTCTTGGAGGAAGTGGCTGAGGTGGAGCGGGCTGAGGTCCCCGTTGTCCACGTGCCCCTTGAGGAGGAGGAGTAATGGGAGCTACAACTCGCGGTCTAGTTTCCTCTCCACTGACATAATCCCATATATTCTTGGCCACTAATACATTCTTCATCATGAATGACCATAGCGAATAATTGTTTCCATCCAATCTGTCTTCCTTGGATACATAGGTAAATACATTACCTCCCTGATTTGCCATGATGACAAATTTCCAAAGACAAATGAGCAATGTGAAAGTAGTAAGGGTTGGAAATCTGCAAATTTCCAGAAATTGCAGCAAGTACACTTCTGCAATTAATGTGCAAGGGCGTACTTTGTCAAGAATTGTCTTCAATGCATGCTTCCCAAGGTGCAAACAGTGCTCAGCAACACTGTAATGTCAAAATCCCCAAAATTTCTTCCAAAATTTCTGTCACAAATACCCCAGAATGTGCATTTAATGTGTCTCTGTCACAGACATAAGCACGTGTCCCAATGCAGAAAACTGATCCTGCTGCTGCACGAACTCCTGTGTTGAAATAAAAAATGTGAAATGTTACCTCAGCAGAATGATTGCAGCTGTTTGACGACGGGCACGTATACCGAGGCAATGTCTGCGCACAGGAACAGGCTGGCAAATCTAGTGGCGGGCTGCTGCAGGTTCAGGAGGTGGCGCCTGTAGGAGCATTGTCAGCACGCGCAAGTACACGTGGCGCGCATAGGGACTGGCAGGGCCTGAGGAGGCGGCAGCTGCAGCTGGCGGTGCCTGCAGTAGGCACACTGGGCAGAGGACACATTGGGCAGAGGAGGCGGCACCTGCAGCTGGCGGCACTGACAGGTGGCGCGCTGGAGGCTGGAGCTGGCAGCGCCTGCAGACTGGTGGCGACTGGAGCTGGCGGTTGGGGCAGAGCTGGCGGCTGGAGGGACAGAAGATACGGTCGGGGGCTGCAGACTGCAGACAGGTGGCTGAGCTCGGAGCTGAGCTCTGATACCAAATGTGAGGAGGGAGGATCGAGGTGCAGCTGAGAGTGCAGTAGACTGTGTGAGAGTGAGAGAGACAGAGTGAAGCACGACACCCAAGAGAATAGTTTGAAAGAGTGTGAAATGAAAGTACAAAGTACAACCCTTAAACCTTAGGGTTGTAGGGGGTGTTCACACCCGAACACGGTAAGTGCCCATAAGTGTGTAACATAAGTACATAAACACATACGAAAATAAGACTAAAGGTCTGGGGGAAAAACCTCTCCTACCGAGAGTAAAAAGTGCCCCAGTGTCCTATTGATCACCGACACTCCCATATGAGCGTAGGTGTAAGTGAGGCGTGAGTCAAATACCCAACATAAAGATCCCAGCTCAATCCAAGAGACCTTTGGGGGTAAAAAGCAACAACAACTAAAAAGAAGAAAAATAAAATATTTATATAAGTAAATAAGAAAAGAAAGTGCAAAAAGGATTACTACCTGGTGACAGCATCGATGGCCTTAATGAACATGGTGTCTTTACATGAAGATACCAAAACATTGCAAACATTCCTTCGGCGCATATTTGACCATCCATCGCATAATATTGTGCATCCATATTTCACCCATGTCTCCTTCAAGGGATCCAATTGAGCCTCTATGGATGCTTTCTCCTTTTGGAAGCTCTAGTGTGTGTAATGCATCTGAGGATGGGCCTTTCCACTCACACCCTATGCGGCTTACTGCCCTGATTGTCTTCTTCCATTGATGTGTAGAGGCCACATTGAAAGGGATAGCACACCGAATAAATAAGCGTGTGAGTTCCGTAGTTGCCTCCACTATTGCCTGCCTATGAAGTCCTGCATGGACACTTGCACCATGCAAGGAGCCCTTTTGCCCACCACCACTAGAAGATGGCAACGAGGTCCTTTTTGCACTTGGACCCGATACAAATGTGGATGCACTTCTTTTTGATGGGCCACTGGCACCTCCAATTTGGCTAGTGCCACTAGGCCTACTAGCCTCTCTTTGTCCCACTTGTGCTTCATTAGCCCGATGTGGTGTTGATTCATTCTCTTCTAGCTCAATACCCATATGCTTTCGGTGCCAAAGATGAAGACTTACTGTTGCTTCTGCTGTCACATTTGTACAAGGCCCGATGTCTTTGTTGGGAACACATGCCAAGTGGTCTTTCACCCGTGTTACATTCCCCAATTTCTCCAATCCACAATAGTTGCACCGCCACTTCTTTGATCCGCCAGAGCCCTCGTATCCCTTGATTGGAGTGATATGCCTCCAATATGGGTCCTGCGCCATGATATGATTAGCCTTTAAGACCTAGGTAATGGATTAAAGGAGGAGGAGAAGAAGAAGAAGAAGGAGAAGAAAAAAGAAGGAGAAGAAGAAGGAGAAGGAGAAGGGGAAGGGGAAGGGGAAGGGAAAGGGAGAGGGGAAGGGGAAGGGGAAGGGAAGGGGAAGGGGAAGGGGAAGGGGAAGAAGAAGGAGAAGAAGGAAGAAGAAAGAAGGGAGAAGGAAGAAGGAAAAAGAACAAGAAGAAGAAGAGGAAGAAGTGGAAGAGGAAGAGGAAGAGGAGGCGGGAGCTGGAGGCTCGAGGAGGATGAGACAAGAGCTTTTGGAGTGTGCCATGCATGCGAGTTGGAAAGGAGAACGAATCGAATCGTGATCTGCGGCGCTGGATAACCACTGCAAAACGGGCCGCAGGATTCCAAAACGGCGGTCTCCCGTTTCCATCCTGGTCCAAAACGGCCGGTCCGTTTTGGGATACTATGGTCTCCTTCCTGGTGTGAGCCCGTGGACTACTACCTTGCGCAAAAGGGCCAGGCTTTGGAACTCTGGGTCTATGATCCCAAGCCCTCCCTCAGACCGATGCCCGGATGATGGTTGCCCATGCCACCTTGGCCCGAGAATCCCTTGAACCATCTAACCTAGCCCAGAGAAAATTCCGCACTGGGTGGCGAAGCTAACCTACACAAGATGAGGAAAAGCACCAATACAAGGCAATGTACCAAGCTGTTGCTAGGAGGATCTGGTTGACCACTAGGGCTCAGCCCACTAACGAAAGGCAAGCAGTACTCCAATAGGTCAGCTTCCGCTTAATAGAGTCAAGAAGTGGAAGAAACTATTGGGTAGGAGTGATGTCGAGTCCCACTTGGAACCCTAGGTATTGGACACTCTGCCCTATGTACACCCATCTGAATCCCAAGTGGATGCCCCACTTTGTGCTAGAATCCGGGTTCGTAAGAAAAGCAATTGACGTTTACGAGTTGATTTTTTCTCCCGTTGCAGTGCAAAACACATCGAGAGCTAGTCTCACTCTCTCTTGCATCAGCTTATCGTCCTTTATATAAAGTGCGGTATCGTCTGCATACTTTGAATCTAAGAGCTCCATCTCCTCCCTCACCGGAAGTTGAAGGCCACATAGCCCGCTCACACGTGACCTGAGGAAGTAAGACATTGCCTCTGCAAAGAGTAGGAACATATACAAGGCCAGAGGATAGCCATGCTGGACCGATCTCTCCAACCAAAACTCCTTCCCCCTCCTGCCACTTATGAAAACCCTGCTGGTAGCCGATTTGTAAAATGCAGAGACCCCGCAGATCCATGCTTGGAGGAAACCCAACCTCACTATGGTGCCCTCTAAGAAGTCCCAGTCAACTCTGTCATAAGCTTTCTCAAAGTCTAGAAGGAGTACAGCCAATCCCTGACCACTGTGTTGGCCCTAGTCAGTCGCCTCAAAGAAGGTGAAGACATTGTCTAGGATGCTCCTATCCTAGACAAAACCTATCTGTGTGTCGTGAATGATGTCTGGAAGCACGGGGCGGAGTCCCCTACCGATCATCTTGGCCAGTTCCTTATATGCTATTGACAACAGGGTGATCGGTCTCCGTTGGGATAGCTCCAACCGGTCTCCCTCTTTGGGGAGGAGATTGATAAGGCTTGCCAACAGACTCCCTGGCATTCGTCTTGAGCTGAAAATCTCTTGAAAGGCCAGCAATAGGGGGTCTTTCACCACCTCCCAGTAGGTAGTGAAGAAGGCCTTAGAAAGACCGGGCATTTCTACCCATCTTGTGCATGGAAACCCTCCTCTAATTCCTTCTCTGTGAAGGGGTCTAGGAGGGAGCGTCCCATGTCCTCTATGACGAGGGACAGGATGTGGTCCAGACTTGTTGTCTATAGCGTTGTCCTCTGGCTGAGACTGCCTCTTGTTGGAAAGGTGTCTGTAGTTGTCAGTGGCAATCTCCATCACCTCATGTGGGCTAGAGCGAATCCTCCCATACTGATCCCCGAGGTTACGAATCTGCTCTCCTAAGGTACGGGGCTGACGTACTTGGAAAAACTCCCTGCACATTGTGTCCCCCTTCCACGGCCAAAAAGCTACTGAGGTGCGGAAGGAAAACTCCGAGTGCTTGTCCTCGAGGCTGGCGAGGGCTGCCTGTGCACGCAACTTGTGTGCGTGGAGAGTGAGATCTCCTGGTGCCTCTTGGAGTAGTCTTTGCGTGGCTGCTACGTCTCACCGGAGTGCTCTCTCCTCCTCCCAGCTCTATTACCTAGTCTGTAGGGCTGCCTCCTAGCAGATCCTGCTCGACTTCGCTACAACCTCTGCAACCTCCTCTGTGATCTAGTCCCTCCTATCCCACTCCCTAGTCCAAAGTTGCTTAAACTTCCTCCTCACCTCCTCCCTCGTGTAGATTGAGTTAGGGATCCAACAGGATCGTGTGTCTAGGGCTGAAGCTGGGGCATCAAGTGTCAGGAGAACCAGGCAGTGATCAGACAAAGTGGTGTCGACCAACTACCCTTTTTGGCCTCCGTGAGAGCAACCCTACTCTCCCACATAGAACCGGTCTAGCCCCTCTAGAGGAGCTCCGCCCAGTTGCTTGTATCCCCAAGAGAAGTCTAGGGATCTCTCCCTCCTGTGGAAAGCTGGGTCCCACCAAGCATCATGTGCTCCTACTACGAAGAGGAAGACCTACCATGCCTCTTGCTCCTCCCCTTTCATACCTTGGTAATCTCTGCCTCTGCTCTGCTGGTCCTCTAAGGCCTCTAGGTTGTTGAAGTCTCCAACAATCCAGGAGTCCACCTTTGGAAGTCTTGGTGCGATCTCCACCCATAACTTGCTCCGTGCCCTAACCTTAGTAGGAGCATAAACATTGAGGACTCCAAGGCACGTTTCCCCTATATTCAGTTTGATTCGTAAGACCCTTCCTGACACAATTGTTCGGTGGTCTTGTACACAAGCAGTGAGGCTCGGGCCAATAGAGATGCATACGCCTCCATTCTTTCCGTGGGCACCGATGGCGTACTCCCAGTAAGTATGTGAGCTGCCTAGGAGTACCTTCCCTACTTGATGGGCCTAGGAGGGGGTGAGCTTGTGCTCGTGTAGAAGTAAGATGTCAATTCGTCCAGCAAGGGTAGGCTGTAACTCTTGCCGAACAATCAACTTCTTGGAACTACGTGCTCCACTGTAGTGAAGGATATTCACATTCCAGGATGCAAGATGTAAACTCATAGGGAAACTTGTGACTGATCGAGAACAGGCATCTATTCAATGTGGAAGCTGCTAATGAAGAAGAAGAGCTATGGGGTATGTAGATATGCTTTGCTGTAGGCTTGGATGGTGAACTCCATTCCCCCATGATGGCCCTCAGGCGGGACCATGGGGGTGATAGATGTTCCAGGCGGTACCACCAAGGCATCTATCAGCCAGGTTGAGAGGCATGACTCTGTACATTGGTAGAAACCGGCCGCCTGTGCCAGGGGCCACTCGATCACATCCATCGGTGCTCTCCACTGTGAAGGGGCTCGAAAGATAATGCTCAGATGTGGGACCTTGACACCAGCTCACCAGTTAATGTCCATCATGCAACCAGGCCACTACTGGGAGAAGATTGCTAGTCTTCCTTCTCCTATCTACTGGGAGATGTGGTTTGCTACGTGACTCTTCAAGTCCTCTATTTGTGTCATCGTCGAGTCTCGTGAGTGAGAGGTCTGAAGGAAGAAAGCATAGTTTGGTCCATTTGGTGGTGCTAGTAAATTAACCTTGCCACTCCTTGACTTGTGTACCACGAAGATCTCCACCTTCAGAGGTAGTGGAAACTCTCTGCGCTCCGCAACTCTCAGGTAGGACCACGGACCACTGTGAAAGAACTCCTGTGGTAGCAGTTGCGTCTGTCTTGGGAAAATATGATGTGCGGCAGGGACATATGAGCGTGTGGCTTTGTGGGGAGGGGGGGGCTAGGCTGTTGGTGAGTGGAGGATGTAGGCGTATGGGGTTCATCACCTCCTGTGGGAAAGGGGGTGATGGGTGGGTGGGGAGGTCACCTGTACTGGGTGAGGATTAGGGGGACTGATCGGCGGGGGAGATGGTGGGGAGAAGGAACATTGAGGGATGGTGGGGTGGTCGGAGGTAGGAGACGGGTGTGTGGGGAGCTTGGTGGCCTTGGAAGGGGGGGGGGTAGTGGGCTAGGGTTGGAGGGGGAACCATAGGGGGGTGGATGTGGGGGCTGTGGGATCTCGGGTGAGGTAGCTTGTGATGCCCCTATGGGTGGTGGATGTGGAGGCCTATGGTCATGCTGGGTGGGACGAGCAGGGGGGCTGCGGGTACTCTGTTGGGGGGACCGACACTCGCCCTCTTGCTCCTTGCTGCCGTGGCTATGTCTGAGGGGCCGTTTGCGGCCCCCCCTGCCGTCTCCCTCTTTGTCGTCTCTAGACCTGTGTAAAACCGTCAGTGTCCACTTGTGGGCCTATTGGTGTAGCCGCCTTCGTTCTGAAGTGTGTGCAATCTGCTGCATGATGCCCAAAGTCATGGCAACGCAAGCACTGCCTTGGCTGCCTTGCCACAATAACCTGCTGCTTGAAAGAGTGTCCACCTGTCTCAATCTCCAAAGACTTTGGTATATTCTTTGTATCTTTCATTGCCCCCTGTACCTTTGGACTCCTACAACGACTGCCATTGCATTCGCGAAGGAGGGAGGAAGAACTGTGCCGAAAAGCCATCTAAAGTCCTCCACTAGCTAGCGATACTCTACAGCCAGCGTAGTTACCTGGAACAGGGAACGGGAATAGGAAACGCGATCCCCTGGAACGAGGGGAACGTCCAAGGTGGGGGAATGGGAACGGGGGGAACGGCACATGTCTTAAGTGCCCCAAATATGTCCTGCATGACCAAGTTGCCCCAAAGAATGTCCCGCTAATTGCCCCAATACCCCTCAATGCTTCGAATTGACCCGAATGTCCCAAAATCGACTCAATTACCCCCATAGCTCCAAATTGCTTTGAATTGCCCCAATTATTCTAGTTTCCCTTGAAATTAGACAATATAAATGGATGATTACCTTAGAATTGAGAATAGACTGAAATTTGATTGTGATTTGCAACAGTTCATAATGCATTAAATTTAAACTTTGCATGGACTTTTGATTGGCTTATGGGTTGTCTTGACACTTTGAATATATGTGAGAGAGAGAGAGAGAGAGAGAGAGTATATTAACGTCTCTAAAAAAAGGCCAATGTGGCCTATGAGACCAAAGCAATACATACAATGATGGTGTGTTTCTCATCTGGAACGAGAAAAGATGAAATACATGCCTATAAGACTGAAAAAAACATGCCTATAAGACTGAAAAAATGAAATAGTGTCCTATAAAAGGGAAACATGTCAATGATCTAAAAGTGAAAGTAGAAAAAGGAAAACTCTCCATCAATGATATGTTTGTCTTCTAAAGGAGGTGTATCTCTGCATGGCTGAGGCGTCTCGGCATCTGTCTAATTTGTCTGTGGTGTGGATGTCTAGGCCTTCGTCCATGTGGACGTGGGCGCCTAGACCGGCTAAGTGCCCCTGCTCTATCCAAAGGGATACCTCTACAGAAGATCAGGTCCAATGATGATGTACTCCAGTAGGCTGTGTGGGAGTAATAGTGGTATCTGCCATACTCTGTCGTGTATCAGTGAAAAAGTCAGTGACTGCTCTCTGTCTATGTGAGCCCAGCTGTTGGGGCCTCCTACTCCGTAGAATTGTTGTTCTGCGCCTCTGGAGCTCCAAGAGGAAGAATCCCAAGCATTTCTAATCCTCAAACTGCATGATCCGTCTGAGGGGTCCAAAACCCTCTCGAAACACACATACAGAGAGAGAGAGAGAGAGAGAGAGAGAGAGTTCCGTGCGTACGTATATACACAGGAAATAAATGTTCTCTTCACAGCATGCTGCGCGTACTATGGTTCCTTCTGCTCCCCGTAATCAGTCTACGAGGAAAGTATATACAGACGGTCCAAAGGGCCCACCTGCTAAGTTGGGTTTGATACTAGAGGTAATGTGATTACACCTTGGGATCGTTGTTATTCCCGTTCCACTCGCAAGGTAGTGGATATTTCATCTACCTCTAAAGCAGGCCATCAGAATTCTTTTGCAGTGTTAGCCAATTTTTTTGATGAAGGTGTCCTTGACATTCTAGCAGAAAAGGTTAAATCGAGGCAAGCGGTGCCTCGTTCCTGATTTTTTTTTTTGAAGATATATGAAGATAGCCACGTGGAATGTGCGAGACATTTGTTCTCGTCATAAGTAACATGCCATGTGGACTGTCTTGCATGAGAATTAGTGGGATGTCTTGTGTGTAGTTGAGCAGAAGAGTCACGGTGAAGCAGGAAAAGTTGTGGATTGCTATGGGTTTTGCTTGCTTTATGCAGGGACACATGGTATGCACTATTCTGGCGTGCTTATGATTGTCCATGAGAAATACTAGCCTGTTCTTATTAAAAATGATGTATAGGGCCGCTTTGTGGTAATCGAAGTTTTATTTGAAGGAGAGATTTTATGGTTGCTGGGCCTCTATTCTCCGAATGACCCTTCCTCCCGACAGGATCTTTGGAAGACTTTACAGAGCTCCATGTCACTTGGCAGAAGGGGTTTTTTGATGGGGGATTTTAATATGTGTGTTGACTCTTCTCAGTCCACTTTAGGGCATTCGGTGATGGATGCTCCGGAAAGTCGGGTGTGGAATGCCTTTGCTCTTGAGGTACTCAAGCAAGATCTATGGTCTTGGCTCCACCCTTCTTCTACAGGGTTTACTTTTCATTCCGCACAATATGCAACTACATGGTCATGGTTGGACCGAATGTATATCATGCAGGATGATGATTTTCTTCCTGAGATTGTGGAAATGAAAGTCTTGCAGCAATATGCCTTGTCGGACCATTTCCCTCTCCAACTTGAGATACTTGCACAACCCATTGCGCCTTTTATGCAGTTGCTAGGTAGACTCCCTTTATGTTTCAGCTCATCTTATTTGAAGCATCCAATCTTTTAGGGCTATATGCAGCAATTGATTGAGAGGTTTTTATTGGACTTCGCCTCTGAGGGCTCGGCTTCCTTTGAAGGACTGCTCTCTAATGTGCACCGGGTTGCTCGGCAGTATGGGATCCATCATGCCTCTATTTGTCGGCGGCGTCGACACGCAGCGGAGGACTTACTGGCTTTGGTTCGTTCACTGCTGGTGGACACCCCAGATGATGAATTTCTGCGGTCACTGGCGATGCGTTTGGCTGATCTTATTAAAGAATTTCAGTTGAAATCTTATCAGTAGGCCAAACTGCACAACTTGACTGAAAATTTGCAAGATAGTGCTTGTCAGACTCATAAGTTCTTTCGTGCCTTGCATGTTTCTCCTGCTCGAGAAAATATGGACTAGACTCCAGGATTCAGAAGGTCGAATGGTCATTGATCCGCAGACCATTGTCAATATGTGCAGGAATTATTTTCTGGATCTTCTTGGTTCTTCTCCGTCGCCTTCTGTGTAGGTTATGCATGCATGCTCAGTCTTCTATGATCTGGTCTGCCATCAGGTTCCACTTGATATGCAAACTACTTTGGAGGCAAATATTTGTGAGGAGGAGGTTATGGATGTTTTGTTACACCTACCTAAGGATAAAAGTCCTGGTTAGGATGGTCTCACCAATGAATTCTTTGAGAGCTCAGCTACCCAACTGGTGAAGCCATTGGCGGCTATGTTTCAGCAGGTTTGGGAAACAGGAGTCATGCCTTCCTCATGAAAAGAAGGCCTTATCAGACTGCTTTCAAAGGTTCCTTCGCCGTCAATATTACAACATTGAAGACCAATTTCTTTGATGGGTTCAATGTATAAAATCTTTTCCAAAGTGCTGGCGAATCGGCTCCACAAGCACCTTCCAGCTATTGTGCATCCTCTTCAATATGGTTTCATTAAGGGCCGCAACATTCTGCATAATATCTTAAATGTGCAAATGGCTATTGACTATGCAAGGCACTTTGGTCAAGAAGTGGTATTGATTCAATTGGATCTGGAAAAGGCTTTTGATTATTTAGATTGGTCTTTCATTGCAGAACTTATGTGTGCGATGGGTTTTGGTACTCGGATGTCCCGATTGATCTACACCATTAGTGCTGCGGCTTCTTCGCAAGTTATGCTCAATGGTGGTGTTACAGAGCCATTTGTCCTTGCACGCTCGGTGAGTCAGGGTTGCCCTTTGAGTCCTCTCTTCTTTGCCCTGGCGACCCACCCGGTTCTTTCAATGTTATCTTCAATGGCAGCTTCTACTCAGCTGGCCGGATTGTCTCTTCCTTTGGGACAGCACTTCATTAGCCAATCTCTGGCTGATGATAGCTTTATGATTTTGCATGCGGACAAGGACAACATTCGCAAGGCATTAGATGTTTGGATGCTCTTTGGTCATGCTTCTGGTCTTCGTATCAATGCCTTCAAATCAGCCATTCTCAGTTACACGGAGTTTGATTTACAGTCATTGGGCTGGCAGGGTTAGGTGGTTCCCCGTGGTTCCATTGTCAGGCATCTTGGGTGCCCGTTGGGTGTTGATGTTCGGCCAAAGCAACTACTGGAGTGGATTTCACAGAAAGTGGCAGCTAAGTTTATGTATTGGAAGTCGCAAGCGTGGGCCTTCCATGTCCGCCTCAAAGTGGCTCAGATAATTATGCTGCCAATGCTCACATATTTCTTGCCATTGCTGCTGTGGACTCCTACTACTTTGAAGGCTCTCACTCGCCCCATTCGTTTCATGTTATGGAAGAAGGATTCATTGCACGCATGTATTTCGTGGATTTCGTGGTCACATACATGTACCCTCAAGCGCCTGGGTGGTGGGGCTATTTTGGATGCCGAAACTCATATGCTGGCACTTCATTGGTCTCTTTTTCGTGCCATGAGTGTGGATCATCACGCGTGGGCCATTATAGCCCGTTATTTTCTTGAGGACAGCGGGCTTCGGCATGGCAATACCCAACTTCGGAGTTCCTGGTGGCATGTTCTTAATGCAGACTCTCGGTTTTCCAGTCCGTCCTCCTTTCTGTTACTGCATTTGGTTGGCTCCTGGAAAGTGGTGCTCCAAAAAGCGCATTGGCATCGAGCGGAGGACCGCTTGCATACTAACTCTTTTCAATTGAAATTGTTGGTAGTCTCAAGATTACTTTCATGGGAAGACAAACATGAGCTCAGACCAAAATTTAACTGCATGGCCCGTTTGGGTGTGACTTCAGTTGCGGATGCCACCCTTGCCAGTCGTAATGTCTTCACATTGTTTCGTACTTCCAGGAGACTTTTCAGAATCCTGCGTGTATATCGTGATTTATGGGAACAGCTTTTGTTAGTACTTCAGCGCAGGCAACCCTTTCCTGCCCTTGCTGTGGATCGTCCTTGGTAGGACTGGGCCTTGGCAGGTCGGTTGAGTCTGGAAAAGGCCTCTGCTAATCAGGTGTATCATCTTCTGATTAAAGATCTGTTGGGTATTTGACTCACGCCTCACTTACGCCTACGCTCATATGGGATGTCGGTGATCAGTAGGACACTGGGGCACTTTTTACTCTCGGTAGGAGAGGTTTTTTCCCCCAGACTTATAGTCTTATTGTCGTATGTGCTTATGTGCTTATGTTACACACTTATGGGCACTTAGTGTGTGTCGGGTGTGAACACCCCCTACAACCCTAAGGTTTAAGGGTTGTACTTTGTACTTTCTAGTTACACTCTTTCAGTCTATTGCATTGGGTGTCGTGCTTCACTCTGTCTCTCTCACTCTCACACTGTCTACTGCACTCTTAGCTGCACCTCGATCCTTCCATCTCACATTTGGTATCAGAGTAGTCTGCAGTATGCAGACTGTAGCCTCCACTGTCTGCAGCTCACGCCAGTTCTGCCCCAGCCGACAGTTCAGCCCAGCGCGCAGCTCGTCTGCCTACTCCTATTCGACAGCTCTAGCATGTTTGCCACCAGGTCTGGGCGCCGCCTGTCTCCAGCGCCGCCTGCCTGTGGCACGCCGCCTGTCTCCAGCGCCACCTGTCTCTAGCGCCGCCTGCCTGTGGCACGCTAGCTGCAAGCGCAGTCGCCACCAGACCTGGGCGACGCCTTACAACTGCTGCGCCGTCCTGTTCGTTCGCTCCAATCGCCCGCCTGACTGCCCTGTTAGACTGCGACCTGACATTTGATCGTCCGCCTGCAATCCACGTCAGCAACCGGTCGTTTGACTGTCTGCCAGCGACTAGACTATCATCCGCGCCCTGACCACGTCAGGTATATATTTGTTTTTAAACAAAAAAAAATATATCACTTTATTCCAGAATAAATTTCTGGCAGAGGAGGTTCATATGCTGCAGGCACCACAAACAGGATACAAGTGTGGGCTAAATTTGATGCAAATTTCTGGACTTGTTCATAAAAATTTTTGGGGCTTTTATGTATTTTGAGGACAGTTGCATATGAACTGTTGTTACAGTCACAGAAAGACTGTTTTGACAGAAATTTTGGCAAAAATTCTGGGGATTTTGATATAACAGTGTTGCTGAGCACTGTTTGCACCTTGGGAAGCGTGCATTAAAGACAGTTTTTGACAGAGTACGCCCTTGCACATTAATTGCAAAAGTGTGCTTGCTGCAATTTCTGGAAATTTGCAGATTTCCAGTCCTTACTGCTTTGATATTGCTCATTTGTCTTTGGAAATTTGACAGAGTACGCCCTTGCACATTAATTGCAAAAGTGTGCTTGTTGCAATTTCTAGAAATTTGCAGATTTCCAGTCCTTACTGCTTTGACATTGCTCATTTGTCTTTGGAAATTTGTCATCATGGCAAATCAGGGAGGTGATGTATTTACGTATGTATCCAAGGAAGACAGATTGAACGGAAACAATTACTCGCTATGGTCATTCATGATGAAGAATGTATTAGTGGCCAAGAATTTATGGGATTATGTTAGTGGAGAGGAAACTCGACCGGGAGTTGTAGCTCCCGTTACTCCTCCTCCTCAAGGAGCACGTGGACAACGGGGACCTCAGCCCGCTCCACCTCAGCCACTTTCTCCAAGAACTGCAGCTCAAAAAGCTTGGGATACACGTGATGCACAGGCCTTGTCGCTGATTGCTCTGGCAGTTCAGCGGTCCATCATGCCTCACATTCGTTGAGCATCTTCTTCACGAGATGCATGGTTGACTTTGGAGCATATGTTTCCAGGAAAGAATGAGACTCGGATCTCTTTCTTGAAGAAAGAGTTGGAGACTTTGAAGATGAATGAGGGTGATTCTTTGCAGGATCACTTGAATAAGATTCAGGACTTGAGGGAGCAGCTCATGAATGTAGACGAGTACTTTTTGGATGCACAGTTGATATCCACCACCTTGAATTCCTTATCTCCTTCGTACTTGTCTTTTCATACTGCATTGAACCTCACCATGAGGATTGCCAAGCACCCACTCACTTTTATTCAGCTGGTTAGTTTTCTTCTAGAGGAGGAGCAAACAAGGAAAAATAGTGGTGTGGATGCTATAGTCTCTGAGCAGGCTTTTGTGGCAAGACAGAAAGGCAAAAACAGCAAGGTGAAAAATGCTCCACAGAGTTCTGGCACTTCGGGCACATCGCAGAATCAGACACAAGGGTGGACGCAAGCTAAAAAGGAAAAATGTCATTATTGTAAGAAGCTAGGCCACTATATCACTGAGTGCAGGAAGCGCATTGCCAAAGAGAAGGAGTCAGGAATGTCTATTTCTACTACTCGTTCCATTGCTAGTGAGTCCGCGTCCTTTGTTGTGGACAGGGACTATTGTTTTTACACTTGCAGTTATGACATCTCTTGGGCCGATAGAGCACTTAGCTCTACAGAGGATGCTGACACTTGGTTCTTTGACAGTGGTGCTTCTAGACATATTACATCTCGCAGAGATGTGTTTGCTTCAGTTAGTGCACCTCCCGTTGGGAAATCTGTACAATGTGCCGATAATGCATCATACCCTGTTCGTGGTATTGGGGAGATTCAGCTCACAGCCATTGATGGCTCTATTCTCCGCTTGCAGGATGCTTTGTTTGTGTCTGGAATCAAGAAGAATTTGCTTTCTATTTCTTCTTTGGCACTTGTGGTTTGCCGGTCACATTTGATGATGACCGTTGCATGGTTAGAGATAAAGAACGCATGACTTTGGTCTTGACAGGATCTTTGTGTCATGGTTTATATGAGTTCGATGCTCTTTCAGTAGATCAGTCGGCATACTTGATATCCACTCTTACTCCTGCTATGATACAGGGGGACTTATGGCATGCTCGTTTGGGGCATGTAAACTTTGGCAGCTTCATGCTTTTGCAGCGTACTCAGATGCTGGATGGCTTATCTCTCTTGGAGAGACCTCCTGAGCACTTACACGAGGGATGCATTTTGGGGAAAATGCATCGTTTCTCATTTCCCTGTGATGTTGCTTTTAGAGCAACAACCAGATTGCAGTTGGTGCATTCAGATGTTTGTGGGCCTATGCAAACTATGTCATTGGGCGGTTGTTATTATTTTGTGACATTCATTGATGACTTTACACGATTTTGCTGGGTCTACTGTTTGAAAAAGATGTCAGAAGTGTATGATGCATTTTTGGCTTTCAGTGCACTTGTTGAAAATCAATCTGGATGCAAAATTAAGACTCTCTGTTCGGACCGAGGGGGGGAATACATGTCCTCTATACTGAATTCTTTTTTGAAGCAGAAATGCATAGTCCATCAGTACACTACTACCTATACTCCACAACAGAATGGGGTAGCAGAGAGGAAGAATCGGTCACTGATGGAGATGGCCAGATGTATGCTGAAGGCAAAGAGCTTGCCTCATAGGTTTTGGATGGAAGCAGTCATGTGTGCTTGCCATATTTTGAACAGATGTCCTACCAAAGCCTTGAAGACCATCACACCTTTTGAGGCTTGGAACAGCCGTAAACCTTCTGTTGGTCACTTTCGTACCTTTGGGTGTCTTGCCTATGCCCATATTCCATAGGTACTTAAATAAGTTGGACAACAAGGCTGTTAAGTGCATTTTTATGGGATATAGCAATGAGAGCAAATGCTACAGACTCTATGATCCCGTTACAAAGAAGGTTTTTGTCAGCAAGGATGTTGTTTTTGATGAAAAATGAGAATTATCCTTGGCTGGTTTGGACACATATCAGGGTGCCCGTGATGTTTTTGAAGGGCTGCTGCCCATTACTTTTGGTGATTTAGCTGGAGCTTCAGAAAATGAACCTAATGTTCAGCCAGCTGCTCCTATGGAAAGTGCAGAAATTCAGCCATTGGCTGATCGGAATATTCAGCAAGAGCTTGCACAGAGTCAGGAAGCTAGACAGTTACCTAGATGGTATTTGTAGACTATGCAAGATAGTCCTGTGGATGCACCCATGGCTGGTCATACTAGAAGGCAAACTCGTTTGCATGATTCAGCACATACCATGGAGTTTGTTATGGCAGCAAGTACTTTTGATAATGAAGAGCCTGAATGTTTTGAGGATGCACAACACAGTGTGCATTGGATGGCAGCAATGCAAGCTGAATTAGATTCTATGACTAAGAATCAAACTTGGGATTTGGTCTCCTTGCCATATGGGAAGAAAGCCATTGGAACGAAATGGGTCTACAAACTGAAAAGGATAGCAGATGGATCCATTGATAAATACAAGGAACGGCTTGTAGCTAAAGGCTACGCACAGAAAAAGGGCATTGACTATGAGGAGACATTTGCTCCTACTTCCCGTATGACGACCATCAGGTCTATGATTGCTTTGGCTGCACATTATGGTTGGACAGTGCATCAGCTAGATATCAAGACTGCATTTTTACATGGGGAACTTCAGGAGGAAGTTTATGTACAACAGCCCATTGGTTTTGCAGTTGAAGGCTCAGAATATTTGGTATGCAAGCTCAAATAGGCACTATATGGTTTGAAATAAGCTCCTAGAGCTTGGTATGCAAAAATAGATGCTTTCTTGCTTGGTCAGGGGTTTCTAAACAGCTCATCTGAGTCTACCCTTTACGTATGTAGAGAAGGGGGATCTATGCTGATTATATGTCTTTATGTTGATGACCTTTTGCTCACTGGAACACATGCTGATCAGATTTCAGCATTCAAACAAAATTTGCAGCAAACTTTTGACATGTCTGACTTGGGAGTTTTGCATTACTATTTGGGTATGTAGTTCATACATGATACTCGAGGTATTGGGCTAACATAGTCAAGATATATTGGGTAGCTTCTTGAGAAGTTTGGCTTACAGGATTGCAACCTAGTTTGTACCCCCATGGAACCTGGACTGAAACTGTCATTACATGATGACAATGATTTGTTTGATATAGAGACATATGTTCCTGCAGCTGGATGTCTTATCTACGTATGCAACACTAGGCCGAACATACAGTTTGCAGTTTCAGCTTTGAGCAGGTATATGCATCAGCCACGTATGTCACATTGGCAAGCTGTCAAGCGTGTTTTTCGTTAGTTGCAGGATACTCGATCTCTTGGGTTGCTTTATGCCAAGGGGGGACCACTGCAGTTACATGCTTACAGTGATTCTGATTGGGCTGGTGATTATGATACACATTACTCCACTAGTGGCAATTGTTTGTTTCTTGTCTCTTCTTGCATTTCTTGGCTTAGTAAGAAACAATCCACTGTTGCCACATCGTCATGTGAAGCTGAATACAAGGCAGCTTTCACTACCACAGTTGAATGCGTATGGCTTAGACGCTTGCTAGCTGATCTGGATGTATCTGTTAGGAAGCCTACTTCTTTGTTCACTGACATTCAGAGTGCCATTGCAGTGGTATGGAACCCAGTGTTTCATGTCCGCACGAAACACATTGAGATCCTTTATCACTTTGTCAGAGAGAGGTTACATGCAGGTAATATCAGCCTTGTCTATTGTCCTACCATCAGTAATGTGGCAGACATCTTCACCAAAGCTCTTCCTCGTGACAAATTTGAAGCATTTCGCGATGCTTTAAATTTGATATCCCTTGGTGGCGGATGATCCTTGTACTCTTGATCACTCTTCACTCCACGGGGGTTTGTTGTGTATTTGACTCTCGCCTCACTTACGCCTACGTTCATATGGGAGTGTCGGTGATCGGTAGGACACTGGGGCACTTTTTACTCTCGGTAGAAGAGGTTTTTTTCCCCCACACTTATAGTCTTATTGTCGTATTTGCTTATGTGCTTATGTTACACACTTATGGGCACTTAGTGTGTGTCAGGTGTGAACACCCCCTTCAACCCTAAGGTTTAAGGGTTGTACTTTGTACTTTCTAGTTACACTCTTTTAGTCTTTTGCATTGGTTGTCCTGCTTCAGTCTGTTTCTTTCACTCTCACACTGTCTACTGCACTCTTAGTTGCACCTCGATCCTTCCATCTCACAAGATCATCAGTGGATGGGTGTTAAAGCTAATACTGTATGGGGATTGCGGAAATCTCAGTCATCGTGGAAGGCAACTGTGATGGAGGGCTGGTTGAATAAGACACCTTTTAAATGTAAGGTCTTTCTTTGGTGGGTGATGATTGGTGGTCTTCCTCTTGCCTCGGCCCTTTCCAAGCGTTGAATCTTGAATGGCAATTGTTTCTTCTGCACCACTACTGTGGAATTGGCCCGACATCGATTTATTTTTTGCCAGCTCGTGAAGAATATTTGGTCGCTCTTGTCACAGGTTTGGCGCGCTGTGGTGGGGTTCTCACTAACGCCTTTCGATTGTTTTTTTGTGCGCCCAAAATACCCCACACCGCCACAGTTGCATATGAGGATCTTATTCCACTTTCTTCGATACTGGGGATGTTGGCACAATTGGACCACTCGGAATGCCTTTCTTTTTGATTCGGCCTCTCATGTACCGAGACACATTGCCAGGCTTAAAGGTCTCTTGCACTGGCAGATAGATCTCATTTGGCACTCGGACTTGCTCCCTCGGGAGGACTTGCTTCCCTGGCATATGGCAATTTCTTCTGTGTCTTTGCCATGACGTGTGTAACTTTTTCGTGGCTTTGTACTAGGATTTTACACACGTTGGCTTTGAGCCCTCGTGTATCTTGTAATCATGTAAACTTGTACCTTTTTTTTGTAATTAATACAATTACCTTTTATGAAAAAAAAGAGAGAGAGAGAGAGAGGAAGTGAGTGCCAGTGAGAGAGCAAGAGAGTGAGAGACAGAGAGAGAGGACAGAAGCATGCCTGGGCTAGATATGGCTTTTATCGACCAGACGGTGGCAGCCCTTGGTCCGGATTCTGATACAGAGGAACCTGAGAATCTAAAACTGTATTTATATTGGATCTTTTGAGACAATGATAGACTCTAGCAGGTAATTCTAATTAATGGATGAATGTATTCTTTGATGTAGTTTCCCTAGCTGATTTATCCATGTCGTTCCAATGAGAAGAAGATGGTCTTGTGCAGCTGAAAATAATATCATTGCTTTCAAAACAATTAGTGGTTCCTCCAATCATTAGGGTTCGATTCTCATCAAAATAGGGGAGAATCTTCTATTTTGCAAATCTATTCAAAAACAAAGAATGAGCCAATAGAGAGCCGCTGAATACGCCACCTACACCCAACATGTGGAAAGGATGCATAAGAATGTTGTGCTCAGCTTGGAAAACAATCATATGATAAAGAAATCGGATTTGCACCTAAATTTGAAAAGTCTATGCCGACTAAAAAATATGATCTTCTTTCAAGAAGCAAATCTTACAGATTTGACTTGACATTACCGCTGAGCGAGAGAATCTCCAGCAGAGAATCGATTGAGGTTTAGTAAACGGTAATTCTAATTATTCTTAATGAAAATGAAATGACGACTATGACGACTATGTTGACTATGACGACTATGACGACCACGACAACCTTAAGGAATCAGGCGACAATCTCTATATTGGAAGGGATCAGACGGCCATACGCAATAGAATATATCATACTTGGAAACCTCCCTCTCCCTATCTTATAATTGCAGACTAATTCAGTGTTTTTTCGCGTCATCATTACCCGGGATCAGTATGTCTGTGAGATACGGATCACAATTTGTATCGACAGCGCAAATTGTGGGAATACCTAGAATGATACATTCCTGAAGAGTAGTCGATTGTTTGTGTTGATCAGTGATTATCACGATATCAGGTAAGTTTGACATATACTGAATGGTGCTTAGATACTTGTCTAACCGAACCAATTACGGATGGTCTACGAGTGAACCCTTTGGACGAGTTCTACAATTCAAGGGTTCACTTGTACAAATTGGAAGTTCAGAGTCCCTCTGCACTAATTCATGGGTTTGAGTCAGCAGAAAGAGTAATTATTGAATCCATTGAAAAAAGAAAAGAAATCTTACCTTCCGCCTCTGGTTGTCTCGCAATACCTTCTACTGCTTGGCCAGCAGCAGTTCCTTGACCGACACCAGGACCGATAGAAGCAAGGCCTACGGCTAATCCAGCGGCAATGACAGAAGCAGCAGAAACCTATAGCTGCAGAAGTAGGGATGATAGCACCGGGATAATGTTGTTCCTGTATAGCAAAGATCCGGAAACAGGCTCACGAATACCATCAATATCTACAGGAGGAGCTACGATGAAAGCAATGATAAATACAAAGGTTGCGGTTAACAAGGTAGGAATCATTAAGACACCGAACCATCCGAAGAAAGCTTCTGTAATTGTAGGTCGGTAATAGAAAGTCATGGCAAAACCAGTCGCTACTTGGACCAAAAAACATGTTAATGTGATTCCCCCTAAACAATAGAATATGTTTACATGGGGAGGAACATACTTACTCGGCACTTGGACTTGCTCCCTCGGAAGGACTTGCTTCCCTGGCATATGGCAATTTCTTATGCGTCTTTGCCATGACTTGTGTAACTTTTTCGTGGCTTTGTACTAGGATTTTACACATGTTGGCTTAGAGCCCTCGTGTATCTTGTAATCATGTAAACTTGTACCTTTTTTTCGTAATTAATACAATTACCTTTTACGAGAGAGAGAGAGAGAGAGAGAGAGAGAGAGAGAGAGAGAGAGAGGGAGTGAGCGCTAGTGAGAGAGCAAGAGAGTGAGAGACAGATAGAGAGGACAGAAGCATGGCTGGGCTGGATATGGCTTTTATCGACCAGACGGTGGCAGCCCTTGGTCCGGATTCTGATACAGAGGAACCGGAGGATATGGTTCCTTGCACAGAGGAGATGCCTCTTGGTTCTGACTTTCCGCCTGCGGGTAAACGCTCCAAGCATACTTCCGACGAGACACTGGGTCATTAGGAACGTTCCTATGCGCAGGTTGCGTCTGATTCTGTGGATTCGCAGGAGATTGACTAGGAGCATTTGCTGGAGTTTGCCAATACTCTACTTGGCAATTATGTCGAGCATAATCATGAAGCTTTTTCTGACTCGGGAACTGAAGAAGTTCTCGAAGCTACGGTGGACACGCGAGAGAGAGAGAGAGAGAGAGAGAGAGAGAGAGAGAGAGAGAGAGAGAGAGAGAATTTACGAAAAAAAAAAGAGAGGGAGAATTGACGGGAAAAAAAAAGAGAGAGAGGGAGAATGAGCGATTGCGATGATGGCGACCTGCCGTGATCTGTCTTCTGCAGCGACCTGACCTCGTCTGCTGGCTCTATCGGGCCTGCGCCTGCGTTATTCTACCCCGCTTCTGCACGCAGACAGAGGTAGCCACACAACGAGAGAGAGAGAGAGTGAGTGAGCGAGGAAGAGAGGCGTCGTGTTTACCTGCCTGCAGATGTGTCTCCCCTGCCTAGCTGACGTGTGTACCCTGTATCGCGCCTGTATCTCGACCTGCCACCCTGTCTGCAAGCGCCGCCTACAGTCTGCATCCCTCTCGCCTGCAGCTTGCCTCACGTACCTCGACCTGCTGCTCTGTCTGCAGGCGCCGCCTGCAGTTTGCTTCACTTTCGCCTATCTTTTGTGACCACGGGGGTGCAGCGCAAGGAGTGCCGGGCGTCCACAGAGGGGACGGGGTCCGCAGGACAGTCTGACAGGCCACGACATTTGCAGAATCAGATACATCTCGTTTGCTGCCCTGTCAGTCATCTGCACGCCGTCTTCCCATGGGTGGCTGCCTTTTGCATCTTCCTGGGCCGTGATAGAGACAGGGAGCCCTTACCTGGCAGTACGTGTCTGCAACTCTGCGCAGACCAGTGAGCTGATCTGCTCCTGTACACAGAGAGAGAGAGAGAGAGAGAGAGAGAGAGAGAGAGAGAGAGAGAGAGAGAGAGAGAGAGAAGAGAGAGAGTTGCTCTTGGCTGTGCGCCCTGGCAGAGAGAGAAGACAGCAGTATGGCTGGCCTAGATATGGATTTTCTAGACCGGACGGTGGCAGCCCTTGGCCGTGATTCTGATACAGAGGAGCCGGAGGATATGGTGCCGTGCACGGAGGAGATGCCTTCGGGTTCTGAACTGCCGCCTGCGGGCAAACGCTCCAAGCATACTTCTGACGAGCCAATGGGTCCTCAGGAACGTTTCTATGCGCAGGTTGCCTCTGATCCTGTGGATTCGCAGGAGATTGACTGGGAGCATTTGTTGGACTTTGCCAATACTCTGCTTGGTGATTATGTCCAGCACAATAATGAAACTTTTTCTGACTCGGGAACTGATGACGTGCTGGAAGCCACAGTGGACCCGAAATCAGTCTTGCGGTCTTTTTCGGTGTTTTATGACCGTGCCGTTATACTTTTCTTCACTAGCAGGATCCCAGTGCTTTCACATATTCGCCAGTGGATGCACCATTTATTGCAAGGGAAGTGTGTTGAGGAGATCTTCCTTGGACCCTGTGGCTTTTATGAGGTGCTGTTGAAATCAGAAACACATCGGGCTGAGCTCCTGTCCAAGTTGCCATTATTCTTTGATCGCCGCTTGGTCCATGCTATACCATGGCGCCCTATGGGAGACTTCCAGCGCCTGCTTCAATGAGAATGCTCGGTGTGGGTGGAAGTGGAAAATTGTCCGGCGGTCTATTGGCCATTGTTGAAGGATGCAATGGCAGTTGTGGGAACAGTGCTGGTTTCCCCAAGCCTCAGGGCTATGAATCGAAACCGTTTATGCATGTTATGGGACAGGGCCAGGAAAAGACTTGCGTGGCTTCGTCTCAATTGCTTTGGCATGCATCCTTTGCATTTTCGCTTGAAATGGGGCAACTTTGCAGGACACTGCTTTTCATGTGGTAAATTGGGGCATTTTATGGCCGAATGCCCAGAAAGACAACCGTCTTCCGAGGATGCGCATGTTGTGCTGCCTAAGGATGACATGGTGCTTGATGCCCCAGCACAGGAGGCCCTTCAGCCACCTAATGTTGTGGATAAAGGCAAACAACAGGTCCTGGGTTTGGATTCCTGTAGCACTGATTGGGTTGAGGCACGTAAAAAAAAGAAGTAAAAAGTTGGATGCAGGCCTGGCGGATTCTGGGCCTAATGCTTCATAGGATTCCGTACGCACGTATATGCGCAGGAAAGAAATGTTCACTTCACAGCATGCTGCGCGTACTATGGCCCCATCTGCCCCCTGTAATCAGTCTACAAGGAAAGTCTATACAGACGGTTCCAAGGGCTCACCTGCTAAGCTGGCGTTTGATACTAAAGGTAATGTGATTACACCCTGGGATCGGCGTTATCCCCGCTCCACTCCCAAGGTAGTGGATTTTCCATCTACCTCTAAAGCAGGCCGCCAGAATTCGTTTGCAGTATTGGCTGATTTTCTGGATGAGGGTGTCCTGGATGCTCT
Source organism: Lygodium microphyllum (assembly GCF_053477565.2). Taxonomy (NCBI): domain Eukaryota; kingdom Viridiplantae; phylum Streptophyta; class Polypodiopsida; order Schizaeales; family Lygodiaceae; genus Lygodium; species Lygodium microphyllum. Next base: position 35,226,949 of record NC_141143.1, on the reverse strand, counting down.
CGCGGAAAAGGTGAAATCGAGGCAAGAGGCGCCTCGTTCCTGATTTCCTTTTTTTGAAGATATATGAAGATAGCCACGTGGAATGTGCGAGGCATTTGCTCTCGTCATAAGCAACATGCCATGTGGACTGTCTTGCATGAGAACCAGTGGGATGTATTGTGTGCAGTTGAGCACAAAAGTCACGGTGAAGCAGGAAAAGTTGTGGATTGTCATGGATTCCGTCTGTTTTATGCAGGGACACATGCTACGCACTATTCGGGCGTGCTGATGATTGTCCATGAGAAATACCAGCCTGTTCTTGTTAAAAATGATGTACAGGGCCGCTTTTTGGTAATCGAAGTCTTATTTGAAGGAGAGATTTTATGGTTGTTGGGCCTCTATGCTCCGAATGATCTCGCATTCCGACGGGATCTTTGGTCGACTTTGCAGGGCTCAATGTCACTTGGCCGAAGGGGTTTTTTGATGGGAGATTTCAATATGTGTGTTGACTCTTCGCAGTCCACTTCAGGGCATTCGGTAATGGATGCGCCGGAAAGCCGGGTGTGCAATTCCTTTGCTTTGCGCGTACTTAAGCAAGATCTTTGGTCTTGGCTTCATCCTTCTTTTTCACGGTTTACTTTTCATTCCACACAATATGCAACTACTTGGTCGTGGTTGGACCAAATGTATATCATGCAGGGGGATGATTTTCTTCCCGAGATGCTGGAAATGAAGGTCTTACAGCAATATGCATTGTCGGACCATTTTCCCCTCCAGCTTGAGATGTTTGCACAACCTATTGCACCGTTTATGCAGTTGTTGGATAGACTCCCTTTACGTTTCAACTCCTCTTATTTGAAGCATCCAATTTTTCAAGGCTATGTGCAGCAATTGATTGAGAGGTTCTTATTGGACTTTGCCTCTGAGGGCTTGGCTTCCTTTGCGCGGCTGCTCTCTAATGTGCAGCGGGTTGCTCGGCAGTATGGGATCCATCATGCCTCTCTTTGTCCGGCGACGTCGACATGCAGCAGAGGACTTACCGGCTTTGGTCTGTTCGTTGCTCGTGGACACCCTAGATGATGATTTTCTGCTGTCATTGGAGATGCGTTTGGCCCATCTTATTCAAGTGTTTCAGTTGAAATCTTATCAGCAGGCCAAGCTGCATAACTTGACTGACACATTGCAAGATAGTGCCTGTCAGTCTCATAAGTTCTGTCGCGCCTTGCATGCTTCTCCTGCTCGCGAAAATATGACTAGACTCCAGGATTCGGAAGGTCGCATGGTCACTGATCCGCAGACCATTGTCAATATGTGCAGAAATTATTTTATGGAACTTCTTGGTTTTTCTCCCTCACCTTCTAGCCAGGTTACGCATGCCCGCTCGGTCTTCTATCATCTGGTCCGCCAGCAGGTTGCACTTGATATGCAAGCTACTTTGGAGGTGGATATTTGCGAGGAGGAGGTTATGGACGTTTTGTTACACCTACCTAAGGATAAAAGTCCTGGTTGGGATGGTCTCACTAATGAATTCTTTGAGAACTCGGCCACACAGCTGGTGAAGCCATTGGCGGTTATGTTTCAGCAAGTTTGGGAAATAGGGGTCATGCCTTTCTCATGGAAAGAAGGCCTTATCAAACTGATTCCAAAGGTCCCTTCGCCGTCAATGCTGCAAGATTGGAGACCAATTTCTTTGATGGGCTCGATGTATAAAATCTTCTCCAAAGTGTTGGCGAATCGGCTTCACAAGCACCTTCCAGCTATTGTGCATCCTCTCCAATATGGTTTCATTAAGGGCCGCAACATTCTGCATAATATCTTAAATGTGCAAATGGCTATTGACTATGCGCGACACTCCCGTCAGGAAGTGGTATTGATTCAATTGGATTTGGAAAAGGCTTTTGACTATGTAGACTAGTCTTTCATTGCAGATCTCATGTCTGCTATGGGTTTTGGTACTCGGATGTCCCAATTGATCTACACCATTAGTGTTGCGGCTTCTTTAAGAGTTATGCTCAATGGTGGGGTTACAGAGCCATTTGTCCTTGCACTCTCGGTCAGACATGGTTGCCCTTTGAGTCCTCTCTTCTTTGCCCTGGCGACTCACCCGGTCCTTTCAATGTTATCCTCAATGGCAGCTTCTGCTCAGCTGGCAGGATTGTCTCTTCCTTTGGGGCAGCACTTCATTAGCCAATCTTTGGCTGATGACACCTTTATGATTTTGCGGGCGGACAGGGACAACATTCGAAAGGCATTAGATGTTTGGACGCTCTTTGGTCAGGCTTCTGGTCTTCGCATCAATGCTTTTAAATCAGCCATACTCAGTTGCACGGAGCCTGATTTACAGTCATTAGGCTGGCAGGGCCATGTTGTTTCCCGTGGCTCCATTGTAAGGCATCTTGAATACCCATTGGGGGTGGATGTACGGCCAAAGGAACTACTCGAGTGGATTTCACAAAAATTGGCGGCGAAGTTTATGTATTGGAAGTCGCAAGCGTGGCCATTCCATGTCCGCCTCAAAGTGGCTCAGACAATTATGCTGCCAATGCTAACGTATTTCCTGCCATTGCTGCTGTGGATGCCTACTACTTTGAAGGCTCTCACTTATCCCATTCGTTTCATGTTATGGAAAAAGGATTCACTGCAGACAGGTATTTCGTGGATTTCATGGTCACATACATGTACCCCTAAACGCATGGGTGGTGGAGCTATTTTGGATACGGAAACTCATATGCTGGCTCTTCGTTGATCTCTTTTTCATGCCATGTGTGTGGATCATCACCCGTGGACCATTATAGCCCGTTATTTTCTTGAGGACAGCGGGCTATACCATGGTAATACACGACTTCGGGCCTCTTGGTGGCATGTCCTTAATGCTGACTCTCAATTTTCCAATCCCGCTTCCTTTCTATTACTGCACTTGGTCGGCTCTTGGAAAGTGGTGCTCCAAAAGGCCCGTTGGCATCCAGTGGGGGACCGCTTGCATACTAACTCCTTTCAGCTGGAATTGTTGGCAGTATCGAGATTACTTTCATGGGAAGACAAATATCAGCTCAGATCGAGATTTAACCGCATGGCCCGTTTAGGTGTGACTTCGATTGCGGATGCTACCCTTGCCACTCGCAATGTCCTCGCATCGTTTCGGACTGCAAGGAGACTTTTCAGGATCCCGCGCGGATACCGTGGTTTATGGGAACAGCTTTTGTTGGAGCTTTAGGGTAGGCAACCCTTTCCTACCCTGGCTGTGGATCATCCTTGGCAGGACTGGGACCTTGCAGGCCGGTTGAGTCTAGAAAAGGCCTCTACTAATCAGGTGTATCATCTTCTGATTCAAGATCATCAATGGCTGGGTGTGAAAGCTAATACTGTTTGGGGACTGCGGAAATCGCAGTCATGGTGGAAGGCAACGATACGGAGGGCTGGCTGAATAGGACACCTTTCAAATGCAAGGTCTTTCTTTGGCGGGTAATGATTGGTGGTCTTCCTCTTGCCTTGGCCCTTTCCAAGCGTAGAATCTCGAATGGCAATTGTTTCTTCTGTACCACTACTGCGGAATCGGCCCGACATCGATTTCTTTCTTGCCCGCTCGCCTAGAATATCTGGTCACTCTTGTCACAAATCTGGCGCGCAGTGGTGGGGTCCTCACTAACTCCTTTCGATTGGGTTTTTGTGCGCCCAAAGTACCCCACACCGCCACCATGAAGATCTTATTTCACTTTTTCAGATATCGGGGATGCTGGCACATTTGGACTACGTGCAATGCTTTTCTCTTTGATTCGGCCTCTAATGTACTGAGACACATTGCCAAGCTTAAAGGGCTCTTGCATTGGCAGCTAGATCTCATCCAGCACTCGGACTTGCTCCCTCGGGAGGATTTGCTTCCCTGGCATATGGCAATTGCCTCTGGGTCGTTGCCATGATTGGTGTAACCTTTTTCGTGGATTAGTACGGGGATTTTCCACACATTGGCCTAGGGCCCTTGTGTCTTTTGTAATCATGCAATTATGTAATCTTGTACCTTTTTTCGTAATTAATACAATTACCTTTTACGGAGAGAGAGAGAGAGAGAGAGAGAGAGAGAGAGAGAGAGAGAGAGAGAGAGAGAGAGAGAGAGAGAGAGAGAGAGAGAGAGTTATATTAAAGTCTACAATAGGCCAAGTTGGCCTATGAGACCAAAATGTTGCATACAAATGTCTGGGAGATTTCAAAAGTCCCAGTGAAGCTAACATTTATGCTATGTTGAACTAAATTGAGTAGGTACAAAATGATATCTGGACTAGATACAATCTAGAGGTACTCCCAGTGCGGTGTGGAACTGCTCCTGGGGTGTTCATCCTAGGATGTCCCGCATGGGTCGGTCTAGCATGGAGAGGCTAAAGCGGCGGGGGAGGACCCTCCGATGGCGGCGTAGTATCCCTTGTATCTTCGACGAGAGAGAGAGAGAGAGAGAGAGAGAGAGAGAGAGAGAGAGAGAGAGAGAGAGAGAGAGAGAGAGAGAGAGAGAGAGAGAGAGAGAGAGAGAGAGAGAGAGAGAGAGAGAGAGAGAGAGAGAGAGAGAGAGAGAGAGAGAGAGAGAGAGAGAGAGAGAGAGAGAGAGAGAGAGAGAGAGAGAGAGAGAGAGAGAGAGAGAGAGAGAGAGAGAGAGAGAGAGAGACGCGATGCTGCTCCCGCTTCGTGCCGCCCTGCCATCGCTAGGTCTGGCGCGACCTGCGGGCGCGTTTACCTGCGCCGCCGCCGCCTGAAACCCTACCTGTCGGCAGCCCGCGTTCGCCTCAGGCTCGTCGTCGTTCCTGTTCGCCAGGCGTTCGCGTTTCGTCACCACCATCGCGGGCTGCATCTCTGCCTCCGTCGACCAGTCGCGTCTGCGCCCTGCGCTTTCGGCGGCATCCCTGGTGCTGTCTTCCGGCCGTCCGGCTCCTAGAGCCGTCGGGAGCTGTGGCCCTGCCCCTGGAGCCGCCAGCGTCCTCTGTTCCGGCCACCCTGTCCACGCCCAGATGCCCTGTCGCTGACGCCCTATTCATGATAGCATCCTCCTGACACCCTGTTCCCGGACGCTGCTGACGGACCCTTACTCGGCATCCCAGCCTGTCCCGTCCTACTGTGGAGACCGCCCGGCCTGTGTTTCGCCTGTCTGCCCCTGCACGGAGACAGGTACACCTCAGTTTTCATTAGCTCTCCTTGCTGAGTACACCCCTGGACAGCACCTCTGTACAGAAAAAAGGGAAAGCGAGAGAGTCGGCAAAACAGAGGGTCAGTCCTCATTCGAGATCAAATCTTCATATACGATGGCTGGTTTGGATCTGGACTTCATAGATCAAACAGTGGCAGCACTGGGCCCGGATTCTGATGCGGAGGAACCTGTGGATATGGTTCCATGCAACGAAGAGATGCCCCCTGGTCCCGACATCCAGCTTGCGGATAAACGTACCAAGCATGCTTCGGAAGAGATAGGCGTTTCTCAGGATCGGTCCTATGCCCAGGTTGCTTCGGATTCGGTGGACTCTCAGGAAGTGAACTGGGAACACCTGCTGGAATTTGCAAACACTTTGCTTGGCGATTATGTTCAACATAATCAGGAAGCCTTTTCTGACTCTGCACCTGAAGATGTGCTGGATGCCACCGTGGATCCAAAAACTGTCCTACGCTCCTTTTCGGTATTTTATGATCGTGCTGTGATACTTTTCTTCACTGGTCGAATCCCGTTGCTTTCCCGTATTCGCCAGTGGTTGCAACATCTGCTACAAGGGGACTGTGTTGAAGAGATTTTTGTTGGTTCCCGGGGTTTTTTTGAGGTCCTGTTGAAATCAGAGACGCACCGTGCTGCTCTCCTGTCTAAACTGCCTTTGTTTTTTGAACGCCGGTTGGTTCATGTGGTTCCATGGCGTCCAATGGCAGATTTTCAGCGTCTGCTGCAACGAGAATGCCCGGTCTCGGTCGAGGTGGAAAACTGTCCGGCTGTTTATTGGCCGCTATTGAAGGATGCTATGGCCGTTGTGGGCACTGTTCTGGTCCCTCCCAGTCTCCGGGCTGTGAATCGCAACCGCTTGTGTATGCTATGGGATACTACAAGAAAAAGGCCTGCCTGGTTACGCTTCAATTGCCCTGGCATGCACCCATTACACTTTCGTTTGAAATGGGGCAATTTTGCAGGGCATTGCTTCTCCTGTGGACAATTGGGGCACTTTATGGCCGAGTGCCCGGAACGGCAACACACTTCCCATAATGGCCATGCTGTGCCGCCCATGGAGGAGATGGTGTGTGATGCCCCATCGCTGGATGCTACCCATCAGCCCCAAGCTTTGGCCAAAGATAAACAACAGGTTGCGGGTTTGGATTCTAGCGCCACTGATTGGGTGGAAGTAGGTGCAAAAAAAGGCAACAGGGTTGTTGCGGCCATGGAGAACAATGTGCCTACTACATCACAAGATTCCATGCGTACATACATGCGAAGGAAGGAAATGCAGCCTTCGGAGCGCTCGGCTCCTGCTATGGTTTCCTTTGCCCCCCGTCATCAGCCCGCCAGAAAAATGTCTTCGGATCGTTCAAAGGGTCCCTCTGCTAAGCTGGGATTTGATACCAAAGGTAATGTCATTACCCCGTGGGACCGTCGTTATCCCCGGTCCATCCCAAAGCCAGCAGATATGCCGTCTACTTCCAAATCTGGTCCGCAGAACTCTTTTGCAGTGTTGGCAGATTTCTTGGACGAGGGAGTCCTGGACATTCTTGCTGACAAAGTCAAATCGAGGCAAGCAGTGCCTCGTACCTGATTTTGTTTTGAGTATACATGAAAATCGCCACGTGGAATGTGCGTGGAATTTGTTCTCGCCACAAGCAACATGCTATGTGGACTGTGTTGCATGAAAATCAGTGGGATGTTCTGTGCGCTGTTGAGCACAAGAGTCACGATGAAGCCGGAAAAGTGGTAGATTGCCATGGCTTTAGCTTGTTTTATGCTGGGTCACAGGCCATGCATTATTCGGGTGTGCTCATGATTGTCCATGACAAATATCAGCCTGTTCTGATTAAAAATGATGTTCATGGCCGTTTTTTGGTGATTGAAATTATATTCGAAGGGGAAATCTTATGGCTACTTGGCCTCTATGCGCCGAATGATTCCTTATCTCGTCGGGCGCTTTGGCAAAATTTGCAGGCCTCCTTGTCACTTGGCAGACGGGGCTTCTTCATGGGGGATTTCAATATGTGTGTGGATTCCTCCTAGTCCACATCGGAGCATTCGGTAATGGATACGCCGGAAAGTCGTATGTGGCAGGCGTTGGCTCTTGACGTCCTCAAGCAAGATCTCTGGTCCTGGCTACACCCGTTCTCTACAGGGTTTACCTTCCATTCTGCCCAATATGCAACAACATGGTCGAGATTGGATCGTATCTATATCATGCAGAATGATGATTTTCTTCCTGAGCTGCTCGAAATAAAAGTATTGCAGCAATATGCCCTGTCGGACCATTTCCCTCTGCAGCTTGAGCTGCTTGCACAACCCATTGCCCCGTTCAAGCAATTTCTGGAGAAACTCCCTTTGCGTTTCAATTCGTCTTACCTGAAGCATGCCATCTTTCAGGGCTATATGCAGCAATTGATTGACAGATTTCTCTTTGACTTCTGTTCTCAAGGCACTGCGTCATTCGAACGATTGCTCTCTAATGTGCAGCGGGTTGCTCGGCAGTATGGGATCCACCATGCCTCTCTTTGTCGGCAGCGTCGCAAGGCAGCCGAGGACATGCTGGCTTTGGTTCGTTCTCTGTTGGTGGACACTCCGGATGATGCATTTCTGCTCGCACTGGCCATGCGAGTGGCGGATCTTATTAAAGAATTCCAATTGAAATCATATCAGCAGGCCAAACTGCAACATCTGACAGAGACGTTGCAAGATAATGCATGCCAAACCCATAAGTTCTTTCGAGCTCTTCACACCTCTCCTGCTAGGGAGAATATGACCAGACTCGAGGATGCAGACGGTTACCTTATCATGGATCCGCAGACTATTGTGCAGATGTGCAGGAATTATTTCCGTGACCTTCTCGGCACCACTTCTCCACCTTCAGATCAAATCACTCAGGCCCGTTCGGGTTTTTATGACCTGGTCCGCAATCAGCTACCGCAGGACATGCAAGCTATTATGGAGTCCGATATTTGTGAGGCAGAGGTTATGGACGTCTTGTTATATTTGCCCAAGGATAAAAGCCCGGGTTGGGATGGTCTCACCAATGAGTTCTTCGAAGCATTTGCTACCCAACTGGCGAAACCATTGCAGGCCTTGTTTCAGCAGGTATGGCAAACCGGGATCATGCCTTCCTCATGGAAAGAAGGCCTTATTAAACTGCTTCCAAAAGTTCCTTCGCCATCTAGGTTGACACAGTGGCGTCCCATTTCCTTGATGGGTTCAATGTACAAAATCTTTTCCAAAATAATGGCGAATCGACTTCATAAGCATCTCCCGGCCATTGTGCATCCTCTACAGTATGGTTTCATTAAGGGCCGAAATATTCTGCACAATGTATTGAATGCTCAACTAGCTATTGATTATGCAAGGCATTCTAACCAGGAGGTAGTACTGATTCAATTGGACCTGGAAAAGGCTTTCGACTATCTGGATTGGTCTTTCGTCGCTGAACTTATGTCGGCTATGGGCTTTGGTCCCCGGATGTCTCGTCTAATCTACACCATTAGCGCTGCGGCGTCTTCGCGAGTCATGCTGAATGGAGGTGTTACTGAGCCATTTGTACTTGCCCGCTCTGTCAGACAAGGATGCCCTTTGAGCCCGCTATTCTTTGCCCTCGCGACACATCCGGTTCTTTCCATGTTATCCCATATGGCAGCCTCTTCTCAGTTGGCCGGTCTGTCGCTTCCTTCAGGACAGCACTTCATTAGCCAATCCCTGGCGGATGATACCTTTATGATTTTGCGGGCGGACAAGGACAACCTCAAGCGCGCATTGGATGTTTGGGGTATCTTTGGTCAAGCCTCCGGCCTTCGCATCAATGCGCTCAAATCAGTCATTCTCAGCTGCACGGAGTCGGATTTGCAGTCCTTGGACTGGCAGGGTCTGGTTGTTCCTCGGGGCTCCATTGTCTCGCATGCCTGCACCCCTAAACGCATGGGTGGCGGAGCTATTTTAGATGCCCAAACTCACATGCAGGCACTCCGTTGGTCTCTCTTCCGCGCCATGTGCTCGGATCATCATCCATGGGTCGATATAGCCCGTTATTTCCTTGAGAGCCATGGGCTTCTATATGGCAATACCCAAATCTGGACTTCTTGGTGGCATGTTCTTAATGCTGATTCGAGGTTCTCCAGTTCTTCTTCGTCGCTGCTCAATCATTTGGTATTTTCCTGGAAACGGGTCCTTCTAAAGGCTCAGTGGCATCCAGCGGAGGATCGACTGACTACGAATTCTTTTCAATTGGAATTATTGGCAGTCTCGCGTTTACTTGCATGGGAAGGCAAAAATGAGGTTAGACCACAATTCAACCGGATGGCTCGTTTGGGCTTGTCTTCGGTCGCGGATGCAACCCTTGCTAGTCGCAATGTGCTTATATCATTTCGTACAGCCAGGAGGCTTTACAGGATTCAATCAGCCCGCCACAGATTTATTTCTTGCCCTGTCGCAAAAAAAGTCTGGTTCTTTTTGTCGGCTATTTGGCAAGGAGCGGTTGGATTCACCCTGCGCCCCTTTGATTGGGTTTTCGGCCAGCCCAAATACCCCACTCCTGCACAGCCACATATGAAACTCATGTATCATTTTCTTCGATATTGGGGCTGTTGGCATAACTGGACCATTAGGAATGCTTTTCTTTTTGACTCCGCCTATAATGTTCAGCGACATATTGCGAGGCTTAAGGGCCTTTTGTATTGGCAGTTGGATCTTCTCCAGCATTCTGATTTGCTCTCTAGGGAGGACTTCCGTCCCTGGCTTATGGCAATTTCATCTGCCCCCTTGCCATAACTTTGTAACATGTGGCACTTAGCCCCTCTTTACATGATGCCCTGCATTGGCGTCATGTATCTTGTAATCAAGTTATCTTGTACTTTTTTCGTAATTAATACAATTACCTTTTATGAAAAAAAAAAAAAAGAGAAAGAGAGAGAGAGAGAAAAGGCCCGCGTGGCTTCGCCTCAATTGTTCGGGCATGCATCCTTTGTATTTTTTCTTAAAATGGGGCAACTTTGCGGGCCACTGCTTTTCATGTGGTAAATTGGGGCATTTCATGGCCGAATGCCCTGAAAAGCAATCGTCTTCGGAGGATGCGCAGGTTGTGCTGCCCAAGGACGACATGGTGCTTGATGCCACGCCCCAAGAAGCCCTTCAGTCTCCTCATGTCATGGATAAAGGCAAACAATAGGTCCCGAGTGTGGATTCCCGTCTCACTGACTGGATTGAGGCACGTCCTAAAAAAGGTAAAAAGTTGGATGTAGGCCTGGCGGATCTTGGGCCGCCCGATTCCCAGGATTCCGTGCGCACGTATACGCGCCGGAAAGAAATGGCCACTTCACAGCAGGCTGCGCGTCCCACGGCCCGTCGGGCCCCCGCAATCAGTCTCCAAGGAGAGCCTATACCGACGGCCCCAGAGGCCCACCTGCCAAGCTGGCATTCGATGCCAAAGGAAATGTTATTACACCCTGGGATCGGCGTTATCCCCGCCCCTCTCCCAAGGCAGTGGATTTCCCTTCTACCTCCAAAGCAGGTCGCCAGAATTCTTTTGCAGTATTGGCTGATTTTCTGGATGAGGGTGTCCTGGATGCTCTCGCGGAAAAGGTGAAATCGAGGCAGCAGGTGCCTCGTTCTTGACTTCCTTCTTTGAGGATACATGAAGATAGCCACGTGGAATGTGCGAGGCATTTGCTCTCGCCATAAGCAACATGCCATGTGGACCGTCTTGCACGAGAACCAGTGGGATGTATTGTGTGCAGTTGAGCACAAAAGTCACGGTGAAGCAGGAAAAGTGATGGATTGTCATGGATTCCGTCTGTTTTATGCAGGGACCCATGCTACGCACTATTTGGGCGTGCTGATGATTGTCCATGAGAAATATCAGCCTGTCCTTGTTAAAAATGATGTGCAGGGCCGCTTTCTGGTGATCGAAGTCTTATTTGAAGGAGAGATTTTATGGCTGTTGGGCCTCTATGCTCCGAATGATCCCGCATCCCGACGGGATCTTTGGTCCACTTTGTAGGGCTCCATGTCACTCGGTCGAAGGGGGTTCTTGATGGGAGATTTCAATATGTGTGTTGCCTCTTCTCAGTCCACTTCAGGGCATTCGGTAATGGATACGCTGGAAAGCCGGGTGTGGAGTTCCTTTGCTTTGCACGTGCTCAAGCAAGATCTTTGGTCGTGGCTTCACCCGTCTTTTTCAGGGTTTACTTTTCATTCCGCACAATATCCAACTACCTGGTCGCGACTGGACAGAATATATATCATGCAGGCCGATGATTTTCTTCCCGAGATGCTGGAAATGACGGTCTTGCGGCAATATGCGTTGTCGGACCATTTCCCCCTCCAGCTTGAGATGCGGGCACACTCTATTGCACCTTTTGTGCAATTCCTGGATAGGCTCCCTTTACGTTTCAACTCCTCTTATTTGAAGCATTCAATTTTCGAGGGCTATATGCAGCAGCTGATTGAGAGGTTCTTATTGGACTTCGCCTCTGAGGGCTGGCCTTCATTTGCACGGCTGCTCTCTAATGTGCAGCGGGTTGCTCGCCAGTATGGGATCCATCATGCCTCGCTTTGCCACCGACGTCGACATGTAGCAGAAGACTTACTGGCTTTGGTCCGTTCCTTGCTCCTGGATTCCCCTGATGATGATTTTCTGCTGTCTCTGGAGAGGCGGTTGGCCCATCTTATTCAAGTGTTTCAGTTGAAATCTTATCAACAGGCCAAGCTGCACAACTTGACGGACACAATGCAAGATAGCGCCTGCCAGTCTCATAAGTTCTTTCGCGCCTTGCATGCGTCTCCGGCTCGCGAAAATATGACTAGACTCCAGGATTCGGAAGGTCGCATTGTCACGGATCCGCAGACCATTGTCACTATGTGCAGAAACTATTTTATGGAACTTCTTGGTTCCTCTTCCTCGCCTTCTAGCCAGGTTACGCATGCCCGCTCGGTCTTCTATCATCTAGTCCGCCAGCAGGTTCCAGTTGATATGCAAGCCGCTTTGGAGACGGATATTTGCGAGGAAGAGGTTATGGACGTTTTGTTGCACCTACCGAATGATAAAAGTCCTGGCTGGGATGGTCTCACTAATGAATTCTTTCAGACCTCGGCCACGCAGTTGGTGAAGCCATTGGTGGCCATGTTTCAGCAGGTGTGGGAAACGGGGGTCATGCCCTCCTCATGGAAAGAAGGCCTTATCAAACTAATTCCAAAGGTCCCTTCGCCGTCAAAGTTGCAACACTGGAGACCAATCTCTTTGATGGGCTTCATGTATAAAATCTACTCCAAAGTGCTGGCGAATCGGCTCCACAAGCACCTTCCAGCTATTGTGCATCCTCTCCAATATGGTTTCATTAAGGGCCGCAACATTCTGCATAATATCTTAAATGTGCAAATGGCTATTGACTATGCGCGGCACTCCGGTCAGGAAGTGGTATTGATCCAATTGGACGTGGAAAAGGCCTTTGATTATGTGGACTGGTTTTTCATTGCAGACCTCATGTCGGCTATGGGCTTTGGTACCCGAATGTCTCGATTGATCTACACCATTAGTGCTGAGGCTTCCTCCAGAGTTATGCTTAATGGTGGAGTTACAGAGCCATTTGTCCTTGCACGCTCGGTCAGACAGGGTTGTCCTTTGAGCCCTCTCTTCTTTGCCCTGGCGACTCACCCGGTCCTTTCAATGTTATCCTCCATGGCAGCCTCTGCTCAGCTGGCCGGGCTGTCTCTTCCGTTGGGTCAGCACTTCGTTAGCCAATCTTTGGCTGATGACACCTTTATGATTTTGCAGGCGGACAGGGACAACATTCGAAGGGCATTAGATGTCTGGACACTCTTTGGTCAGGCCTCCGGGCTTCGCATCAATGCCGTTAAGTCAGCCATTCTCAGTTGTACGGAGCCTGATTTGTAGTCCTTAGGCTGGCAAGGCCAGGTGGTTTCCCGTGGCTCCATTGTCAGGCATCTTGGATACCCATTGGGGGTGGATGTACGGCCAAAAGCCCTGCTGGAGTGGATTTCACAAAAATTGGCGGCGAAGTTTATGTATTGGAAGTCGCAAGCGTGGCCATTCCATGTCCGCCTCAAAGTGGCCCAGACAATCATGCTTCCAATGCTAACGTATTTCCTGCCTTTGTTGCCATGGACGCCTACTACTTTGAAGGCCCTCACTCATCCCATCCGTTTCATGCTATGGAAGAAGGATTCACTGCAGGCCGGCATTTCCTGGATTTCATGGTCACACGCATGTACCCCTAAGCGCATGGGTGGAGGAGCTATTTTGGATGCACACACTCATATGTTAGCTCTCCGTTGGTCCCTTTTTCGTGCCATGTGTGTGGATCATCACCCATGGACCATCATAGCCCGTTATTTTCTTGAGGACAGCGGGCTCCGCCATGGCAACACACGGCTTCGGGCTTCCTGGTGGCATGTCCTTAATGCTGACTCTCATGTTTCCAGTCCCTCTTCCTCTTTGTTACTGTACTTGGTCGGCTCTTGGAAAGTGGTGCTCCAAAAGGCCCGTTGGCACCCAGTAGGGGACCGCTTGCAGACTAACTCCTTTCAGCTGGAATTGTTGGCAGTATCGAGACTCCTTTCATGGGAAGATAAACATCAACTCAGACCAAGATTTAATCGCATGGCCCGTTTAGGTGTGACGTCGGTTGCGGATGCTACCCTTGCCACTCGCAATGTCCTCGTATCATTTCGGACTGCTCGGCGACTCTTTAAGATCCCCCGTGGATACCGTGATTTATGGGAGCAGCTTTCGTCGAAGCTTCAGGGTCGGCAACCCTTTCCTGCCTTGACTGTGGATCGCCCTTGGCAGGACTGGGACCTTGCAGGCCGCCTGAGTCTGGAAAAGGCCTCTACTAATCAGGTGTATCATCTTCTTGTTCAAGATCACCAATGGCTGGGAGAGAAAGCTAACACTATTTGGGGACTGCGGAAATCGCTGTCATGGTGGCATAAAACGCTGATGGAGGGCTGGCTAAATAAGACACCTTTCAAATGCAAGGTTTTTCTTTGGCGGGTGATGATTGGTGGTCTTCCTCTGGCCTCGGCCCTTGCCAAGCGTCGTATCTCGAATGGCAATTGTTTCTTCTGTACCACACCGGCGGAATCGGCCCGACATCGTTTTCTCTCTTGCCCGCTCGCCAAGAATATCTGGTCACTCTTGTCGCACATTTGGCGCGCGGTGGTGGGATCCTCGCTAACTCCTTTCGACTGGGTTTTTGTGCGCCCGAAGTATCTTGCACCGCCACAGTTGCATGCGAAGATCTTATTTCACTTTTTCAGATATTGGGGATGCTGGCACATTTGGACCACGCGCAATGCTTTTCTCTTTGATTCGGCCTCTAATGTACCCCGACATATTGCTAGGCTTAAAGGGCTCTTGCATTGGCAGCTAGATATCATCTGACACTCCGACTTGCTCCCTCGGGAGGATTTGCATCAGTGGCATATGGCAATTGCCTCTGGGTCGTTGCCATGATTGGTGTAACCTTTTCAGTGCATTACTACGGGGCTTCCCCACACGTTGGCCCAGGGCCCTCGTGTGTCTTGTAATCAGAAAAAAGAGAGAGAGAGAGAAAGAGAAAACCTCTTCACATGATGGCTTTGTGTCATCATGTATCTTGTAATCCAGTAATCTTGTATTTTTTTCCTAATTAATACAATTACCTTTTACAAAAAAAGAGAGAGAGAGAGAGAGAGAGAGAGAGAGAGAGAGAGAGAGAGAGAGAGAGAGAGAGAGAGAGGCTATGGGGGGTGAAGTTGCATGAGAGAGAGAGAGAGAGAGAGAGAGAGAGAGAGAGAGAGAGAGAGAGAGAGAGAGAGAGAGAGAGAGGCTTTTGGAGATGGCGGGTCTGCTGCCTTCTGACGCGGACGCGTTTTCCTGCACGGCGCCCTGTTTGACGTCGTCTCGTCGCTTCCGTTCTGCCCATGTCTCGCTGCGCCCCGCTTCTGCCTACCCGTCGCCCTCTGCTGTGTGCTGGACGGGACCCGCCATCCTCTGGCGTCCTGTATTCTGCGCGAGTCATCCGCCTGGAGAGAGAGCCGTCGCCTGTTCGCTTTACCTGCGCCCCGTTGATGCCTGGCCGTGCGCCCCGTTGACGTCTGGACCTGCGCCGTCGCTTGCTTCACACGAGGTCGCCTGGACCTGCGTCGTCGCCTGCTGCACGCCAGGATGTCTGGACCTGCGCCGTCGCCTGCTACACACCAGGTCGCCTGGACCTGCGCCATCTATCCCGAAACCCGGTACGCTCTCGCTGTTGTCCCGTCTGCCCTACGTAAGGTCTGCTGCCGGTGGGTGCCTGCAAAGAGCATCTTGTGGTGATGCGCCTGGAGAGAGAGAGAGCGGGAGAGAGAGAGGGTCAGTCCGCCTTCGAGATCAGATCGTGATACACGATGGCTGGTTTGGATCTGGATTTCATAGACCAAACGGTGGTAGCACTTGGCCCGGATTCTGATGCTGATGAACCTGAGGATATGGTTCCGTGCAATGAAGAGATGCCCCCTGGTCCTGACATCCAGCCTGCGGGTAAACGTACCAAGCATACTTCGGAAGAGATCGGTGTTCATCAGGATCGTTCCTATGCGCAGGTTGCTTCGGAGTCTGTGGACTCTCAGGATGTTGACTGGGAGCATTTGCTGGAATTTGCCAACACTTTGCTTGGCCATTATGTTCAACATAATCAGGAAGTCTTTTCTAACTCTGCACCTGACGATGTTTTGGAAGCCACCGTGGACCCAAAAACTGTCCTACGCTCCTTTTCGGTGTTTTATGATCGCGCTGTGATACTCTTCTTCATTGGTCGAATCCCGCTCCTTTCCCGTATTCGCCAGTGGGCTGCAGAGTCTGCTACAAGGGGAATGTGTTGAAGAGATTTTTGTTGGGTCCCGAGGTTTTTTTGAGGTCTTGTTGAAATCGGAGACGTACCGTGCTGCTCTCCTGTCTAAACTGCCTTTGTTTTTTGACCGCCAGTTGGTTCATGTGGTTCCATGGTGCCCAATGGCAGATTTTCAGCGTCTGCTGCAACGTGAATGACCTGTGTGGGTAGAAGTGGAAAATTGTCCGGCTGTTTATTGGCCACTATTGAAGGATGCTATGGCCGCTGTGGGCACTGTTCTGGTCCCTCCCAGTCTCAGGGCTGTGAATCGCAACCGCTTGTGTATGTTATGGGACACTGCAAGAAAAAGGCCTACTTGGTTACGCCTCAATTGCTATGGCATGCATCTGTTACACTTTCGTTTGAAATGGGGCAATTTTGCAGGACATTGCTTTTCCTGTGGACAGTTGGGGCATTTTATGGCCGAATGCCCGGAACAGCAACACACTTCAGATGTTGGCCGTGTTGCGCCGCCCATGGAAGATATGGTGTGTGATGCTCCGTCGCTGGATACTATCCACCAGCCCCAAGTTCTGGCCAAAGGTAAACAACAGGTTTCGGGTTTGGATTCCTGTGCCACTGATTGGGTTGAAGTCCGTGCAAAAAAAGGCAACAGGGTTGTTGCTGGCATGGAGAATACTGTGCCTACTACCTCACAAGATTCCATGCGTACATATATGCGCAGGAAGGAAATGTTGTCTTCCGAGCGCCTTGCTCTTGCTATGGTTTTCTCTGCCCCCCGTCCTCAGCCCGCCAGGAAAATGTATTCAGATCGTCCAAAGGGTCCCCCTGCTAAGCTGGCTTTTGATACCAGAGGCAACATCATTACCCTGTGGGACCGTCGTTATCCCTGTTCCAACCCCAAGCCAGTAGATATGCCGTCTACTTCCAAATCTGGTCCTCAGAACTCTTTTGCGGTGTTGGCGGATTTCTTGGACAAGGGAGTCCTGGACATTCTCGCCGACAAAGTCAAATCGAGGCAAGCTGTGCCTCGTACCTAATTTTGTTTTGAATACACATGAAAATAGCCATGTGGAATGTGCGAGGAATTTGTTCTCGACACAAGCAACATGCCATGTGGACTGTATTATATGAGAATCAGTGGGATGTCCTGTGCGCTGTTGAGCACAAGAGTCACGGTGAAGCCGGAAAAGTTGTGGATTGCCATGGCTTTCGTTTGTTTTATGCAGGGACACAGGCCATGCATTATTCCGGTGTGCTCATGATTGTACATGACAAATATCAGCCTGTTCTTATAAAAAATGATGTTCATGGCCGCTTTTTGGTGATTGAAATTTTATTCGAAGGGGAAATCTTATGGTTACTTGGCCTCTATGCTCCGAATGATTCGTTATCTCGTCGGGAGCTTTGGCAGACTTTGCAGATCTCCTTGTCACTTGGCAGACGGGGCTTCTTCATGGGGGATTTCAATGTGTGTGTTGATTCTTCCCAGTCCACATCGGAGCATTCGGTAATGGATGCGCCGGAAAGTCGTATGTGGCATGAGTTGGCTCTTGCTGTTCTTAAGCAAGATCTTTGGTCCTGGCTACACCCGTCTTCTACAGGGTTTACTTTCCATTCTGCCCAGTATGCAACAACATGGTCGCGATTGGACTGTATATATATCATGCAGAATGATGATTTTCTTCCCGAGATGCTCGAAATAAAAGTGTTGCAGCAATATGCCTTGTCGGACCATTTCCCTCTGCAGCTCGAGCTACTTGCACAACCCATTGCACCTTTCAAGTAATTTCTGGAGAGACTCCCTTTGCGTTTCAACTCGTCTTACTTGAAGCATGCAATCTTTCAGGGCTATATGCAGCAATTGATTGACAGATTCTTCTTGGACTTCTCCTCTCAGGGCACTGTGTCATTTGAAAGATTGCTCTCTAATGTGCAGGGGGTTGCTCGGCAGTATGGCATCTATCATGCCTCTCTTTGTCGGCGGCGTCGCCAGGCAGTAGAGGACCTGCTGGTTTTGGTTCGTTCTTTGCTGGTGGACACTCCGGATGATGCATTTCTGCTCGCATTGGCCATGCGGGTGGCTGATCTTATTAAAGCATTCCACTTGAAATCATATCAGCAGGCCAAACTGCAACATCTGACGGAGACTTTGCAAGATAGTGCATGTTAGACCCATAAGTTCTTTCGAGCTCTCCACGCCTCTCCTGCTCGAGAGAATATGACTAGACTCGAGGATGCAGAAGGCCTCCTCATCCTGGATCCGCAGACTATTGTGCATATGTGCAGGAATTATTTCCGTGACCTTCTCGGTTCCACTTCTCCACCTTCAGCCCAAATGAATCAGGCCCGTTCGGTTTTTTATGACCTGGTCCGCAATCAGCTTCCGCAGGACATACAAGCTACTATGGAGTCAGATATTTGTGAGGCAGAGGTTATGGACATATTGTTACACTTGCCTAAGGATAAAAGTCCGGGTTGGGATGGCCTCACCAATGAGTTCTTTGAAGCTTTTGTTACCCAACTGGCGAAACCATTGCAGGCGTTGTTTAAGCAGGTGTGGGAAACGGGGATCATGCCTTCCTCATGGAAAGAAGGACTTATTAAACTGCTTCCAAAAGTTCCTTCGCCATCTAAGTTGACACAGTGGCGCCCAATTTCTTTGATGGGTTCAATGTACAAAATCTTTTCCAAAGTAATGGCGAATCGGCTCCATAAGCATCTCCCTGCCATTGTGCACCCTCTACAGTATGGTTTCATTAAGGGCCGAAATATTCTGCACAATGTATTGAATGCTCAACTGGCAATTGATTATGCAAGGCATTCTAATCAGGAGGTAGTACTGATTCAACTGGACCTGGAAAAGGCTTTTGACTATCTGGACTGGTCTTTCGTTGCTGAACTTATGTCTGCTATGGGCTTTGGTGCTCGGATGTCTCGTCTAATCTACACCATTAGCGATGCAGCGTCTTCGCGAGTCATGCTGAACGGAGGTGTTACTGAGCCATTTGTCCTTGCCCGCTCTGTTAGACAAGGGTGCCCTTTGAGCCCTCTATTCTTTGCCCTTGCGACACATCCAGTTCTTTCGATGTTATCTCATATGGCAGCCTCTTCTCAGTTGGTCGGACTGTCGCTTCCTACAGGACAGCACTTCATTAGCCAATCCCTGGCGGATGATAGTTTTATGATTTTGCGTGCGGACAAGGATAACCTTCGAAAAGCATTGGATGTTTGGGGTCTCTTTGGTCAGGCGTCCGGCCTTCGTATCAATGCGCTCAAATCAACCATTCTCAGCTGCACGGAGTCGGATTTGTAGTCCTTGGACTGGCAGGGTCTGGTTGTTCCTCGTGGCTCCATTGTCAGGCACCTGGGGACCCTTTGGGTGTTGATGTTCCCCCAAAGCAGCTTCTGCAGTGGATTTCTTAGAAAATGGTGGATAAGTTTATGTATTGGAAGTCTCAAGCCTGGCCCTTCCATGTTCGCCTCAAAGTAGCCCAGACAATTATGTTGCCAATGCTCACATATTTCTTGCCATTGTTGCCCTGGACTGCTACGACTCTAAATGCTCTTACTCAGTCTATTCGTTTCATGCTATGGAAGAAGGACTCATTGCATGCAGGTATTTCCTGGATCTCTTGGTCGCATGCGTGCACCCCCAAACGCATGGGTGGCGGAGCTATTTTAGATGCCCACACTCACATGCAAGCACTCCGTTGGTCTCTTTTCCGCACCATGTGCTCGGATCATCATCCATGGGTCGATATAGCCCGTTATTTCCTTGAGGGCCATGGCCTTCTGCATGGCAATACCCAAATCCGGAGTTCTTGGTGGCATGTTCTTAATGCTGATTCGCGGTTCTCCAGTTCTTCTTCGTCGCTGCTTACTCATTTGGTATGTTCTTGGAAACAGGTCCTCCAGAAGGCTCAGTGGCATCCAGCGGCGGAGGATCGCTTAGCTACTAACTCTTTTCAATTGGAATTGCTGGCAGTCTCGCGTTTACTTTCATGGGAAGGTAAACATGAGCTTAGACCACAATTCAACCGGATGGCATGCTTGGGCTTGTCTTCAGTTGCGGATGCCACCCTTGCCAATCACCACGTGCTTATATCGTTTCGTACAGCTAGGAGGCTTTTCAGGATCCCTCGTGGATATAGGCCTTTATGGGAATAGCTTTTGAGGGTGCTCCAGAGCTGACAGCCCTTTCCTGCCCTTGCTTCGGATCATCCTTGGCAGGATTGGGACCTACAAGGCCGGCTGACTTTAAGCAAAGCTTCTGCTAACCAAGTGTATCATCTTCTGATTAAAGATCATCAATGGCTAGTTACTAAAGCGAATGCTTTATGGGGATTGCATAAATCCCGGTCATGGTGGAGGGCGACTATGATGGAGGGCTGGTTGAACAAGACACCCTTCAAATATAAAGTCTTTCTTTGGAGAGTGATGATTGGTGGTCTTCCGCTTGCTTCAGCTCTTTCCAAGCGACGAATCTCCAATGGCAACTGTTTCTTTTGCACCACTACTGTGGAATCCGCCCGCCACCGATTTATTTCTTGCCCCGTCGCTAAGAAAGTCTGGTTATTTTTGTCGGCTGTTTGGCAAGGGGTGGTTGGTTTCACCTTGTGCCCCTTTGATTGGGTTTTCGGGCAGCCGAAATACCCCACTCCGGCACAGCCACATATGAAGCTCATGTATCATTTTCTTCGATATTGGGGCTGTTGGCATAACTGGACCATTCGGAATGCTTTTCTTTTTGACTCCGCCTATAATGTTCAGCGGCATATTGCGAGGCTTAAGGGCCTCTTGTATTGGCAGTTACATCTTCTCCAGCATTCTGATTTGCTCTCTAGGGAGGACTTACGTCCTTGGCATATGGCAATTTCCTCTGCGTCTTTGCCATGACGTTGTAACTTGTAGTACTTAGAACCTCTTCACATGATGGCTTAGATTGTCATCATGTATCTTGTAATCAAGTAATCTTGTACTTTTTTCGTAATTAATATAATTACCTTTTATGAAAGAGAGAGAGAGAGAGAGAGAGAGAGAGAGAGAGAGAGAGAGAGAGAGAGAGAGAGAGAGAGAGAGAGAGAGAGAGAGAACTGTCAGGTTTTGGGAGCGCGTGACTGTGACCCTGCACAGGACAGCAGGTAGTCTGTGGCAGCAGAGAGAGAGCGAGAGAGCGCCCTGCAAATAGTTTCAAATCTCTGGTTAAAGGGGTGATACAACATGGCTGGTCTGGACATGGCCTTTATTGACCAAACGGTGGCAGCCCTTGGTCCAGATTATGAAACAGAGGAACCAGAGGATATGGTTTCTTGCAAAGAGGAGATGCCATCTGGTCCTGACTTCCAGCGTGCGGGCAAACGCACGAAGCATACTTCCGAAGATACAATGGATCATCAGGAGCGCTCTTATGCTTAGGTTGCTTCTGATTTTGTGGATTCTCAGGATATTGATTGGGAGCATTTGTTGGAGTTTGCCAACACTCTACTTGGTGATTATGTTCAAAATAATCATGAAGCGTTCTTTGACTCGGGAGCTGAAGATATTCTGGAAGTCACTATGGATCCTAAAAATGTTTTGCGCTCATTCTCAGTGTTTTATGATCGTGCTGTTATACTCTTCTTCACTGGTAGAATCCTAGTGCTGTCCTATATTCGCTAGTGGCTGCAAAGTCTCCTACAAGGGGAGCGTGTTGAAGAGATTTTTGTTGGGCCCCGAGGCTTTTATGAGGTGCTGTTGAAATCCGAGAAGCATCGTGCTGATCTGTTGACTAAACTGCTAGTGTTCTTTGATCGCCGTTTAGTCCATGTTGTGCCATGGCGCCCAATGGTGGATTTTTAGCGCTTGCTTCAACACGAATGCCCAGTGTGGGTTGAAGTGGAAAACTGTCTGACAGTCTATTGGCCACTGTTAAAGGATGCCATGGCCGTTGTGGGCATTGTTTTGGTTCCGCCAAGCCTAAGGGCCATGAATCGTAACCGTTTGTGCATGCTATGGGACACGGATTGGAAAAGGCTTGCTTGGTTATGTCTTAATTGTTCTAGCATGCATCCTTTGCACTTTCATTTGAAATGGGGTAACTTTGCAAGGCATTGTTTTTCGTGTGGAAAATTGGGGCGTTTTATGGCCGAATGTCTAGCAAAGCAACCGACTTCAGATGCTCAGCATGTTTTGCCTCCCATGGAAGATATGGTGCTTGATGCTCCGTCGCAGGATGCGACCGAGCTACCTAAAGTTTTGGTTAAAGGCAAGCAACATGTTTCGGGTTTGGATTCCCGTGACAATGATTGGGTAGATGTTCATGCCAAAAATGGCAAAAGGTTTGATGCTCGCATGGCGGATACTGTGCCTAATGCTTCACAAGATTCCGTGCGTACTTATATGCGTAGGAAAGACATGTTGTCTTCAGAGCACACTGCTCATGCTATGGTTTCTTCTGCTCCTCGCAATCAGCCCGCTAGGAAAGTATATACGAATGGTCCGAAGGGGCCATTTGCTAAGTTGGCTTTTGATGCTAAAGGCAACGTGATTACCCCATGGGATCGTCATTATCCCCGTTTCATCCCCAAGACAGTGGATATACCATCTACTTCTAAATTTGGTCATCCAAACTCTTTTGCCGTGTTAGCTGATTTTTTGGATGAGGAAGTCCTTGACATTTTAGCAGAAAAGGTTAAATTGGGGCAAGCTTTGCCTCGTTCCTGATTTTCTTTTTGAATACACATGAAGATAGCCACGTGGAAGATGCGAGGCATTTGTTCTCGCAATAAGCAACATGCCATGTGGAGTTTATTGCATGAGAATCAGTGGGATGTCTTGTGTGCTGTTGAGCACAAGAGTCACGGTGAAGCAAGAAAAGTTGTGGATTGTCACGGGTTTCTCTTGTTTTATGCAGAGACATATGCCATGCATTATTCTGGTGTGCTTATGATTGTACATGAGAAATATCAGCCTATTCTTATTAAAAATGATGTACATGGTCGTTTTGTGGTGATTGAAGTTTCATTTGAAGGAGAGATCTTATGGTTACTTGGGCTCTATGCCCCAAATGATCCTTTATCCTGCCGGGATCTTTGGAATACTTTGTAGATCTCCTTGTCACTTGGTAGACGGGGTTTTTTGATGGGGGATTTTAATATGTGTGTTGATTCTTCACAGTCCACATCAGAGCATTCGGTGATGGACGCTCCGGAAAGCCGTGTGTGGAATGCGTTTGCTCGTGCTGTACTTAAGCAAGATCTTTGGTCATGGCTACACCCTTCTTCTAGAGGGTTTAATTTTCATTCTGCGCAGTATACAACTAGATGGTCGCGGTTGGACCGCATGTACATTATGCATGATGATGCTTTTCTTCCTGAGATCTGGATTCCCTTTGCGCTTCAACTTGTCTTATTTGAAGCATTCAATCTTTCAGGGTTATATGCAGCAATTGATTGATAGATTTTTGTTGGACTTCTCTTCGGAGGGCAATGCTTCTTTTGAACGATTGCTCTCTAATGTGCGGCGGGTTGTTCGGCAGTATGGGATTCATCATGCCTCTCTTTGTCGGTGGCGTTGGCAAGCAACGGAGGAATTACTAGCTTTGGTTCGTTCTCTACTGGTGGAGACTCTAGATGATGTATTTCTGTTGCCATTGGCTATGCGTTTGGCTGATCTTATTAAAGAGTTTCAGTTGTCAGCAGGCCAAATTGCAAAATCCAACGGAGAATTTGCAAGATAGTGCTTGTCAGACTCATAAGTTCTTTCGAGCTCTCCATGCCTCTCCTGCTCGAGAGAATATGACTAGACTCCAGGATGCAAAAGGTCAAATGGTCATTGATCTGCAGACTATTGTGAATATGTGTAGGAATTATTTTCTAGACCTTCTTGGTTCTAGTCCTTCACCTTCAGACCAAATTACTCATGCCCGCTCAGTTTTCTATGATTTGGTCCGCAATCAGGTTCCACATGACATGCAAAATACTTTGAAGACAGATATTCGTGAGGCGGAGGTTATGGATGTTTTGTTACACTTGCCCAAGGATAAAAGTCCCGGTTGGGATGGTCTCACCAATCAATTCTTTGAGGTTTTTGCTACCCAATTGGTGAAACCATTGACGGCTATGTTTCAGCAGGTTTGGGAAACGGGATTCATGCCTTCCTCATGGAAAGGACTTATTAAACTGCTTCCAAAAGTTCCTTTGCCATCTATGTTGAAACATTGGCGACCAATTTCTTTGATGCGTTCTATGTATAAAATCTTTTCCAAAGTGATGGCGAATCGGCTCCATAAGCATCTTCCCGCCATTGTGCATCCTCTTCAATATGGTTTCATTAAGGGCTGAAACATTCTGCATAATGTCTTAAATGTGCAACTGGCTATTGACTATGCAAGGCACTCTAATCAGGAGGTGGTACTGATTCAATTAGACCTGGAAAAGGCTTTTGATTATCTAGACTGGTCTTTCATTGCAAAACTTATTTCTAATATGGGCTTTGGTACTTGGATGCTCGTTTGATCTACACCATTAGTGCTGCGGCTTCTTCGTGTGTTATGCTGAATGGTGGTGTTACTGAGCCATTTGTCCTTGCTTGCTCTGTGAGACAGGGTTGCCCTTTGAGTCCTCTCTTTTTTGCCCTTGCGACTCATCCAGTTCTTTCGATGTTATCTCATATGGCAACTTCTACTCAGTTGGCTGGATTGTCTCTTCCTTTTGGACAACACTTCATTAGTCAATCCTTGGCTGATGACAACTTTATGATTTTGCGTGCAGACAAGGATAATCTTCGCAAAGCATTAGATGTTTGGACTCTCTTTGGTCAGGCTTTTGGTCTTTGTCTCAATGCTTTGAAATCAGCCATTCTCAACTGCACGGAGTCAGATTTGCAATCATTGGACTGGCAGGGAATGGTTGCTCCCCTTGGTTCCATTGTCAGGCAACTTGGGTACCCTTTGGGGGTTGATGTTCGGCCAAAGCAACTACTAGAGTGGATTTCACAGAAATTGGTAGCTAAGTTTCTGTATTGGAAGTCATAGGCTTGGCCCTTCCATGTTCGCCTCAAAGTGGCTCAGACAATTATCTTGCCAATGCTCACATATTTCTTGCCATTGCTGCCTTGGATGACTACTACACTGAATGCTCTTACTCAGTATATTCGTTTCATGTTATGGAAGAAGGACTCCTTGCATGCAGGCATTTCATGGATTTCTTGGTCGCATGCATGTACCCCCAAACGCAAGGGTGGTGGGGCTATTTTAGATGCCAAAACTCATATGCTGGCACTCCGTTGGTCTCTTTTTCGCACCATGTGCTTGGATCATCACCCGTGGGTCTTTATAGCCCGTTATTTTCTTGAGGATCACGGGCTTGTGCATGGTAATACCTAAATTCTGAGTTCTTGGTGGCATGTTCTTAATGCAGACTCTTGGTTTTCTAGTCCTTCATGATCTCTGCTTGCTCATTTGGTATGTTCCTGGAAACTGGTTCTCTAGAAGGCTCAGTGGCATCCAGCGGAGGACCGCTTAGCTACTAACTCTTTTCAACTGGAATTGTTGGCAGCCTCGCGGTTACTTTTTTGGGAACACAAACATGAGCTTAGACCAAAATTTAACCGCATGGCACGTTTGGACATGACTTCAGTTGCAGATGCCACCCTTGCCAGTGGCAATGTGTTGATATCGTTTTGTACAACCAGGAGGCTTTTCAGGATCCCTCGTGGATACCGGGATTTATGGGGACAGCTTTTGATAGTGCTCCAGAGCAGCCAACCCTTTCCTGCCCTTGCTTCGGATTGTCCCTGGCAGGACTAGGACCTTGCAGGCCAGCTGAATTTAGGAAAGGCTTTAGCTAACCAGGTGTATCATCGTCTGATTAAAGATCATCAATGGCTGGTTACTAAAGCTAATACTGTATGGGGATTGCGTAAATCTCGGTCATGGTGGAAGGTAACCGTGATGGAGGGCTGGTTGAACAAGACACCTTTCAAATGCAAGGTCTTTCTTTGGAGGGTGATAATTGGGGGTCTTCCTCTTGCTTCAGCCCTTTCCAAGCGTCGAATCTCCAACAGAAATTGTTTCTTTTGCACCACAAGTGTGGAATCGGCCCGTCATCGATTTATTTCTTGCCCTTTCGCTAAGAAAATCTGGTTACTCTTGTCAGCAGTTTGGCGAGCAGTAGTGGGTTTCTCGCTAAGCCCTTTTGATTGGGTTTTTATGTGGCCCAAATACCCCACACCGGCACAACCACATATGAAGATCTTGTTTCACTTTCTTTAATACTGGGGCTGTTGGCACAATTGGACCATTCGGAATGTTTTTTTTTTTGATTCGGCCTCTAATGTTCAGGGACATTTTGCTAGGCTTAAAGGTCTCTTGCATTGGCAGATAGATCTCATTCGGCACTCTGACTTACTCCCTCGGGAGGACTTACTTCCCTGGCATATGGCAATATCCTCTGTCTTTGCCATGACTTTTGTAACTCTTTTGTTGTTTAGTACTTTATAAATATAACAGCTATTACGAAAGAGAGAGAGAGAGAGAGAGAGAGAGAGAGAGAGAGAGAGAGAGAGAGAGTCGATGTCGGGAGAGAGGAGCGATGGCGGACCTTCATCCCGCCTGACCTAGCGAGCGAGTCGTTGACCCTGTGCAGCCGCGGACCCCGTCAGGACGTGCTGTTGCTGCGCCCGTCAATCCCTTTTGTGGCCACGCCTGTCATAGGTACCACCGCCCGTCTGTACCTGCGCCTTCGTTCACGCCTCGCACCTGCTCGCTGGACGCCTGCTGCGACTTCGTCTGCCCGCCTGCATCGACGTCTGGCGTCAGAGAGATTAGGGTGTGCACATTAGGCGATGGAGATGGGTGAACATGTGGTGGTAGGAGTGTGATACAAGCAAAAAGAAAAAATGTGAAAAAATGTAAATTTTTAGTCAATAGGCCTAGAATGGCCGTTCCAAACAGGGAATGGCAAGGAACGACATGGAATGGCCTTGCGAATGGCAGGGAACGTTACCTGGCCGTTTCACCTCCTCTAAGGGTTTGAAATGCATTAAACCGTTCCTACAGGCCGGAATGGATGTTCCCTGTTTCTATGACTGCCAGTTTGGGGAAAAGTAAGGTGACCGGATGTCTAAGAAACCTGTTATGGAGCGCGACTACCTCCACTACGAAGCCACTGTTCTAGGGAACCATGTAAATGACCCTCTTCTTTGTGGAGGCATAGGGTGAGCTATCTACTAGCTCACGAGCTATGTCTGTAGAGGTGAGTCGAACCGTGAAGATCCCTTGACCCATGAGAACTGCCTCCGTGATTTGCATTGTGCCAATGCGCAGCGTGGAGTGAAGCCAATATGAAGCTGGGCCCTAGATGAGGAGTGTCCTACGACCCGGCCAAAGATCGTTGTTTCTTTTAGCTCTAGCTTTGTGGCATGGACTGCTAAGAGCTGTTCCTCAGAGAGGATGATGCGCAAGGTGTTTGACTGGGGAGCACTTGCAGAATGCACCGGCGTTTGACTAGAGGATTCCATTTCGCGTCCTTGCTGAGAACCTACCAATCACGTTGTTGTGCTACCGGAGGGGGGGAAGTTGCTGCAGAGGGAGGGAGCAACTGGAAGGGGGGAGGGGGCGATGCCGAGGAGGTTGAAATGCTGTTTTGTGATGGTGGGGGAGGTGCTGGACACCACGGATGGCTGGCTCACAACGGGCTTAATGCGGGTGGTGGGTCTGCCGGATGGGGCTGGGGCCACAGGTTGGAGGAGGCGGGGGCAGGGTGGGAGAGAGTTGGCGAGGGACAAAAAGCGGGGGAGAGCTGGCGCGGGGGGGACGGTAGGGGGGGGTTATAAGGCGGGGCAGCGTGGGGTAGCATGAGGGAGCAGCGCTCCACGGGGGTGGGTAGGTGCGCCATTGGGGGGGGGAGCTAGGCGGGGGGCACAACGCGCCACGGGATAGCAGGCGGGGGAGAGTTGGCGCGATGGTAGGGGCAGCAGCGTGATGTGACGGGCAGGAGAGCTCAAATGATATTTTTGGGACTATGGCTGAGACTTGATGTGGAGTTTGCTGATGATACAATAGTTTACTTGGATGGGAATGAGGGCAACTTTCCTCTCCTTGATTAGCATCCCCTTATTTGCCTTCCACCCCTTACCCCCTCTTTGTGAAAAGAGAAGAAACAAGGACAGGCCCATGGAAGCTCCCACATTTTTCACAGCTCTATGCACAGCTATAAGTTTGTCAAACAAGGACCATTAGTCTTTGCAACCTTCAATCACCATTTTATGTGTTATCTCTCTATTTTGCAAAATTTCTTGTTACATCCTTGGACATCTAGGATGGGCACATGCAGCATTGGTCACAACCTTGACACACTGAGAGCACGTCAGGGTTGGGACAATTGAGTTCTATTTATAGGGCTCAGAGTCCATTATGCATATACATTCTGTGATGGCTACTCTTGGACTTTAGGCCCAATGGCCTTTGTGTTCATGTAGTGGGATGGTGCTATGTGACACTAGCTCTTGGGATGTGATTGTGACCTAGTACAGTATTGGCCCTAGGCTTGGGGGTGAGCCTGTTTGGCTTTATGGTTGGGAGGTGAGTCTGATAGTCATGGGTATGGCTTGTGTTGTGCCTTATACACATGTTAGATGTTGCATCCTTGGACATCTAGGGTGGGCTCCACGAGCATTGGTCACAACCTTAGATCATGAGTGACCTAGTATGAGCACACTAAGGGCACTTTAGGGTTAGGGTAGTTGAGTCCTATTTAAATAGGACTCAAAGGACTTGAGGCCCATTGTGTACATTCATTGTGTGATCACTACTTTGGACTTAAGGGCCAATGGCCATCTTGTCCATACAATAGGATGGTGTGGGATGGTTTTATGGGATGCTAGTTCTTGGGAATGCCATTGTGGCCCCATACATTATTGGCCTTAAGCTTGAGGGTGAACTCATTTGGCTGTATGATTGGGGGGTGATTTTGATGTCCATCCTCTTTGTGGTTTCTATGTTGTTGGTATGGCTTGTGTTGTCTCATGTGTGTAGGTTGGATCCTAGGGAACATTTCATTTGTATTAGAGCGTCTACTTGCTCTTGGGCATGAGACTCAAAGACATGCACATATTCACTCTTCACTTATGGAACCATAGTATTTTGCACCTGATGGGTTTGCTTTCATCTCAAATAGGGTGGTATGCGACATTACTATGGAGAAGAACTTACATGGGAGGCTTGTGTTGTAGGCCATGGGTACAATGAGATGACGTTCTTGTCCGCTACCCCTCCTTAGGATTGTGTGATGGGCTCTTTGGTATGTGAGTTTCTCGGATTGGTGTTGGTGATTGTGGTCATGGGAGATGTTACAAGTAAGCATTAAAGATTTACATTCTTTTAAATCTTCAATAGTGAAGGTTGGAAGGGTAGATGTTGAAGTTAGAGAATATGATGTGTCGAGGTGAGACAATGAAGATATCCCAAAGAGAGAGAATGTCTAGGGGTCAGAAGATTGTTGAGGAGAGA
This sequence comes from Lygodium microphyllum, assembly GCF_053477565.2. Classification (NCBI taxonomy): domain Eukaryota; kingdom Viridiplantae; phylum Streptophyta; class Polypodiopsida; order Schizaeales; family Lygodiaceae; genus Lygodium; species Lygodium microphyllum. Next base: position 35,197,461 of record NC_141143.1, on the reverse strand, counting down.
GAAGATGTGTGATGAGAAAAGCATCATTGTGCTGATGGTAGGAGTCGGCTTTGTTGAGATGATCGGTGTTTTGGGGATGTGTTTTGGTAGTCGGCGGTGGTAGAACTAGGTCGTCATCTCCATTTGGGCTAGGTGATGGCTTGTCGAGAGGAAATGGTAGGTGGTAGGGGTTGCATCATGGTGCTATGGCCATATGATGTAGGCGATGACTTGGATGATGCTGTGGCTGACTCTTGGTGAAAGAGAGGCACTGTCCAGATGGAGGTCTAGATCAATTGACTAGTAGCTGAAAGGCTTGACATGATATCCCATCATGTGTCCACATTGACCCCGTGGGTCAATATGATGGATATGTCCATGGCTTGGGTAAGTCATTTCGGGCAGGTGGTCAAAACACCGCCAAGGTCTCTGTTAAAACAGGACACATTGTCCTGCTTTTAAAGTTACCCCCTGTCTCTGCCTATTCCTACCACAATTCGGCTACATAGTGATTAAGGAATCGTTTCCTCTCTTGTCCATTGTTTCTCATTCTTGCTCATCAACTTGAAACATACTAATAATTCTCTCGCTCTCTCATACCTCTTCTTATGCTCTCTTACTACTCTTCCTGTTCAACACCACCACTTCTCGTCACCATGGCTTCTCCGAAGCGTCTCCATTTGAGGCTTCCATCATGAGTGGACCCCAACACATGGAGGATGTGATGGTCTTCTCCCAATCCTTCCAACCAATAGGTTCTGGTACCTTTACCAGACTCTTATTTATTTTGACATCATATATAGTCTGGAAAAGTATGGAAGCTTCTATGTAGCTGATGCTGATAGCTGTAACCTGTGTATGGATTTTAAAGATTGTAGGGAATCTCAAAATAATGTGTCTAATTTGTGCTGTCATATATACACCTAGTGGGAAGTAAATTTGTTTTTCATCTTTTCTACTTGAATGCATCTTCACATATCAATATCTCCTTCATTACAATTTTGTTTTTTTTTTCCAAGAAAAGAGAACTCTATTACAATTTTGTTAGATTTTCTTACATTGATTGACTAGATAGGGACTCTGTGCAGGTATTATATGTGTTGGGGGGGATGGCATTATTAATGAGGTAGGTTTGTGAGTTTGAATGTATTTGAATTTACAAAAAAGCAATATTAGAGTAACATCAATACAAATGTGAAGTGCCATACCTCAACCAATACATTTTTCTTTTGTTGATCTATTTGTGTCTAAAATCTAAAGATGTGGTAAGGAGTCCTCGATGGAGGAATATACTTTGACGACTTTAGAAAAAAGGCAAGGTTGCTATCCCATGCAAGTCAAGAAAATGTCTTGTTGTGCAGGTAGATGCATGCCATTTGTCAAAGATTTAAAATCTCCCTGGAGTCACGGTTTGAGGTACTTACAATGGTTCTAGAAGGGGGTGTCACAACACTAAGCGGTAGGGAATTGGGCTGTTTATAAGTGATTGCTAGAGAGTAGAGTTACGATGGTTCTAGAAGGGGGAGTCACAAAACTAAGGTGATGGAGGAAATGGCATGGTATGGCTTGACTCATGATCATCCATGGGCAAGAGACATCGTTTTCTCTACTGAGACATATCATTATCAGAGAACAAAGAGTGGACACTAGCCAATCATATTGGTGTCAGCACATAGAGGGATATCTGATGCGGATGGAGGGGTGTGGGAATTAGGAGGATAGTAGTCCTCTTAGAGAACAACACAAACCATTTTTCACTAAGGTGAGTAGAGATGGCAGACTCAGATGTATTAAAGTAATCATAATTGTGTTGAGAATCTGAATGACACAAGTGAGCATGGAAAGATATGGTGCATGAAGATGGATGACTGGTCTAGGACTACATAACTTGAGGTATAAGTCAATAGAAACCATCGGAATTTCATGCATTATTACTTTGCTCCATGACAATGTTTGATTAGTGCTCCTTTTTGCCAACATTTGTTTTCTGATAGCTGATCCTTCTACATGCAGTACTTTCCAATTTGGCTTTATCTTTCTATCAACATTGAGCAAGGTCAGTTCCCTTTGGGAACCTTTGAACTGTTTCTAGTGAAGAATACAATATCCCTTGGATCTGACCAAGTTTTGACCTCTGCTTGACCTTCTAGACTTCTTCAAAAAAGTAACTAATTACTCCTGAAAGAGTTAAGTTTGAATGCTTCTCCAAGGCTGTGACTATTTTGAGTCATAATGCTTTGTAATTTGTTTTGGGAGCCCCTGGGTTGTGAGCCCCAACTTTGCAGCTAGTGTATGTACTCCATAAGACTGACGAGAGGTGCTACCTGCAGATGTCCTTACCACGTAGCAGGTAGGGGAGATATCCTAGGAGCTAGACCTGGACTTGGATGATTTATTGGACTTTAAGAAATTTTCCTCTTTACTTGAGGCAGTAAAGATAGCAGAGAGCAGGTTTGACAGAGTTTACTCCAGGAGACAGCAGAGGCAGGCATGGGCTGCAGAGCCTCACCGATTTGAGAGGCTTAGACGCTCCTTATGAGGATCCTCTCATAGAATGCATGAGGCTTAGAAAGCCAGTCGTTCAGATGAGGCTGAAGCCTCACGAGACAGGACCTAAATAGAGCATTAGTGGGAGGATCAATTGACCTTCTCAATCACCACCTCCCAGGGCACCGACAGTAAGAGACAGAGAGATTCACATAGGACTGTGCGTTTGGGTTCTAGGAGCACTGGACCCAGGCAGTACAGTATTGAGGCATATTGGTTTCAGGGCGACCCTTATGGGTTGTGATGATTAGAGTGCACGATGCGCTCATTGGATTCTGGTCATTGATGCTCCAAAAGGCCAATAAGACAAGAGACAGTTTTGGAGGACCCTCAGCCAATACTTACCCTAGGTTAACCATTGGAATAGCAACAGCCAAATGCTTGTAGTAGGATTGTTTGGTCAGGCTGACTGTAAACCTCCCTCCACACTAACAATATGGGCTGGGCCTACCTCCTAGCCAGCCTACTGGACATGAGGGTGCTCACCGATCTGGGTCCTATCATGATCTTGAACATGGGGGTTCTAGACCACTGGCTGGTGGTGTTTCTCCTCTTGACAAAGTGGAGGCCTTTGAATCAGGGCCTTACACAGGCCTTGCCACACCCGTAGCAGATTGCACAAGGAGGATCTAGGTGGGGTGATCTGGGCTGATGTGAAAACCCATCCAAGGATGGCCCCCACTCCATACTGAGTCATGGCATACCCCCATATCATTTTGTTATGGACGTATAGAGTACATGTAGAGGCAAAACATAGAGGCTTCAAGACTTTGACTTTGCTCTCACATGCATACCCTTGAGCACCTCCAAAGATCTATGCTTGTCCATCATTCACAAGTTAGTGCCTGAAACCTTTCCATGCAATACTTAAAAGCATTGCAATTTGCTTCCTTTCATAGGATAGTTGGTATGATACATGAATTATAACACAAGAGCTTTTGACAGTGAGTGCATTTGAAAAGATTAGTGCAAATTATTCCAACCACGACTTGAAGGAAGAAGAGAGCTTTCCTCGCAAAACATGAAGATGACATAAATCATTTTCCTTGATTAGGGCAGAAAAGAGCAAAAAAATCTACTATTAAATCCCCTCTCTCCCAAGGATATATATATATATATATATATATATATATATATATATATATATATATATATATATATATATATATATATACACAAGCCTAAGGCGGTCTGGGGGGATGGGGGCAAGAAGCCATGGAGGGGGGGTGTATCGCCATCTATGGCTGCCTGCCTGCATCATGAAGAACAAGTTGTGGCCGCCCAAGTGCGTAGAAAGTGAAAATGGAGTTCTTGACAAGAGCTCGAGACTCGCCCTGCACCTCGTCCCACCGGCCGCGGAGGGAGTGGATGATGGAGGTCCAAAGCTCTGCCAAAGTCGCATATACTGAAGGGCACTCCCCACCAAAAACCACTTGACAGCGTGGGTTCCAAATGTGCCATCCTGTAAGACTTCTTATGACCTTCCATAGCTCTGAGTGCTCTGCTGTGGGCTCCAATACTTGGCGGATATATAAAGCCTCCAAGCCGACCACAGCACAAGACCTAGCCTCGATGAGAAAAATCGTGTCCTGCATCTTGGCCTCATACAAAAGGTGATGGCCTTGCGTGATTGCCTGCCAGCAAAAAGCCCCCCATGAGATACATCTAACTTCCAAGGCTGGGTGCCACACGGTGAAGAATATGACAGGCTTCTCTCCACACTAACTGTGCCGCCTCGCAAGACCAAAGGCAATATCCATGATGCTATGCTCTGACGAAAGCTCCGACAGAAGGCATTCGTGATGCTATGCTCTACCCAGTATCTGCTGAATGAAGGCGCCCAATCCATGAATTCTTGCATCAATACATGTCTACCAATCCTCGCTGTGTACTCCAAGAACCTTGGAGGCTTCTTGGTGACCATAGTGGCCTGCCATAGCCACTCTCCAGGATCCCACTCCAACTCATCAAGTGGCTTGCTCTTTCATATCCAAAGATGCCACTCCCGAGACTCCTCCCAAGGCACATAAGGGTCCAGTAGCCAGGTCTTTCCTTGGAGACCACACGAATCCTCCTTGAGGAAAGGACAACAATCTCCTCATCCTGTTGCCCTCTGTCAAGAACAAGACACCCCCCATCCTGCACGGTGAAGAAAGCACCACAGGGGGAACCACCCACTCTATTTGCCACTTGTAAGAGGATACCTGCCGGTGAGAATCCAGCAGCCCACACCTCCTAGGCTCCATCGGCTCTTGGATCGGGGGATCTAGCCACTTCTGAGGGATCGTTGAGTCAATCTCCCTCCTCCTTAGCTCAGCTCCTCGCTAACATCCTGATGCCTATTGAAACACCTGATCCGCCATCCTGTACACCTCCCTCCACGTCCTGATAGTATGGGCAGGGCCAGCCTCCCAACCAGCCCCCTGGATGTGGGATCGCTCACCTATCTGTATCCCATCCTGATCTTTGACCTGGGGGTTTGAGACCATCGGCTGGTAGTCTATCTCCTCTTGGCATGGTGGGGTTCTTTAAACTAGGGCCTTGCAAAGGCCTTGCCACAGTCGAAGTAAACTGCAGAGGAAGGAAGATCTGGGTGGCATGATTTGAGCAATCTTGAAGATCCATCTTAAGGATGGCCTCCAACTCCTGCCAAGCCTCGGTCTACACTCTTGTAGACCCTCTTGCAAAAGGGCAGTCGTGAAGATCCATCTTAAGGCTGGCCTCCAACCCCCGCTAAGCCTAGGTCTACACTCCCAGAGACCCTCCTGCAAAAGGACCTTCTAGGTCTGCCCAGTTGGTGTGAGACCACTGATCACTAGCTTGCCCTAAAGAGCCAAGCTCTGGAACTTTGGGTCAATGATCCCAAGCCCTCCCTCAGAGACTGATGCCGGATGATGGTCAGCCATGCCACCTTGGCCTGGAAATCCTTGGAATTATCTAAGCCAGCCTAGAGAAAATTTCGCACTAGGTGGCGAAGCTGAACCACACAAGATGAGGAGAAACACCAACAAGAGGCGATGTACCAAGCCGTCGCTAGGAGGACCTGGTTGACCACCAGGGCTCGGCCAGCTTAAGAAAGGCGAACAGTGCTCCAGTAGGTCAACTTCCGCCTAATAGAGTCGAGAACTGGAAGAAACTGTTGGGTAGGAGTGATGTCGAGCCCCACCTAGAACCCTAGATATTTGAGGGTCTATTCCTTGCTCACCCATCTGAACCCCAGGTGGACACCCCATTCCGTGCTGGAGTCTAGATCTGTAAGAAAACCAACCGACTTTTGCCAGTTGATTCTCGCTCCACCTGCAGTGCAAAATACCTCCAGAGCTAGTCTCACTCTCTTCAACATGAGCTCATCATCCTCTACAAAAGAGCGGTATCATCTACTTACTCTGAGTCCAGTAGCTTAGTCTCCTCCCTGGAAGTCGCAGGCCACATAGCCTGCTTACTCGTGATGGGAGGAAATAGGACATCGCTCCGCAAGGAGTAGGAATAGATATGGGGCAAGAGGGCAGCCTTGCGGGATAGATCTCTCTAGTTGAAACTCCTCCCCCCTCCTGCTACCAATGAGAACCTTGCTAGTGGCCGATCTATAAAGTGCCGAAACCCCGCAGATCCATGCTTGCGGGAAGCCTTGCCTCTTTAGGGTGCCCTCTAAGAAGTCCTAGTCAATCGTGTCATAGGCCTTCTCGACGTCTAGGAGTACAGCCAATCCTTGACCACTGTGCTGAGCCCACTCGATCGCCTCGAAAAAAGTGAAGACATTGTCTGGATGCTCCTATCCTAGACAAAACCTGTCTGGGTGTCATGAATGATGGCTGGAAGCATGGGGCAGAGTCGACTCCCGATCATCTTGGCCATGGCCTTATAGGACACTGACAACAAGGTGATTTGTCTCCACTGGGATAGCTCCAACGGATCTCCCCCTTTGGGGAGGAGACTAACAAGACCTACTGATAAACTCCTTGGCATCTGTCCTGAGCTGAAAATCTCTTTGGAGAGGAGACTAACAAGGCGAGTAGTAGGGGGTCCTTCACCACCTCCCAGTAGGTGAAGAAGGCCTTAGAAAGACCATCTTGGCATTTTTACCCATCCTGTGCATTGAAGGCCTCAGCTAGCTCCTTCTCTGTGAAGGGGTCTAGGAGGGAGCGTCCCATCTCCTTTGTGACAAGGGGTGGAATGCAATCCCAGACATGCTTTCTACATCGCTGTACTCTAGCTGAGACTGCCTCTTGCTGAAAGAGCTGTGGAGAACTCGGTAGTGATCACACAAAGTGGTACCAGTCAATTGCTCTACCTGTTCTCTGCTAGAGCAACCCCACTCTCCCACATAGAACCGGTCCATAGCCGCTCCAGAAGAGCTCCGCCCAGCCACCTGTATCCCCAAGAGAAGTCCAGCAACCTCTCCCTCCTGTGGAGAGTTGGGTCCTGCCAAGCATCACATACTCCTACTGCGAGGAGGAAGACCTACCATGCCTCCTACTGCTCCCCTGCCATACCCTGGTAATCTTTGCCTCTGCTCTGTTGGTCCTCTAAGGCCTCCAAGATGTTGAAGTCTCCTTCAACAATCCAAGAGTCCACCTTGGGAAGTCTTGCTGCGATCTCCACCCAGAACCTGATGCATGCCCTAACCTCAGTAGAAGCATAAATATTGAGGACTCCAAGGCACGAGTCCCCTATATCCAGTCTGATCCTTAAGACCCCTCCTGCCACAATCGTCCCGTGGTCTCATACATAAGCGGTGAGGCTCGGGCCAATATAGGTGCATACGCCTCCACTCCTGCCGTGGGCACCGATGGCGTACTCCTAGTAAGTGTGTGAGCTGCTTGGGAGTACCTTTCCTACCCGATGGGCCTGGGCGGGGGTGAGCTTGTGCTCTTGCAGAAGTAAGATGTGGATCCGTCTGGCAAGGGCAGGCTGCAACTCTTGCCAAGCAATCAACTTCCTGGAACCATATGGCCCACTGTAGTTGAGGCTATTCACATTCGAGGATGCAAGATGTAAACTTGTAGGGAAACCTGTGACTGATGGAACAAGCATCTATTTGATGTGGAAGCTGCTGATGAAGAAGAAAAGCTATGGGGCATGCAGAAACGCTTTGTTGGCAGCCTGGACGGCAAACTCCATTTTCCCATGGTGGCCCTTGGGCGGACCATGGGGGTGATAGATGCTCTAGGTGGTACCACCAGGGCATCTATCAGCTAGTTCGATAGGTGTGACTCTATACACTGGTAGAATGGGGCCGCTTGTGCCAGGGGCCACTTGATCACATCCATCGGTGAACTCCACTGTGAAGGGGCTTGAAAAATAATGCTTAGATGTGGGACCTGGGCTCTAATAGCCCACTAGTTAATGTCCATCATGTACCCTAGCCACTGATGGGTAAAAAGTGGTAGTCCTCCTCCTCCCATCCACTGGGATATGTGGTCTGCAACCTGGCCCCTCACATCCTTCTCTATCTGTGTCATCGTCCAGTCTCCTTAATGAGCGGTCTGAAAGAAGAAAGCATAGTTTGGTCCATTTGGTGGTGCCAAAAAATGGACCTTGCCGCTCGTTGAATTGTGGACCACCAAGATCCCCACCTCCAGAGGTAGTGGACACTCTCCATGCTCTGCAACTCTCAAATAAGACCATGGACCATTGCGGAAAATCTCCTGGGGAAGCAATTGCGCGTGTCAATGGAAAGTGTTGTGTTGGACCAGATGAATTGGTGGTTGTGTGGGGAAGGGGGGGGGGGGGGGAGCTGGGCTGCTGGTGAGGAGAAGATATGGGCATGTAAGGCTCATCATCCCTTGTGGGAAGGGGAAAAATGGATTTGGGGGGGGGGGGGGGGGACACATGTACTGGGTGAAGATCGGGGGGGCTGATCCAGCGGGGGAGAAGGTGGGGAAGAGGAAGAGTAAGGGGTTGTGGGGTGATCGAACGTGTGAGGTGTGTGTGAGGGGGGATGGAGTGGCGTTGGAAGGGGGAGGCTATGGGATAGGGTTAGGGTGGGGGGATCCATGAGGGGGGGGGGGGCACGGGGGTTGGGTTTGAGAGGCCTCAGTGCGTGGAGGCCTATGATCCTTCCAGGTGGGATGAGTGGGGTGTGAGATGAAGATAGGATCGAAGCTCAGCACAGAAATCAATAGACAGTGTGAGAGTGAAGTACGATACCCAATGCAATAGATTGAAAGAGTGTAAACTGAAAGTACAAGGTACAACCCTTAAACCTTAGATGTGATGTGCCAGAAGTCCTAGAGCTCTGCGGAGCATTCTTTACTTGGTTGCCTTTGCCCTTCTGTCTAGCCATAAAAGCCTGCTCAGAGACTATAGCATCTACACCACTATTTCTTCTTGTTTGCTCCTCCTCTAGAAGCAAACTGACTAATTGAAGAAAGGTGATTGGCTGTGCGGCAATCCTTATGGTGAGATTTAAGGCCGTATGAAAAGCCAAGTACGAGGGAGGTAATGAGTTCAAAGTGGTAGATATCATCTGTGCATCCGAATGGTACTCATTAACATTCATGAGTTGCTGATGCAAGTCCTGAATTTTGTTCAAGTGATCCTGAATAGAATCACGTTCATCCATTTTCAATGTTTCTAGCTCTTTCTTTAAGAAAGAGATGCGAGTCTCATTCTTGCTTGCAAACATCTGCTCCAAAGTTATCCAAGCTTCTCGTGAAGAAGCTATTGAACGAATATGGGGGATTATTGACCGTTGAACTGCTAATGCAATCAACGACAAAGCCTGTGCATTCAGTGTATCCCATGCTTTTTGAGCTGTTGTTCTTTGGGGAAGTGGCTAAAGTGGAGTAGGCTGAGGTGCCCGTTGTGCACGTCCTCCTGGAGGAGGAATAGCTGGAGCCACAACTCTAGGTCTAGCTTCTTCTCCACTGACATAATCCCAAAGATTTTTCACCAGAAGCACATTCTTCATCATAAAGGACCAAAGTGAATAGTTGTTTCCATCCAATCTGTCCTCCTTGGATACATAGGTGAAGACATCTCCTCCCTGATTTGCCATGATAATCAATTACCAAAAGAAGCAAAAGAGCAATGTCCATCGGGACCAAGTGGAAATCTGAAAATTTCCAGAAATTGCAGAAAATAACTTTCTGCAATTAGTACACTGAGGTGCACTCTGTCAAAATTGTCTTTAATGCACGCAATCCAAGGTGCATTCAGTGTTCAGCAACACTGTATCAGCGAAATCCCCAAAATTTCTTGTCCTAGATTTGTTCAAAACAATCTATTAGTGACTGTAACTACAATACATGTGCCAATGTCCTAAAAAAACACAAAAGCCCCAAAATGTCTAATAAATTTGGCCAGAAATTTGCATCCATTGTACGTATCCACAGTTCCTTAAGCCTTAGGGTTGTAGGGATTGTTCACACCCGAACACAATAAGTGCCCGTAAGTGTGTGACATAAGCACATACAAAATAATACCAAAAGTCTGGGGAAAAAAACCTCTCCTATCGAGAGTAAAAAGTGCTCCAGTGTCGTACTGATCACCGATACTCCTATGTGAGCGTAGGCGTGAGTCGTAAGTGAAATATCCAACATGGAGGGTTGCTGTGAGGTGTTTTGACGTGGGCCTGTTGCCCGCCCTCCTGCTTTGTGCTGCCGTGACTGTGTTTGAGGGGCTAGCTGAGGCCCCCCTGCCGTCTCCCTCTCTGTCGTCGTTGGACCCTTGTGAAACTGTTAGCATCCACTTGTGGTTCTGTCCACTGAGCTGCCTTGGCTTCGAAACGCATGTAGTCTACTGCTTGATGCCCAAAGCCATGGCATCGCAAGCACTGGCCAGACTACCTTGTCACAATAACCTATTGCCTAAACGAGTGTTTGCCTGCCTCAATCTCAAGAAACTTAGGTATGTTCTTTGTATCTTTCATAGCCACCCGTACCTTCGGGACTCCTACGGCTATCATTGCATCTGCGAAGGAGGGAGGAAGAACTGTGTCGAAAACCCGTCCAAAGTCCTCCACTAATTGACGATACTCTACTGTCAACAGTCTGCAGAATAGAAGGGTGACTGGGTGTCTGGGAAACTTGTTGTGAAGCGCGAACTCCTCCACTGTGAAGCCACTATACCAGGGAACCATATAAATGATCCCCTTTGTGGAGGCACAAGGTGAGCTATCCACTAGCTTGCACGTTACTTTCACGAAGGTGAGTCGAACCATGAAGATCCCCAAAACCATGAGAACTGCCTCCGCAATCTGTGCTTTGCCAATGCTTAGCATGGAGTGAAGCCATCCAGAAGCTGGGCCCTAGATGGAGAGTGCCCTATGACCTGTCCATAGATTGCTATTTCTTTTAATTCCAGCTCTATGACTCGGATGGAAAGGAGCTGTTCCTTACAGAGGACGATGCGCAAGGTGTTTGACTGGGGGTACTCACAGAATGCACTGGCGTCTAACCAGAGGTTTTCATTGCATGCTACTGCTGAGGGCTACCAATCTAGCTGCTGTGATACTAGGGGGAATATTGCTGCAGACGGAGGGAGCAACGAATGCTAGTGGTATGAACGTGCAGTATAGGATGGAGGTATCGGAGCAGGTCGATTGGGGAGGTCTTTCGTGCTTGAGGCATAGGGCGGAACTGCCATAGTAGGTCGATGATTGTTGACGGAGAGGGCAGAGCCTAATGGGATAGGCGCGGGTACAGTCAGGCGGTCTCGAGCAGGACAGGTACTGGCGGCCAGGCAATTGGGCAGGCGGCGTTGGCGAGCAGGCAGTCGGGTGGTGCCACTAGCGGGGCGTGAGCGCCGTTGGCGCAGGGACAGGTTGGACGCGGGCGGCTAGTCGGGCCAAGCAGGCGTGAACCAAACGGGCCAGACGGCCGTGACGAGGAGTGGAAGCAGATGTGCGCGTTGCTGAAACCTGTGGACGCTAGATAGTAGCAAGGGGATGAGACACTAAGAAGGGGTAGCTGATCACGAAGGATTAGGTCCCAAGGAAATATATAAACTACACAGCAGTCGTTTATGGGACTTCTATATGAAAGAAAATACAACAAAGGGAAGCTCATTACAAGGCCTGAATGAATAACCAATTGAATTGGTTTGTAGTGCCAAACTGCATGGCATTGATGATAGAAGAAAGTTTCATAGTTCAAGGTCTGGAGAAAAGCATCTCTTCTCCATAGTATTTGAGTTGCCTTATATCCTCTCCCATCCACTATAGAGAGTGTGGACAATCTCTATCTTACGCACTTGTCCCGCCTCCCAATCATATCCCTCTTTAACACCATTGATGTTTATAAAGCCATTGACAAGCTCTTCAATCAAAGGACTTAGGACCACAAGGGGTCTTCATTGGACACACCATAATGCCGAACTTATAATCACAAACACATTGGCTGCAATATTTCTCTTTCCTATAATCAAGGGTTTTCCTTCTCTTGGGCTATGAACATTATTGTTTTGTCCATAAAGCCGGAGATCCTTTGGATGAAAACAATTATATTACTAGTATGATTGGACACACTTTGGCTAAGTTGTTTGGAAATATGCATGAGTGGATTGAGATTAGGGCAAATAGAGAGAGCTTGAGCACCCATCTAGATTCAACTTGCACATGAAACACAATACAAGGCATACTTGGATATAAAACATAGGGGTATGGACATTGTGCTCATCTCCCAACCATAGAGCTAAATGGGCCATGTATGAGTCAAGGATTGAGCCAAGGATTAGTAGCATACATGACATGCTTTTGTCACAAGGGCTAGCATCCCATACCACTAACCCACATTGTCATGAGGACATGTATTTTTGAAACCTCACTGAACATGTGGATGAATTTTTAATCACATGGTTAGGTAAATGTTGCACATGTGAGGTGTAACTCGAGTTAGAGTAAATTTACGAGCTCGGGACCCGAGAAAATCATAGGATGTTAAAGGAAAAAGTTGCTATAAGTTATGCCGCATAGGTAATTGGTGGTATCTGGTGCCAATTGTTGGCCTAGGTTATTCATTTGGCCGTAAGTGTGTGTTGGTGACATTAGAGAAGTAGCATTTAATGGTACCTAACGCCAATCTGATAGTCAAAGATGACGCAGAGACACTTGGGAATGGAAGTTGCCTAGCCAATTTAATTATTGGCCAATTAGATTTTTTTAAGGGCACCGAAATAATTATTATATTAATTTTTAGTATTTAAAGATTGAAAATTAATATTTAATTATGGATAATGCTGGAAAGACCATTTGCAAAGGCTGCCACTTGTTAAAAATGCCCATGCAAGATTGAAAAACGTCTTTAGAGGCTGGAGAGAGGCATTTTTAGTGTATTCAACCTGCAAGAGAGAGGAAGGAGATGCTGCTGGTCTGATTTGCAGCCATTGGAGGACTTTCTGAGGCAGTGAGGGGTAGGAGAAGACCAATCAACAGCAGGTGACAGCATCTACAGGCTGTTTAGACAGGGCAGCGCATTACATGATTGATTTTCTTCAGTTCTATGCATCTATGAGCTGTTGAGATAGGGCAGCAGCAGTAAATGATAGATTTTCTTCAGTTCTTCACAAAGAAAGTCTGAAATTTCTCTCTCCTCAGCATTCTTTCTCATCTCCCAGCCTTTCTATAGCCTTGCTCCAAAGATTGTAGAGATCACCAAAGTTTGAGAAATTTCAAATTTCTATGTTGTAAACCCTAATCTGTAGTAGAAATTAGGGTTTAGCAGCAACCTAGGGAAGCTTGCCAGAAATTGGAAGCTCCAAGACTTGGATTCAACAGGGCTGAAGCTATTTTTAGTCTATTCAAGTGGAGGGACCAGCAAATAATTAAAATTGGGGCATTTTTCATCTCCATCAAAGTGGGTGAAAGCCAATTGATTGCCTGAATCAAGGGGCGAATTAGATTAAAGACTTGCTAGTCATTTTGAACAGTAAGGGGAGTTGGAATATTGGAAGGGATTGGGAGAATCCCATTGTACATCAACTTCTTCTTCAATTAAGTTAAATAAATACCGAAAGGGGTGCCAATTTTGGGGCCAATGGGGTGTCCAATGCCCAAGATTATATGGTAAAGTGTACTTTTCAGTTTTGTGAATTTGTTAATTGTTGTAAATAGTGCTTAATTAGGTTATTTACCACCCTATCCAAGGAGGAAGGCTGGTTACACACTATCTTAATGTGTAGATGTAGATGAAATAGGCCTTCAATATATGGGTCTAGAGTCCCAAGTATGGTGATTTTATGAGGTAAGGGACAATCAAGCCCTTGAGTGCTTTTTACAAGACTCCTTAACCATCATATCCTCAATACATGTTTAGAGCTTGCCATAAAGTGACCCAAGTTTGCTACGGATGCCCATCCTAGATATCTAGTGATGCATTGTTTTCCCCTTAAGAATGAAATTTTCCATAAGTTGGAATAATTTCTAATTTCAAGGACAAAGACAAATGGCTTCTTATTGAGCGCACAACCTCCCATTTTCTCTTTTCCTCCAAGGATTGTTATTTGAATAAAGAGGCTAAATTTTTTTTTGGGATCATTTGTTGGAATTGGAGACTGTCGTTCTAGGCAGGCCGAAATGGTATGGCCGTTTTGTATAGAAACGATACTGCTAAAATGCCAATGTCTGCAATAAACCCAAAAGCCCCAAAATTTTTGGCTCACTTTCCAAGAAATCATTGCAACAAGTGTGTCCAATGTCCAAGACATGAGACTACCCGAGCAAAAAGAAGCCCCTTGCTGAAATTCAAAATTTTGAATTAAAAAAAATCTCTCTTTTAGCTCTTATGCTGAGCTGGCAGAAGGGCCGGTAGGTGGCGTGGACCGAACCAGGGCGAAGCTAGAGCAGAAGGCGTAGGCGGCTGCACTGCAGGCAACGTTGGAGCTGGTGCTTAGGCTGTGCAGGGTGCAGGGCAGAGAGCGCTAGCACTGCTCATGCTAGAGGTGACTGGGGCGGACCTAGATGCGCTGCAAGTGGCGATGACCACTGCTGGCTGCTGGCAGGGTTAGCGAGCCTACAATCAATAGCTAGAGGTGGTGACAGCTGGCGTAGGGGGCAAAGCTGTTGGTAGCAGCTAACAGGTGGTGAACCTACCAGTGCAGAGCTGGACAGGGAGAGAGCTGATGGCGGATAGGAGTTGATGAGTCTAGGGTGGCGAGCTGGAGAGCCTGAGCTCTGATACCAAATGTGAGATATGGATGATCGAAGCTTAGTTGAGAGTACACAGTTGACAGTGGAGAGTGAGAGAGTGAAGGCATAGCATGACTCCCAATGCAATTATCAAGAGTGTCAAAGTACAAAAGTACAACCCTTAGGAATAAAAGACTTCTCCGGTGGTCCCTTTTCTTTGATGCATTAGATGTCAGTTTTCAACATATGTTTGGCAAAAAGAATATTGTGGCTGATATTTTGTCATGTCAACCACCGTAATCATTGTATTTCCCACCTTTAAAAGATTCCATGTGCACTTACACATGCGCTCTTGTATGACCTGGCCTCCACTAAAAAGATTCTCCACTGAATGATGTACATACCTTTTGTAACACTATATAAGAATCCTCTCTCGCTCAAAGCTAGGCAGAGGCAAGCCAAGTAGTCAAGCTCTTTCAACTCTCAAGCTTCCTTATGCTTTCGTACTCAACACTTCTGCAATAGAGTGTTCATTTTCTGTAACTTGTGGTCTCAAGTCCACTGTGTTCTCTGAATCTTTGGGTTTTCATTGCGCTCTCTGAAGTTTTTGAGTTATTTCCCTTGCTTCCGGGCGCTGTCTGAAGTTGGTATCAGAGCCCAACAAACTTACCATTGTATTGTGTATGCCAAGGTTGTTAGTGATGTTGAGGTATTTGCTCGTTAAGGCTATTTAGGCTCGTGGTGTTTGCTATCAAAGCCATTGAGCATTACATCCTCTGTGTGTCTCGTAAATCCTATAGCCTCACACAACTCTGTACAAGGTGTGTTTGGATTTGTGTTCAAGTCTCTGGTTGAGTGCTACAAATGTTTGGGAAACTTGACCATCATCGTGGATGAAGCTAACCCCAGTGCCAAATGGATTCTATTTGAAATTGGAGCCTCTCAAATTTATGGTGAAAATCAACTTTTCAAGTTTAAAGCTTCTACTATATATATAGAAGATCAGGGCATATTAACTGTTGGAGATACATTAGCAGAGGATCAACATGTTAATCTCTTAGGCTTAGTATTGCACAAAATACAAAAACAAAAATCCCAAAAATAATACCCTTATTTGCATCTAGGCTATATAGCAATTGGCATTATTCCTCTTTTCGGTCAAGGTCTTAATGTATCTTGTATGGCTGTTGTACTAGACACAAGACATTTAGAACTGATGGATACGATTGTTAGAGTTGTAGTTTCCCCTTTTTCCAATGGACCAATTTTCTTTGAACTTAGACCTAATTATGTAATTGCCGTAGATGATGCCTCTCTCTCTTTTTTTTTTTGCAAGTAAAATGTGGTTGATTATATTACTCAAAAAAGCTGATTACAACGAAATATTCATGCTCAACAGACAAGCTGAAGCTGATGCAAGGTCACAAATACATCATGTATACAAGCCTCTCAAGGTGGTTTGGGGGGGATGGGGGCAAAAAGCCATGGGGGGGTGGGTGTATCGCCAACTGGGGCTGCTTGTCGGCATCACGAAGAATAGGTCTTGGCAGCCCCAAGTGCACATGAAATGACCACGGAGCTCCTGACTCGCCCTGGACTCACCCTGCACCTGATCCTATCAGCCACGGAGGGAGTGGATGATGGAGGTCCGAAGCTCTGCTAAGGTCGACTGTATTGACAATCTCTCTCCGCCGAAGGCCTCTTGAGACTGCGCCTTCCAAATATGCCATCCAGTAAGGCTCCTTGTGATTTTCCATACCTTCGAGCGGTCTGCTGTGGGCTCCAGTACTTGTCGGATGGATAGAGCCTTTAAACTGACCACTGGGCACAACTCTGCCTTGATAATGAAAATCATGTCTTGCATCCCGGCCTCATACAGAAGGTGACGGCCTTGGCTAACTGCCTGCCAGTAGAAGGCTTCCCATGAGATACATCCAAGGCTGGGTGCCATACGGCGAAGGATGCGGCAAGCTCCTCTCCTTAGGAGCTGCGCCTCCTCACATGACCAAAGGCATTGCTTTGGGGTTTCCAGAGGCTACTGTGTGCAACGCTTACAACCTCCCTCCTGCATCTGGGCAAGCAAACTTCCCACCGCCAAGCCTCCATGTGCCACCAGCCATAAGAAATATGACACCCTCCTCGGCCTCTAGCTATTCCATAGGCAGTGCTAGAAGGACCGTCGGAAAGGCTCCGTGATGCTGTGCTCCGCCCAGTGCCTGCTACGTGACGGCGCCCACTCCATATCCTTCTATATCAGTACGTATCTGCTAATCTTGGCAGTGTACTCAAAGAACCTGGGTGGCTTTTTGGCAATCGCCGTGGCCGGCCATAGCCACTCTCCTTGATCCCGTTCTAGCTCATCAAGTGGTCTGCTCTCCTAGATCCAAAGGTGCCACTCCCTGAGCTCTTCCCAGAAGACATAGGGGTCCAATCACCATGTCTTCCCTTGAAGGCCCACCACCCGAATCCTTCTCCACAAGAGGGTGGCTATCCCCTTGTCCTGTTACCCTCTGTCAAGGGCCAGACGTCCCCCCTCATGCACTGCGAAGAAAGTCCCGTGTGGGGCGTCGCCCACTCTTCTTGCCACCTGTAGGGGGATACTTGTTGGTGAGAACCGAGCTGCCCATACCTCCCCAGGCTCTATCGGCTCTCGTATCGAGGGAGCAAGACACTCCGGAGGTATTGTTGCAGCTCTCGTATCGGGGGAGCAAGTCACTCCAGAGGTATTGCTGTGTCTGTCTCCCTTCTCCTCAACTCCACTCCCTCTGACAGCATGATGCTCTTTGCAGCACCTCTTTAGCCATCTTGTACACCTCCTGCCATGTCCTGATGGTACGAACTGGGCCGGCCTCCCAACCAGCCCATCCACTGGATGTGGGTACGCTCGCCGATCTGTGCTTCTTCCCAATCTTTGACGTGGGGGTTCCAAATCACCGGTTGACGGTGTGTCTCCTCGTGGCAGCCAGGGAGGCTCTGTGCTAGGGCCTTGCGGAGGCCCTGCCACGTGCGGAGTAGGCTATGTAGGAAAGGTGATCTGGGGGGGGGGGGGGGGGTGATCTGGGCTGACGTGAAAATCCATCTCAAGGACGGCCTCCACTCACTGCCAAGCCTCGGTCTATAGTCTTGAAAGCCCTTTTGCAATAAGACCTTCCAGGCCTGCTTGCCTAGTGTGAGGCCGTGGACAATTAGCTTGCCCAAGAGGTCCATACTCTGATATTCTGGGTCTATGATCCCGAGCCCTCCCTCTGGCGGATGCCATATGGTGGTCGCCCACGCCACGTTGGCCTTGGAGTCCCTGGAACCATTTGGCCCTGACCAGAGGAAATTGCGCACTAGGCGGTGGAGTTGCGCTACGCAAGATGAGGAGAAGTACCAACACAAGGCGATGGACCAGGCCGTCACTAGAAGTACTAGGTTGACCACCACGGCTCTGCTCGCTAGTGAGAGGCGAGCCGTGCTCCAGTAGGTCAGTTTCCTCTGAATAGAATCAAGGACAAGAAGAAATTGCTGGGTAGGAGTGATGTCGAGTCCCACATGGAACCCAAGATACCGGACAGTTTGCCCTCTGCTCACCCATCTAAATCCCAGGTGGACGCCCCACTCTGTGCTAGAGTCCGGGTCTGTGAGGAAACCAACCGACTTTCGCCGGTTGATTTTCGCTCATGTTGCTGAACAGAACACGTCAAGAGCCTGCGTCACTCTCTCCAGCATCAACTTATCGTCCTTTATGTAGAGTGCTGTGTCATTTGCATACTCTTGAGTCTAACAACTCAGTCTCCTCTCTCACTGGAAGTCAGAGGCCATGTAGTGCGCTCACACGTGACATGAGGAAGTGAGACATTGCCTTTGCAAAGAGTAGAAACAGGTATGGGGCCAAGGGGTTGCCCTGTTGAACCGATGTCTCCAGCCAAAACTCCTCCCCTCGCCTTCCGCCTATGAGAACCCTGTTGGTGGCCAATCTGTAAAGGGCGGAGACCCCGCGAATCCAAACCTGAGGAAATCCTAACCTCACCATGGTGCCCTCTAGGAAATCCTAGTCCACCCTGTCATAAGCTTTCTCGAAATCCAAGAGTAGTACGGCTAGTCTTTGCCCACTGTGCTGAGCCCACTCAGTTGCCTCAAAGAAGGTAAATACATTGTCTAGGATGCTCCTATCTTGGAGAAAGCCTGTCTGTGTGTCATGGATGATGTTTGGAAGCACAAGGCGTAGTTGCCTACCAATCATCTTTGCTAGTGCCTTATAGGCCACTGACAACACGGTGATCGGTCTCCACTGGGAAAGCCCAACCGGTCTCCCCCTTTGGGGAGAAGGTTGATAATGCTCCTCACCTCCTCCCTCCTATAGATCGAGTCAAGGATTCGATAGGAGCGTGCGTCTAATGCGGATGTTGGGGGGTCAAGTGTTAGGAGGACCGGGCAATGATCGGACAACGTGGTACCTCCCAACTACTCAATCTGGCCTCCACGAGAGCCTCCCCACTCTCCCACAGAACCTGTCCAACTGCTCCAGCAAGACTCCTGCAAGCCGCCTATATCCCGAAGAGAAATCCAACGACCTCTCTCCCCTGTGGAAAGCAGGGTCTCTTCAGGCGTCACGTGCTTCTACTGCCAGTAGAAAGACCTCCCATGCCTCCTGCTCCTCCCTAGCCATGCTCTGGTAGTTTCTGCCTCTGCCCTGCTGGTCCTCCAAAGCCTCCAGGTTGTTGAAGTCTCCTCCAACAATCCAGGAGTCCACCTCTGGGAGTCCATCCGCGATCTCCACCCAGAACCTACTGTGTGCCCTAACCTCCATAGGGGCATAGACATTGAGGACTCCAAGGCACGAGTCCCCAATATCTAGTCTGATCCAAAGAACCCTCCCTGCCACTATCGTCCTGTGGTCTCATACACAGGCAGTGAGACTCGGGCCAATAGAGGTCCATACGCCTCTGCTCCTGCTGTGGGCACGTATAGTGTGCTCTGAGTAGGTGTGCGAGCTGCCCGGAAGTACCTTCCGTACCCGTTGGGCCTAGGTGGGGGTGAGCTTGTGCTCTTGTAGAAGTAAGATGTTGATCCGTCCGGCAAGGGCAGGCTGCAGCTCGTGCCGAACAATCAACTTCCTGGAACCACGTGCCCCACTGTAGTGGAGACTATTCACATTCCAAGATGTAAGGTGTAGGCTTATGGGGAAACCTGTGACTGACCGAACATGCATCTGTTCGGTGTGGAGGTAGTTGATGAGGAGGAGAAACTATGAGGCATGCAAGTATGCTTTGCCGCTGGTCTGGACGGTGAGCTCCAGTCCCTGATGGTGGCCCTCGGCTTGACCATAGGGGTGATAGATACTCCAAGTGGTACTATCAATGCATCTATCAGCCATGTTGAGAGTCGTGACTCTGTATACTGGAAGAATCGGGCCGCCTGTGCTAGGGGCCACTCGATCACATCCTTCGGAGATCTCCACTGAGGAGGGGCTAGAAAGATGATGCTCAAGTGAGGGACCACGTTGCCAAGGAGGCGCCAACCCACCAGTTAATGTCCATCATGCAGTCAAGCCATTGCTGTGCAAACAGTGCTAGTCCTTCTTCTCCCATCCACTAGGAGATGTGGTCTGCCACCTGACTCTTTAACTCCCCCTCTACTTGTGTGGTTGTCCACTCCCCTGAGTGAGGGGACTGAAGAAAAAAGGCATAGTTTGGTCCATATGGTGGTGCTAGTAGATGGACCTTGCCCCTCCTTGACTTACCAACCATGAAGATCCCCACCTCTAGCGGGAGTGGGAACTGTCTGCGCTGTGCAACTCTCAAGTAGAACCATGGGCCACTACGGAAGAACTATGGCCACAATTGTGCCTCTCTCGGGAAAGTGTGATGGGCGGCAGGAGCGGATGAGCTGGAAGCTGTATGGGAGGGGGGAGACTGTTGGTGCGAGGAGGATGCAGGCGTGTGTGGCTCATCACTACCTGTGGGAGGAAGGGGAGTGGGTCTGGGGGAGGTCGCTTGAACCGGATGCGGGTCAAGGGGAGTGTTTGGTAGGGGAGATGGTGGGGGGGAGGAAGATCGAGTGATGGTAGGATGGATGGCGGTGTATGGCGGGTGTGGGGGGGGGGGGGGCTGGTGGCCCTGAAAATGGGGGGCTGTGGGCTAGGGTCAGTGGGGGGGGGGGGGGGTGTGGGGGCTGTGGGATCTCAAGCGAGGTAGTTTGTGGCGCAGGTGGTGGATGTGGGGAGCTGTGGTTCTGCTGGGTGGGGTGGGCTGTGGCGTGCTCTGCAGAGGGGGCGTCGCATGCCCATGTGCTCCCTGCTGCCGAGGCTGGGTTTGAGGAGCTGGCTGTGCCCCCCCCTGCCGTCTCCCTCTCTGTCGTCTTTGGACATGTGTGAAGCCGTCAGCGTCCACTTGCGGGCTTGTCGGTGGAGCTGCCTTGGCACCGAAGCGGGTACAAACTACTGCCAGATGCCCAAAGTCGTGGGAGCGCATACACCGCCCTAGTTGCCCTGTCACAATGACCTGCTGCCTAAAGGAGTGCCTGCCTGTCTCAATCTCTAAGAACTGTGGGATATTCTTTACCTCTTTCACTGCCACCCGTACCTTTGGGACTCCTACTGCTGTTACTACATCCGTGAAAGATGCGGGAAGGACAGTGCCGAAGAGATGTCCAAAATCTTCCACGAGCTGGCGATACTCTATCGCGAGGCCGGGGAAAAGAAGGGTGACCGGGTGCCGAAGAAACCTCTTATGGATTGCAAATGCCTCTACAGTAAAGCCATTGTACTAGGGGACCATGTATATGATCCCCTTCATGGACGCATATGGTGAACTGGCAAGTAACTCGCGAGTTGCGTCTGTCGAACTGAGTTGGACCATGAAAATCCCTTGGCCCAGTAGGACAGCCTTCATGATCTGTGCTGTGCCGATGCACAGCGTGGAGTGAAGCCAGTCCCGAAGCTGGGCCCTGGCTGGAGAACGTCCTACTACCTGACCATAAATTGCTGTCTCCTTTAGCTCCAGCTCCTTAGCTCAGATGGCTAAGAGTTGCTCCTCAGAGAGGACGATGTGCAAGGTGTTTGACTGGGGGGGACTCGTTGAGTGCGCCAACGTCTAACCAGAGGTTTCCATTGCGCGTCCCTTTTGCGAGAACAACCAATCACGTCACGGTGCTACCTGGTGGGGGGGAAAGTTGCGGCAGATAGAGGGAACAACTGGAGGGTGGGGGGATCGATCGCGAAGAGGGGGGGGGGGGGGGAACTGTTGCTGATTTTCAGTGGAGCTTGGTGAGGGAGGCCTGTCGACAGATCAATGGCGAGGATGGTCTGACGCGCGGGGGGGGGGGGCAGCGAACTGACGGGGCGTGGGGAAACGGCCAGGCGGGGGGTAAACCTGCCAGGCAGGCGGACAGGTCGGGGGGAAATTGCCAGGTGGGGGGGCGGTGGGGAATGGCAGATGGGCGGCCGTTACAAATCATTGCGGCGGGCGGGGGGGGGGGGGAGCTCAGCGTGTGGAGCGCTAATAGTGCGCTTGGTCTGGGGGGTGGCCGCGATCAGGCGGATTGAGGGCGGGGTGACCACACAGAGCGGGGGGGGGGGGGGGGGGGGGCGCGATCTGACGGAGCGAGGGGGGAGCTTGCGACGTGACGGTTGCTGATCCCTATCTCTCTGATTTGCTTATACTTCTTATTAGAACAATGGGATTGCATATGAAAGCCTCTTCTGCACACCTAGCTATCCAATATAGAATGGTTTTTAGATTATGTCAGGAGCAATTCCTAGAGTCTTACAAGGAACTAATTCAGCCAAATATCATGGCCAAAAAATCATCATGAAGTCTGATGAAAGTACTCAACGATTTCTGCATGAATGTGTCAACTGGGCTAACATCGAACTACCCCAAGAATGGCATCTTGACATATCTTCCTTGCAAAAGAAGGAATTGTCAGCCCCCAAAGTTATTTGGGTCAGATATATCAAAGATAAAACTTTTCATCTCCCACAAAGAGAAGCAAAGCCAGAATCCTCCATGGCTATTATTTCTGGCTTCCCACAGCCTAAGATTTCTCCTTCACAATGGGCTAGTATTCTAAAATTCCAGGCTCAACCCTGTACTCGTCAGTACATTGTTCAAGGTAGTTGTCAGCATTGTAAAAAGTTAATTGAACAGGCCCATTCCTCAGTGATTAATGTGGTACAAGAATTTGATTATGAAACTCGTAAGTACAAAGCTGCTCCCTATCTTCGCCCCCAAGATGGTACTTCATGGAATGCTGAACTCCAAGCCAACAATTGGACTCATTTAGCTCTGACTGGGTTAATCGACAAATTGGACCATTTTGCAAACTGTGTGTGATACTATTCTCCAACTATGCCAATCACGGACAAAGGCTAATCGTGTCACTACTTCTTCTAGTGCTTCTGCTGCTATAATGTCTGAACAGACTCCTGTTATTTCAGACTGGCTAAGCTTTTCTTCAAAACGCCTTCAAAAAGGATGGAGTACACATTTCCCTTCTCTGTCTCCTGGATTTCTTAATGTGCATTCTACTCTGCCTACTGACAAGGGTAAGCTATTGAAGAAACACCTTCAGATGATGATTTTGACTCTACTCTGATCTACAACATATTTACTGTCCTTCCCTGGTTAGTATTATGCAAGATTCACAAGTCGGTACGAGTTCTTCTACTACCCCAAGTCTATTTCAAACTCCATTCCAACCTGCAGAACTAGCTCCCGAGTTAGCTAAATATTTGGAAATGTGCTTTCCTGATTGGTCTGATAAAGATTATCGAGTTGCTTTTTACCAGGTCGATGAATATGTTTTCCAGAAGATTCAAAGACAATAGGAAGCCAACAGGGTTCTAGATCAAATGCCGTTGTACATAGCCCCAGAAGAACAGCATAATAATTTGCTTACCAGGCACATACACAACTGCTACAATTCTAGAGTCATGGGCAAATCTGTTGATCAAACAAATACTGATTCTCTTCCAGCATGGTATCACATGGATCAACAAAGATATCAGGATCAAGTTTCTTACACTCTTTCCTCCTCTGATGATGGAAAGTGTTATAGATGACACCTTTGTGACCATTAATCCCCATCGAACTTCTTCAACTAGCACAGAAGTTCCCAGAGAAGTGCTAAATGCTCATGGGTTGTTTGCTAACTTAGCAAAGTACAAGACAAAAGGTTGCATTCTTGTGGAGTGGGATTCTGCCTAAGTAGTATTCTAACTAGCCTAAGGTAATTACCAGTAGTAATAAATGCAGGGTCGGGGCATGAGGAGAATTCATATACAAAACAAACTATAGAGTCATACAGATTTTCTAGGGTGAAGATAAGGGCCTCTTCAGGCTTAGTATTACAGGAGGGAAGTCGCACCAGCCGCGGACATTGGGGTCAAAATCCACTCCCATTCTTCGGGGGTATGGCATGAATGTTGGGTTGCTGCGTTCGAATGGGAGGGTGTTGCAGGAAGCCACCGAAGTGTCCATATTTATGTCACAGAGATGCCTTCTCCATATAGGCTGGCACTCGTAGCGCGCCACTGATCTCAGGACCTCAAAAACCTTGTTTTGCCAAAATTCCGCATCCTCTGTGCCCTAGAGGCTGGGATTTTTCTCTCTCTCCGCTAGCCATTTTTCCCTGAGCCTACTTCCAATGTTGATTACTTCTTCCACCACCGTGATCAGTAGAACGCTACGCAAATTGGCGGGAAATTGGAAGCTCAGATCGAAGGGGTTTCTGGAAGTTTCTTGTTGTTCCTAGATTAGTAAATCAGTGTGGAAGCTTGCTGGGAAACTATCCTCGCTCAGTGGAATAGGCGCGGGTGACACTTGTACCGGTCTGGCATTCAATCTTCTCCTTGCTTCCTTCACCATTTGTTTTCTTTTTTCCTTAAGTGCGGCTCTTCTTTCTTTGGATGTGTGCGCTTGTTGTTGGTTTTCTGGCCGTGGTGGGGAAGCAGGCTATGGGCCTAGCTCTTCTTCATGGGGCCCAACCTCGAAGCTTGGGCCAGCCTCATCTTCTTGTTGGGTTTCCTGTTGTTCCCCTTCCGCGAACCATATTGCATCTATTTCTTGTGGGGTCAGGCCTGTCAACAGTAGATATCTTTGTTGCTCTTCCAGGGTCAAGCTGACTCCCACAGGTTGCAGTGGCATCTGCAGGCCTACTCTCAAGGCCCTACGTGCAATCTGCAGCTTCTTCTTTATGGCTTCAATGGCCTCCCTTTCCTCCGTCTGGGTGATATCGAGTAGCGTATTGAGGAAGGCATGTTGCTGGGTTTCGAAACCCGCTTGGGTGGACTCTGCTCGGCTTTCAGCTAGTACCTTATCTTTTTCAGCTTGAGCTAGATGGCGCGCCAAGGCCTTGACTCATCTTTCATTATGCGCTGCCCATTTGTTTGCTCTTTTGGTCATCTCCTCTAGGCTTTTCCCCTGCCTCTGAGCTAGCACTGTCAGCCTCTGTTTTTGATCTTCCATTTCTCTTTTCAATCTCTGCTGCTCTTCTTGTTCTGAGGCTGCCTATGGTGTCAATTTCTCCACTTCTTTTTTGTATCTACGTGCTCTTTTCTCCCTCAGCGCCTGTAGTTCCTCGGTGGCTTTAGTGATCTTCTCCATCTCCACTTGCAAGTCCTCATAAAGTCCCACGATCTCTTCGTTGTGTCTTCGCAGGTGCACTATGGCTTCAGTTTCTTCGTCCAACCTTACAAATATAACAAGATTTTTTAAAAGGGAATTGACACCATGACTAGTAGGGATACCATTTGGATTTAGTACATACTCAATATAAATGGGACAATGATGAGTAGGAATACCATTTGGATTGAGTATGTACCTAAAACCGTCTTGCATATCCTTAACAAATTGGGAAACTTCTTGCACCTATCAACAAGATGCTTAGGAATGTTTACAAAAAGGGAGAAATAAATAGCATACTCAAGGTGATTGACAACTTTATCCTATTGTGGTGCTTGGGATATGTTACCATATTTCGATAGTGATGTGTGTGAATGCAGTTAGGACTGTTGGGACACTTTTTTCCCTCTCTAAGAGGTTTTTTCCCTAGCAGTGTATATATGCCTACTCACTTTTAGGGCATACTTAGTATTGTAAAGATTATTTATTGATACCTCTTAATAGACTTTGAGTTGTGTTTTCTCAAGCTTGTTCGTCCCTAAGCTATGTACATCCATTTTGTGCAATCCTAAATCCAAAAATTGGTACCAAAGCAAGTTGATTTGAGAATTTGAAGGCTAGCAAATCCTATGGGAAAACATCATAGGAACTTGGCAACATCATATATTTTTATTCGGGTTTGTTTCGGCCCCTGTTTGCACTACTTCCAATTGCAGGTGGTATGAGCTCCGACACATGGGCACTTGAGCCCGACCCTTCATCTCTAAGTAGGCTCATGGGCTCCAACTCGTCCTGGCTGGACTGTTGCTCAATGGATCTGCGCGTTGCAAGGGCTATATCTTCCTCCTTCTTCTTTTCAACTCCTCCTCCTCTTCGTCCGCCTTTCTCTTTCTTTTCTCCTTGGCCTTCTTGGAATCCCTGCGAGCCTTTTGTAAGTCTACTTTTTCTTTTTACCTCTCTCCTCTTCTTGCTTTTTCTATGTAATTTTCTTCTTTGTCTTCTTAGCCTCCCCACAACTAGACTGCTCTTCCTGTTCCTTGTCTTCTTCATCCTTACTCATCGTCCTTTCATTGCACTGTGCCTCTTGTTCCTGGTGAGGTGGCGACCTGCTCAGCGTCTCATCCACTCCTTCTCCCTCTCCCTGCCCTTGCCCCAAAGTTTCTCTAATGATGGTGGTGAGGACTCCACCGAATCCAATGGTTGAGGCCTTTGAAGATGAAGCTTTCCTTTTAGCCTTGGTGGCAAGGGAGTCTCCTCTGGCAGACTGTCCTCCTATTGCCAGAGCCTTTGCTGAGCTCTCGATGGTTTTTCTCACAAAGCCGTTGAGGTTCACCTCATCCAGTGACCGTGTTGTAATGCTCTCTAGCTAGGGGACATTAATGCGGCTCATGATTGTGTTATGCCTCTTACTAGAGAACAATGCGTGCACTATCTTGGCTTGGAGTTGGATTTCTGGATCCGGAATACCAAGCTAATGCCATCGTTGGTATCAACCTTCACCTTGTCCATCCCCAACATTGCCTATACATCTCTCTTCGGCTTTCTCTCCCCTTTGTTTGCCAGGCCCAATGCTCTTTCTACCAACTATGGGGTCAATTCAATCTGCACCCGATGAGTTTCTTCTCACTCCCGCACGGTAACAGTGCCGTGGTTCTTGTGAAAAGTTCGTAGGAACTCTGCGCAATGGATGTAATCAACCCCTTGGCCCACTTCTTCCATGTATTTCTGCAGATTGCACTGCTCAATAATCTACCTCACGGCCTGTTCTTCGATGGCTACATCCTCTAGGTTGAAGATATGCCGAAATTTAAATTTGTTGAAAGCCCTCGTCTCCACCGAGAGGCCGTATTTTGCCTGTTCTTCTTCCAACAAAGACAATCTGCTAGTCTTTTCTTGGCCTGCCATGATGGTTGCTTGTCATGAAGCCATATTCACCATTAGTGCTTTTCAAAATAATTACTTGCAGAAGAAAAGACTCCATGCTTGTTGACTTGAGATGCTTAAGCACATTAGTAGACTAATCCTTCAAGCAGTCCCTTCATTCCAAGATTTTATGTCATTTTTCCTCAATTGACAAATTTATTTTTCATCTATTTTGGACATTGATTGAGGCTTTTTAGTTTTCCTTGCACGTTTTATTCATATTATCTATTTGATTTTACCTTTTGATTTCACCTTACCCCCTTCCCCCTTGAAAATGAGAAGGATCATTCCTAGGATTAGAGGTTAAAGGGTTAAGGGTATTCAACGCTTGTGCATGGTGCTTCACGTCCACATGAGCCAAGAATAGAAGTTTGGATTATATTCCATTTTAGTGTAGTGGTCCATGTCGATAGGTCGAATGCCTACTACGTGAGTGAGTGATGTAGGTAAGGACATCGGTTAAGTCAGTGGAATTGATTCGGCTAGCAATGTGTAGTTCCTCCTCAGTTAGAATACGATCTAAAGAAGGATGGGCCAGGAGGTGCTCTTCTAGGGGTCTGTTACAAATTGTTGTCAAAACCGTATAGGAGATTGAAGCTACATAAGTAGGGTCATACTCCGAGGTTTTGATAGCACATCCCTTTTCAGCATTAGTCATGATTTGACAGCCCTCGAATTCCCATTGAAGTCGGAGAGCATACAATTTCCTCAAGAAGGAAAAGTCGTCGTCACCAAGCTGTTTCAAGTCTTCGATTTCTTGGTCGGTGGCGTATGTAGTGCGTTGGCCATATGATGTAGTGAGGCGTCGTTTTTGTGCTTGATCGCGGGAAATCTTGGTGGTGATTAACTCCTCAGCTGCTTCAGCAACCTTAACGAATACAAATTCGGATTTTTCCCATAATCAAGCTAGTGTACGCACTTTCGTTGCTAAAGGCTTTTCCAAAAGGTCTAAGTCCAAGTGGTCATAGCTTTTAGCAAGTGATCAAAAGGTGGCATCGAAGCGTGTAAGGCAAGCAAGCAAGTCATCCTCCGTGTTCTTAGTGAAGTCCGCGGCCAAGGTTAGAATTGATATGTTGAGTGCAATCTCGCACTGTATAGTGGTTAATGAGATGACTCCAATGCTCAAATAGAAGGGGGAAATATTGTAACTGAGAGTGGTACTCAGGAAGCAACCCCTGCATTAGCTCAAGACTGGCAGTGGCATTGTGGGATCTCCGTTGATGAATATGATTAAGGTGTTTGCTCTAGACCAATGACAAGGTCCCAAAGACCCTGAGATTCAAGTATTTGTTGTATGAAATTTGACCAAGTGAAGTTTGACCCGTTGAAACGATTCTTGTCCATGAAGGCATTCTTGGCTGTAGCAATAGAAGTGGTAGTGCTATAAGAAGGATAATGTGGATAGGGGGGATAGGATGAGTAAGGTGGGGAAGTATAGTACACTTGTGCATGTATGAAGTGTGCACAAAAGATCCAAAATTGGGAATGGATTGACTAGGCATGGGCAAAGTGATCGTATGAGTAGCCCATGGAGGAGGGACAGGGACATGTGGGGTAGAGGATGGAAATCTCTGTGTGGAAGTGACCCATGGAGTGTGTATTGGCACACCATAAGTTGAGGATGGAAATCCTTGCGTTTGGAATGTCGATAAATGGGGAGGTGAGTGACTAGGGGGGTAGTGAGAGAGATGCCTATCATAGCTATCCTAGGGCAAAAAGAAGTGCTCACTTCTAGAAATGCGGGAGGCACAATGTTAAAGGGTGGCATTCCCCCTGACAATGTACCATGGTGAAAAGGGGTAGTGAAGTGAGGGTAGGTAGAATATGGTGTGGGGAAAGAGAAAGTGCCACAAGTGGAGATGGAGGATAGTATGCTAGATGCAGAAGTGGAGTCTAAGGTGAGGTTTTGGAATGAAGAAAACAAGAAATTAAGGTGTGGATCAGAAGAGGGTGGGATGGGAGGGATTTGAGAAGACGTCATATGTCCTCCATGAATGGAGAGATGATTAGTCTCTTAAAAATAGTAGCAAAACTGTTAGGTGTGTAAACTCAAGTATACATGATGGGCAAGTACTCTTTATATCCCTCCTCCATCATGTGACTAAAATTTGAAATAGGAGAAGAAAAAAAAGGTGAAGGTGGAGGTGGGGTAGTCTTTCTTGTGGAGTCCATAATGCCTCCTTAGGGCCTCCAATGATGAAGGAGCTTGATAAGGCATCATGGGAACCCGAGGAGGGTGAGGCACAAAACCAAGCCTTCACAATATCTGCAGGATACTCTTTACAAGAGCACCGACTTTGATACCATGTGAAGATGGTTTTGGAATGAACGCTACTGTTACATTGAGGCCAATTGATTCTTCATCATGCAGACTAATCTGAAACGCCTTGAATGGATGGAAAATTTAAAAGTAGTTGAGGCCTTTATCTTTTGTCAGTCTAGAAGGAATTCACTTATGATTACCAGTGGCCGGCAAATACTTCTAGACCGTTATGTCTATAACAAGGTATTGAAGGTAATCCTAGTCAACACGATTATAATCCAGAAGTCAAAGGCCACGTAGCCCGCTCACACATGACCTGAGCAAGTAAGACATCGCCTTTGCAAAGAGTAGGAACAGATATGGGGCTAGAGGATAGCTCTATCGGACTGATTTCTCCAGTTGAAACTCCTCCCCCCTCCTGCCACCTATGAGAACCCACTGGTAGCCAATCTGTAAAGTGCAGAGACCTCGTGGTTCCATGCCTAGGAGAAGCCAAACCTCATCAAGGTGCCCTCCAAGAAGTCCCTGTCAACCCTGTCATAGGCTTTCTCGAAGTTGAGGAGAAGAACAGCCAATCCCTGACAATTGTGCTGGGCCCACTTAGTCGTCTCAAAGAAAGTGAAGACATTTTCTAGGATGTTCCTATCCTGTGACAAAACCTGTCTGTGTGTCATGAATGATGTCTCGAAGCACGGGGTGGAGTCCTCTACCGATCATCTTGGCCAGTGCCTTATAGGGCATTGAGAACAGGGTGATCGGTCTCCACTGGGCTAGCTCCAATCGGTCTCCTCCTTTAGGGACGAGATTGACAAGACCTATCGATAGACTCCTTGGTATCTGTCCTTAGTTGAAAATCTCCTGAAAGGCCAACAGTAGGTTATCCTTCACCACCTCCCAGTAGGTAATGATGAAGGCCTTAGAAAGACCGTCCTCCCCTTGGCATTTGTGCCCGTCCTGTGCATGCAAAGCCTCTAATTCCTTCTTAGTGAAGGGATCTAGGAGGGGGTGTCCCATCTCGTTTGTGATGAGGGATGGGATGTGGTCCCAGATCTACTGTCTACAGTGCAGTCCTCTGGTTAAGACTGTCTCTTGCTGGAAAAGATGTTTGTAGTAGTAGTCAGTAGCAATCTCCATCGCCTCATTTGGGCTAGAGCGAATCCTCCCATACTGATCCCAGAGGTTGCGTATTTGCTCCATAGTATCCCGAAACGCTGTTTTGGTAGCGCCCAAACGGATCAGCCGTTTTAGACCAGAACGCAAACAGCAAACCGCCGTTTCGCGATCTTGTGGCCCGTTTTGGAGTTGGTTATCTAGTGCTGGATCGCGATTCTAGTCGTTCTCCTTCCGAACTTACGCGCACGTCACACTCCAGCAGCTCTCACCTCCTCCTCATCAGACCTCCAGCTCCCGCCTCCTCTTCCTCTTTCTCTTCCTCTCCCTCTTCCTCTTCTCCTTCTCCTTCTCCTTCTCCTTTCTCCTTTCTTCTTCTTCTTCTTCTTCTTCTTCTTCTTCTTTTGTCTTTCCTTCTTCTTCTTCTTCTTCTTCTTCTCCTCCTTTAATCCATTACCTAGGTTCTAAAGGCTAATCATATCATGGAGCCGGACCCATATTGGAGGCACGTCACTCCAATCAAGGGATATGAGGGCTCCGGCGGATCAAAGAAGTGGCGTTGCAACTATTGTGAATTGGAGAAATCGGGTAGTGGAACATGCGTGAAAGACCACTTGGCATGTGTTCTCAACAAAGACATCGGGCGTTGCACAAATGTGCCGACAGAAGTAACAGTAAGTCCCTATCTTTGGCGCGGAAAGCGTATGGGTATTGAGCTAGAAGGGGATGAATTCTCTCATCCAACACCACATCGGGCTAATGAAGCACAAGTGGGGCAAAGAGAGGCTAGTGGGCCTAGTGGCGTTAGCTAAATTGGAGGTGCTAGTGGCCTATTAAAAAGAAGTGTATATATATCCATATCAGGTCCAAGTGCAAAAAGGACCCGGTTGCCATCTTCTAGTGGTAGTGGGCAAAGGGGCTCCTTGCATGGTGCAAGTGTCCATGTAGAACTTCAAAGGCAAGAAATTGTGGAGGCAACTAGGGAAGTCACACGCTTATTTATTTGGTGTGCTCTCTCTTTCAATGTGGCCACTACATATCAATGGAAGAAGACAATCACGGCAGTAAGCCGCAGAGGGTATGAATGGGAAGGCCCATCCGCAGATGCATTACGCACACGGGAGCTTCGAAAGGAGAAAGCATCCATAGAGGCTCAATTAAATCCCTTGAAGGAGACATGGGTGAAATATAGATGCACAATATTATGCGATGGATGGTCAGATATGCGCCAAAGGAATGTTTACAATGTTTTGGTGTCTTCGTGTAAAGGCACCATGTTTGTTGAGGCCATCGATACCTTTGCCTCAGGTCTTACCATCACAGGAGCTTTCATTTGGGAGCATATGCAACAGGTCATCATGGACGTAGGAGTTCAAAATGGGATACATGTGGTGACAAGTAATGGAAGCAATTGTGTGTCTATGGGACGTATGCTTGAGGAGGAGTTTTCTAGCATAGTATGGACTCCATGTGCATCCCATTGCCTTTACTTGCTTATTGAAGATATTGGGCAAATATCTTGGGTGGATGACATTTTCAAGATGGCAACAAGCATGGTAAGATATGTGAAGAAGAGGCCATCCGTCACAAGCATGTTTCGAGTCAATAGTACACTTAAGCTATTGAAGCCCTCCACCACTAGGTTTTCTTATATGTTTACTATATTGGAGAGGTTGATACGGGTGTGTTCAAATTTGATACGGACCATTGCATGCCAAGAATGACTCATATGGAGTGAGAGAGTCTCCAAAGGCTCTTGCTTTTAGGCGCAATATTTTAAATGAGAGTTGGTGGGTTGAGGCAGAGGCATTGGTGAAAAGTCTCACTCCTATTTACACTGCATTGCGCATCACTGATATGGAGGGGAGTACTTTGGGGCTTCTATATGAGTATTTGGATAAAATTGGCGAGGCCTTGCTTCGCAACAGCTTTTTGCCGAAAGACAAGTAAGTTTTTGTTTACCTTTTACACATGTAGTTATTTGGTATTAACGACTCCTTGATGATTGATCATTATTCTAACTTCTAAGTTTTTAACTTATTTTATCTATAGGGTTGATGAGATTTGTGCAGTGTGGAATGCACGATGGGATTGGTTCCATAAACCAATCCATGTTGTCGCACCTATCTTGCATCGCCTTTGGCGTAGCGAGGAGCAGTACACTAGCGAGGAGTTAGAGGAGGGCTTCATGAAGTATATGAGGAGCCTCACAGGGGATGATATAGATATGACAAGAATAGTAGACGATGATTTACTGCCATTCCGCAATCATTCTCTTCATTTTGTGCAAACGACCCACAGCTAGGCTTCGAGAGACACAGCTTCAACCTATCTCTTGGTGGGAGAAATACGGCAATCGTGCTTCTACTTTGGTGTGTGACTGGTGACTTTTATATTTTGAATCTTGATTATCTAATGCATTATGCAACCTAGGTAACAAGTTTTGTAATCTATTGCCTACTCAAATGTTGATTTTGTGGCATGCATATTAGCAATTGTCAATTACTTAACCTCAATCTCTTAAATTTGAATAGAAACACATTGCCATTCAGGTCCTCTTGCAAGATTGTAATTTAGGGCCTGCTGAAAGGAACTGGAGCACATGGGCTCTCTTCCACACCAAAAAGAGAAACAAGTTTACAATTGCCCAACTGGAGCGTTTAGTGTTTTTCCATTACAATATTCAGCTTCTTCAGAGGACTGCTCTGTCCCCTAAGCCTTCATAGGTAAATTGGTAATGATTAGTATTATGTATAATTAAGTTTTTAACCTTGAGTCCCTTGACCCCTGACATTGCTAATTTGCTTGAAAGTTTGATTGTAAATTGTGATATATATGAACATTAAACATATTGAATCTCCTCTCATATGATATATCTTTGTCTCGTTTACCTTTATAGGTGAATGTTGATAAGATTGATATAGAGGTGCGTGACATTTCGCAGATATAACAGAACAAGCGAGATACCTACTCCATGCTCTATGAGGAGCTATTGGCACCGGTGCATGACTCTCATGCACAAAGGAGGGTTAGAGTGAGGACCACACGTGGTTTTGCATCACAGGCAGAGTTAGAGCTAGAGTCTGAGGATGAGGCTGAGGTTGAGGCTGTTTCATCAGCTTCTTGATCAGGGTCCTTCAAGTCAGACGAGGAGATGGTGTACAGATCCTTAGAGTCGGCATGAGTCATGAGTCATGACTCGTGATATACATGAGTCAGTTTAGTAGTGTAGAGTCCAAACTAGAGTTGCCAGTTGTTCATTGATGTTGATACTTAAAGCCTCACTGGACTTTGGAGTATTGATAGATTATTTACATGACATAGTTACATGTATCATTGTATCTTGATCCCACTTATTATGTATCTTGATTCTTCTTTCATTGTTCTTGATGTCAGTCTTCACTGCTCTTTAGATCATAGATTATTCACGAGTCATAAATTCTAATTCATTTTATTGCCTTAAGTTTTGAAAATTGAGTCTTAATTATGTTAAGCTATCTTAAGTTTCAACCATCGAGTCCTCCAAGCAGCTTGCCAGAGAGGGTGATACCGATGTTGACCTGGTTTGAGCTGCATGGCTTTAGCATGGACAAGTTATCCCCCTTCCAGTATTCCCTTGATGCACCATCTCTTGATCTGACTAGGTTAGAGATTCGCAAGATCATCAGAATGGATCTTACGTAGTTGGATATCAAGCAGACATGATTGATGCCAGGGTAGGAGCTAGGGACAAAGATGACTTTCTACTGCAAGCATTTCCTTCATACTACAGATGATGGATTTATTGCTCGCCCGAGATACATGGATACCCACCTTTTCCGTGGGATCAGATATACTATTGGCCAGTTGCGCACCTCCTCACATCAGCTAGAGATTGAGAGTGACAAATATAGATCCATCCCATCAGAGGAGCGCATATGCCAGATATGCCAATTAGAGCCAAAGATAGAGGAGCATTATATCTGCCGCTGCCCAACGTATTATGAGGTTTGTGGTCATTTGCATTGTCTTTTTAGAGATGGGTTTGGACCACTATCCAAAATCATGGATTATACCGATCAGCGATGCCTTGGCCTCTTTCTTCTTGAGATACGACGGCCCGTGACATGCGCCTCAAGAGTACAACTACTCCAGGAAATTGAGACCCTCCACAGAGGCAGCTCACAGACTTCTTTGCAAAGGTGACTCAGAAGACTTCAATATAGTTACAGCCACAGTCCACACAAGAGTCTCTCTCACCGCCACAGTCCACACACAGACAAGGAGTACTGATTGATCGAGACATTCAGCTTAGCCGATCGAGACGTCCTAGGCCTCAACACAAATACCGGCGACACCTTCGTAGGCGGATACAGGGGATTATTTCTCCGGCTAGAGCTAGGCCCTGCCACAACCGATGGCGTACTGCCAGTAAGTGTGTGACCTACCTAGGAGTACCTTCCCTACTTGATAAACCTGGGCGGGGGTGAGCTTGTGCTCCTGTAGAAGCAAGATGTCAATCCGTCCGGCGAGGGCAGGTTGCAACTCTTGTCGAACAATCAGCTTTCTTGAACCACGTGCCCCATTGTAATGGAGGCTATTCACATTCCAGGATGCAAGATGTAAACTCATAGGGAAGCCTGTGACTAACCGAACAGGCATCTGTTCGGTGTGGAAGTTGCTGATGAAGAAGAAGAGCTATAGGGCATGTAGATACGCTTTGCTGCAGGCTTGGACAGTGAAGTCCATTTTCCCATGGTGGCCCACGGGTGCGGACCATGGGGGTGATCGATGCAGGAGGTGGTACCACCAGGGCATCTATCAGCCACACTCAGAGGCGTGACTCTGTAGACTGGTAGAAGCGGGCCATCTGTACTAGGGGCCACTCGTTCACATCCATTGGAGCTCTCCACTGTGGAGGGGTTGGAAAGTTGATGCCCAGATTTGAGACCTCGGTACGAGTCCACCAGTTCATGTCCATCATGCAACCTGGCCATTGCTGGGAAAAGAGTGCTAGTTCTCCTTCTCGCATCCACTGCGAGATGTGGTCTGCCACCTGACTCTTCACCTCCTCTTCTAGCTGTGTCATCGTCCAGTCTCCTATGTGAGAGGTCTGAAGAAAAAAAGCATAGTTTGGTGCATCCGATGGTGCTAGTAAATGAACCTTGCCGCTCCTTGACTTGCGGACGACGAAGATCCCCACCTCCAGAGGTAGTGGAAACTCTCCGCGCTCCGCAGCTCTCAAATAAGACCACGTACCTGTGGTAGCAGTTGCGCCTGTTTTGGGAAAGTGTGACGGGCGGTAGGGACAGATGAGCTGGTGGCTGTGTGGGGAGGGGGGAGGGACAGGGTGCTGGTGCGTGGTGCATATGGGTGTATGGGGATCCTCACATCTTGTGGGAAGGGGGGGGGGGAGGGGCGGAGAAGGGTTCACCTGTATTGGGTGGGGATTAGGGGGACTGATCGGCGAGGGAGTGGTGGGGAGGAGGAAGCTCGAGGGATGGTGGGGTGGTCGGAGGTACGAGGCGGATGTGGGGGCGGGCTGGTGGCTTTGGAGAGGGGAGGCTGTGGGCTCGGGTCCGGGGGGGTGGGGTGTGGGGGCTGTAGGATCTTGGGTGAGGTAGGTTGTGAGGCCTCCATGGATGGTGGATGTGGAGACCTGTGGTTCTACCGGGTGGGATGAGCAGGGGGGGACCTGCAGGGTGCTATGCCAGGGGGGCTGACGCTCGCCCTCCTGCTCCCTGTTGCCATGGCTGTGTCTGAGCGGCTGACTGTGGCTTGCCGTGCTGTCTCCCTTTCTGTTGTTTGTGGACGTGTGTGAAACCGTCAGTGTCCACCTGTGGGCTTGTAGGCGGAGCCGCCTTGGCTCTGAAGCACGTGCAGTCTGCTTGATGCCCAAAGTCATGTCAACGCAAGCATTGCCCTGGTTGTCGAGTCACAATAACCTGCTGCTGCTTGAAAGAGTATCCACCTGCCTTAATCTCAAGAAACTTTGGTATATTCTTTGTATCTTTCATTGCCACCTGTACCTTTGGGACCCTGTGGCTGTCACTGTATCCGGAAGGAGGCGGGAAGAATTGTATCCAAGAGCCATCCAAAGTCCTCCACTAACCGGCGATACTCTACCGCTAGTCCGGGGAAGAGTAAGGTGAACGAATGTCTAAGAAACATGTTATTGAGCTCCAATGCCTCTACTGTGAAGCCATTGTACCAAGGAACCATGTGAATGACCCCGTTCGTGGATGAGAACTACCTCCACGATTTGCATTGTGCCCTAGATGGGGAGTTTCCTACGACCTGACCAAATATCGCTATTTCTTTCAGGTCTAGCTTTGTGGAACGGATGGCTAAGAGTTGTTCCTCAGAGAGGACGATGCACAAGGTGTTTGATTGGGGGGCACTCACAGAATGCACTGGCGTTTGACTAGAGGTTTCCATTGTGCATCCTGCTGAGAACCTACCAATCACGCTATTGTGCTATTAGAGGGGAAGGAGGAACTAGAGGGGGGAATACTAGATTCGAAGCGCGCAAGCACTCAAAGCTTCCCGCCCGTCATGTTGCGTGAGCTACCCCTGCCCCGCCGACTGTTCGCCATGCCACCATCGTCGGGTCAATCGCAATTGCCGCCTGTGCCCTCTCCGTCGCCAATGCCAGAGCGCCTGCCCCCCTACCTACGCCCATGTCTACAATTGTACTCGACCTGCTTTCCCCCCCACCTTTGTGGATCACTGGAGTGCCTACCCTACGAAAGGTGGACCAAGATGCCATGGCTAAGCTGATTGGAAAGCTGAGATATTGAAGAAGGCTTTAAAGAACCCCCTGTGCTACCCTTGTCGCCTCCACCTTCTGCAGCACACGGTCGCGCCTGGCAGACCCACCATCCATACTCCCCTCCCACAAGTTGCTTCCTTCCTCTGTGGCAACTCTCCTCCACACTAGTAGCAAAACAATGCGATAGCTAGGTTCTCAGCAAGGATGCGCAATGGAAACCTCTGGTCAGATGCCGACACATTTTGCGGATGCCCCTCAGTCAAGTAGCTTGCGCATCAGGAAGATCGTGTCGTGCATCCTAGTCTCATACAAAAGGTGACGACCCTGGCTGACTACCTGCCAGCACAAAGCTCCCCATGAGATACATCCAAGGCAAGGTGCTATGTGGAGGAGGATTCGGCATGCTCCTCTCCACACTAGCTGTGCCGCCTCACACGACCATAGGTAGTGCTTTGGAGTTT
The DNA here is from genome assembly GCF_053477565.2 of Lygodium microphyllum. Classification (NCBI taxonomy): domain Eukaryota; kingdom Viridiplantae; phylum Streptophyta; class Polypodiopsida; order Schizaeales; family Lygodiaceae; genus Lygodium; species Lygodium microphyllum. The sequence goes on along the minus strand of NC_141143.1, from coordinate 35,159,753 downwards.
CCAAGAACAGCTATGTGCAGCGTTTAAATTCTCCATCCTTCTGCATCTAGGCTAACCAACTCCCTACTGCTAGGCCTCTATGTGCCACAAGCCATACAAAATAGGATACCCTCCTCGGTCTCCAGTTATCCCATAGGAGGCACTAGAAAGTCCGTCGGAAAGCATCCGTGATGCTGTGCTTTGCCAAGTTCCTGCTACACGACGGCATCTAGTCCATGTCCTCATGTATCAGCACGTGTCTACCAATCCTGGCTGTGTACTCCAAGAACCTCGGTGGCTTCTTGGTGACCGTAGTGGCTGGCCATAGGCACTCTTCTGGATCCCACTCCAGCTCATCCATAGGCTCTGCTTGAGATGGATCTTCACATCAGCCCAGATCACCACTCCCCCCCCCCCCCAAGATCATCCTTTCTATGCAGCTTGCTCTGCGTGTGGTAGGGCCTCCATAAGGCCTTAATCCAGATCCCCCCAGGCTGCCAGGAGGAGATAGACCATCAGCCAGTAATCTGGAGCCCCCAGGTTAGGGATCAGGAAAGGGCACAGATTGGCGAGCTCCCCCACATCAAGTAGGTTGGTTGGGAGGTTGGCCCGGCTCGTACCATTAAGACATGGCGGGAGGTCTACAGCAGGTGGACGAGGAGGTGCTCAGGGTTGTCTTCGTACGTAGTACGGACTGATCCGTATGGTACGTATCCGTACGATTTAGTACGAAAAAATGGGCACTTTTTGGCCACTCTACTTTAAGTCTACAACTTTCTTTTTTTCTTCTTTCTTCTTTCTTTCTTATTTCTCTCCCAAGCCTCTCTCTCTCTTTTTTTTCCCGTAAAAGATAATTGTATTAATTACGAAAAAAAAGATACAAGTTTACATGATTACAAGATACACGAGGGCCCTAAGCCAACGTGTGTAAAATCCTAGTACTAGGCCATGAAAAAGTTACACAAGTCATGGCAAAGATGCAGAGGAAATTGCCATATGCCAGGGAGGCAAGTCCTCCGGAGGGAGCAAGTCCGAGTGCCGAATGAGATCTATGTGCCAATGCAAGAGACCTTTAAGCCGAGCAATGTGTCTTGGTATATTAGAGGCCGAATAAAAAAGAAAGGCATTCCGAGTGGTCCAAATCTGTCAGCATCCCCAGTATCTGAAAAAGTGGAATAAGATCTTCATATGCAACTATGGTGGTGTGGGGTATTTTGGGTGCACAAAAACCCAATTGAAAGGTGACAAGAGCGACAAGATATTCTTGGCGAGCGGGCAAGAAATAAATCGATGTCGGGCCGATTCCACAGTAGTGGTACAGAAGAAACAATTGCCGTTCGAGATTCGACGCTTGGAAAGGGTTGAGGCAAGAGGAAGACCACCAATCATCACCCACCAAAGAAAGACCTTACATTTGAAAGGTGTCTTATTCAACCAGCCCTCCATCACAGTTGCCTTCCACCATGACTGAGATTTCCGCAATCCCCATACAGTATTAGCTTTCACACCCAGCCATTGATGATCTTTAATCAGAAGATGATACACTTGACTAGAAGAGGCCTTTTCCAGACTCAACCGGCCTGCAAGGTCCAAGTCCTACCAAGGACGATCCATAGCCAGGGCAGGAAAGGGTTGCCTGCCCCGAAGCACTGACACAAGCTGTTCCCATAAATCACGGTATCCACGTGGGATTCTGAAAAGTCTCCTGGCAGTACAAAACGACGAGAAGACATTACGACTGGCAAGGGTGGCATCCGCAACTGAAGTCACACCCAAACGGGCCATGCGGTTAAATCTTGGTCTGAGCTCATGTTTGTCTTTCCATGAAAGTAATCTCAAGACTGCCAACAATTCTAGTTGAAAGGAGTTAGTATGCAAGCGGTCCCCTACTGGATGCCAACGCACCTTTTGGAGCACCACTTGCCAGGAGCCGACCAAATGCAGTAACAGAGAGGAGGGACTGGAAAATCGAGGGTCTGCATTAAGGACATGCCACCAGGAGCACCGAAGTCGTGTATTACCATGCAGAAGCCTGCTGTCCTCAAGAAAATAACGGGCTATAATGGTCCACGGGTGATGATCCACACACATAGCACGAAAAAGAGACCAACGAAGAGCCAGCATATGAGTTTCAGCATCCAAAATAGCTCCACCACCTAGGTGTTTGGGGGTACATGTATGTGACCATGAAATCCATGAAGTACTTGCGTGCAATGAATCCTTCTTCCATAACATGAAATGAATGGGGCGAGTGAGAGTCTTCAAAGTAGTAGGAGTCCACGGTAGCAATGGCAAGAAATATGTGAGCATGGGCAGCATAATTGTCTGAGCCACTTTGAGGCGGACATGGAATGGCCACGCTTGCGACTTCCAATACATAAACTTAGCTGCCAATTTCTGTGAAATCCACTCCAGTAGTTCCTTTGGCCGAAAATCAACCCCCAATGGGTATCCAAGATGCCTGACAATGGAGTCAGGAGCCACGGGGAACAACCTGACCCTGCCAGCCCAATGACTGTAAATCAGACTCCATGCAACTGAGAATGGCTGATTTGAAGGCATTGATGCGAAGACCAGAAGCATGACCAAAGAGCGTCCAAACATCTAATGCCTTGGGAATATTGTCCTTGTATGCACGCAAAATCATAAAGCTACCATTAGCCAGAGATTGGCTAATGAAGTGCTGTCCCAAAGGAAGAGACAATCCGGCCAGCTGAGCAGAAGCTGCCATTGAAGATAACATTGAAAGAACCGGGTGGGTCGCCACCAGGGCAAAGAAGAGAGGACTCAAAGGGCAACCCTGTCTCATCGAGCGTGCAAGGACAAATGGCTCTGTAACCCCACCATTGAGCATAATGCGCGAAGAAGCCGCAGCACTAATGGTGTAGATCAATCGGAACATCCGAGTACCAAAACCCATAGCAGACATAAGTTCTGCAATGAAAGACCACTGTAAATAGTCAAAAGCCTTTTCCAGATCCAATTGAATCAATACCACTTTCTGATTGGAGTGCCTCACATAGTCAATAGCCATTTGCACATTTAAGATATTATGTAGAATGTTGCGGCCCTTAATAAAATCATATTGAAGAGGATGCACAATAGTTGGAAGGTGCTTGTGAAGCCGATTCGCCAGCACTTTGGAAAAGATTTTATACATCGAACCCATCAAAGAAATTGGTCTCTAGTGTTGCAACATTGACGGCGAAGGAACCTTTGGAAGCAGTTTGATAAGGCCTTCTTTCCATGAGGAAGGCATGACTCCTGTTTCCCAAACTTGCTGAAACATAGCCGCCAATGGCTTCACCAGTTGGGTGGCCGAGCTCTCAAAGAATTCATTGGTGAGACCATCCCAGCCAGGGCTTTTATACTTAGGCAGGTGTAACAAAACATCCATAACCTCCTCCTCACAAATATCTGTCTCCAAAGTAGCTTGCATATCAAGTGGAATCTGCTGGTGAACCAGATCATAGAAGACTGAGCGTGCATGCGTAACTTGGTTAGAAGGTGACGGAGAAGAACCAAGAAGATACAGAAAATAATTCCTGCATATATTGACAATGGTCTGCGGATCAGTGACCATGCGACCTTCTGAATCCTGGAGTCTAGTCATATTTTCTCAAGCAGGAGAAGCATGCAAGGCGGGAAAGAACTTATGAGTCTGACAAGCACTATCTTGCAATGTGTCAGTCAAGTTGTGCAGTTTGGCCTACTGATAGATTTCAGCTGAAATACTTGAATAAGATCAGCCAAACGCATCGCCAATGACAGCAGAAATTCATCATCTGGGGTGTCCACCAGCAGCGAACGAACCAAAGCCAGTAAGTCCTCCGCTGTGTGTTGACGCCGCCGACAAATAGAGGCATGATGGATCCCATACTGCCGAGCAACCCGTTGCACCTTAGAGAGCAGCCGTGCAAAGGAAGCCAAGCCCTCAGAGGTGAAGTCCAATAAAAACCTCTCAATCAATTGCTGCATATAGCCCTGAAAGATTGGATGCTTCAAATAAGACGAGTTGAAACGTAAAGGGAGTCTATCTAGCAACTGCATAAAAGGTGCAATAGGTTGTGCAAGCATCTTAAGTTCGAGAGGGAAATGGTCCGACAAGGCATATTGCTACAACACTTTCATTTCCAGCATCTCGGGAAGAAAATCATCCCCCTGCATGATATACATTCGGTCCAACCACGACCAGGTAGTTGCATATTGTGCGGAATGAAAAGTAAACCCCGAAGAAGAAGGGTGGAGCCAAGACCAGAGATCTTGCTTAAGTACCTGAAGAGCAAAGGCATTCCACACCCGACTTTCCGGAGTATCCATCACCGAATGCCCTGAAGTGGACTGAGAAGAGTCAACACACATGTTGAAATCCCCCATAAAAAAACCCCTTCTGCCAAGTGACATGGAGCTTTGCAAAGTCTTCCAAAGATCTCGTCGGGATGTAGGGTCATTCGGAGCATAGAGGCCCAGCAACCATAAGATCTCTCCTTCAAATAAAACTTCAATTACCACAAAGCGGCCCTGTACATCATTTTTAATAAGAACAGGCTGGTATTTCTCATGGAGAATCATAAGCATGCCAGAATAGTGCATAGCATATGTCCCTGCATAAAACAGGCGAAACCCATGGCAATCCACAACTTTTCTTGCTTCACCGTGACTCTTGTGCTCAACCGCACACGACTTTTGTGCTCAACCGCACACAAGACATCCTACTGGTTCTGATGCAAGACAGTCCACATGACATGTTGCTTATGACGTGAACAAATGCCTCGCACATTCCACGTGGCTATCTTTATACATCTTCAAAAAAAGAGAATCAGGAATGAGGCACCTGTTGCCTCGATTTCACATTTTCCGCGAGAACGTCCAAGACACCTTCATCCAGAAAATCAGCCTACACTGCAAAAGAATTCTGGCGGCCCGCTTTAGAGGTAGATGGAATATCCACTGCCTTGGGAGTGGAACGGGGATAACGACGATCCCAGGGTGTAATCACATTACCTCTAGTATCAAATGCCAGCTTAGTAGGTGGGCCCTTTGGATCGTCTGTATATACTTTCCTTGTAGACTGATTACGGGGGGTAGAAGGAACCATAGTACGTGTAGCATGCTGTGAAGAGAACATTTCTTTTGTGGGCGTATACGTGCGCACAGAATCCTGTGAAACATCAGGCCTAGAATCCGCCAGGCCTGCATCCAACTTTTTACCTTTTTAGGGACGTGCCTCTAGCCAGTCATTGCTACGGGAATCCAAACCTTAGACGTGTTGTTTACCTTTATCCAAAACATTAGGTGGCTGGGGGGACCTCCTTAACCAGAGCATCAAGCACCATGTCATCCATAGGCAGCACAACATGCGCATCATTTGAAGACGGTTGCCTCTCTGGGCGTTCGGCCATGAAATGCCCCAATTTTCCACACGAAAAGCAATGTCCTGCAAAGTTGCCCCATTTCAAGCGAAAGTGCAAAGGATGCATGCTAGAGCAATTGAGGCGAAGCCACGCAGGCCTTTTCCTGGCCGTGTCCCATAACATACATATACGGTTTTGATTCATAGCCCTTAGGCTTGGGGCATTCACGTTGAAGTAGGTGCTGAAAGTCTGCCATAGGGCGCCATGGCACAACATGGACCAAGTGGCGATCAAAGAACAATGGCAATTTGCACAGGAGCTCAGTTCGATGCTTCTCTGATTTCAGCAGCACGTCATAAAAGCCGCGGGGTCCAAGAAAGATCTCCTCAACACACTTCCCTTGTAATAAATGATGCAGCCACTGGCGAATATGGGAAAGCACTGGGATCCTACCAGTGAAGAAGAGTATAACCGCACGGTCATAAAACACCGAAAAAGATCGCAAGACAGTTTTCGGATCCAACGTGGCTTCCAGCACTTCATAAGTTCTCGAGTTAGAAAAAGCTTCATGATTATGCTGGACATAATCGCCAAGCAGAGTATTGGCAAATTCCAGCAAATGCTCCCAGTCAATCTCTTGCGAATCCACAGAATCAGAGGCAACCTGCGCATAGGAATGTTCCTACGAACCCATTGTCTCCTTCGTGCAGGTCAGAACCAGAAGGCATCTCCTCCGTGCAAGGAAACTGTCCTCTCTCTCTCTGTCTCTCACTCTCTTGCTCTCGCACTGTCTGATGGTGAAGTCTGCAGTGCAGCTGCCTGCTATACAGATTGTCATAGTCGTTGGGCAGGAAAGTGGAGCAGATTCGCAGGGTCAGGTGATCCTGCATAGGGTCAGGTTGCAGGGTTAGGTCGCAGGGTCAGGACGTAGGGTCAGGTTGCAGGGTTAGGTCTCAGGGTCAGGTTGTAGGGTTAGGTCGCAGGGTCCAGCTATACGTAGGGAGGCGCAGGGCAACGAGGGAAAGCAGTCGCAGACGAAGGAAGGCAGGTGTACGAAATAAGGCAGTCGCAGACGACGGGGGGCTTGAACATGGCGTCCCAAGATGGTGACCTGCACAACCACAGATGGAATCCGCAGGGGCGACTGACGGAAACCCTAGACGGGGTCTCGTCTCATTCCCACCAGCACGCTCGCCATTGATCCTTCGCAGAGCCCAGCATTCTCTCTCTCTCTCTCTCTCTCTCTCTAGCCTCTTCCTCTCTCTAGTTGCACTTAGTACTACGTACGAAAGGTTTGATTCTATACCATACTTTAGGTACCGTACCTTACGTATTAGTATCATAAGGTACCAACTTAATGAATGCATCTTTCCCATTCGAACTACACTTTGGGATGAGCTAAATGCTCATATTAATATGATTCTCCCATGAGATTAGGTTATTTGAGATTGAAACAATTTCTCTCAACCTTCTCTCTGTCAAGCCCACAGTTCTCTTATTTGTATGATCATGCATGTATGATGTATCCCCTCCCATCTATGTAGTTATAAGTTGTAGGTAGCAGTAGCGCATGTTGCCCATTCTGCATTAGGTATTGGCATGTTACCCTCAAGTACTCATCTTATATGCTCTAATAGCATTGTTATTTAGACTTGAAATATCTATTCTATTATCTTTTGTCTAAAATAATCAAGTTATTTTTTTGTCGTACTAATATCGTACCGTACCTTATAAAATCTTAAGGTACCATTTAGTACCGTATTTTATCATACCGTACCGTATCATACCTTTCATACGTGACAACTATGGAGGTGCTACAACGAATATCAGGCTAGTGAGGAGGAGTGGAGCTTAGGAGAAGAGAGATAGATGTAACAATATCTCAGGAGTGGCTTGCTCCCCCGATACGAGAGCTGATAGAGCCTGGGGAGGTATGGGCCGCTAGGTTCAAATGAGCAGGTATCCCCCAATAGATGGTAGGTAGAGTGCGCGGTGCTCCAATTGGGACCTTCTTCACCGTATAGGAGGGGGGGCGTTTGGCTCTTGACAGAGAGCAGCAGGATGAGGGGATAACTATCCTTTCATGGAAGAGGATTCGGTTGATTGGCCTTCAGGGGAAGACATGGGAGCTGGACCCTTTTGTCTTTTGGCAGGAGCTTAGGGAGGATAGGCCACTTGATGAGCTGGAGTGGGATCTAGGAGAGTGGCCATGGCGAGCCATTGTGGTCGCAAAGAAGCCACCGAGGTTCATGGATTACACGGCCAAGATTGGCAGACATGTACTGATGCAGGAGGATTTGGATTGAGCGCCGTCACGTAGCAGGCACCGGGCAGAGCACAGCATCACGGAGTCTTTTCAATGGACCTTTTTGTGGCGCCTATAGGATAGCTGGAGGCCGAGGAGAGTATCGTATTTTGTATGGATGGTAGCACATGGAAGCTTGGCGGTGGCAAGCTGGCTTGCCCAGATGTAGGAGGGAGGTTGTAAGCGTTGCACAGAGCAGCCTTTGGAAACCCCAAAGCACTGCCTTTGGTTATGTGAGGTGGCGTAGCTCGTGTGGAGACCCCAAAGCATTGCCTTTGGTTTTGTAAGGTGGCGTAGCTCGTCTGGAGAGGAGCATGCCGCATCCTTCGCCCTATAGCACCTAGCCTTGGATGTATCTCATGGGGAGCTTTCTGCTGGCAGGCGGTCAACCAGGGCCGTCACCTTTTGTATGAGGCTAGGATGTAGGACACGATATTCATTATTGAGGCAGGGTTATGCGCAGTGGTTGGTTTAGAGGCTCTACCCATCCGTTAGGTACTCGAGCCCATAGCAGATTGCTCTGAGGTATGGAAGTGTGAGATGGAAGGATCGAGGTGCAGCTGAGAGTACAGTAGACAGTGTGAGAGTGAGAGAGACAGAGTGAAACACGAAACCCAAGAGAATAGATTGAAAGAGTGTAACCCGAAAGTACAAAGTACAACCCTTAAACCTTAGGGTTGTAGGGGGTGTTCACACCCGACACACACTAAGTGCCCATAAGTGTGTAACATAAGCACATAAGCACATACGACAATAAGACTATAAGTTTGGGGGAAAAAACCTCTCCTACCGAGAGTAAAAAGTGCCCCAGTGTCCTACTGATCACCGACACTCCGATATGAGCGTAGGCGTAAGTGAGGCGTGAGTCAAATACCCAACAAACCCCCCTGGAGTGAAGAGTACAAGGATCATCTGCCACCAAAGGATATCAAATTTAAAGCATCGCGAAATGCTTCAAATTTGTCACGAGGAAGAGCTTTGGTGAAGATGTCTGCCACATTACTGGTGGTAGGACAATAGACAAGGCTGATATCACCTGCATGCAGCCTCTCTCTGACAAAGTGATAATGGATCTCAATGTGTTTCGTGCGGGCATGCAACACTGGGTTCCGTGCCACTGCAATGGCACTCTGATTGTCAATGAACAAAGGAGTAGGCTCCGTAACAGATACATCCAGATCAGCTAGCAAGCGTCTAAGCCATATGCATTCAACTGTGGTAGTGAAAGCTGCCTTGTATTCAGCTTCACATGACGATGTGGCAATAGTGGATTGTTTCTTGCTAAGCCAAGAAATGCAAGAAGAGCCAAGAAAGAAACAATTGCCACTAGTGGAGTGACGTGTATCATAATCACCAGCCCAATCAGAATCACTGTAAGCATGTAATTGCAGTGGTTCCCCCCTTGGCATAAAACAACCCAAGAGATCGAGTACCCTGACAGTAACGAAAAACACGCTTGACAGCTTGCCAATGTGACATATGTGGCTGATGTATATACCTGCTCAAAGCTGAAACTGCAAACTGTATGTCTGGCCTAGTGTTGCATAGATAGATAAGACATCCAACTGCAGGAGCATATGTATGTATATCAAACAAATTACTGTCATCATGTAATGACAGTTTCAGTCCAGGTTCCATGGGGGTTACAAACTGGCTTGCAATCCTGTAAGTCAAACTTCTCAAGAAGCTGCCCAATATACCTTGACTGTGATAGCCCAATACCTCGAGCATCATGTATGAATTGGATGCTCGAGTAGTAATGCAAAACTCCCAAGTCAGACATGTCAAAAGTTTGGTGCAAATTTTGTTTGAATGCTGAAATCTGATCAGCATGTGTTCCAGTGAGCAAAAGGTCATCAACATAAAGACATATAATCAGCATAGATCCCCCTTCTTTACATACGTAAAGGGTAGACTCAAATGAGCTGTTTAGAAACCCCTGACCAAGCAAGAAAGCATCTATTTTTGCATACCAAGCTCTAGGAGCTTGTTTCAAACCATATAGTGCCTTTTTGAGCTTGCATACCAAATGTTCTGAGCCTTCAACTGCAAAACCAATGGGCTGTTGTACATAAACTTCCTCCTGAAGTTCTCCATGTAAAAATGTAGTCTTGATATCTAGCTGATGCACTGTCCAACCATAATATGCAGCCAAAGAAATCATAGACCTGATGGTCGTCATACGGGAAGTAGGAGCAAATGTCTCCTCATAATCAATGCCCTTTTTCTGTGCGTAGCTTTTAGCTACAAGCCGTGCCTTGTATTTATGAATGGACCCATCTGCTTTCCTTTTTAGTTTGTACACCCATTTCGTTCCAATGGCTTTCTTCCCAAATGGCAAGGACACCAAATTCCAAGTTTGATTCTTAGTAATAGAATCTAATTCAGCTTGCATTGCTGCCATCCAATGCACACTGTGTTGTGCATCCTCGTAGCATTCAGGCTCTTCATTATCAAAAGTACTTGTTGCCATAACAAACTCCATGGTATGTGCTGAATCATGCAAACGAGTTTGCCTTCTAGTGCGACCAGCCATTGGTGCATCCAAAGGACTATCTTGCATAGTCTGCAAATACCATCTAGGTAACTGTCTAGCTTCTTGACTGTGTGCAAGCTCTTGCTGAATTTCAGTTTCAGCATTATGCTGAATATTCTGATCAGCCAATGGCTGAATTTCTGCACTTTCCATAGGAGCAGCTGGCTGAACATTAGGTTCATTTTCTGAAGCTCCAGCTGAATCACCAAAAGTAATGGGCAGCAGCCCTTCAAAAACATCACGGGCAGCCTGATATGTGTCCAAACCAGCCAAGGATAATTCTGATTTTTCATCAAAAACAACATCCCTGCTGAGATAAACCTTCTTTGTAACGGGATCATAGAGTGTGTAGCCTTTGCTCTCATTGCTATATCCCATAAAAATGCACTTAACAACCTTGTCGTCCAACTTATTTCTAAGTACCTGTGGAATATGGGCAAGACACCCAAAGGTACAAAAGTGACCAACAGAAGGTTTACGGCTGTTCCAAGCCTCAAAAGGTGTGATGGTCTTCAAGGCTTTGGTAGGGCATCTGTTTAAAAGATGGCAAGCACACATGACTGCTTCCATCCAAAAACTGAGGCAAGCACACATAACTAAGCAAAGATGGAGAATGTATTAGTGGCGAAGAATTTATGGGATTATGTCAGTGGAGAGGAAACTTGACCGGGAGTTGTAGCTCCCGTTACTCCTCCTCCCCATGGCGCACATGGACAACGGGGACCTCAGCCCGCTCCACCTCAGCCACTTCCTCCAAGAACTGCAGCTTAAAAAGCTTGGGATACACGTAATGCATAGGCCTTGTTGCTGATCGCTCTGGCAGTTCAGCGGTCCATCATACCTCATATCCGTTCGGCATCTTCTTCACGAGATGCATGGTTGACTTTGGAGCATATGTTTGCAGGAAAGAATGAGACTCGGATCTCTTTCTTGAAGAAAGAGTTGGAAACTCTGAAGATGCATGAAGGTGATTCTATGCAGGATCACTTAAATAAGATTCAGGACTTGAGGGAGCAGCTCATGAATGTAGATGAGTATTTTTCGGATGCACAGTTGATATCCACCACCTTGAATTTTTTACCTCCTTCGTACTTGTCTTTTCATACTGCATGGAATCTCACCATGAGGATTGTTGAGCACCCACTCACTTTTATTCAGCTGGTTAGCTTGCTTCTAGAGGAGGAGCAAACACGGAAAAATAGTGGTGTGGATGCTATAGTCTCTGAGCAAGCTTTTGTGGCAAGACAGAAAGGCAAAAACAGCAAGGTGAAAAATACTCCACGGAGTTCTAGCACTTCGGGCACATCCCAGAATCAGACACAAGGGGGGACGCAAGCAAAAAAAGGAAAATGTCATTATTGTAAGAAGCCCGGCCACTATATCTTTGAGTGCAAGAAACGCATTGCCAAAGAAAAGGAGGAGGAGTCAGGAATGTCTGTTTCTACTACTCCTTCCACTGCTAGTGAGTCCGCGTCCTTTGTTGTGGACAGGGACTATTGTTTTTACACTTGTAGTTATGACATCTCCTGGGCCGATGGAGCACTTAGCTCTACAGAGGATGCTGACACTTGGTTCTTTGACAGTGGTGCTTCTAGACATATTACATCTTGCAGAGATTTGTTTGCTTCAGTTAGTGCACCTCCCGTTGGGAAATCTGTACAGTGTGCCAATAATGCATCATACGCTGTTCGTAGTATTGGGGAGATTCAGCTCACAGCCATTGATGGCTCTATTCTTCGCCTGCAGGATGCTTTGTTTGTGTCTGGAATCAAGAAGAATTTGCTTTCTATTTTTTCTTTGGCACGTTGTGGTTTGCAGGTCACCTTTGATGATGACCGTTGCATGGTCAGAGAAAAAGAATGCATGACTTTGGTCTTGATAGGATCTTTGTGTCATGGTTTATATGAGATGGATGCTCTTTCAGTAGATCAGTCAGCATACTTGACATCCACTCTTACTCCTGCTATGATACAGGCGGAGTTATGGCATGCTCGTTTGGGGCATGTAAACTTTGGCAGCTTGATGCTTTTGCAGCGTACTCAGATGCTGGATGGCTTACCTCTCTTAGAGAGACCTCTTGAGCACTTATGCGAGGGATACATTTTGGGGAAAATGCATCGTTTCTCATTTCCCCGTGATGTTGCTTTCAGAGCAACAACCAGATTGCAGTTGGTGCATTCAGATGTTTGTGGGCCTATGCAAACCATGTCATTGGGCGGTTGTTATTATTTTGTGACATTCATTGATGACTTTACACGATTTTGTTGGTTTTAGTGTTTGAAAAAGAAGTCAGAAGTGTATGATGCATTTTTGGCTTTCAGTGCACTTGTTGAAAATCAGTCTGGATGCAAAATTAAGACTCTCCGTTCGGACCGAGGGGGGGAATACATGTCCTTTATGCTGAATTCTTTTTTGCAGTAGAAGGATATAGTCCATCAATATACTACAGCTTATACTCCACAGCAGAATGGGGTAGCAGAGAGGAAGAATCGATCACTCATGGAGATGGCCAGATGTATGCTAAAGGCAAAGAGCTTGCCTCATAGTTTTTGGATGGAAGCAGTCATGTATGCTTGCTATATTTTGAACAGATGCCCTACCAAAGCCTTGAAGACCATCACACCATTTGAGGCTTGGAACAGCCGTAAACCTTCTATTGGTCACTTTCGTATCTTTGGGTATCTTGCCTATGCCCATATTCCACAGGTACTTAGAAAAAACTTGGACAACAAGGCTATTAAGTGCATTTTTATGGTATATAGAAATGAGAGCAAAGGCTACAGACTCTATGATCCCGTTACAAAGAAGGTTTTTGTCAGCAGGGATGTTGTTTTTGATGAAAAATTAGAATTATCCTTGGCTGGTTTGGATACATATCAGGGTGCCCGTGATGTTTTTGAAGGGCTGCTGCCCATTACTTTTGGTGATTCAGCTGGAGGTTCACAAAATGAACCTAATGTTCAGCCAGTTGCTCCTATGGAAAGTGCAGAAATTCAGCCATTGGCTGATTGGAATATTCAGCATCATGCTGAAACTGAAATTCAGCAAGAGCTTGCACACGGCCAGGATGCTAGACAGCTACCTAGATTGTATTTGCAGACTATGCAAGATAGTCCTTTGGATGCACCCATGGCTGGTCGTACTAGAAGGCAAACCCGTTTGCATGATTCAGTACATACCATGGAGTTTATTATGGCAGCAAGTACTTTTGATAATGAAGAGCGTGAATGTTATGAGGATGCACAACACAGTGTGCATTGGATGGCGGCTATGCAAGTTTAATTAAATTCTATTACTAAGAATCAAACTTGGGATTTGGTGCCCTTGCCATTTGGGAAGAAAGGCATTGGAACGAAATGGGTCTACAAATTGAAAAGAAAAGCAGATGGATCCATTGATAAATACAAGGCACGGCTGGTGGCTAAAGGCTACGCACAGAAAAAGGGCATTGATTATGAGGAGACATTTGCTCCTACTTCCCGTATGACGACCATCAGGTCTATGATTGCTTTGGCTGCACATTATGGTTGGACAGTGCATCAGCTAGATATCAAGACTGCATTTTTACATGGGAACTTCAGGAGGAAGTTTATGTACAGCAGCCAATTGGTTTTGCAGTTGAAGGCTCAAAAAATTTCGTATGCAAGCTCAAAAAGGCACTATATGGTTTGAAACAAGCTCCTAGAGCTTGGTATGAAAAAATAGATGCTTTCTTACTTGGTCAGGGGTTTCTAAACTGCTCATCTGAGTCTACCCTTTACGTATGTAAAGAAGGGGGATCTATGCTGATTTTATGTCTTTATGTTGATGACCTTTTGCTCACTGGAACACATGCTGATCAGATTTCAGCATTCAAACAAAATTTGCAGCAAACTTTTGATATGTCTGACTTGGGAGTTTTGTATTACTACTTGGGCATCCAGTTTATACATAATGCTCGAGGTATTGGGCTATCACAGTCAAGGAATATTGGGCAGCTTCTTGAGAAGTTTGGCTTACAGGATTGCAAGCCAGTTTGTACTCCCATGGAACCTGGACTGAAATTGTCATTACATGATGACAGTGATTTGTTTGATATACATACATATGCTCCTGCAGTTGGATGTCTTATCTATCTATGCAATACTAGGCCTGACATACCGTTTGCAGTTTCAGCTTTGAGCAGGTATATGCATTAGCCACGTATGTCACATTGGCAAGCTGTCAAGCGTGTTTTTCGCTACTTGCAGGGTACTCGTTCTCTTGGGTTACTTTATGCCAAGGGGGGACCACTGCAGTTACATGCTTACAGTGATTCTGATTGGGCTGGTGATGATTATGATACACGTCACTCCACTAGTGGCAATTGTTTCTTTCTTGGCTCTTCTTGCATTTCTTGGCTTAGCAAGAAATAATCCACTGTTGCGACATCGTCATGTGAAGCTGAATACAAGGCAGCTTTCACTACCACAGTTGAATGCGTATGGCTTAGACGCTTGCGAGCTGATTTGGATGTATCTGTTACTGAGCCTACTCCTTTGTTCACTGACAGTCAGAGTGCCATTGCAGTGGCACGGAACCCAGTGTTTCATGCTCGCACGAAACACATTGAGATTCACTATCACTTTGTCAGAGAGAGGCTACATGCAGGTGATATCAGCCTTGTCTATTGTCCTACCACCACTAATGTGACATACATCTTCACCAAAGCTCTTCCTTGTGACAAAATTGAAGCATTTCGCGATGCTTTAAATTTGATATCCTTTGGTGGCGGATGATCCTTGTACTCTTGATCACTCTTCACTCCAGGGGGGTTTGTTGGGTATTTGAGTCACGTCTCACTCTCACCTACGCTTATATGGGAGTGTCGGTGATCAGTAGGACACTGGGGCACTTTTTACTCTCGGTAGGAGAGGTTTTTTTCCCTAGACTTATGGTCTTATTGTCGTATGTACTTATGTACTTTTGTTACACACATTTTGGGCACTTAGTGTGTGTCGGGTGTGAACACCCCCTACAACCCTAAGGTTTAAGGGTTGTACTTTGTACTTTTTGGTTACACTCATTCATTTTATTTTCTCTTGGGTGTCGTGCTTCAACTCTGTCTCTCACTCTCACACTGTCTACTGAATCCCAGTTGTACCTTGATCCTCTGATCTCACAATGACAGTGCTGACGTGGACTGCAGGCGTTGGTCAGACGGTGTCGGGCGGGCTGCTGACGTGCCATAGGCAGGCAGCCACAAGCAGGTGGCGCTTTAGACAGGCAGTGCTGGAGTTGGCGTCGTGCCAGAGTCAGGCGGAGCTGGCGGAGCTTCCCAGCTAGATCAGGCGAGGTTGGCGACAGTTGGCGCTGGAGACAAGGAGCGCACCACAGGCAGACGAGTTGGAGGCAGACGACGCCTAGGCCTGCTGGCGACTCACGAGCGCCCTGTGCACACTGAGCAGACGCAGGGCTGAGGACACGCTTGGCTGAGATGGCGGCTCCTGCAAGTGCAATGGCAGCACGTAGGTACAGGGCGAAACTGACGGGGGATTGCAGACAGTGGGAGTTTCAGTCTGCTGACTGCAGACTGCTTTGATACCAAATGTGAGATGGAAGGATTGAGGTGCAGCTGAGAGTACAGTAGACAGTGTGAGAGTGAGAGGCAGAGTGAAGCACGACACCCAAGAGAATAGACTGAAAGAGTGTAACTAGAAAGTACAAAGTACAACCCTTAAACCTTAGGGTTGTAGGGGGTGTTCACACCCGACACACACTAAGTGCCCATAAGTGTGTAACATAAGCACATATGACAATAAGACTATAAGTCTGGGGGAAAAAACCTCTCCTACCGAGAGTAAAAAGTGCCCAGTGTCCTACTGATCACCGATACTCTCATATGAGCATAGGCGTAAGTGAGGCATGAGTCAAATACCCAACAGGGAGATTATAGGGAGTCTTACTGGTTGGCATAGCATGAATGTGCGGTGTCAGGAGACTTTCGGCGGAGAGAGACTTTCAGTACAGGCGACCTTAGGATAGCTCTGGACCTCCATCATCCACTCCCTTCACGGCCGATGGGATCAGGTGTAGGGCAAGTCCAGGGCTTGTCAGGAGCTCCAATGCCATTTCATGTGCACTTGGGGTGGCCAGGACCTATTTTTTGTGATAGAGGCAGGCAGTCCGAGATGGCGATACACCCCCCCTCCATGGCTTCTTGCCCCCATCCCCCAGACGGCCTTGAGAGGCTTGTATACATGATGTATTTGTGACTTTCATCAGCTCTAGGTAGTTTGTTGAGCATGAGCACTCCGTTGTTATCAGTTTTTTGAGTAATATAATCAGCCACATTGTATTTGCAAAAAAAAAAAAAGACAGAGGAGGCCAAAGCCATGCAACACTTGTGCCTTAATGAGCAGTTTTGGCAAAAAGTCCGTGCCGTTGTCATTGTCGTGACTCCCTTTTGTAGGGTATTACGTATGAATGATTGTGAGGGGTCCACCATGGGCCTTCTCGTTCACTTCTTTAGAGCGGCATTGGTGGAGGCACGTGCTTGTATAGTGATCATAGAGACACAGCGTGCACATGTTTTAGAGATAGCAGAGAGGAGATGGGCGTGGATGCATAAGTCCATCCATGGTTTTGCCACATTGGTACATCCAGCCTACAAGTCACCGGTGGTCATGGATGATAGAGAGTTCCGTTCGGACCAGCTTGCTTATTTGTCTTGTGTGGTCCATGTGGACCGCAATGCAGTGTTGGAGGAGCTAGGATGCTACGCAGATTAGAGAGGGCATGTGACTTTTGCTTCTCCCACTTTTTGGAGAAGAGTCATTCGTGAAGCCTTTATTTTGGTGGCAAAACTTTGGATACGCATTGGAGACCCTTCGGCGCTTAGCCATGAGGATCCTTACCTAGGATTGCTCTTCGGGTGCATGTGAGAGAAACGGGAGTGCCTATTCTCTCATTCACACAAAGATTCGTAATTGGCTTAGCACACGACAGTTAGAGGGGCTAGTCTATTGCCGCACTAAGCTACGCATGATGAGAGCTATGATGAGTATGGGTGGTCCGAAGCAGGTAAAATTTAAACACTTAACCATAACATTTAAATTTTAAAAATTGTTTTTTAAATTTTCAAACTTTGAACTTTGAAGTTTATACTTTTAGACTTTAGCATTTACAATGATCAATCTTACGTGCAACAGTGCATTGTGTAGGTGAATGTTGATACATTCAAATTGATGGGTGACACTCTTCCGAGTATACATAAGGAGGTGGACGAGGAGGAGGAGATTTTTGCAAAGCTCTATAGAGAGGTTATAGCAGCAGATACTCGTAACACTCACAGTCAGCGTGCTTGTGGGCGAGGAGTTCGAGTAGGTGGTAGCAGGGGCATGGTCATTCGACACCCTCCATCATCAAGGAGGGGTGGTTCGAGCGGCTTGCAGACACATGTACGGAGAGGCTCTAGTAGGTCACATCCTGTGCCTCCTCATGATGACATCCCCCCCTTGCCTACACAGCCACCACCTAGGGAGCCATCATTTGATGATGGTGGTAACCTCATCAGTGAGGATGAGTATGAGTGTGTCTCATCATCGGATGCCGAGGAGTCATCTTTAGACTCTCTTGATGAGCACTCGGATGGTTTTGATGATGATGATAAGGATGATAGTGATGCCTCATCATAGTTTCATATGACATAGGTCTCTCGTTTTTTTTTGTATCAGATATACTAGACTGTAGTTGTATCGCATGTTTTGCGCAGCCCATGCGACCGGGATGGTCACTTCATGACACAGGTATTCATCTTATTCTGTAATGAAATGGCTATTTCCACTTTAAACATGTATTCTATGATCTATCATTTAATGATTTATGATTTTTATTATTTAAAAAATCATCTTAAATTTTTTTCCTACTAATATCATACCGTACCTTATAAAATCATAAGGTACCATTTAGTACTGTATTTTATCATACCGTACCGTATCGTACCTTTCGTACCTGACAACTATGGGTCAATGACCTTGAGGATGCAAATAAGATCCATCAGATATGTTTCCATGGTATCAACCATGAGTCACTGATGGTCTATGGTTTCTCTGCAGTGGGCAACTCAGATATGCCAAATGATCTCTGAGGATGTGGATAAAATCTGGCCAAATATGTCTCACAAATCCTCTGGTGAGGAATGCTGGTGGGCTTTGGTTGCGAGCTTTTGAGACATGCTCAGCAATTAGACCACTCTGGGTATCATATCTGTGTAGGCAGGGCACTTGATTATGCTTACCCAAAGATCTCAAAATTGCAAATTCATAACTTTCTCTTCTGTTGCTTACGATTGTAAATGGTGTAGTTGATGTGATTCTGTTCTCACAGCCAAGCCCATTAGAAGTTACCTTAAATTATCTCAGAGTTCAGTAGTGTTGAGCATGGCCACTTAAATTGTGACCAAAGTAACATTGTGGATAGCATCTAGTGTCATGAGTGGACATACAACAAAGTAAACAGAAGTTGAATTGAAATCTGACAGGTTGCTGCATGCATTCACATGTATTAGTATATTGCATCATACTGAGTACCATGCTGCATTTCAGATATGATACATGGAGGTGACCTTGCATTGACATAATTGTGCTCTCATTGATTGTACATTTCCAATTATAAGCTGTAAAAGAAGATGGCCACGAAACATGCTGAAGTGTGTACATAAGAAGGAAATGGCTGAAAGTTGGGAAAGTGCATGTGCTAAGCATTGGCTTAGAAAGGCAAATAGGTTAAGAAAAGAGCTAGAGCAGGACCAACGATAGTGAGCCTTTGAAGGCTACACTTTGTCTTAATTATGTTTCTTTAACATGGCAGTTTCAGGACTCCATCTTTGCTTGGTTATGCCTTGTTTGAATTCCTTTATTCTTTCATTGGAGAAGGATGTGAGAAACTCAAAAACATATATACTTTGCTTGATAATCAAGTTCTCTGAAATCACTTTGTTTGTAGGTGCTCAATGGCCTGCTGAGCAGAGAGAATGCTAAATCATCAAGAGCAATCCCTATTGGCATTATTCCTGCTGGATCTGACAACTCTCTAATTTGGACAGTAATGGGGATCAAGGACCCATCCTCTGCTGCCATTGCTATAGTAAAGGTTGGTCTCTTTCTCTTTTTTCATATAGGGGTGGTGCGAATGATATCCATGCATGGAGCAGGCCACCTCTCTGATAACTCCCTCTCCTCCCCCCACCCCCTAGCCAGCCCCTCTCTCTTTTCATGAACGTAACTGTTTTAATTACCAAAACAGCAAAATACAAAACTCATGAGTGCAACATGATTACACATCAAAGGTCTTTATGACCAACAAGGGAACTGAAGTGATATCAATGTGTGACGAAAGCAAGTCCTATCTACGAAGAACATCTACTAGCTCAATGTATGTCCATCTTCCAATGAAAGAAGCAGAATAAAAAATAAATGCATTCTGCATAGTCCATATGTGCTAAAAGTCCTGGAAGGGGATGCCCTTTGGGGGACTTGATGCTTAATGGTCGGGTGTGTTTAGGCAATGCCTTGGTAAATTAGGTATACCACTTGCTTATACGAGAGGACTAGCTGGCTAGCAAGCGCAACCACACTTCGGGTCTTAAAAAAGGTAGTACCTGGTGGAAATCTATGGCGATGGTGGCTGGCTTAATAAAACTCCCTTTCAATACAAAGTCTTTCTCTAGCGAATGTTGGTTGGCACTTTACCCCTTGATTCTGCACTCTCATGCCATGGTATTTTGAATGGATGTTGCTTCTTTTGTGCAACATGCAAAGGAACTTCTCATCATCGTTTTTGTCTTGTCCAATGGTGAGGAGAGTTTGGTCTCTATTGTTTGCTATCAGGTCTCGAGTGGTAGGCCATTCAGTGTCTCCCAAGGCCTTGGATTTTGGACAGCCCAACTTCTCAAATCGTGTGCAGCCTGATATGAAAATTCTTTCCCATTTCTTGCAATGATTCAAAGGAGGAAAAAGCTGCAAAGTCCATAGGGAGGTTGAAATGGTGCCCTTGACGATAACCTCTGGGAACATGATAAACCTGCTGAACTATCCTACCTATCACTTGTAGGTAAGAGTGTATCAGCAGCAGTGATCAGCCCTAGTCATTCCTTTCTATTAAGCATTGACCTCTATTGTTGTTTGCCTTTCCAAGAAGAAAGCTTCGAAACAGGCAACAATTCAGCTCTCAAGGAGTTTACCTGTTCACAATGTGGAGGGGGATGCCAAGTGGATTCCCAAGAATGGGCCAAATGATTCAAGAGCATAGAAGATTTAAGGTGAATGGACTGTTTAGCATTCACTACATGCCACCATGAAGCAAGAATCCTAGTGTTCCCATGCATAAGACCCTAGTCTTCAAGGAAAAGTATGGCAATGAAAGTCTAGGGCTGTTGTCCCTCATACAAAGCTTGAAACAGAGACCAATGAAGAGCAATCATATGTGTCTTGAGGTCCAAAACAGCCCCACCACCCATTCTTTTCGGAGTGCAAACATGATTTCAAGAGATCCAAGAAATGTCCAAGCATGTGGAATCCTTCTTCTAGAGCAAGAACCAAGTAGGCTGAATGATTTCTCTCATGTGAGATTTTGACCAAGGAAGTAAAAGTAAATGATAGGTGGTTGTGGATACAAGAGGGGTGGCTGACCTACCACCATCTATAGGCTAGTTGCATACTATACCCATGTATCATTAGACGTAATGGGTGTGGCCAGACAATGCTCTATTAGAAGTCCCCAAGCCTCTCTAGAGTCCTGGCTCAAGATCAGCGGGTACAATTCTCTATCCAACTTAACTAAGAAAGCCTCTTCTTTCATTGTATGTATCAAGTGCTCTGCAACAAAGCCATCATGGTGGTGTGGCTTACCTGTCTGAAGCCTACATTTAGCATGTTGGAAAATGACAGCCAACTATGGAGGAGAGAAAAGAGAGACAATGAGAGTGTGCTAAAGCAAAAGAGTAGAGTATACTTGTTGAACTGAAAGAATGAGAATTAAGGGTACAAGATAGGTCTAAGAAAGACTTGGCTCTAACTCAACTAGAGTTAACTGACTATAACTCTAACTAGAATAGTGGTGTATAGTTGTCAAGTATGAAAGATACGATACGGTACTATACGATAAAATACGGTACTAATTGGTACCTTATGATTTTATAAATTACGGTACGATATTAGTATAAAAGAAAAAAAATGAAAACTTGGTTATTTTGGATTATAGATAGTAGAACACATGTTTAGAGCTAAAATTGCAATGTCACTTGAGTTAATAGGATGAATACATGAGTGTAACAAGGTAAAACCTCATGCACAACATGCGCAACCCGCTACTAGAAGACAGATGGGAGTATATACGTAATACAATATATAACAAAGCAAAGTGTAGGGTGGATGAACAAAGAGGCTCTTCATTCTTGTGTGTGTGTGTGTGTGTGTGTGTGTGTGAGAGAGAGAGAGAGAGAGAGAGAGAGAAAGAAAGAAAGATATATTAACATCTACATAAGGCCAATGTGGCCTATGAGAGAAAATCCAGAGTACATCCATGTCTAATGTCATCTCATGAGTAAGGTAAAGATAACATTACAAATAAGTGGGTGGCCTATGAAACAATATTGAAAATAACTATACGATGGGACTATACTAGGGTTGAACCATATGTAATGTTGTTCCATCTAGAAAAGAAAAAGGAAAGGAAAGGAGAACCGGATCTGATAGAATCATGTACAAAAGTGTGGTGGAGACTATGGGCTGTAGCTGATCTCAAGATTTGCACATGATCTTAGCTATGATGCGGTCCCTAGCTGCTTCAGTGATATGCCTGGTGGTGACTCTTCGGTGTCTCATGATAATGGCTCTAATTTGACTGTGGTGTGGCCTCCTCGAATGTAGTCCTGGTAGACAGGGTCGTTGTGTTGGACAAAGGGAAATGACTCTATCCAATGTGACTCCACGGTGTGGCTTGTAAGGTGTCTGGTAGGGTGGCTTTGTCTCTACTAGGTTGGTAGTGTTAGTAGGGTGGGCTATGTAGAAGAAGTCTGTCACTGCTCTGTGTGTGTGTCGCTTTGGGTGAGCTGGCCTCCTGTCTCACAGTAGTGCAGTTTGATGCCTCTCAAGCTCTAGGAGGAAAAGACCTAGGCATCTCTAGTCCTCGTACTCCATGACGAGATGAATGGGTCCAAATCCATCACCGAAGAGGTAGTGGTACCGTCCTCATATGTGATAGTATACTGTGCATGTGCATATGTAGTGCTCCTCCATCATAGGCTCTCGACCACAAAGCTAGCAAGTCCTATCCTCTGCTAGGGTATTTGTCCATCGGCCTATCTCCATCTAAAGCCTATGTGAGGAGGTCAAATCTGTTCGATAGCAACCTGTACGCTATGGGAGATATGGGTGTCCATATATGCTGGCCGAATAGTGAAACCGTCATCAGAGAGACACAAGAAATGACTCTTGTAGAACTCCATCCTCGATCCTACAGGGAGTGTTGGATGGATCCATGTCCTTACTATCTCAATCCTCAAGATATCAACTTTGATCACCTGGTTCAACTCTGATTGGCTGAGAGAAAGTGTAGGGCAATCAATGATATAATCCAAAGGTGGAAGACGGTCAATATCCAAACCATGTGGGCTCATCCAAATAGCCATTTGTGAAAACCAACAGTTCTTCTCTCCCCCTACTGCTAGTTGTCTAGATGAGGTTAGTGCCAATCTAGAGTATCTATGGCATGGAAGTTTCGATAGTCTGTGCCAAAAGGTCATTTCCCTGAAGAGTGCCTCCATAACTATAGGTGTTGCCCCTAGCTCTGCTCTAATAATGGGATGTGAAGTGGAGGGCTTACTCCTAATCATGCATGCTATCATTATGATCAATGGCCTTTCCATGCTATCCCAACCATCATAATAATCCCTCTTTACTCCAATCTGAGTAGTGAGTTGGCTAAGACGCTTGGGTACAAGCTGCAACTCCATATCTCTGCTCCATATAGTAATGTAGGTGTGACTATGGTGTCAAATAACCAGTCTAATGCGGGGCTCCTAGAACTGTATGTGAGCACATTGACTCTTGAGTGCCCCTAGTGCTGCGTATCCACGTATGAGACGTGCCTCTAATGCCCCCTCTCAACGAAAAACGTGGGCTAGAGAAGGTGACTCCCAAATAGACATATTCCCTCACATGCTTCACTATGTCTTCCCCAAATCTGGACTGGTACATAGATCTAGTCACCCATGCTGCTAAAGTATTGAAAACCATGGTTTTGGTCTTCCCAAGGTTCACTGTGAGGTCTTTATCTCCACAGAAGATATACAAAGCATCTAGATGGCACTACAATCCCTCCAATGAATCTGAAATGAGAACAATATCATCTGCATACAGTAATATCGGTATCAACACCCCTGCCAAGCTGGCTCATGCTCCTCCTCAATCTATGTAATTAGACACTTTATCTATGTATAGACCAAACAATGTGGGTGAAAGTGGACATCCTTGTTTCACTCCTATGGTGCTGTCAATCCTCTCTGATAGCCCCCCAGGTGCTTGTACATGACCTGTCACTGCCTCATATAATGCATAGACACCCCATCGTATACCCTCTGGTACTCCAATGTCCTGCAATCTCTGCATGATGCATGTATGAGGCATTGTATCAAAAGCTTTGCGAAAGTCTACAAAGCAACAATAGATCCTCTTGTCTTGGGCTTGAGCCTCCTCAATAATGGCTCTAAGTGTGAGAATATGGTCTAGCGTGGTATATCCTCGTCTCAAACCTGCCTCTCCTTGTGCTCTCTTGCCTTGCATTTCAGTCCACTCACTGAGTTCATGCTCCAATATAGATCCATATATCTTGGCCAAAGTATGACCGATCATGATAGTCATGTAGTTGCTAGGAATCAGGGGATCACCACTTTTAAATAGCGGGATTATAGTATTGTCTAACCAACTCATAGGGAAACCTTCACATACTGCTCTATTGAACATATGTGCTAATATGGGTGCTAATATGTCACAAGCATGTGAGAAATATTCTGCTACTAGTCCATCCTCATCCTATGCCCTCCCATTTTATAATCTATAAAGTACATCCCTAACCATTTTCCATGTGAAGAAAGACCACTGTGTTGGCCTACAAGCTTGTGGGGGCTGCATAGGTGGCTATCCTAGCAAGTCATACAGCTGGTTTCCATAGTCAAGCCAAGCATCTGGTGATGTAATCTGTATGGGGGGACTATCTTTCATGAAACATCCTCCATGCGCTCTTGCTATCCCGCCCCAAAAATAGCTGATATATCTCTGCTTCTGCTTTCGCTAAGTAGTCTTGTTTTTTCTTCTGCACAAGGCGTTTGAAGAACGCCTTTGTTTGGCGATGTGTCCGAGTGCTTACCTCCAGTTTCTCTGTTAAAATATTGAGAATGCATACTATGGAGGATCACTGATGAGCAAATAGACAATCATAATGAGGCAGAAGCATTGACAAAGAAGAATAACTAATATTATCCAAGCATAATGCAAGTACAACTAAATGATAATGACTGATGGAATGAGTGTGGGGATGAGTGCCTTTTATAGGCTTATAGTAGGTGGTATTGGTAGGTGGAAAAAGGTTGAAAGGGACCATGGTAATCATCAACTCTGATTTTAATAAACCATGCATACATGACCTAGTTTAAGGCTTTATTTGTAGTATGTTTCTTTGCCTTGTTTGTTGCGTACAAAGAGGCTATGGTGGATGTGATTGCACATTTCTCAACACCCCTTCTCAATCACAACCAAGAAAGACACTGAGTATACAGAGGCTGTCATGAGTAGAACCTTGCTAAGTGTAGACATGGAAAAAACCAACCATACAAAGCTAGAGGCTATTACAAGGCCTCACTAAGTGTGTAGAGGCTATAATATGCAGAGGTTACATGAGGAGTATAGGAGCTTATGGTGGGAAGATTAGGCAAGTCCACATTTTAAACTTAAAAAAGTCTATCAGAAAATGAGCTACAAAAGAGGGACTGGTGAGTCCCATCCTTTTGTTCTTGGGTTTCTTCATCATCTTCTTCTTCATTGTTGTCTTCATCTTCTTTGACCATAGCAAGATATGCTCTTTGAGACTTTTTCTTAGCATAGCAAAATTTCTCAATATGCCCAGTTTTCTTACAGAAGTCACAGACTCTACTTTTCTTCCCTTTCACATAGAGGAGTTGTTGGTCTCCTCTTGGGATGCTTGTTTCTCCCTTGTTCTTGATCTTCTTTTCCTCTTCCAAGAGAGAGGCTTTGATGTCCACAAGTTTCGGCTTTGGCATGTTGATTAATGTGGTAGACACATTATTAAACTCATGTGGAAGACTCTTGAGAAGCTCTCCAATGCAAATGTCTTCATCCATCTTCAAGTTGATTCTTGCAAGTTGTGTCAACAGGCTTTCCATATAATTCAAATGAGTTGCAAGTAAGGTATTACTTTGCATGTCAAGCCTAAAAAATTAAATCAATAAGCCATATTTGGAGGATTTTGAATGAGCTCCAAAATAGGGTTTCTAATCGATCCCATGTCATGTGAGAGGTTTCACAATTATCAACATGATGAATGTAACTATCATCAAGTTCGAGCTTGATAATAGCTTGAGCCTTATCATCATTTTTATCCCATACGACTGAAAGTGCAGCTTTCCTTCGTTTCTTCTCTTGACCACTTGTGATTTACCACAAGCCTTTCTTCATTAGGAGCAGTTTAATCCTAGTTTGCCATGTATAGAATCCGACACCATTGAATTGGGATGTCGGTGAATCCTTACCCATGTTGAGATTGCAAGATCAGCAGCAAATTAGCTCCAAAAAATTCAAATTTTAGTTGAGTACAAGTGCCAAGAAGCACTAGGTGATTAGTATCAAGAGATACTAGGTGATTTGGTGACTAGTTTTTCCTTTGAACTTGGGATTTTCAAGATCTTGCAAGTCTGAGTCCTCCCCTCCTTGATTTGATGCTAGAGTTGCAAAAAAAAACTGACAGTAGTCCGGTAAGTGTTGAATTTGAGTGTATCAAAGGACACAAGAGGATTAGTGTTATGATGAGCAAATAGACAATCATAATGAGGCAGAAGCATTGACAAAGAAGAACAACTAATATTATCCAAGCATAATGCAAGTACAACTGAATGATAATGACTGATGGAATGAGTGTGGGGATGAGTGCCTTTTATAGGCTTACAGTAGGTGGTATTGGTAGGTGGAAAGAGGTGGAAAGGGACCATGGTAATCACCAATTGTGGTTTTAATAAACCATGCATATATGACCTAGTCTAAGGCTTTATTTGTAGTATGTTTCTTTGCCTTGTTTGTTCCATACAAAGAGGCTATGGTGGATGTGATTGCACATTTCTCAACACTCTTTGTAAGCGAGCTCGGGTGACTCTAGACTCATCATCATACCAGCTATTTTGGGGAGCAGTAGATCGTGTGGGTCTACATCGGGGCAAGGTGTGTGGGAATGCATACATGGCTGATCCATGTATGGACTTTGAGAGAGAGAGAGAGAGAGAGAGAGAGAGAGAGAGAGAGAGAGTTATATTAACGCCACATATGAAGATCTTGTTTCACTTTCTTAGATATTAGGGCTGTTGGCATAACTGGACCATTCGGAATGCTTTTATTTTTGACTCCGCCTCTAATGTTCAGGGGCACATGGCCAGGCTTAAAGGTCTCTTACTCTGGCAGATAGATCTTATTCGGCTCTCTGACTTGCTCCCTCGGGAGGACTTACTTCCTGGCATATGGCAATTTCCGCTGCATCTTGGCCATGACTTTTTGTAACTCTTGAGTGGTCTACTTCTTGTAGTGAGAGAGAGAGTTCTTACACGCGATGGCGTAGAGCCACCGTGTATCTTGTAATCATGTAAACTTGTACTTTTTTCGTAATTCATACAATTATCTTTTACGAAAAAAAAGAGAGTTATATTAACGTCTACAACAGGCCAAGTTGGCCTATGAGACCAAAAGGTTACATACAAAATGTCTCGGAAGTTTTCTAAGTCCCAATAAAGCTACTATCTAGTGTTATGGTGAACTAGGTGAGTAGGTACAAAATGGTATACAGACTCCATACAATCTAGATACACTGTAAATGCAGTGTGGAACTACTCATGGAGTGTGGTCATCTTAAGATGTTCCGCATGGGCTTGTCTAGCATGGAGAGGTTGAAGCGGCGGGGTATGGCTCCCCGGTGGCGTTGTAGTATCCACTGTATTTGTAGGTGATGTCTCTTGTGGGGGCGTGGGCCTATCGGGTGTGACCAAAACGTTACATACAAAATGTCTCGGAAACTTTTCAGGTCCTAGTAAAGCTACCATCTAATGCTATGATAAACTAATTGAGTAGGTACAAAAATGGTATATAGGTTGGGTATAATTCATATGTGTTCCAAGTATGGTGCGGAAGTGCTCATGAAGCTTGGTCATCCTAAAATGTCCCGAATGGGAGCAGTTCCACTTTTTAGGCCTGAAAGGTGCATTATCGAACATCGAGAGGCTGAATTGGCAGGGCAGGGCCCTTTGGTGGCGGGGTAGTATCCCTTGTATCCTGCAGGGGCGGTTGGGCGTGGGCGTGGGGCTTTGTTTCTTACCGTGGCTGTGGCTAGGGTGGTTCCCCACGGCTGGGAGGTCAGTGGGGCTGGTGGGGGCTCAAGGGTGGGAATGGTAGTTGGCTCTCGGTAGAATTCTATGAGCAAGCGTTGGGCGGCTCCCTATCCCAGCAGTTTGGAAAGAGAGAGAGAGAGAGAGAGAGGGGGGGGGGGGGATGATGCACTTGGAATTGCATATTTGTCTTGGAAGTTGGGAGAGAGAGAGAGAGAGGCTTGAAATTATGATAATAAACATAAGGCTTAGGAGTAGGAAGATATTGTGTGGTCTGTCTTCATAGGCCAAAAATAGCTTGTATTTTGGTACGAATTTGTAGAAATATGTACCGTACAGTACGGTACAAATTGTACGGAACGAATTAGTCCGTACGTAGTACTAATGCAACTATGGAGTGGTGACACAACTTATAACTTTAGTTGTTTTTACACTAAGAACTGAAAAAGAAACTAAAGACTAAAACATTGGGCACTGCCCATAGAGTTGGCAAATTCTAACTAAGCCTCTTAGTCCATGCTCTTTGTGAAGAAAGTAGATATCTAGAGGCAAGGTGCTGCTAGGTTGAGGAGGGGAGACTGACCTACCGCGGTGCATAGGCTGGTTGCATACTACCACCATGTATCATGAGATGTAATGGGTGTGGCTGGACAATGCTCTATGTGAAGTCGCCAAGCCTTTCTATAGTCTTGGCTCAAGAACAATCGGTATAAGTCTTTCTCCAACTGAGCTAAAAAATCTATTTCTTTTACCATATGTATCAAGTGCTCTGCTACAAAGCCATCACGATCCTATGACTTGTTCGCAACCTGTATTTAACCTCTTGAACCATGCCCTCTGCGAAGACAGTAGATGTCTAGTGGCAAGGTGCCGCTGGGTTGCAGAGGGGAGGCTGATCTGCCAACATGTATAGGCTGGTTGCATACAACCATCATGGATCATGAGATGTAATGGGTGTGGCTGGACAATTCTCTATGTGAAGTCCCCAACCCTCTCTATAGTCTTGGCTCAAGAACAATTGTACAAATATCTCGCCAACTGAGCTTAAAAAGCTATCTTCTTTCACTGTATGAAGCATCTGAAGAGTATTTGTGTCTGTCTGTGAGCAGTGGATCCAAGTTTCACCTCTGTGTAGACAAACTCTAGTCTTGAGACACTCATCATCATGGAACTGTTCCAAGACATCAACTTAGAGAAAGCTCTCTGCATTGGCTGTGAGTGTGGAAAAGCTGCACCTGCTGCTGCATGGAAAGCCTCAATATACTGTTGTGCAAGCTCAAATAATGGAATGTGGGCTTCAGCATCATATTTAACCAAAGATCTCCCTTGAGTAGAAACTAGATACCCCTGGTCTCTCTTGAGAAGTAATAGCTCGGTGTTGATAAGCCATATGGGGTATCTGTCCTCAGTGAATTGGAAGCCCTCTATGAGTGAATAGTATAGTACTCTGCAGCCCCAATGGAGTGCAATGAGACTGAGATCCTGGGTATGTGGCATATTGTAAAATTTTTATAGTCACAAGTGAGTCATTTTTGGACTCAAGGATTGCAGGGACAGTAGCTACTTTCTGTCCCATGTCCCATTCCATGTGACTGTTACAAGTGACGGCAATTCCTCCATGCTCCCCGTCTCGTGTTTCATCCCATGTATATGAGTGCAAGACTTTGTACAGCATATTGTAAATACTGTGTGTTTAAACATTATTTTCTATATAGTTTTGCCTCATTTGTCTTACATGGTAAGTTAAGAAACAAGATCGTGCTTATTGTTTGGAACTTCTTTGATGGTCGTAATATGGTCTGTTCAACTGGGCAGGGAGATTTGATATCTACAGATATCTTTGCTGTAGAATGGACAAAAACTGGGGATCTGCATATGGGACACACAGTTGCATACTACGGCTTTATGAGTGATGGTACTGTGCCCTTAACAATCCTTGCACCAGTTTCACCTTGTTTATATTTGTGCATCACGTCTTTATGCATGCATGTCCTTTCAGAATAATAAATCTGGTATTTTAGGGGTCAGCTGTTACTGCATCTTTGTGAAAAGCTGCAAAGTTTAATCTACAGATTGGTGCAATTGGCTAAATGATGTATTTAGTTTAAAAAGCTTATTTTAGATAGTGATCTGATGCAGTGCTTGTGTGGGCTGGTATTATATGCAACTATCTCTGTTCATTAGAACAACTATAACACATTCCTGGGCACAGTGCTTCAAATGTTTGTGTTATACAAAGGAAAACCATATGATCTTGCATGATGCACCTAATTCAAACCGAACTGGACGAAATCATGAGCTCCTGTTTAATAGTACTGTAACAATGAGTATCAACACAGGTCACGAGTATGGGTCAAGGCCATCCAGATCAGCATCACTGAGGTCCTAAAGAAGTCATAGGCAAACATGCTAAGCATTCATATAGAAGGGTTGCAAATCTCCAGTGCAACATAGTGCACACAGGTACAAGGAAAAGTTATGGAATGTAACCTTGATAACCACATTAAACATTTGCATAAGAGGTAGTTTTGCAGGCCTTGATAAACCAGCTGCAGGACCAAAAAAAAAAAAGATGAAAGAAAAAACTTTCTTAAAGATCGCTAGATGAGGGATGCTTGCAGCATAACCTTACAAACCAGTGTGTGCCAGCCTTGAAAGGAAAAGGGAAATTGAGACACAATTAGCTTTTAGGTTTATTCAGGTTAAGGAAGACAACCCAATATTCAAGGTAGACCTTGAGAAGGCCAAGCATGCCATCAATGAGTATGGACTGTGAAGTGAAGTCAGTGGTATATGTAACAAGCAGGCAATGATTATTGATACTAAGCATATTGAAGCTGCTGGAGATTAGTTAGTGCAGAGAAATAGCAAGATATATATTAGAACTGGTAGAATTGTCCATTAAACAAAAGAGGAGCATCCTTGAATAAAATTTTGGAGAGCAGAACACGACACCACTGAAATTTATACTTATCTGTAATAAATAAATTTGAATTAGGAAGCCTTTTCACGAGAAACAATCCAAGCTTCATAATGCAAAAATGTACCAAGGAGCTTGTCTCATTGTCATGAAGTAGCAAAATGAAAATGCATTATGCCTGAATTTATGCTGCTAGAGACATCAAGAATTGTACATTGTATGTAGGAGTTTAATAGTCAGAGCACATGTTTGTGATGGAATGTGAGGGCAGACTCAGTGTTCAATTGGACTTACATACTAAATCTAGGACTTGTGAACGTTATTTTGACATATAGGAGGCAGCACCTAAGAGTCATAGCATGCATCAATCAAGTTTGATTTACCTGAGCTAGGATTGAGTTTATGTGGCAAGGGGCTTTGGACTGCCAGTATGGTTCCCAGCTCAGGTATCGGTTCAATTGGAAACCCTATGATTGGATTGTGAATTTTGGTATGCCCTCTCCACTTTTTCCAATGATGGATCTAAGATCATGAATGACCCTACCGATTAGCAGAATTGTAGTATTGGTATCAGAACCATGTCATAGTATTGTATCCTAGCCAAATTTCTGATTAGCTTTGGGTGGTGGCTACATGTGTTTTATATTGCTGACTCTGTTGACTTTGTAGGATAAAGGATTGTTCTGGCATGTGACTATCCCTGTTAGTACAGCGACTCAAAGTATCTATACAGAATGGATCTATAGCTTTCACAGAAGGTTTTTGGGGCAGGCCCTCTATAGCTTTCATGGAAGGCTTTTGGGGGCGGATCCTCAATTTGAGGCAATTAGGATATGTTAATTCTTAATAGCATTGAATTGGGCTCTTCCTCATCAAGTTGGAGACAGCGAGATCACATTCTAAGATAAAAACAAGGGGCTAGTTAGACACACAGGATAAAGACAAGGGGCTAGTTAGACACACTAGTTAGCACAATGTTACTGACTTCTGTACAGCAGTAGTAACCTAAAGCACAATTGATTAGGAGGCATTTGGACCCATAGAAATGGCTGCTAGATCTCGTCGCAGGCCCCTCTCCTTCTCCCAGCACTACTATCAAGCATGGAGGGCTACCTCCTGAAAAATCTTGCTTGACTCTTCGAGAGCATGTGCTACATATTTTGCAAACCCTCCATCCTGCATCTATTCCGTGGTCCAGAGTTTTCTGATCTGTGTCCTCATGCTCCTAGGTTGCATCCGAGATCAGACATGAGCACAGGGGTCAAGGGCTGAAGTAGGAGCATCTAGGGAGGGGAGGACTGGAGCATGATCTAATAAGATGGTCCCTGCAGCTGTCCAACATGCCCTCCCCTTGGGCTGCCCCACTCCCCCACGTAAAACCTATCCAACCGCTCGAAAATGAAGGCATCCCCTGCTCCTCCTCCACTATGCTCCATGAAATCCAAAAGATGCCTGCATGCAAGGAGTCCTCTCATCATGACATAAAATGAATTAGCTTGGTAAGATCGTTCAAGGTGATAGCAATCCCAAGGCAGAAGCGACAAAAAATAGGGGAGCATGGGTAACATGATGGTTTGGGAAACTTTAAGGCGAATATGGAATGGCCAGGCATGGGATTTCCAATAGACAAACTTATGGCTGAATATCGACATCCAAGGTATACCCTAAGTGTTTGGTGACCTTGCCACGGGCCATTACCACACCCTACCATCCCAAGGACTGGAAGTTTGATTCAGTGCAGCTGATAAGGAAGGATTTTGAAGCATTAATGTGGAGTCTAGACACCTGCCCAAAAAGGTTACAAGTATCCAATACCTTAGATCATCCCAGTCTGCTTTCAGGATCACGAAAGTATCATCTGTGAATGATTGCCAACAAAACAATGACCAAAAGGAAGGGATAAATCAATCAACTATCCAGTGACCACTAGATGGGATAACATTGTGAGGACCGGGTGGGTTGCCAAGGCAAAAAATAGAGGACTCAAAGGGCAGTCCTGTCTGATTGAGCATGCAAGAGCAAAGGGTTCAGTGACACCACCATTCAATACAACCCATGAATAAACATCAGAATTGACAATGTATATCAAACGAGACATTTGCGGGCCATGCCATCTTATCTGCTGTGTTTTGCTGACTAGCATCATCAACTGTTTCCCATGTCATCAACCACTGCTACGTTTGCTGTCTACTCCACTGTGCAGCTTCCTCACACATTGATTCAATCTTCCTAAGCTACATTTGCTACTGCTCAATGTCTCCAAAGACTACCTACTATGTTTCTGGATACATCAAAGTATGACATACTCTTCAACTCATACTCTCTGCCCCGGTCCTTGAGACAGGAGTTCAAGTTTCAATATTCACCTTGCATAGTGTGTTTGTTGCATTGAGAATTGTATTTATTCATCTTCTATGCTCATTGTCTTTGTGTTACTCTAACCCTAACTATGTTTTTTTATGAGTTTGTGCATTTGTTGTACGATTGTGTTTGTCTTTTGTAGTTGACCATTTCTTTACATGGTATCGAAGCTAGGTAGTCATTGAAAAAAACCTAGGTCCTTGATCGGAAAGCCCATCTTAAGAAATAGAAACAACAAAGGGAAGATGACATCAAACACTTTCATATCAACTCAATCTCCAAAGCAGCATATGCCGAGAACTAAGCAGGAGTGTGTTTCATAGCCTACCCTGCAATGTTCCAACACAGGTGGAGATACTTCTGACTACCTTGGAGAAACTAGACCATATCCTATTATCGGATAAGGAGCTTAACCTAATCATTGCTTATAAAGCAAAGAAGATTGAAGAGCTTGATAAAAGAATTGCACTTTGAAAACACCTACTCAATGAAGGTTTTATGATTCTTTCTATTTAGATGTTGCACATAAAACTAATGATGTTGTAGGGCCGTCAAGACCTCCATCAGAGATGGGTCCCTCTATTGGAGAAAGAGATCTAGAATATATCCTTTTCTTTCAAACTCATCACTCGAGTGCAAAGTACACAAGTTATTACTTATGTTCCTTCTTCTTCTTTTACTTCTACTCTGCAACATTTTGGTCAAGAGCATGAGGAAGATAGAGTTCAATATGTTGACCATGAAAAAGGCTGATAAAGGACCAATTCTTATATATTAGCACATGTAGAGGGAATTATAAGAAAAAGTTAGGTAACTTTTCTTCCACTTCTTTGAATTATACTTCTCATAGTCAAAATGATTTTGATATTTCATCTTCATTGCATTTCCTATCTTCATCTTCATTTCAATTTCCATCATTAAATCAATAAAATCAATTTACACATCTACATCATTTACACCTCAATTTCACAATCCACCCACTTCTTCCGATGATGTGTCTCACTTACCATACACACCATTTACTTTCCACTTTTAGATACCTCATATCACATCACACACCACATCAAGGGGGTTCTTCAAACATAGGCATAGCATTTAGAATCTCTACACCTTCACTTCTAGGTAGTGCTCATATACCTATGGTGGAGGTTCATCCTCCATCTTACGCACCTTTGGGATATTCATAGCATGGGATGCCTACCCAAGCTTCCTCAAGTGTGAACTAGTTGATACCACAGTTTGCTAGCATGGCAATTCCTAGTGGACCATTTGGTTATTCCGTTGTGCCTCAACTGACAGTTGCGTAAGGTTTGAGAATCCCCATGCCTTCTCCATAGGTACTATAGGGTCCTTGCAACATATTCCTACCCACCCACCCTATCCCCTCTCTATCCCTCTTATCCATCTTACTCTTCTTTCCAAATACTTCACAGTTGGTTCTCCTCATTAGCCAAGCATACTTTTATTGACAAGACTCCTTTTAATAGATCTAACTATACCACTTTGTCAAATTTGATGAGACATGTTTCAAATTCTTCGAACTTGTGGGGCCTTGTTGAGGGGTTGGAACCCCAACCAAACCTGTGCCTTGTTCCACCAGAGGTTGTTGGATCATGGAAGGCAATAAATGCCCTCCATTATAGTCAAGTTGATGCAAGGTCACCTCCCTGAATTTCACTTATAGCTTTAGCACTTCAACATAGCATCAAAGTGATGGGGATAGTCGATTGTCCACTATGCAGCTCGAGATAAAACCTATTGTATAAACCTCAACTATGAGCTTCAAAATTTAAAAATCACAGACCGGGATGACCTTAAGGTCAAGCTGGCTAGATATGGGTGATTTCTTGCTGAATTCTCCACTACTGGGGCTCCTAAGTCCCCTAATGGCTAGGTTACCTTGTTCTTAAACAAATTACCTAGAAAATACTTCCATTTTGTGCAACAAGTAATCTCACATCTCGCCATGCCTACGATCTATGAATTCGAGTATTGACTATTGTATTACACTAAGTTATTTGATTAGTTTCATTGTGCATCCTCCCACAGTTGTCACGTCTGATGGCGTCCGATTAGTATCGTCCGATACTAGTACGGTACTAATCGAAGTAATAAATCCTGGACCTATGTCTGATGTCATGTCCAATGAAAAAAATTATACATATAAATTTAATACCTGAACTGAATGTTGGGACTCAAAGTAATACACTTTAAACATGTAGAGACTTTATACTAGAAGTTTACATATTAAGAGCTTGAGGATAGAGAGGATGGCCAATGGAGAGCTTGAAAGTGGAGGTAGGGTGGAGATATGGCAAAGGAGAGCTTGAGGGAGTGGGCTTAGAGAGCTTGAGGAGAGAGAGTTTAAGAATAGAGAGCTTAAAAGTTGAGCTTGAAATTTGAATTTTAAATTAGAGAGGAAAAGAGAGGGAGAGAGTATGTTGCTAGAAGGGAGGCAAGAGAGAGAGAGAGAGGATTGACGCGCGGAGCGATGGCAGGTCTGTTGCCTTCTGACGCGCGGACGCATTTTCCTGCACGGTGCCCTGCCTGTGACGTCGTCCCGTCCCTTCGTGCTAGGTCCGTTCTGCCCACTTCTCGCTGCGCCCCTCTTCTGTCTACCCGTCACTACCCCATCGCCCCCTGCTACGTGCTGGACGTGCCCCGTCATCCACTGGCGCCCCGTTTCCTGCACGAGACAACCGCCTGGACGTTTCGCCTCCTGCGCCTACTGGCGGGCCTTCCTGTCACGACGCAAGCCCATCGCCTGCTGAGCTGCGCTGCGGATGCCCACGACGTTCGCCTGTCTTGTTGATCTCAGGTTCACCTGCTTGAGTCCGTCCTCTTCTGCACCGGCGCCTAGTTGCGACCCTGTGGCTGCAGCCCTGCAGTCCCCTGGTTTTGCAGTCCCCGCGTCTATCCCTGAAGCCCTCCACGGCCGTTGAGTCCCCCGCCTTGCTATTGGACGGTCCGTTGCCTGTGTCCCCCACCCGTTTGTACTCCGACCTCTGCGCCTGCTTCTCGCCCCTTCGCCCTGCCCGTTAGGGTTTCGACTGACAATGGACCCCTGCCCTGCGCCCCAGACCGTCCTGCTCTGCCGTCGACTGCCAGGCCGTTGTTCCGCCATCCTACCCCTGCATTGTTAGGGTTGTGTCTTGCCACCAGGGTTCTTGGGACAGGCCACGACTGAGGTTGACAGGTAAAGCTCCGCTTTCATCAGCTGTGCGTGCAGAATACGCCCTTGGATGACTTTGTACAGAAAAGAGGGAGGGAGAGAGAGAGGGAGAGAGAGAGAGAGAGGCTTGCGTGTCTCTGCTCCTCGCGACTTTTTCACTCGGTCTCGACATACGTACTGATACAATATGGTTGGCTTGGATCTGGCTTTCATAGACCAAACGGTGGCAGCTCTTGGTCCGGATTCTGACATCGAGAAACCAGAGGACATGGTTCCGTGCACAGAGGAGATGCCCCCTGCTCCTGACCTCCAGCCAGCGGGCAAACGCACCAAGCATACTTCGGCAGGGATAATGGATCACGAGGATCGTTCCTATGCGCAGGTTGCTTCTGTTTCTGTGGATTGCCGGGAGGTTGATTGGGAGCACTTGTTGGAGTTTGCCAACACTTTGCTAGGCGATTATATTCAACATAATCAGGAAGTCTTTTCGGACTCTGCAACGGAAGATGTTTTGGAAGCCACTGTGGATCCGAAACATGTCTTGCGCTCCTTTTGAGTGTTCTATGAACGTGCTGTGATACTTTTTTTCACTGGTAGGATCCCACTGCTTTCTCGTATTCACCAGTGGCTACACAGTCTTCTACAAGGGGAATGTGTTGAAGAGATTTTTGTTGGCCCCTGGGGTTTCTTTGAGGTGCTGTTGAAATCAGAGACACACCGTGCTACTCTCCTGTCTAAACTGCCATTGTTCGTTGATCGCCGTCTGGTCCATGTGTTGCCTGTTGGGTATCTCACACGCCTTACTTACGCCTACGCTCATATGGGAGTGTGCGGGTGATCACTAGGACACTGGGGCACTTTTTACTCTCGGTAGGAGAGTTTTTTTCCCCCAGATTATGTGTACTATTTTGTATGTGCTTGTGGTGCACACTTACGGGCACTTACTGTGTTCGGGTGTGAACAGCCCCTTATAACTCTAAGGTATAAGGGTTATCATTTGTACTTTCAGCTTATTCTCTATTCAGTACTATTGCATTGGGTATCGTGCTCAACTCTGTCTCTCACTCTCACACTGTCTACTGCACTTCAGCTGCACCTCGATCCTCTCCCATCTGACATTTGGTATCAGAGCTCAGCTCTGAGCTCAGCTTCTGCTTGCAACGTGCAGTCCTGACCGCACTCGAGCCACCTCTGTTCTGCATCTGCCCTGCGCGCAGCTCCAACAGACGGCGCGCAACACAGCCCTGCCCAGACGCCACCTGTACCTGCACTCGCCCTGCCCAGGCGCTGTTCCTCTGTGCGTCGCCTTTACTCGAGTGTCCGCCTGCAGTTCGCCCGCCACACGATTCGACTGTCCTGAGTCGTTTGTAGTCCACGTCAGCAACACTAAGTCAAACGACGCCCGCCAGACGACGCAGCCCGTCAGCCCGCCGTTTTGAAAAGTCCACGTCAGCAGCTCGCGATTGTAAAACAGTCCGCTCGTCAACGGACCCGTCACACGCGACTGTCCTGCGCTGCCAAACTGCCCGTTGATCTGCGCCGCCAAACTGCCCGCCAAACTCCACGTCAGCTCTGCTCGCCACCTTAGCCGCCTGTCTAACCAGCACACGCCAGTCTGCTTCACGCTCAGGTAACATTTTGAAAATTATTGTTATTCCAGCCCAGAATAAAATTCTGGAAGCGGCGGTTCACACGCAATTGGCACAGATCTACTGGAAAGAAAATTTCATGCAAATTTCTGACTGAATGGTCAGAAAATTTTGGGGCTTTTGTGTATTTGGAGGACAGATGCATTTAAACTGCTGATACAGTCACAGACCGACTGTTTTTGACAGAGATTTTGGCAAAATTTTGGGGATTTATTCATAACAGTGTTGCACTGCACTGTTTGCACATTGGGAAACGTGCTGTGTCTGTCTGTGACACATTGCATGCACATTTTGGGGCTTTTGTAACAGACATTTGTGACAGAAATTTTGGGCAGAAAATTTTGGGGCTTTTGATGTTTTAGTGCTGCTGAGCACTAATTGCACCTTGGGAAGCGTGCATCAGTGACAGTTTTTTTTGACAGAGTACCCTTTGCACATTAATTGCAGACTTGTGTTTGCTGCAATTTCTGGAAATTTGCAGATTTCCAGCCCGTACTGCATTGACATTGCTCTATTACCTTTTGGGAAATAATGGCAAATCAGGGAGGAGATGTATTCACCTATGTGTCCAAGGAAGACCGATTGGATGGGAACAATTATTCCCTTTGGTCTTTCATGATGAAGAATGTATTAGTGGCAAAAAATTTGTGGGATTATGTCAGTGGAGAGGAAGCACGACCGGGAGTTGTGGCTCCCGCTACTCCTCCTCCAGGAGGACATGCAAGAGGGCAACCTCAGCCCCCTCCACCTCAGCTCGCTCAGCCACTTCCCCCAAGAACTGCAGCTCAGAAAACTTGGGATACACGGGATGCACAGGCTATGTCGCTGATTGCATTGGCAGTTCAGCGTTCTATCATTCCTCATATTCGTTCAGCAGCTTCTTCACAAGAAGCTTGGTTGATATTGGAGCAGATGTTTGCAGGAAAGAATGAGACTCGCATCTCTTTCTTGAAGAAAGAGCTAGAGACTCTAAAGATGAATGAGGGTGATTCTATGCAGGATCATCTCAACAAAATTCAGGACTTGCGGGAGCAACTCATGAATGTGGATGAGTACTACTCAGATGCGCAGCTGATTTCTACGACATTGAATTCACTGGCTCCCTCTTACTTGGCTTTTCATACTGCCTTGAACCTCACTATGAGGATTTCGAAAGAGCCCATCACTTTCATTCAGCTTGTCAGTTTGCTTCTAGAGGAGGAACAAACTAGACGGAACAGTGGTGTGGATGGTATAGCCTCTGAGCAGGCTTTTATGTCAAGGCAGAAGGGTAAAAACAACCAAGGGAAAAATGCTTCGCAGAGTTCTGGTAGTAGTAACACTTCACAGACAAGTCAGAAACAGGGGGGCACGCAAGCCAAGAAAGGAAAATGCCATTACTGCAAGAAGCCTGGCCACTACATCACTGAGTGCAGGAAGCGCATCGCCAAAGAGAAGAAGAAGGAGTCAGGGATGTCTGTTTCTGCAGCTCCTTCCACTGCTAGTGAGTCCGCGTCCTTTGTTGCAGACAGGGACTATTGTTTTTACACTTGCAGTTATGATGTCTCTTGGGCTGATAGAGCATTTAGCTCTACAGAAGATGCTGACACTTGGTTCTTTGACAGTGGTGCATCACGGCATATCACATCTCGTAGAGATTTGTTTGCTTCTCTTGGTGC
This sequence comes from Lygodium microphyllum, assembly GCF_053477565.2. NCBI lineage: Eukaryota > Viridiplantae > Streptophyta > Polypodiopsida > Schizaeales > Lygodiaceae > Lygodium > Lygodium microphyllum. The sequence continues at coordinate 35,120,202 of NC_141143.1, read as the reverse complement.
ACCTCCCTTTGGGAAGTCTGTTCAGTGTGCTAATAATGCATCATACCCTGTTCGTGGTATTGGGGAGATTCAGCTTACAGCCATTGATGGCTCTATTCTCCGCCTACAGGATGCTTTGTATGTGCCTGGCATTAAGAAGAATCTGCTTTCCATTTCTTCTATGGCACGTTGTGGTTTGCAGGTCACCTTTGATGATGACCGTTGCATGGTCCGTGACAAGGAACACATGACATTGGTCTTGACAGGTTCTTTGTGTCATGGGTTATATGAGTTGGATGCTCTTTCGGTAGATCAGTCTGCATATTTGACATCCACTCTTACTCCTGCTATGTTAGAGGCAGAGTTATGGCATGCTCGTTTGGGGCATGTAAACTATGGCAGCTTGATGCTATTACAGCGTACTCAGATGTTGGATGGATTACCTCTCTTGGAGAGACCTCCTGAGCATTTATGCGAGGGTTGCATTTTGGGGAAAATGCATCGTTTCTCTTTTCCCCGTGATGTTGCTTTTAGAGCAACAGCCAGATTGCAGCTTGTGCATTCGGATGTTTGTGGGCCCATGCAGACACAGTCATTGGGTGGTTGTTACTATTTTGTAACATTTATTGATGACTTTACACGTTTGTGCTGGGTCTACTGCTTGAAAAAGAAGTCAGAAGTGTATGATGCATTTTTGGCTTTCAGTGCACTTGTGGAAACTCAGTCTGGTTGCAAGATTAAGACTCTCCGTTCGGACCGAGGGGGGGAATACATGTCCTCTATGCTGAATTCTTATTTGCAGCAGAAGGGCATTATCCATCAGTACACTACTGCATATACTCCACAGCAGAATGGGGTAGCAGAGAGGAAAAATCGGTCACTCATGGAGATGGCCAGATGTATGCTGAAGGCAAAGAGTTTGCCTCATAGTTTTTGGATGGAAGCCGTCATGTGCGCTTGCCACATTTTGAACAGATGTCCTACCAAGGCCTTGAAAACCGTCACACCTTTTGAGGCTTGGCACAGCCGCAAACCTTCTGTTGGCCACTTCCGTACTTTTGGGTGTCTTGCATATGCCCATATTCCACAGGTACTTCGAAAGAAGTTGGACAACAAGGCTGTAAAATGCATCTTTATGGGATATAGCAGCGAAAGCAAAGGCTACAGACTCTATGATCCCGTGACCAAGAAGGTTTTTGTCAGCAGGGATGTTGTATTTGATGAAAAATCAGAATTATCCTTGGCTGGTTTTGATACATATCAGGCTGCCCGTGATGTCTTTGAAGGGCTGCTGCCCATCACATTTGGTGATTCAGCTGGTACTTCAGAAAATGAACCTAATGTTCAGCCAGCTGCTCCTATGGAACATGCAGTAAATCAGCACATTGCTGAAACTGAAATTCAGCAGGAACTTGTACACAGTCAGGAAGCAAGACAGGTGCCTAGATGGTACACGCAGACTATGAGAGATAGTCATTTGGAAACACCCTTGGCTGGTCGTACTCGAAGGCAAACTCAACTGCATGATTCAGCACATTCCATGGAGTTGGTTATGGCAGCATGTACTCATGATAATGAGGAGCCTGAATGTTTTGAGGATGCACGACATAGTGTGCATTGGATGGCAGCCATGCAAGCTGAATTGGATTCTATTCATAAGAATCATACTTGGGATTTGGTGTCTTTGCCAGTTGGCAAGCGTGCCATTGGTACGAAATGGGTCTACAAATTGAAAAGGAATGCAGATGGATCCATAGATAAGTACAAGGCACGGCTGGTAGCTAAAGGCTACGCACAGAAAAAGGGCATTGACTATGAGGAGACCTTTGCTCCTACCTCCCGTATGACAACCATTCGGTCTATGATTGCCTTGGCTGCACATTTTGGTTGGAAAGTGCATCAGCTGGATATAAAGACTGCATTCTTACATGGGGAACTTCAGGAAGAAGTGTATGTACAGCAGCCCATTGGTTTTGCAGTTGAAGGCTCAGAAAATTTAGTATGCAAGCTGAAAAAAGCTCTATATGGTTTGAAACAAGCTCCACGAGCTTGGTACGCAAAGATAGATGCCTTCTTGCTTAGTCAGGGGTTTGTAAACAGCCCATCTGAGTCTACCCTTTATGTACATAAAGAGGGGGGATCCATGCTGATTTTGTGTCTATATGTAGACGACCTTTTGCTCACTGGAACACGTGCTGATCAGATTTCAGCATTCAAAAATAATTTACAGCAAACTTTTGACATGTCTGACTTGGGTATTTTGCACTATTACTTGGGCATCCAGTTTGTACATGATGCTAGAGGCATTGGATTATGTCAGTCAAGGTACATTGGGCAACTTCTTGAGAAGTTTGGCTTACAGGATTGCAAGCCAGTTTGTACACCCATGGAACCTGGGCTCAAACTGTCATTACATGATGACAGTGATTTGTTTGATATCCATACTTATGCTCCAGCAGTGGGATGTCTCATCTATCTATGCCACACTCGGCCAGACATACAGTTTGCCGTTTCAGTTTTGAGCAGGTACATGCATCAGCCTCGTATGTCGCATTGGCAAGCTGTGAAGCGTGTGTTTCGTTACTTGCAGGGTACTAGAGCTCTTGGATTGCTTTATGCCAAGGGGGGACCACTGCAGTTACATGCTTACAGTGACTCTGATTGGGCTGGTGATTTTGATACTCGTCACTCCACTAGTGGCAATTGTTTCTTTCTTGGCTCGTCATGCATTTCTTGGCTTAGCAAGAAACAATCCACTGTTGCCACGTCGTCATGTGAAGCTGAGTACAAGGCAGCCTTCACTACTGCAGTTGAGTGCGTATGGCTTAGACGCTTACTTGCTGATTTGGATGTATCTGTTACGGAGCCTACTCCTTTATATACTGACAGTCAGAGTGCCATTGCAGTGGCACGGAACCCTGTGTTTCATGCTCGCACAAAACACATAGAGATTCACTACCACTTTGTCAGAGAGAGGCTACATGCAGGTGATATCAGCCTTGTCTACTGTCCTACCACCAGCAATGTGGCAGACATCTTCACCAAAGCTCTTCCACGAGACAAATTTGAAGCATTTCGCGATGCTTTGAATTTGACGCCCTTTGGTGGCGGATGATCCTTGTACACTTGATCACTCTTCACTCCAGGGGGGTTTGTTGGGTATCTCACACGCCTTACTTACGCCTACGCTCATATGGGAGTGTGCGGGTGATCACTAGGACACTGGGGCACTTTTTACTCTCGGTAGGAGAGTTTTTTTCCCCCAGATTATGTGTACTATTTTGTATGTGCTTGTGGTGCACACTTACGGGCACTTACTGTGTTCGGGTGTGAACAGCCCCTTATAACTCTAAGGTATAAGGGTTATCATTTGTACTTTCAGCTTATTCTCTATTCAGTACTATTGCATTGGGTATCGTGCTCAACTCTGTCTCTCACTCTCACACTGTCTACTGCACTTCAGCTGCACCTCGATCCTCTCCCATCTGACATTGCCATGGCGCCCCATGGCAGATTTTCAGCGTCTGTTGCAACGTGAATGCCCTGTGTGGGTTGAAGTGGAAAACTGTCTGGCTGTTTATTGGCCACTGTTAAAAGACGCCATGGCCGCTGTGGGCACTGTTCTGGTTCCCCCAAGCCTAAGGGCCATGAATCGCAACCGCCTGTGTATTTTATGGGACACTGCTCGAAAAAGGCCTGCTTGGTTACGCATTAACTGCTTTGGTATGCATCCTTTACATTTTCGTTTGAAATGGGGCAACTTTGCAGGACATTGCTTTTCATGTGGAAAAGGCTTGCCGTCAACTAGCTGGAGTCCTATTTCTGGACTCCCTTACTCTCTAGGCTCCCCTTGACCCCGTTCGGGCGCCCAAGAGCCCGGACGGTCCTTCTCGTGCATGTTCCTCTAAATTTACCTTAATGTAACATTAAATATTCCTTTTAATGTCACATTCCACACTTATGACCTTAATGTGACATTAAATATCACTTTTAATGTCACATTTCCTTCCCCTTAAGAATCGGTTTCGTCCTCGAAAACGATACTTGGAAGATCTAACTGTAAATCGGGAAACCTTTTCTTTAAAATACTTACTCGCTCCCATGTTGAGCTTTCTTCTGAACAATCTTTCCACTTAACCAAACATTCTTGATAAATAGTATTCCTCGTTCGTCTATTACGAACATTTAATATTTTTTCTGGTTCATGTGGATTAGATTGGTCATAGAATAACTCCTCAATATCATCATTTAAGATTAGATTATCCAAATCACCCAGCTTCTTCCTTAATTTGCTTACATGAAAAACTGGATGTATTTTACTACCAGCAGGTAGTTGGAGCTTGTAAGCCAATTCTCCCACCCTTTTAAGTATTATGAAAGGACCACAATACCTTGGTGAAAGCTTTGGACAATGTCCCTTTTTCATAGTTTTAGTTTGTTCAGGCACCTTAAGATAGACCAATTCTCCTTCTTCAAAGGAGATGTCTCTTCGGTGAAGATCTGCATATGCTCTAGCTCGGCTTTGAGCCTTTTTAATATTTTCTTGAGCAAATTTTAACATACTATTCATATCCTCCAAAAAGTCTTTAGCTGCCTGAACCTTTTCCTTATGCAGTCCTACTGCAAAAGGAGCTCTGGGCTGAAACCCATACATCAATATAAATGGACTATATCCAGTGGAAGAGTGTTTGGCACTGTTATATGCAAACTCTGCTATCAGTAAATACTCTTCCCAATTAGTTTGCCTTTTGCTTACATATGCCCTAAGCATATCTTCAAGAATTTGGTTAACCCTTTCAGTTTGCCCATCTGTTTGCGGATGATCCGCCGTACTCATGCTAAGTTTAGTATCCAATTTCCTAAATACCGCACGCCAAAAATGGCTATCAAATTTTCTATCCCGATCAGAAATTATATTTGCCGGAAGGCCATACAATCGGTATATGTTCTCTACGAACAATCTAGCCAATTCTGGTGTTTTAACATCAGTTGAAGTTGGAATAAACCTAGCCATTTTGGTTAACCTATCCACAATTACCCACACAGAGTCGTGCCCCCTCTGTGTTCTAGGTAAAGCAACAATAAAATCCATGGAGATACTCTCCCATTTTCCCGAAGGAATTTCTAATGGATGAAGAAGTCCTCCCATTTTTAATTTTTCAGCTTTATTAACCTGGCATTTATTACATTTGACCACATAGTCAAGGACGTCCTTATTCATTCCAGGCCAATAGAACTGCCTTTTAATAAGACTATAAGTCTTATTAACTCCTGGATGTCCCGCACTAGGGGTATCATGACACTCAAAGAGTATCTGGCGCCTTATTTCTATATCTTTCGGGAGACATACCCTACCCTTGTAGAGTAAATAACCATTATCAATGGTAAAATTCTTCCACTTGAATCCAGTTTGAGCAACCCGTGATGCTCCATTTCCTAGTTGAACATCCTCAGATATTCCTTCCTCAGTAGAAGCACTTTCATTTGGATCCCCATTTTTTATTGCTTCCCATATGTTGGAATATGCCGGATCAACCTAGCATTTCCCTTTTAAAGATTCAAGCAAGCTGGAAGTGAACTGAGTAAAACTCAATTCATTAATGATGGGCATTCTGCTGAGTGCATCAGCTACTATATTATACTTTCCTTTTCTATATCTTATTTCATAGTCGAACTCTTGGAGGAGTTCGGCCCATCTGGCTTTACGTCCATGTAAATCTGGTTGATCATTAAGCCACTTAATGCTTTCATGATCCGATAAAATCAAAAGTTTGGCACCATACAAATAATGCCTCCATTTCTTCATTGCATGTACTATTGCATACAGCTCCCTCTCATAAACAGAATAATTCTGTTTTGCACGATCTAATTTCTTGCTTTCAAAAGCAACTGGTCGACCTTCTTGTAATAAGACCGCGCCTATTGCCTTGTCACTGGCATCAGCTTCAACCACAAATGGTTTATTGGGATCCACTATTAATAATACTGGAGCTGTAGCAATAGCTACCTTAAGTTTTTGAAAACTTTCATTTTGGTCTGTTCCCCAATTAAAACTTTTCCCTTTCCCTTTAAGTTGGTCTGTCATTGGAACAGCTATTTTGGCATAATCTCGAATGAATCTACGATAAAATCCAGATAAACCTAGGAAGATCTGCAGCTCTTCCAGGTTCCGTGGAGGTGGCCATTCAATAATTGCCCTTACTTTTTCTGGATCCATGTTGTTTCCCTCTTTCGAGATTATATGCCCTAGATATTTGACCTCTTGTGCAAAGAATTCACATTTAGTTTTCTTCGCATAAAGGGAATGTGTTTTTAACAGTTGGAATACTAATAATAAGTGTTCCAAATGTTCTTCTCTTGATTTACTAAAGATCAAGATATCATCCAAAAAGACTACTACAAAATGTCCTAGATAGGGCCGTAAAACACTATTCATCAGCTTCATAAAAGTAGCTGGTGCATTAGTGAGACCAAAAGGCATCACTAAAAAATCATAATGCCCGTGTCTAGTACGAAATGCCGTTTTGGAAATATCTTGTGCCTTAATTCTTATTTGGTGATAACCTGATCTTAAGTCTATCTTTGTGAAGAATTTTGCCCCTTGTAATTGATCAAAAAGATCTTCCATTCTGGGCATAGGAAATTTATTCTTCACCGTTATTTTATTAAGTGCTCTATAGTCAACACAAAGTCGCATAGAACCATCTTTTTTCTTTACCAATAAAATTGGTGAAGCCCAAGGTGAATTACTGGGTTGAATAAACCCTTTATCCAGGTAATCCTTAATTTGTCTCTCAACTTCTTGATGCTGTGTTTCACTTAACCTATATGGTGGTTTTGAAATTGGGTGTGTATCCTTATTTATATCAATTGGGTGATTTATTTCACCCCTATCTGGTGGAAGGCCACTAGGTAAATCAGAAGGAAACACATCTTTAAAATCATCTAACAAACTGTTCAATTCATTATTTACATTCAATTCGCAAACATAAGAAAATTGTTGCTTTATATTACAGGAAGTAAAAGTATTTTGTACAAGAAGAGATCATAGCATATATACCTCACAAACTTCCTTCTTTATTAGCTTCTGAACTTCAGTAGAACACAGCAAAGGATTATCAGATACTTCATGTTCACCTTGAATAACAAAAGTCTTACCATCCCTTTCAAATTCCAGTGTATTATGGTGATAGCTACGTTTTAAGGATGGTTCCAATCCCCATAGCCACTCCCTCCCTAGAGCAATATCAGCTCTTTCCATGTTCATTATTTGGAAATCAAGCTTATCTTTATATCCTTGAATCTCGATTTCCAAATTGGATACCATTGTATCCCATATTTTATTGTCTTGGCCTTGCATCATACGCACAACGTATTGATGCTCACTGTTTTGTTGGGGAAGTTTCAATTTTTTGACAAGTGCATAATTTATAAAATTATGTGTGGCAGAGTCATCAATCATGACTCTAACCCGTTTTCCAGCTATCAATCCATGTACTCTAAGTAAATCATGTGGCCCAAAAGTAGGCTGCCACAAAGAAGTTGACATACAACACTTATGTTGTACATCCATGTGCAAGACCTTTAAAGATTTATATTTTTCATGGCCCTTTAATTCTAAGGTCTGCACTACATGGATTTGTTTTTCTTTTCCCTTGCCCTTGTCCTTTTCTTTGTCTTCCCCCTTTTTCTTTTGAGGGCAATTCCAAGCAGCATGGTTAGGGGATAGGCAATTAAAACACAATTTTTGTTTTTTGGCCTTATCAAAGTCATCAGGACTTAGCTTTGGCCTCATATATGGTTTCTTTTCAAAAGGTTGTTTTTTACCCTTGAAAAATGACATTTTTCTTTTAAATTTGCCCACAAATTTTGAGGTTTCTAATTCCTTAGACTTGGGCTCCATATCAGTGAGACTGGTGAGTGTACCTGGACGCGTACTATCTTCATAAATTAATGCAAATTTAATTGCCTCTTCAAGCGTCTTAGGTAAACTCCGTTTTACTTCCTTTTTACAGGCTTTATCCAGTCCCCTAATGAATCCTCTTGTTTTTTGGAATTCATCAATTCCTTCCAGTTTGAGGATTATCTCACGATATTCCTCCAGATATGTCAGTAGGGGTCGTCCCTTTTGTCTGACATAATCCCAATCTTCCCAATTTCTTTCCATTTCATTTTCAGGAAGAAATTCTTTTAAAAATACGGATTCAAATTGAGCCCAAGTTTCAGGTATTTTATTCGCCTTCTTTAAGGTTCGCCACCACTTATATGCTTTGGGCCCCAAAGTTAAATTGGCCTCCAGTGCTTGGAGATGTGGTGGTGTATTTTTTAATTTATGTAAATCTTCCAATTTTTGGAGGAAATTAAAGATTGTATCTTTATTCCTGTCTTTTTCCTCCCCGTAAAATTGAGGTGGTTTCATATCTTTTAAAACCAGATTATCCCTCAATTTATGATAGGTTTGGGGTTCTTTAGAATCTCGAATGGTCGCATCTAAATCTTTCGATGAAGATGGGGCATCTGAGATTTCTATCTTATTTTTATCTTTTTCCAATAATAAAGTTAGCTGAGATTTTATTTCAGTAAGTGTTTGAGTTAAAAACTCCATTTGAACCCCCTGAGTTTGCACACGAGCAGAAAGATCATCAAATTGCTCTCTCGTGGCAAAAAATTCTTCCCATTGTTCTTCTTGTATGTCTGGTTCATGGGGATCTGCCATAGGTTGATCCCCGGAACTATACCAATGTTAGATTACGGGAACAGATTTCTTGAGACTGATGGAAGCACGAGTGTTCTTCACCTCCCAGCCACGCCTAGATAAGTGCTGGCCTTCAAGCTTATCTCTTTGCCAGCCGTCAACTAGCTGGAGTCCTACTATTTCTGGACTCCCTTACTCTCTAGGCTCCCTTTGACCCCGTTCTGGCGCCCAAGAGCCCGGACGGTCCTTCTCGTGCATGTTCCCCTAAATTTACCTTAATGTAACATTAAATATTCCTTTTAATGTCACATTCCACACTTATGACCTTAATGTGACATTAAATATCACTTTTAATGTCACATTAATGTCACACCCAGCCACCTAAAGTTTTGAATAAAGGTAAACAACAGGTCTCGGGTTTTGATTCTGGTGGCAATGACTGGGTAGATGTACACGCGAAAAAAGGCAACAGGCTTGTTGCTGGCATGGTGGATACTGTGCCTATTGCCTCACCAGATTCCATGCGTACGTATATGCGCAGGAAAGAAATGATGTCTTCAGAGCACTCTGCTCTTGCTATGGTTTCCTCTGCTCCCCGTCAACAGCCAGCTAGGAGAGTGTCTTTGGATGGTCCAAATGGTCCACCTGCTAAGCTGGCTTTTGATACTCGAGGTAACGTCATTACCCCATGGGATCGTCGTTATCCCCGCTCCATCCCCAAGTCAGCGGATATGCCATCCACTTCCAAATCTGGTCGTCGGAACTCTTTTACCATGTTAGCTGATTTCTTGGATGAGGGTGTCCTAGACATTCTTGCCGAAAAGGTCTCATCGAGGCAAGCTGTGCCTCATACCTGATCTTCTTTTGAATCCACATGAAGATAGCTACGTGGAATGTGCGAGGAATTTGTTCTCGCCACAAGCAACATGCCATGTGGACAATATTGCATGAGAATCAGTGGGATGTCTTGTGTGCTGTTGAGCACAAGAGTCATAGTGAAGCAGGTAAAGTTGTGGATTGCCATGGTTTTCGTTTGTTCTATGCAGGGACACATGCCAGGCAGTATTTTGGTATGCTTATGATTGTACATGAAAAATATCAGCCGGTTCTTATCAAGAATGATGTACATGGCGGCTTTGTGGTGATTGAAATTTTATTCGAAGGAGAGATCTTATGGTTACTTGGCCTCTATGCTCCGAATGATCCTCTATCTCGCCGGGAGCTTTGGCATACCTTGCAGATTTCCTTGTCCCTTGGCAGACGGGGTTTTTTGATGGGGGATTTTAATGTGTGTTGATTCTTTACAGTCCATATCAGAAAATTTGGTAATGGATGCGCTGGAAAGACGTATGTGGCAGCAGTTGGCTTTTGCCATTCTTAAGCAGGATCTTTGGTCTTGGCTGTATCCTTCTTCTACACGGTTTACCTTCCATTTTGCCCAGTTTGCCACAACATGGTCACGGAGACCGCATATACATCATGCAGGATGATGATTTCCTTCCTGAGATGCTCGAAATGAAAGTGTTACAACAATATGCATTGTCGGATCATTTCCCTCTGCAGCTTGAGCTCCTTGCACAACCCATTGCACCTTTCAAGCAATTTTTGGATAGACTCCCTTTGCGTTTCAACTCGTCCTATTTGAAGTATGCAATCTTCCATGGCTATATGCAGCAATTGATTGATTGATTCTTATTGTATTTCTCATCTCAGGGCACTGCTTCCTTTCAATGATTGCTCTCCAATGTGCAGCGGGTTGCTCACCAGTATGGGACCCATCATGCCTCTCTTTGTCGACAGCGCCGACAGGCAGTGGAGGAACTGCTGGCTTTGGCTCGTTCTTTGCTAGTGGACACTCCCGATGACGCATTTCTGCTATCACTAGCAACGCGTCTGGCTGATCTTATTAAAGAGTTTCAGTTGAAATCCTATCAGCAGGTCAAATTGCAACATCTAACGGACACTCTGCAAGACAGTGCTTGTCAGACCCATAAGTTCTTTCGAGCTCTCCATGCCTCTCCTGCTCGAGAGAATATGACTAGGCTCCAAGATGCAGAAGGTCAAATGATTCTTGATCCGCAGATGATTGTGAATATGTGTAGAAATTATTTCCTCGACCTTCTTGGTTCTACTTCTCCTCCTTTAGGCCAAATTACTCATGCTCGTTCAGTTTTTTATGATCTGGTCCGCAATCAAGTTCCTCAGGACATGCAATTTACTCTGGAGGCAGATATTTGTGAGTCGGAGGTTATGGATGTTCTGTTACACTTGCCTAAGGATAAAAGTCTTGGCTAGGATGGTCTCACCAATGAGTTCTTTGAGTTTTTTTCCACCCAGCTCGCGAAACCTTTGACGGCTTTGTTTCAGCGGGTATGGGAAACAGGGATCATGCCTTCCTCTTGGAAAGGTCTTATTAAACTGCTTCCAAAAGTTCCTTCGCCATCCATGTTGAAACAGTGGCGCCCAATTTCTTTGATGGGTTCTATGTATAAAATCTTTTCCAAAGTTATGGCAAATCGCCTCCATAAGCATCTTCCTGCCATCGTGCATCCTCTCCAATATGGTTTCATTAAGGGCAGAAACATTTTGCACAATGTATTAAATGTGCAACTGGCGATTGATTATGCAAGGCATTCAAATCAGGAGGTCGTACTGGTTCAATTGGACCTGGAAAAGGCTTTTGATTATTTGGACCGGTCTTTCATTGTAGAACTTATGTCTGCTATGGGCTTTGGTGCCCTGATGTCTCGTCTAATCTACACTATTAGTGTTGTAGCATCTTCGTGGGTCATGTTGAATGGAGGCGTTACCAAGCCAATTGTCCTTGCCCGCTCTGTCAGACAGGGGTGCCCTTTGCGTCCTCTCTTCTTTGCCCTTGCAACTCATCCGGTTCTTTCGATGTTATCTCATATTGCAGCTTCTACTCAGTTGCCTGGATTGTTACTTCCCTCTGGACAGCACTTCATTGGTCAATCCTTGGCTGATGACAGTTTTATGATTCTGCATGCGGACAAAGATAACCTTCACAAAGCATTAGATGTTTGGGCTCTCTTTGGTCAGGCTTCTGGTCTTCGCATTAACGCCTTGAAATCAGCCGTTCTCAGTTGCACGGAGTCGGATTTGCAGTCACTAGACTGGCAGGGAATGGTTGTCCCCCGTGGCTCCATTGTCAAGCAACTTGGGTACCCTTTGGGGGTTGATGTTCCCCCAAAGCAGCTACTACACTGGATTTCACAGAAACTGGCGGCTAAGTTTCTGTATTGGAAGTCTCAAGCCCGGCCCTTCCATGTTCGCCTCAAAGTAGCCCAGACAATAATGTTGCCAATGCTTACATATTTCTTGCCATTGCTACCCTGGACTACTACTACACTGAATGATCTTACGAAGTCTATTCGTTTCATGTTATGGAAGAAGGATTCCTTGCATGCGGGTATTTCCTGGATTTCTTGGTCGCATGCATGCACCCCAAAACGCATGGGTGGAGGGGCTATTTTGGATGCCCACACTCATATGCTGGCACTCCGCTGGTCTCTTTTTCGTGCCATGTGCTCGGATTGTCATCCTTGGGTCGTCATAGCCCGTTATTTTCTTGAGGATCACGGGCTTCTGCATGGTAATACCCACATCCGCAGTTCGTGGTGGCATGTTCTTAATGCCGATTCTCGGTTCTCCAGTTCTTCCTCATCTCTGCTTGCCCATTTGGTGTGTTCCTGGAGACTGGTCCTCCGGAAGTCTCAGTGGCATCTAGCGGAGGATCGTTTAGCCACTAATTCGTTTCAATTGGAACTGTTGGCAGTCTCGCGGTTAATTTCGTGGGACGGTAAACATGAGCTTCGACCACAATTCAACCGTATGGCACGTTTAAGCCTTTGGTCCCGGATGCCACTCTTGCCAGTCGCAATGTGTTCATGTCGTTTCGTACAGCCAGGAGGCTTTTTAGGATCCCTCGTGGATACAGGTATTTATGGGAACAGCTTTTGACGGTGCTTCAGAGTAGACAACCCTTTCCTGCCCTTGCTACGGATCATCCCTGGCAGGACTAGGACTTTGCAGGCAGGCTGAATTTAGAAAAGGCTTCAGCTAACCAGGTGTATCATCTTCTAATTAAAGATCATCAATGGCTGGTTACTAAAGCTAATATTCTATGGGGATTGCATAAATCCTGGTCATGGTGGAGGGTAACTGTGATGGAGGGCTGGTTAAATAAGACACCATTCAAATATAAGGTCTTTCTTTGGAGGGTGATGATTGGTGGTCTTCCGCTTGCTTCAGCTCTTTCCAAGCGCCGAATCTCCAATGGCAACTGTTTCTTTTGTACCACCACTGTGGAATCTGCCCGTCATCGTTTTATTTCTTGCCCCCTTGCTCAGAAAATCTGGTCATTCTTGTCAGCCGTCTGGCGAGCAGTGGTTGGTTTCTCGCTTCGCCCGTTTGATTGGGTTTTCGCGCAGCCCAAATATCCCACACCGACACAGCCACATATGAAGATCTTGTTTCACTTTCTTCGATATTGGGGCTGTTGGCACAACTGGACCATTCGGAATGCTTTCCTTTTTGATTCCGCTTATAATGTTCAGCGGCGTATTGCTAGGCTTAAAGGTTTCTTGTATTGGCAGATAGATCTTCTCCGGCACTCTGACATCCTCTCTCGGGAGGACTTACGCCCTTGGCATATGGCAATTTCCTCCGCGTCTTTGCCATGATTTTGTAACTCTTTGGCCGTCTGGTTCTTGTAAAGAGTCAGTGTGTACACACGATGGGGTAGAGCCATCATGTATCTTGTAATCATGTAAACTTTTTCGTAATTAATACAATTACCTTTTACGAAAAAAAAAAGAGAGAGAAATGAAATGAAATGATATATTAACGTCTACAAAAGGCCAAAATGACCTATGAGACCATGAGTTACAATCATGTGTATGATGGTACAACTGTCTGGGCAAAATATGTAGCACAAAGCAAAATAAGAAAGGAAACTAACTATGGCTATGTGTAAAACATAGAGCTCTATCTAGTAACAATGAGCTCCAAATGGTACAATCTCATGTGGGTATGGAGGGCCTAGCTCTAGCCTAAGCAATAATCCCATGTATCCACCTATGAAGGTGTCATCGGTGTCTGTGTCGAGGCCTAGGACGTCTGGATCGGCTAAGATGAACGGCTCAATTAATCAATACTCCTTGTCTATGTGTGGATTGTGGCGGTGAGAGAGGCTCTCGTGTGGACTGTGGCTGTAACTATATTGAAGTCTTCTGAGTCTCCTTTGCAAAGAAGTCTATGAGCTGCCTCCATGGAGGGTCTCGGTGTCCTGGAGCAACTGTACTCTTGAGGCGAATGTCACAAAGCCGTCGTATCTCAAGAAGAAAGAGGCCAAGGCATCACTGATCGATAAAATCCATGATTCTAGATAGTGGTCCAAATCTATCTCTAAAAAGACAGTGGAAACGACCACGGACCTCATAATACGCTGGGCAATGGCAGATATAATGCTCCTCTGTCTCTGGCTCTAATTGGCATATCTGGCATATACTCTCCTTTGATGGGATGGATCTATATCTTCCAATCTCAATCTCTAGCTGATGTGAGGAGGTGCGCAACTGGCCAATAGTACATCTGATCTCATGGGAAAGGTGGGTGTCCATGTATCTCGGGCGAGCAATAAATCCATCATCTGTAGTATGAAGGCAATGCTCGCGGTAGAAAGCCATCTTTGTCACTAGCTCGTGCCCTGGCATCAACCATGTCCGCTTGATATCCAACTGGATAAGATCCATTCTGATGATCTTGTGAATCTCTAACCTGCTTAGATCAAGAGATGGTGCATCAAGGGAATAGTGGAAGGGGGGTAACTTGTCCATGCTAAAGCCATGCAGCTCAAACCAGGCCGACATCTGTGCATACCAACATGAAGTATCACCCTCTCTGGCAAGCTGCCTGGAGGACTCAAGGGCCAACCGTGCATACCTATGTGTGGGTAAGTCCCATAGGCTATGTATGTATGTGACTAATCGGGTGAGGGCCTCTACCACAATTGGTTTAGCTGCTAGCTCGGCTCTGATAATCTCATGTGGCACTGAGGCATTACATCTGATCATCCTGGATATCATGGACACTAGGGGTTTCTCCATCGATCTCCATCCGTCATAAGTGCACCTTGATCTGCTACGGTGGTCAAGACTGGGTCCCCATATCTGTACTCCATAAAGTAGTGTGGATGTGACCAGTGTATCGAAGAGCCATAGCTTGGTGCGGGGTTCTTGGAATTGCACCTGTGAGCACATCCTCTCCAAACCACCTAGTGCTGTGTATCTGTGAGTCAGTCTAGTGTCTGTTGCCTTTCGCATAGAAAAGGTGGGCCTTGTGAATAAGACTCCCAGGTATGTATAAGAATCCACATACTCCAGCTCCTCAGATCCATATGTGAATTTAGGTGCTGATCTCCTGACCCACTGTGGTGTAGTATTAAACACCATCACCTTGGTTTTACCAAGGTTCGGTGAAAGCCCACTGTCCAAAGTATAGGAGTGTAATGCATCCAAGTGTCTCTGTAGACCCTCTAGAGAGTCAGCTATCCATACAATGTCATCTGCATACAATAGGAGAGGTATCCAAGTGCCAGCTAGTGGAGCTCCTCTATCTCTTTCATGTGAAATGTAATCAGCAATCCCATCCAGTTGGCACATCCTACAGTCTAGCTCACCATCTCCCCACCATTGCGTCGTTGTTGCCCTCCATCCCCGCTCTCGAACTGCTGCCGCGCCAGTCCTTCCCCCCCCCCTGCCTGCGCTAGTCCCCCCCCCTTGCCCTACTCCAGTCATCCTTCCTCCCATTCGACAACCCTCCCCCCCCTCCCCCCTGTTCGCCAGTCTCTCTCCCTCCCGTTCTCCCACCTCCCGTTCGCTTGTCCTCCCCTTCCCTCCTCTCTTGTCAACCCTCCCTCCCGCCTGCTCATCCGCCACTTGGCCTGTGTTCCCCCTGCCCGCTCCGTCTGATGCACCACCCCCGACTGCTCGCCCCCGCCTTGACAGCTTGCGCCCGCCCTGTCTGGCCGCTGCTAGCTTGCCCCTCCGCCTTGCCGTCGTCCTAGGACACACCTCTCCCATCCGCTTCTAGCGTAACCCGATATCCGTAGCGTCCAACACCCCCCACCGCCAAAACAGCAACTCCCTCCCTCCCCTTGCCATTTCCCCACCCTCTAGTTGCTCCCTCCATCTGCAATAACTTTCCCCCTCAGGCGGCATCGCAACGTGACTGGTAGCTTTTCAAAAGGGACGCGTAGTGGAAACCTCTGGTCAGACGCCAGCGTACTCAGCAAGTGCCCCCCAGTCAAACACCTTGTGTGTCGTCCTCTCTGAGGAGCAGCTCCTAGCCGTCGGGGCTAAAGGAAACATCGATTTATGGTCAAGTAGTAGGACATTCCCCAGCCAGGGCCTAGCTTTGGGACTGGCTTCACTTCATGTTGTGCATTGGCACAGCGCAAATCGTGGAGGTGGTTCTAATGGGCCAAGGAATCTTCATGGTTCGGCTCAGCTCGAGAGTTACTTGCCAGTTCACCTTATGCGTCCACAAAGGGGGTCATGTACATGGTCCCTTGGTACAGTGGCTTCACTGTGGAGGCATTTGCACTCTACAACAGGTTTCTTCAGAACCCGGTCACCCTTCTCTTTCCCAGCCTGGCGATAAAGTATCGCTAGTTGGTGGAAGACTTTGGACGGCTCTTTGGTACAGTCCTCGCGTCCTTCGCGGATGTAATGACTGCCGCAGGAGTCCCCAAGGTATGGGTGGCAATGAAAGAGGTTAAGAATATTCCACAGTTCCTAGAGATTGAGGCAGGCGGACACTCCTTTAGGCAGCAGGTCATTGTGACTGGACAGCCAAGGCAATGCCTGTGCTGCCATGACTTTGGGCACCAGGCAGCAGAGTGTATGCGCTTCGGTGCTAGGGTGGCTCTGGCGATAGGCCCACAGGTGGATGCAGACGGTTTCACACGAGTATAGAGACGACAGAGAGGGAGACGGCAGGGGGGGCGACGTTGGGAGCAGGTGGGCAAGCGCCTCGGCAGAGCACTCCACAGCCCCCCCTTGCTCGTCACACCCAGTAAGACTGCAGCCCCCCACATCCACTACCCGCGCCACAGACTGCCTCGCCTGAGTTCCCACAGCCCCTACACCCTCTACATCCCATGTCCCCCCCCCCCACTGACCCAAGGCCCAGAGCTCCTCCTTTTTAGGGCCACCAATCCCCCCATACACCCGCCATGCATCCCTGTCCATTCCACTATCCCTCGATCCTCTTCCCCCCAACCACCTTCCATATCGAGCACCCCCCCTGATCCACACCCGGTTCAAGTGGTCCCTCCTAGTCCCACCCCCATCCTCCCTTAGGAGGCGATGAGCCACGCACACCTATCTCCTCCTCGCACCAGCAGTCCTTCCCCTCCCATACAGCCACCAGCTCATCTGCCCCTACTGCTTGTCACACCTTCACATGCATAGTTGTTGCCACAATTCTTCCGCAGTGGCCCATGGTCCTACCTGAGAGTTGCGGAGCGCGGAGAGTTCCCACTACCTATAGAAGTGGGGATCTTTGTGGTTTCTAAGTCAAGGAGGGGCAAGGTCCATCTACTAGCACCACTAGATGGACTAAACTACGCATTTTTTCTTTAGTCCTCCCACTCAGGGGAGTGAACGATTGCACAGATAAAGGAGTTGAAGAGTTAGGTGGCGAATGACATCTCCCAGTGGATGGGAGATGATGGATTAGCATTGTTTGCACAGCAGTGGCCTGGGTGCATGATGGACATTAACTAGTGGGCTGGTGCCGAGGTCCCACACTTGAGCATTATCTTTCGAGCCCCTCCACAGTAGAGATCTCTAAGGGATGTGATCAAGTGGCCCTTGGCACAGACAGCCCGTTTCTACCAGTGTACCGAGTCACGACTCTCAACATGGCTAATAGATGCATTGATAGTACCACTTGGAGCATCTATCACCCCTATGGTCCGGCCGACAGCCTCCATGGGGAATTGGAGTTCGCCGTTCAGATTGGCAGCAAAGCGTACTTGCATGCCTCACAGTTTCTCCTCCTCATCTGCAGCCTCCACACCGAACAGATGGCTGTTTCGTCAATCATAGGTTTCCCCATGAGTTTACACCTAATATCTTGGAATGTGAATAGCCTCCACTATAGTGGGGCATGTGGTTCCAAGAAGTTGATTGTTCGGCAGGAGCTGCCCTGGCCGGACCGGATCGACATCTTGCTTCTACAGGAGCACAAGCTCACCCCCACCCAAGCCCAGTGGGTAGGGAAGGTGCTGCCAGGCAGCTCGCATACTTACTGGGAGTATGCCATAGGTGCCCACAGCAGGAGTGGAGGCGTAAGCATCTCTATTGGCCCAAGTCTCACCGCTTGTGTACGAGACCATGGGACGATAGTAGCAGGGAGGGTTCTATGGGTCAGATTGGACATTGGGGACTCGTGCCTAGGAGTCCTCAATGTCTATGCCCCTGCAGAGGTTAGGGCACGCAGCAGGTTCTGGGTGGAGATCGTGGATGGACTCCCAGAGGTAGACTCGTGGATCGTTGGAGGAGACTTCAACAATCTGGAGGCTTTGGAAGACTAGTAGGGCAGAGGCAATAACTACCAAGGCATAGTTGGGGAGGAGCAGGAGGCATGGGAGGTCTTTTTGTTGGAAGTCGAAGCACGTGATGCCTGGAGAGACCCTGCCTTCCATAGGAGGGAGAGATCGTTGGACTTCTCTTGGGGATACAGGCGGCTAGGTGGAGTTCTACTGGAGCGGTTGGACAAGTTTTATGTGGGAGAGTGGGGAGGCTCTCCTGGTGGCCAGATTGAGCAGTTGGCAGGCACCACGTTGTCCGATCACTGCTCGGATCTCTTGACACTTGACCCCTAGCATCCGCTCTAAACACACAATCCTGTCGGATCCCTGACTCGATCTATAGGAGGGAGGAGGTGACGAGACAGATAGAGCAAATTTGGACCATAGAGTGGGGCAGGAAGGACAGGATAGCAGAGGAGGTTGCAGATGTCCTAGCAGAGTTGAGTAGAATCTGCCAAGAGGCAGTCATATAGGCCATGCAACAGAGCTGGGAGGAGAAGAGAGCACTCTGGCGGGACCTTGCAGCCACGCAGAGACTATTGTAGGAGGCACCAGGGGACCCCACCCTCCACGCACAAGAGGTGCGCGTGAGTAGCCATTGCTGGCCTAGAGGATAGGCACTCGGAGTTCTCTTTCTGAACCTCAGCAACCTTCTAGGCGCAGAAGGGAGACATGATGTGCAGAGAGTTCTTCTAGGTGCACTAGCCTCGCACCGCAGGAGAGCAGATATGCAGCCTCCGGGATCAGAATGAGAGGACCCGTTGTAGCCTAGACGAGGTGATGGAGATTGCCACCGACTATTACACGTGCCTTTTCCAGTAGGAGGCAACTTCAGCTAGAGGACATAGATGCAGACAGTAGGTATGGGATCACATTCCATCCCTTGTCACAGGGACGAGATGGGACGCTCCCTCCTAGCCCCCTGTATAGAGAAGGAACTAAAGGAGGCTTTCCATACACAAGATGGGTAGAAATGCCCGGGGGAGATGAGCTCTCTAAGGCCTTTTTCACTATCTACTGGGGAAGTGGTGAAGGACCCCCTACTGATGGCCTTCCAGGAGATTTTCACCTTAGGATAGATGCCAGGGAGTCTCTCGGCAGGCCTTATTAGTCTTCTCCTAAAAGGGGTAGACCGGTTGGAGCTTTCCCAGTGGAGACCGATCACCTTATTGTCAGTGGTCTATAAGGCACTGGCAAAGATGATTGGTAGGGGACTACGCGCCATGCTTCCAAATATCATCCATGACACTAAAACAGGATTTGTCCAAGATAGGAGCATCCTAGACAATGTATTAACCTTCTTTGAAGCGACAGAGTGGGGTCAGTACAGTGGGCAGAGATTGGTCGTACTACTCTTGGATTTCGAGAAAGCTTATGACAAGGTGGACTGGGATTTCCTGGAGGGCACCATGGTGAGGTTAGGGTTCCCCCAGGCTTGGATTAGTGGGGTCTCATAGGCGGAAGGCGAGGGAAGGAGTTTCAGTTGGAGAGATTGGTTCGACAGGGTTGCCCCCTCGCCCCATACTTGTTTCTAGTCCTCGCAAAGGCGATGTCTCACTTACTCAGGTTATGTGTGAGCGGATTATACGGCCTCCGCTTCCAGTAAGAGAGGAGACTGAGTTGTCAGACTCAGAGTACGCAGATGATACAACCCTCTACATAGAGGACGATGAGTTGATGCTAGAGAGAGTAAGACTAGCCCTTGACGTATTCTATTCTGCAGTGAGAGCGAAGATCAACTGGCGAAAGACAGTTGATTTTCTCACAGACTTGGACTCTAGCACGAAGTGGGGCATCCACCTAGGATTTAGATGGGTGAGTCCGGTACCTAGGTTTCCAGGTAGGACTCCACATCACTCCTGCCCAGCAGTTTCTTCCTGTCCTTGATTCTATTCGGAGGAAAGTGACCTACTGGAGCACGGTCCGCCTCTAACTAGCCAGACGAGCCCTGGTGGTTAACCAGGTCCTCCTAGCGATGGCCTGGTACATCGCCTCATGTTGGTGCTTCTCCTCATCGTGTGTAGTGCAGTTTCGCCACCTAGTGCGGAATTTCCTTTGGTTAGGGTCTGATGGTTCCCGGGCCAAGGTGGTGTGGGCGACCATCATACAACATAGGTCAGAGGGAGGGCTTGGGATCATAGACCCAGAGTACCAAAGTATGTGTCTCTTGGGCAAGCTAGTTGTTCACGGTCTCACACCAGGCGGGCAAACCTGGAAGGTCTTATTTGCAGGAGGGTCTCCAGGATTGTAGACCAAGGCTTGGCGGTGAGTCGAGGCCGTCCCTGAGATGGATCTTCATGTCAGTCCAAAACCCCCCCCGCCCTCCCCAAGATTACCTTTCCTTCACAGCTTACTCCACGTGTGGCAGGGCCTCTGTAAGGCCCTAATCCAAAGTCCCCCAGGCTGCCAGGAGAAGATAGACCATCAGCCGGTAATCTGGAACCCCCAGGTCAAAGATCAGGAAGGGGCACAGATAGGTGAGCACCCCCACATCCAGTGGGCTTGGGTGGGAGGCCGGCCTGATCGGCTCGTACCATCAGGACATGGCGGGAGGTGTACAGGATGGCGGACGAGGTGTTGCAACGAGTATCAGGCTGCCAGAGAGGAGTGGAGTTGAGGAGAAGGGAGATAGACGCAGCAATATCTCCAAAGTGGCTTGCTCCCCCGATACGAGAGCCGATAGAGCCCAGGGACGTATGGGCAGCTAGGTTTTCACCAGCAGGCATCCCCCTTTAGGTGGTAGGTAGAGTGGGTGGTGCCCCGTAGTGGATTTTCTTCGCCGTTCAGGAGGGGGAACATCTGGCCCTTGACAGAGGGCAGCAGGATGAGGGAATTGCCGCCCTTTCGTGGAGGAGGATTCGGGTGGTGGTCCTTCAGGGGAAGACATGGCAACTGGACCCCTATGCTTTTTGGAAGGAGCTCAGGGAGTGGCGCCTTTGGATCTGGGAGGGCAAACCACTTGATGAGCTGGAGTGGAATCCAGGAGAGTGGCTATGGCCGGCCTTTGCGGTCGCCAGGAAGCCACCTAGGTTCCTAGAGTACATTGCCAAGATTGGCAGACATGTATTGATGCAGGAGGATATGGACTGGGTGTTGTCACGTAGCAGGCACCGGGCGGAGCATAGTATCACAGAGCCCTTTCAAGGGACCTTTTGGTGCCGCCTATGGGATAGCTAGAGGCCAGGGAGGGTGTCGTATTTCTTATGGCTGGTGGCACATGGAGGCTTGGCGGTGGGAAGTTGGCTTGGCCAGATGCAAAAGGAGGGGGGTTGTAAGTGTTGCACATAGCAGCCTCTAGAAACCCCAAAGCACTGCCTTTGGTCATGTGAGGAGGCGCAACTCGTGTGGCGAGGAGCAAGCCGCATCCTTTGTCGTATAGCACCCAACCTTAGATATATCTCATGGGGAGCTTTCTATTGGCAGGCAGTAAGCCAGGGCCATCACCTTCTGTATGAGGCGGGGATGCAAGACACGATATTTCATTATCAAGGCAGGGTCGTGCACAATGGTCTGTTTGGAGGCTCTACGCATCCGCCAGATACTGGAGTCGAAAACAGACTGCTCGGAGGTATGGGTAATCATAGGGAGTCTTACTGGATGGCATATTTGGAAAGCGCCGTGTTAGGAGGCTTTTGGCGGAGAGAGACTTTCAGCACATGCGACCTTAGCAGAGCTCTGGATCTCCATCATCCACTCCCTCCACGGCCGATGGGATCAGGTGCAGAGCGAGTCCAAGGCTCGTCAGGAGCTCCGAGGTCACTTCATGTGCACTTGGGCGGCTAGGGTCTATTCTTCGTGATGTAGGCAGGCAACCCTAGCTGGCGAAATACCACCCCCCCCCCCCCAATGGCTTCTTGCTCCCATCCCCCCTAGACTGCCTTGAGAGGCTTGTATACATGATGTATTGGTGACTTTGCATCAGCTCCAGGTAGTCTGTTGAGCATGAGCACTCTGTTGTAATCAGTTTTTTGAGTAATATAATTAGCCACATTTTACTTGCAAAAAAAAATCAGCAATCCCATCAATGTACAGGCCAAATAATGTCGGAGAGAGGGGGCATCCTTGCTTCACCCCAATGGTGGAGTAAATAGGTGTCGGAATTCCCTCGGGTGTCTGGACTCTATCCACAACTCTCTCATACAGTGCTCAAATACCCTAACTAAGCTCTTTCGGTACCCCCATGGCATGCAATCTATGTATCAGTCTGTCTCTCAGTACTGTGTTAAAGGCTTTGCGGAAGTGCACAAAGCAGCAATAGGTCCATCGGCCATGGGCCCTTCCCTCCTCAATGATCGCTTTGAGTGTGAGGATGTGCTCCAATGTGGAGAAGCCTCTCCTAAAGCCAACCTATCCCTATGCTCTAAGACCCCACCTCTCTGCACACCTGCTTAACTCATGCTCAAGGATGGAAGTATATAACTTAGCCAATGTATGCCCAACCATGATAGTCCAATAGTTATTGGGTAGAGTAGGGTCCCCTGACTTAAGGATAAGCACAATAGTGTTCGTGCTCCAGCTTTCTAGTAGACCTTTACACATGGCTCTGTTAGACATGAAATCTAGGCATCCTGCTACCAAATCTCTGCATGGATCAAGTGCTCGGCTACTAGTCCATCATGATCTTGTGCATTTCCTCTGCTAAGTCTGTCAATGGCCTCTCGGACCCTACTTTCTGTAAAGAAAGTGGTGGTCTCTAGACAAGGCTCAAGTGGGTCAAGAAGAGGTGGTTGACCCTCCACAATATAGAGACTAGCTGCATACTCTTCCCATACAGCGGTGGACGTAATAGGTGTGGTCGGGCAGTGCTCTCTGAAAAGCCTCCAAGCCTCTCTAGAGTCCTAGCTCAGGGATAACTAATATAGGTCTCGCTCCAATTGGGCCAAGAATGTTCTCTTCTTCCACAGTGTGAGGCGTCTAAAGAGTATTTGTGCTTGTCTGTGGGTAGTGGACCCCAGTGCTATCTCTCTCTGTAGCCGTGCTCTGGTCTCACAGCACTCATCATCATACCAGCTGTTCCGAGGTGTCCCCCCGGTGGGGGCTCTTTGTGTGGGTCATGAGTGTGGGAAGGCTACACCTGCAGCGATGTGTAGGGCCTCACTGAATTGCTGAGTCAGCTCCTGTAACGGAACATCAGGGTCTGCATCATGTAACAATCCAAGGATCTCCGCCTCATAGGTATCCTCTGTCTCTCTGGAAAAGAGGTATCTCGGGTGTCAGTGAGCTGCATGATAAGTCTGTATGCCAGTGAATTGGAGGTCGATGGTGAATGATAGGTAGGCATGATCCACTGCAACTCCGAGAAGGCGTGGGGATACTGAGAGGTCCTAGATGTGAGATATTAGCGTTGGTGGGGCAAGAACATAGTCTACTGTGCTGGCACCGTGTCAATGAGGATAACACGTGAAGGCGCCGGATAGGGGGTATGTAGCCAGGCCATTGAGAATGGCCAACCTGTGTGTTGTGCCCATCTCCACAAGGTATCTCCCATATTTGGTGACGTCCCCCATATCCTGAGATGTCCTCTCCAGCTGTAGCTCTGACACATCCTACTCCTGTAGCATCTCCTCAGATGCATCAAAGAAAGACACCTGATTGGAGGCTGTCCTGGCATTAAAGTCTCCTAGTAAGATAACCTCTCCCTCCTTCGAGAACTTCTAAATATCCTCATCCAAAGCCACATATGGTGATTGCCCCTTGGGTGGGGCATATCAGGACGTCACAAGGGGGAAATAGCATATGGCAATATACAAAGTGCGTTCCTCACCCCGCACTCTCACCCACATGTATCTGGCCTGCTCATCTCTGCAGACCACCTGGATCATCTGCTGTAGCTCCTCCCTGATTAACACTGCCACTCCTCTCGACCCGCGATTACTGTGGTGTGCATGTCTCCTTCCTGCAAACTGACTCCCACCTATATCTTGTCACCCGTGGAAGTGTAGTATGTGGCCCCTGATGTGTCTCTGAGTAGAACACTATATCTCTCCCTCTGAATGTCTCCTCAAAAGCTCCCACATCCAATCGGAGGGCTTCATTACAGTTCCAGACTGCCATTGCAAGGCTGGTCGAGATATTTGGGATATGTACAAGTGTGTTGTGGAGAGGGAGCCTAAACAGCACCTACAATTTACCCCAAAAGTGACCCCAAATGGTGACAAACAAACACTTGAAACAATCAACAGTTTCCATCGAATGCCATCAAATGTGATCAGACGTGTCGTACTGGACAGGACAGATCAGACGAGTTGACCCATTTGGCAGATGTGGACAACTAGGCATCCTCCATAGAGAGGGCTCCTGTTGTCTTTTCACAAGATAAAGCCCGAGTGGCAAAATGTAACAAAGAAAAATAGATATTGCCAACACTGTCAAAAGGCGAGCCACTTGATAGCAAGTGTTGATCCAAGGCAATAGGCACTCAACCCAAATCTAAAAACTCAAACCCCCGCCCCTTGCTCAAGTAACCCCCAATAGGAAAGACGGTGGTAGCAACCAAAATCATGGCAGTGGCAAGACCAAACCCACACTGCTACTAGTCAGCCATAACAACCAGTTTCGTTCTCAACTCGGGGGCATGTCTTGCTAGTTTGTTGGCCCATCTCATCTCCTTAGAGGCTTCAAAGACTGCAAGCTTAGTTCACATTCGTGAGTTACCTCTTGATGAGATGATCGCAAAGGCCTAGTCTACATGACGGAGCATATCTTTTTCTACTTGGATCATGGATAGTGGAGCCATCCATCATATGAACCCCATCCAAGACATTTGTCTAGACAGCATACTATGCAATGCAAATATTGTTCCCACACATGGAATGGTGGCCCCACTCATATTCATGCCCACATCTTGGGGTTGAAGGGATTTGGGATTCATAAATGCTCTAGTGCATCCCAAGATGTAAAAGATACAATTCGTAGATTGCATGTAAGTGTTCCCACAAGTTCATAGGATACATTGGATGCAAAGGTTTCTAATTTGGGAGATGCATCAGGAAGTGATAGTGCCAATGTGGTTGCTTGTTCCTCTCAAGCTAGTGATGCTTATGGAATGTTGTCTAGAAAGCGCAAAGCTAATGCTAGGGAAGGCCCCTTATTTCAAAATTGGGACATACAAGCAAGAAAAGAGGCATCAATCGCCCTTCATTGGTTCTTTTATGTAGAGGACATTCCTCATTGGAAGGTGCGGAGTCCTTACTTTCTTAACATGGTGAAGGCAATTGGAAATGTTGGCCCAAGCTTCAAGACCCCTTCATACCATCATTGGCACACTAAAGAATTGGATGACGAGGTCAAATGTGTACAAAGAGATTTGCTTGATCTTAGAGAGAACTGGAAAAGATATGGCTGTAGCATTGTTTGTGATGGATGGTCTAATGTGCATGGTCGACCCATTACCAATGTAATGGTTCCATGCATGTTTAGTTCCACATTTTTACGATCAATTGATACAAGTGGTGAGTATGTCTTTATAGCCCAAGTGTGCATGGACAATGCAGTCAATTGTATTTGTGTTGGTCACTTGGTTGAGCAAGAATGGCCAACCTTTTTTTACACTTGTTGCACATGCCATTGCCTTGATTTGTTGTTTGAGGATATTGGAGAACTTTCTTAGGTGAAGCTTGTTTTGGAAGTAGCTATGGAAATGATGACATTTATCACACGAAAAAATACAGTTCTTGCTTCATATAGAAAGTTCAATTTAAAATTATTTCTTAAACCATCACAAATTTAGTTTGCATATATGTTTATCATTTTGGCAAACATATTGGATGAGAGAGTAGAATTTCTTAAACCATCACAAATTGAGCTTGTATATATATTTATAATTTTGGCAAACATGTTGGATGAGAGAGTCTTCAATGGATTGCACCACATGGTTGTTAGTGATGAGTACTGCAGAAAGAAAGTGAGCAAAAGTACCGAGGCTTTGTAGGTTTCATCTATTATCTTGGGTTCTTCAATTTGGACCAATGCCAAGATAATTGTGAATTTATGTGCTCCAATTTTAAAGATTTTGTGCCTTGCTGATAGAGGTGCCACCATGGGGTTGGCATATGAGCTCACTTATGGCATGACGGAAAAGATTGAAAGTTCATGAGGTTTTTTATGCTTCCAAGCTATAGCAAGTCAAGTCACTTTGTGTAGACCGATGGAACATGATGCACTCTTCATTGCATGCTGTTGCTTTTGTGCTCCATCCTATTTGGAGAGCAAAAAATCTTGATAGTCATAGGGAGGTGAATAAGGGTTGGATAGATGTGGTTGAACGTGTTACAAACTATGATGTAAGTGCTCAAGGGGAGCTATATGAAGAACTAGATAAGTATAAGTCTGAGTCAGGTGCATTTGCACATCCTATTGCAAAGTGTTGGAAGAGAGGGAGAGAGACAGAGTGGGGCGGAAGATCAGCCTTAGCTCATTGTTGTTGTTCTTCCATTATTCTTCCATCATACTAATTGAAAGAGACTTACACACATAGGTATGACTAACCAAGACTAACTATGGTTATAAGTCACTGAGTACACCGACTTATTGAATGTCACACACGTATACAATTGTATCCAGCTAATGTTGGTCACACACATGAAGATAGACTGACTGAAGAGTAATGGGAGCTTGATATTCTAACACAAAGGATGAGAAGAGAATGCATTAAGGTGTAAAATGGTGGGAAACTTTAGGGGCAGAGACACCAAATTTGCAGCTCTTGGCACTTAGGATATCATCTCAAGGCACTTATGCTTCACCATGTGAGAGAAATTGGGGCATTTTTTTTCTCATTCAAATGAAGAATAGAAACAAGCTTAAGTCAAAGAATACATAGAAGCTTGTTTAATACACACCAATTTATGACTCATAAGCAAGTTGAAAAAAAGAGGATGTGAGAAGATAGAACTGACCCTGGAAATGCTAAATAAGAAAAGGGATGATGAACAATTACTTGCTTTGCAGGAAATGAGAGAGGAAGATGATGAAAATTCAGCTCTTGTGATAGTAGGCGCATCGAGTGCTGGTACCTCTAGTGTGCCACAGGATGAGGTGGAGGATGAGGATGAGGATGATGCTGGAGATGAAAATGACTCATGAGTCAACTTGAGTAGCACATGCCACAACAAGTCTACAATCTCGAGTCTTGACCCTTGTCTCGTGTCTCTACAGAGTCTAGAGTACTATGATATATTATGAGTCATGACATTTTGTGATCTTAGTGGGCTGATTATAATTTATGAGTCAATGACTCATGACATTTTGTGATCTTTGTGGGCTGATTATAATCTCAAAATTCATATAGTTCCCTTGTCAAATTTTAATGTCTTTTATGCTTGTTTTTCAAAGTGTAAGCTTTATTTAAACGTCTACAAATCATATTAAGGTTCAACTTATCATTCTTATCTTTTTCTAGTCTTCTAAGAAAAAAATTAGGGCAACATATGATTCAACCCAAGGATCTGAATCATACTTCAGTCGTACTTTCATTTCCGTACACGTATGGAAGTATGAGACATATGTTATCAACTATGTTGAACAATTTTGCAAACATTTTGACCAAGCCGATCAACTGTCAGATTCTTCAATATCTTCTACCTAGGATCAGAATGAATGCACCCTCCTTTACAACTTCAGATTGACTGGGGGAGAGTGATTCCCTCTGGCTTTCGCTTCCACTTTAAGAGGAGGGAGCCTTTTTCTCGAGGGTGATAGGATTGTGGTTTATTTATTGCTTCACAAATAGTTATTGTTTACATTGAATCATTATCCATAGCCTCTGGATGACAATGATTGTAAAAGGGTGCTTGGATACGTGAACGATTTCCATGTGAGGACACTATCCAAGTGGCACCAATGCATAGCATTTTGCATTAGCATAATAATTTACACTATTCCATGCATTGGCATTCTCACATGGCAATCTTCTAGGATTGTCCACGTCCAACAGACAGGTCAACTCAGCCGACCCGTCCAGTCCTGTCCGCCACATCCAGTTTGCTTGCCCGAGTCACCCATCCGACGGTCAATCGTTACCCATACCGTGTATGCGTGCGGCCAACAAACAGTCTCTTGTTTTGACTGTTTTTCCCCGTTTCTTTCAATGCTTTCTTTTCTTCTTTTCTTCCACATCTTCACTCTCTGTTGTCTGATTGACCAGACACGAGTGAAGAAACAAAGATTGTACTGTTGCTTTGTGGATTTCCGCAAAGCCTTTGACATGGTTCCGAGAGAGAGGCTTTTCAGACGCCTACTTGATCTAGGGGTGGATGATGACATGATATGGGGTATTTATGCACTATATGAGCAGGTTACTAGCAGAGTCAGATGTTCGGGAGGTATATCAGATTCCCTTGTGAGCACCATTGGTGTGAAACAAGGATGCCCACTCTCACCGACTCTGTTTGGACTATATATTGATGAGATAGCAGAGTTTATTCAACAGCGAGCCGGTAGAGGTATAGATCTCAGTGGAGCCATAGTTCATATCTTACTATATGCAGATGACATTGTATTGGTCTCAGACTCAGCTCAGGGATTACAGCAGCATTTATTAGCATTGGATGATTTTTGCATACAGAGAGGCATGACAGTGAACCTTGGTAAAACCAAGGTTCTTATATTCCATACATCAACTCAGATACGCAGACAGAGTATTTTCATGGCAACAGGAGGGAGTATTGAGGTCACTGGATCATATATATATTTGGGAGTCACCTTTACAGCAGCTTCAGGGACTTTCTCGATGACATAGGCAGCTCGTGACCGCCTCACTAGAGGATACTCAGCATTGGCTCTTATGGAGCGACAGTGTCATCAGGCACATTTCCAGGAGCCCCGCACCAAGGGGTGGCTCTTTGATATTCTAGTCACTCCAGCACTGATGTATGGAGCAGCTATATGGGGGCCAGGCCTTGCCGATTATGTATGGACATTGATGGAGAGACCTCAGGTGATCATGATATCTAGATTGATTCGCAGCAAGGCCTCAGTCCCACATGACATTGTGCGAGTAGAGCTTGCCACACCGCCCATGCTAGTCGAGGCACTATTTCAGACAGTCTGCTTCCTACACAGATTTCAAGATATAGACAGAGATCGCATTGCATACAGAGCATATATGGCATCTCAAGAGATGGCTCGAGCGGGGGATACCACATCATGGTATGCATAGACTAGAGCTTGGTTTGACAGACATGGGCTAGACATTGATAGACTCTCACCTCTTCTATATGATACTCAGGCTCCCACTTACACCCTCTCTCTCTCTGAGAGGAACAGAGTCATCAGACAGGAGATATGGCATATTTATATATAGAGGACATGGGTCAGCCCTGCACAGCCACTGCCATCGAAGATGGCACATTA
Organism: Lygodium microphyllum; assembly: GCF_053477565.2. NCBI lineage: Eukaryota > Viridiplantae > Streptophyta > Polypodiopsida > Schizaeales > Lygodiaceae > Lygodium > Lygodium microphyllum. The sequence goes on along the minus strand of NC_141143.1, from coordinate 35,090,557 downwards.
TTATACACAGTTCTTGAGCATATCAGAGCAGGGATTCATAGAGATTCCGAGATATATGCAGATCTATATGCCACATCGATTGAGAGTTCTTATTGGACAGCTCAGGGTATCATCACATCAGCTTATGATTGAGAGTGGCAGAGCCAGTGGCATCCCACGGGAGGAGAGGATATGCCCCCTTTGCAGATCAGAGGTGGAGAGTGAGGAGCATTTTGTTCTCAGATGCCCGGCATACTCAGAGTTGAGATCTAGATACACATTGAGCAGCTCACTTCAGGGATGTATGACTGATATGGATCAGAGATCATTTGGCCGTTTTCTGGGAGAGGCATGGCACATCAGAGAGCAGAGCACACAGCGGGTCCCAGTCAGAGAGAGGCCCACCCAAACGACTATTACACAGTTCTTTCAAATAGACAGAGTGAGAGCTACTGTACCAGCCTCCAGCCAGACCTCCGGGCTCACACTACAGCAAGCTAAGGACTAGCGTACCCGACGCCGCACGAGGATCCGTGGGTTTCGGATCCCATAGCCACACCGACAGGAGATCCGGAGGATTCTTGATCTACATCGACAGCAGACTGAGATCCGACGACACTCGACACATTGGATCTCAGATCTCCAGTTTGCTCTTTCTCCACCGCCGATGTACCACATCCTTCGTCCAGGAGGGATCACCTGCTATTAGCGACTTGGACGACTGCTACTACATCCTAGGATAGTATATCTCCCTACATCTGTTACATATACACATCGCACCACTTTATCACAGCCGACAGTTGTTCCCCTATCACAGCCGACATTTGTTCCCCTTTTGTAGCCATTATCTGGAGTATCAGAGCTACATACGCACATACACATACACGACACTTATCACACTCACAGCACCGTATTTTCAGTTTCCAGTTTTTAGCTTTTCATTCAGCACTTTTATTTTGGATAGCTGGACCTCATCAGTTGTATCACAGTTTGTCTCATAGGCCAGTTTTGGTCTTTAGAAGAGGTTAATATAACTTTCTTTCTTTCTTTCTTTCTCTCTTTACCCTAAACCCCAAAGCACTCTCCCTTTTTATAAGAATCCCCCCCCCCCCCAACCATCTCATTCATCCTTTTAAGTTCTCCACCGCTCCTACTCCTTTCAAGCTCTCTATCCTTCCTACTCTCTCAAGCTCTCTCCTCCCTTAACCTCTCAACCCTTCCAACCTCCTCTTCCATCAAGCTCTAGCCTCTCTCTACTTTCTCAAGCTCTCTACTCCTTCAAGCTCTCTACCCTTTCCACTCCTTTCTTGAATCATCTCACCCTCCACCCCTGACCCTCTAGGCTCTCTCTATATATCATCAATGGCACCCCCTCTCCATGAGGTCTTTCTCTTGCATTATGTCTACTTCGAACGAATGAAGGAGAAATCCAACACTTGTAAGTGGCAATGCAAGTATTGCCGAAAGCTCCAAAGCTCATTCGTCACTCGTCTTCTCATCCACCTTTACAAATTAGGAGGGGAGATCACACCATGCCCTAGTATTCCTGACGATGTCTATGAAGATCGTCGTCGCAAATACTTACCATTGATGCAATACAAAGGCCTTTCAAGGGCAAGTGAGAAGGTGATCCCTCCCGATCACGAGGTCTCAGATGCAAAAGATGATTCCTCTCCAACTGTCTCAGTTTTCTCCATTGGAGGATCCTCTTCTATGTCATCTAGAAAAATCCATTCGAGTGGTGTACTTATGCCCAAGAGACAAGCCACTCTTGCCCAAGCAATGGGGCAAGTTTCCAGTCCTCTCTCTTTTCTCAAGGAGAGGCAAAGGAAAGTGGAAATAAAGATTGCATACATCATAATTGAGTAAAATCTCTCTTTTCATATTCTCAAAGTGGATCGATGGAAGCGAATAGGGAAAGTCATTGCCGCCGTTGGTCCATGCAAGGGATGGTACGGTGTTACATACAATGTCATGCGTAGCAAGAAACTCAATGAGGAGAGAGAGAGGATTAACAAGTCCCTTGAGCCCGTGCGTGCATGTTGGGCAAAGTATGGATTCTCTATTCCATCCTATGGATGGAGTGACCACAAAAAAAGGGGGATCATTAACATCCTCGTCTCTTGCCCACTTGGCATATACTTTCTACGAGCGGTGGATGTGGGCACAAGGGAAAGGAGAACCATAGGCTCATTCATGTATCGGCACATACGGCAAGCCATCATTAAGGTAATGCTTCTAAATCCATTATTTTGTAATCTCTCTTTTCTTTTAACCTCCCAAATTTATTCCAATTTCATCAGGTATAATCTTGTAGGTTAGGCCATAAAATGTGATACAAGTTATCACACACTTTGAATTATGCATCTATGGGACGGAAACTTGAGGCCGAGTTTCCATCCATAGCATGCGCTATATATTGTCTAGATCTTATGAAAGATATAGGCAAGTTGGAGTAGGTGGCGAGGATTGTCAACGATGCTTGCACAATCGTTGGCTTTGTCAACTCCAAGGTCCGAGTTCTTGCGATTTATCGCTCATATTCGAACTTTAAGTTGAAAACCCCTTGAAGACTCAGTTTGCGGTCATGTGGCTTCTCCTCAAGGGTTTCTATAATGTTCGCAAGCTACAAAAAATGGTCGTGGCAAATGAGTTTAAGGAGTGGCTTGAATGGAATTCCATGTCATGCCAAGCGGCATCGTATGATGGACATGGAGGGGGACTACTATTGGCATCCTCTATCCTCTTATGGCGGATGCGATGGAAAAGATACAATCATCAATCATCTTGGATGGGGTGGCATTTTCTTTATGGTATTGTTTTTATTTCTTTTTTGAAAAAATGATTCATGCTCTTTTTTAAGCGTTCCAAGCCAAGCACTGATGGCTAACTCTCACATAGCCAATACGCCATCCATCTCGACAGATGTAGTGAGCTTACCTCCATGCCCGATCGAATTACCTCCTCTCCTGAGCACTTCGGTAGCTCCACGATCCAAGTGCAAGCTTCAAGCAAGCTCCATCCTCAAGCTCCGTGCTCCAAGCCCCATTGCCGCAAGCAAGAGAAGAGAAGAGAAGAGAAGAGGAGAAGAGAAGAGAAGAGAAGAGGAGAAGATGGAGAGCTTCTCCTCCCTAGTCCCTCACCCTCACACACTCACTCCCTCACACTCTCACACTCTCTCTCTTAAGCACAACCTTAAGCAAGCAAGAAGAATAAAAAGAAGAAGAAGAAAAAGATAGCTACTTTTGGTCACACACAAGAATGAGTTTCTCATTCACTTTTCATTTAGAATCTATAATTTATATTATCTCTCTCTCTTTCTATTCAAATTTCACCTCAAAATCTTTCTCAAAATCTCTATCATCTTATACCTATTGTAATATCTTAAATACCACCCCTAAAAGAGATAATATTCTCTTTTTGACAAAGAAAAGATGGGAGTGGATGAAGTGAACCATACATGGGTTTACGGCATTCTTGCATCCCGCCTTTTAAAAATCCTCTCTCTTCATGGATGCCAATATCCTTGCTAATTGTGATGCCTAGAAGAGTGCCATGCTACCTTCCTTCAAGAGCTCATCAATTATAGCGATCAAAGGGGCACTGCTTTTGCATCTATCATTTGTTGGAAGTGGGAATCATTGGTGAAGCTCCTTTTTTTGTGGGAGTCATTTGGCTACCAATTGCCCCACCTTCAAAGAGTGGCCTTACGCATTCTTACACAGGTTTGAAAATCTCTTCTCTTTTTTCATTTAATTCTAGTTATAACTTGCAAGTTTAAAGTTCAAACTTACTTTTTCTTCACATGGTTTAGGTTTTTTCATCGGGTACATGTGAGAGGAATTGGTCTGTCTATTCCCTCGTGCATATGAAAATTCATAATAAGCTTAGCACACGACAATTGGAGCGACTAATTTATTGTCGCTCCAATTTATGCATGCTACGCAACATACATGAGATGTCTATGGTAAGATAGGTATTGTATATTCAATTTTTATACTTTTTAGTTCATAACTTTATTCATAGATTATGAAATATATTTAAAGGAGTTTCATTTGTTTAATCTAAGTTTTTCATCATTTAAATGTATAGATAAATGTGGATTCACTCAAGCTCTCCGCTAGCACACTTAAAAGTGTGACTCGCAAAAGAGACTTGGAGGAGGAGAAAATCTTTAGGGAGCTTTACTTGGAGCTCGAGGAGATAGACCAGCGGGTCTCTCATACTCGTGCACGCCATGTCCGTGTTGTTATTCACCCTCGTGCCAGTAGCAATGGAGCTTCCACTTCGACATCCACATTAGCTGCCCATGATGCTCGTGGGGCCCTTAGATACTACACGAGACTTGAGAGTGGCTTGAGAAGTACTCCTAGTTCACGGCCTTGGAGGACATTCCTATGATTGCCTCTCACGTAGAGCTTAGAAAGCCCGAGTATAATGACGAGGGCAATGTCATTAGTGAGGGTAATTTCGTTGAGGAGGGTGATGGCTCCTCAAGCGGCGACGAGGATACTTCCACCTTCGATGTCAAGAGTGATATGAGCACCTAGAGTAATCATGTATCTTGATTCGGATTGAGCCATGGATGATGGCTTTTATCTCAATCCATGTTTGTATAGTTTTTGTGTGAGACCCCCCATGGCTTCTTGCCCCCATCCCCCCTAGACCGCCTTGAGAGGCTTGTAACATGATGTACTGGTGACTCTACTTCAGCTCCAGCTAGTCTGTTGAGCATGAGCACTCTGTTGTAATCAGCTTTTTGAGTAATATAATCAGCCACATTTTACTTGCAAAAAAATATATATTAGCATTATTAGTATCTCAACTTTTTCTGTTATTATCATCTCAACTTTTGCTAATTCTTTTGTGTCTTCTGGTGCTGAACAGTGTTGGAGCTCTCTGAAAAATACCAGAAGAGGTTCGGTCCTTTGCGATATTTTGTAGCAGGTGCACTTAAGTTCTTCTGTCTGCCAAGCTATGACTGTGAATTGGAATACCTTCCAGTTGAGGTCCAAGACCATCTAGAACACTCAGAAAGGCAGGAAAGTCATTCGGAGATTTTTTCAGTGCATGATGTGGATGAGCTCTCAGATGATAAATCAGACGCAGAAGGGGGTTTGAGAATGGTAGGCAATAGTTTGCCAACTAACGACTTGGTTTCTATGGCACCTTTTAGGCTTGCTTGTGAGGATCTCTTAACAGGTCCTATTGATGCAATGAACGAACCATCAGAGTATGTGCGAGGGCTTGATCATAAAACAAAGCGTCTGTCTTCAAACCGGTCTCCAGTGCAAGCTGAGAATGAGGAAGTTATTTCAGTCAATCACTTTGTGGCTGGTACAACTCCCTCTCCGAGATCAAGGACACGCTGTAGATCAAATTTAGATAGAGGTTTGTCAGGTTTAAGCAATGGCAGCCTAAGAAGCTCATGGGACTGTTCTGGAGAATCACCAGCAGTATCATTGGAAGGGATTTCAAAGTCCTTTAGAGCAAATAGGAGCCTTCCAGAAGGCTGCATATATATGAACAACAGTTTCCAGGTTGAAAGGGATGTATCACTGAAACGTAACAGTGTCAGCCCTGAAAATGAACAGTGGATTGTCAGGCAAGGACCCTTCTTGGGCATTATGATTTGTAATCATAAATGCAAGACTGTTCAGTGTCTAAATTCGCAAGTTCTAGCACCCACTGCAGAGCATGATGACAATGCATTAGATCTTGTGCTCGTTCGTCGTGTTGGACGTCTTCAGCTGCTGCGTTTCTTTATTGCAATGCAGTTTGGGCGCCATCTGTCTCTACCATTTGTAGAGTACAAAAAGGTAAACATTATCTCTCTACACAAAAAGAGTCACCTCTTATCACCTGAGAAAACAACTTGGTTGGAAAAGGATTCTAGAGCTAGATCAAGTAGTTCTGTGATTGCTTATCTTGATATGACCCTGCTAATTCTGTGTGCTTTTTATTGGATGCAGGTTAGATCGGTCAAACTCAAGCCTGGAAATAATGCCCACAAAGGATGTGGCATTGATGGAGAACTTCTGGCTCTCAATGGACCCATATCCACTAATGTGCTTCCTGAACAATGCCAACTTATTGGATATTCCATTCGGCATAACTAAATTATAAGAAATGTCCAAAGACTCTGAAGAGTTTATCAGCATTGCAGCCAAAAATTATCACCTATCACTTCTACTGAGAATCGGGAATGTCTCATTCCCCACTTGTCTATGTTAATATTGTCAAATTCAACTGTATCTTATTTGAGAAGGTCTACCTTGTATCATTATGTAGATTTCTGACCACAGGCCCTCTGAATAGAGATCAAAATGAGGGTGCAATCAAAGATGCAAGCGTGGCATGTGCTTGCGAATTATTTTTCTGTATGTGATGTTTTCCAAATGCAAGCATGGAGTTGCTGTATAAGATAAGCAAGCACTGCATAATATATTGCACTTGAAATTCCTGTCCCAAAGAAGTTGCAAAATGTGCCACAATATCTATTAGGATGTATCACAATTAAGAACAATGCAAATAAATGTTGTATGAAAATGGAACGTGCAATGGCCTCAACGTATAAAGCTAAATGGGGCATGCAGATGATTACGTTGCAGATTCATGTGATGGAACTTTTGCATGTCTAAATGAAAGTGAGTTGATGGATGCACGAGCAACAGCATTAGACATGGGTTCCTTTGCACCTTGTACAAGTTTGAAGGGTTACATTATTGCATGCACTTGGTGGAAGTCATGGTCGTGCAATCTCATGTGAAAGAAATTGAGGAGAGATGAGCATTGTCGTGTTCATTGTGACTTCTTGTTGATGGAAGGTAATGAAGATATGGCTCTCTCTCTCTCTATATATATGCCCCACCAAAAGCAAAACTCTTGGCTGTCCATCTCTGTATGTCCTTTTGTTCTTGTTTCATGATAATGTTGTGCAAGTTTAAGTATTATCAGTAATCTTTCTAAGTTGGTAATCCTTTTGCAGATTGAGATAGCCTTCCTCCCAGTATGTGTTCTTTAATTATATCAAAGAAGATCCACTAGTGGCATGGATTGAGATTTCAACGGCATATGCTCATGCAAGCAACATTTGTGAAAGCATTTCAAAGCATCTCCCTCGTGTTTCCACAAGGGTATAGATTCAACTTGGTGGTGGTAGTTTGAGCCTAAGCATAGATATGTATACAATCTTTCAAAATGAATACCATCCTATGCATCATTGATGTTGTGTGCTTGACCATCCAATGATGATTGATTGAAAGTTTGAGTGAGCTTGAAAGCAAAGGAGCACAACATCTTTTTAGATGAGGTCTCTCCCGATACAAACCAAGGGAGAGAGAAGGGAAGACATCAAAGAGAGCAATGTGCTCTCTTATCTTTCGTCAAACACGAAAGTCAAGTTGATACAATACAAGATTAGCTTGGGTAACATATAGAGGCTCAACATGTGGATATGAGGATTTTCAAGGGAGGCATTCCTTCATCGTTGGTCAACATTTGAGCAAGATCATTTCCATATTGTTTTCTTGACATTCTCATCTTGTGCATCACTTTATTTGGATGTCATTGTACATGATGCACTTTCCAGTAGTATGTATAAAAAAGTGATGGATATGCACCTCCATGGAGCTATACAATATATTCCATTAGAATAAGGCACCAATGTGTTGCGCATGGTGTTGGTTTGGTTCATTTGGTTGCCTTGGATTCAACCATGTTATAGCATTTCTATGATGCCCATTAAAGAGCTTTAAGGTTTTTACATGTTATTCATAGTGAAATCGCTTCTCCCTTGTAACTATTGACTCTTTTGTGGTCACATATTTGTGGCATGCATCCAATTAGTACTCTCAATGTTCACTTATTTTAATATATGAAATATCATTTTCACATAAATGTAGCAACTCAAACACACTATCATTTCATTGCATGAGACTAAGTTCATGTGCCACAAGTACATAAGTAGAATCAACCAACAACATTAAGCTTTCTATTCCTCTATCTTATTGGAGAGTGAATCTCTTGCATCATTTGAGCCTACTTTTCAACTCTACTTAGTTATTGAACCACTTAGTACTCTTGTTATCAAACATGATCTTGAACTTGGCACCATATAAGTAATTGCATTTTTTTAAAGAAGCTTCGACAACAACATACAACTCCTTATATCAATAATAATTCTAGTGTGTGTGGTTAGGCTTCTTGCTTTCAAATCTATAGATCAACTAGCCTACAATAAGATCATGATTATTACTTTTTCACTAGTTGGTAGTCTCAACCATGAAAGGTTGATGAAAGCTCATGCATTTCAAAATAAGAGTTGTAACAACCACCATCGATAGCTTCTCAAAACTATAGCTTTAAGTTTTCCTACATGTGAAGGTTTTTCCCTTCATTAAAGTTGATTAGCAAGGGGATGGAAATTTGCCTTGGTCTACTCTCAAACATGCTTTTGGTAAAATCTAGATAACCATAGAGAACTTTGTCATTCTTCAAGATATTTTAGGATTGAACTAGTCAAGAGTGCCATGGAACTTAGTAGATTTTTAGGATCTCATGTTTAAACACAAATGTGACTTGAACAATGCATTTTCTTTGCAAATAGTTTGCATTTTGATGTTTTTATATTCTTGTGATATCCACAAAGCACACCAAATATCTTCTTCAAATGCTTTAAATGTTGTTTATCAAAAATGTGCATATCAACAAGAAAGATGGCATCAAATTAGCCTTGATAAGGTATAAGTAAATATTTCATGAGATTTATGAACATAGTTGAAGCATTGGTGAATCCAAAAAAATTTGACTTAAAGCTCATAATGTCAATAGTGGTATAAAACACAATTTTCAAAGCATTATTCTTGGAAACAAGACAAGAAAAAGCAAGAATATGAGAAAAGATGGAGGAGCAAGAGAACACCCATAGCTCTAAAATTCAAGATTATTGAAGAGAATAAGGTGCAAAGGATAATTTACAACCCTAAAATAGATTTGAGTAAGGTGTATATAAGCTTGAGGGAAAAAACTTATTAAGGAGGAAACATGATCCACATGGTCCAAAGTGTCCACATAACTACACAGTATATGCTACAAAGTCCCCTTAGGAGTGATGGTGTGAACAAATCTAGGAATATAGGTGGACTAAGGTGGAAAGGATGTTTAAAGCTCTACAAAAAGCATTAAACATCTCACGAGTGACAACCTTTGAGAATAGATATGCCGAATTCTCATGGGTAGGCACGAGAGCAAGTTATCTTGCATATGCCAAGAGTCACTCCAATACATAATGATAATGCACTTCAATGTGCTTTATACAAGAGTGGAAGGTTGGATTTTTTACATGCCAAAGAACTCTTGACTATCAATGCAAATAATAGTAAGGGATTATCAATAAACACCCAAGTTGATAGTAAAGCTATCTCAGCCTGACTAGTAATGTAAATAATAGTAAGGGATTATTAGTAAACACCCAAGTTGATAGTAAAGCTATCTAAGCCACATACATTGAACTGTAGCTATGAAGAATGCAATGTACTCAGCTTCATAAAGGTTTATGTTCTCTCATTCATCATATGTACCAGGACAAAAGAAAAACTCATCATATGTACCAAGACACACATATCATGGCTAACTAAGTGGGGGGTGGAGTGGTGCTTAGATCTCTTGATTGACGCAGAGGGGGTGGTAGAGCTTCGATTGTTGTATTTTATTTACCTTCCACATGCATGCTTTTGTATTTAGTTAGGGGACCCTAATCTGGCTTCTTGTACGAATTTCCTTTGAGCATTATAGAGATGCCATCAAAGTCAACAAGTGAGGTAGTCCAAGTATCCATCTCTATGGGATTGCCTCCATTTGGTTCTCAAAGGACATCATCATGTTACCCTAGTCCTCAATCGCTCAAGTGCTCCTCATCAAATGTCTACCTATAGCAGGATATTGTAATCCAATCCCTTCATCACAATGATGTTCATCAAGAATTGGACACCTGTGATCTTAATTGGCTAGTCTTTCAAGACTTTGAATGGTCTAATTTTAGTGATGTTGGATAATGTTACATTGAAATGAGTAATGTCTATGGGAGGACTACCCCAAGCATGCAAAACCACATGATTGAGAATGCTTACACTTGCTTTAGTGTCCACAATCCCTCTTTGGATCGTATCTCCTAATGCAATGACTAGCAAGACTACATGCATTTTGGTTCCTTCCCAAAAAGCATTGATTATTGAAGCTTCTCCACATATGTCTCTTCATCCATAATGGCTCCTCCACATAGTGCACTAGCGTGTCACTTTGTGGAAGCATGAGTATTGGTCGAGGGACCTTGATATCCTTTTCAAAGTAATTTTTCCCTAGTTATAGATTGCCTCTTCATTTGGTGCAAGAAGGGCTAACTAAGCTCCTCTTCCATAGTTGAGCTTCATGAGAAAAGCCGTTGTTGATAAGATTGAGGGTATGGCAACCTTTTTGGAACTCAACAATGGATTTGAATTTTCCACAATTGGTGTAGAACATAGGTCAAGGGTCAAGGCATTCCTCCAAAAGGTGGTTTCCTCCATAGTGACATTACATGTTAGGTCTTCTGGTCATCTCAAGGCTTCTTAAATCTTGACAAACTACATCTTCCGATTCAACATCTCTTGCGATAGGTCCATGCACTTCCCCTTTTCTTGCACTTCAAGTATTGGTTGCTCACTACAAATGATAGCTCTCTTGCTATGAATGATGATGATGCCTACTCGTTGAATTGCCTTGGCATTTCTTTCCTACAACAAGTCATCAATCCTTATGGCTTCCTCAAACACACTAGCCAATGCATTCCTTCATAGGTTGGAGTTACTTGTTAGGGCTTTGTGTAATTCTTTGTTCTTAATCCCATTTATGAAGATTGTTGACACCATTATTTGTGTGGGTTGTCTTTTTGTCCTTTTGATTCACATTGAGGTTATCAACATATCTTGCTTTTAAAAATCTTTTAATGAGAAAGTTCTTAAGCACGTTAAAGTTGCTTCTCTCGACATTATCCAAGCTATTAAACCAAGTTTTTCCTTTTTCACCTAGACATAACTCGAAGGGTTGTGCCCTTTTGTCGGCATTCTAGATATTGTTAACCTCAAAAGCTTTCTTAAATTGTTCGATGAAGCTATAGGGATCATCTACTACCCTATACTTCTCAAGTTGCTTTGTCACTATGGGGATCTTTGATTCGCTTCATGAATTGGGTATCATTACCAACCCTTCTAAGTTAGATATTATTAGGGCAATGTTACTATTTTTTTCTAACAACCATTTGATCAAAAGTTTGGAGGGAGTGAGACCATAACCAACCTCCCCTATGTTTTCATGGTTCTAGTTCCTCCCGCAAGATCTAGGATCCATTGGACTTGGTCTAGCTCAACCTCTTTTCTTTGCTTGTCCGACCATTGTGATCATGTATACCTAGCAACTTGCTTCAAGAGTTCTCTATTTAGTCTCCTCTCTACTATTATGTCTACTAGTATATCTTCAATTACTCTTCATGTGTGTTTCACTCAAGTATACGATCATATTGGGTAACTAATTATTGGATTTCTAATGAAAAATCTAAGGGCTCAAAACCTAGGCCTCCAAAAATTAAGCTTGTCCCAAACATTGTCTTAAGCTCTTCCCAATCTACTAAAGCTTCAACGAGGTTGATGAGATTAGGCAAAGAAATGGAGACTCCACTTTGATCCCTTGAGGTAGACATGTCTTATCTTGAGTATGGTCATGATGCTAAGGCTTCTTAACACTCTAGGTGCTTAGGTATGATTGCATAGTTTTCCCTTATAAGCTAGATAGGCACTAGAAGCTCTATGGTCTCTGTTTCCTTGTGCATCTCGTAGTATGAGGTTTCCCCTTATCAGAGTGCTCTTAGTACTATGTTTGTACTATTTGACTTTTCTACTAATCTATCAATGTCACTCATGTGGGGTGAGAGGAAAACAATGGTGGGATGTGAGGTAGAAGCTATGGAGTGCAAGAGGGTTGAGATAAAGAAGAACACAAGATAGTCTCAAGCATCTCCACGATGAAGTGATACTTCACCTCAATGTGCTTTGTCTTTGTATGAGAGACAAGGTTCCATGCCAACTCAATGACACTTTAACTATCACAGTGCAATGTGCACACCTTTCTTGCAATGTCCAAGTCTCTCACCAGACAAGTAAGATATATAGCTCCCTTGTATGCCTCAATGGCTACAACATACTCTACCTCAATGGTAGATAAAGCCATACATGGTTATAGTAGAGAGACACAAGAGACTAGACCACTTGTGAAACTAAAGTCAACCTGTAGTAGACCTCCTAGAGTCTACACTCCTTGCAAAATTACCATCTACATACAAAGAACATATGCATCCTTCGTTCCAAATCATATGCACATAGATTTAGTGCCATTCAAGTATCTCATGACACTCTTTATTGCCTCCCAATACTTCTTGCTAGGGTTTGCCATATACTTGCTAACAACTCCTATTACATAGGCAATGTCAAGATACTAGACATGCATCAAGCTACCATGTATATCCATGCACAAACATAGATTCATGTACAAACAAGAGAGTTATGTAGATCCAAAAGGGATGTGTAGCAACCATGGCATGCATCAAGCTACCAACTATGGATGCATAAGGAACCTTGTCCATTTTGGTCTTCTACTCGTCAGATTTGGGGTTGTCCTCCTAGGTAAGTTTCAAATATGGAGACAATGGAATACCCATAGCCTTCCCCCTCTATTGAAACGCTCCAATATCTTCCAAAGGTATTCCTTCTTTAGACAAATAGAGTATCTTTTTGCCACAATCTCACATAATATGCATACTAAAATGTGACCACCATTCCCCAATTCCTTCATTTCAAAAGTTTCATGCAACCTTTTCTTTAAAGCATCCACATCCATGATAGAATTTCCAGCAATTAGCATGTCATCCACATAAAGAATCAAGATCATAATATTACCATCCCTAGACTTCCTCTATATATGCAGTAATAAGACTTACTCCTTGTATACTCCCAAGACCGCATAAAAGCATCAAACTATGATACCATTCTGTGGGAGCCTATTTCAAACCATATAAGCTCTTATGTGACACACACTTACTTGTCTTCCACAACAAACCCCTAGGCTGCTACATGTAAATATCCTCATGTAAATCTCCAAGAAAGAAAGCAGTCTATACATTTATCTAGACCAATTCCATATCCTCTCTAGTAGCCACCAAAGCAAGAACCATACAAAGAGTAGTCATCTTGACTACTAGTGAAAAGATCTCATCAAAGTCAATCCCCTTCTCTTACTTAAACCCTTTTCCACTAATCTTACCTTATACATAGGTAAAGCATCAAATGGAGATGCCTTCAACTAATAGATCCACTTTTATGGCAATGTATGTTTGCTCTCAAGAAAAAGAGACTAACTCCCATATAGCATTCTTTTCCAAAGAATCCATATCTAATTGCATAGCCCTCTTCTACTTATGATTATCATCCCTACTCATAGAATCTACATAACATGAAGGCTTAGCACAATATATGATCGTGATATAGTCTAGAGATGGAGTATATTTGTTTGAAAGTCTAGAAACCCTTATAGACTTGAGTAAAACTGGATCAACAGGAGTCTCTGGTTGTTCCATCTACCTATCTTGTAAGATATGAGGTTTTCCCCCATCTCATGGAACTCTTGTCTTAGCATTAGTAGACTATCCAAGTCCTGCATAATGTAAAACAAGTCATAGAATCTGCTCATATGTTAGCTGCTCATCCTCCTGAAATACCACTCTACAAATCTCAATTGTTTTGATAGGTTTCTTATGCATCTTATCCTCATTAAGGATGACATCATGGCTATATACTATCCTTCTAGATTCAAGATCTCACAATTGATAGCCCATTTCTCCTTCATAGCCAATAAAAATACATTTATTGGACTTAGAATCAAACTTAGTCCACTTGCCCCTAGGTATATGTATAAATGCCTCACAACCAAAAATAGGCAAGTGATCATAACTAGGTCTCTTGCCATACCATAACTCCTTTGGTATCTTGCCATCCAATGTGGCTAAGAGACCTATTGATCAAACATAATCTTGTCTTTATAGCTTCAGTCCAAAATTTATTAGTGAGACTAGTATTAGAGAGCATACTGTGGACACTTTCCTAAACTAGGTAGCATTATTCGGTCTAAATAATTATGTCTACATGGATAATACATCATTATTTGGGGTTTTCTTGAATAATGGGCAAATGTTAAAATAAAAAGTCTTTTGATAAAAACCTTTTTGAATGAATGCTTTTCAATCGAAATTTGTTTCAATCAAAAAATTATTTTGTTAGAAAGTTTTTAAACTGCCTACATAAATGTAAGGGGGAAAAAAAAAAGTAAAAATCACGTATCCATTAAAGATTTTTGAAAATTTTTGTCATTTTTTCTTTAACTCTAGTTCATCCCAAAAGTAAGCCCTCATTAATCTTTTTATTTTTAAAAAATATTTTTTATCTAACACTTTAATTTCTTATATTAGAGTTTACCTCACACTTTAAAAGTGCTTCATAAATTTTAGTATCTCTATGTGTGTGTTATTTTTGAAAAATATATATATAATACTCTTTTAAAATATTTTTTGTGTTAGAGGTTTACCTCACACTTCAAATATACTTTATAAAATTTTAGTGTATACTTCAAATATACTTGTCAGATGTGTGCATTAGTGGGATGCCTCATACTTTAAATTTTGGATATTATGGTGAGTCACTCTTGTGTTGAGTTGTATTAGAGTCATGTACTCACACTTTAGTCCAACAGTGAGGCCAAACAACAAAACATCCATTTTTACATGTGTTGGAGGCTTTCTCCACACTCCATGAATGGATTCAAAATTTGTGTCACTTGTATTATTTATGTAAGAGATTATGACTCACACCTCAAAGACAAGAAATTCGGATTATTTGAATGGAATATTTGGATTAGTTAGTTGTGTTGTGTTGTGTTTTATTATTATGTGAGAGGCTTATACTCACACTCACACTTCATTAGTACATCTAAGCAATAAAACATCAATGTCTACATGTGTTAGAGGATTGCCTCTCACTTGAGAAAAGAGAACAACATAAAAAAGAATAAACACTCAACCCCATAGCCATGGATCCGACGGCCAAAGCAAGGACCAAGAGATATGGGTTCCCCCAAGGAATGTCACTAAATAACTAGCCCATCGTCCAACGCTCATAAGGTGACCAAGATGATAACCCAACCTAGCTAGAGAACCACCTAGGGAACAACCCAACGCCATAGCCATGGATGTGATGGCCAAAGTAAGGACAAAGAGATATGGGTTTCCCTAAGAAAATGTCATTCAATAACTAGCCCATTTTCTAACACTCATAAGGTGACCAAGTTGACAACCCAACCTAGCTAGAGAGCCACCTAGGGGTCCAACACTCATAAGGCTCACCAACACAAGCAAGAGGCCCATGCTAACTCCCTATCACTTAGGACCCACTAATGACAAATATAAGAAATCAAGCCCATTTTCTCTTTTAGAAATTTGTTCGTTAGTTCAATAGCATGTATATTTTTCTTTTTTCTTCAATGGGGATGGCACATTGGCCACTTTGCATTGTAGTGCCCCTAGGAGACCAAGGCATGAGCCTCGAGACTCTACCTCGGGAATGCACCAAAACCTTGGAAAGGTGGCACCCAAAACTTACCATTTTATTTTTGTTTTATTTCTTATAACCCCACAGCTAGGTCTCATCCCAAGGAGGACAAGGCATCGGACCCGAGCCTTGGTCTCGAGCCTAAATCCAAATCGAGAGTCTACCAAAGCCCTTGTGAGGCAACAAGTATATTCTAGCAGTTCTCTTTGCAGTTCGACACCGCATTGGGAGTACCTCTAGATTGTATCTAGTCCAGATATCATTTTGTATCTACTCAATTTAGTTCAACATAGCATAAATGTTAGCTTCACTGGGATTTTTGAACTCTCCCAGACATTTGTATGCAACATTTTGGTCTCATAGGCCAACTTGGCCTGTTGTAGACGTTAATATAACTTTCTTTCTTTCTCTCTCTCTCTCTCATGCGATGCCTTTAAAGTCTGCTCTCACTCTCTCATCCCCAGAGAAGAAGGCTACCATCATCGAGAGAATCGATAGCCTCCACCACTCTTTACTAAATGAAACCCTATGCTCCCACTCATGGCTTTTCATCTCTTTCACACACAACATAGCTAATCGCCTCCTAGGATTATAACAAGTCAAGTTGCCATAGCAATGGGCTTGCCATGTTCTTGATGCGCATGCTTTTCAGTAGTACCATATCCTTGTTTATTGCGGCATGTGCTAGCCCCCTACATGCTAGCAGGTCTATCTATCTATAGAGGGATGGCACATAATTTTGATAAATTAGGTTTCCCATGATAGCATTGTATGAGGCCCTTAAAGGGTCCTAAGGCTAGATCAAAATGTAGTTTCTCTTTCGAAAGCTAGATTGATAGGAGTTACCTAGAGAAATGCTACAAGAGGACGAGGACAGATGAGACCATGGCATCATTCTCCACTGAGCATCTATGTTGACTATGCATTAAGACATTAACGTCTCAAAGCCAATTTCATTATTCCAAATTCCAATTCTTAAAAGGAACAAACAATTCCAAAAGTTTTATTGGTCCTAGTCTATATCTTATTATCTCTACTATCTTATCTATTCTATCTTAACTGAAAGAAATACCATATGTGGCATGCACTCGAATGTTCCCAAGCCAAAGAAAGCTCATGGACCATATATTTATAGAAAATTCTAAACTAAATTTTAGAAAATTCATATGGGGTCACAGGTGCCTTCAATGTGCTTTCTCCCTCTCTCTCTCTCATACTATCTTATCAAATCTATACTATCTAATCATTGAAAGAAATATCCAACCTACTTTACAACCCTATGTGGCACACACTCAAATGCTCTTGAGCTAGAGAAAGTTCCTAAACTAGAGATTTACAAAAAAATTGCAAACAAAATTTTAGAAAATTCATGTGGGGTCATGCATGTCTTCATTGTTGTGTGTGTGTGTGCGCGCGCGCGCATGCACGTGCATGCGCGCCTTCAAGCCAATGATTTAAAAAAATTCACACGGGGTCAAGGATGTCTTCAATGTGCAATCTCCTTTTCTCTCATAGTGCTTTTAAGCCAGAGATTTAAATAAAATTCTAACACATTGATGGGAGCTCACACTCGACTGCCAAGACCCACAAACTGCTTTTTCTTTCAAGCTTTTCAAGGCGAGAACTAATGGCTACCTCTCACCTTTTATACATGCCCTCTTCCCTCTTGGGCGGTCATCCCCTTTTTTACATGGCCGGCCACAGGTGTAGAGGTGAGCTCAAGCTCAACCACCAAGACCCACAGACCGCTTATTCCTTCAAGCATTTGAAGCCATCCCTAATAGCTACCTCTCACATAGCCGATGTGCTATCCCTCTCTATGAGTGTAGTGAGCTTACCTTGATGCCTGATTGAGTTGCTTCCTCTCTCAACCACTTTGATAGCTCCATGATTTGTGATGCAAGCTCAAGCATCCTCAAGCCTCTTCCTCCAAGCTCCATCCTCTAAAGCCAAGCGTGAGACGAGAGAAGAGAAGAGAAGCATAAGAGAGGAGATGGTGGAGGGCTTCACCTCCAGGGATTCCTCACCCTCACACACTCACTCCCTTACTCACTCACACTTCCTCCCTCAAGCACTCACAAGCAAGCAAGCAAGAGAAGAGAAGGAGAGAAGAAGAAGAGCCCACTTTGCCACACACCAAAGAATGAGTTCTCATTCACTTTTTGAACTTTATATACAAAATCCTAAATCCCTTTTGGGTGGTCATCCCTTTATCCTCTTTTTACATGGGTAGCTGTGGCCTAGGCCCTTTTTCCTATTGTCCTCCTATCTTCCTAGCTTCCTTCCTATCGCCCATCTACCTTCATAATTTGCATCGGTGTTCTTAAAATAAATCATGATGCGTCTTGTGCTCTTTTACAAAAGTATTGACTTGCGTTTTTTCTTGGGTGCCTTTCTCCTTGATTTAGGACTTTTCTGCACTTCTTGTGTTTTCTTTTTTTCTTGGCATGCCTTCGTCTTCCATTTTACTTTTGCCTTGGCCTTGTCTTCTGCTTTAGATTTTCTGGATTTTCCACCTTGTTCAATCTTGCTTGTTTGAGGGTTAACATTACCCCCCTCCTAGACGAGTATGAGTCCCATGGCACTAATGCGGAGTGGTTGGAAGGGGTGATAGGTGTAGCCATATGAATTTTTTGAGTTTGTATACAAGCCCTTGTAGGGGATAGTATTGGATGGAATGGCCCTTGAAATTAAAGATGTAGTTGGGGTGGGTCCTTTTTTTGTTGCTGGTGTTGAGGGGATTTGTCCTTTGAAATTGAAGATAAAGTTGGATGGGATTCCTGCGTGGAGAGAGGCGAATGTGCGGATCCATATTTGAAATTGAAGATAAAATTGGATGGATCCGTCGTTTGGCCCTCCATGGCTGCCTTCTCCTGTGCTGTTCCAAATGAGCTTCTTTATTCACTTTTTGACTGGGGCTGCCTCGATCTGCCACTGCCTTGGTTTGCCTTCATGGGAATGTTGTTGCATAAAATGGCCCCTCTCTTAGGTGGTTGCTAGTCCCGAGACATTGTAATTTTGAGCTGATGGGTTTGATGAGAAAGGGCAGACATGTGAGTTGATGATGACAGGGCTGCAAAGAAATTGAGCTTGGGAAGAAACAAATCACCCAATAAAGGTGGTGGGGGCCGAGGGCATGTTGCATGGGTGATGGGGCCGCTGAAGTCGCTGGTTGTGGCCTTTGTTTATACCTAAAAAGAAAAGAAGGTGCACTACCTGGGGGTGTCTCTGCCTTACCGTGGAGTGCGTGATGCATGTGCTTGTGGACTAGGAGATGGGTCTACTAACCTTGGGCAAGCCCTTGGTAGTGTCCCACACTTGAGGACCCAGTTTGTGCATAAGGGAGATGTAGTGCAGGGAATTTACAGTGACAGGTCTAACCATAGGCAAGAGTTACCTTCCTAGGCATATCCTGCCCTTGATGTGACCTAAGCACGTGTGGTGGGGGATCAAAAAGGCTAGGGGGTTTGACACGGAGCCGACCGCTGAGACCTCAGACGCACCTAACTTGAGAACCCGTAGGTGCAGTGACTGTGACCTATGTCCAGCTTGCTGTGTCAACGTGTGATTTCTCTTTCCATTTCTGTTCTCTATGATTGCCATTTTGCTTTGTGCCTCCTTGTCTTTTTGTTTCTTTTTTTCTTATCTCTTATCTCTCGTCTCCTTCTTCTTATTCGTCTCCTTTATAAAAAAAAAGTTACATAGTCATGATAGAAGTTAGTTTTCATTATCAGAGTGAGGTGGATAAGGGGGCTTAATAGATTTGGTAAGGAATTGGTAGCTTTGGAGATACCCCTTGAGGTTTAAGCAGACTTGAAGGGTGGTGGTGGAGAGGAATGGATGATTACAGCGGGTGAAGCTGCTATCATTCATATCCTCTAGAAGAGCTAAGCAAAATGAAGGTAGTAGAGTAGCTCACATCATTACTTGAGCCATCACACAACTATATATAACATTAGGATCAAAATGGAGGATTCAGAGGCTACGCTTCTATGGAGTAGGGTCTTGCCTACGGAGTATCCTAAGCAGCCTAAGGTAATTACAAGTAGTAATAAGGCGGGTCAAGGCATGAAGAGAATTCGTTAGTGAAGTGGATTAGGGTATTATACAAATTTTTTGATGTGAAGACGAGGGCATTTTCATATGTTGTACAATGAGGATTATAAATTATTGGGAAATCATAGTGGCCATGGACATTGGAGTCAAAATCCACTCCCACCCTTTGAGGGTAGGGCATAAAGGTTGGGTCATTTCGCTCAAAGGGTTGAGTGTTGCAAAAGGCCATCCAAGTGTCCATGTTGGTGTTGCAGACCCTTTTTCTCCATGTAGGTTGGCATTCATAGCCAGGGGCATAGACCTTGGTACTTCAAAAACTTTATTTTGCCAAAATTTGGCATCTTCAATGGTCCATAATGTGGGGTTCTACTTTCTCTCCTCAAACCATTTCTGTTCGGGCCTACCTCCGATGTTAGTCACCTCCTCCACCGCCTTGATGGGCAAAACCCTACACAAGGTGGTGGGGAATTGGAAGTTAAATTCAAAGGGGCTCTTGGCCGTTTCTTGCCTCTCCCAAATTACAAGGTTGGTGTGGAAGCTTGCTAGGGTATCATCCGCACATGGTGGGATAGGTGCTTGGGGTGCCCTCACTCCCTTGGCATTCCATTTTCTTCTTGTTTCCTCCACCATTTGTCTTCTTCTTTCCCTCAGCATCGCCTTTCTTTCTACGGAGGTTTGTGCATGTTGTTGCTCTTCAAGCCGTGTGGAAGGATTCTGTGGGACAAGCTCTTCCTCATGTGGTTCCATTTCAAAGTTCGCATCTACCTCCCTCTCTTGCCCTTGCTCCTGTTGCTCCTCTTTGGTGAATCCAAGTGTGTCCACTTCTTGCGGGGTTAGGCCTGCCAATAGAAGATAGTGGCATTGCTCTTCCAGGCTTGGTCCAACTCCCCTAGGTTGTGGCGGCATCTATAGTCCTACTCTTCGGGCTCTACAAGCCATTCCCAGTTTCTTTTTTATGGCCTCTATGGACTCCCCCTCCTCTGCCTGGGTGACATCCAATAGGGTATTTAGGAAGGCACATTGCTGCGTTTGGAAACTCACTTGGGCAACCTCCGCTCTGCTTTCAGCAAGTATTTTGTATTTCTGTACATGAGCTAGACGGTGTGCCAAGGCTTTAACTCTTTTTTCATTCTGGTTGGTCCATTCTTCCGCTCTCCTTTTCATGACTTCAAGGCTTTCTTCCTGCCTCTGAGCTAACATTGTTAGCCTTCGTTCTTGATCTTCCATTTCCGCCCTTAGCTTCTACTGCTTTTCTTGTGCCAAGGTGGACTCTTGGGTTAATCTTTCCACCTCTCTTTCGTACCTGCGAGCTCTTTCCTCCCTCAGCTCCTCTAGTTCTTCTGTGGCTTTAGTGATTTTCTCCATTTCAACTTGTAGATCTTCGTAGAGGCCCACAATCTCTTCATTGTGTCATCGCAAGCATCATATGGCCTCTGTTTCTTCATCCAATTGCACTTGCCATTCCGCTTCTGTCTCTTCTTTAGCTTGTAGTTGCTCCTTTAGCTCATTAACTTCCCTTTGGGCCATGGCTATTTGGCATGTTTTCTCTAACGGGGATGCAGCCATGGCCTCTTTTTTGGCTTCTAGCTTTGCTACTGTGATTTTTTTCTCCTTAACTTTCTCTAGTTGAGAGAGAAGCTCCCTGACATATTCATCGTATTCTCCGGTGGCCTTTCTGTTGCGAGAACGGAGGTTATGGAGGCTGCCACCTTTTGCCTCTTCGGGTCTTGCCTCGACACGATGTCTGCTATAGCTGGCCTTTTGGTTTCTACCAGAGGGGTTCCTTCTCTAGCTCCTTGACTCATTTCTTTATTCACAAAGTATTGGATCCAAGCCATTAGGTTGCTGGCATCCACCTGGGTCGTAGAACTGGGTGTGGACATGGCGGTGGTGGCAACAGACGCCAGGGGAGTGAGAGTGGGGGTGATTGGACCCTTGCCCTTGCCTTCTCGCACCACAAGTGGCAGAACTCTGGCAATGAGCACTTGAGCTCGACCCTTCATCTTTAAGAGGGCTTGCAGGTTTCGGTTTGTTATGCCTAGACTACTGCTTAATGGACCTACGCATTGTGAGGGCCATGTCTTCCTCCGCCTTTCTTCTCAACTCCTCCTCCGTGCTTTCTCCTTCTTTTCTCCTCGGCATTTTTGGACTCGGTGCGAGCCTTTTGCAAGTCCGCTTTCTCTTTTTTCCTCCTCTCCTCTTCCCGCTTTTCTTTGCAATTTTCTTCTTCATCTTCTTAGCCTTTCCCCATAAGAGTCTACTCTTCTTGTTCCCTATTTTCTTCTTCCTCACTCAGTGTCCTTTTGCTGGACTATGCCTCCTGTTCTTGGTGAGGTGGCAACCTGCTTGGTGTTGGCGATAAGGACCCCACCAAATCCAGTGGTTGAGGCCTTTGAAGATGAAGCTTTTCTTTTAGTCTTGGTGGTAAGAGATTCTCCTCCGATGGGCTGTTCTCTCGTTGCCAAAGCATTTGCTGAGGTCTCAATGGTCTTCCTCACAAAACTATTGAAGTTCACCTCATCTAGCGACCGTGCTGCAATGCTCTCTAACAAGGGGACATTAATGAGGTTCATGATGGTGTTGTACCTTTGATTAGAAAACAATGAGTATACCATCTTGGCTTGGAGTTGGACTTCGGGATCCAGAATATCCACCAAGCTGACACCATCATTGGTGTGGACCTTCACCTTGTCCATTCCTAGCAAGGCATATACCTCTCTCTTTGGCTTCCTCTCTACTTTGTTTGCCAAGCCCAATGCTTTTTCCACTAGCTATGGGGTCAATTCGATCTGCACCCGATGAGTTTCCTCTCCCTCATGCACAGTTATGGTGCCACGGTTCTTGTGGAAAGTCCGCAAAAACTTTACACAGTGAATGTAGTCTACCCCTTGGCCACAGTTCTTTTGAAAAAAGGCAAATTGCTAGCCTTTTCTTATCCTACCATGATGGGTGCCTGTCATGAAACCATGTTCGCCATTAGTGTTATTTAGAATAGTCACAAACAAAAGGAAACAACTACATATTTGCTGAACTGAGTTGCTCAAGTGCAGAAGTTGACTTTTCTTCCAATTAGTCTATTGATTTCAAAATTTATTGACCTTTTCTACACTCACAAGTTGTTTCATCCTACCAATGTGTGCCTTTCCTTTAATGTTTTCCTTATGTGTTTGGTTTGAGTTACCTTTATCTTACCTGATTTACCTTACCCTTACCTTACCTTACCCCCTCCCCCTTGGAATTGAGAAGAATCCTTCCTAGGATTGATAGCTAGAGTGTAGAGGGCGCTCTACGCATGGGTATAGTGGTTTACTTTCACATGAGCCAAGCATAGAAGTTTGGGTTATATTCCATGTGAGCATACCGGTCCATGTCAAAAGGTCGGATGCTGAGCCGGCTGATGTAAGGACATTGAGTAAGAAGTCACCAGTGTCCATGTGACTAGCAATGCACAAATCCTCCTTGGTGAGTATGCGATCTAAGTAGGGGTGTCCTTGAATATGTTCTTCCATGGATCGGATCACGAATAGTCGTTAATACCCTATAAGAGGTTGGAGCAACATAAGTTGGGATGTCCTTTGATGTTTTGATTGCATGTCGTTGTTCGACATTTGACATGACCTGACATCCCTTGAGCTCCCATAGGAGGTGAAGAGTGTACCATTTTTTCAAGAAAGGGGAATTGTTGGCTGCAAGCTATTTCAAGTCTTCTATCTCTTGATCATTGGCATAAGTTGTGCACTTGTCATATGAAGTGATTAGGCGTTGTTGTTGTGCTTGTTCGTGGGAAACCTCAGTGGCAATCAGCTCCACAACTACCTCGAAAGCCTTGACAAACACGAATTTTGATTCTTCCCAAGAACAAGGGAGTGTTTGTACTTCCGTTGCTTTAGGTTCTCGTCCAAGAGCCCCAAGTCTAATTGGTCATAGCTTTTGGCAAGCGAGATGAAAGTCGCGTCCAAGCATCTAAGGCAAGCAACCAAGTCATTCCTCGTATTTTTAGCTAAGTCTGCATGGCCAAGGTTAGAATTGATCACCGCTCATAAGAGGGTCTTAGGCTAGTAGGTGGTTGAGGTTTGACGTAACTAGAGAGTTCAGTAGGCTAATGGTCGCAGCTTGGTTTGCTCCTTAGGTTGTAGCTTGGCCTCATGTTCGATGTGTTTGGTTGTAGTTGCGGTTGTCATGCTACTAGATGCTTCTAAGATTTGAGGGGTACTATCAACGCTAGATTTGGGCAGTTTGCTAACTAGTAGTAGGCTGCGGTTTTAGGCAATAGATTGGTTTAGGCCCTACTGATCTAGGCTTTCAAGGTTCTATGGGCTTGGCGGTCCGATTCTCTTTGTGGCCCAAGTGTTTTTGGCTCAATGTTTTGTGTGGCTAGGTGTTTGAGTAGGTCCTTTGGTTGTTTTGGCTTTAGGTAGCCAAATCCAGGTGTTACCCTCATAGTAGCCTTGTGCTTGCAATAAGGTTTTGGGGACCCATCGCGGCTTGATCGTACGTCAATGTTTATAGTTTCGTCTTGGCCTCCTAGGTTTCGAGTGTGGATTCTTAGCTTTGGGAAGGCATGGGTGTTTGCTTCTAGGTGGCAGTCTTTGATATGGAGATACCCATTTGAACTAGGGTTCATTGGCTTCACTGTTGGGTTCAATGGGTTGCCAGCATTGAGGCTTGGTGAGTTGTGATGAGTCACGATCCCCCTCCTTAGACTTGACAGTGGGGTTCTCTACTAGTGGCTTTGTGGACTTGGAAGGAGTCATGCCACCCTTACTGAAAGATGTGACTATTCGAACGTTGCCCATGGCTAGGTGGATACATTGCAACTCATAGAGTCAACATTACCACAAGCTTTCTTCTTAAAAGTTCGTCTTAACAACGATTGTGTGCCTACATCTTTAGTGTTGGGCAACACATAGAAGATCATCGGCATGCTTTCAGACTCGATAGTAGAAATTGCAACCTTGCACTTTCCCAAAAGTGTGTAAGGTTGGGCTAAGCTTAGCGTTAGTGGGCTGTAACTGTGGTCTGCCAATTTGGGTCCAATGGTCATGAGTTAAGACATTAAAGTTAGCTCCCTCATTGATCAATGCTTTGATGGTGCATGTGTGCTTGGCAGTGATCATTATGCTTAGGTAGCTAGTTCTACGGCTTCCTCATCCTCGTTATCCATCTCAGTGATAGTGGCTATGCGTACTTGGATAGGGGGTGCTAGCATTGGAGGCTCATGCAATGGGTGCATGGGAGGGAAGTACTTCTTTATGTGGCTGCCATTGAGTAAGCCTATGCCCTCACCTTCTAGGGTTTTGAGTTCTACGTTGCCAGTTCGGTTGATGGTTGAACCCTAAAAGGACCTAGTCCCTTGAGACTTCATTTTTTTCTTATGTCCTTTGACTGAGTACAGCAGTACTAAGTCACGCTATTCAAAGTTGCACTGCTTGACATGCTTGTCAAACTAGTGTTTGTGTCCTGTCTTCTTGCATATTAGCGCATGGGTGGCTAGAAGCCGGGTTTCTGATAAGCGTTCGAGCTCAATTAGGCATTCCGTCCATACCTTCTTCCCATCCCATCTCTCTTGAAGGGCTATCCTGAGGCTAGGCAAGAAGAACTCTAAGGGTAGAATTGCCTCTGTACCATAGGTCAACCTAAAGGGGGTGTGTCCTATAGCCGTCTTGTAAGCCATGCAGTAGGCCCACAAGGCCTCCATAAACTTGTTATCCCAGTCAGTGCACGGAGCAGAGATGACCTTAGTCAAGATGTTTACCAATATTTTATTTGTGGATTCAGCTTGACCATTTGCCTAAGGGTAATAATGTGAAGATTTTTGGTGGATGATTAGGAAGGAGGACAAGAGGTGAGCTATCACTTCATCGATGAAGTGTTTGCCTTGGTCACTAACTAGTACTATGGGGCAGTCAAATCGTGAGATCACTTGCCCCCATAGGAATTTGGCAGTGGTCCTAGTGTCATTTTTTCTCATAGCTCATGCCTCTGCCCATTTCATTAGATAGTTAGTGGCCACAATGATGTATTTGGCTTGTGAATATTGTGCCGCAGGACTAATGGGTTTGATGAAGTCAATCCCCCATTTCTTGAAGGGTTGTCGTGCGATAATTGGGGTCGGACTTTAGTCTGTTGCCACTCATACCAATGCTTCACAAATCGTGTTGCATCTCGGAAGAGAGTAGGCCACCACAGTTGGGACTGCAGTACTTTGCGGGCTATCGCGTCCTCGCTGAGAAATGTCCTCTTGCGATTATCATGCATCTCATGCTCACACATGCATCTACGCAGTAACCCGTCTTGTCCCAACCTATAGAGTTGGCATGCTATCAACTAATAGGGTTGGATATTCAAGATGAGCTCCCTAAGTCGGGCCTTTTCTATTGGTCATTCCGGTAGTCCGTGCTCAAGCACTTGAACTATGTCATCTGCCTAATACAGTGTCATGTCGGCTCTAAACAAATCCCTTTCACTAGACAAGTTGAATAGATGTGCTTCTAGCAATTCGTCTACAATGCCTTGCCTAGTGGATTCTATTGTGAGGATACGAGACATATGGTCAACCATGTAATACTACTTTCCTTTACTCACCAACATAGAGAAGTCAAACTCCAAAAGTAGAAGCAACGTCCTATAGCGCAAGGTTTGTTAACAAGATACAACAAAGCTTGCTGGTCCACAAAGAAGGTAAAAGGCATACAAAAGATAATGCCAAAATTTCTTTACAGCTCACTAGTAAGCATGTCCTTGAATATTGTGCACATTAGTCATTAGAAGGTGGTTGGCACATTAGTCAACCCAAAAGGCATGACTATGTAGGCAAAGATGCCCCATTCAAGGCGAATGCAATCTTATGCTTATCGTTAGGATACACTTGCACCTGATTGCATCTAGAGAAGACATCCACAAAACTATAGGCCTATTTGCCAGTCACTCTCTTGAGCATATGCTCGGTGTCAGCAGTGGGTAATCATCTCTCTTCATAGTTGCATTTACCTTCTTGTTATTGACACACGCTCTAATCTTTCCATTCTTCTTTAATACGATGACTATGGGAGAAACCCAGTCCGTGTTTTCAATTTTGTAGATGAATCCTACTCTCATTAGCTTGTCAATTTCTTCCTTGACAATGTGGGTTGCTTTGGATTTATGGGATACGATAGCTGCTTGATCGATGTGGTGTCAAGTGTCATGGGTATGTTTTGAGTCACTACACTTGGGTTTACCCCTTTGATCTCTTCTAGGACCAAACAAAGACGTTAATATATTCTCGTAAGAGAGCAATGAGACCTGCTTCCTCTTTCTTAGTCAAGTCATTGGCTATAAAGATGGGTCACAGTGTCTCCCCTTCCCTGGCTAAATTGACCTCTTCGACCTTGGCAAGTCCCTCGATTGGTTCGCTTGCTTGCCCCAGTTGTTGGGCTCCCAGCAAGATCACCACCCTATCTCCTTTTTTGAATTTCGTAAATCAATTTGGTACGTCTTGCAGTTTTCATTGCTCTTTTGTCTGCATTTCCTGAGGCAGCTTTTGTTGTTCCTCCCTTAACCATCGACATCTTAGGTGGATGAGTAGGTCCCTCTTGGTGCGTCTAGTCTTGGAAGGTCGAGGTATCTCAAGATCACTATATGAGTTGACTTTTGACTCAGAATCGAACTCTCTGTCTTTGCTAGAAAAGGGATTCTCTCTTGGTGGTTGCAGCTCAGAAGGTGAGTCGATCCTTAGCAGTGGTGCGGCACTCGATTGTGCTAGACCTGCCTACTCATAGTCAATTGCGCCTATGTGCTCCAACCAGGTTCGTTCGATTACAGTCCTTATGCATGACTCCTCTCTCCATCCTAAAGGTGATTTGCTTGTGTGGTTTTGGAGTCAATTGAAGAAACAATAGTCTTCATATTCGTCATTAGAACTGTCTTTGTCTGATTGCTCCTCATTTCCCAAGTCTTGATACATCTCTTCTAGTAGGTCTGGGATTAAAGCCCAATTGTACCTCAAGTTTAAATCGTGCACCTTGGACCATTGCCAATCAGGCTTGTCCAAGAGATCTTGGAGTGGCTTGAGGTTAGTTGCCTGCCAGCCAACTTGTCAGTTAGGTACCCTAGGATCTCGAGGAGCTCGTGTCTATTGCTCGAGACTTGGAATGTGATAGGATCGAGTCTTCTACGTAGGTTTCCAACCATCATACAGGCTGGTACTAAGGGTGTGTCCTTGGTCTTGCCAATCGTTTTGATGGCTTGTTCGTACTCCTCATTGTTCAAGAACAATAGGTCGATGGTAGCAAGAACATGCATCCAGTCTCACTCGTCCTCAGGACACGGGATATACTTGGTTAAGGCCCCATAGGATTTTCTAATCTGCCTGTCGCCCTTTAGCATAGTGGAGATGGCATCTAGGTCAACCGGCGTAGTCTTCCAAGTGTCCATCTATACTCTTATAGCCTCTGTTCAATTGCCTAAGCATATAAGACCGTTGCCCCAATCTTCTATAACTCTCGCGTTGTGCATCCATGGTTGGCCTAGTAGGATGTCGTAGTCCACTCCCTACATGACTATAAAGTCAATAGAGAACTGGATTCTTGTGATTTTTATTGGCCAACTCTTTAATACGCCGAATGGTTTTACCTTCATTTTGTTAGTGAGTGATCCATGGTCAGCCTAACAGGATGTCGTAGTCCACCCCCTTCATGACTATAAAGTCAACAGAAAACTAGACTCCTATGATTTTTGATAGCCAACTCTTTAATATGCTGAACAGTTTCATCTTCATTCCGTTAGCGAGTGTGATGTTGAACCTAGCAACCTTGACCGATGGGTTATCCCAAGTTTGGAGCACTGCATGGCTTAGCACACTAACTTCCGTTCATGTGTCTACGATTCCCTTTCTTGTGATATCCCCCAGAGCTAAGATTGTGCCTTTCTAAAAAGCATTGACGTGCAAGGATTTTAGTCATGGAGTGCAGCATGGGACTCGGTATTTGCATTTTTGTATTGTGCTCAGGCAAGTCTGTGGCCACTGGCTCATTTGATTCTTCGACCCACTGTTTTTTTTTTGCCATAGCATTGGATGTTGCCTAAGCAGGTCGCCTAAGCTTAGAGTTACAGGGGTGGTCACCAATATATTAAGGAGGTTCCTAGCAACTTGCCTCTCTCTTAACTTTGTGATTTGTGGCCAATGGCCCTGATTAGTTTGTTGGCATGTAGCATTGACTTTGTCTAGGTGGCATTGCTTGTGATGCCATCGCATCCCTTGATTTTGGTCATGGAGGAGAGACTGGCACACTTATGCTTGAGAGATCATCGATCTTCTCTTCTAGTATGGGCTCAGCATCTTTTAGGTGCTCTTGGGCCTCCTTCACCTATTCCTTCACTTTATCGATGGCTTTGAGTTGGCGCTTTGGGTTTGGGTACTCCACGACCTTAGCACTTCCGTTTCTAGCCGTTTGTGGGGCTGACGTTTTTAACTCATACTCTAATTGTATGGCTCTCTCCCAAAAGTGACTATTACCTCTACGCATAGCCTCATCATAGGTAAGAGGATCACTAGCATTTGTCACCATAACATAATCCAGGCATAAGCGATTAAGCTAGCCATTAGAGCATCAACTATTGTAGTCATCTAGGTAGTTATAAAGTAATAGGAGACTCCTCATGAAAATATCACCCTATGTACCTCAATGACTTGCTCAGGCTGCTTATGCATTTTCTCTTCATGGAAAACAATATCATGGCTACAAATGACCTTCCGAGCTTGCGAATCCCATAGGCAATAGCCCATATCACCTACATCCCCATAACACAGAAAGATGCATTTCATGGACTTAGGATCTAGCTTATTGCACTTGTCCTTGGAAACATGACAAAAAGCCTCACAACCAAAGATACATAAATGTCCTTGGAAACATGACAAAAAGTCTCATAACCAAACACACACAAATGAGCATATGAGAGAGATTTTCCAAACCATGCCTCTTCTACAACCTGATAGTCAAGAGTAGTATGTGGGGATCAATTAATCAAATGTTCAACAATAGTTATTGCCTCAATCCATAAGTATTGTGGTAAGCCTGCCTAGCTAAGTATATTAGGAACTTATTCGTGAATTGTCCTATTCATATACTCAACCATACAATTCTAGGGTGGGGTGTATGGGGCAGTCAATTAATGCTTAATACCCCTCTCATCACAAATTTGCTCAAAGGATTTAGATACTACTCCTCTTCATTGTTAGATCATAGGCATTTTAACCTATACCCATACTGGTTCTCAACAAAAGGAAGCCAATGTTGAAAGGTAGTCAAGACTTTTGATTTTTTCTTTATGGGGTATGCCCAAACCTTATGTGAGTAATCATCTAATTAAAGAAACAAAATACTTTGCTTCACCTAACAACTTGTAGGGCATAGGTCTACAAACATCAAAATGAACAAGAGCTAGAGGCTCACCCATGTACGTAACGCCAGACTTCTTATGTGATACCTGCCATAAGACAATGATCACACACAATAATCAAAACACTTATAGTCAACGAGTGGAAGATAGTGCAAACATGTAATCATTTTCATTTCATTTAATGACATGTGCCCAAGGTGACAATGCCATAATGATACTTGCGGTACTACAACCACTACCAAAACATGGTCGATAGATCCAGATATGAGTAAGGGATAAAGAGTGCCAGACTTGGCACCTCATGCTAGGACAAGATTCCCACAGGTAAGCTTCCATGCAGTATCATAAAAAAATACAACATAACTTGCATCATCCAACTATCCAACTAAAAGCAGGCTTTTACTTATCCACCTATGCTTCAACTAGCCAAAACTTGTTAAAAGTATAGCATGGGAACCTTTTGTAAGCAAGGGTACATGTGG
This sequence comes from Lygodium microphyllum, assembly GCF_053477565.2. Classification (NCBI taxonomy): domain Eukaryota; kingdom Viridiplantae; phylum Streptophyta; class Polypodiopsida; order Schizaeales; family Lygodiaceae; genus Lygodium; species Lygodium microphyllum. The sequence continues at coordinate 35,059,974 of NC_141143.1, read as the reverse complement.
GAAGGTGAGGTGTGAATGGATTAAAGGACAAGGAAAACCCTAACCCTAGCTCTAGTAAGGCTATATAAACATGGCCAAGGGTCACTCTCAATAGATGAGAGGGAGTGTACCAATTGTACTTTCATGAGTAACTAAATAAGCAAGATCTTCTTGTACTTTATAAGCTCTCATTCTCCCTTTTATGCACATCTTTCCATGCTACAACTTTGATATTCCAACATGGTATTAGAGCCATCTTTGATCATTAAACTTTCTCTAATCTTATCTCACCTCAGTGCATAAGAAGATCTCATTTTTCTTACCTTATCCTCATTTCCTCCATAGCCAATTCTAACTGCCAACTAGTGGACGACCTGGGGAGAGGAAATGAGGCAATATCTTCACAAGGTTTCTTTTGGGAACCTTCTCTCCACCTCAAGATGCAGTTGTGTGGCATGTTAGAGCCCGTGACATTAGGCAGCTAGGAGCTTGACATTCTCATTTTTCTAAAAATAATGCAATTTTGGACAGTGTGATGTTTTGTGCTAAATTGAGGGCTATGGGGGGCACAATCTCCTGGGCTATGGTAGGACTTTGGTAGCCCCCAAGTAGACTATCTTCCTCTAAGAGGGACTACAAAAATTCCTTCTCTGCTAGCCATTGTGGGTCAAACCCTAATTGTCACCCTGTTTGGCAGCCATAGCCAAAAATCTTGACACTTGATTTTTTGAATTTTCTTCTTATTGAAGTCATTAACAATTATTCTAATCATTGACCAAGCAAGATTCAAGTTCATTGTAGATTTGGAGGCTCAAAACTCAAATCTTCTTACCATGAAGGTGACTCTCAAGCCTGTCATTCAATTGGACTCCAACACAAGAATTTCACCAAGCTTGGATATTAGTGCTTTTAAAGACTAATGATCAATCTATTTATCATTGCTTAATCTGAAGGTTTTTAGATCTTGAGCGTATTCACTAAGTGCTTAACTATCATCATGTCTCTCTTGATCATTGTAAGGCTACGTGTCAGATATAAACACATAGACCATTTCATATCTTCATCCAATTGTATAACAGTTCTAAATCATTTTTAGCATGCTATCTAAGCATCATTTCATTTATTTCCACTCTTATTGCCCACTTTGTAAAGAGACAAACATTGTCATTGCCTTGTGCAATAGATAAGACCTTTCTATCATGGCCTATGATGATGTAAAACCTCAAATTCATAAGTTTGATGGTCAAGACTTCCATCCATGGGAAGTATTGGTAAAATATAACATGATGGAGAGGGGTTACTAGCCCTTCATCAAAGGGACCAAGGTCATTGACCCATCCAATCATAGAGATGTAAAAGATAATGAAAGAGCCCAAGCTATAATAATGTTGCATCTGGATAGATCCTTAATCCACCACATTGATCAACTTTCAAGTGCAAAGGAGAAGTGGGATGAGCTCGAGAAATTGCATGGTGCAAGAAGGAAGAACTCCAAAATCTTCCTCAAAATAGAGTTCTTTAGGTTGGAATACAAGCAAGCAGAGGACTCAGGGAAGTTTATTTCCCACATGAAGGGGCTAATGGCCCAACTAGCTTCAATTCAAGCTCAAGTTATCGAACAAGATGCCATTGTAATCGTTTTAAAAGCTATAACGAAAGTCTTTCCAACTTTTGTAACTACTCTAACAAATGTACCAAATCCTACACTTGAAAGTGTCATTCAGTCTTGTTTGGATGAGGAGAAAAGAACCAAGGGTTCTAGTGAAGCATCTACCTCAATCTCCCATGAACAACTCCTTGTGCATATGTTACAACCCAACAAGAAGCCTAAGACAGAAAGGCCCCAAAAAGTTGAAAATGGAAGGTAGCCCAAGGCAAGAAAAGTGAAAAAGAAAGGCAAGCTCAGAAAAATGTAGGAAAAGCCTTATGCTAATGCAAAAGAAAGTGCACAATAATGAGTGCATTGAATATTCTAGCACAGAAAGTGCCGGGCACATTGTAATTCATTTTGTAAAAGAGCACCAAGCTCCCTCCTGTGCAATTTGTAAATGTAGACGGGCACGAGCGAAAATAAGAATTGAATTCTTAAAGAAAAGAATGAAGGTGTGGACTGATTGGTATGAGAATTCTTGATTTGTGGGTTATATGCCTCATTGTATGAGAATTCTTATTTTTAAACATTGATCTTTCTAGTCATCTTATTTTTCGTGCAAGAGACACCCTTTAAAGAAAACTAATTGCAGGATGTTGTGTGGCGACAGGAACCTAAATGGCAAGACAACAAGATAAAGCCAACATGCTTCCCTTCTCGAAGGAGGAGCATAGAAGATATGGATTGGCCATGGAAATATGGGCATTCAACCAATTGAAATATTGCTGCATCCACAATCTGGCAGAAGTGGTTACAGCCAAAGAGGTGGTGGCACAGATGTTGAAGCAATGTAAACTTACCAAGTACGTGAAAAAGGTGGGACAAGATATAGACCATAGTAAATGCATTGAATTCATAAGGACCTTCGATGTCCAAAGGAACATTGGCACAATGACCATCAGGGAAGGCGAGACCTCTAGAAGTGTGGTGGTTCCCCTTAGTCCAAAAATCGTAGAGAAGGCATTGGGGCTAGTAGAGAAGCCAAAAAAAGAGACCCAAGAGGGCTGTCTATGGAATGCTAGGGATGGACAAAAGAAGGGCCTACACTAATGATGGAATCAGCCTAGCGGATATTCTGGACCCTATCATTCGGCCATAGGCTAAAATGATCCACACACTTTTTTCAAGCTAGAGATATAATGCCCTTATGAGTAGAATCAGTGTACCATTGCTGGAAAGCCTTACGACCGATGCCTGGATGAGGTGAATTGGAATGCCTATGTCCAGAAAATGATACATGCCTCAATAAAGATACTAGCCGTAGCACTAAGGGTGGCAGGAGGAGAGTCCTTGGCTACCACTATAGAGTCCAAAAGGAAAAAACTTACCTCCAAGGCTTCAATCATAGGTTTTGGAGGAGTATTAACAACCATTATCCAAGAAGCTCTAGAGGAGGAGGAGAGAGAAGTAGTAGAGGAAACCTCGGAGCCATCATCAATTCACTAGGAGCCATCACCAATCCATGAAGAGCATCGCTCTCCCACCCCAGCAAGCCCGACCATCTCAATTTCAGGATTTGAATAGAGAAGAAACCCATAAAGTGCAATAGGACAACATGACAAAAATCACTAATGAAAAGGAGAATGACCAACCACCTCAACTACAAGAAGCCTGGAGCAAGAGGACAGTTAGTGGGGAGCAAGGCTTAGAACTCTCAAGCCAAGGGGAAGAAGATAGATTACTCTCAAAATCCCCATATATGGAAGATCCGCTCCACCGTTGAGGAAAATAGAGAGCTGCAAAGGGTGGAGGAGGAGTCAAAGAGGCTAGAAGAAGAGTGTAGAAAGAGGCAAGAAGAGGAGGAACAAAGGCTCAGACAACAACAAGAAGAGGAGATTGCCCTTGCCATTTGGAGATCAATGGAGCAACCCTCTCGATCTAGGTTTGTTGATGATTGTATGTGTGTTGTACATACAGTTTAGTTTTACACTGTGTGTTGATGGAATGGAATGACAAGGAGCATGTCTGCTACCCTTTGAGCCTGTGCCTTATGTCCATCTCTCTCTCTCAACTGTAATATGGTATTAGAGTTTTGGTCCCTCACCTACTGCCACCACTACACTTCCCTGAGGTTTAGACACTGCTGTAAAAGCTCTGGTGATCTACGTCAGCTAATGAAGGCTTGATTTGATCATGAAAGAGATGCAGACAGACCTTGCAGTGGTTCTGAGCAGCCCTTCAAAACAATCAGTGATTATGGAAGCTGAAGGATTTTGGTATGGCATGTCGGAGCAGGTAGGATCTTGTAACTAAAATTTGTGGAAGATGAAAGGATTTTGAAAGGCCTTTCGGAAGATGATGGATCTTGAATCGGCTTTCCAAAACTGTATTGTTGGAAGTTCAAGGAAGACATGCAGGTCTTAAGAGGAAGCCACGGCCTTGTTGACTGTCCGTGGGGGGCCTGGAGATGTCAACGTGGACGCAATGTGATATGTTGATGGGATGAGTCCCAAGATCATAGTTTTTAAAAAGCTAGATAGTTCAGAGCAGTCACCACATCACCAATCAACGGGCGTATTGTGGCATCTTCTTGGAAGCACAAGATAGCTACAGCAATGGATGGATAAAGCCCTCGCATGGGATATCGACCTTGCAGTGAAGGGTCTACCATCTGGTGAAACTTCTTTCGATCTTTGAATAAAGGATGAGCCCAAGAGACGAGATTGTGCTCTACAGAAGATCGAGAACTGTTGATGGCTCTTCTTCCAGTGATCAATTCTAAAGAACCATCCCAAAGCTGTAGACATCAAACTTCACTTTCACATTGCCTTTCGTTCACACTATCTGCAACCATATCAAATAAAATAGTTGCAATTATCTGCTATGGTGATGGAAAATTATACTTTTGAGATTTTCTTTTGACTGTTGAACATCTCTTCCATTCATTAGTACTCCAAAATCAATGATGCAATATGTAGGAGTTGGGTACTATGTGTTGACTGCTGGACATTGTGGAACAGGGGCAAGTACTACAAATCCTGAATATGATTGAAAATTTTGAATATGCTTCAATTGTTCTAGGCAACCAGGGTTGCAGACACTTAGATGCTACATTATGTTCTGTAAACCTAGTGCCACTGTAGCTAGTAAGTGTGATAGCTATGAGCTCTTCGCCTGGACTGTCAAGAATGTGGGAGAGAAGGAAGGAGTCTCGCTTGAAGCTTTCTTGCTTGCACAATGGGGGAAGACACACAAGGGTGGAGGCTGAAAACAGTTTTCCTCTTCTTAGTTGTGTAAGCCAAAAGAACTCTAGTACAAAGAAATAGAAGAACCCTATATATGGGTCTCAAACCAAACTCAACTAACTAAGGTGGCATACTAACTGAGCCACGAACTAGAGTAGATAAGGATAGCTATCATGTAGCTATTATTCATGGGCGGTGTACCAACCGCGTCTGCAACTGACACGTCGGTGACATAAATACACAACGGTCACCCTGGCGTATCACGAGTGGAGCTCGATATCTCAACACTCCCCCTTGAGCTCAATCCCAATTCTTGCACACCAAGCAGGTCTCTAAACTTGCGCAGCTTCTCTGCGCCCAATGCCTTCGTGAATATGTCAGCTACCTGATCCTCTGTGCTGACATAAACTAGATCAATAAGACCTAGTAAAACCCTCTCTCGCACATAGTGATAATGCACCTCAATGTGCTTTGTTCTAGCATGATAGACTGGGTTATTTGCCAAGTGTATACTACTCATGTTGTCACAATAAATGACAATTGGTCCATCTGTAGACTGATGCATATCATAAAGTAGCTTATGCAACCAAGCTACCTCACATGCAGCCATTGCTGCACCCCTGTACTCAGCCTCTGTGCTCGACAAGGCAACTGTAGGCTGTTTCTTGCTGCTCCAAGTGATTGCAGCACTCCCAAAAGAGAACACATATCCACTGGTAGATCGTCTATCAGAAATACTACCAGCCCAATCAGCATTAGTGTATCCATGCAACTGTATCTGAACCCCAGTCTCATAAAATAGTCCATACTGCAATGTGGACTTCACATACCTGAGTATGCTTCTAGCCGCATCCAAATGTGGTTTCCTTGGAGCCTGCATAAACTGACTTACCAATCCAACAGCATAGCTCAAATCTGGCCTGGTAATAGTCATATAAATCAAACTTCCTACTATGCGTCTGTACATAGTAGGGTCTTCTAGAAGCTCACCTGCATCTGTGCTCAGCTTCACATTCTGCTCCAAAGGAACTGAAATAGGCTTACAGCCTGTCATCCCATATTTGGACAGCATGTCCAATCCATACTGCCTCTGCAAGAGCTGTATCCCACTTGGTGATCTAATCACCTCAATGCCCAAGAAATAACGCAGCTCTCCCAAATCCTTCATCTCAAACTTCTGCTTCGATAGCATTTTCACATGAAGGATATCTTCATCACTGTCACCTGTCATAATCAAATCATCAACATAAATGACAAGTAGCATAATACCTTTCTCTGTTTTTCTCACATAAAGTGAGAAATCTGCCTTGGAAATCTGAAAGCCAATAGTGACAAGATACTGTCCTATCTTGTCAGACCATGCTCTAGGTGCTTGCTTCAAGCCATACAAGGCTTTCTTCAACCTGCAAACAAACTCAGGATGAACAGCATGCACATAATCTGGTGGCTGCTCCATATAGACTTCTTCTTGCAAATCACCATGCAAGAAGGCATTCTTTACATCCATCTGATGTAAAGACCATCCCTTTGATGCAGCCAAAGCAATGACTGCTCTTACAGTTGCCATCCTTGCAACTGGACTGAATGTTTCTTCATAGTCAATGCCATATGTTTGTGCATACCCCTTGACTACTAATCTTGCCTTGTATCTGTTCACAGAACCATCTGCATTGTGCTTCACCTTATAAACCCACTTACAGCCAATTGCATTCTTACCTTTAGGCAAAGGTACTAACTCCCATGTAGCATTTGCTTCCAAGGCATCCATTTCTTCATCCATGGCTTTCTCCCATTTTTCTTTTCCCATGGCTTGCTCAAAAGATGTGGGTTCTGGTTCCTGTATCACTTTGACCATATATGCATAGTGAATGGCTGTAAATCCATCATATTTCAGCCTATCCACAGGATACCTAGCTCTCGTAGACCTACGCAAAGTAGGTTCACTCCCAGGTGCTCTCAAAACATCCCTGGTCTTCCTTACTCCAGGTGTAACAATAGAAGGAATACCCAACTCATCATCAATGCTCTGTTCTGAGCCACTGGATTCACCATCCACATAAGAGTGACCTACATTCATATCAAACATGGGCTGATCAACCTTCTCTTTTCCTTTTCGTGATACCTGCATACCACTATCTGCATTGCTTTGAGAAGATTCTCCTGATCTCAATCTGCCTGTCCATGGCGAAGAATGTGAACCACTGCTAGAGGACGCTCCAGGTCCACTAATATTTTGTGACTGCTGCTGTGAATTCTGTGCAGCATTACCATTTTGTGCATCTACATCATCAATCACATTTACTGGTTTATACCAGCTACTCATCTCATCAAAAACAACATCTCTGCTCACTGTAAACTTACAAGTAGAAGGGTTATAGCATCTATACCCTTTTTGCTGCAGAGAGTAACCAATAAAGATGCACTTCTCAGCTTTTGGATCCAACTTGGATCTCAACTCATCTGGCACATGTACATAGGCAATGCAACCAAAAATTTTCAAATGAGAAATATCTGGTTTCCTACCAGTATACCTCTCCTCTGGAGTCATCCCATGTATTGCTGCAGTGGGAGTCCTGTTCATTATATAGACTGCTGTAGCAACTGCTTCAGCCCAATAAAAATCTGGCAAGTCTTTTTCATTGAGCATGGCACGAGATACCTCTCCAATATGCATGTTTTTCCTTTCTGCAATTCCATTTTGTTGTGGGGTATAACTGCATGAATATTGCTGCTTTATGCCATGCTCCTGCAAGAACTTTGCAAACTCATTTGAGAGGTACTCTCCCCCTCCATCTGACCTTAGGCATTTTATTTGCAGACCTGTTTCTTTTTCAGCCATAGCTTTAAGGGTTTTGAAATGCCCAAAAACTTCACTTTTCTTTTTCATAAAATACACCCAAACTTTTCTGCTATAGTCATCAATAAAAGTGACAAAATAATGACAGCCTCCAAGAGATGCAGCTTTAGTAGTCCACACATCAGAGTGGATTAATTCCAATGGCTTCTCACTCTCTTGAACATGTCTAGGAAATGGTTTCCTTGCCTGTTTTCCAAACTGACAGGCTTCACATACCTTATGCATTTATGCAACCTTGAATTTGGGCAATCCTACAACAATATTTTGGGCCTGCATTGATTTAAGTCACTGTATATTAACATGACCAATGCGTTTATGCCAGATATCAATATCTGCAACTACACCGGTCCCATGTGCAAACATTGCTGCACTCAATTCAGACATGTCTGCATCCAACGTAAACATTCTGCCCTTCTTCTTTCCTTTTGCTATCAAGCGACCTTTATTTTTCATATCCTCAACAAAGCATCCATGAGGATTAAATCTGACCTGCAAGCCCTGCTCAACCATTTGACCGACAGAAACTAGATTCTTGGTGATATTCGGGACATGAAATACATCGGACAGGTATTTCTTTTTTCCATCCTGCATAGACAAAGGAATTTTTCCAATCTGCACAATAGGATGTGCAATATCATCACCAGTCTCCACAAATCCTGGTTTTTCCATTTTCCTTGCATCCTCCATCCATTCTACATTACCTGTCATGTGGTTTGATGCACCTGAGTCAACATACCATACATCATTGCTTTCTTCTGCACTTGTCACAGAATTGTTCATGTGCTGCACCACGAACAAATGCTCGTTTCTGTCATCACCCTGTCTGCTAGAAGATGCATAATTCCCTTGTTGCAGTTTTCCATTCATGATGTCATTCTGCTTTTTATAGCAGTCTTTAGCCATATGACCCATTTTACTACAGTAGTAGCATTCAACATTAGTGTTTGCATTTTGACCTCTTTGCCATCCACCACGACCTCTTTGGCTCCCCCTGCCTCTAGAGTTACCACGTCCTCCACCATAGGACTGGTTTTCTTGAGTTTGCTGCATATTCTGATTTCTACCACGGCCTCCATATCGGCCTCCTCTGCCTCTACCTCTACCTCTTCCAGTATTTGAGTAGAAGACAGCTTCTTTTGAAGTTCCTCCTGAAGAAGATGCACCACCATTTCTCTGCTCCTCAGAAATTAGAAGAGCAATCAGCTCCTCAAAATCAGGAAATCTTTCACGAACTGAAATGGATGTCCGAAACTGTGCATAATCCTTTCCTAGACCATTCAAGGTCACAGAAACTAAATCATCATCTTCCACTAGCGACCCAATGGAAGCAAGTGCATCTGCAATCTTCTTCACCTTCATGTGGTAGTCGTTGATGCTCATACTTTCTCTTTGCACATTATGCAACTCTTGCTTAAGCTGCATTTTCCTGGCTTGCGTATTTGTGCTATACATTTTTGACAAAGTATCCCATGCCTCCTCTGGCGTACTTGCATCCTGAATATGCACAATCATAGAGTCTGAAATGCTGATAGACAGCCAGTACATAACTTTCCTGGCTCTCTCATGCCATGCTTTAAATGCCTGCATTTGCTGTTGATTGGGAACATCAGGAAGAACTGGTTCTTCTTCATTTCCTGCAACAAATTCCCAATATCCTTTTCCCATAAGGAAATTCGTCATTCTAAACTTCCATGCCTGAAAGTTGTTCTTGTCGAGCTTTTCAGTTACAATCTGTGAAAGAGAATCAGACGCCATTACAGAACACTGCGAAAAATTCTGTCACTGCAAAAACTCAGCTTCAGCCTCATAAGGGCAAATCTGCAAAACTGACGAAAGTGGTATTTAACTGCACAGTCACTTCCTAGTGACGATTTTGCATCAACAAGCAACAAGGATGATTTTATAACTCCCAATGTCTCTGCGCATAGGCATACGATGCAATTTCTACAGTAACTTTTCACCGACTTGTAGAATAGTGGCTGCACAGCATAAAACTGGGCATTTTCCTGAGTGCGTGCAAAAAACTTCCGCCTCCAAAACAGGCCCTGAAATGGCCTCAAATAAAAAAAACAGGGTCGCCGAGGGCTAAAGCCCGACCCGCAACATATACTGCCCTCTTGCTTCACCGCGAAGGGCGTCTCAACCTGAGACAATGCACTCCTGCAATTTCCGGCTGTGCTACTTGCAGAGATCTGCTCCCAAAACAGAAAATGAAAGCAACACTGCTCCTCTTACCAGAACACCGCGAGCTTGGCTTGCTTTCTTGAGCTCCTTACCACGAACAAGGCTCTGATACCATGTCAAGAATGTGGGAGAGAAGGAAGGAGTCTCGCTTGAAGCTTTCTTGCTTGCACAATGGGGGAAGACACACAAGGGTGGAGGCTGAAAACAATTTTCCTCTTCTTAGTTGTATAAGCCAAAAGAACTCTAGTACAAAGAAATAGAAGAACCCTATATATGGGTCTCAAACCAAACTCAACTAACTAAGGTGGCATACTAACTGAGCCACGAACTAGAGTAGATAAGGATAGCTATCATGTAGCTATTATTCATGGGCGGTGTACCAACCGCGTCTGCAACTGACACGTCGGTGACATAAATACATAACGGTCACCCTGGCGTATCACGAGTGGAGCTCGATATCTCAACATGGACTACTTGCTTGAGTGGAAACAAATGTCTTCATCAGTGCTGGCCTTTCATACAATGGAACATTCTCTTTTGATATAATGCAAAGTTTTCCACCATCCACTCCATTCTATGTGAATGTGCAAGTAGTAGGTCGCAAGTAAAATTTGGTTTCTCAAAGTGAGTCTGAAGATAATCTCTGCAGAGATTTCTTTGCTGAAGGTTGTGAAGCGATTTCGGAAACTTAATGTTCAAATGCAAGGCTGTCTTCATGTGTGATGATTTCTAATGGAAGCAACCATGGTTTGTTGGGGGTAAAGGCGCCTCTGCCTAGCCGCCCGTGTATTACTGCACTGATAGTCACTGCCACTGCACACTCCAGGTGGTGGGCGCCCGTCACCATCACTTTATTCTTTATTCTTTTAGTGACAGTTTGAATAAAGGAAGGCCCGGTCACACATTGTGACTGTTGGAGTTCCCATTTCTAGTCTCTCCCTTTCTTGCTCTTTCTCTCTCGCCATAGCTCTCAAGTCCAACCTTCAATCCGTCACTCCCTTTCAACTAGTATCAGAGCTTTGCTTTCTGACTCTTGAGCTTGGTTCGTGGCATTCTCAGCATCCCATCGACTCTCTACTTGCATTGGATCTCCTTCCCGGCAGCCATATCCGACTCCTTCGAGCTCCCGTCACTCCCCGGCTTCCCGAGCACCTTCACGGCATTGTTGGGCACCTTTAGGGTATTACATCAGAGGTATTTGATCATTTTCTTCAGGGTTTACCTTATTTTTCAAATCTGGAAGAACACAGGGCAGCCATAGCTCAAAACCTTGGAGCTTTTATCTAGCTCCCCCTTGCATTTGGGCATTCGAGGTTCCTTGTGTGCCTTCTTGGGCATCCCTTGGAGCTTCTAACACTTGCCATTGTAGCCACGTGGCATTGTAGCCCCTTTAGCCTAGCCCACGCTATTTGTGCCAGCATACAGGAGTATGTCCTCCATCTCGTCTTCATCCTACGCAGCTTCTTGGCCATTGAGCACTTGTTTGGGCTTCATTCAAGTCATTAGAACATGTCTTCATGCTTGGATTTGATGGTTTGAGTCCTGACATTGCTTGGGACTGATTTAACACTGTTTTGGGACTGTCATAATAGTCCACAGGCAGTTTATGACAGTGTTACACTGACATTTGATGCTACAGCTTGTTTGGCATTATCATTTGATGCTCGATTAGTCCCGTTTGATGCCCAGATGTTAGGGGAATGTATTCCTATTGTTTGGAAACCATTTGGAGCTGATTTTGGCGCTGAAATTCTCAGTTTTGAATAGTAAATCATTGCTGTACACAGTTGGGCTGAAGTCATCTTACTCATGTATACTTATGCCTATGCTTTTCGGGCTATGTTTTGAACATATATGGTGATGTATTGACACTTGGGGCTCGACATAGAGCTTGGTTTTGATTCGGGATCGTTGGTTGAGCTTGAGCTCGCTTTGCAAAGCATTTGGATGCTCCGTCTTGGATACTTATGGCATGTATGCTGCTTATGTCTGACCGGTCTTGACATGCTTAGCCTATGCCATTACTACATGCTAGTTACATTGTTTGGAGCCTATTGCTAATGGAGCTCGGTCTTGGCTTGACCTTGGATTCTTGGAGCTTACTTGAGCTATTTATTGGCTTTCCAGAGTTGTATCTTGGGATGTACTTGATGTCTTACATGCTTATGGATGCTACATACGGATGCTCTACCGCCTACATATTCGTGATGTACTATTGATGTATTGTCTTGGATTTATGTCATTGGCACTATGTCTTGCCTTGGCTTGAGCTCTTGAGCTCGCATTTTGTGCTAGTGGGAGTATTCTTGAATGCTTATCAGACATTGAGCAGGTGGTACTTTTATGCATTGAGCCGTTACATGCTATTGAGCAGTTACAGGCACTTGAGACTTTGGGACTTCTTACCTTTTGGGATGATACATCATATGTCTTGGTTCACTGTATGCTTATGAGCTAAGTCTTAGTTTTGGATCCGTATCTTTGTGAACTGACACCTACTTGTGTCAAGTTTTGGTAGTGGCAGGAACACTTTGCCCCGTTGCCTGGGGGGTGTGCCTACTCACTGGCAGATGTTTGTATGACATACTCGGGTGTTGGATTCATGCTTATCGACCATCATATGCTTATGCTATGTCCGAATGATGCCAGCTTCATTCTTGGCAATATCTGATTGCCTTGGGATCCGATTTTGGCACTGTTAGCTCTCTTTTACTGAAATCTGAAAGTTATTACAACAAGCATATATGTATGGATTGACATGGATTTTTCATGCTGAAACACTCTAAAATGATGTACTTTCACTAGTACTTGGTGGGCAGTAGCTTTTCTTCCACTTTCTTTGCTATTTTTCCTCAATTTTGGTGATTTTTTGGTCATTTTCTACAGTAAACATCAAGCAGTTTTGAACTGTCTACAGTCTTCTAGCCTGCATTATGGCGAGTTTGTCCACTAATCATGATATTTTCAACATCACTAAGCTTGATGGTACGAATTACTCTTATTGGAAGAGCCAGATTTTGGCAGGTGTTGGTGCAGAAATCGCAGATTAAACCTTTGAGGTTAAGCGGGCATCTGCTTGCAACTATGCCAGATAAGGAATGGCTTGAGCTTGATGAGTTATGCAAGTCCACTATTGTATTGTCTCTCACTAAACAGGTTCATTATAATGTCTAGCGAGTCAGATGTATAACTCATTGTATTGACTATTGTATTGACTCTATGTATGCACTGTGCAAGAAAAGGTTCACTGTGCAAGAAAAGTCTAGCGAGTCAGATGTATTGGCAAAAGCAGCTTATGGATCTGTGCATGAAGGAGAATGTGACTATGTCTGCTCACTTGAGCCAGTTCCATGCTATACTCAAGAACTTGACTTCGCAGGACATCACTTTTGCAAAGTATGTCACTCCTCTTTTCTTGCTTGGTACTCTTAACGAGTCATGGGATGTATTCCGCACTACATTATGTGCCTCTACTGCTACCTTGAAATTATCTGATGTTGAGAGTGCTCTTCTGCATGAAGAGGTTAACCGTAAGAATTTGGATGCCTCTCGTGTGTCTCATGCTATGACACTTAGAGGCAGGAATGATGGATATGGAAACCATGGCAGTGGTAGTGGTTGTGGACGGGATTCTCAGAAATCTCGGTCCAAGTCTTGTGGGAAGTCACGTAGCAAATCCCGTGGCAGGAATGCAGATGTTACTTGTCACCATTGTGGGAAAAAGGGCCATATTAGGCCACAATGCCATGAATTGCGCAATGAAAGGCGCAAAGATAAGGGGAAAGACAAAGTGCAAGATAAGTCTTCTGATCGCAGAATAGTACCTGCAAAGTCCAATGTTAAAATTGAAGAGATCAATGTTCTGCAGCCTGAGAATGTTGATGATGATGATGATTATATCCTAGTAGCTTCTTCTAGTGCTTCGCAGATGACAGAGATACACTCTATGTATGCACAGTGTTGGCTCTTGGACTCAGGTGCGTCCTTTCATGTGACACCTGTTAGATATGATCAATGCCCCACCCTCATTAGGTGCTACCAATGATCCATGGTGCTCAAAGTTGTAAGGCCCCCATTATGAGGAGAAGCCAAATGTGAGCCCGGACATTGGTTGAGTCCTGACTTGTATATCAGATGAGGTCTATGTGACTGGATGGCAAAAAGGTGACCGTTGTGGGTCTAATCTTTGGGTTAGACGGAGTGGTTAAGCTGGTAGCAACTCGAGGCGCATTGCATCGAGTTGCGGTGTAAGGGAGTTAAAAGAGGCCCCTATTGTGGGGTTCGGGGGCCGCGGAAGTGGCCCCTGGCTGGGGGGTCCCAGGGGGGCCAGCGGCCCCCCTGGCGGGGGTCCGGGGGCGCTGCCCCCGGCCTGATGGTAAAGGGAATATTCCTTGGAATATTCCTTGGCCAACTAGTGGAGGTTCATATGGTAGGTCGGTCAGCAGGCCGAACTAAGGACCTTCGCAGGCTATAAAAGCTAAACCCCTTCGCAACCATCTTTCACTCATCTTTCACCAAGTCAGAGTTGTTGTTCTAGCTAGCCTTAAGCTCTTCACCTATCTTCTGTCTAGATCGCCATCTAAGCTTCACACAGTGGAAGTGCACGGGTGGACAGAGCCATCTTTGTATCAGTTGTTTAAAGTTAAAGAATTTACTGATTCTCCTCTTATTTGTTGTGTACTCTCTATCTCTTTCTCAGATTCTGTTCGCTGTGCCGTGTAATATTTTACATGGTATCAGAGCCCAGGGGGCTCTAGAGATCGGAGAGCGTGCAAGAGGCAAAGGCTTCAACAGCAAAGAGAAACTATGTCGACTCCCGGAAGCGGTTCTGGCGCATCAGGAAGTGGTGCAGGAGGTGGTGCTGCTATACCGGCTATTCAAACACTGAGGATTCGTCCACCAACCTTTAGCGAAGGCAAGTTAGATGGTACAAACTACACCTTGTGGAAGTTCAAAATTACAACTATCCTTGATTCTTATGAGCTTCTGGAGACTGTGCTGGGGACTGACGCAGAACCACAGCCTACCCCCGACCCATCAAATCCTAGTGTGATGATTCCTCCGAATGCAGATCTTCTACGAGCTTGGAAACGAAGGAATGCAGATGCATTGTGTGCCTTAGTTACAAGCTGTTCTGACAGTGTTTTGACTTTGATTCAGCATACAACTAAAGCGTCAGAGGCTTGGAGTGTACTAAGGAGTCAGTATGAAACACGAAACCAAACAAGGATTCAAAATCGAGAATCAACTAGCAGCGCAGAAGTTTGCTGAAGGAGAGACGGTTGAAGCATTCATCACTCGGATTAAGAATTTGCGCGACCAGATGGCTGGCGTTGAGATACAAAAGACTAGCGAAGAGCTAGCTCGGAGGTGTCTTCGGATTTGTCCACAAAATTTTGATGGACTAGTAACTGCCCTTAATACTCAAGTGAGACCTCAAGCTTTGACTTTTGAGGAGTTTTGTGCATTATTAATGGAGGAGGAGTTGAGGCTGAAAGCCCGAGAAGGAAGCAACAATGGAGATGTTGCATTCTCTGCCAATGCAAAAGGCAAAGGTGTTTCCTCCACAAAAAATGATGGTGACAAAAAGAAGAAGGGCGGCAAGAAGAAGTTTCAAGGAGAGTGCTTCTACTGCAAGAAGAAAGGACATGCAATTGCAGATTGTCGTGTCAAGAAGGCAGATGAAAAGAATGGTACCCTTAAAAGTAAAGGGAAAGAGACAGCCAATACAGCTGAAGCAGAGTTGGAATTATTCATGGCGACCATTGAGGAAGTGTGCTCCTCTGCGCAAGAAGAATCTACCACTGACTCATGGGTGTTGGATAGTGGGGCCTCCCGTCACATGACCAACAAGAAAGGTCTATACAGTTCTATGCAGCCTCTACAAGAATCCATCACTGTGACGGTTGGAAATGATGCTAAATGCCCTGCTGCGGGCATAGGTACTATTTCTTTTGTTGCTGCAAATGGTGAAGTAAAAAAGCTTTCAAATGTGTTGTATGTTCCTGAAATCAGGAGAAATCTCTTATCAGTTGCTGCCATAACTGATCTTGGTCATGAAGTGAGGTTCAAGAAGACAGGTGCAGAAATTATTGATAGTGCTGGCACAATTGTTGACAAAGGAGAAAGAAGGAACAACCTGTATGAGCTAAGTGCTCTTACAGCCACCGCTGGAGTGGGCAGAAGTAAGCTTTGGCATGAAAGGTTTGGACACATCGGATTTGCAGTATTGAAGGAGATGCAAAAGCAAGGTATGGTTGCTCACCTACCTACAATAACTGAATTGAAGGAACCATGTGAAGCTTGTATGATGGGCAAGCAACAGAGAAAGGCATTTCCACAAGAAAGCAAGAATAGAGCACAGGCTCCTCTAAAGTTGGTGCATGCTGACTTGTGTGGTAAGATGCCTACACAGGCCTTGGGGGGATCTTATTTTATGTTGATTGTCGACGACTACAGTAGGAAGATGTGGGTGTACTTCCTTCGTGATAAGGCTCAAGCTTTTGGTAAGTTTAAAGAATGGCTAATACTTGTTGAGAATGAAACAGGGAAAAGTGTGAAGAAATTTAGAACAAATGGTGGTGGTGAGTTCAACTCAAAGGAGTTTGAAGGCTTTTGCAAGAGCAAAGGGATCAAGCGTCAATTGACGACGCCTCACACACCTCAACAGAACGGTGTTGTGGAACACAGGAATCGCACCATTGTGGAGATGGCAAGATGCATGCTAAAGGGCAAGGGATTGCCTAACCATTTTTGGGCTGAAGCTGTTAATACTGCAGTCTACATTCTAAATCGGAGCTATACAAAGGCTCTCAAGGGAAAAACACCTCATGAGGCTTACACTGGTAAGAAACCATCTGTCTCACATTTCAAAATTTTTGGATGTGAATGTTATGCACATGTTCCAGATGAGAAGAGAAACAAGTTATAACCAAAAAGCAGAAAATGTATCTTCTTGGGTTATAGTGATGAGCAGAAGGCTTACAAATTATATGACCAAGAGGCAAAGAAGATCATTGCGAGCCGTGATGTGGTGTTCAAGGAGGAGCCGCATACAGTGGAGGAGGAGAAGGCAAGTTCTTCCACTTTATCATCAAGCGAAGAAGTAGTCCACTATGAACTTGTCCCGAGAGCCATCTCTATCCTTAAGGAGGAGGAAGCATCATCTTCAGATGATGAGGAAAAAGTTCACCAACCTGACATCACCCCACCGGAAAAGCCATTGCCGCGTTGGGTGAAGCAGCTCTATGACCACAATAATCCTATGCCTACATCTGTTGAGGAGAAGGCAGATGGACCAAGGAGGTCTCAGAGAATAGAGGAGCAAAGGAGGGCTTCTGCTCACATAGTCAATATGGCCTTGATGGTTGAGATTATGAGAGAAGTAAAGGAGCGAACTGACTTAGAAGAAGCACTTGCAGATCCATCATAGAAGGCTGCTACGTAGGCGGAGTATGACAGCATAATGAAGAATGACACTTGGGAGCTAGTGGATCGGCCAGCAAAGCGGAAGGTTATTGGCACCAAGTGGATTTGGAAGGTAAAGTACAAGGCTGATGGTACCTTAGAAAAGTACAAAGCTAGACTGGTTGCCCAAGGATTTTCACAAGTTGAAGGGTTTGATTTTCAAGAGCCATTTGCCCCAACTGCCAGAATGACCACTATTCGCACGGTACTTGCAGTGGCTGCCCACAAGAAGTGGCCAGTGTACCAAATGGATGTTAAGTCAACGTTCTTAAATGGTGACCTCAAGGAGGAGGTGTACGTGGCTCAGCCACCAGGGTTTGAGGCCCCCCATTCTGAGAACAAAGTGTGTAAACTGAAGAAGGCATTGTATGGGCTGAAACAAGCCCCCAGAGCATGGTACCAGCGGATAGATAGGTTCTTTTTAAACCTAAACTTCAAAAGATGTGCCTCAGATGCTAACTTGTATGTTTACAGGGATGGTAAAAAGTCTATAGTGATTGTCCTATATGTGGACGACCTTCTTATTACAGGTGACTATGAAGATATGATCAACCAAACTCGAAAGGCTTTGAGTTCTGAGTTTGAAATGACAGACTTGGGCTTGTTGCACTATTGTTTGGGGATTGAAGTCTGGCAAGAGCTAGGAAAGATCTTCATCTCTCAGAAGAAGTATGCATGGGAGATCTTGAAGGCATTTGGCATGACCGAGTGCAAGGAGATAGCTACACCTATGGAGGTGAATGCAAAGTTATCCGTCAAGGATACATCAGCACTAGCAGACATTGGGAGGTATAGGAGGTTGGTCGGTAGTCTGATCTACTTGTGTAACACCAGACCAGATATCAGTTTTGCTGTTGGTGTTTTGAGCAGGTTCTCAAACAAACCTCATGAGTCATTGGAAGGCTGGGATGCGGGTGCTCAGATACTTGAAGAAAACTCTTGACTATGGTGTCACATATAGTTTCGGAACTTCTCTTGTGGGGAACTGTGACTCAGATTGGGCAGGAGACATTGATTCCAGGAAGTCAATTTTTGGTCATTGTTTCTCTTTGGGTTCAGGAATTTTCTCTTGGATTAGTAAGAAGCAACCAACAGTGGCATTGTCTTCTACCGAAGCAGAGTACAAGGCAGCTTGTTTTGCTGTATGTGAAGCCGTATGGTTGAGAAGGATTCTATGGCATATGGGAGTGCAGGCTGAAGAACCAACTGTGCTAAGATGTGACAATCAGAGTTGCATCGCCATTGCCAAAAATCCAGTGTTTCATGCACGCACCAAACATATAGAGATCCAGTATCACTATGTGAGTGATTTGATGGAGGATGGGATAGTGGAATTGGTCTACTGTCCAACAGAAGAGAATGGAGCAGATATCTTCACCAAAGCACTTACGAAGGATCTGCTTCAAGTTCATCTTCAGAGACTCGGCATTGGGCCGAGGAGATAGTTCACCTATGGGTGGACATTGAGGGGGGGTGTTAGATATGATCAATGCCCCACCCTCATTAGGTGCTACCAATGATCCATGGTGCTCAAAGTTGTAAGGCCCCCATTATGAGGAGAAGCCAAATGTGAGCCCGGACATTGGTTGAGTCCTGACTTGTATATCAGATAAGGTCTATGTGACCGGATGGCAAAAAGGTGATCGTTGTGGGTCTAATCTTTGGGTTAGACGGAGTGGTTAAGCTGGTAGCAACTCGAGGCGCATTGCATCGAGTTGTGGTGTAAGGGAGTTAAAAGGGGCCTCTATTGTGGGGTCCAGGGGCCGCGGAAGCGGCCCTTGGCTGGGGGGTCCCAGGGGGGCCAGCGGCCCCCCTGGTGGGGGTCCGGGGGCGCTGCCCCCGGCCCGATGGTAAAGGGAATATTCCTTGGCCGACTAGTGGAGGCTCATATGGTAGGTCGGTCAGCAGGCCGAACTAAGGACCTTCGCAGGCTATAAAAGCTAAACCCCTTCGCAACCATCTTTCACTCATCTTTCACCAAGTCAGAGTTGTTGTTCCAGCTAGCCTTAAGCTCTTCACCTATCTTCTGTCTAGATCGCCATCTAAGCTTCACACAGTGGAAGCGCACGGGTGGACAGAGCCATCTTTGTATCAGTTGTTTAAAGTTAAAGAATTTACTGATTCTCCTCTTATTTGTTGTGTACTCTCTATCTCTTTCTCAGATTTTGTTCGCTGCGCCGTGTAATATTTTACACACCTTGCTGAGAGTGCGCTTGGGTGATGACAACTCTCTTGATATTGTGGGCATTGGTGATGTTAGGTTGCAGTTTCCTTCTGGCAACAATTTTGTTATGCAGGATGTACGTCATGTACCTGCTTTGACATGCAATCTTATGTCAGCTAGATAGCTTGATGACGCAGGATATCATGTACGTTTTGGAGACTCTGCATGGAAGATCACTCGTGGCAGACTTGTGATTGCGAGAGGTGCCAAGGCTAGCAGTCTCTACCCCTTGATTGTATCAGCTTCTTCCCTTGATCATGTTTTGTCTGTGGGTTGTATCCCACGTGTATCTCTTTGGCATGCCCGTTTGGGCCATATGTCTTTGAACGGAATGAAAATGCTTTCTGGTTTGCAGTACTTATCGCCCCTTGATTATGCATGTTTTGATTCATGTAAGCATTCTCTTTATGGCATGCAGACTAGGTCTACGCATAAGAAGTCTGGTAGGCCACGCATGAGTGAGCCCTTGGCATTGGTACATTCAGATGTCTGTGGGCCCATGCCTTGTTAGTCTATGGGTGGTGCAAAGTATTTTGTTACATTCATAGATGATTTTTCACGGAAAGTTTGGGCTTATCCCATTAAGCTAAAATCCGATGTCTTGGCTGTGTTTCAGAGATGGCTTGCATTGGTTGAGAACCAGTCTGGGTATAGGCTAAAATGCCTAAGGACAGATAATGGGGGTGAGTATGTCTCACGTGCTTTTGAGCAATTATGTGATGAGAGGGGTATTAAGCGTCAATTGACTGCCCCCTACACCCTCCCCAGAATGGTTTGGCTAAGTGGATGAATAGAACCATCCAAGAGCATGTACGCAGTATGCTTAGCCATGCAGGCCTACCACAGAGCTTTTGGACTGAGGCAGTTAGTACAGCTGTGCATGTCATAAACAGATCACCCTCTAGTGGTTTGGATTTCCAAGTTGCAGAGGAGGTATGGACTGGAAAACCTCCCTCTTATGCGCATCTCCGTGTCTTTGCATGTGAGGCATTTTGCCATGTGCCCAGGGATAAGAGAAGTAAGCTGGATCCCAAGAGTGTCAAATGCATTTTCCTTGGTTATGGGGATGTGGACGAGATGGGTTATCGTCTCTAGGATCCGCAGGTGCGGAAAGTCATCCGCAGTCATGATGTAGTCTTCCATGAAGACAAAATGCATAGGCAGCCTAAGAGAGTTGTTAAGATCCGCAGGGCTATATTTCAGGAGGAGCCGAGAGCTCTCGCACAGCCAGTTGGATAGCCTACAACTACAGTAGATGCTCATGGTCAGGGTGTTGGACAGGCAGTTGGGCAGGCAGTAGAGCCTACCGTGAGACGGTCTACTAGAGACAGACATCCATGATAGATTTAAGCCCTTGATATATTATGTCTTGGTTACAGATGCAGGAGAGCCTTTCACCTATGATGAGGCTATGCGCAGGGGTGACAGTCACTCCTGGGAGAGGGCTATGCAGTCTGAGATAGACTCCCTGCATAAGAACGACACTTGGGATTTGGTTTCGTTGCCTACGGGCAAGAAGGATTTGCCATGCAAGTGGGTGTACAAGCTAAAAGGTACCCCTGGACATCCCAAGCTGGCATACAAGGCTAGATTGGTAGCAAAGGGTTTTAAGCAGGAGCATGGTGTGGACTTTGATGAGATCTTTTCTCCTGTGGTTAAGATGACCACCCTGTGCTTACTCTTGGCTTTGGTTGCTCAGCTTGACTTGGATTTATACCAGATGGATGTCAAGACGGCTTTCTCACATGGGGACTTGCATGATGAGATTTATATGGAGCAGCCTAAGGGCTTTGCAGAACCTGGCAGGCAGCACCTAGTGTGCAAATTGAAGAAAAGTCTTTATGGCTTGAAACAGGCACCTAGGGAGTGGTATCATAAGTTTGATGCCTTTATGCAGTCACATGGCTACAGCCGAAGTGCTATGGATCCGTGTCTTTACACGAAGAAAGCATGTGATGGTTCTTTATTGATTTTGGTACTCTATGTGGATGATATGCTGATAGTAGCAGGAAAAGCTCTGTTGAGATATCGAGCTCCACTCGTGATATACCAGGGTGACCGTTGTGCATTTATGTCACCGACTTGTCAGTTGCAGATGCGGTTGGTACATCTCCCATGAATAATAGCTAGATGACAGCTATCCTTATCTCCTCTAGTTCGTAGCTCAGTTAGTATGCCACCTTAGTTAGTTGAGTTTGGTTTGAGACCCATATATAGGGTTCTTCTATTTCTTTTGTACTAGAGTTCTTTTGGCTTACACAACTAAGAAGAGGAAAACTGTTTTCAGTCTCCACCCTTGTGTGTATTCCCCCATTGTGCAAGCAAGAAAGCTACAAGTGAGACTCCTTGCTTCTCTCCCACAATCTTGACATGGTATCAGAACCTTGTTCGTGGTAAGGAGCTCAAGAAAGCAAGTCAAGTTCGCGGTGTTCTGGTAAGAGGACCAGTGTTGCTTTCATTCTTCTATTTTGGGAGCAAGTCTCTGCAGGTAGCATAGCTGGAAAGTGCAAGAGTGCATTGTCTCAGATTGAGATGCCCTTTGCGGTGAAGCAAGATGTTGACCCTGTTTTTTTTATTTGAGACTATTTCGGGGCTTGTTTTGGAGGCGGAAGTTTTCTGCACGCACTTAGGAAAAGGCCCAGTTTTATGCTATGCGACCACTGTTCTACAGGTCGGTGAAAAGTTACTGTAGAAATTACATCGTATGCCTGTGCGCAGAGACATTGGGAGTTACAGAATCATCCTTGTTGCATGTTGATGCAAAATCATCACTAGGAAGTGACTGTGTGGTTAAATACCACTTTCGTCAGTTTTGCAGATTTGTCCTTGTGAGGCTGAAGCTGTGTTCTTTGCAGTGACAGAATTTTTTGCAGTGTTCTATATTGGCGTTTGATTCTCTCTCACAGATTGTCACTAAAAAGCTTGACAAGAATAACTTCCAAGCATGGAAGTTTAGAATGACGAATTTCCTTATGGAAAAAGGATATTGGGAATTTGTTGCAGGAAATGAAGAAGAACCAGTTCTTCCTGATGTTCCCAATCAACAGCAAATGCAGGCATTTAAAGCATGGCATGAGAGAGCCAGGAAAGTTATGTATTGGTTGTCTATCAGCATTTCAGACTCTATGATTGTGCATATTCAAGATGCAAGTACGCCAAAGGAGGCATGGGATACTTTGTCAAAAATGTATAGCACAAATACGCAAGCCAGGAAAATGCAGCTCAAGCAAGAGTTGCACAATGTGCAAAGAGAAAGTATGAGCATCAATGACTACTACATGAAGGTGAAGAAGATTGCAGATGCACTTGCTTCCATTGGGTCACCAGTGGAAGATGATGCTTTAGTTTCTGTGACCTTGAATGGTCTAGGAAAGGATTATGCACAGTTTTGAACATCCATTTCCGTGCATGAAAGATTTCCTGATTTTGAGGAGTTGATTGCTCTTTTAATTTCTGAGGAGTAGAGAAATGGTGGTGCATCTTCTTCAGGAGGAACTTCAAAAGAAGCTATCTTCTACTCAAATGCTAGAAGAGGTAGAGGTAGAGGTAGAGGAGGCCGATCTGGAGGCCGTGGTAGAAATCAGAATATGCAGCAAACTCAAGAAAACCAGTCCTATGGAGGAGGACGTGGTAACTCTAGAGGCAGGGGGAGCCAAAGAGGTCGTGGTGGATGGCAAAGAGGGCAAAATGCTAACATCAATGTTGAATGCTACTACTATGGTAAAATGGGTCATATGGCTAAAGACTGCTATAAAAAGCAGAATGACATCATGAATGGAAAACTGCAGTAGGGGAATTATGCATCTTCTAGTAGACAGGGTGATGATGATAAAAATGAGCATTTGTTTATGGTGCATCACATGACCAATTCTGTGACAAGTGCAGAAGAAAGTAACGATGTGTGGTATGTTGACTCAGGTGCATCAAACCACATGATAGGTCATGCAAAATGGATGCAGGATACAAGGAAAATGGAAAAACCAGGATTTGTGGAGACTGGTGATGATACTACACATCCTATTGTGCAGATTGGAAATATTCCTTTGTCTATACAGGATGGGAAAAAGAAAAACCTGTCGGATTTATTTCATGTTCCGAATATCACCAAGAACCTAGTCTCTGTTGGTCAAATGGTTGAGCAGGGCTTGCAGGTCAGATTTAATTCCCATGGATGCTTTGTTGAGGATATGAAAAATAAAGGTTGCTTGATAGCAAAAGGAAAGAAGAAGAGTAGAATGTTTACATTGGATGCAGACATGCCTGAATTGAGTGCAGCAATGTTTCCACATGGGACCGGTGTAGTTGCAGATATTGATATCTGGCATAAACGCATTGGTCATGTTAATGTACAGTGACTTAAATCAATGCAGGCCCAAAATATTATTGCAGGATTGCCAAAATTCAAGGTTGCAGAAATGCATAAGGTATGTGAAGCCTGTCAGTTTGGAAAACAGGCAAGGAAACCATTTCCTAGACATGTTCAAGAGAGTAAGAAGCCATTGGAATTAATCCACTCTGATGTGTGGACTACTAAAGCTGCATCTCTTGGAGGCTGTCATTATTTTGTCACTTTTATTGATGACTATAGCAGAAAAGTTTGGGTGTATTTTATGAAAAAGAAAAGTGAAGTTTTTGGGCATTTCAAAACTCTTAAAGCTGTGGTTGAAAAAGAAACAGGCCAGCAAATAAAATGCCTAAGGTCAGATGGAGGGGGAGAGTACCTCTCAAATGAGTTTGCAAGGTTATTGCAGGAGCATGGCATAAAGCAACAATATTCATGCAGTCATACCCCACAGCAAAATGGAATTGTAGAAAGAAAAAATAGGCATATTGGAGAGGTATCTCGTGCCATGCTGAATGAAAAAGACCTGCCAGACTTTTACTAGGCTGAGGCAGTTGCTACAGCAGTCTACATAATGAACGGGACTCCCACTGCAGCAATACATGGCATGACTCCAGAGGAGAGGTATAATGGTAGGAAACCAGATATTTCTCATTTGAAAATTTTTGGTTGCATTGCCTATGTTCATGTGCTAGATGAGTTGAGATCCAAGTTGGATCCAAAAGCTGAAAAGTGCATCTTTATTGGTTATTCTTTGCAGCAAAAAGGGTATAGATGCTATAACCCTTCTACTCATAAGTTTATAGTGAGCAAAGATGTTGTTTTTGATGAGATGAGTAGCTGGTATAAACCAATAAATGCGATTGATAATGTAGATGCACAAAATGGTAATGCTGCACAGAAATCACTGCAGCAGTCACAAGATATTAGTGGACCTGGAGGGTCCTCTAGCAGTGGTTCACATTCTTTGCCATGGATAGGCAAATTGAGATTAGGAGAATCTTCTCAAAGCAATGCAGATAGTGGTATGCAGGTATCACGAAAAGGAAAAGAGAAGGTAGATCAGCCCATGTTTGATGTGAATGCAGGTCACTCTTATGTGGATGGTGAAACTAGTGGCTCAGAACAGAGCATTGATGATGAGTTGGGTATTCCTTCTATTGTTACACTTGGAGCAAGGAAGACCAGGGATGTTTTGAGAGCACCTGGGAGTGAACCTACTTTGCACAGGTCTACCAGAGCTAGGTATCCTGTGGATAGGTTGAAATATGATGGATTTACAGCCATTCACTATGCATATATGGTCAAAGAGATACAAGAACCAGAACCCACTTCTTTTGAGCAAGCCATGGGAAAAGAAAAATGGGAGAAAGCCATGGATGAAGAAATGGATACCTTGGAAGCAAATGCTACATGGGAATTGGTACCTTTGCCTAAAGGTAAGAATGCAATTGGCTATAAGTGGGTTTATAAGGGGAAGCACAATGCAGATGATTCTGTGAACAGATACAAGGCAAGATTAGTAGTTAAGGGGTATATACAAACATATGGCATTGATTATGAAGAAACATTCAGTCCGGTTGCAAGGATGGCAACCATAAGAGCAGTCATTGCTATGGCTGCATCAAAGGAATGGTCTTTACATCAGATGGATGTAAAGAATCCCTTCTTGCATGGTGATTTGTAAGAAGAGGTATATATGGAGCAGCCACTAGGTTATGTGCATGCTGTTCATCCTGAGTTGTTTTGCAGGTTGAAGAAAGCATTGTATGGCTTGAAGCAAGCACCTAGAGCATAGTCTGACAAGATAGGATAGTATCTTGTCACTATTGGCTTTCAGATTTCCAAGGCAAAATTCTCACTTTATGTGAGAAAAACAGAGAAAGATATTATGCTGCTTGTCATTTATGTTGATGATTTGATTATCACAGGTGATAGTGATGAAGATATCCTTCATGTGAAAATGCTATTGAAGCAGAAGTTTGAGATGAAGGATTTGGGAGAGCTACGTTATTTCTTGGGCATTGAGGTGATTAGATAACCAAGTGGGATACGGCTCTTGTAGAGGCAGTATGGATTGGACACGTTGTCCAAAGATGGGATGACAGGCTGTAAGCCTATTTCATTTCCTTTGGAGCAGAATGTGAAGCTGAGCACAGATGCAGGTGAGCTTCTGGAAGACCCTACTATGTACAGACGCATAGTAGGAAGTTTGATATATATGACTATTACCAGGCCAGATTTGAGCTATGTTGTTGGATTGGTAAGTCAGTTTATGCAGGCTCCAAGGAAACTGCATTTTGATGCGGCTAGATGCATACTCAGGTATGTGAAGTCCACATTGCAGTATGGACTATTTTATGAGATTGGGGTTCAGATACAGTTGCATGGATACACTGATGCTGATTGGGCTGGTAGTATTTCTGATAGATGATCTACTAGTGGATATGTGTTCTCTTTTGGGAGTGCTGCAGTCACTTGGAGCAGCAAGAAACAGCCTACAGTTGCCTTGTCGAGCACAGAGGCTGAGTACAGGGGTGCAGCAATGGTTGCATGTGAGGTAGCTTGGTTGCATAAGATACTTTATGATATGCATTAGCCTACAGATGGGTCAGTTGTCATTTATTGTGACAACATGAGCAGTATACACTTGGCAAATAAACCAGTCTATCATGCTAGAACAAAGCATATTGAGGTGCATTATCACTATGTGCGGGAGAGGGTTTTACTAGGTCTTATTGATCTAGTTTATGTCAGCACAAAGGATCAGGTAGCTCACATATTTACGAAGGCATTGGGCACAGAGAAGCTGCGCAAGTTCAGAGACCTGCTTGGTGTGTAGGAATTGGGATTGAGCTCGAGGGGGAGTGTTGAGATATCGAGCTCCACTCGTGATATGCCAAGGTGACCGTTGTGCATTTATGTCACCGACTTGTGAGTTGCAGATGCGATTGGTACACCACCCATGAATAATAGCTAGATAACATCTATCCTTATCTACTCTAGTTCGTGGCTCAGTTAGTATGCCACCTTAGTTAGTTGAGTTTGGTTTGAGACCCATATATAGGGTTCTTCTATTTCTTTTGTACTAGAGTTCTTTTGGCTTACACAACTAAGAAGAGAAAAACTGTTTTCAGCCTCCACCCTTGTGTGTATTCCCCCATTGTGCAAGTAAGAAAGCTACAGGTGAGACTCCTTCCTTCTCTCCCACAATCTTGACAAGCTCATGATGAGCTAGATGCTCTTAAGGCTTAGCTCAAGAAGAGCTTTGAGATGAAAGATCTGGGACAGGCCGCTCACATACTTGGTATGTGCATTAGACGTGACAGGCATCAGGGACTCCTCTACTTGTCACAGAGGGAGTACATTCATAAAGACCTTGAGCACTTTCGCATGCATGACCTAAAGCTTATTAGCTGTCCATTGCCTTCTTATGTGAAGGTATCATAGGCTGATTGTCTGCAGATAGATGAGCAGAGGGCCGAGATGGCGAAGATTCCCTATGCATCGGCAGTGGGCAGTCGTATATATGCCATGATAGCCACTCGTCCAGATATTGCCTTTGCAGTTGGTGTTGTGGCACGCTATATGGCTACACCTCGTAAGAAGCATTAGGATGCATGGTATCATGAGGTACCCAAAGGGCACTGTAGATATGTGCATATGCTATGGCAGCTAGGATACAAGAGTCGTGGGGTACACTGACTCTGATTATGCAGGATATGCAGATAGTAGGAAGTCCACTTCTAGCTATTTATTCACCTATGCTGGAGGTGCTGTTTCTTGGATGTCCAGCGTGCAGAAATGCACGGCCTTTTCTACTACAGAGGCCGAGTATGTTGCAGCCACCACTGAGGCTTGCAAGGAGGCCATTTGGTTGGGTCGTTTAGTTATTGACCTTGGTATTGATGCTATCCCTACACTGCATTCGGATTCTATGAGTGTTATTCAGTTAGCCAAGAATCTGGTCTTCCATGTGAAGGCGAAACACATTGAGGTGAGGTATCACTTCATACGTGGGGTCATTTAAGACAAGTCTGTTGATCTTGTCAAGATCTCGACTGACCAGAATCCTGCAGATCTGCTCACAAAAAGCCTCTCTACAGAGCGCTTTGCCTTCCTCAGGAGGTTGATGATTGTGGGATGAGATGACGTCTTTCCTCATCCTGTTGTACATGTTGTACTGTCTTTTTTCTTTTCCTTTCACTCCCCAGTGGGGCAGATTCGCCTTTAGGTGGGAGGTTGTTGGGGGTAAAGGCACCTCTGCCTAGCCGCATGTGTATTACTACACTAACAGTCACCACCACTGCACACTGCAAGTGGCGGGCGCTCGTCACCATCACTTTATTCTTTATTCTTTTAGTGATAGTTTGAATAAAGAAAGGCTCGGTCATACATTGTGACTATTGGAGTTCCCATTTCTAGTCTCTCCCTTTCTTGCTCTTGCTCTCCCGCCATAGCTCTCGAGTCCAACCTTCGATCTGTCGCTCCCTTTCATGGTTATGGTAATAATGTGCTTTAGGAAAAAGGGCTGCATTGCCTGAGAAAATTGAAGTTAGACAAAAAAGGAAATCTTTGAATTTGAGTCCGGTGTTTGTTGCTTGTAAAAATTGTCTTTGGAATAGGAAATCACATAACCATGAGTGTTTTACTCATTGAGGCTATTGGGACCTAGTTAAAGGTCTTAAAGATGAGCCCAAGGTACCAAAGGATAGACCTCCAACACAGGATCTTGGTTGTCATTATGTGTGTTAGATACAAAAGCTATGCAAATTGCAAATTGTACTTCCCCAAAAGCTGCTTGGGACTTATTGATGAAGAATTACGGGCATGTCACTCATGCGAGAAAGACACAATTGAAGCAAAAATTCAATCACATATCCACGAATGGAAGGTCTATTGAAGACTATGTTAGTGAGATCAGATCCATTGCAAAACAACTAGGCTCAATTGGAGCTAAAGTTGAGGATGATGATTTGGTGGCCACTACCCTCCATGGACTTGGACAGGAATATAAACAGTTTGACACTTCCATTTCAGTGCATCAGGAGTAGCCTGACTTTGATGAACTTGTGGCACTTCTATTGCATGAAGAAGTGAAAGTTGGACTCAATACAAGTTCCAGTGGGTCTAAATACAGCAGGGATAATGTCTTCTACTCCAATCAAAGGGGTAGAGGTGGAAGAGAAAGATCAAATTTTAGAGGAAGAGGTGCTGGAAATGCATATGCAGCTCGTGGACAGCAAGCTATTGGATGGAAAAATAGGTAGTCTCAAGAAAATAGAGATGTCTCAAATGCTCGTGGAAGAGGAGGTTATTCAGCTAGAGGAAGAGGCACTTGGCAGTAGCCTCAAATGACTCATGGACATCAATCAAATGCAAATAAGGATTGCCATTATTGTAGCAAATACGGGTATGTAGCTAAGGTTTGTTACAAGAAGTAGAATGATCAGAGAGCAAGAGGGAAGCAACATGGTAATTATGCTTCTTCTAGTGGTATGCAGGAGGATGACAGGTTGTTTGCTATGCAACATGTGACGAAAGGGTTGCCTACACAAGGCAAAGTAGATGATGTATCGTATATAGACTCAAGGGCATCTAACCACATGACTCCTCATGGAGAGTGGTTTGACACATTGGTAGAAGGTGCTCATGGATATGTTTGCACAGGGGATGATACGCAACATGACATTATGCATACATGTATTGTACCCTTGATGATGCATGGTGATAGGAAAAAGAGTCTCTATGATGTGTTACATGTACCCTCCATAACCAAAAACTTGCTTTCTGTGGGACAAATGGTTGAACAGAATATACAAGTTAGATTCAATAGAGATGGATGCTACATTGAAGAGTATGGTTAAGGATGCAAACTCATTGCTAAAGGCAAAAGAAATAGCAGGATGTTTACATTGGATACAAAAATTCCAGCATTGAATGCTACTATGTACTCACATGACAATGTTGCAATAAGGGACATTGAGATATAGCATAAAAGGATCGGTCATGTAAATGTTCAAAAGCTAAAGAACATGCAGCATAAGAAAGTTGTACTTGGACTTCCTAACTTCAAGCATGTGGAATTGGAACATGTATGTCAATCTTGTCTATTTGGAAAGCAATCAAGACTTCCATTTATGAGACATGTAAGCACTACTACTAAACCATTACAGCTTGTACATTCTGATGTATGGGGACCCTCACAAAATGCATCTCTTAGTGGATCACGTTACTATGTGTCATTCATAGATGACTATAGTACGTACACATGGTTGTATGTGCTGAAGCACAAGAGTGATGTCATGGATGCTTTTCAGGACTTCAAGAGACATCTGGAGAAAGAATTGGCTTGCTACATCTCATGTTTGAGATCTGATAGTGGTGGGGAATATGTTTCTAAAGACTTTGATCACTTCTTGGCAGCTCATGGGATTAAAAGGCAATTGACATGCAGGTACACACCACAAAAAAATGGTGTGGTAGAAAGGAAAAATAGGGTGATCATGGAATCGGCTAGAGCCATGTTGAATGAGAAGAGCCTACCAAATGCATATTGGGCAGAGGCTGTAATGACTACAATGTATGCCATGAATCGTACACCAACAGCAGGTATACATGAGGTGACTCCTCATGAGAGACTTTATGAGATAAAGCCAGACATTAGCCATCTTAAGGTTTTTGAATGCATGCCTTATGTACATGTTCCAGATGAGAAGAGGAATAATCTTGATCCAAAGGTAGAAAAGGCCATCTTTATTGGGTATGCACGAGATAGGAAAGCGTACAAATGCTACAATCCTTCTACTCATGAGACATTGGTCTCAAGAGATGTGGTATTTGATGAGCTGAAATCATGGCATGAGAAGAATATCACTTTGATGAATGATGATGATGGTTGTCAGGAGCCTTATGTACATACAGGTACAAATGAAAGTGCATAAATTTTTGAGCCTTCTAAAGGTGCTACTTCATCAGTTATCCTTGGATAGGTAGATTGAGGACTTCAACATCTTTGTCCATTGACACGGGTATGTCAGTGAGGGGGAGAAATGTGGATAAAGGCAAAGGCAAACTTGATGATGTTACAAGGCCACTCATTTGTGGTTATGATTCACCTGGCACTGACAGCTTGGATAGTGAGTTTGGTATTCCATCAGTTGTGACTCCTGGTGTGAGACATAGATACATACCACCTCATGAGAGAGGAGAGTCTCATACTGCACCTCAGTTGAGGAGATTAGAAAGAGCCTGGAAGCCTGTGGATAGGCTTATATACAATTGCTACATAGTAAGGCATTATGCATATATGGCAAAAGTCACTAGCTTCAAGGAACCCACAAAGTTTTATGAAGCTATTTTGGATGATCATTGTTGTAAGGCAATGGATGAGGAATATTTAGCATTGGCTGAAAATGAAACTTGGGATTTGGTTGATTTGCCTAAAGGAAAAATGGCTATTGGCTGCAAATGGGTATACAAAGTGAAGTGTAAATCAGATGGCACATTGGAAAGATACAAGGCAAGACTTGTGGCAAAAGGGTATGCACAACAATATGGTCTTGATTATGAGGAAACATTTAGCCCCATTGCTAAAATGGCAACCATGAGGACAGTGATTGCTTTGGCAGCATCTAGAGGATGGAGTATGTATCAGATGGATGTGAAGAATGTTTTTCTCAATGGTGATTTGGTTGAGGAAGTATACATGGATTAGCCCAAGGGCTATGTACATCCAGACTTTCCTACACATGTGTGTAGATTAAAGAAAGCATTATATGGGCTGAAGCAAGCACCTAGAGCTTGGAATGCTAAGATAAGTGCATGCTTACAGAAAATTGGTTTCAATATGGGTAAGGCTGATCATAGCCTATTCACAAAGAAGACAAGGGCTGGTTATGTGGTACTAGTCATCTATATGGATGACTTGATCATTACAAGTGATGATGTCACAGGAATTGGAGAGATCAAGGAAATGTTACATGCTGAATTTCAGGTCAAAGATTTGGGTGAATTGAAGTATTTCCTTGGGATTGAGGTTGTCTCTACACCTCATGGTACTTGGTTGTTGTAGAAGCAGTATGCACGACATGTTAACCAAGTATAACATGTTGGATTGCAAGGCTTTGAGCACTTCATTGGAGAAAAATGTTAAGCTACTTGCAGATGTTGGACATGAGATTGAGAATGTCACTATGTATAGACAAATGGTGGGTAGCTTGATTTACCTTGCCATTACTAGACCAGATCTTAGCTATTTAGTTGGATTGATTAGCCAGTTCATGCAGAAGCCTATGAAGCCTCACTTGGATGCAATGTGGAGGATCTTGAGACATGTGAAGGCTACATCAGATTATGGTCTACTCTATGAGCATGGTAAGCCTTTGGAGCTTACAGGATATACAGATGCTGACTGGGCAGGAAGTACCTATGATAGGAGATCTACTAGTGGGTATGCATTTTCCCTTGGTAGTAGTATGGTCAGCTGGAGCAGTAAGAAGCAACCTATAGTTGCACTCTCCAGTACTGAGGCAGAGTATAGAGGTGCTGCATTAGCTGCATGTGAGGCAGCATGGCTCATGAAGCTTCTTGATTATTTGGGTGTGCAGGCAGTCAAGCTTGTCACACTCTATTGTGACAGCATGAGTAGTGTGCTCCTAGCCAATAATCTTGTTTATCATGCTAGGACTAAGCACATTGAGGTACACTATCATTTCATTAGAGAAAAAGTGATTGCAGGTGATATTGATTTGGTCCATGTGAGGACAGAAGACCAAGTTGCAGATATCTTTACCAAGTCATTGGGTAAAGATAAGTTTGTGCATTTCAGAGAGCTACTTGGAGTGAAGTACCCCACTTGAGCTTGAGGGGGAGTGTTGAGATTCAAGCTCACAGTTGTATACCTTAGTTGAATAAGGTTAAGTCACACTGACTTAACCATGGTTTGATTTAGGTTTGTTGATCATGGTATGTGTGTTGTACATACTGTACATACTGTTGACTTTTACATTGTGTGTTGATGGAAGGGAATGATAGGGAGCATGTCTGCTACCCTTTGAGCTTGTGCCATATGTCCATCTCTCTCTCTCAACTATAATACAGAGGAATTTGGGACCAAGACCAATGGTGGAATATAAGGGAAAAGTCCCATTACAACCAATCCCACCAATCTTTGTGGCCACACCAACAATCACCCCAACATAGGGTACTGCAGAAGGGGCAGTCAATGAAATCAACTTCATGGCATGGGTGCAGTACCTAGTTAGCAAAGTACAAGAAATTATGCTTGAGCCCAGCAAGGGAGCCCCTCTTGTAGGAACCAAGAGACTAGCAGCAGCAGCAGCATCCAACATAGAGTCACGCACTTAGAGGTATCAACCACTTCGGTATACCTTCGACCATATGCCATAATGAAGATTAAGACAATTTGGTGAAGGAATTTCAAAGCCAACTCCACAAGGCAACCAAAGACAAAAATGCCACACTTGTAAAGCTCAAAAAAGAAAAGGCTTCATTTGCAGACTATAGGATGGAGTAAGCAAGAGTAATGACTATCATTAATAGGGAGGTAATCTCTATAAAAGAGGCCCTGAAGGCAAGAGAGGGAGAAGAGAGTCTCAGGGAGTTGTATGATGAAGGGAGGGAGACCCGCATCTCCTTGGAAAATATGTGCGCCTTCAACTCCCAAGAAAATAAATGCCTAGAGCTAGAAATAAAAGAGCTAAAGAGGCAAAAAGAAGAGGCTAGGAAAGAGCTACAAGAGGCAAGGAACCAACAGGATGAGGAGAACAAGAGGAAACGATGGAGCTGCACAATTAGCTGCAATTAGCTCCCCACGAATAAGACGCACTTAAAGAGCAGGTGAAACGAAAAACCCAAGCATAAGAGCAAATGCATACATTATGGCAGTAGTAGCAAGAGCAGGTGATTGCCACCCTAGCCCAATACCAAAACCAAGGGTTAGAGTAAGAATGGGTTGCTAGAAACGTAGATTGAATTAAAAACTTAGCCTACAAGTTGGCCCATGTTGAGGGTGAGCACCTCCTAGCAGAAAGCAAAGCTGTGGTGGCTGTTGAGATATGAATGTTGGAGCAACAATGCAATTGACGAGGAGGGCTTTGCAACATGGACTCCATGACAAAGCACCCACAACTAGCACCTGTTTGGGACTAGAGGAGCAACACGCTCACCTAATCTCAGCTGGCTTAACCACACAAGAACTCATCTTGCTAGGGCTTGGGGATCTAGAATGGCAAATACACCCACCACGACGAGAGCCACTAGAGTCGGTCCAAGAAGAAGGACTTGATTTCATACCAAACCATGAAGAGGAGGAACAAATGTAGGAATCAAGCTCCCCTATGCAACCAAAAGTGCAAATAGAAGAGTAAAGAGAGGAATTAGGGCCACCTAAACAAATGGTGAAGGCAAGGCACAAGCGCAAGGAGCAGGTGGAATGTACCTACAAAAAGTTTCAAGTTAGGAAACCACAAGTTCCTCAAGTGGCCATCCCTCAAGGTGAAGAGTGTGATCCCGTCAACTAGGGCCAAGAATGTGCAATTTGGGAGCAATGGGAGAACCACAACCCCTTCAAGTACTCTTTCACATTCCCTCTCTCATTGGGTAGAGTGCTATCTCCTAGGGTGGTGGAGGATGCCATCAAACTTTTAGCAATTTTGGGAAGGAGATGGCTAGAGGAAGAAAGGAGGCACCCCACAAGGTGGCGGCAGGAACCTACAAACTATTAGGAAGATAAGGTGGTGGAAGTACCCCAGAGGGTAAAGGGATATGAGGCACAGCCTAGGTGGCACAAGAACATCTAGGACATGTTACGCTTGCTACTTAAGGCCTATTAAGGCATTCAAGAGGGACTCATTAGAGCTCTGGGAGATGAACTTTGGAGTTGATTTCAACTCGAAGATGCATGGTAGATATGACTTCTCTTTGATCTATAATGTAAATGCCTCAATCCTTGAAGAGAGCTTGATTTTTATTGAAAGGGTCCTCCAACCATCTATAACAAGTTTCTTGACTGACTTCTCCTCATGCCTTGACCCTGCTTTCATCACCACATGTAATTATCTCTGCCTTCTACTGTGTGTATTATTAAAACAAAAACCTACTATAGAGAAAGAGCGATTATCGCCTCTCTTTTTTGAGTTCAATGCTGGTATTGATAACTATGCAATGGTGCGCCTCATGATTATGCGAGCCACTCTTCTGTGCTAGCATTGTACATGAACCTCTTAGAGGACATTAGTAATAGTAGATTCACTAGGTGCAACCACCCTTTTTTGTCATCTACTCCACTCAATGTAAGAACCAACGTAAAGGGGTATTTGCAAAGTAGGGCATTCCTCAGTAAAGCCCTCAAGCCATCACACAGCTTGGCTCCAACGGGATGCCTCGTAGCATTCCCCCTTATTAAATTTATCCATTCAAAAAGAAGAAGAAGAAGAAGAAGAAGAAGAAATAGAAAGAAAGAGAAAAAGAAAAAGAAAAAAAAAAGCAAAAAGAGAAAAGAAAGGATAAGAAAAAAAGGATGAGGACAAGAAGGAAGGAAGTAGAAAGCAAAGAAGCATAATAAGGAAATCAACCATTTG
Source organism: Lygodium microphyllum (assembly GCF_053477565.2). Taxonomy (NCBI): domain Eukaryota; kingdom Viridiplantae; phylum Streptophyta; class Polypodiopsida; order Schizaeales; family Lygodiaceae; genus Lygodium; species Lygodium microphyllum. The sequence continues at coordinate 35,024,482 of NC_141143.1, read as the reverse complement.
TACTCTACAAGCATCACAAGCACTGCACCTAGGGACCACCCTAGCCCATTCCCCACTTCACATGCTTAGGGCACCTTAAGAGCAAGACACACCTAGGGAGCTCTCGCACGCGCCTACTATGGCTAGATCTATCTCCCTAAGTCACACCCATACCTTCCTTTATACAAGAACTAGGTCCTCAAGTGTGGGACAACATCTTAGGTTTGTACCAACAGTTTGACCCAACTCTCAGTTCCACAAACACAGACACCATGCACTCCATTGTGAGATAGGCACACCCCTAGGTAGTGCACTTTCTTTTCTTTTCATGTACATTCGGCAACCTGCAATCCACCATTGGCATCGGAGGCCCCCATCATCCACTCAATCCTTTCTAGGCATCCACAACTCTCCATCCATTTTGATGTGTCCCTTCTCCATAGCCAATCTCTCGAAATCCCATTATCAATCCACATGGCAAACCTTCAACCACTCAAGCCCTTATCAACAAGTGCCATGGGATAGGCACTTGGCTAGAGGGGGTAATGTTACAGCCTGAAAAGAAGCCCAAGACAGAAAGGCCCCAGAAAGTCAGAAACGGAAGATAGCCCAAGGTGAGAAAAGCAAAAAAGAAAGGCAAGATTGAAAAAATGTAGGAAAAGCCTTAATGCAAAAGAAAATGTATAATAATGAGTGCATTGCATATTCTAGCAAAGAAAGTGGTGAGCATATTGTAATTATTTTGTAAAAGAGTGCCATGCTTCCTCTTGTGCAATTTGTAAATGTAGATGAGCACAGGCAGAGGAACCATGAAGAGAGGAAAGAAAAAAAGAAAGAAGACCTTAGCCAAAACAACCAATAATGTAAAAAGGGATGGGCGCCCAAAGAGGAGGAGAGTATGTATAAAAAGGCAAAAAGGGAATGGAGAATATCATTCTTGCGTGTGACCAAAACTAGCTCTCCTCTTCCCTTCTTCTTGTTCTTGCTTGCTTGAGCTTGTGCTTGAGAGAGGGAGTGTGATGGAGTGAGTGTGTAAGGGTGAGGGACCATGGTGAAGAGACTCTCTATCTTCTCCTCTTTTCTTATTCTTCTCTTGTCTCGCACGTGGCAATGAAGCATGGAGCTTGGGGCTTTAGGATCAAGCTTGGACCATGGATCATGGAGCTATCAAAGTTCTTGAGGGAGGAGGCAACTCGATCGAGCATGGAGATAAGCTTAGTAAACTCGTAGATGTGAGAGCATGTACGGCTATGTGAGAGGTAGCCATTGCACTTGGCTTGAAATGCTTGAAGTAATAAGCAATCCATGGGTCTTGGTGGTCGAGCGAGAAGCTCACACAACATACCACTTCACCTAGTGTTCCTTCTGCAACAAAAAGAGCCACCTAGTCAACAATTGTTGAAAGAAATTTCCCAACAAAATGAAGTGCAACAAATGTAAGAAAGTTGGGCATATTACAAGCAAGTGCCCTAACTCCATAGAATCGATCAACGATTTGGAAGCTAACTTTGTCTCTAAATCTCCAAATATTGATGACCGCCTTTTCTAGTATCCTTTATATCATATTTTCATAAATATCATTGTAGCCTACTTTATAAAGGCATCCACTGATTGATTGAGGAGGGAAACATCTAGCATGCTATGTAATCTAATGCCACCTTGGCATTAGGGTGGGGTGTTAGAATTATAGCATGGGAACCTTATGTAAACAAGGGCACATAAGGGAAGGTGAGGTGTGAATGAACTAGAGGATACAAGAAACCCTAACCTTGGATTCAATAATGCTATATAAACATAGCCAAGGGTCACTCTCAATAGGTGAGAGAGAGTGTACCAGTTGTACTTTGATAAGCAACTGAATAAGCAAGATCTTCTACTTGTACTTTGTAAGCTCTTATTCTCCCTCTTGTGCATATCTTTCCATGCTATACCTTTGATATTCCGACAATATTAAGCATAGGTGGATGAGGCATTTGTCAATTGTGAAACATCAAGAGAAGAAGGTGCAAGTATGTAGTCATCATCAAAATCAATCTACATAACATTAATCTCTTCAATCTTGATGTTAGATTTGCGAGGGATAATGTTGCAATCATCATTCTTTTCCTACATTGTATCCTTTCCCTTTTCCTTATGCTTGTCGTCACATCATGCATTGTATAGCATTGGGGCTAAATACGGCCTTACTTTCCACACTATTGACAAGTCCATACAAACATGTAGCCACATGACTTATTGCAAGACTATCCATGTGACTGAGAAAGAATGAGACTTCTGAGAATCTCTCCCACAGTGGTCATTACCGCTCCTACCATTATTGCCTCTAATTGTCAAAGCATGAGAGGTGTAGGAAGCATCTACATTCTTTCTATGGACCTTTTCATTCAAGAGCACACCCTCTACATCCTACAATTTCAGCCCATCAACACAAGTATATTTGCACACATAATAGCAAAGATAAGTGGCTAAAAATAGAATGAAACTCATTTAAGTGGGTGGACATGGAAGTCTCCTCCTTTATATGAAGGTCCATGAGTTGTTTCAATCAATACATTTGAGAGGCAAGGCTCTACTTATCATAGATATTATGAATCTTATCCTATAACTACTAGGCAATCTACCCTTTAGAGACAACATTATACTAGACCTACTTAGAGAGTAATAAAATGGTTGTAGATTTACATAACTCATTTAGTTTAGGCCAATCCTCTACATCAAAGTCTTTGGGCTTTATATACTCATGTCTTAATGGGTTAATCTACAATTTTTCCACTAGAACCTACCGAATTTGTGCCTTCCAATGGCTGCAATTTGTACCATCCACTTGTCAATATTGAAGATAGCACTATCATTCAACCCGCTAGCCATAATGCAAGAAATGAAGGCATAGTATAACATAAATAGGCTATTGTAAATGACTACAAATAGCCCCAAGACAACAACCAAATCAAGGGCTAAGAAAAAGGAATGCTAAAATGGTGAGCTATGCACAAATTGTAATCAAGCAATAGTCAAATCCAAGTGACTGCCCTTAGATAGAATGCATAAAACTGCACTAATAGACTATTGTAATAAACTGCAGCAATATGCCAACAACCAACTATATGAGCAACCAAGAAAGAAAGACTAGGAGCAATTGACACTGAAAGATATCACAACTACAATGTATTAGTATCCATACACGCAATGCGCATAGATGTTATGCACATAATAGATCTTAGAGTAAAAGAAGAGAACTGCCAAATGCATAACCCACTGAGCAAAGCTCAGTACATAATCCAAAAGCATATAAATGCCATCAATAACATATTGACAATCATAAGTGTGCCAGGTCCAAAGTAAGCGATCAAATCAGCCCACAGTATGATAACTACGTTCATTACATATCAAGAGAGGATGTACGTGAAGTAAGTGTCCCATGATCTTGATGAAAATAAGCTCAAGCTCAATTGCGAATGTCCAAAGCTCTATGTAACATCCAAAATGTCATGAAGGCTCCCACTAAAATAAAAAATGAATGCCAAATGAGCAAAAGAGGCTCAATAGATTAGGTGTATAACATCCAAGATCCATATGACATACACCCAAGAGCATAAAACCCAAGTATAATCTTCAAGCTCTTATTGGAGCATCCAAAATAGCATCCAATAACATGTAATCCTAGCCAAGGTCAATGTAACCAAGCCCAAATATCTGCTTAAATGCATACCATAGCATACTCGAAAGTATACATAACAATCAAAAGTAGTGGTAGACCCATCGAGTAATTAGATAAATCATCAAAGAGTATTAGGCATAAACTATCTTTGATGAAAGCTTGCTACTCATAGTAAACTAGTAGTGATAGGATAGTAAAAATGAGCTAATATAAGCTCAAAAGCATCGTGATACATTTTGCTAGCAACTAGGCATCATAACCAAGTGCTAGAGCATCACATAAGTATAGTAGAATGAGTGAGGCGCTATCTTAAGTAGAAACGATATGCATAAGGGGAGCTCCAATAGGTCCGAAAGAAGCCTCAAATGAAGCTTCTACAAGCCTCAATGACTATGGAAGAAGATAAGCACTGATACATAACACTTCAAGAAGATATGGCTGCTAGTGAAGAACCCAAGCTGTAGGTATTCAAAACTGATCTAAAGGAAGGTTAGGGGCCCATGAGTATGCTCTAATACTAGTTGAAGGAAGCAACCCTAAGTGGAAGCACATGAGCATAAGCAAGAGCTATGGTGGAAGTAGCTGTGAGAGTGCACAATGGAAGAGAAAAATGAACATAGAGAGAATCATAGAGAGAGAGAAAGAGAGGAAGCGGAGGATGAAGGAAGAATACTGCATTGACACCATGTGAGAGTGTGCAACGGAAGAGAAACATGAACACAAAGAGAAGTAGAGAGAGAGAAAGAGAGGAAGCAGAGGATGAAGGAAGAATACTACATTGACTGAAGAAGAATACTGATACAATGATGATGGATTAATCAATCCTTGCATGCAACACAAAGCATCAGTGAGGGCATCAAATTAGGTTGATGACAATGGCAATACCAAGCATCGAAAGTCCCAGTGTTAAAGTATGCACTTGCAAAGGAAAGACTGGACTGAAGAGTGTGCACATCTGTTAAGTGGGGGGGGGGGGGGGGGGGTTGGCTCTAAATAGCCAAATCCCCCAAAAATTGGTTGACTTGCTCCTATAGGGGCCATAAATGCTACCCAATCAACATTTAATGTTGGTCACTAAAAGAAAAATGCCATTAAAAAAAAGAACGATCTTGAAAAAATCACGAATGACAATGACAATGTCTAGTAAGTGTAGACAAATTGTGGAAAGTAGTAAAATTGGTCTAAGAATGCACATAAGAAGTCAACAAATAAAGAAAATGCACCTAAACTACTAGAGCCCCTATGTCTCTGTCAGACTCTCCTCAGGAGCTCACAACCAAGAGATGACAGACTGCCATAACTAACATAGGCAAGCTAACAGAAGTAAGAGAGCAAGAGCAAGAGCAAGAGACATAGGATGTGGAAACTCCTAACAATCACAATGTGTGATCGGGCTTCCCTTATTCAAATGTCACTAAAAGAATAAATAATGAAGTGACAGCTACCCCCAACATTGATTACCTCTCAACTCACTCATCCTAAGCTAATCTATTTAACATTTCAAAGTGGTATGCGCGTAGTTTCTTGATTTCGTGCATCTTGATGCCAGAATCAAAATGCCATCAATCTCACAAGCTATAAGTGCCAGACTCAAAATGAACCACTTATTGTTTCAAGAAACACAACTATGGCTCCCTAACTCACAAATTTACCTTCTCATTGTAGTTTATTCATAAAGGTTTGTCAATGGCTCCACAACTAAAGCAATGTGCCTCTAGCAAGCTTTGCGTCTATAGCCTCAATCATTGTATGAGCTTTGCATAGGAAAAGAAAAAGGAGGAGGAGGAGGAGAGGAAGCAAGAGCTTCACTCACACCGGTCCCTCATTCTAGCTCACACTCTTTCTCCCTCCCTCCCTCCCTCCCTCCCTCCCTCTCTCTCACAAAACAAGAAGCAAGAAGAGAGCTCCACAAGATTGCACACCACAAAAACGAGCTTATCCTTTCATTTATTAGTTTTTATACATAGCCTTGATTTTTTCGGGCACCCTCCTATCTCAGTGGCTTAAGCCCCAGTCCTAAACATTCTTATTTCCATGTCTCTTTTCCAAGATTTTGCAATTCTCCTTGTGCATCTCACCTTTGTCCTTGCTTTCATAGGAGAGAGTTAACACTGGCCATTGCACGTAAAACTTAAAATATTGAGCACATTCATTTACCTAGCTATGATCTTCTACCTCCCTTTGATGGCATGGAACTCCAAATTGCAAAAAGTGTTGGGATTCTCTACTAGGTGCATTTTTGTGGGGCGAGCATGAAAAGAGCAAGTATCAAGCCTCAATCGCAATGTAGGATTTTAAACTACCAAAGACAAGGGAGATCTGCAACTACTTGATCTCAATTTGAAAATAGTCTTGCTAAGAGCTAAACTGTTGAAAAGAAATTTGGAAGCCAAGGTTCCCGAGATCATGATGATGATGGACAAGCTAGTAGTCAAAAATGTCAAAATTTGCAACTTGTGGGGTCTGAATGGAGAAGATCTCACTCAATCTCAAACAATCATGAAAATTAAGTCTTTTGGGTTTATGCCAACCTACTACAATCTTTGAAGGAGATCTTGAGAAAAGCCAAAAGGTATAATAAGATAGAGCATATTGATGGGGAGGACAACAATTATTGGTCGAGGGTTTTCAACCCTCTACTCGCAATTGAGATGGGAAAAAGAGGTGACAACTCAATAAGGAACGGGCTTTACAAGTTCAAGCACTAGATCAACCACATGGAAAATCAACATAATCATGTAGAGGTTGCTAATTAGCTAAATTTTCCTAAAGCACTATAGAACACATGGTTGCTAATCTTTACCAAATGCATTAACTTAAAGGATGCCCCAGTCTCTCATGGAAATAAGCTCCCCCACTTGAAGGTGTTTGGTAAGCCTATTTGAAATTGCTTGAGCATAAAGGAAATGGGTAACTTCATTAAGAAAAATGACAAGAATTTGGCACCAATACTCAAATATTGGGGTGTTAATGCGGCCCCAAAAATATTGTAAGAAAGCTTCTTAGCACATGGTCTTCCAAACTAAAACTTTTTCTACGAAATATAATGTTCATAGGCAAGGAATTGAAGAAGAGGGGACGGAAGATACTTGTGTAGAGAAGAAGAAAAATTAATACATTTGTTTTAGAATGGATGCAAAGTGCAATAGGTCTAGTCACATGTAAAGTGGCATCCAGGAGGGCTTGACTCCATGAAGGACCTCTTTGTGTTTTGGAGCTTTTGCTATTTAAAGTAGGCCTTAAAAATAGGCTTCTTTTTCCGAAGGCCCTTGAAGGCTACAAGCACTTCTTCCTTACATCTCATTACATTACTGCTTCTACTAGAAGGGTTATCAAAAAGTACTAACTGTTCACAACAGTTGGTTCGTCGCCAATTTGACTGATGTACATATTTTCACATATCAATGTTATTCTTGCATTATTAAAAAAAAACTTTTGCTATTTCAATTTTAAAAGTAGAATAAAAGGCTTGTTTTTTGGGGGGAAACAAAGTTCGCGTCATGGGTGGAAATTGCATCCAAAGCCTCCTAATTCTAGGCACCTTAGTAAAGAAAATCTAGGTAAATTACATATGGCTCTAACTAGAGCCTAAGTCTCGTATCCACCAGTATTCTTTAATACAATTATTTATCTCCACACCTCAAAAGTCCACTAGCTCGTCTTTGGGAATTGAACCTGGCTTCTCATGCTACACACACATGCCTTTTCGGCTGGTTTCCGGAGCCCGTGGGAAAAGGGGTTCTTAGGCATCATCATACGATACTTAATCTTAATCGAGGCCTTGTATGTGGGGCGGCTGTCCTCTCTCTTGGCTATCGTCTATGGCGCCAAGGTAGCTAAGCCGCCTCCCTCTGCTGCGTTAAGAAACCCTAATCTGTGACACACGCAGACCTGCAGAAGGTCAGGCCTCGACCTGCGCACGCCGCCACGATGATGGCTTCGTGCGAGATCCCTTCCTTCACAGGCGACGGAACGCTTCTCATGGACGTCTTCAGCGGCGACACTGCCGGAATGGCCGCCGCCGCCGCCCCAACAACAACAGGCACAGAGGAGAGGACCTCCAAGGGCTCGGCAGGAGGAGGCCGGCAACCCCGCTGGTCCCGCCACGAGACGCTTGTCTTGATTGAGGCCAAGCGCGTTGAGGAGGCTAAATCCTGCAGAATGAAGCAGGAGCGTGAGAAGGGCATCGAGACTGGCCGCGGTAGCACCGACTCCAAATGGCTCTCCATCTCCCAGTTCTGCGAGCGCATGGGGGTGGCGCGGTCTGCTGCGCAATGCCGCAAGCGCTGGTGCAACCTGTCGGCTGATTACAAGCGCATCCGCGATTGGCAGAGCCTCCGCGGGAAACAGTCATTCTGGCTCATGAGCAATGACATCAGGAAGGATAACAAGCTCCCTGGATGCTTCGATCACGAGGTGTTTGATTCCTTGGATAAATCCCTGGGGAATACTCTCTTGAATGATGCCCCGGATATAATCTTTGATAGTGGCCGACAAACAGCTGGTGATGACGTGCATGCTGTTGCAGATGATGGTCTTTTTTCTGATATTGAACATCCTGTCCCAGAAGGGAACATGTCCAGGAGTGTGGATAAGGAGATTGAAAGCCCGCCGCCTTTTGAAAGCTTCGCCCTATCTCAAGGTACAGATTTTTATGCAAGATTAAAGCCTACAGTAACTTGAAAATAGCTGGATCAGTCTGTAGGTAATGACGGTCCAATTGAGATTGTTTAGATAAGCTCTCAGTGAGTTTTGTTGGGATTTAATATTGATACAAGTTTCTTCATCTAGGAGCTCATTAGAGAATGGTTTACTTTTAAGGTATTGGATAGATTTCTGAGGTTCACTCAAAGTTTACATGATACGCTATTCAGGACCCTATATTGACAATAAATGATCCTAGCGCTTTGTTTCCTGTGTAGTGGTAACCCTTCATGCTCTACTGGTTGCTTCAAGATGAGATCACTACACTGATCTCCAAGAAAGTACTGACTATTGCAAGCTAGGATGTTTTTGATATGCCATGACTGTGATGAGCGATGAAGAAAGTGTCCATTCTAAAAGTTAGTTGCAGATTGTAAAGTCTTTGTCGGCACTGCTGTTTAGTAATGCACAAGTTTTCACACAGGTAGTGGACTGCCAGGGAGCTTAATGTGTGTGCTCTATAATGATGATTTGAATTGGCGTATTGAAGCACTGAGTTTTGGTAATGCAGGTCTTTATGAGCAGAAATTTCTGGATGAAAAACTTGGGCTTGCAGGCTTTTCAGATGCATATGAAGAGAAAGCAGGTGTAACCTCAGGTCGAAGAAAAAGGAAGCAACCCTCAGAAGAATGTGATGAGTTTAGGCAGGAGCTGCTTTCGTTATTGGAGAACAACAACAATATTTTGAATGTTTATGTGGAGTCACAAAATTTTAACCGACAGCTAGACAGAAATCAACGTCAGGAGCACACTGAAAATCTTGCACGTGTGCTAGGGAACCTTGCTGATACTGTGGCAAGAATTGCTGAGAAGCTCTAGGTGGGATTCTGACATGCGATGGAAGTTGTGAAGGTACAACTCATCAATCACTGATCCCAAGTGTCAGCATGTACTTGGGCTCTTCAAAGGGACACTAATGGTCCAATGGAGATTGCAGCAGAACCTGTAAATTGGGTTCTTTGATAAAAAGTGAAGATAGTTTGGGCTGCATGATTCAAACATGGCCTCTAATTAACTGAAGCTCACCAATAAGCCTATATCAACCGATACAGAAAATGTATCACACCTACAATGATGGGTGCACGGCGTGCCCTCTCTCCCAGCTTCATTTTGCTTATGGAAGCAATGTCAAAGAGCAGAGTCTGGACTGTCTACTGCCTCTGAAGATTTGCTGTATTCTTTGGTTTGTTTTGCAAAATTTTGAACGTCTTGAATATGCATGCACTCTTGAACTGAACATGTTAGCACTCCCTGCCACATGCTTTAGGATTGTACAGCGCCTGGTGAGAGAAATGGATGTGTTGGAGACGTAATTGATGTCTCATCTTCATGGTTAGTATGGGCAGATGTACTCAGTCCAAGCTTATTTTTTGCCAATTATATGCTTGTAACTACCCAATACATTGGTACTTAATTCTTGCCAGTAAATTTGCAGGAGTTTTCTGCCAATTTTGAGTTCAGTACGCCCCATGATTGTTGCAGTAGTGTTGTGTGGCCGACTCTTTAGCATCAGATTAACATGGTCTGCATACCAGCAAGTCTTGCCCCGTCAATCCAAATCTGAAGCAGGCTGTATTGAATCTTAATACCATTGTTTACCACCTTCACAGCACTGCTGTAAGAAGTGTTTAGGCTCTCTCCAGGTCTTTGTGAGCTGCACGATTCACACCAGCAAGCTTTCTCAAAACTCCATATTGCTACCCTTTAGCATGGATGAAGTTCCATGGGCCACCCTTAACTATCCACCAAACCTCCTCACAAAGCCCTCTTTTCCATCATTGGCGTTTTGCCAAGGCTCAGACTTGTAGCCTTATCTGATGTAAGAGCTCTATCATCATCGCAAGCCGAATGTAAGTTCTCGGTCTCTCTCTTTGGTCTCCTTCACCACTAACCTGCATGGTGTTCTATAGGCGAATTGGCCAACCAATGCATTTTCTCCAAGGGAAAGTATAATGCTTTCTTAATTTCTGGCCAGGGGTGGATGAGCAAAAATAGCACTGAATTGAATCATTGATGATATTATAGTGGGTCTAAGTATATAAATTTTTTTGGGGGAAATGTTACCTTGGTTTTTAAACTTACACAGGTCATATTTTAGATTGACTTATGTATCCTAAATGATGGATTTTGTCATTACACATTTTTCCAAAAAGAATTTTATCCTTAAATGTCACTTCCATTCTCATCAATAACATCTTTGGAATCTACTTCCCAAAGTGAATGCCTTGAACTAAGAGTACCTATTACAAAACTATTTCAAGATTTTATGCACGTGTACTTTAAGCATGTGAGAATGCATATATGATTGAAAACATCAAAGGGAAAGCAAAGCCACGGATAAAAAGAGAACACAAGAAGCTCAAATTGATTAGAAGGGCATCAACATAACAATGACCAATAATATTGCCTCTAGTCTCTCTTTCTACTAGGATGCAAGATGTGTTAGCATTCATGTTTGTCAAGCACAGTCATCACTTGCCTACAAGTCTCAATGAGTCAAACGAGGACATTAGGAGTTTTGACATGTTTGTCATGTGCTTTAACGAAGGAGGAAGTTGTATTTAGAGCATACGTTTCTTTTCTTCGCTTGATTAGTATGCATTTCTTAGTTTTGCTAAGTGTATATTATCCATTGATTGTTGTTGTTCGGCAAAATTTAGTTGGGCAATTGCTATTTTAGTAGCCTAGGTTGTAAGTCGATCAATTTAGAGATATTTTAGTTATATATAGTTGGTTTCATTGTGGGGTAGATCATTCATTCTTGCTCCTCTTTTGTAGATGCACACTTAGAGTTTGGTGTTCTTCGTCATTTGTAGGGGCTATTGGTTGCACACTCTCTATCCATCTTCATCACCCTCTTCGATACTCATAATTTTCCAAATCAATCTAATGCTCTCATCATTGATGTTCTGGGTTGTGTGCAAGGATTAATCAGACGTCTATTTTGCTTAGCATTCTTTTCAAATTTAGTGTAAATTTTTGTTTTACTCCTTGTCTTCTCCTATTATTTTCTTTGTGTTTGTGTTCCTCTTCTATTGGGTGAATATCATCGATTCCAAGGCTTTGATGACTTAGATGAGGAGTCTATTCATACTCCCTTTGAAAGCGGAGTGATCATTGTGAAGATCAGAGGTCCTAGCCTATTTAAACAAGAATCCTCTCTTGTAAAGTCACATATATTGGAGCAACTATCTCCTCCCTGTCTCTTTATGTCTCCCATTGGACCTATCCTTCTGGCCCTAGGATGCCTATGATAGCACCATTAGTGTAGGAGGTGCCCATTCTTTCTTCTTTACCCAAAGAACACCAACTAGATTATCAAATTATTCACTTTGGTCTTACATGATGAAATATATTCTTGACATCTTTGATCTTTGGAAGTTTCTCTTGACTCAACTGTCATCTTTGAAGTATGATGTCTTCTACACTAGCCTTTTTACATCGAGGACCTGAGAGACTCTTCTTTAGGAAGAGCTAGCCACGCTTCTCTTAGAGCATGATGAGCGTCTCAGAGAGGTAGGAGCTAATGGATTTGGCTTGACAAAGTCTTTCACAATAGGTATAAGAGGTTGGGGGAGGGCGGGGAGAAGGAGGAATTGATGGCCAAGCATAAGAAGGAGAAATAAGTTCAATATTTGGAGGGTTCTTTAGGCTCTACACAACTTCAAAGAAGCCTAGATGCCCACACTATGGAAATGGGACACATTTGGAGGACAAATGTTGAAAGAAGTACCCTCACCTTTGTTTGAGAGCGAAGAATGAAGCTAAATCATTTGAGTTTTCCACTACCTCCATACCAATTGTTACCTATGAGTATGTGTTTCTTCATATCCATGTGTTGGAGGAGCCTTCTTTAGGGTATGCTTTGTCTTTCAAGAGGCCTTGGCTTATTGCCAGTTGTGCTTTGAGTCTTATGACTCCATGAGGAAATTCACTACATAATCATCATTCGAGGGTTTTGCCACTATTGGTGATATTTGTTCAGTGTCTATCAGTGGTATTGGCACTTTGTTGTTATTTCAAGCTTGTTTATCGAGCTTCGTTTCAAAAGTTATACATATTCTAGACTTGGGATTTCCACTCAGTTTATAGCTATATTAGACTTGGTACTCAGGTTGTCTTCATAAAGTAGGCTATCTTTATTGAGGATTATTTTTCAAGAGTTTTTTTGGCGATAGGCTAGCATGAGAGCAGGTTATACATGCTCCATTCCCCTGGTCTTATGCAGGGTCCTCCAAGGAAGCTATCACTTGTTGCACTAGTTCCCAATTGTGCACCATCTTTTCCATAAGTTCCATCTAGTCCCCCATCATCTTCTCTAGATGAACGATATTGGTGATGTAGCTGTGGACTTCATGGCCCCTAGAAGCTTCTTCATCGGTGGTCTACATCGACAGACTTCGTTGGCATTGACACCCTTCCTTTCTCTCACCCTGGATCTTCTTTGGCCTTCAACCACATCCCAGATCTAAGTGGGGGTGTTAGCAGTTATGTTTGTCATGCATAGTCATCTCTTGCCTGTGAGACTTACCACATGTACTTTGACAAGTTAGATGGAGATATTAAGAGCTTTGACAAGTTCATCATGTACTTTGATAGAGAAGTTGGCTCTATTTAGACCATGCATTTATTTTCTCAATTAGATTAGTACGTATTTCTTGGTTTTGCCACCTCTATAGCTCCTACAAGATGTGATGTACCCTATTGTTGGGGATAAAGGTGCATGTGCCTATGCAGCCCTGTATTTTCTACACATGCTATGACTACACACTTGTACATTATAGGTGGTGGGCGCCCATCATTGGTAGTTTATTCATCACTCTTTCTGTGACTATTGGAGTTTCCACATATGGTCTCTCTCTCTTGCTCTCTTGCTCCATCCGCCATAGCTCTTGCTTTGCTCTTGCTTCTGCTTGTAAGCTTTCACTCTGGCTCTACCTTTCAATTGGTATCAGTGTGGGTATTCGAGGAGCTTCTTCATCCTTTGCTTCAGTCCAAATTCAAAGCTTCAACTCAAGGTTTCATATGGTAGCCATTGTTTTTTTCTCTCGAGGTATACATTGAGTCTTCCATTCTCCCTTCTTATTCCAGCTTGCTCCCGACTTGTCAAGGACCCTTCCCAAGGTATAGTCGAGCCTTATTGAGTGCTTATTGAGCTAAGTAGCTATTCTATCTATTTTGAGTGGATATAAAGCATACTGCAGAAGTGATAATCCACACTTTGAGCTATTCTATCTATTGATCAGTGCAATAAGAGCAATAAATTTGAGCACTCACAAAGTTGATCATGTGCAATTTTCAATTCTCTATATTACATATAACAAAACAATTTTAGCTTGGGCAATAAGCATTTGATTGATTTGTGCTCTATGGATACTTATGGGGAATGTTTGCAATGCTTAAATGATACATTGATGCTCGAGAAAGGATTTTGGGCTGATTAGGGCTTGATTAGCTTAATCATTGAAGTGTTTATTACTATAATAATAGTTTGAGTAGCAACCATACAACATTGAGCTTCATGGTTTGAATGCTTATTGTGCCTACATGGTTTTTTGGGTATGCTACATGTCTAAGATGATATCATGCATCGATATATGAGGCCAAATATGGTTATGACATGCTTTGGTACTTGGGGTTTCAACCACATTTGTTGTATTTGGGCTTTGATCAATTGCTTTGAGCTTTCATGCTTACTCAAACATAATCCATCTCCCTTGTTCTTGCTTGTGACACTTCTTGAGTCATGGGACACTTTTCATATAGCCATGTGGGCTAATATGTTTAAGGATGACTTGAAACTCTAGGATGTTGAGGGTGATTTACTCACAAAGGAAATTAATAGAAGATTCCTTCCACCCTTCTAATGCATTGTTAGGGGATAGACATGATGGTAAGAGTGGTAATGACCATAGTGGTAGAGACTCACAGAGGGCTCAGTCTCATGGATAGTCTCGCAATAAGTCTTGTAGTCGTAAGTCCTCTCTAACATGTCATTATTGTGTGAATCAAGGTCATATTTGGTCGTAGTGTCATAGGACGCGTAATGATAAGTGCAAAGAGAAAGGTAATGGCAAAGTGCAAGAAAGGTTTGATGATCGTAGCATTGTTCCTAGTAAGTCCATTATAAAGATTGAAGAGACAAATGTAGTGCATCCAGAGTTAGATGACAAGTATATCTTAGCAACTTCCTCTCTTGATGCTTCTCAATTAACCAATGCTTTATCTATATATTCTCAATGTTGGCTACTTGATTCAGGGGCTTCCTGTCATGTTACCCCACATAGGGATTGATTTCACTCCTATTGTAGTGTGATTGGTTCTATGCAATTGGGAAATGACTTAGCATTGGATATTATTGGAATTGGGAATGTAAGGCTGTAGTTTTTCTCAAGTAGCTCTTTTACTCTGCATAATAAATGTCATGTAATGACTTTGACTAAAAACCTTCTATCTGTGTTGGATAGTTGGATGATGCATGCTATTATGTTATCTTTTGGTGATTTCGCATGGAAGATTACCCGTGGGAATTTTATTTTTGCTCAAGGTACCAAGGCTAGAAACCTCTATCCTTTGTTTGTATTTGGATCTCTTGATCATGTTTTGGTTGTCATAGACATACCACATGTATCTTTATGGTATTGTTGCCTTGGGAACATGTCCTTAAAGGAAATGAAAATGCTTACTCAATTGCAGTATCTTCTGTCAACACTATATTAGGAAATTAGGGAATTCTCATATAGTTTGCGAATTCCCAATATAGTTAAAATTTAGCCACATGATCAAATCTTGTCCCTGAAAGTGGAGTCTATCCTAATTACTATATAGGTTGCCTTTTCAAGTTCCACTTTGAAGCATGGATTGAAATTTAGCCACATGGCTAAATCTTTACCTCTTATTTGAAAGTGGGACTTGGGAGATTCCCAAATTCTCTAATATGGTGTTCGCCTCTTGATTACAAATATTTTGATTCTTCAGACCATTGTCTTTATGATAGACAAAATCACAGTTCTCATAAGAAGTATGGCATTATGCATATGTGAGAGCCTCAAGCTCTTGTGCATTTTGATGTATATGATCCCATGTCCTGTTAGTCATTGGGTGGTGCAAAGTACTTTGTTACACTCATTGATGATTTTCGCATAAGGTCTAGGCATATCCTATTAAGCAGAAATCAGATGACTTATCTACCTTTCAATGTTGCTCATATGGAGAACTAGTATGAGTATATTTTGAAATACCCAAGGTCTAATAATGTGGGTGAGTATGTTTCTAAAGAATTTGAGTAGTTTTGTGATGAGAGGGGTAGTAAGCATTAGTTAACCGCCCCATACATTCCACCCTAAAATGGTATTACAGAGCGCATGAACATGACTATTCAAGAAAGAGTCCACAATATGCTTAGTCAGGTAGACTTATTGCAACATTTTTTAGCTGAGGCAATTACTACTATTGTACATTTGATAAACAGATCCCATGTATTGCTATTGGTTATCAAGTTGCAAAGGAGGTATGGTTTGGAGAAACTCCGTCATATGCTCCACAAACTCAAAAAGTTATCCACAATCATGATGCCGTTTCCATGAGGAGAAGATGCATAAGTAGTCTGAGAAGGTAGTTGAGGTATGTAGGGAGATCTTTTAAGAGGAGCCTTCTATTATCATACAATGAGCTAAACAACCCATAACTGATGTTCCAAGGTGATCTTGTATTATCATATAACGAGCTAGACAACCCACAATTGATGTTTCAATGGCCCATGATCATGATGTTAGATAGGATGCACAAGACCCACAACCTATTTTGAGATGTTTTACTAGAGATAAACATCAACTTGATTACTTTGTGCACTCCATAGACTATGTTATGGTGACAAATTTCAGTGAGCCCCTGACTTATGATAAGAAGGCTATGCAAAGAGGTGATTATCACTCTTGGGAGAGGGCCATGTTGATGCCAGGAGGCATATGCCACGGTGGATTCCGTGAGGTTTTACGGTGGATTTCGTAAACTTTGATGACCGGGGCTCATACACAAAGTGGATTCTTTGTGTGAGAAGTTGATGGGGATGCTTGTCCTTTCCATGCACCAAACATTTCATAGTCAATAATGAATGTGGAGTAGGCATACCTGGTAAAGTATCGGAAGTAGTAGTAGTGTCATCCTCATCTTCAGTGAAATCAGGCATATCTTCATGTTCATCTTCGTCCATTGCTCCAAGGTAGTTGATATGAGCTAGTGGCTTCTTTGAATGACAATTTGTTGCTAGATGTCCAGACTGGTGGCATTTATAGCATACTATTGGCTTGGCTTTGGTTACATTGTTTGCAATGGCAGGAAGTCTAGGTACATTAGGATTTGGCTGTGGAATAGGCTTAGGGTTTTGATTGACATTGGATGGTAATGCAGGTGGTTTTGCCCAATTTTTGCGGAAAGATAATGAAGAGAAATGACCTGGATTAAATCTTCTAAAGTTGGAATTAAATTGTTTAGATCCATAGTTACCATTAGCTTGGAATTGCTGTGGACGTCTGTCTCTACCTCGTAGCTTATCTTCAGTGTCGTGAGCTAGTGAAATGGCATCTTCAAGAGTAGCAGGCTTGAACATGTTAACTTCAACGTAGTAATGCCCAAGGAGTCCAGACATATACTTGTGCTTGTGTGTCGCCTCTGGTACGTCTTCAAGCATGCGTAGCTGGAGTAGTGCATTCCAAAAACGCTTTGTATACTGAGGAATAGGCTCACGATCCCGTTGCTGGAGAAGATCCCATTGCTTAATAGCTTTCTCATGAAATTGTGGTGGAAGGAAATTCTGCATGAACTTCTTCTTGAAATCTTCCCAAATAGCAGGACAATCTATGCTCTTGCGTACTACAGTCCACCAAAGAGATGCTCTGTCTACTAAATGATTAGTGACACACTTGATTTTATCTTTTTCTGCATAGGTTTCCTCATGGAAATAGTCATCAAACTGACTAATGAATGCAAGAATAGTTTTTCATTCTCGTATGCCATTGAAAGTACGGAATTTGAAACTTCTTTTACTTATATTTGATTCCTTGCGAATGGTTTAAGCTTCGAGAGTTGCGTCGATGGTACGTCGAATCAGATCTTTAGCTTGAGGTTCTTCTTTGTCGGTAGACGCTCTTTGTAAATTTGCCAGTTGAGCTTGCAATGCTTGCCTAGCCCTTCGTTCTTCTTCCAATTGCATCATGATTAAGTCCAGCTTTTGCTCCATCGTAGGTTCAGGTAGGTCGCCTTCAGCCATCCATAAGATCGTCCATATGTGGTTCCGTCATCCTGTAAAACTCAAAAGACCTTTCTCACTCAAAATCAGGTTAGCAGGATGAGCGTAGCTCAAGTTCGGAGTTACAAGGTTTATGTGTTTTTGGGTATAGCTTTCTCAATCTTCGAAAAATCTGCGATTTATCCTTCTTCGTATGCTGAAAATGCTTCAGCAAACCTGCGTATGGGTAGAGTACCTTCCAATGAACAACTTTGCAGTTCGGAGTTTCTGCGCAAGAACAACCCTTCTAGGAGTTTTGAGCACAAGTCAAATCTGACTCCAGTTGACTAGTCTGACTTGCAGAGTTGGAGACTTATGTGACTTGCAGAGTTGCAGACTTATTTGATTTACGGGACTTGTAGAACTTAATCAAGAAATACTTGTAGAACTTGACTTCTGTGGTGTGACCTGGAGTTTGGTGACTTGCAGAGATGACTTGTCTTACTTGTCTTAGCTTGATTGATTAAGCTTAGAACTTAATCAATCAGAAACGGCGCAAAACGTGGGGGGGGGGGAGGGCGTTTTTGATGGCGCGCGCGATTTTCGGAGGTCTTCTGATGCGTGACGATTAAATTCTGAAGCTTAAAGCTTCTCTAAAGCTTCCCAAACTTTAAAGCTTTAAGCTTGAAGAATGGAAAATTAATGACTTATCTCTCTGGTTGTCCACGACTTGATGAAGGAGTGGTCCTCCACCTGTATAGCCCGGTCCTTCGCGATCTAATGACAGAAACAGGGGTTCTTGATTGCCAGAAGTCTGCCTGTATCGACGGTTCGCCACGAGATTGACCATAGAGCCCGATCGTTCTAGGAGCTCCGCCTTCGCACGAGATGGGTAGCGATTGGAAGCTCTTGATCTCAGCTCCACTCTGATACCACTGGTGTGCAGATCGGTCGTTGTATGCTTGCATAGTGAATCCCGGAAGGTCCCCAAGAACAATGAGCTCTACTTTTTGCACAAGTTACAAGGTAAAAAGCATGAACGACCAGAGCAAGAGACCAATTGGGTGCAATATCCCCCCATGCCTTGTGTGAGCGCTTCACAAAGCATGTATTTTATGTATATTTCCTCTTCATGCTCAATAATA
The DNA here is from genome assembly GCF_053477565.2 of Lygodium microphyllum. Classification (NCBI taxonomy): domain Eukaryota; kingdom Viridiplantae; phylum Streptophyta; class Polypodiopsida; order Schizaeales; family Lygodiaceae; genus Lygodium; species Lygodium microphyllum. Next base: position 35,005,770 of record NC_141143.1, on the reverse strand, counting down.
GCCCAATTTACAAAAATATATCAAGCTTTTAGCTTTTGAGTTTGCTTTTACAAAAGTAGAAATAAAGCTAATGGACGGTGCCCAAAGAGTCTGGCACGCCCAATACAATGTCCAAATAGAAATAACATAACCGTGCGCATGGGCGCATACAAAATAATAATAAATAATCGATGCCTCAATAGACATGACAAAATATAGGTGTGGCGCCTATCAAAATATAATCCATAGATCGAATACTCGCTATCCTCCAATACTTTCCTCCGTCACTGCTACTATCTCTACACATCAACTGAAGCATTCATAATCGTTAGTAAAATAATACAATTAAACCGACAAAAGTGAATACCTGGCAGTCTTCAGCTACATAAATAAATCAACTGGTTAGAAATAAATCCTAACCTTAATTTATTACGAGTGTGCACTCTAAACTCATAAACGTTTATTAATTTAATATGCATTTTGCGGAATCACCCACTATGGAATTACCAATGTACACACTAAATTAATGAAACGCCCGAAAAGGACAGGCGTCCCCATCAACTTCTCGCACAAAGAATCCACTTTGTGTATGAGCCCTGGTCATCAAAGTTTACGGAATCCACCGTAAAACCTCATGGAATCCACCGTGGCATATGCCTCCTGGCATCACATGCAGTCTAAGTTTGATTCATTGTAGAAAACCATAGATGAGATTTGGTTTCTTTGCCCAATGGAAAACATGCTTTGCTATGCAAGTGGATGTATAAGTTGAACTATATCCCTAGATGTCCCAAGCTAGCATATAAGACCAAATTAGTTGCTAAGGATTTTAAGTAGAAGCATGGTGTTGGCTTTGATAAAGTCTTTCTCCTATAGTCAAGATGAATACCCTATGATTGGTTTTGGCCTTGGTTGTGCAATTAGATCTACATCTTTATTAGATGGATGCGAAAATGGCTTTTCTACATGGGGATTGGCATGAGGATATCTATATATAGTACCCTAAGGGTTTTATGGAAAAGGAAAGGGAACACCTAGTGTGTAAGTAAAAAAAGAGCCTTTATAGCCTTGAGAAGACACCTAGGGAATGGTAGCACAAGTTTGATAGTTTCATGCATTCGTAGGGATACACTCGCAATGATATAGATCCATGTCTTTACATGAAGAAGGCTTGTGATGGTAGCCTTATTAACTTGGTGCTTTATATCAACGATATGTTGATTGCTGGGATAGCTCGTGATGAGTTGGATGCTTTAAAGACCTAGCTCAAGAATAGCTTCAAGATTAAGGACGTGGGGCATGCCTCACACATATTCTTAGTATGCACATCATACACGATCGCTCTATAGGGTTCCTTTACCTATTATAGCAGGTGTACATATAGAAGGTGCTTGAGTGATTTCACATGCATGATGTTAAGTCTTTTCACTATCCTTTACCTTCCCATATAAAGGTTAGTTAGGTAGATTATACCTAGTTTGATGAGCAGAAGGTCGAGATGGCCAAGATCCCTTATGCAGCTTGTAGTGGGTAGTTTGATGTATGTCATGATAGCAACTAGCCCTAACATAGCAATTGCAGTGGGAGTTGTGGCACACTATATGGCTACACCTAATTGGTGACATTGGAATGTCATGAAGGTTATCATGAGGTACTTGAAAGGCATTGTAGATATGAATATTTGCTATGGTGACCAAGATACTATGGTCATCAATTACATTGACTTTGACTATGTAGGACATGTAGATAGTAGGAAGTTTATGTTTGGGTATACCTTCACATTTACTGGAGGTGATGTTTCTTGGATGCCAAGGGTGTAGACTCTGCATGGTCTTATCTACTACTACTGAGGCAAAGTATATTGCAATCATTGAGGCTTGCAAGGAGGCCCTATGGTTAGGTCATTTGGTGTTGGTAGGTCTTGTTATTACTATTACTCCTACACTACATTCGAATTCTATGAGTGCTATTCAGTTGGCTAAGAATCTGGTCTTCCATGCAAAAGCAAAGCATCACTTCATCAAGGAGGTGGTACATGATAAGTCTATTGAGCTTTGTTAAGATCTTGACTAATGAGAATCTTGTATATTTGCTTACTAAAAGTCTCTTCGTGGATTGTATTGCTCTTCCTTAGGAAGATGATGGACATAGGATGAGATGATGTATATTCCTTATCCTATTGTACTTTATGCACATTTGTACTTTGTCACTTTTTTTTTCTTGTTCTCTCTTTACTAGAGGCACATTTGCGTTTAAGTGGGAGGTTATTGGAGGTAAAGGTGCCTATGCCTATGCTACCCTGTATTTACTATATACACTACCGGACACCTGTACACTATAGATAGTGGGTGCCTATCACTCTCACTTTATTCTTTATTCTCTCAGTGATTGTTGAATAAGGGAAGGTTAGTCACACGTTGTGATTGTTGGAGTTCCCACATATAATGCCTCTTTCTCTTGCTCCATTTTCCATAGCCCTTGCTTTATTCTTGGTTTCATTAGTGTGCTTTCACTCGAGCTTTACCTTTCACCTATCTATCCTTGTTGACATTTTTTCCTAGCCACTTCAATATTTTTTATATTTATTGCTATTGATTGGCTAAATCTAGTCGATCGACTACCGCATTTAGTTACCCAACGACCAATTTAGGGACATTTTACCTATATATAAATAGTCCCACTTGGGAAAAATCATTCATTCTTCCTCCTCTATAGGTTCACACTTGGAGTTTTATGTTTTCCCTCATTTGGAGGGACTATTGTGAAAGGGATGCAGGAGATGTGGGAGAGAAGAGCATCCACAATGTAGGTGTTGTCAACAATGTTATGACAGCCTTATTGCACTTTTATATATATATTAATCAAGAATATGGGCGGTCACTGTACACGGGCAAGCCCAAGGGCCTTTTACCCCAACAACCTTCCACACTAAAAGGCCAATGGGCCAGGGTGAGGAATCATGACATCTCACCTAATGCCCAATCGGAAAGTGAGCTATGCAATAAGTGGTGGGAACCTCATCACAAGAAGAGTCAAGCATCTCTGAGTCCATGACATCCAGGAGATAAGCGATCCCATAGCTCTAGACAATAGAGCAATCGATGACTGCTTTCCATGAAGCAAACAACACAACTCATAAGTGCACGACTGTAAAGCATCAGAGTGGTGCATAGCTTCAACGCAACGCATAAAAGACAATGGAGAGCATACATACTCTCCAAGGTCAATCATCGAAAGAGGGCTAGCATCCCGGACACAAGTCAAACGGGGTCTCAAGACAGTATGCGGCCTCACCAAAGCGTAATATTAACATACGGCTGTAGAATCAACCATAAAGCACACTGAACGCGCATCAAGAGGCTTGAGATGTGTCTGCGTCTCATAAAAGAGAGCATGACGGCTGCGTAGAACCTACTGGGCATCTAAATCCCAAAACCTGTAAGCTGTAAAGTCACCATCTCCATAACCAAGGAGTATGCATCTGCGTGACATAGGCTCATGTGGCATACTGACAGATGCTTGGCAGCCAAACATCCTCAAGTGATCATAGGAGGGTCTCATGCCACTCCATGCCTCATGCGGAGTAATAACATCCAAAGAGAAACACGACGTCCGATTAACCAAGTAGACTGCCATCATACTAGTCCTCAGCCCAAAAGCCATAAGACAACCTAGCTGTGGTAAGCATAGAAGCAACCTTTGCCTGTAAAGTCAGGCACATGCCATGAGAAATCCCATAATACCATGGGAATAAGAAATTAATGCCATATTGCTGACAAGAGATTCGTAAGCTAGGAGAGATAGCATGACTCTCATAATCCATCTGCAAGCATTTAGGCCTGCTACCAGCAACAGAATCCATAAACCTGTCAAGCATAGTAACAACATCCTCAATCTATACCAAAGGGTAAGCCCAAACACGGTGGGTAGCATGATCCATGAAGGTCACAAAATACGACGCTCCACCAAGTGACTGGGAAGGCATAGGTCCATATACTGCAAAATGGACTAGATCTAGAGGAGCATGTCTCACACGGATCGCCATAAGCCAAAGAGGCTCTGCACGGACCATGAGTACAATGAGGGCAAGTAGCATGGGGAAGAGCAGGCAATAAGCCCATATCACATAAAACATCCATCTTAGTGTGTCGTACATGGCCTAGGTGACAATGCCATAACAATGCATGTGGTATCTGCGTAACTGCAACCATAGAATCTCCCACATGAGAGACATGCACTACATAATCACTGCCATATCTAGCACATCTGGCCAATACCAAAGCAACCACGATGGATTTTCCATGAAGTATCCCCAAGAGAGACATAATATCTTGCACCATGCAACTGACTGACAAAGATCAGGCTCTTACTAAGCGTAGGTATATGCAAGACATCACGAAGCATAAGAGAAGACCCATTTGGCAAAGCCAAGTGTATATCCTTTGTAGCAATAACATGAAAATCCTGCTCAAGGCCCAAAGAAATACATTCGTCAACCTCCTTGTAAGAAGAGAACTAAGCTCTATATGCGGAGTAACATGACAAGATGCCATACTGTCTAAAAGCCAATCAAAGGTATAGGCCGTATCACTGAGCAAGTAATCTGCAAGGTAACACGATGCCAGGAGTCTAGGCTCAGCTGCATCATCATGGGTAACTACTTGCACCATACCACTATCAACAGTGGTCTCACCTATTGTATCACTGACTCTGCTCTCATGTCTAGTGCTGCGCAATATTTTGTGCTCTCTAATCCACTTGAAGCATTTATGCTTCACATGCCCTGTCTTTCCACAATGAAAGCAAATAGAACCTGTAAAACGTATATAAGAGGACAACTGCTTTGTAATAGCATGAGTAGGAATGTCCAATACATCCAAGGAGCTCAAAGAATCAGGGAAACTCTCATCATAGAGAACAAGCTCATTAAGAGGACTATCTACATGACTAGAAGAGTTGGAAGTCGTCATAGCATACTGCAAAGGGGACTCATCCAAACCAGAAGGGGAGAACACAAAGGCATCAACCACGGATGCAAAAGCTCCCACACGGACAAGCTTAGCAGAAAAAAACATGACATATCCAACCACTGTAGCTCTTGCAACCATAAAAGCATAAGCATGCCTCGGAGCCATAAATGCATAAGCATCCCTAAAACGTAGGAGTATACATAACTTTGTAGTGTCTCATACCATGTACTGACATACATGTCCAGCCAAGAATAGCAGGTGGAAAATAAACCTGCAAGAATCAAGCTCCAATAAAAGCCCAAATATTTGTGTAAAAGCATCCAGGTAAGAGGCTCTGTAAAATACATAGCACAGACCATGTGCATAGACGGGTGGCCATTAAGATCAACTGCTCCCTGACATACACGGGCAATAGCAGCCCAAATAGCATAGATGCCATACAACAGAGAAGCATGACGGCCATAATTGTAAATCTGAAGCACTATCCAAGTCCACTGATAAGTAAGTATCTCGCATATTGAATGCAAACGATCAATCACAGCTCAATAGGCAACTGCCAAAACAAGGGAGCCAATACCTGTAAGTGCATCCAAGTAATAGTCAAGATCCATAATCAGAGCATCAAATCCCATATAGCATCCAAGGTCGTAATGGAAAAAGCCAAGTTGTAACGGAAAAAGCCAAGTCAATGTCCAACTGCTCAAGGGAATACTCAAATGAATGTTGAGATGAGCTCAAACAACTGCCATCCACAGCCATAGCATAAAGCATTCACCAAGACATCATAACCCGTACTGGGTAGCCTAGGCATAAACCATGTCATAGATGAAATGCCAGCTGCAAAGAAGTGACAGTCAAACCCAAATTGAGCTCTAATCTCAGCTCAAAATCATTTTGGAGCATAAAAAAGACATGTGGCATAGTCCAAATACATCATGACATCATACCGAGTAGCTGGGAGCACCCCATGACCAATAGGCATAACCCAACTGTAGCATAAATAGCTTCAGCCACCTTGAAGTTTCCAACAGCAAATAACAGTCCAAAACTGAGCAAAATAATGCTCAAACCAAGCTCAAATCAAGTGCCAACTCATAGGCATACATTCCTAGACATGTAGGCACCAATCGGGCATAATCGAGCATCAAATGCCAAGAGCTGTAAACATAAAATTGAAGTAACAGGTGGTTGCCTTGTTTTGGATAGATCTGGGACTATTCAAAACAGTCAATGGCTGAACTAAATCAGCTCCAAATGCATCTCACATAAGAGGCATAACATCCACAAGTGATCCGGTATCAATAGACATCAGTAGAAGCATCACATAAGCCATAGGCATATGAATACATGTTGTCTTAGACCTGAAATCTATTGCAAAATATTTTTTTATCAGAAGTTGGAAAATCCGACATCACCATCACGTCTGGAGTGTGCCAAAACCCCAACTTAGACTCTTACCTTGCCTGAATCGGGTTTCAAATGCTCGAGATATGACAAAAAGAGTGAATTTTGAGTCATTTTTGCAAACAGATGCAAATAAAACGTGAGCATGCTGCTGTACTTGAGGGGCTAAATTAGGGTGGGTAGGGGATGAGCAAGAGCCCAATGAAGGCCTACAATAGGCCTACACAAGCCTAGGATAAGTCCAAGCAAGAGGTGAAGAGAACAAGCTTCAATGATGGAAGCTATGGCTGCCTCTTCATGAAACCCTGTTGTTCATGTCAAAGAATGGCTGAGAACTGAGTGAGAAGCAAGCTCTCATACCTCGTGTAGATGTCGGGGAAGGCCAGGAAGCGCTCGCGAAGGACTTGCTCTGATACTAGTTGAAAGGGATGCTAGAGATGAGGGAGAGAAGAGCACACACAATGTAGGTGTTGTCAACAATGTTATGATAGCCTTATTGTACTTTCATATATATATGCATAAAGAATATGGGCAGTCACTGTACACAGGCAGGCCCAAGGGCCTTTTACCCCAACATACTGGCTGCACACAACATAAATAGCACTATCACCATCTCCATCACCACCTTCAGTGTTGTTGTCATTTTCCAACCTGATTCGATACCCTCACTTATGCTTTGGGCTGCATGCAAGGAGGACTAATCAATCCATCATTATATTCATTATTCTTTTCAAATTTAGTGCTGATTTCCTTTCACTCGTGTTGTCTTCTCTCTTCTCCTTTTCTCTTTGTGTTCATGTTCCTCTTTCATTGCACACTCTCACACGATGATGTGATACAACCAAGAGTGGAGTGGAACATTTATATGCTTAAGAAATGAAATCCATATATCGATATTGGCTCCCTCTCTTGAATAGGACTACATTGGAATCTGCAAGTGATGAATGATGCTTTGGAGGAGCGAGCCTAAATATATAGCATAAAAATATGCCATAAAAATGATTAGGTCACCTAGGTGTAAATGCCAAAATCAACATAATGATAACATATGGAAAATGCCTAAAATAACTACAATGCCTAGCCCACTAAATCATGTGTCGAGACCCACTCATGAGCTATCAAAATTGCTAACATGTCCCCTACCATACCTATGATCTACTAGAAGTTACAACATCATATTACAAAAAAACAATGACAAGTAGCTCTAGGATCATGGATATTCAAGTAGTGGGTGATCAAGCCACCAAGTGCCTTAGAAAGAGAGCAATGCCAACATTGATCATATTTTATCCTTGATCATGGTAGGTGGAAATAGTCAAATCTCAATGCTTGTCACTAATGCTTGTAGAAACATATTGTGACCATGAATTTGTGGAGTGTGTGACACAAAAGAACAAGAATATAGAGTGAGGAGAGAAGATGGAGATGAGAAACATAGTGAAACTAAAGGAACAAAATAGTTGAAACCAAAGCCATAAGGCTACAATTTGTCAACCCCTATACCAACACGTAGCATTAGTGAGGATGCTAAACAAAGGCAAGAGGATGATAACAAAATGATGAGATTTGGTTGAATGATATACAAAAGGCCATGGAGAGGGAGGTTGAATAAATAGGTCAAGCCACATAAAATTGACCAACCAAGAAACTAGCCAACTTGCATTAAATGAAGGTCGAATTGGGAAAATTGAACCACTAGACCTAAAAATTCCCACTATACTTTGCCTTCCCATACTCAATGTGTCCACTTGCCATGTGGGCTTAGTGCTTACCCAAAACAAGGAATATCAAGCTACCTAATGTTATCGGCAATTGATCAATGCCATGCACATGTGCTAAGAAAATGCCATACATAGGAAGGACCTCCCACTTGAAATATCTCGGAGAGATAAATTGATAGAAAAGGACTATGGTAGAGCTCTTAACGTCCCTCTCTTACTCAAATTGAGGCTTGTAGGTAGGAGATGACTATACAAGATGACACACATGTTTGCTACTAGCATTGCCTCTCAAATCCTAGATGTGGCTTCCAAAGGAGATGGAATGGATTCTTGTGTGGCAGGAAGAGTGCCATATCCAATGAAGTTTATCGATGATGAACATCAACCAAGGAGTATGAACCCCTCTCGAGGATGAAAGTCCAATTCAATGGGAGGCTACTAAAGGAAAATGGGAGTGGAGAGGCCTCAAATAGATCACTTTAGTGATGTCCAATTGGGGATGGGTGATCCAAGCTACTGAGCCAATTGAGACACAATAGTGAGAGCCTATCAATGGCACTATAACCTACAAAAAAGATCATCAAGGACCAAAGGCATCATTTTCATGTTAATAGCAAGAGATTGTGACTTGATGACCAAGGAAAGAGGCTACCACATGAAAGAAAGGCCCAATGAAGACTACAAGCCTTGAAGAATGCCCTTATGATCCTCAAAACCCCCCTATGAAATAAAAGGGGTAGGGAATCCATAGCTACATCTCCAAGATCATCCCCCTCTAAAAGGGATGGGGTTATGAGGGTGCTAGTAGAGGAAATGGAGGACGATGGGGTAGAACTTGTGGGATGAGTGGTGCATAGATGGAAATGGGTGTGGATGGAGCCAATACAACCCTCTCTCTCACCGATTTGTTACAATATTGGCTCATGATGTAGAATCCTCAACATAGATTGTTGAGAATGGTCTAGGTATTGAGTCTTGTTAGGCCATGAATAGAAAGGAGATGGAATCTCAAGTTTGGAACACGGAAGAATTTTGATATGGAGCTTTGAGATGGATAATTGAAAATCAAAGGCAATCACCAATACCACAAATAGGCACTAATGACATATCACCTATGGTGATTGTACTCCCTTGAGTACGAAGATCCTAGTTTGGACCTTTCTGATGAGTTATATGGCTCATAAACATCATTGTTGATGAGATAGGGCCTCTTTGAAGATAAGATAGCCAAAGGAGACTCCTCCAACTAATGAATGTGAACAAATACTAACCATGCCATAATGGTGGAAGTAGAGGTAGATGTAGATGGAGGCTCCATTTCTCCTTCCTTTACACTAGGAGAAAGGTCGTGGTATTTCTTATAGCACTTTGCCTCGAGATGCAAGGTCTTCTCATAGTGATGATACTTGAGATATTATGTACACTTGCTCTTTGCATTTGTATCAATGTCAAAAGACAAATTAGAATTCTTTAATTATTCCTTCCTTTCTTTGTTGGGTAAAGGCCAATGGCCAAAGGCCAAGTGGGCACCTCTTAAATTGTTACACATTGTACAAATTTACCTAAGCGAAGATAACAAATGATAAAAATAATTGAGTACCTATCGAAATTCTAATAAAAATAATTGAGTACTTACCAAAAGAATTTCACGCACGCACGCACGCACGCACGCACACGCACACGCACACGCACACGCACACGCACACGCACACGCACACGCACACGCACACGCACACGCACACGCACACGCACACGCACACGCACACGCACACGCACACGCACACGCACACGCACACGCACACGCACACGCACACGCACACGCACACACACACACACACACACACACACACACACACACACACACACACACACACACACACACACACACACACACATTGACTATGTATCCCAACATCGCTTTGTCTCAACTAATACCAAATACCAAAGTTGTATCTAAGGGAACTAATGGTTGATGCAAGGAGCACAAGGAACTAAGGTTTATTACAAGTTTAAGGAGTCAAGCTTCACTGCAACATTTGTGCTTGCTCTCTAGATTTGAAAAAAGGGAAATTTTTTTCACTAAGCTCTTTGTTTAACTCAAATAGGTACTTGAATTAAGGGAGCCATTAAGGCTCAATATGGGGGCTGCCATAACCCAATTCCAGAGTGTTTAGATATCCAATAGTGATTGAGAATAAGGCAAATCAACGCCGTTAGTTGGTGGAGGGAGGGGGAGTAGAACCCTGAGTCGACGGGAGTGAGGGAGGAGACAATAGAGGTAAAGAAGGGAGGGGAGGGAACTAAACATGCAGTTGAGATAGGAGAAGAGGATGACAAAGATTGTAGAGCTATAGTGGGTGTTGACACGGAGAGAGGGCAAGTGGACAATGATGAATTCAATGAGGGGGAGGGGCACACGTGTGCCACCTCCAACCCCCCCCCCCCCCCCACTATCTCTCCTTCTCTTCCAAAAACTACTGCATGGTGGGAAGGCCGTTCTAGCTACCTAAATGGCGGGAAGGCCATTCTCGCTGCCCCCCCTTTTAGCAGACATGCTATTCTTCTCCCCCACCTTGCTGCCAATTTGTGAAGGAGAGAAGGAGAGGGAGAGGTAGTGAAGGGAGGGGAGAGAGAGAGAGAGAGAGAGAGAGAGAGAGAGAGAGAGAGAGAGAGAGAGAGAGAGAGAGAGAGAGAGAGAGAGAGAGAGAGAGAGAGAGAGAGAGAGAGAGAGAGAGAGAGAGAGAGAGAGAGAGAGAGAGAGAGAGAGAGGAGGCCCAAGTACAATTCCTTATACCTGGACGAAGCCTCGAGCACCCACTCTCCCCATCGACACTTCCCAAGATCTCTCCATTGATTATCTCTAGTTGACAAGGAGATCGCAAAAGTCAAGACAATGAGTAGGGAACTCCAGCACTAAGGAGTCCTCCGAGAGGAGTGAAGGTCACATTCCAAGCTCCGAATGGTCCCAAAGCGTAAACTCTTCCAAGTAATTGGAAAAGCCGTGACTATGGAAGGAGGATCGGGCAAAGATGCCACCATCAACACGAACCGGTTATCGGGCATAAATGCTAATTTGACACTCCAAAACCAGGTACCGCTACCGTGTCTAGTACTTGAAATCGAACATTTAAGCATGGACATCATTAGGAAGAAGTCATACTTCGCATCGTGTAACTTGTAAAGCTCGAAACGTAGTTGAAAAGGCTTAATAACCATGAATTGCCACGAATAGATTGAGCATCTACGGGTTGTTGCAGTAATTAAGGCAAGTATCAGGTTTAAACTTTGGCAAATGCATCATAGATTGCCAATGTACGTAAATATTCCATATAGGTCAATTGCATCCTATAGGCAATTGGAGTGAATTAACTCGCATTTAGAATGAACTCATGTACACTCGCATTCAAATAATTAGGTCACGCCTTATGAATTGCATAAATGCACTAGAAGGAATTTTTAGGAATGGGAATCCCGCATCATATCATCAACCCATGAAAGACTTGCATCTAGATTTGCATGGCATCATGGATAGCCTCAGTTCACCACATAATGGGGATGCATCTAAAAGGGTAGATTTAAGATGCGCACGTGAAGTGCTAAGCTTAATTGCAAGGGCCAGTTTGGTAAATGAAATCCTGCATGATAAGTGAGGCTAAGATTTAATTCGACTCAACTAGGGTTCTAATCACAAATGGGTCAAGTTGCCCTTACGACCATATTTTGACTTAGATTCAACATGCTCTTTGGTCTCTACCCCAATAGCCAATTGCAATGGATCCAAAACACTCTTGGGTATATCATTTTTAAAATATGATACATCTCGAAGCTAACACAAGAAAACTCAAATGTTGTACCCATAAGTAGAATGACTATTCGCCAAGTTACATTTGATGCTTGCAAGTATTTCAGAATGGTAAATAGACTTAGTTTACACTTGACTTGTGAGAGGAGTGAACACAAGTGTTATCTTGAGAGAAAGAAACCCTAGGGTAAACTTAGAACCCCGATAAAATTCTATTCTAAGGTGGGAAAATGGTTACCAACTGACCAAATTGAAATCCTAGTTTGAATCATGTAGATCTGGACCTTAACATAAGAAGCAAAGGTTAGCAACTTAGGGAAGCTACCATCCAAAAGCTATCGAAGAAAAATCCAATAGCGTAATTACTCGCTCCTATTACATAGGAGTGAGGTTGGAAAGAGGGTATTCTATATCTCTCAGAAGGTAATGAAAATTGACGGAAACTCAAGAAAGACCCAAGAGAGGCATCGCTAAGCGTTTAAAGGTGGGAACTCCGCCTTAACAGATGTCTTGATTACTCGCCTTCATTGTTGTTTGTGTTTGTAAATCTAGATTCAATGTTTGTGAAAGGAATGTATGATCCAAGCTCACAAAAGGAATTTGAATAATGAATCAGGTTGAATTCATGGAGGGTGCGCCAAGCTATCCCCCGAGCTGGCCGCCAACCGTAGCCAAGGAGATTCCAAATAACCATGACGGGAATGTGGACCGAACTCGCCACAATAGGTCTCTCCATTGGTTATTTTGAATGTAGGAGGACGCTTGAATGCCAGGGGGCTCTGGCTGCTAATTCCCTTGCCTCCGGGTCCTACTCAAACGATCTACATGACTCGAGATAGATTCTCGAGGCCGTGTTACTAGTACAAGGGTGAAAACTTGGAAGAAATAAGATGCATCCTCATGGACTATGGGATCCATCCTTTTTGGACAAGACTTGTATTTTAGTTAAGATAGTAATATAAAGTTTACTTCCAAGGAACTTGTCTGAATTGTTTTGGTGTCAGTGCCATAAGTTACATAAACAAACCCTGTTTCCTAAAAGGCTTAATTAAGAAAGATGTTGTTAAACATCACACATAAATGTGATATGACCTAATTAGATAACTAAAGTACGCCTATCAAGGGAAGTGGGTGGGTGGAACCCTGATGAGTCTGTCTTATGGTAGGGTGGTCCCAAAGAACTGGAGGATTTTGACAAGGTTTTACCAATATTCGACATTTAGGTATTGTTAAGTTAGAACCTGATTCATGCCGTTTTAGGGGATTGGAATGGGACTATGCCCTATGGGCAAAGAGGTTGAGTGGCACATCCCTCTCGTTTTCCATTCTCTTTGAACCAAGTGCATCATGGGTGTGCTTTGGCTTGGGTATCTCTGCATAAAGTAGGATATCTAAGACCGGACACTAGAATGCTATCAGGAGACCTTGACCACTTGAAACCCAGATTTCAAGTCGACCCTAGTGGGTTCGGTCGTGAATGTTTTGTTGTGAGGCAAACTCGAGAAACCCTTGGCGACAAACCCTGGAACATTTCATGGGAGTTCCGGGTGGTGACACTTAGATTCGTTTCTCGATGGACTACTAAAACGTGCTTGGACAACCGATAGGCGGGCATTTTATAGTTGGTATAAGAGTGAACCAATGAATAAAACAATCTGGATAGGAATAAATTGGGAAGAGAGCAGTGATGTTTTTCACTAGAAAATATTTTTTCTATTACTCATTTGTGGATTGTTGCCACTTCCAGACTTACGAGGCATGGAGTAGGTTCCTTGTATTTCACATTATGTTCAAGACGGCTATGAACTCTTCAAGTTATTACAGACTATCCAACATGATGGGGATCCTGGATAGACTCTACAACCCTTCACCATTGTATGTGGAAAGGCATTGGACTTGGAGCGTGAGATAATGCTACATAGATGCCAATCGACTCATCGATGATCTTCAAGAGGCTAAAATGGCTTTAGAAGACTTGAAGATTACCAAGTTATTCATCTTCCATGAGGCTCGTGTAAATTTGACCCTACACATTGGATGCCGACAAGTAGAACAAAATCGCTATATCTATGACAAGGTAGTCACAAAATCTTGCCAGTAGATAGAATTAAAGTAATGGGGCAAAATGAATGCCATGGCTATTAAAAATGGGGACTTCCCGACCTTCCCATGACTTACCCTTCTTGAGAATCCATTCTCCCAATCCATATTACTACTCTATCCCTGTAGGTGAATCCAATAGGGAATTATTAACCTGGCGTTGATGTGTCTTTTGAAAAGAAAATCATCCCAGCCAATCTCTATCTATTCTGGAATAATTATACTTGAGGCTTATGCTTCTTTATGGATAAATAAGAATTTATGTTTATTTGATTTGTTGCATAGTATTGGTGAAAAATAAATTACACATTGAGAGAAGTGTGAAGAGATGTGTAAATGTAGTCTTAACACAAAAGTTTTAATTGAAAACCAGATACAATCCCAAGCGTAGAACCAAAGTCTTGTTTTCGCACTAAGCCCAACGGAGGCACAAGAGAAGAAGTTTCTTCTCAAAAAGATTAAGCCACTTGAATTTGACGGAAAAGAGAAGTCTGTTGAAGCTGATGCTGAAGTATGGATTGAATCTATGGAGGATTACTTTAGTGCAGCAAGAACAACACTTGTGAACTAGGCTATGATTGCCAAGCTCAAGCTTATCGATGAAGCTAGGCTTTGGTAGAAGCAAGGTGTAAAGACCAAGCAGTCAAATGAAAGCACAATAACTTGGGATAAACTAAAGGAAGCAGTGCAGGGAAGGTACATGTCACTTGCATGCAAAACTCAGAAGATGAATGAGTTCTTCAAGTTGAAAGAGTTGGGCCTATTTCTAGAGGTGTACTACTCGAGATTTGCCTCCTTGTTGAAATACACTTCAACAATAAGTATTTCTCAATAAGTCTTGAAGTTCTATGATGCGCTTAATCCACCAATGAATACTCGGTTGGAATCAATACGTCCTTCGGATTTGCAAGATGCATTGATAAGACCAGGACCTATTGTCCAAGAAGTCCAGTCGAAGCCTAGGAATAATAGAACATGGTCTCACAAAGATCAGAATCCAAGAATGTTGGGAGCTCAATTCAAAAGGACACAAGGAAAAAGTCAAGGTCAACGGAAGAAGTGGAGGGCAAATGAAATCAGTGACTTTGTCCCCACTCAAAGAAGTGATCAAATCCTATGATGTTTTCACTATAATGAACCTAGGCACTTCAAAAGGGAATGTCCCAAACTTGGCGGAGATTATTGCCAAGGAAAATCTAGTGGCCAAGCCAAAGCTACCCGTGGCCGTGGGGACGTGTAGTAATGGGAAGGGCAAAAACTTCCAATATCTCCACTAAGGAAATCAATGAAGAAGAAGACCCGTCCATGGAAGCTGAGATTGAGAGGGCATCCATTCATGCCGCTCTCCATAAAAATGGGCCAAGCCATCAATTTTCGGTGATCCAAACACCATCAAATTACTAAGGCAAGAAATTCAAAACCCTAATTGATTGTGGTAGCACTCATTCTTTCATCTCACCAACTTGTGCAAGAAGGTTAGAGATAGCCACTGTAGCTGCACCTATTTGCTTGCTGAACTAGAAAATGGGCGAGAAATCACTTGCACTGGACAAACTACTAAGGTGGAATTCCTACTCGGAGATGAGCCGAAGTTCAAGGTAATGAATTTAGGAGTCCATGAGTTCCTACTCGGGATGGATTGGCTAATTCCAAACAACGCTCACATCCACTGTGGGAAAGGACAAGTCTCCTTTCAAAATTCTAAGGGTGAGCTAGTTACTACACAAGGAGAAGTAGGTAAATCAAAGATCCAGCTAGCTAAAGCAATGCGAATAGCTCAAGGAATAAGAAAATGATTACCTGTCTATCGGATCAAGCTGAACAAGCTGAAATAGGTAGAGGACTCCATTGAGGAACCATCATGGCTAAAAGAGTATGCCGATGTGTTTCCAGAAGAATTGACTGAATTACCACCACCTAGGGAAGTGGATCATGAGATCAAGCTAATACTAGGAGCTGCTGCACCGGTTGTAAAAAGGCCCTACAAGATGTCCATTCCTGAAGCTATTGAGTTAAAGGAACAACTCAAACAGCTATTGGACCAAGGGTACATACGCCCCAATAGTTCTCCTTGGGGGGACTTCAGTCTTGTTCCAAAAGAAGAAGGATGGTACACTTCACCTTTGCGTCCATTATAGAGGCCTGAACCAAGTAACCATCAAGAATATATATCCTATCCCAAGGATAGATGAGTTACTTGACCGATTGTAGGGAGCAAAGATCTTCTCCGAGATTGACTTGAGATCATCGAGCTCCACTCGTGATATGCCAGGGTGACCGTTGTGCATTTATGTCACCGACTTGTCAGTTGCAGATGCGGTTGGTACACCGCCCATGAATAATAGCTAGATGACAGCTATCCTTATCTACTCTAGTTCGTGGCTCAGTTAGTATGCCACCTTAGTTAGTTGAGTTTGGTTTGAGACCCATATATAGGGTTCTTCTATTTCTATGTACTAGAGTTCTTTTTTGCTTACACAACTAAGAAGAGGAAAACTGTTTTCAGCCTCCACCTTTGTGTGTATTCCCCCATTGTGCAAGCAAGAAAGCTACAAGTGAGACTCCTTCCTTCTCTCCCACAATCTTGACATGGTATCAGAGCCTCGTTTGTGATAAGGAGCTCAAGAAAGCAAGCCAAGTTCATGGTGTTCTGGTAAGAGGACTAGTGTTGCTTTCATTTTTCTATTTTGGGAGCAAGTCTCTACAGGTAATAGAGCCGGAAAGTGCAAGAGTGCATTGTCTCAGATTGAGACATCTTTCATGGTGTAGCAAGAGGGCAGTATATGCTGCGGGAAAGGCCTTTAGCCCTTGGTTGCTTTGTTTTTTTGATTTGAGGCCATTTCGGGGCCTGTTTTGGAGGCGAAAGTTTTCTGCACGCACTCAGGAAAAGGCCCAGTTTTATGCTGTGCGACCACTGTTCTACAGGTTGGTGAAAAGTTACTGTAGAAATTGCATCGTATGCTTGTGTGCAGAGACATTGGGAGTTACAGAATCATACTTGGTTCCTGTTTATGCAAAATCGTCACTAGGAAGTGACTGTGTGGTCAAATATCACTTTCACGAGTTTTGCAGATTTGCCCTTGTGAGGGTGAAGCTGTGTTTTTTGCAGTGACATATTTTTTTGCAGTGTTCTGTAATGGTGTCTGATTCTCTTTCACAGATTGTAACAGAAAAGCTTGACAAGAACAACTTCCAAGCATGGAAGTTTAGAATGACGAATTTCCTTATGGAAAAATAATATTGGGAATTTGTTGCAGGAAATGAAGAAGAACCAGTTCTTCATGATATTCCCAATCAACAGCAAATGCAAGTATTTAAAGCATGGCATGAGAGAGCCAGGAAAATTATGTACTGGCTGTCTATCAGCATTTCAGACTCTATGATTGTGCATATTCAAAATGCAAGTATGCCAAAGGAGGCATGGGATCTTTGTCAAAAATGTATAGCACAAATACTCAAGCTAGGAAAATGCAGCTCAAGCAAGAGTTGCATAATGTGCAAAGAGAAAATATGAGCATCAATGACTACCACACGAAGGTGAAGAAGATTGCAGATGCACTTGCTTCCATTGGGTCGCCAGTGGAAGATGATGATTTAGTTTCTGTGACCTTGAATAGTCTAGGAAAGGATTATGCACAGTTTTGAATATCCATTTCCATCCGTGAAAGATTTCTTGATTTTTAGGAGTTGATTGCTCTTCTAGTTTCTGAGGAGCAGAGAAATGGTGGTGCATCTTCTTCAGGAGGAACTTCAAAAGAAGCTGTATTCTACTCAAATGCTGGAAGAGGTAGAGGTAGAGGTAGAGGTGGCCGATCTGGAGGCCGTGGTAGAAAACAGAATATGCAGCAAAGTCAAGAAAACGAGTCCTATGGAGAAGGACGTGGTAACTCTAGAGGCAGGCGGAGCCAAAGAGGTCGTGGTGGATGGCAAAGATGCCAAAATGCTAACAACAATGTTGAATGCTACTACTGTGGTAAAATGGGTCATATGGCTAAAGACTGCTATAAAAAGTAGAATGACATCATGAATGGAAAACTACAACAAGGAAATTATGCATCTTCTAGTAGACAGGGTAATGACAGAAATGAGCATTTGTTTATGGTGCAACACATGAACAATTCTGTGACAAGTGTAGAAGAAAGCAACGAAGTGTGGTATGTTGACTCAGGTGCATCAAACAACATGACATGTCATGCAGAATGGATGCAAGATGCAATAAAAATGGAAAAACCAGGATTTGTGGAGACTGGTGATGATATTGCACATCCTATTGTGCAGATCGGAAAAATTCCTTAGTCTATGCAGGATGGGAAAAAGAAATACCTGTCAGATGTATTTCATGTCCCGAATATCACCAAGAATTTGGTTTCTGTTGCTCAAATGGTTGAGCAAGGCTTGCAGGTCAGATTTAATCCTCATGGATGCTTTGTTGAGGATATGAAAAATAAAGGTCGCTTGATAGCAAAAGGAAAGAAGAAGGGCAGAATGTTTACATTGGATGTAGACATGCCTGAATTGAGTGCAGCAATGTTTGCACATGGGACCAGTGTAGTTGCAGATATTGATTTCTGGCATAAACGCATTGGTCATGTGAATGTACAGCGACTTAAATCAATGCAGGCCCAAAATATTGTTGCAGGATTGCCTAAATTCAAGGTTGCAGAAATGCATAAGGTATGTGAAGCCTGTCAGTTTGGAAAACAGGCAAGTAAACCATTTCCTAGACATGTTCAAGAGAGTAAGAAGCCATTGGAATTAATCCACTCTGATGTGTGGACTACTAAAGTTGCATCTCTTGGAGGCTGTCATTATTTTGTCCCTTTTATTGATGACTATAGCAAAAAAGTTTGGGTGTATTTTATGAAAAAGAAAAGTGAAGTTTTTGGGCATTTCAAAACTGTTAAAGCTATGGTTGAAAAAGAAACATGCCTGCAAATAAAATGCCTAACGTCAGATGGAGGGGGAGAGTACCTCTTAAATGAGTTTGCAAGGTTCCTGCAGGAGAATGGCATAAAGCACCAATATTCATGCAGTCATACCCCACAACAAAATGGAATTGCAGAAAGGAAAAACATGCATATTGGAGAGGTATCTCGTGCCATGCTCAATGAAAAAGACCTGCCAGATTTTTATTGGACTGAAGCAGTTGCTACAGCAGTCTACATAATGAACAAGACTCCCACTGCAGCAATACATGGGATGACTCCAGAGGAGAGGTATACTGGTAGAAAACCAAATATTTCTCATTTGAAAATTTTTGGTTGCATTGCCTATGTTCATGTGCCAGATGAGTTGAGATCCAAGTTGGATCCAAAAACTGAGAAGTGCATCTTTATTGGTTACTCTTTGCAGCATAAAGGGTATGATGCTATAACCCTTCTACTCGTTAGTTTACAGTGAGCAAAGATGTTGTTTTTGATGAGATGAGCAGATGGTATAAACCAATAAATGTGATTGATGATGTAGATGCACAAAATGGTAATGCTGCACAGAATTCACAACAGCAGTCACAAAATATTAGTGGACCTGGTGCGTCCTCTAGCAGTGGTTCACATTCTTTGCCATGGATAGGCAGATTGAGATCAAGAGAATCTTCTCAAAGCAATGCAGATAGTGGTATGCATGTATCACGAAAAGGAAAAGAGAAGGTAGATCAGCCCATGTTTGATGTGAATGCAGGTCACTCTTATGTGGATGGTGAATCCAGTGGCTCAGAACAGAGCATTGATGATGAGTTGGGTATTCCTTCTATTGTTACACCTGGAGTAAGGAAGACCAGGGATGTTTTGAGAGCACCTGGGAGTGAACCTACTTTGTGCAGGTCTACCAGAGCTAGGTATCCTGTGGATAGGCTGAAATATGATGGATTTACAGTCATTCACTATGCATATATGGTCAAAGTGATACATGAACCAGAACCCACTTCTTTTGAGCAAGCCATGGAAAAAGAAAAATGGGAGAAAGCCATGGATGAAGAAATGGAGGCCTTGGAAGCAAATGCTACACGGGAATTGGTACCTTTGCCTAAAGATAAGAATGCAATTAGTTGTAAGTGGGTTTATAAGGCGAAACACAATGCACATGGTTCTGTGAATAGATATAAGGCAAGATTAGTAGTCAAGGGGTATGCACAAACATATGGCATTGATTATGAAGAAACATTCAGTCTTGTTGCAAGGATGGCAACAGTAAGAGCATTCATTGCTATGGCTACATCAAAGGGATGGTCTTTACATCAGATGGATGTAAAGAATGCCTTCTTGCATGGTGATTTGCAAGAAGAGGTCTATATGGAGCAGCCACCAGGTTATGTACATGCTGTTCATCCTGAGTTTGTTTGCAGGTTGAAGAAAGCCTTGTATGGCTTGAAGCAAGCACCTAGAGCATGGTCTGACAAGATATGACAGTATCTTGTCACTATTGGCTTTCAGATTTCCAAGGCAGATTTCTCACTTTATGTGAGAAAAACAGGGAAAGGTATTATGCTACTTGTCATTTATGTTGATGATTTGATTATGACAGGTGACAGTGATGAAGATATCCTTCATGTGAAAATGCTATTGAAGCAGAAGTTTGAGATGAAGGATTTGGGAGAGCTGTGTTATTTCTTGGGCATTGAGGTGATTAGATCACCAAGTGGGATACGGCTCTTGCAGAGGTAGTGTGGATTGGACATGTTGTCCAAATATGAGATGATAGGCTGTAAGCCTATTTCAGTTCCTTTGGAGCAGAATGTGAAGTTGAGCGCAGATGCAGGTGAGCTTCTCGAAGACCCTACTATGTACAGACGCATAGTTGGAAGTTTGATTTATATGACTATTACCAGGCCAGATTTGAGCTATGCTGTTGGATTGGTAAGTTAGTTTATGCAGGCTCCAAGGAAACCACATTTGGATGCGGCTAGACGCATACTCAGATATGTGAAATCCACATTGCAGTATGGACTATTTTATGAGACTGGGTTCAAATACAGTTGCATGGATACATTGATGCTGATTAGGCTGGTAGTATTTTTGATAGACGATCTACCTGTGGATATGTGTTCTCTTTTGGGAGTGCTGTAGTCACTTGGAGCAGCAAGAAACAGCCTACAGTTTCCTTGTCGAGCACAGAGGCTGAGTACAGGGGTGCAGCAATGGCTGCATGTGAGGTAGCTTGGTTGCATAAGCTACTTTATGATATGCATCAGCCTACAGATAGGCCAGTTGTCATTTATTGTGACAACATGAGTAGTATATACTTTGCAAATAACCCAGTCTATCATGCTAGAACAAAGCACATTGAGGTGCATTATCACTATGTGCGGGAGAGGGTTTTACTAGGTCTTATTGATCTAGTTTATGTCAGCACAGAGGATCAGGTAGCTGAGATATTCACGAAGGCATTGGGCGCAGAGAAGCTGCGCAAGTTCGGAGACCTGCTTGGTGTGCAGGAATTGGGATTGAGCTCGAGGGGGAGTGTTGAGATATCGAGCTCCACTCGTGATATGCCAGGGTGACCGTTGTGCATTTATGTCACCGACTTGTTAGTTGCAGATGCGGTTGGTACACCGCCCATGAATAATAGCTAGATGACAGCTATTCTTATCTACTCTAGTTTGTGGCTCAGTTAGTATGCCACCTTAGTTAGTTGAGTTTGGTTTGAGACCCATATATAGGGTTCTTCTATTTCTATGTACTAGAGTTCTTTTTGGCTTACACAACTAAGAAGAGGAAAATTGTTTTCAGCCTCCACCTTTGTGTGTATTCCCCCATTGTGCAAGCAAGAAAGCTACAAGTGAAACTCCTTCCTTCTCTCCCACAATCTTGAAACCAGATCCGCGTCAAGGAAGAGGATATTACTAAGACAGCATTCAATACCAGATATGGTCATTTCGAATTCATAGTAATGTCTTTTGGATTGTCTAATGCTACTGTCACCTTTAACATGCTAAAGCACGACATTTTGTGCTTGTCTTCTTTGATGATAACTTGGTTTATTCCAAGGAAGAGGAGGATCACGAATCCCAAGTTCACATCATGCTTGAGACCATGAGGACTCATAAGATCTATGCTAAGAAGAAAAAGCGCACCTTCATCAAGAGGCAGATTGAATATCTTGGATTTATTGTGTCAAATGAAGGAATCTCTGTAGACCCTACAAAGGTTAAGGATGTCCAAGAGTGGCCTCCACCAACTACTGTTAAAGAAGTGCATAGCTTTCTTGGATTAATAGGTTGGTACATGATTTTGATTAAGGACTATGCCTTCATTGTAGCACCCCTCATAAATTTGCTGAAAAAGCAGGTTGCCATAGTGTGGACGCCCACTGAACAATCAAGTTTTGATCAAATCAAGCATAGCTTAGTGACGGCACCAATTCTCAAACTCCCTGACTTGGGCAAGGAATTTGAAGTTGTCACGGATGCTAGTTCACTTGCACTAGGCTATGTACTAATGCAAAAAGGTCATTCTATAGACTATTCCTTGAGGAAGCTAAAACCCATGAAAGGAAATATGCTACCCATGACCTGGAGCTACTAGCAATTGCTCATGCTCTCAAGCTTTGGAGACACTATTTGCTTGGCAACAAGTTCTCTTTGATTACGGACCATAAGAGCCTTAATGTATCTTCACCGAAACTGACCTCAATATGAGGCAATGTTGTTGGATTGAGGTTTTGCAAGAATATGACTTTGAGATCAAGTATTGGCTTGGAGTTGCAAAGCATTCCTCAACTCTCTTATAATGGAGGAACCCTCGATGGCAGAATCATTGGCAACCATGGTGTCAACACCTAGCAAACCTATCTTTGAATTAGCAAAGGAGGAAGCTAGCCATGACCCAAAATACTTGAAGATGATGAAGGAGATTTTGGAAAAGGACCAAGATCCTAAACTTAAGGTCAAGTATCAAGAATTTTCAGTCAATGAGGGGCTTGCCTATTTCAGGACAAGATTATGCATACCTTCAAGCAAGAAACTCAAACAAAGAATACTTTGGAAAGCACATGACTCCCCCTTTTTAGGCCATCCAAGATATGTCAAGACCCTCAACATGGTTAGGAAGAGATACCATTAGGAAAGGATTAAGGGAGACGTGCTGAAATATGTCACAGAATGTTTGTCTTGCCAGCATATTAAGGCAGGACATGTCAAGATGCCTAGGAAGTTGCAACCTCTTGACATTCCCTAGATGAAGTGGGAATTTATCAACATGGACTTTGTTGTTGGATTACCTTCAGTCCCCAAGGAGGATATAACTCAATTATGGTTATAGTAGACATGCTCACCAAGGTGGCACACCTCATTCTAGTCATCAAGACAAACTATAAAGCTTCAGATATTGCCAGACTATTCGTCAAGGAGATATTCAAACTCCATGGTTTCCTAGAAGGATCATTAGCAACCGCGATTTCCTCTTCACATCTCATTTCTGGAGAGGGATATTTGAGGCCATTGGAACTCAACTCTGTTTCAGTATAGCCTATCACCCTCAAGCTGATGGCCAAACGAAGAGAGTCAACCAAGTCATTGAAGACACTCTTAGGGTATATTGCTCTCACGAACCTAAGAAATGGTTCCAATATCTACCATTGGTAGAGTTCGCCTATAACGCTTCCTTTCAACAAAGCATTCAAATGACACATTTTCACGCATTGTATGGGCATGATTGCCAGACTCCATTGAACTTTTCAGATCCTACCTTGAGGGTAGAAGCTTCCAAGAAAATGCTTGAGGAGATGGATGAACAGGTCAAGGCCATTAGACAAGACATTAGAGCTACCAAGGATAGGCAGAAAGCCTATGTGGATCTAAATAGACAAGAGAGACTCTTCAAAGAAGGGGATATGGTTTTTATTTGAGTAAAACCCAAGAAAAGTTCCTTATCACTGGGAGAATTTAAGAAACTAAATCCAAGGTATTGCGGACCCTATAGGATCCTCAAGTGCCTAGAAGAATATAAAAGTTCACAATGTATTCCATGTTAGCCTACTAAGGAAATATGTATCCAATCCTAGCCATGTACTCAATGATCAACAAGTTGTAATGCCAAGCCAAGGAGTCCTTGCGCTTTGGCTAGATAGAATCCTAGACAATCGGGAAAAGAGATTGAGGAGTAGGACCCTCAAAGAGTATCTCATCCAATGGAATGACTATCTAGAAGAGGATGCCACGTGGATTGACGAGAGTAATCTCAACCAACAATACCCCCAATTCCTTTCAAGATGAGGACATCTCGATTCCTTAAGGGGGGAAGGATGTAATATCCTGTCTCATCGCAAGGCCCCCCTTAAAAGAATTAATATCAAAACAATTTTTTTAAAAACATCACCCCCTATCAATGTTGTTGGCTGGTGGAGGGAGGGGGAATAGAACTCTGAGTTGATGGCAGTGAGGGAGGAGACGATACAGGTAAAAAAGGGAGGGGAGGGAGCTAAACATGTAGTTGAGGTAGGAGAAGAGGATGACAAAGATCGCAGAGCTCTAGTGGGCGTCAACACCAAGAGAGGGCAAGTGGATAACGACGAATTCAATGGGGGGGAGGGGCACACGTGTGCCACCTCCAACACCCCCCACTATCTCTCCTTCTCTTCCAAAAACTACTGCATGGCAGGAAGGCTGTTCTGGCTCCCTGAATGGAGGGAAAGGGAGGGGGCCCAGTATCACCCCACCCAATAATCCTTTCTCCTCCCCCATAAAATCCCCCCCTTCCTTTCGACGACGCCCTTCTTCTCCTCCCCTTGCTGCCAATTTGTGAAGAGAGAGAGAGAGAGAGAGAGAGAGAGAGGGGATGCCCAAGTACAATTCCTTACCTAGATGAAGCCTTGAGCATCCACTTTCCTCATTGAAACTTCTCGAGATCTCTCCATTGATTACCTCTAGTTGACAAGGAGATGGCAAAAGTCAAGACAAGGAGTAGGGAAATCCGGCACTAAGGCATACTTCGAGAGGAGTGAAGGTCGCATTCCAACCTCTGAAATGTCCCCAAAGCATAAACTCTCCCAATTAATTGGAAAAGCTGCAACTATAGAAGGAGGATCGGGCAAAGAGTCCAGCATCAACACAAACGGGTTATTGGGTGCAAACACTAATTCGACACTCCAAAACCAAGTACCGCTACCGTGTCTAGTACTTGAAATCGAACATTTAAGCATGGACATCATTAGGAAGAAGTCATAATTCGCATTGCATAACTTGTATAACTCGAAAGGTAGTTGAAAAGGCTTAATAACCATGAATTGCCATGAATAGATTGAGCATCTACGGGTTGTTGCAATAATTAAGCCAAGTATCATGTTCAAACTTTCGCAAATGCATCATAGATTGCCAATGTATGTAAATATTCCATATAGGTCAATTGCATCCTGTAGACCATTGAAGTGAATTAACTCGCATTTACAATAAACTCATGTACACTCGCATTTAAATAATTAGGTCACGCCTTATGAATTGCATAAATGCACTAGAAGGAATTTTTAGGAATGGGAATCCCGCATCGTATCATCAACTCAGGAAAGACTTGCATCTAGATTTGCATGGCATCATGGATAGCCTCAGTTGCACCACATAATGGGGATGCATCTAAAAATGTAGATTTAAGATGTGGATGTGAAGTGATCAGCTTGATAGCAAGGGTCAGTATGGTAAATGAAATCCTACATGATAAGTGAGGCTAAGATTTAATTCGACTCAACTAGGGTTCTAATCGCAAATAGGTCAAGTTTCCCTTACAACCATATTTTGACTTGGAGTCAACATGCTCTTTGGTCTCTACCCTAATAGCCAACCATGATGGATCCAAAACACTCTTGGGTATATCATTTTCAAAATATGATACATCTCGAAGCTAACATAAGAAAGCTTGAATGTCGTACCCACAAGAAGAATGACTATTTTCCAAGTTACATTTGATGCTCGCAACTATTTCAGAATGGTAAATAGACTTAGTTTACGCTTGACTTTGCGAGAGGAGTGAACATAAGTGCTATCTTGAGGGAAGGAAACCCTAGGGTAAACTTAGAACCCTGATAAAATTCTAAGGTGGGAAAACCGTTACCAACTGACCAAATTGAAATCCTAGTTTGAATCATGTAGATCTGGACCTTAAGATAAGAACCAAAGGTTAGCAACTTAGGGAAGCTACCATCCAAAAGCTATCGCATAAAATAGCATAGTGCTCACTCCTATTACATAGGAGTGAGGTTGGAAAGAGGGCATTCTATATCTCTCAGAAGATAATGAAAATTGATGGCAATGCAAGAAAGACCCAAGAGGGGCGTCGCTAAGCGTTTAAAGGTGGGAACTCCACCTTAACAGATGTCTTGAGCACTCATCTTCATTGTTGTTTATGCTTGTAAATCTAGATACAATGTCTGTGAAAGGAATGTATGATCCAAGCTCACAAAAGGAATTTGAATAATGAATCAGGTTGAATTCATGGAGGGTGCACCAAGGTACCCCCCCAGCTGGCCGCCAACCCTAGCCAAGGGGGTTCCAAATAACCATGACAAGAATGTGGACCGAACCCACCACAAGAGGTCTCTCCGTGGGTTAATCTGAATGTAGGAGGACGCTTGGATGCAAGGGAGGGGATCTTGCTATAAATTCCCTGCCTTTGGCTCCTACTCAAATGATCTATGTGACTCGGGATAGATTCTCAAGGCCCTGTTACTAGTACAAGGGCGGAAACTTGGATGAAATAAGATGCATCCTCACGGACTACAGGATCCGTCCTTTTTGGACAAGACTTGTATTTCAGTTAAGATGGTAATATAAAGTTTACTTCCAAGGAACTTGTCTGAACTATTTTGGTATCAGTGCCAGAAGTTACGCAAACAAACTCTGTTTCCTAAAAGGCTTAATTAAGAAAGCTGCTGTTAAACGTCACACATAAATGTGATATGACCTAATTAGATAACTAAAGAATGCATATCGAGGGAAGCGGGTGGGCGGAACCCCGACAAGTCTGGTAGGGTGGTCCCAGAGAACTGGGAGGCTTCTGACAAGGTTTTATCGACGTTTGACATTTAGGTATTATTAAGTTAGAACCTGATTCATGCCATTTTAGGGGATCAGAATGGGACTATTCCCTACAGGCAGAGAGTTTTAGTGACGCATCCCTCTCATTTCCTATTTGCTTTGAGCCAAGTGCGGCATGGGTCTACTTTGGCTTGGGTATCTTATTGTAAAGTAGGATATCTAAGACCCAACACTAGAATGCTGTCAGGAGACCTTAACCACTTGAAACCCAGATTTCAGGTCGACCCTAGTGGGTTCGATCGCGAACATTTTATTGTAAGGCAAACTCGGGAAACCCTAGGTGACAAACCCATCTTGATCAATGCTATTTTGCAAAATGATAGCTTGCTTTCAAGGTATAAGGCATTATTAAGCCTTTAATCCCAAGCTTAAATCTTATCCCATTTGACTCCGTTTTACACTTGGATGCTCATTGAATTGGTTAAGGGAAAATTGATTCATAGAAATTGTGTAGTGAACTTGAAGATTTGGTTATTTCCAAAGTCTTGGTCATGTTGTAATTAGAAGAGTTTTTACTAGAAATTTACAAAAGATCCAAAAAACGTAATGTGTATTGAGAAGTGCCTAATTCATTACCTCCACTTTTGAAACTTAATCAAGAGGATAGCCCTAAGTCTAATGAGCATAAGGTTGAAATGGTGAAGGTACCTTATGCATCTATGGTTGGTAGTGTAAAAACATGGATCTAGAACATAGCTTGAGGCGGAAGCTATGGAGGTTGGAAGAGAAAGAGTGAGTTCATGAAGACACTAACATGACTGACTGTTACACAAGTGAATTAGGTTCCAAGATGGAAGTTTGGACTCGTAAACACAATCTTGTGTATAGACTGACAATGACACAGAGACTTTACTGAAAGACAAATGTACTATGACATTGCATTAGAAAAGAGAGCAAGTACAATGCTTTATAGGAAATAGGATGGTAGCACTTCTATTATTGTGCTTATCGGATTCTAGTCCTGAGCCTACACTGCTCCATACAAAGAGGCTGAGTAGGTGTGATTGCAGAAATCTCAATAGGTAGCTCCATGTATGCTATGGTTGATACATATCTAGACATAGCTTATACAGTAGGACTGGCTCACAATTTTATGTTGAACCATGGCAAGATGGATGCAAGTAGTAAAGAGTATCATAACATACTTGAATGGCATTAGAGCTACATGCATTTGATTTGGAGGGAAGGACACATCTATCCTTGGATATTAAAATGATAATTTTGTAGGAAATGTGAACTTCATTAAGTTTATGATAGGTTTTGTCTTCACATTTATAGGAGGTGTGGTCTCATGGGTCTCTTAATTGTAGCCACATATGGCCTTACCACTAAGGCTAAAGACCTTGCAACCACATTGATGCATGCAAGGAAGCCATATGATGTATGCATCTCATGGGAGATTTAGGCATGGAGTGATTCCTATTTTGGATTGTGATAGTTAAAGTGCCACCCAGTTGGCATAGAATCTTGTCTTTCATGCAAAGACAAGGCACATTGAGGTGAAGTAGCACTTCATCATGGAGGTACTTGAGGATAAGACAACCCTTCATATCTTCTCAAGAAGACTTTGTCTTGCAACAAGCACTTTACGTTTTGAAAAGTGTTAAAATGGGAATTGAATAGTATCTTCACTGATTATTTTTCCTTAAAGATACATTGGTATTTAAGTGGAGCCAAAGGCTTAACTTGCACCCCTTGTACTGTTACACAATGTATAGTGATATATAAGTGAAGATAATTAAGAACAAGGGTAATTGAGGACCCACCCAAAAACTTATCTTATGCTCTCTCTCTCTCTCTCTCTCTCTCTCTATACATTGACTTTGCATCCCACCATTGGTTCCTCTCATTCTTTTGCTTGGACTATTTGTTATCCAATGAAGATGCCACAAAATCATGCTATTACAAACTAGCTTTATGAGAATCTATCTGCTTGTGATGTGCATCCTACTCTTATACCATATGGACTAACTCCACCCAAGTGATGGAATTGGGTGTATGAGAGGCGAGAAGACTTGTATAGAAGCTACCATACTTCATTGATGTGAGAGATGTGATAAAAGTGTCACATCTAGGTCCTTCAAAGACACAACCTTCCCTAGATATGCAAGCTCATCTTGAATCTTCTCCATCTAGTTGATATGGTCCTTCATCATAGGGAAATATGTGACATAGAGATGTTATAGATTCAACTTGAGGGTCATTTGATGCTCATCATAGAGTTAGTAAAGGGATGCCAACCTAGTCCAAACCTATGTAGCAATGGGGATATATCTTACATACACAAACATATAATTTGTACAACTCAAAGAGAGAGAAGAGTAGACTATGGAATTCAGCCAATCCAAAAAGTTAATAGATTTGAAATTGGGGACACTCATAGTAGGTCAATGATGAGGAACTGTGAAAAACTTCCATAGATCACAATTGTCAAGGAGATACTCAGACCAGAGTGAGTAATTAGTCTTGTCTAGCTTTTTAGAAGTAGGAAGAGAGGGTAGGGCAGATATTTGAAAAGGTAGTGACATAATTACCAATCATGGACGCATGGCCACTCAAGAGGGAACATGGATAGAGTGGTATCTATGTGATCAAGGGTTGTCCTAGTTATGATCCACCTATCAATCTATGTCACGAACTTCATCACAATCTCTGTCGTCTTCACAATGATACTCATGATCATAGCAATTGATACAATGGTCTTCTCATACTTGTAATTGGAAATATATTACTTAAGAAATATAGGAATTCAACATATCCAAACTTGATACAAATGTTGGGGGTAAAGGCACCTCCGCCTAGCCGCCCGTGTATTACTACACTGACAGTACTCGCCACTGCACATACAGGTGGCAGACGCTCATCACAGTCACTTATTCTTCATTCTTTTAGTGACAGTTTGAATAAAGGAAGGCTTGGCCACACATTATGGTTGTTGGAGTTCCCACTTTTGAGTTTCTCTCTCTTGGCTCTTGCTCTCCATCCGCCATAGCTCTCACCGCCAAGCTTCTTCCTTCTGGGTTCCACTTCCCTTTCAACTGGTATCAGAGCAAAGGCATTGGAGGTTTCTGGGCATTCTCTTTAGCCCGGATTTGAAGAGCTTCAACCTGAGTTCCCGGGATGCATTGGAGCCCCCTTGACATTGCCAAGTGCCCTCGAGGGCTGTTGAAGATCCCCAGCCCCCAGGAACAACCAGTGCAATTTTCAGTGAATTTTTAGGGGGCTGGGCTGATCTGCTCCCCTGCATTTCCCTGCTCCTCCTCAGCTTCCTGGCACTCTTGGCAACCCTTCCGAGCATTGCTTGACTCCCCAACATTAGTGCTTGACTCCCAGTTATCGATTCAAGTGCTTCCCCCTTTAGCCCTTTGCCGTATACACAGTCCTAGGACTGACAAAACAGGGTAGCACTTGACATTTATTGTTTGACGCTTCTTGGCATTGCTCGTTTTTTATGCCTATTGATTATCGGTGATGCTTGAATGTTATGGGATGCTATGTCTATGCTTTGGGATTGATTTGGAGTAGATTTGAGTATCGTTTAAGCTTCATTTAATAGTAAATTGATTGCTGTAATATAGAGGGCTGAAGCTCATTTACTTGGTGTATGCATTGGTTCATGGATATGGGGTGTTTACTGGAGGTTTGAATGATCATACCAATGAATTCGGAGGTTGTCAAATGCCTTTTCTTGGTTCCGGAATGCTTTTGAGCTTGTATTAAGCTTCGACTTGGTTGTTCTTCTCTGGCATTTGGCTTCAATTGTGCATGCTTTGGACTGGTCTATGCCTATTGTCATTGCTTGACATTTAGGCCTCTTGTATTTATGCTTTGGTCAGATATGGATGCCACTTGGTTTGCCCATGCTTGACAGTTACTTAGAGCTTCATCTTTAGATATATTTGAGCATTTTGGATCTACTAGGCATTACATTTGGTTGTCAGTTACATGCTCTTTGAATGCTTTCAGACTTATGCTTTATGGGTTTGAGATAGCTTGGGATTTATGCTCCGAATGTACCCTACTGGGATTTGGCATGTCTGATGCTATGTATTTGATGTATTAGAGCGTTGCTTGCTCTCTTTGCATCTGACTTCACTTCGAGTGGGAGCCTCTTGGTATATTCAGATGTAAACAGAGTCTTATTTACAGATGAGCTTGAGCTTGAGCTTGTGGGATAGTTACATGCATTTGCTCTCTTGAGAGCTTTATGTCTGCAGTTTGCCTGTAGTGGGCTGATTTGATACGCCTATTGGGGCAGGCACCTATCTCTGTCACAGGTTTGTCAGTTTTGTATGTATTGAGCTTCTTGCTCTATCAATTGTGCTTGTGCTTGATCTCTTCTCTTACCTCGAGACCCATTACATGCATGACTTCTAGACCTATGAGATGTCTCTTGCCTGACACGTTATTGGTTTGACAATTCTTGGTACCTTCTTGCCCTTGGAAACTTACTGTTGGATGTATCTTGCTACCTGGTAGTTGCAGTGACATATGTATCAACGATTGCTTCATTTTGGGACAATTTTACATACTGCTGTCATTTATTACACCAAGTTGAAATTTGCAGATTTTGAGCACTTCTATGAGGGTAATGCTTACTATTTGATGTTATCTTGGTCATATTTGGTGGATAGGTGCTTCTCTTGGTGAAATCCATCCTTTCACCTAGTTTTAGTAGTGATTTTAGTGCATTTTCTGCTAATTACAACAACCTGTAATTTTGCTTTTTTGCTTTGATTTGCGATAGTATGGCTGGTCATCTAAAAGATACAGCTCTCTTTAACATTGCCAAGTTGGATGGTACCAACTATGGGTTTTAGAAGTCCCAAATACGGTAGGTTTTGGTGCAGAAGTTGCAGATTAAACCCTTACGTTTCAAGGGTGTTAAACGTGAGGATATGGATGATGATGTTTGGCTTGAAGTTGATGAGCTATGCAAGTCTACCATTATTTTGTCACTCTCAGAAGAAGTCCATCATAATGTTGTTGAAGATGAGAATTGGAGTGCATGGGATTTATGGGAGAAGATTCAGGAGCTCTATGTGCATCAGAGTCCTACGTCATAGATGTATTGCCTGAAGCAGTTAATGGATCTTTGCATGAAGGAGGGAACCTCCCTTTCATCTCATTTTAGTTAGTTTCATGCTATCATGAAGAGTGTGTTGTCACATGGTATTGAGTTCAAAGACAACTTGCACCAGTTGTTTTTGCTTGGCACCTTGCCTGAATCATGGGATGTATTCCGTAATGCCATATGCATGAACAAGCTTGATGGGCTAAAAATCAAAGGTGTTGAGAGTGCTTTATTGAGGAAATCAACAGGAGAAACAATGATGCTTCCCGCTCTTCACATGCATTGACCGTTAGAGGTGGCAAACATGGTAGGCATGATAATGATCATAAGGGCAGGGACTCTCAGAAGTCTAGGTCCAAGTCACGTGGTCGCAGTAAGTCCCGTGGACGGAAGTTTGATCTTACTTGTCATTATTGTGGGAAAGAAGGACATATTAGGCCGCAATGCCATAAAATGTGCGATGATAAGCACAAGAAAAAGGAAAAAAAAAGTGTAGGAAAAGTCTTCTAAGTGCAGTATTGTACTTGCAAAGTCTAGTGTGAAGATAGAAGAGGTTAATGTCATGTAGGCCACTGATTCAGATGATGATTACATACTTGGAGCTTCTTCATGAGATGCCTTACAATCTTCTGAGATACCCTGTGACACCCTGTAGAGATTGGTTTCATACCTATCGTACCATGTCTGGTTCTGTGCG
Organism: Lygodium microphyllum; assembly: GCF_053477565.2. Taxonomy (NCBI): domain Eukaryota; kingdom Viridiplantae; phylum Streptophyta; class Polypodiopsida; order Schizaeales; family Lygodiaceae; genus Lygodium; species Lygodium microphyllum. Next base: position 34,973,002 of record NC_141143.1, on the reverse strand, counting down.
TCTTGCTGATGACAGGTCTCTTGACATTGTGGGCATTAGAGATGTTAGGCTGCAATTTCCTTCTGGCAGCTCTTTTGTTTTGCATGATGTACGCCATGTACCTGCGTTGACTCGTAGCCTTATGTTAGCTGTGTCAAGAATGTGGGAGAGAAGGAAGGAGTCTCACTTGTAGCTTTCTTGCTTGCACAATGGGGGAATACACACAAGGGTGGAGGCTGAAAAACAGTTTTCCTCTTCTTAGTTTGTGTAAGCCAAAAGAACTCTCATACAAAGAAATAGAAGAACCCTATATATGGGTCTCAAACCAAACTCAACTAACTAAGGTGGCATACTAACTGAGCCATGAACTAGAGTAGATAAGGATAGCTATCATGTAGCTATTATTCATGGGCGGTGTACCAACTGCGTCTGCAACTGACAATTCGGTGACATAAATACACAACGGTCACCCTGGCGTATCACGAGTGGAGCTCGATATGTCAACACTCCCCCTCGAGCTCAATCCCAATTCCTGCACACCAAGCAGGTCTCTGAACTTGCGCAGCTTCTCTGCGCCCAATGCCTTCGTGAATATGTCAGCTACCTGATCCTCTGTGCTGACATAAACTAGATCAATAAGACCTAGTAAAACCCTCTCTCGCACATAGTGATAATGCACCTCAATGTGCTTTGTTCTAGCATGATAGACTGGGTTATTTGCCAAGTGTATACTACTCATGTTGTCACAATAAATGACAACTGGTCCATCTGTAGACTGATGCATATCATAAAGTAGCTTATGCAACCAAGCTACCTCACATGCAGCCATTGCTGCACCCCTGTACTCGGCCTCTGTGCTCGACAAGGCAACTGTAGGCTGTTTCTTGCTGCTCCAAGTGACTGCAGCACTCCCAAAAGAGAACACATATCCACTGGTAGATCGTCTATCAGAAATGCTACCAGCCCAATCAGCATCAGTGTATCCATGCAGCTGTATCTGAACCCCAGTCTCATAAAATAGTCCATACTGCAATGTGGACTTCACATACCTGAGTATGCGTCTAGCCGCATCCAAATGTTTTCCTTGGAGCCTGCATAAACTGACTTACCAATCCAACAGCATAGCTCAAATCTGGCCTGGTAATAGTCATATAAATCAAGCTTCCTACTATGCGTCTGTACATAGTAGGGTCTTCTAGAAGCTCACCTGCATCTGCGCTCAGCTTCACATTCTGCTCCAAAGGAACTGAAATAGGCTTACAGCCTGTCATCCCATATTTGGACAGCATGTCCAATCCATACTGGCTCTGCAAGAGCTCTATCCCACTTGGTGATCTAATCACCTCAATGCCCAAGAAATAACGCAGCTCTCCCAAATCCTTCATCTCAAACTTCTGCTTCAATAGCATTTTCACATGAAGGATATCTTCATCACTGTCACCTGTCATAATCAAATCATCAACATAAATGACAAGTAGCATAATACCTTTCTCTGTTTCTCTCACATAAAGTGAGAAATCTGCCTTGGAAATCTGAAAGCCAATAGTGACAAGATACTATCCTATCTTGTCAGACCATGCTCTAGGTGCTTGCTTCAAGCCATACAAAGCTTTCTTCAACCTGCAAACAAACTCAGGATGAACAGCATGCACATAACCTGGTGGCTGCTCCATATAGACCTCTTCTTCCAAATCACCATGCAAGAACGCATTCTTTACATCCATCTGATGTAAAGACCATCCCTTTGATGCAGCCATAGTAATGACCGCTCTTACGGTTGCCATCCTTGCAACTGGACTGAATGTTTCTTCATAGTCAATACCATACGTTTGTGCATACCCCTTGACTACTAATCTTGCCTTGTATCTGTTCACAGAACCATCTGCATTGTGCTTCACCTTATAAACCCACTTACAGCCAATTGCATTTTTACCTTTAGGCAAAGGTACCAATTCCCATGTAGCATTTGCTTCCAAGGCATCCATTTCTTCATCCATGGTTTTCTCCCATTTTTCTTTTCCCATGGCTTCCTCAAAAGAAGTGGGTTCTGGATCCTGTATCACTTTAACCATATATGCATAGTGAATGGCTGTAAACCCATCATATTTCAGCCTATCCACAGGATACCTAGCTCTCGTAGACCTGCGCAAAGTAGGTTCACTCCCAGGTGCTCTCAAAACATCCCTGGTCTTCCTTACTCCAGGTGTAACAATAGAAGGAATACCCAACTCATCATCAATGCTCTGTTCTGAGCCACTGGATTCACCATCCACATAAGAATGACCTGCATTCACATCAAACATGGGCTGATCAACCTTCTCTTTTCCTTTTCGTGATACCTGCATATCACTATCTGTATTGCTTTGAGAAGATTCTCCTGATCTCAATCTACCTGTCCATGGCGAAGAATGTGAACCACTGCTAGAGGACGCTCCAGGTCCACTAATATTTTGTGACTGCTGTTGTGAATTCTGTGCAGCATTACCGTTTTGTGCATCTACATCATCAATCACATTTACTGGTTTATACCAGCTACTCATCTCATAAAAAACAACATCTCTGCTCACTGTGAACTTACGAGTAGAAGGGTTATAACATCTATACCCTTTTTGCTGCAGAGAGTAACCAATAAAGATGCACTTCTCAGCTTTTGGATCCAACTTGGATCTCAACTCATCTGGCACATGTACATAGGCAATGCAACCAAAAATTTTCAAATGAGAAATATCTGGTTTCCTACCAGTATACCTCTCCTCTGGAGTCATTCCATGTATTGCTGCAGTGGGAGTCCTGTTCATTATGTAGACTACTGTAGCAACTGCTTCAGCCCAATAAAAATCTGGCAAGTCTTTTTCATTGAGCATGGCACGAGATACCTCTCCAATATGCCTATTTTTCCTTTCTGCAATTCCATTTTGTTGTGGGGTATGACTGCATGAATATTGCTGTTTTATGCCATGCTCCTGCAGGAACCTTGCAAACTCATTTGAGAGGTACTCTCCCCCTCCATCTGACCTTAGGCATTTTATCTGCAGGCCTGTTTCTTTTTCAACCATCGCTTTAAGAGTTTTGAAATGCCCAAAAACTTCACTTTTCTTTTTCATAAAATACACCCAAACTTTTCTGCTATAGTCATCAATAAAACTGACAAAATAATGACAGCCTCCAAGAGATGCAGCTTTAGTAGTCCACACATCAGAGTGGATTAATTCCAATGGCTTCTTACTCTCTTGAACATGTCTAGGAAATGGTTTCCTTGCCTGTTTTCCAAACTGACAGGCTTCACATACCTTATGCATTTCTGCAACCTTGAATTTGGCCAATCCTGCAACAATATTTTGGGCCTGCATTGATTTAAGTCGCTGTACATTAACATGACCAATGCATTTATGCCAGATATCAATATCTGCAACTACACCGGTCCCATGTGCAAACATTGCTGCACTCAATTCAGACATGTCTGCATCCAATGTAAACATTCTGCCCTTCTTCTTTCCTTTTGCTATCAACCGACCTTTATTTTTCATATCCTCAACAAAGCATCCATGAGGATTAAATTTGACCTGCAAGCCTTGCTCAACCATTTGACCAACAAAAACCAGATTCTTGGTGATATTCGGGACATGAAATACATTGGACAGGTATTTCTTTTTCCCATCCTGCATAGACAAATGAATTTTTCCAATCTGCACAATAGGATGTGCAGTATCATCACCAGTCTCCACAAATCCTGGTTTTTCCATTTTTCTTGCATCCTCCATCCATTCTGCATGACCTGTCATGTGGTTTGATGCACCTGAGTTAACATACCATACATCATTGCTTTCTTCAATACTTGTCACAGAATTGTTCATGTGCTGCACCATAAACAAATGCTCATTTCTGTCATCACCCTATCTAGTAGAAGATGCATAATTCCCTTGTTGCAGTTTTCCATTCATGATGTCATTCTGCTTTTTATAGCAGTCTTTAGCCATATGACCCATTTTACCACAGTAGTAGCATTCAACATTACTGTTTGCATTTTGGCCTCTTTGCCATGCACCACGACCTCTTTGGCTCCCCCTGCCTCTAGAGTTACCACGTCCTCCTCCATAGGACTGGTTTTCTTGAGTTTGCTGCATATTCTGATTTCTACCACGGCCTCCAAATCGGCCTCCTCTACCTCTGCCTCTACCTCTTCCAGCATTTGAGTAGAAGACAGCTTCTTTTGAAGTTCCTCCTGAAGAAGATGCACCACCATTTCTCTGCTCCTCAGAAATTAGAAGAGCAATCAACTCCTCAAAATCAGAAAATCTTTCACGAACTGAAATGGATGTCCGAAACTGTGCATAATCCTTTCCTAGACCATTCAAGGTCACAGAAACTAAATCATCATCTTCCACTGGCGACCCGATGGAAGCAAGTGCATCTGCAATCTTCTTCACTTTCATGTGGTAGTCATTGATGCTCATATTTTCTCTTTGCACATTATGCAACTCTTGCTTGAGCTGTATTTTCCTGGCTTGTGTATTTGTGCTATACATTTTTGACAAAGTATCCCATGCCTCCTTTGGTGTACTTGCATCCTGAATATGCACAATCATAGAGTCTGAAATGCTGATAGATAGCCAGTACATAACTTTCCTGGCTCTCTCATGCCATGTTTTAAATGCCTGCATTTGCTGTTGATTGGGAACATCAGGAAGAACTGGTTCTTCTTCATTTCCTGCAACAAATTCCCAATATCCTTTTCCCATAAGAAAATTCGTCATTCTAAACTTCCATGCTTGGAAGTTGTTCTTGTCAAGCTTTTCAGTGACAATCTGTGAAAGAGAATCAGATGCCATTACAGAACACTGCAAAAAATTCTGTCACTACAAAAAACACAGCTTCACCCTCACAAGGGAAAATCTGCAAAACTGGCGAAAGTGGTATTTGACCACACAGTCACTTCCTAGTGACGATTTTGCATCAACAGGCAACATGGATGATTCTGTAACTCCCAATGTCTCTGCGCACAAGCATACGATACAATTTCTACAGTAACTTTTCACCGACCTGTAGAACAGTGGCTGCACAGTATAAAACTGGGCCTTTTTCTGAGTGCGTGCAGAGAACTTCCGCCTCCAAAACGGGCCCCGAAATGGCCTCAAATAAAAAAAACAAGGTCGTCAAGGGCTAAAGCCCTGTCCCGCAGCATATACTGCCCTTTTGATTCACCGTGAAGGGCGTCTCAACCTGAGACAATGCACTCCTGCACTTTTCGGTTGTGCTACCTGCAGAGATCTGCTCCCAAAATAGAAAATGAAAGCAACACTGCTCCTCTTACCAGAACACCGCGAGCTTGGGTTGCTTTCTTGAGCTCCTTACCACGAACAAGGCTCTGATACCATGTCAAGAATGTGGGAGAGAAGGAAGGAGTCTCACTTGTAGCTTTCTTGCTTGCACAATGGGGGAATACACACAAGGGTGGAGGCTGAAAAACAGTTTTCCTCTTCTTAGTTTGTGTAAGCCAAAATAACTCTCATACAAAGAAATAGAAGAACCCTATATATGGGTCTCAAACCAAACTCAACTAACTAAGGTGGCATACTAACTGAGCCACGAAATAGGGTAGATAAGGATAGCTATCATGTAGCTATTATTCATGGGCGGTGTACCAACCGCATCTGCAACTGACAAGTCGGTGACATGAATACACAACGGTCACCCTGGCGTATCACGAGTGGAGCTCGATATCTCAACAAGCTGGATAGCTTAATGATGGAGGGTATTTTGTGTCTTTTGGAGACTCTGCATGGAAAATTACTCGTGGCATGCTTGTACTTGCAAGAGATGCCAAGTCTGGTAGCCTTTATCCCTTGTATTTGGAGCTACATTGGATCATGTTTTTTCTGTGGGTTCTATTCCCCATGTATCCCTTTGGCATACTTGTTTGGGGCATATGTCTCTTAAAGGAATGAAAATGCTCCGTGCTTTGCAGTATCTTCTGCCTTTTGACTCTTTTCATTTGATTCTTATGATCATTGTTTGTATGGCACAGGTAGACTAGAAATACGTATAAAAAGTCTAGTAAGAAATGCATGGGTGAGCCCTTAGCTCTTGTGCACTCAGATGTATATGGGCCCATGCCCTGTCAGTCACTTGGTGAAGCAAAGTACTTTGTTACTTTCATAGATGATTACTCACGTAAGGTTTGGGCTTATCCCATAAAGAGAAAATCCGATGTCTTAGACACATTTTAGCGTTGGCTTGCATTGGCAGATAAGCAGTCTAGGAAAAGGCTCAAATGCCTAAGGTCAGATAATGGGGGTGAGTATGTATCACGTGCTTTTGAGCAATTTTGTGATGAGAAGGGTATTAAGCATTAGTTGACCTCCCCTTACACCCCACCCCAGAATGGTATGGATGAACGCATGAATAGGACCATTCACGAAAGGGTCTATAGCATGGTTAGCTAGGCTGGCTTACCACAGCACTTTTGGGATGAGGCATTTACTACTACAGTACATCTCATTAACAGGTCAGCTAGTAGTGGCATTTACTTTCAAGTTGCAGAGGAGGTATGGGCAAGCAAGCCCCCCTCTTATGATAATTGTCATGTCTTTGGATGTGAGGCATTTTGCCATGTGCCCAAGGACAAATGCATTTTCATTGGCTATGGAGATGCAGGAGAGATAGGTTACCGTCTATGGGATCCATAGGAGTGGAAAGTGATCAGCATCCATGATGTCATCTTTCATGAGGACAAATGCATATGCAACCTGAGAAAGTGCTTGAGGCATGCAGAGTTATCTTTCAAGAGGAGCCACCTGCTCTCGTTTAGCCCACTCCACGGCCAGCTAGACAGTGCGCAGCATCACCTGATGCTCATGGTCCAGATACTAGACATGCTAATGTTAGACAGGATGTTGGTTAGGTAGCAGAGCCTAGATTGAGGCATTCTACTAGAGATAGATGACCTCCTGACCATTTTGTGCCCTCTATGGATTATGTATTGGTTACAGATGCAGGAGAGCTTCTCACTTATGATGAGGCTATGTGTAGGGGTGATTGTCACTCTTGGGAGAGGGCTATGCAGTCTAAGCTTCACTCATTTCATAAGAATCAGACTTGGGATTTGGTTTCCCTGCCTTAGGGTAAGAAGGCTTTGCCATGCAAGTGGGTGTACAAGTTGAAAAGTACCCTTGGACACCCCAAGTCAGCATACAAGGCTCGATTGGTTGCTAAGGGCTTTAAGCAGAAGCATGGTGTTGAATTTGATGAAGTCTTTTCTCCTGTGGTCAAGATGACCACCTATGCTTAGTCTTGGCCTTGGTTGCATAGCTTGACCTGGACTTGTACCAAGATGGCTTTTTTACATGGGGACTTGCGTGATGAGATTTACATGGAGCAGCCTAAGGGCTTTGCAGACCCTGGCAGGGAACACCTAGCGTGCAAGCTAAAGTCTCTATATGGCTTGAAGCAGGCACCTAGGGAACGGTACCATAAGTTTGATGCATTCATGCAATCACAGGGCTATAGCCGCAGTGCTATGGATCCGTGCTTGTACACGAAGAAAGCCCATGATAGTTCTTTACTGATTTTGGTACTCTATGTGGATGACATGCTTTTAGCAGGGACAGCTCATGAGTGTCAAGATTGTGGGAGAGAAGGAAGGAGTCTCGCTTGAAGCTTTCTTGCTTGCACAATGGGGGAAGACACACAAGGGTGGAGGCTGAAAACAGTTTTCCTCTTCTTAGTTGTGTAAGCCAAAAAGAACTCTAGTACAAAGAAATAGAAGAACCCTATATATGGGTCTCAAACCAAACTCAACTAACTAAGGTGGCATACTAATTGAGCCACAAACTAGAGTAGATAAGGATAGCTATCATGTAGCTATTATTCATGGGCGGTGTACCAACCGCGTCTGCAACTGACAAGTCGGTGACATAAATACACAACGGTCACCCTGGCATATCACGAGTGGAGCTCGATATCTCAACACTCCCCCTCGAGCTCAATCCCAATTCCTGCACACCAAGCAGGTCTCTGAACTTGCGCAGCTTCTCTGCGCCCAATGCCTTCGTGAATATGTCAGCTACCTGATCCTCTGTGCTGACATAAACTAGATCAATAAGACCTAGTAAAACCCTCTCTCGCACATAGTGATAATGCACCTCAATGTGCTTTGTTCTAGCATGATAGACTGGGTTATTTGCCAAGTGTATACTACTCATGTTGTCACAATAAATGACAACTGGTCCATCTGTAGACTGATGCATATCATAAAGTAGCTTATGCAACCAAGCTACCTCACATGCAGCCATTGCTGCACCCCTGTACTCAGCCTCTGTGCTCGACAAGGCAACTGTAGGCTGTTTCTTGCTGCTCCAAGTGACTGCAGCACTCCCAAAAGAGAACACATATCCACTGGTAGATCGTCTATCAAAAATACTACCAGCCCAATCAGCATCAGTGTATCCATGCAACTGTATCTGAACCCCAGTCTCATAAAATAGTCCATACTGCAATGTGGACTTCACATACCTGAGTATGCGTCTAGCCGGTCCCATATGTGGTTTCCTTGGAGCCTGCATAAACTGACTTACCAATCAAACAGCATAGCTCAAATCTGGCCTGGTAATAGTCATATAAATCAAACTTCCTACTATGCGTCTGTACATAGTAGGGTCTTCTAGAAGCTCACCTGCATCTGTGCTCAGCTTCACATTTTGCTCCAAAGGAACTGAAATAGGCTTACAGCCTGTCATCCCATATTTGGACAGCATGTCCAATCCATACTGGCTCTGCAAGAGCTGTATCCCACTTGGTGATCTAATCACCTCAATGCCCAAGAAATAACGCAGCTCTCCCAAATCCTTCATCTCAAACTTCTGCTTCAATAGCATTTTCACATGAAGGATATCTTCATCACTGTCACCTGTCATAATCAAATCATCAACATAAATGACAAGTAGCATAATACCTTTCTCTGTTTTTCTCACATAAAGTGAGAAATCTGCCTTGGAAATCTGAAAGCCAATAGTGACAAGATACTGTCCTATCTTGTCAGACCATGCTCTAGGTGCTTGCTTCAAGCCATACAAGGCTTTCTTCAACCTGCAAACAAACTCAGGATGAACAGCATGCGCATAACCTGGTGGCTGCTCCATATAGACCTCTTCTTGCAAATCACCATGCAAGAAGGCATTCTTTACATCCATCTGATGTAAAGACCATCCCTTTGATGTAGCCATAGCAATGACTGCTCTTACAGTTGCCATCCTTGCAACTGGACTGAATGTTTCTTCATAGTCAATGCCATATGTTTGTGCATACCCCTTGACTACTAATCTTGCCTTGTATCTGTTCACAGAACCATCTGCATTGTGCTTCACCTTATAAACCCACTTACAGCCAATTGCATTCTTACCTTTAGGCAAAGGTACTAACTCCCATGTAGCATTTGCTTCCAAGGCATCCATTTCTTCATCCATGGCTTTCTCCCATTTTTCTTTACCCATGGCTTGCTCAAAAGATGTGGGTTCTGGTTCTTGTATCACTTTGACCATATATGCATAGTGAATGGCTGTAAACCCATCATATTTCAGCCTATCCACAGGATACCTAGCTCTCGTAGACCTGCGCAAAGTAGGTTCACTCCCAGGTGCTCTCAAAACATCCCTGGTCTTCCTTACTCCAGGTGTAACAATAGAAGGAATACCCAACTCATCATCAATGCTTTGTTCTGAGCCACTGGATTCACCATCCACATAAGAGTGACCTGCATTCACATCAACCATGGACTGATGAACCTTCTCTTTTCCTTTTCCTGATACCTGCATACCACTATCTGCATTACTTTGAGAAGATTCTCCTGATCTCAATCTGCCTGTCCATGGTGAAGAATGTGAACCACTACTAGAGGGCGCTCCAAGTCCACTAATATTTTGTGACTGCTGCTGTGAATTTTGTGCAGCATTACCATTTTGTGCATCTACATCATCAATCACATTTACTGGTTTATACCAGCTACTCATCTCATCAAAAACAACATCTCTGCTCATTGTAAACTTACGAGTAGAAGGGTTATAGCATCTATACCCTTTTTGCTGCAGAGAGTAACCAATAAAGATGCACTTCTCAGCTTTTGGATCCAACTTGGATCTCAACTCATCTGGCATATGTACATAGGCAATGCAACCAAAAATTTTCAAATGAGAAATATCTGGTTTCCTACCAGTATACCTCTCCTCTGGAGTCATTCCATGTATTGCTGCAGTGGGAGTCCTGTTCATTATGTAGACTACTGTAGCAACTGCTTCAGCCTAATAAAAATCTGGCAAGTCTTTTTCATTGAGCATGGCACGAGATACCTCTCCAATATGCCTGTTTTTCCTTTCTGCAATTCCATTTTGTTGTGGGGTATGACTGCATGAATATTGTTGCTTTATGCCATGCTCCTGCAAGAACTTTGCAAACTCATTTGAGAGGTACTCTCCCCCTCCATCTGACCTTAGGCATTTTATTTGCAGACCTGTTTCTTTTTCAGCCATAGCTTTAAGGGTTTTTAAATGCCCAAAAACTTCACTTTTCTTTTTCATAAAATACACCCAAACTTTTCTGCTATAGTCATCAATAAAACTGACAAAATAATGACAGCCTCCAAGAGATGCAGCTTTAGTAGTCCACACATCAGAGTGGATTAATTCCAATGGCTTCTCACTCTCTTGAACATGTCTAGGAAATGGTTTCCTTGCCTGTTTTCCAAACTGACAGGCTTCACATACCTTATGCATTTCTGCAACCTTGAATTTTGGCAATCCTGCAACAATATTTTGGGCCTGCATTGATTTAAGTCGCTGTACATTAACATGACCAATGTGTTTATGCCATATATCAATATCTGCAACTACACCGGTCCCATGTGCAAACATTGCTGCACTCAATTCAGACATGTCTGCATCCAACGTAAACATTCTGCCCTTCTTCTTTCCTTTTGCTATCAAGCGACCTTTATTTTTCATATCCTCAACAAAGCATCCATGAGGATTAAATCTGACCTGCAAGTCCTGTTCAACCATTTGACCAACAAAAACCAGATTCTTGGTGATATTCGGGACATGAAATACATCGGACAGGTATTTCTTTTTCCCATCCTGCATAGACAAGGGAATTTTTCCAATCTGCACAATAGGATGTGTAGTATCATCACCAGTCTCCACAAATCCTGGTTTTTCCATTTTCCTTGCATCCTCCATCCATTCTGCATGACCTGTCATGTGGTTTGATGCACCTGAGTCAACATACCATACATCGTTGCTTTCTTCTGCACTTGTCACAGAATTGTTCATGTGCTGCACCATAAACAGATGCTCATTTCTGTCATCACCCTGTCTACTAGAGGATGCATAATTTCCTTGTTGCAGTTTTCCATTCATGATGTCATTCTGCTTTTTATAGCAGTCTTTAACCATATGACCCATTTTACCACAATAGTAGCATTCAACATTACTGTTTGCATTTTGGCCTCTTTGCCATCCACCACGACCTCTTTGGCTCCCCCTGCCTCTAGAGTTACCACGTCCTCCTCCATAGGACTGGTTTTCTTGAGTTTGCTGCATATTCTCATTTCTGCCACGGCCTCCAAATCGGCCTCCTCTACCTCTGCCTCTACCTCTTCCAGCATTTGAGTAGAAGACAGCTTCTTTTGAAGTTCCTCCTGAAGAAGATGCACTACCATTTCTCTGTTCCTCAGGAATTAGAAGAGCAATCAACTCCTCAAAATCAGGAAATCTTTCACGAACTGAAATGGATGTCCGAAACTGTGCATAATCCTTTCCTAGACCATTCAAGGTCACAGAAACTAAATCATCATCTTCCACTGGTGACCCAATGGAAGCAAGTGCATCTGCAATCTTCTTCACCTTCATGTGGTAGTCGTTGATGCTCATATTTTCTCTTTGCACATTGTGTAACTCTTGCTTGAGCTGCATTTTCCTGGCTTGCGTATTTGTGCTATACATTTTTGACAAAGTATCCCATGCCTCCTTTGGCGTACTTGCATCCTGAATATGCACAATCATAGAGTCTGAAATGCTGATAGACAGCCAATACATAACTTTCCTGGCTCTCTTATGCCATGCTTTAAATGCCTACATTTGCTGTTGATTGGGAACATCAGGAAGAACTGGTTCTTCTTCATTTCCTGCAACAAATTCCCAATATCCTTTTCCCATAAGGAAATTCGTCATTCTAAACTTCCATGCTTGGAAGTTGTTCTTGTCAAGCTTTTCAGTGACAATCTGTGAAAGAGAATCAGATGCCATTACAGAAGACTGCAAAAAATTCTGTCACTGTAAAAACCACAGCTTCACCCTCACAAGGGAAAATCTGCAAAACTGGCGAAAGTGGTATTTGACCACACAGTCACTTCCTAGTGACGATTTTGCATCAACAGGCAATAGGGATGATTCTGTAACTCCCAATGTCTCTGCGCACAAGCATACAATGCAATTTTTACAGTAACTATTCACCGACCTGTAGAACAATGGCTGCACAGCATAAAACTGAGCCTTTTCCTGAGTGCGTGCAGAAAACTTCCGTTTGCAAAACAGGCCCCGAAATGGCCTCAAATAAAAAAAACAAGGTCGCCAAGGGCTAAAGCCCTTACCTGCAGCATATACTGCCCTCTTGCTTCACCGCGAAGGGCGTCTCAACCTGAGACAATGCACTCCTGCAATTTCGGGCTGTGCTACCTGCAGAGATCTGCTCCCAAAACAGAAAATGAAAGCAACACTGCTCCTCTTACCAGAACACCGCGAGCTTGGCTTGCTTTCTTGAGCTCCTTACCACGAACAAGGCTCTGATACCATGTGAAGATTGTGGGAGAGAAGGAAGGAGTCTCGCTTGAAGCTTTCTTGCTTGCACAATGGGGGAAGACACACAAGGGTGGAGGCTGAAAACAGTTTTCCTCTTCTTAGTTGTGTAAGCCAAAAAGAACTCTAGTACAAAGAAATAGAAGAACCCTATATATGGGTCTCAAACCAAACTCAACTAACTAAGGTGGCATACTAACTGAGCCACGAACTAGAGTAGATAAGGATAGCTATCATGTAGCTATTATTCATGGGCGGTGTACCAACCGCGTCTGCAACTGACAAGTCGGTGACATAAATACACAACGGTCACCCTGGTATATCACGAGTGGAGCTCGATATCTCAACAATGAGGAGCTAGATGCTCTTAAGGATGAGCTCAAGGAGAGCTTTGAGATGAAAGATCTAGGACATGCCTCTCATATACTTAGTATGCGCATTACATGCGATCGTTCTCAGGGACTACTCTATCTGTCCCAAAGAGAGTACATTCATAAAGTCCTTGAGTGCTTCCGCATGCAGGATGTTAAGCCTATTGGCTATCCATTACCTTCTCATGTGAAGGTTTCCCTATGCATCAGTCGTGGGTAGTTTTATGTATGCCATGATAGCCACCCGTCTAGATATAGCTTTTGCAGTTGGCGTTGTGGCACGTTATATGGCTACACCTGGTAAGAAACATTGGGATGCCGTAAAGGGTATCATGAGATACCTGAAGGGCACAACAGATATGTACCTTTGCTATGGTAGCCAGGATACAAAAGTCGTGGGATACATTGACTCTGATTATGCAGGACATGCAAATAGTAGAAAGTCCACTTTTGGCTATGTGTTCACTTATGTTGGGAGGGGCTATCTCTTGGATATCCAAGGTGCAGAAGTGTACAGCTCTTTCTACTACAAAGACTGAGTATATTGCAGTCACAGAGGCTTGCAAGGAGGCTATCTGGTTAGGCCGTTTGATTGCAAACCTTGGTATGACAGATGCTATGCCTACACTGCATTTGGATTCTATGAGTGTCATTCAGTTGGCCAAGAATCTAGTCTTCCATGCGAAGACAAAACATATTGAGGTGAGGTATCACTTTATTCGGGAGGTCATTGAGGACAGGTCTATTGACCTTGTCAAGATTTCGACTGAGTAGAATCCTACAGACTTGCTCACAAAAAACCTCACTATCGAGCGCTTTGCCTTCCTCAAAAGATTGATGGGCATTGGTTGAGATGACGTCTTTTTCCTTATCTTGTTGTACATGTGTACCTGTTGTACTGTCTTTTCTTTTCTCTCTCACTGGGGCAGATTCTCCTTTAAGTAGGAGGTTGTTGGGGGTAAAGGCGCCTCCACCTAACCGCCCGTGTATTACTACACGGGCAGTACTCGCCACCACTGCACATTGTAGGTGGTGCATGCCCATCGCAGTCACTTATTCTTTATTCTTTTAGTGAAAATTTGAATAAAGGAAGGCTTGGCCACACATTGTGGTTGTTGAAGTTCCCACTTTTGAGTCTCTCTCTCTCTCTTGGCTCTTGCTCTCCATCTGCCATAGCTCTCATTGCCAAGCTTCTTCCTCCTAGGTTCCACTTCCCTTTCAACAAAGAATTGCATACTTAAAGGAGTACCACTTCATTGTCTAATTCAATTATAAAATAAGCACAGAACATGGTATTTACATTACATCAATTATATTGCATTTCATTATATTACAACCACTTTGCCTAGTTGATATATTTCTACATACATGACTGAATACATGACTCTTGCATTTTCGACTACATGACTCCTACCTATTTGGCATTTGGTCCAGCCAGTAGTAATCTTGCTCACCAATGCCCCCAATAGATGGTGGTTGGTGTACTTGAGCCCACTGCTATAGCTAATCTCCAATGTCACCTTAGTCATCCCGAGTTGGCTCATCCTAGGCAGTGACCAAGGGAACTTGAATAGGAGCATTTGGAACTAGAATTGCAACATGAACCAAAATTGAAACCATATGGATGATCTCAATAGAACTAGAGGATGCATTGGAGTAGGAATTGGAATTGGACTAAGTCCACCCTGTCCATAAAGTGCCATTGGATCCATCGAAACAACAAGAGGAGGAGCCCAATTCTTGACTTGTGGAGGACCTGCAGGCCAATGAGGAAGTGAAGGTAATGGATGGTAGTTCAAATGATGATGTTGTATCCATTAATCAATTTGTTTCCAAAGAAGGGATTGCGAAACATTGGAAAGAAAAATGTTCAAAGCCAATGTTTCAAGGAACCTTGCTGTTGTCCGTAAGCTCATACCACAACAACTGATCCCTCTCAACATGAGCCAACAACAAACTCTACACTACTCAAGATGTTCAAAATGTTGCATTTGGTAGGTATATTCCTCTTGCATACTATAGATCTACATTATGTGCTTAGAAGACAACACCTCCACTACAATTAGACTCTCTTGTAACTAGACCGGTTGAGATTGCTTTTTGATGATAAGAGTTGGCTCTTGATCATCACCTTGCATTTTCTCTCCTTGCTGCTCCATGGTGACTATTGACGCCCACCAAATTGATCGTGCTTAGTTTTCCCGGATGGCTTTCACCAACTTAGTCATGTGTGGATTCATTCTATATCTATGCATTCTAACCAAAACTACATCCAATTTCATGGGAATGTGATGCTAATAGAAACGAGGATTTAGGCTCTTCATGCTAGAATAGTCCCATGCAAACATGTCTTTAAATTCCTTCAATCAAGCAATTGAGTACTCACGGAACTCTAGATCCAAATGAGCACTGATTTTTACTATCTTTCATCCCAACTAAGATAGATTGTAGATAATTCATTCTCTATGACCCTTGTTACCTTTTGAAGTTGGGCCTCAAATTCCCACTCTTGCCACAACACTTCTGCCACATCCGAGTTTCTAATAGCCACAAATTCCACTTCTTCCTCCTTGAATTTTGGTACAACTAAATCTATTGGTTCATGTACCAACACTGAGTTTATATCCTTGAAAATCTCATCTAGAAGGAGAGATTCCAATGAATGCATATTGAGATACTGCTAACTTATATGTAAGACATCCATGAGACAAAGGGTTTCAAATCAAGATTTGCTACCAAAAACACTGCTTTCTCATCGTCAACTAAACCTTTCACCATATTAGAAGTCTCTACCTCCACTTGCTTGAATGCTATCAATGGATGAGAAATCTTCCTCAAAGAGAATCAGAGTTTCCAGTCAAATCTTGATCCCAATTATGACTGACAGTTGTTGCAACTAAAGTCATCCTAGCCAAAGGTGATAATCTTCTCTTGCATGTTTCATGTTTAGGACCACTAGTGAGACCAAGAAGGGAATCTCGACAACTTGGATGAAAATTGAGTGAAGAATTCCAAGTGTTCATAGTCTTTGTTGATTTTCCATTCTAACTAGAAATGAGGCTAGCTTCCAATCCATTAGCCCAAAATCCTTACATGTTGCAATGGTGATAATATTCACTCATGATCCACTATCTAGGCAAACATCATGTATTGCCTAGCCTCAACATCTAGCAAAAATTATCATAATGGTTGGATTAGACAAAGAAGCCAATGGAATTGGCTCATGTTGCACTTTCTACACTTCCTTAGAGAGGACTTCTGTAGTCATGGGGTTGCTAACTCTTGCATCAGTTGAACAAGGCAATGCTATTGAATCATCTTTAGGAGCTGATCTTTAAGTGTCAAAACTAGGTTTAAAAAATGACCCAAAGGAATTGTATTTGAAAATGGCAAGCCCCAGATTTTGCTAATGATAACATTAAAATCGCACAAACTATGGGGTTGCCAAATTTCTTAGCATTGGTAGATTCCCTAGGTCTACCTGCTCCTTTTGTCCAATGTTGGGATAAAGGGTAGTCATGACTTATATACCTATCTAAAGCATTATTGAGGGCTGACCTACACATGACTTATATACCTATCTAAAGCATTATTGAGGTACTCTTTAGTATCACCAAAAGACTGTGTCTCTGTCTCTCATCTCTCTTCACCTACATCAACAGCTTCACTCCATTGATCCGTGCACCACAACAAAGTGGTATCAAAGTGCAGGACTTGGGAGCTAGAGTTGGTGGGCATTGTGAAGCATGAGCTTGGGAATAGGTAGAACAAGTCTATGAGAAATGTCATAGGATGCGGGCAGCCATAGCTCAACAACACAATGGAGCTTCTCTTCCCTATTTTGCTTGTAGCCTATCTAGGCTTGTTTGAACATTGTTTGGGCCTTCCTTGGGTACCATTGGTGCCCCCCTTGACCCTCCTCTCCTTCAACATATCAAGCATGTCTTTGGGACAACTCACACTGATTTATGCCTGTTGTAGGCTGAAATTGATAGGAATCTCCTCAAAGGCTTTGCACTTCAGTGGACATATTTTGGGCAGCTTTAACATATTTGGATGCTTAACATAGACCTTGATCATTCACATTGGCCATTGCTATTGACATTGGGCTGATACATTCAATCTAGAGCAGGGTATATATAGTTTTACAGGCTGTATACATAGGGCAACACACATTTTTATGGATTTGATGCTCACATGTCATGCTCATATAATAGCTTTTGGATGCTAGTGGATGCTGGATGTCTTGGAGGTCATGTGCCATTAGCTTGAAGTCTTTTTTGGTCTACCTTTGGCATAGATTTGAATTGGTTTACAGACTTACTTGTGGTTGGAATACACAATCCACAGCTTGAAATTTACATGCAGCACTTTGTCTTAAGATGACATTGGTCCTTGGACATGTTTGTTGATGCATATACATGCTCATATGATGTCAAGACACTGGGAAGGATATGGCTATGAGTTGAAGTGCATTTGGGCTGATTTTGATTGAGATTTTACTCAATTTTGATAGGGATTTGTTGGTTGTAATGAACAGGGCTGAATGCCACTTTGAGGATTTATGCATTATATCTTGCTTCCAGACTTGATTTCAAGCATCCAGAATGATGTATCGATGCTTGACTTTGATGTTATGTATGTGGAAACGGCTTTGGAAAGATATTATGCTTGTTTTGGAGGATTGAAATCTTGCTCCTAACTGTCATAAAACTGTAGGTCATAGGAACCAATCTGAGAGGGTTTTTCTTGAACTCTATGCTTTCTGTGATTGAGTTGGTTGACACTGTTTTGGTACTAGAGTACCCACATACACTTTGGGCAGTGATTGGAAATGTTTTATATATCATCTTTGGGCTGAAATGCATCAGTTTTTGCAGACATTCTAAAGTTGTAAACAATGGACAATAGGTCTTGTCTGCAAACAAGTCATACATGCAACCGTAAAATGCTTGTTGGACATACACTCGTGTATGTAACCGAGTCTATATGCCATTGATATGCTGAGGTTATGATCAATAAACTAATCTAAATCAAAGATTTTGGAATCTCTTGCTGGTTGAATTTTACAGTCCTTGGTCACTTCTCTTGACATTTTTTGGCTTGCATTTTACTTTTGGGTTGCAACTATGGCTGGCAGTAGTGATAGTAGCAATCTACTGCACATCAAGAAGGTGAAAGGAGCACAAAACTTTACAGTTTGGTAAAAGTAGTGCTATAACATCTTGTTGCAGAAGAAGCAGGCAAAGCATCGAAGAGAAGGGGATAAAACCAACTAATATAGATCAAGATGATTGGAATGACATGAATCAGCTTGCTCACTCGACCACCACCGAGGTTTCACTTTCTGATGAGTTGTTTTTCAACATAGAAGGGCTTGATACTACCTATGCCATTTGAACATGACTGGAGGAATTGTATGCCCAAAAAAGGGCTACAAGCAAAGTCTACTGGGTGAATAAACTCATGGATTTGTGCATGAAAGAAGGCATCTCCATCTCTACTCACCTAAGTGAGTTTAATTCCATTTTCAGCCAATTTGTTACCCTAAAGTTCAACATTGATGAGGAGTTCAAAGCTACATTCTTGCTATGCACTCTGCCGCTAGAGATATGGGATACTTTTAGTACTGCTATGAGCAATTCTAGGCTCTACTCATGGAAGAAATGAATCAGCAAAATAATGTGTCTAGCAATTCTTCCAGTTCTTTGCATACTAGAGGGAGATTGCAACAAAAAGGGAAATTTGATAGACATAGTAAATCCCGTGGTAAGGATGTTAAATGCCATCATTGTGGTAAGAAGGATCACTTCAAACACGACTGCTATAGATGGAAGAAAGAGAAAGCAAAAGGAAAGAAGACACATGACAACAAAGAAGAGAAGAAAGAGAGTCAGCCTGCTAGGAATAAGAAGAGCAGTATAAAGATTGAAGAGGTGAATGTAGTGAGCAGCCATGAGAGTAATAGTGGGAATGATTTCCTCTTTGTCTATTCTTGTTTCCATGCACATGCCTTGATTGCAGATACGGATGATGGCATGCACACTAGGATTTTAGATTCAGGTGCCTCTTTTCATGTCACCCCTTATCACGAGTGGTTTTTCGACTACACTGGGGGCAAACATGGAGTTGTATATCTTGGGGACAACTATGCATGTGACATTGCAGGTATTGACAGTGTGCAACTACCACTCTTCGCATGTACCTCAACTTAAGAAGAGCTTGATTAGTACTGGTTAGCTAGATGATGATAGTTTTCATACAACCTTTGGTGATGGGAAATGGAAGACCTCTAAGGGATCTAGGGTTATTGCCAAAGGTTGCAAGATTGATACTTTGTATCCACTTCATGTATCTAATGTGCATGACCATGTTGTTTTCGTGACCAAGCAACCAAGTGTTTCCTTGTGGCATGGTTGCTTGGAACACATGGGTCAGACATGAATGAAAGTACTTTCTTGTTTGGGTTACTTTCCCTGTCTTTGTTATGTTGATTTTGAGCACCGTGATCATTGTGTTTATTGTAAGCATGCATAGACATCTCATAAAAAGTCTCTTTCATTGAAATTTTTGGCTCTAGAGTTAGTACATTCTGATGTTTGTCAGAGGCCAAGGTTATCTCTGGGGAGAAAGAAATACTTTTTCACATTTGTCGATGATGCTACTCAAAAGGTATAGGCTTACCCTATTCGTAGCAAGGACGAAGTGCTTGACAAGTTTCAAAAATTCCTAGCATTGGTTGAGAACTAGACTAATAAGACACCTAAGTGTCTTTGCTCTGACAATGGTGGGGAATATGTGTCCAAAGCCTTTCAGGCATTTTGTGACAACAAGAGAATAAAGAGGTATCTCACTGCCCCTCATAATCCACCCCAAAATGGGTTGCAGAGCGCACGCATTGGACCATCCAGGATAAGGTCCCGTATGATGATGCCTCATGCTATGTTACCCCATGGCTTTTGGGAAGAGGCTATTATGACAGCTCTTCATCTGATCAATAGGTCACCGAACAAGTCTTTGGAGGGGAGAGTCCCTCAAGAAGAGTGGTCGGGCAAGCCACCTTCTTATGCTCATTTGCGAGTGTTTGATTGCGAGGCTTTTGTGCGCATTAGGATGATATGGTGACGAGGGTGAGATGGGGTATAGACTTTGGGATCCTGAGAAAAGAAAGATAGTACACAGCAATGACGTCATCTTCCATGACGATCACATGCATAAGCATCTTGGGAAGACTAAGGAAGTTAGGAGGTTTGTTTTTAGGGAGGATGTACCTTTTAGACAGTCGTTTGTGCCCAGTGGGACATTAGCATATACATGCTGCAAATGACCCTCGAAATGTAGGGAATGGTGCTAGAAATGACCCCAACAAGATATTGCCCATGATGATCCACATCTGCAGCAAGAAAATATGCAGTTAGGATAGTCAATGCAGGGGGGCTGGATAGCATGCTGAAATTTCAAGACATCAAGCTGAAAATGCAGGATTGCAAGTTCCATAGCCTACAAATGCTGAGCCATTGCTTTGTAGGTTGACCCGACCAACAAGGCCATCTTACATGTTTGTTCCTGGTGCATAGTATGCTACAGATTATGTCATGTTTATTAGTGGTGAACTGTCATGCTTCAAGAAAGCAATGACTAGACCAGACAACAAGAAGTGGTTTAAGGCCATGCTATCGAAAATGGAATCACTTCATAAGAATAGTGCTTGGGACTTGGTACAGCTGCCTAAAGGGCATAAAACTCTTCCATGCAAGTGGATTTACAAGATGAAAGTCACCTTTTATTCTTTGCCAAAGTATAAAGCACGGTTGGTTGCAAAGGGGTACAAGCAGAAACATGGAATTGACTTTGACTAGATCTTCTCTCCTGTAGTCAATATGACTAGTCTAAGAACAATTTTGGGTTTGGTTGTAGCTAAAGATATGGAGCTCATATAGATGGATGTAAAGACTACAATCTTACATGGTGATCTACATGAGGACATATATATGCAACAGCCTGAGGGTTTTGTTGCTAAGGCAAAGAGAACATGGTCTGTAAACTCAAATGGAGCTTGTAGGGCTGAAACAAGCACCATGGGAATGGTATCATAAGTTTGATACTTTCATGCAATCTCAAGGCTATCAGAGGAGTCAAGTTGATCACTTCTTGTACACCAAGAAGGCAGTAGATGGTAGCCTAATTATCTTGGTTTTGTACATTGATGACATGTTGTTCAGGGATACTCATGCTTTGGATTCATTGAAGTAGAATCTACATGGCAACTTTGACATGAAGGATCTTGGTGATGCAAATCACATTTTCGGGACGTAGATACTCAGAGTTAGGTCAAAGGGGTTACTCTATCTGTCTCAACAAGAGTATGTATCCAAGATTTTGCAACGTTTCAATATGGAGGGGGGAAAGAAATCGGAGTTCCATTGCCTCCACATGTGAAACTCAATGGAGAGGATAGACCTACATATGATGATGAGAAGGCTAAAATGGCCAAGATTCTGTATGCTTCAACTATTGGTAGTTTGATGTATGCCATGGTTGCTACACATCCTAACATTGCCTTTGCAATGGGAGTGGTTAGCAGCTACATGGCAAACACTGGCAAGAAGCATTGGGAAGCAGTGAAAGGTATTACGAGATACCTTAAGGGCACAAGGGATTTGTGCATCTTCTTTGGTAAGGAGAAGGCATCTATTGTTGGCTTTATGGATGCATACTATGCTGGACATGTGGATTGCAAGAAGTCCACTTCAGGGTATATGTTTATCTTCATAGGAGGATCTATTTCCTAGATATCTAAGCTATAGAAGTGTGTTGCACTATCTATTACAGAGGCATAGTGTGTGGCTGCCCCCACTAAGGCATGCAAAGAGGCTTTATGGTTGTCACGTTCAGTTGCTGAGCTTGGTATCACTGAGGTTCCTATCCTCCACTGTGATAGTCAAAGTGCTATCATGTTAGCACATAACCCTACCTTTCATGCAAAGACAAAACACATACAGGTGAAGTATCATTTCATCAGTGAGATACTTGATAGCAAGAGCATTGAGCTAGTCAAGGTACACACTGATGATAACCTTGCATACCTTCTCACGAAGGGTCTTCGAGCAGAGTGGTTTGCCCATTACAGATAGATGATGGGTATTGGATAGGTAAAGCCTCTTTTATATTTGTACATACTTAGACTTGGTTGATTCTTTAGGGGGGAGGTTGTTAGGATAAAGGGCAGTGCCCAATGCAATGCCCCTGCCCACCTTTAAGGAGCTAACATGTACATGACTTATATACCTATCTAAAACGTTATTGAGGTACTCTTTCAATACCACCAAAAGAATGTGTCTCTATCTCTCATCTCTCTCAACTTGCATCAATAACTTCACTCCATTGATCCATGCATACAACATCTAAGCCTTGGAGTAGGGGTTTGGGACTGTGGATCCTCCATCATAGAGCAGGCTCTATTGTAGACCATTTTGCAACTTGATAGAATACTTCCTCTTGTCACCCAAGAAGGACCCATAGGTTTTTCTAATGTAGGTTTCAACTTCTTTCAGAGTGGGTTACCACATTCATTGCTAGATTTGAAATTTCCATGGCCAATACTCTATGGATGTCATGATGTAGCCCTCAAACATACATGGAATGTAACATCTCTCCTATAGGCTTATAAGTTGGAGTAGTAATTCTATACACTAGCACCCAAAATTAGGTAGTGAAATTTTGGACAATGGAATCATCTTGCTTAAAGCTCCCACAAATGGTCCACTAGCTTCTAAGTGTCCATCCTTTCCTACTAAAACTACTTCGTGAATGCTACCTTCACTGCCTCATACATGGCCCACCCTTGCTCCTCTACTAATCACATTGCCACCTTCTTCTACATGTAGGATTCAGACACCACTTCTTGATGGATCGAATCATTTCTTTTGGGAAATTTATATCATAGGCCACCTCAAACTTTTGAATAAATGCCAAATCCTTGAACTTAGGAAATGGGACCTTAGGCACGATCAAATGGTAGTAAAGCAGGAGTAGAAGGAATGACAACCAAGAACATCAAGGAGAACCATTGAACAACTAACTTTAATTATGTCGTCTGAGGGGCAATTAGTGGTGGAGATAGTGGAAATCCTTGGGACAGAGGAAGTAATTGCAATCGTTTGAGAGGGTGATGATGTAGGAATACCACCCTAGTCCAGGCTCCTCATCACTCTGTGGGAAGTGAATAAGCTAGGAACCTCTTAAATGTGTATCTATCATTGTGCATGCTGCAAATGCCAGCCAACCACGGGAGTAGTGGGAGGTGTCAGCAAACCTTGAGAACACATGCATATCTAGAGTCATGACAATGGAGGGAAAGATCATCATGGTCACCAACTATAATCAGGTATTGACATCCTTAAGAAATACAAAAACCTAACATATTAGAACCAAACACAAAACATTTGCATACTTAAGGAACATCACTTCATTGTGTAACTCAAGGACAGAATAAGCATTGAACATAGTATTTAGAATACACAAAGAAGTTAAAAGCACATAATAGTTTGCTCATCATATTGCATTGCATTACATTGATTACACTATATTTTATTATAGCATAAAGTTACCACTACTTTTCTCACTCAACAGATTTCTACAGACACGATTGAATACATGACTCCTACCTTTTTAGCTACATGACTCTTGCCTCTTTGACATTTGGTTTCCTGAATAGTAATCCTACTAAACTGTGTCCAACAAGACTCAGTTGTCACTTTGATAGTCCTCGTGATCCCAATCCACACAAGCTTGCCAATATTACTAGTCCTTTGAAAATACCTACAAAGGGAAAAGAAAGAAAATAGGTTGATGTTGTATGTGACTTTCTCAATGAAGATGTTAACATACTGAGATGTTAGCCTACAAAGATGTCTCACTTGGTTACTCTGTAGCCTAATTTATTGGCATTAGTAATCAATACAAGCAAGGGATGAGGAATGCAATCAAAATGTAGTAGGAGGAGGGTTTCTAGTTGCAAAATATAAGATTTGTAGCATTTTGGAAAAGAAAACACATCACTTGAATGTTGAGCTTGATAAAAATGCAATACTTGAACGTGTTGCTAGATGGAAACATAACTCTATGACATTGAAATAATGTCGCCCAACAAACTTCAACTCAAAAAGATGCTTTCACTTCAGTCACATTTAACTTCCACCTTGGTGAATGATACCATGTGAGAGTATGTAAAAGAAAAATCAAGAACATGAAGTGAGAAGAGAAACATAATGGAATTGGAAACATAATGAAATTGAAGGAACAAAATTGAATGAAAGGTATAAGATTGCAATTTGTTAGCACATACACATAGTACAGAGTGTGAGTAAGGACACTAGACAAAGGTTGGAGAATGATGACAAAATAATGAGGAGGGATCATAAATAATGTACAAAAGATAATGGAGAGGGATATTGAATAAATAGACTAAGGCCTATAAATCAGGCCAACTAGCAAACTATTGAGAGATAGGCATGTGAATCCTATGTATGCAAGGGTAGATAAGGGTAGCTAGCTATGAATGAACTAGAGGGTGGGAGAAACCCTAACCATAGCCATCTAGCTATTTAAATAGCCTAAGGTCACTCTCAATGTAGGGGAGAGTGTTCTAGTTGTACTTGTAAACAACTCAGTATGCAAGATCTTTTTCTTGTACTTAAGCTCTTCCCTCGTATGCACACTTTCTCTTGCCCTCACTCTAAAATTGCAATATGGTATCAAACCCATCTCTGATCCAACAAGCTTCCTTTAACTCCATTTCCCACTAAGTGCACATGAGCATATCAGTTTCTCATCATACCCTTCATCTCCATAGCTACCTCTGTTGGAGGACCTAGAGAGAACAAAAAAGAGCATATTTTACTTGCTTTCTTCATACCATATTGCAATATGGTATCAAAGTTATTTCTGATCCAACAAGCTTCCTTTAACTCCATTTCCCACTAAGTGCACATGAGCATATCAGTTTCTCATCATACCCTTCATCTCCATAGCTACCTCTGGAGGACCTAGAGAGAACAAAAAAGAGCATATTTTACCTTGATTTCTTCTAGATATTTTCTTCTCAATTGAAGGCACTTTAGGATGCCACAACAAACTCCAACATTGGACAATGAGGAAGGTGGCGTTGCATGATTTCTCAGATCAGTTCAGTTTTGGACATCGTGGAGATTTAACTGATGGCGTGACATGTGTATGACACATCCATTGTAGCCACCAAAGGGCTTTATTATCCCCCCAAGTGGGCTATCTCCAATTAAGAGGGTTTTTTGAAATTCCTTCCCTAATACTCACACAGAGCAAACCCTAACTATGTACCTTGCTGTCAGCCATAGCCCAAGCTTGAAAGCTTGGTTTTTTGAATTTTCCACTCTCACTAAAATCATTAATAGTGATTTTAATAACTGATTTAAGTCTTGTGGATTCCGTTGCAGTTGTGGATGCTTCAACTTAGGTCCCAAACACACCTTGTGGATACCATTAAGCTGTTTTACACTAAATCTCAATCTTGAGGACATTAGTCTCTATCTTAAGCACATGCATTGAGTGCTTAAATGTTATTGTAAGGTTATATGTAGGTTTTAAACACATAGACCATTGTCCTCATCCTTCATCTCATCTTGTAACATATCACATTTAAGCTTGTTACTTATTAATCATCTCTTTTGCTTTCACACTTATTGGGTGTTGTGTAAAGGACTAGACCTTTCTATCATGTCCAGGGCCTATGCCGATGTTAGATCTTAAATCCTAAGTTTGATGGAAAAGACTTTCATCCATGGCATGTATTAGTAAAGTATAAAATAATGGAATGGGGCTACTGGCCCTTCATCAAGGGGACCAAGGTTATTGACCCATCAAAACTAGTTGATGTAGAAGATGATGAAAGGGCCCAAGCCATAATCATGCTTCATCTAGATGACTCCTTGATGCATCACATTGACAACTCTCCATTTCCAAGAAGAATTGGGATGAGCTTGAAAAGCTTTATGGAGCTAAAGGAAAGAACTCTAAAATTTTCCTTAAGATCAAATTTTTAGCTTGGAGTATAAGCAAGGAGAAGAACTAGGTAAGTTTATCTCTCACATGATGGGCATCATGGCACATCTATCCTCAGTTCAAGCTCCAATTGATGAAGATGTCATTGCAATTCTCTTGAAATTTGTAAAGAAGACGTTCCCAACCCTTGTAACTACTCTTATAAATATCCCTAATCCAACCTTGGAAAGCACCATCCAATCTTGTTTAGATGAGGAGAATAGAAATAAAAAAGAAGGTAGCACCAGTCAAGCATCTATTTCAATAGTCCCTGAGCAACTCTTGGCTCATATTGTCTCCACCAAATGCTCATTTCATAATAAGAAGGGACATCTTGTCAACAACTATTGGAAAAAATATCATAACAAAATGAAGTGCTACAAATGTAAGAACACATGGAATATTACTAGTAAATGTCCTACCATCCTTGAAGTACCAAAAGAATTGGAGGCCAACTTTATCTCCAAAACACGTGATGATCAACTTTTCTAAATCTATAAATCCTCTACTTATAAGCACTCTTATAGCCTGATTTATAAAGGCATCCTATTTGTTTGAGGGGGGATACATTAACATGTCTTGGGGTCCAATGCCACTCTGGCGCTAAGGGGGTTGTTGAGAGATAGGCATGTGAACCCTAAATGCAAGGGTGGATAAGGGTAGCTAGGTGTGAATGAATTGGAGGCAGAGGAAAACCCTAATCCTAGATATCCAGAGACTATTTAAATAGTCTAGAGGTCACTCTCAATGTAGGGGAGAGTATACCAGTTGTACTTGTGAACAACTCATTAAGCAAGATCATTTTCTTGTACTTGCAATATCCTTGTGAATTTTGAGTTAAGTTATGAGAATCTTATACCTTCATCTATTCTACAAGGCATGTATCACTTCTGATACTGTCAAAGGTCCTAAAGGATATCATGAGTTAATTAAGGATAACTTTTTGTCTCTCAAAATGTGACAATGCCTTTATAAGAAACTAATTGCATTTATAAGTTGTGAGTTCAATTATATAGAACTTTGAATTTCTCATTCTAAGGTCCCAAATCTTAAATCAACTAAATCAGTAAAAAGGCACATGAAAATTGACAACACTTGTAGTTTTCAGGCTTTGAAGATTTTACAATGCTTTATTGTGGCAACTCATCACATTTATAAGCTTTTTTTCCCTTCTTCCAATCAATTCACCATGAATCCTAAATTGGATCTTATATACATGCTTACAAATAGAATTTAAGGGCTTCTCTTACATATGTGAATGTCCATTTCTTATTTACAAACAAATACTTTTGGATCCTCATCATCCAAATGGATAGTCATAGTAAAGTGATCATTGCTTTCCTCAAAGTCCAAAGATACCACACATCCTTAGTCTTTTTCCATCTTATGTATTTAGAAGCTAGATATAGTGTTTGTCTTCTTCTACATAGAGGTAGATGGTCACCTAGAAGAATCCATGGAAGGAGCCTTGGGTATTGATAAGAACTAAGGTTGGAATATAGTAGAGGTAAGCAAAAAATGAGGTTGGAGGAGCTAAGGTACCAAAAAATGTAGACTATAAGAAAAATGTATCAAAAAATGATGCAAATAACAAAATATTAAAGTATATCCTATATCAAGATAAAAAAATTTCAACTTTGTACTTTTGAGGTGGCTTAAAAAGGATTGAGTCTCTTTTACTATCCAAGAATGAATATGAAGGCAAGAAATTCCCACATGGTGTGCAAGAAGGAAAAAAGAAGAGAAGAAAATGAATAAGATGAATAGAAGAAAGGGAGAGCTCTCTCTCTCTCTCTCTCTCTCTCTCTCTCTAGTAGAAGCTATGGTGGAAGTAAGAAGGTGAAGAGAAAGCCTTAACACTCAAAATGTACACACTCACAAACACAAGCTATGGTGGAATCAAGAAGGTGAAGAGAAAGCCTTAACACTCAAAATGCACACAGAAGAATTAGTTTCTCATTCATTTTACATATTATAAACAAAGGTCCCAAGAAAATAGCCTCAGACCATCTTTTCTTAAGCTCAATCATTCACTTTTTCACGCATATGGCTTATTTAACATGTAAACTTAAGCACAAATACTTTTAACTATTATTGATCTTTACATGCACGAAGAATAGAAAATAAACAAAAATATGGCTTCAAGATATATTACAATTTGCATGGGAGAAAGCCAAACTCCCACTTTTAAATAAAAGGTAAGACATTTGTTTTAAAATGAACACTAGCTATTGGATTCAATTTCACAATCCTTGAGGACTTTTACTACTTGCATAATACCATTATTATTTCTTTAAAAATATTCATCCTCCACATCTAACACTCCATTTATGTGCAACTAGAGTTACTTTCTTTTCCCAGTCCATTGGGTCTTTTTTGACTCCTTTGATTGACATTGGACTACTTTGATCAACCTTTAACTTTTACCTTTTTTCGATAAATTTTTGGAAACTATTTACCCTTTCTACAACCTTCTCTATTTGGGGTTTACATTGACCCCTTCTCTAGACAAGTGCTAGTCCCTTGGCATGTCAATCTAATATAGCTAATGGTAGTAGCATTAAGGACTTCAAAAACCTCATGCTCTCCTCCCTAAGTGTAGTTTCTAAAGTATAAGTGCTAGTGTGCATAATTAAGCAACGTGATTGGGAGATAGGTCTATTTTTAGGTAAATTCTCCTATGTATATCCCATAATTGAGGACTCAATCAATGTGATGATAGTTGTAAAAGAAATTTAGGGTGATAGATCTTTTTAGGAAGCCTGGCTTGTCATGCCCTTGATGTGCCTTGATTTTTTATGTGGGGGAAGATGGGCTAGGAGGATAGAGATGGATTTGACTGGTAGAAGCCATCAAACATCTCCAACTTGAGGATCACTATATGTATTAAGTACATGCATCTATCCATAGGGTGAAGCTTTTGCTCTCTTTTATTTGTTTACATTTTTCTCCTTTTTTTTCTTTTTTTGTGCTTTTACTTCTCAAGAAGTGTCTCTAAGGTCTAAGCAAGGCAAGCTACGATCATCACGTAATCTTTAGTAGCTAACTATATCTTATTGAAGATTGTGGAAAGGAAGGCAGAGAGTAATGAAAACTCACCCTTGGCCATATCTTCCAACAACTCCAAATAGAATGTTAGTAAAAATAATACATAAAGAATGCGCCTAGTCATGGTAGTAGCTCAGTCAATCCTAGTGTCTACATTAATGAATAGTTGTGGCTATCATTCCTCATACATACTTGGATTTTATTGTGGTAAAAGTATAAGTGGGTGAAGGTAGTAGTAGATCATCAAGAAAGCTAGATCTAGATAATATGTGAATGTCCTAATGATGGCAAAAAAAGATGGTACCAGGTCCCTTAGCTAAAACAAGTAACTTGAGTCAAGGCCCTTGGCATTTATACGTGGAATCTTTGGGAAGTTAAACCTTTTGTGCCTACTATTAGAATCAAATGGAGAACCATGCAACCTTGGATAAGGATGGCATATCAGGTTTGTTGCAATTTGGCATTGATCCTACAAAAAGGTAAATCCTACATGGTCATTGGTGTCTGGTATATTGCATCTCCATGTTGATTGAACTCCATAGGCCTCCTTCGACTTAACTGCATATTGGGCTCTCCAAAATCTTGACTCTCCTTTTGCATCTTTGGCAAAGAGATTTTGGATTTGTGGATTTCTTTGATGGGGCCATTCTATATTCCTTTCTAACATGCTGGGAGTTGTCATCACATCATTGATGAACTTTGGCACTCACTTAGTGCTCATTTTCTTCTTGTTAGGAGGTTCTAGCTAACAGGTTTCTTCCTTGCCATTTGTGTTTTAAGAAGTTCTTTGAGCACTTTCTTACTCCTCTTCTAGAGGTTGTGATCAATCTTGATGCACTTTCCTTGCCTTATCCTTAAGGATAAGCAAGATGTCCTTTACTAAAAGCTATAATAATCTTGAAATTGGGAATGCTAATATGTATACATTGTGTGTCAAAGTTGATGCCAGAGTCAGTTGCTTGCTTGAAAGTTGTTCAGAGCATGATTTCTTTCCAAACACCCTCCCTATTTGGAAGCTCATAGGACATGAGTGATATGCTTTCACTAAGGCTTACACCTCCTTACAAGAGAGTGGATTTTCCCCCATGTGGGTCAATAGTTGCATTTGTTTTGACATGAGTTTGGGACATGTAGTTTTAGTTCATGAATTGTAGGTCAAAATGTTAAAATCAAAGCCTTCATCTATGAGAATGTTTGTGACATGCTCTCTCATTGCGATCAATTTTACCCTAAGATATGCATGTGGTCTTAGCTCTTTGTCCTCTAGGATCAATTTCAATGGTTTTCAGTAGTCTAAGTGCAACATTAGACAACATCATGAGTAGTTCCAGTAAGGCTTCATCATACAATTTGTCATCCAACTCCTCTTCTTTTGATGTAACTTCTTAAGAGTTTTCTCTTTCTAAAAATCCTTCTAAAATTGCTCAAAATATTGAGCAACTAAGAATACACAATTATACAAAGCTCAAATTTCATGCATCTTAGTCCAATTCCAAAATTGCACTTTCAAGGGCTCTTCCAATGGTGTAATCTTACTAGGGGTTGTCCTTGATTCTTCCCCATAGGAATTCCAATGCTCTTATAAACTCAAACTTATTCCTTGGAGTCTCATATGGCACTCCAAGCATCTTTTCATTTGTTGATGTGCTTAACCTCATGTATAATAGTGTATAGATTAGGTCTTCAAGCTTAGCTCAATTGCAGTTGCTAGCTCATCTTTGGCACTAAGTCTCTTTTTAGCCATCTAGATAATATGTGAATGCCCTAATGATGGCAAAAAAGATGGTACTAGGTCCCTTAGCTAAATCAAGTAACTTGAGTCAAGGTCCTTGGCATTTATATGTGGAATCTTTGGGAAGTTAAACCTCTTGTGCCTATTAGAATCAAATGAAGAAGCATGCAACCTCATGTACCCCCATGCTTGTATTATAAATGAGCTATGCTCACCCTAACACCTATCTTAATTATTCCTCCTTTGATACTATCACTAGGGCAACTACTGGTAGTACAAAATTCCCTTTAGCTTAGAAGATACCAAGTCCAAATGCTCCAGGTGTCTTGCTAGGTATGGTTCTTGAAATATAAGCACTTGGATTGAGTTCTAGGAAAATTATATCTATTGAAATATGTTTCATGGTTCCTTCTATCTAAGATTTTAAGACTCTCAAATTAGCAGTATCTATTCCCAATAGGGCAATGAGACATCTATGGAGGCCCATGCTGCAATCTTTCCTAAATCCACATCCTTAAAACTACTCAGCTTTGTTGTATGAGCTTATTGACTTTATCCTTAAGAGGACATCATAGGCAACCCTTCTTCATTGTTGTCATTGGACTCTAATTTCCCAAAAGGGACCTAATGGGGTTGATTGTACATTGGTCCTTGTTCTTACTTGAGCACTCAACTTAGCTTCTTTTTCTCAAAATTTTTCTTGAGCCCCCTTGACCCAATCTTTAACCTTTTCAATTACTTTGAGTGGATATTTTGTATTAGGATACTCTCCCACTTTCACTCTTTTCTCTATTTTGGTGAGTGGTAGTAGTTTTGATTTCAAACATTGTCATGTGTTATCATAATGTCTCCTTCACTCTTGAGAATCACCTTAGCAATCTCTCTCCTTGACCTTTTCTTGTGATTCTTTTCCCTATCAATGATCCATCAAGCACTGAGGGTCTAGTTACTCCTACCTTTTTTATTTGAGCCCTATTCATTATGTTGAATGGAATAGACCCATAGTCTTCACCCAAGGATTCAATTCCAAATAGTCTTAATGGTATAGATGGCATGAATTTCTAACTATTTCATGCTTGATGCATTGGGACATTGGTAAACAACTATGGTATGATGTGTTTAGGGCATCTTTGATGTGGTTTATTGTCTTTATTAGAATCTTACTTTTTAGGGCATCGAGGCAATATGTGTCTAGGGTTTACCACAATGCCAATAGGAGATTTCGTTCCTATCTTGCATCATTCCTTGTCCTCTATGGCACCCAAGGATCATCATTTAAATTGTTTTATAGTCCATCATGACTAGATCACACTCTTTGTTATAAGATTGCCCTCTATATAGTCTGCCATGACTAGATTACCCTCTTTATCATAAGAGACATATCATTCCTATAAAGCTTTTCATCTAGTGGGTCCTTCACATAGTGGATAGGAACATTGATAGGAGTGTGTGTAATAATTAGGCATGATGATCTTAGAATCCTAGTTGGATGGATATCTCCCTAAAGCATAGTAGGTGTCTACTCATTTTGACTAGACAAAGCTAATGGTGCTCCTTTGGCATATGGTAGCCCTC
Organism: Lygodium microphyllum; assembly: GCF_053477565.2. Lineage (NCBI taxonomy): Eukaryota > Viridiplantae > Streptophyta > Polypodiopsida > Schizaeales > Lygodiaceae > Lygodium > Lygodium microphyllum. The sequence continues at coordinate 34,940,378 of NC_141143.1, read as the reverse complement.
TAGTGGCTTGGTAAGGGTTATTTATATAGATCTTGGATTATGAGATCCATCTAGGAGTATCCCACACAATGTATTATGGCCACAATTTGAGTGGACTCTATTTCTTTCCTTGAAGCATTCCAATCATAACTAATTTTTGTTGCAATAGATGCAAAAAATGTTGATTCTATTGTGTCTTTCCTTGAGCCTCTCAATTATCTTCATCAATTCTCATCTTTCTATCTCTCATGACAAGCTTGACTCCAATTCCTTCCCTTTGTCTTCTCTCAGTGTCTCTCTTAGGGTTGATTCTCTCAAGGTGTCTTTCTTTCCTAGTTTTCATTGGAGCTAGCTGGACATGGCTATCCAAATAGCCATTTAATGTTAGAAAATGAAACAAGCTTCATGATTCTTTGGGCCCAGGTCTGTATTCCACCGAGTATTCCACCGAAGCCACAGTTTCTTGTGATAATCGATTCGTTTTAGTTGTTTGTCCCTGAAAACTTGTGACTTGCGAGCAAAAGGACTTTTGGTCTTAAGTTTTAGAAATTCTTCCCAATAGTCAATGCGTGAATACTGAAAAGCATATCTTGGGTCAGTACGGGAACCAGATTGTTTAGATAAAATAAATTAGGATAACGAGCCGCTTCGATACATGGACAATCCCCGGATCACAAACCAATGGATGTAAGAGAATGGCGCATCAAAAAGTTAGCTTGAATACCTAATCTATGTCACCCCATCGATTCTACCACCTTATGGGATGACCAGATTGCAAGCGAGAGGTTAAATTACGAATCACTTGGTAATCAATATTGGTGTAACAAAAAAGATGGACCCACAACCCGCAATCTATATTCCCATAAAATCGCACAACAAAGACGACTTTTTTGTTTGTAAGGTTTGTTATTGACATAGTTTCCCACGTATGCTATCCATGAGGGCATCCATAGCTTCCTAGATGAGATGACCACAACCCTAAAATCAGACACTTTAGGCAATGAAGTGAGATGACCAGCACTTCATCTGGCACTTTAGGCAATGAAGTGCGATGTGGAAAGGGGGATAAGAAGCAATCTTATCTACTCTAGAGTTTACGCTTGATGGATTATTCAATCCATATTCATATAATGCAACCAAGTAAGTGGGGATAGTGCCCGCAATTACAAAGAGTAATGGGTGATAGGGACTGAAGGAATGATGGCTGGCTAAGTAAGTGGTAACTTTTCTTTTTAGGGACCCAATGTTTGGAATTTTCCAATCGCATAAAGGGTCGAACGCCGTTCAAATCGTTGCACTTTGCCTTTCCCTCTTCCCTTCAAATGAGTGGCTGAAGCCCCCCTTCTTTTAGTCAATACGCTAAAGCTCCTCAAAGCTTTGCTTTGCAAAGCAGAGCAAAAAAAAGTAAAGCAAAGCAAGAAAGAAAGTCTATAATAAATAAATAAAAATAGCATAACGAATGAGGGGCATGACAAAAGGATTGGCCCTTCAAAACATTTCAATATTACATTTTATAAGAACCTTATTGTAAGTAAGTAAGTTTTTGTGTTCCAACATTATGTTTTTGCCAATACCTTGTGTCTTAACATTATATTTCTAATTATTGCATGTTGAAAAGTTTACTCTTTGCATTCTCGCGTAGGATATAGCAATTTGTAAACACCTTTCCGTTTAGTTATTGCATTTTTGTCACGTCACGGGTTTGCAATTTCTAAGTATGATTTACTTTAAAGCTTACCATTTAAAAAGCGCAAAATACCATTAAAAGTGAAAGGCAAAGCTTACCTACCTTTATAGCTGATTTTGATGGCTAAGCTTACCTTATTGTATTGAAGACGTTGCTTATCTTTGAAAAATTTTGATTAATGATAGCCCAAGTAAAAATACATTTTTGATTTGAATAGACGTTGCCGACAGCTCGTGCCTATAGGTGTTGGGTCTAGTCCCATGTTGCCATTGTGGAGCCCCAAGAGAGACACCAAGGAAAACGGGATTCTACTGCAAGAAAATCTATCTTGTAACATCAACAAGCTTTTATTTCATTCTTTTGATGGCCAAAACAAAGAAAACAGCAAATCTTCATGCAACATCATAGTAGATATCTCCCACGGATTTGATAGAATCAACCATAATCTTCTACATCTTCATAGAATCCATCAATAGAACAAAGAATATAAAAGAATACACCTTTTTTGAATGGAAATCAATCACATAGTATTCATTTTCAATGTCTTCACAGTTTCTCTCTCAATCTCTCATAGTAGATACATTTTTTTCATAGTATTGGCTATATATATATATATATATATATATATATATATATATATATATATATATATATAGATCTCTCTCTCTCTCTCTCTCTCTCTCTCTCTCTCTCTCTCTCTCTCTCTCTCTCTCTCTCTCTCTCTCTCTCTCTCTCTCTCTCTCTCTCTCTCTCTCTCTCTCTCTCTCTCTCTCTCTCTCTCTCTCTCTCTCTCAATAATACATCATCTCCTCACTACAATACTCAATAATGACTCTCAAAATCCTTCTTAGGTCGTGGATACACCTCCCAAGAGGTATGCCTGATGCAAAGAGGCACCAGAGCCACTACAGTAACCCTTCATATCTCGCTACTGTCTCTATCACTTCACTCTGCTCTTCAGTCTTCAGCAGTTGCTTCTTCAAATTTTTTTAGCTCTTTTGAACTTAGATTCATCCTTTCCAAAAGTTAGAAAACTTTTCCAAAGTCACACATACATTCTACAGAACACTTACAGAAGATCTACAGAACAGAACAGAATAGGAACAGAGCAGAGACAAAACAGAGACAGAGGCTCTACAGAAGGTTTACGGAGGGTTACAAAAGGTCATCAGAGAAAAGCAAATCCTCATAACTCATAATAAAACCATTACAAACTATCAAATACTATTCAATAAGCTTTTAAAAGATTTCAACCTTCATCAATCATCAATCCATGCTTCATACAAAAGAAAATCAGAACAAAACAAAAGCTATACAGAAGGTATCAGAACCAATCAGAACCTCAACAGAACCTATCAAAATATCACAGAGCTTCATATTTCTACTAAGAATCATCATGAACTTCCAAAACATAATCAATATCATCCAAAACACTCTCAAACACTTCCATTAGCAACCATACATCACTCAAATCCATTAATAATCAACCATTCAAACCTCAAAAACAACAAAAATCAGTCAAATTTTCAGTCTTTTTTCACTCTCAATATCTCCCCACACTCGTCCTCGCGACCTAAGGAAAAGAAGAATGTAAGTTCAATAAAGAGTTCAATTTAATCTTCTTTAGCATCTTCAACAATCACTCCACCACAACCCCAACTTATCACCTGTATCTCTAAAAATACTACAACAAAAGGAAAACACCCTTTTGGATATTATCTCTATTTTTTTTAAAATTGTTAGCAACACAAAGTCATAAAGGATATAAGAGTTTTCTTTGAATCAGCATCATCTTCTGCTAGCTTGTAGTCCAACATCTTCTTCATCAATCCAGCTTCAACTTCAACTCCATTCAATAAAGATAAACAATATAACACATATACAACTCACATGGACACAACACCAAGTAATTTGAATGGCACATGCCCCCAAAAAATGGAGAGCATAGAAAAATATTTCCATTAAAGAAAAAGAACTGATACATCAAAAAAGAACTCCACTGCTAAGCAAGATGCAGACACTTCTTCTTAAACTGCATGCTAGACTTGAGACGCTCCAAAGTTTTACTCTCATCTACAAAATGCAAAGGCACATTCTGGAGGAACTGTATACAACACATCCTTTCTAGAAAAATAAGAAACCTGGTAGGGAAAGCTTGTGCGAAGTAATACAAAATATCCATCTGAGCAGTAGTCACATCCATATTCGGATTGATGATCAAACGGGGGATACACTTGCGAGTGTTCAGATTAGACTGCTTATGCATAAAAGCAAGGTACCAGCAAAAATGAGCTGCAAGATGTACATAGGTATCCTTAGAATGAGCATGCACCCCGAGCAAAATGAAGGTAAGAGTTTGAACATGTTGCAGAGGTATCCCATGACCCTGGAATGAAAGGCCAATCAAACACTTGTCCTATCACAGAATCATACAGTGTCCATTGTCGTCGACGAAGTATGTCACTATCATACCTTGGTGTATCCAGCACTGATTGAGGAGGAAGTTTAATGTAATCGAAAGGAGAGGGGAATGGAATAAGAGGAGAGCATTGTAAAGGAGGATAGGATAGATCATAAAAATAAAGGAAATGAAGAGATAAGGAAGGTGGAAGAGATGGAAAATTTAGTAAAAACTTATGAAGGGAATCTGCTGAGAAAACAAAAGGAACAAGAGAAACTACAGGAGGAGGTTCATAAAAGGTAGCTGATGATGTCATGAAAGGGCAAAAAGTAAAAACAGGAATGTGAGGGGAATAAGAAGGAGTAAAAGACAACATAGGAATAGTGTCAAGGTTGGAAGTGAGGAGGGAAATATACAACGGAAAACGATAGGACATAAGAGAATAAGACAAAAGATCAGTGGGATCTAATGGATAAAAAGAACAACGATAAGTAAGATCTTGGAAAAAAGAATCAGTGAATAATGGATGATTAGCAATATGATGCAACAGTTGAGTTTGCAAAGGCTAGATATAAGATTTGTGGAATACACCCCTGAGACGATGAGACTCCAAAGCAACATCCTCCAAAGGTAGATGCCAAGCATGTCCTCTACACCAAGATGTCTGCTCATGGTAATGCTTCAAACTATCTGCTAGCAGGAGCTCAACTGAGTGCACATACATCACTGCTTGTAAGATGACATCTCCCACATACAAATTCAAATCCTCTTCATCAAGAATCTGCAAATGCCCCATAAGATACATGAAGGACAGCAACTATACTTCATGAGAAATAAGCTCATCAACAAATCTGTCAAACACAGACTTCAACAAATCTACAAACCACAAATTTTACCACCCATCCTCTTGAGGTTCTAAATCCACATTGCTCAAAGAGATATACAAGGCAAAACGTTGTTGATTATACTTGATCCAGAAAGATAGTGGTGGTGACACTAGCTCAGCATAACTAGTAAAATCATCTTGCACACAGTTCATTCTTTGTTGAAGGCATTTTACCTTAGTAGAAAAACCATTACACAACTTCGCCTTCTGCTGTAACTGGTCAAGCTCCTCATTGGAAGATACTACAGAAGAAACCATAGAAGGTGGAGGAACAGAAAGAGTAACAATCTTTTGATTAAGCTCTGCAATCATCTTCTTCTGTGACTCAATAGTTTCCTGATAAGACTGTAGCTGACCCTCACAAGTACCCAACCTACTGGCTAAGTCGATCATCTCCTCAAGGGCAGAATTCTTCTCTTTAGTCAAAGATGCATTCTCTGCTTCTAGGGTAACTACTTGAGCTTCTAACGTCTGAATGGTGGCCTTTTGGGAATCCATCAGGGTAGTAGCTTCAGTCATTTGTTTATGAATATCCGTTGGGGCGACTTTCTCAGATGCTAGATCCTCCAAAGCCTTACTCAATTGACTAGTCAGGGAATACACTTTGTCCTGCAAGGAAGTATACACCCCTGTGTAAATGGACTGAAGACAAGTCATCAGTGAAGTCTCCAATGTAGCCTGGACACCAGAAACTAGCTAAGGAAGTAAAGGTCCAACTAACATTGTTTGTAAGGAAGCAGGGATCTGTTTATCCAATTGCCCATCCCTTTGTGCTGCAAATAGATTAGGACATGACAAGAATGAAGGAAGGGAACTGGTAGAAACAGGAGGAATGGAGTCATGTGCAAGAGAATTAGAAATTGAAATAGAAACAGGACTAAAGGGCCCTTTAGTACGTAATCTTTTATTGCGAGAGAATCTGGCAGGGGGCTCATCCTCCAAATCAAAATTGGGCTGTAATGGAGGAGGAGTTGGAACAGAAGGCGGAGGCTACTTCAGAAGAGGAGAAAGATTAGGAACTGGCACACCACCAGGAGGAGGTGCAAGGGAGATAATCTTCTGAAGAAAAACACCGTAGTAGACATTACTGCCTTGACCTTTCCAAACTCTTTGAAAATGATGATCCATCTTTGCGAGCATGAATGCTACCCAATTGAACTTGGCTCCCTCCAGGATCCTAACAAAAGCAATGAACAGCTCCTTGGAGAGACATTTGGAAGCAAGCTTCCCTAACATGAACTTGTCTTGTAGAAATTGGCAAAGTTGTTTCCATACCGGGGAGGAGATGTGAGCTACAGAAACCCCAAAACTGGTAATAACTTTGTTGGAGACCAAAGAAGTAGAGGTTTCTTTCTGTAGGAGAGAAAGGATCTCCTCAGCTGTCAATAATTGATTTCCACTAGGAACGAAAGACGCTAAAAGGGGCAAACACAACGCATCACTAATATTGGTTGTGGATAAGCAAAAGAGTCGGTTATAAACCAAGCCAGACTAGTTCTTGTAGGATGCCAGGAAGGAGTAGCAAATCGTGTTGTCCACTGGTGGAAACTTCAAAGCCACAAAAGGACGAAGACCAGCACGGCGAATGCAATCTACCTCCAAGAGAAGAGCATAGTCATGCACCGGTAATGGCACATGTTGGATGACAATAGGAGGAATAGAGGTAGATGCCATTTAGACTACAACAAAAAACCCACACACACAACTAAGGAAAAAGATGAAAAATTTCCTGCAAAACCCAGACAAATCATCATTGAGAAGAATATCAAAACAAAGGACAAACGATTAGACTGGATTGGATCAGACTTCCCCAAACAATCCACATCCTATGGAAAAATTTTGACATGACCTATGTACTCGTGCGACCGAAAGCTTCATGCTATGCAACAAGCACACACCCTGATCTCGCGTAATCAAGCAATCAATAATAAAAACGCAAACACGCCGTACCCCATGCAATAATTAGACTCAAATAGAATCCAAGACTTAGACCAACAGAATAAAGAGAGATGTACAAGACAGACATCTTGGACTTAACAAATCCCAATCCCCGTAAGCGCATTGCATAAACCTATGGTGTAGTGAACGTGGATGGGTGAACACTATCGAATTCATTTTAACCATGTATAAATTAGATTACAGTTTGTTATTAATTAACCATTAATGCATAATGAGTCGATTCCTCAATCCCAACCCCTACTTAGACTAACTCTAAAAATGCAATTCATTGTTACAACTTACGTGATCTGTGGCGCAAAGCGCATGCATGCGTGACAATGGGGGTTCATTTTAATTACAAATAAATTGTGTCTGTAGCATGTGTATGCGTGCAGTGTGGATTTATTTTTAGAAAATTATGTAGGTTATTGTGACATGTGCTCGTGCAACAGCAGGGTTCCTTTTACAATTAACAGTCAGGTTCCTTTTAAATTAAAAATTAATGAAGCGCATTCTGTTTATTTGGTGGGTGCAACGGTTGATTGATTTTATTACAATCACATGTGTGTTACGGTGCAACGTGAGAGAGGAAAAAAGAGAAAAAACTTGGCAATGGGTGGAGCTATTTGCAAAGTCCAATACTATGTCCTTAAAAAAAAGGAAAGGTGCAATCCACAAATATTCCATGCAACAGACAAAAGGTCGACTAAGATAGTTGTCCTGTCGTACCAAAAAAATGAAAAAATAACTAACACATTGACAAAAAATAATGAAACAAATGATACATATGACCAAAACAAAATAAAATGATGGATATGTTGGGATTTTATTTTAATTGGGTTTTATGGTTATGGTTTTGGTGTTTGTTTGTTTGTGAGTTTTTTTAAAAGGATAAAAATACAGAAAATAAAATGAAGGGCAATATGGTGGTTCTTGTTGATGTGTATCGAAACAAACCAAATGAAAAAACATGTCGCAGTTGAAATATCAATGTGCGAAAAGTTTGTGGTTTTGTTTTTTGTTTTTATAGTGTGTTTTTGTTTTTTTTTTAAACATAATATAAAAATAAGATTTCAACAAATCAAACATGATCATCCAGTGTCAATAAGGTAATCAGATTTAATTCACATTTTTCAACTCATTTTTGAGATTTAAAATGAATTTTACATGAATTTGGGCATCAAAATTAGGGGGTTTGTCTTCAAATAATACTTTGGCTACTTAGGGAAGCATTTTCAATTATTCAAATATTCTCAATATGTACAAGGGAGTTTATGAAATTTTTAAAATTATGTCGATATTTTTATCAATTTTTAATGAATTTTGGCTAGTTTTTAAATATTTTTTAAAAGAATTTTTAATTTTTGAATTTTTTACAATTGTTTTTCGAGATTTCCAGTTTGAAAAATATTTTAATTATTTGCAAAAATATTAGAGATTTTTGAGGATTTTTTTAATAATTTTTTTGGATTTTAATTGAATTTTAATGAATATTTGAATTTTGTATGTGTTTTTAGAGATTTCGGGATTTGAAGTATCTGTGACTGCATATGAACGGCTGCTAATGACTATGACTGCGTACGAATGGCTACAAGACCCTACCGCACGGACAAGGCGGGCGTGAGTCCTCGCGCGTGAACGCATGCTAACATCCACCGACACCAAAAGATCGATCGCAGCGCATAAAGGGGGGGGGAACAAGGGTGGAGGGGCAAAGGGCGAGGGAGGGGACAGAGCGACTCTTGCTCGGAGTGAAGGAGTGCTCACGGAAGTAGGAGAGAAGATCCAATGCCCCAAAGGGAACAAAGTCGTAACGACCCACAACGCGACGTCCCACGTCGCATCACCCCACGTCGCGTCGCCCCACGTTGCAACGCCCCAGTGCATCGGCCCCCGACGTGACGCACCAACCCCGACACCCCACCGTCTGAAGACATGACACGGCTTCCCCATGGCATGACCACTTCCACCACAGGTGAGACGCGGCTTTCCCACGCCGACCCCATTGTGGCTTCCCCACGCTGACATCACCACCAACCACATGGAGGAGGAAAGGGAGAATGTCACCCTCCCAACAATGGAGGAGAGGACGAAGAGTAGAGGGCAAGAATGGAGAGTGGCCCAAGAGGAGAAGGTGGCTAGACTGGAAAGGCAATTAGATGGCATGTCAGGCATGCTAGAGTCAATATGGAGGAACATGCAAATGAAGGAAGAGGAGGAGGAAAGTAAGAAAAAACTAGAAGTGGAGTAGGGCTATAGAGAATGGGTGATACAACAGCAAGAGGAGGAGAAAAGACACAAAATGCTAGAGAAGATGGATAGAATGGGTAGAGAGGAGATGTTGAGTGTTGAAATGACTTGTTTTTTGGCTGATTTTTGTTGTTTTTGAGAGCTGAATGGTTGATGTTATGAGATGATTGATTGGTTTGGAAGTGGTTTGAGAGTGTTTTGGATGATAATGATGGTGTTTTGGAAGTTCATGATGTTTGTTGGTGGTTCTGTGATGTTCTGACAGATTCTGATTGGTTCTGTATACCTTCTGTTTTGCTCTATTTTGCTCTGTTTTGTTCTGATTGTCTTCTGTAAAGAGGGAAGGAGTATTGATTGATGAAGAATGAGATATTGTGAAAGCTTATTGAATGGTTTTTGAGAGTTTGGAATGGTTTGAGAATGAATTATGTGGTTTTGATGACCTTCTGTGACCTTCTGTAGATCATCTGTAGACCTTCTGCTTCTGTTCTGTTTCTGTTCTGTACTATAGCTGTTTTGGTACTGTTCTGTAGACTGTTCTGTATGCTTCTGTAAGTGTTCTGTGGAATGTATGTGTGACTTTGGGAAAGTTTTCTAGCCTTGGAAAGAGGTGAATACAAGTGTAAAAGAGCTGAAAGAAGTGGAAGAAGTAGCTGCTGAAGACTTAAGTGAAGACTGGAGTGAAGTGACAGTAGTGAGCTATGAAAGGACACTGTAGTGGCTCTGGTGACTCTTCATATCAGACATACCTCTTGGGAGGGGTATCCACGACCTAAGAGTGATTATTGAGAGTAATTTTGAGAGATTGTAGTGAGGATATGATGTATTATTGATGGATTGAGAGAGAGAGAGTCAGAGATAGCCAATTCTACTAAAACAGAGTGATTGTATATGAAAGATTGAGAGAGAAGACTATGAAGATATTGAAGATGAATACTATGTGATGTATTTCCATTTCAAGATGGTGTACTTCTTTGCTTTCTTTGTTCTATTGATGGATTTTATGAAGATGTTGAAGAATATGGTTGATTCTATTAAATCCGTGGGAGATCTACATGATGTTGTATGAAGATTTGTTGTGCCAGGTGTTCTTTTCTTCATTGTGATCGTATGAAACATGATAAACAAGCTTGTTGATGTTACAAGATAGATTTTCTTGCAAGAGAATTCCCTTTTCCTTGGTGTTCCTCTCGGGGCTCCAGGAGACATCTAGGAGGGCGCAAGATACAAGGAAAGAGAAGGAGAAGGTAGTAGAAGCAGGAAGCAAGAAGAAAGACAAGAAGAAGGAGAAGAAGCACTGCCGTAGAGAGGAGGAAGATAGTGGCAGTTCGGAAGATGACTATGGAAAATTCAAGATGCCCCAACCAGCCAAGTACAAAGGAGAGAGAGACGGGCTGGTCCTGAAGAAATGGATTGCAAAGGTGGACAGGTACTTGAAGTATTCATGAATAACTGAAGACAAGAAGGAGGAGGTGGCAGCCATTTACTTGGAGGAGGACGCTGCCAGTTGGTACCTACTGGAGCAAGAGCAGGGCCACACCATCTTTTCCTGGGAAGAACTCCAGGCAGAACTGAAGGACTACTTCATTCCAAAGATGGAAAAATTCAAAGTGAGAGATGAATGGAGGAACCTCAACCAAACATAAGGGAAGATGAAAGAATACATCAACAAATATAGGAAGATTATGCTGTAGCTACCAAACATGGATACAAACACTAAATTGCATGGATTTTTGTTGGGATGCAAGAATGGGCTAGAAGAGATGTGGAGAGACAGGAGCCAACAAGCTTAGCAGAAGCCATGAGAATGGCCGAAAGACTAGCGGACCTGGAAGGTAGAAGAACAACATAGGGGAAACAAAGGAGGTTCAACAACAACAACTCATGGAACCAAAGGCCCAATGCCCCTAAAGGAGCATTCACAGATACAAGGAGCCAAAACACCACCACCACGGCCATGTCACAAACCGCATTAGTACCAAGAGGAGCAGCAGGAAAATGGGAAACAATCACTACAGGCCAACCCCTAGCACATCGTATGGACCCGCAGGATCAAATACATCATGGTGGAGACCTCCAGGCCCATCCGTCGGGATTAGATGCTTCAGATGCGGGGACCCACACTACCAAAATAGATGCCCGATAGAAGATACAATGCCATCAAGCCGGTCAAGGGTGAATGCGACTAGCGCATATGGAGGAGAAGAGCCACAACCACCACATATCCAAGAAATCCCAAGTGGAAGTGAGGAAAGCATGGATCACCCAAGGGTAGGGACAGTTATGCATGGCAGCTAGAGTAGCGGTAGTCCACCATTTATACATCAAAGGCCGAGTGTGCGAAGGAAACCAACCCATCATGGTGGACACAAGGGGAGCATACAACTTCATGACGCCAAAGTGCACAGCAAAACATGGATTGAAATTATCTAAGGCCCCAGAAGGATTAATAGTAACATTCACACAAGGAGAAGCCAAGGAAGTGAAACAAGTCTTTGCAGTCCAAGTAGAAGCTGACAAGTGGAAAGAAAAACTCAACTTCTTAGTAATCCCCATGGATGATTTTGAAGTGATATTGGGCGTGGAATTCTATGATAAGTATGTCATTGCAATGTTCAGTAAAGGAATAAATGAAATGATGCTAGATATGCAAGGAGAAGGCGTTAGAGTACCCTGTGAAAGAATGCAACTGCCTAGCAGGACCCCAATCAAGGTGCAAATGAAGGAGAATAAGCCAGGAGTATCATGCCAAATAGTGAAGCCAACTACAACCCAACCAAGAGGCCAGACCCAAAATGCACCGGTCCAAGGGACCGTTATCAGGCCGTGTATCATGACATGCGGTGCCAAGCAGGTAGAAAAATCAGCCAAACAAGGAGATATGGTCTACCTATGTATGATCCGACCAATTGAAGAAGAAGATGGCAAGAAGCCAAACAACAAAGCAGGAACACAGAAGTGGTAGAAATACTTGAAGAATTCAAAGATGTAATTCCAGCCGAGCTACCCAAGGGTCTACCACCAAGACGAGATGTGGATCACAAGATTGAGTTGATCCCAAGGTCTACCCCACCGGCCCAAGCTCCCTACCGCATGAACCACACCGAGCTCATGGAATTGAAGAAGCAACTACATGAGCTAGAAGAACAAGGGTTCATTCACCCAAGTAAATCCCCCTTTGGTGCCCCAATGTTATTTGTAAAGAAGAAGGATGTGGGACTTAGACTCTGTGTAGATTATAGGGCCCTTAACAAAATCACCATAAAAAACAAATACCCAATGCCCCTAGTGGAAGACCTCTTAGATAGATTGCACGGGGCTAAGTACTTTAGTCGTATTGATCTTAGATCAAGATACCATCAAATCCGCATAGCAGAAGAAAATATCCCAAAAACAGCATTCTGCACCCGATATGGTAGTTTTGAGTGGTTAGTATTAGGATTCGGCCTAAGCAATGGGCCAGGCACATTTTGTGGCCTCATGGATGGAGTCTTTAGACTTGAGATAGATATCTTTGTCATTATCTACATAGATGACCTCCTAGTCTATAGAAAAACCTTAGAGGAGCACAAGCAACACTTACGTCGAGTCTTCGAGAAACTGAGGCAGCATCAGTTATATGCCTAGCCTGAAAAATGTGAATTTGTAGTGAAAGAGTTGGAGTTTTTAGGCTTTACTGTAGGAGAAAATGGAATCAAAGTGGATCCTAAGAAAGTGGAAGCTGTCCAAAGATGGCCTGTGCTAAAAACTGTAAGAGAAGTGCGGGAGTTCCTCGGCTTCACAGTATTTTGCCGAAGATTCATCAAAGATTAAAGCCTCATCACAATCCCCCCTCTCCCACCTCACCAAAGAAGATCACTCCTTTACATGGGGGAATGTGCAACAGAAAGCTTTTGAGCATATGAAGAAGTGCATGAGCCAAACTCCTGTCCTAAGGGTGCCGAATTTTACCAAACCCTTTGCAATTTCTATAGATGCATCCGACTACGGCATAGGAGGTGTACTGGTACAAGAAGGTCACCCCATTGCTTATGAGTCCAAGAAATTTACCGATGCTGAAACAAGGTGGAGTACACATGAGAAGGAAATGTTGGCAGTCATCCACTGCCTCAGAAAATGGAAGCACTATGTTCAAGACAAGCACACAATAGTCTTCACCGACAATATCTCCCTCAAACACTTCCAATCTCAACCCAAGTTATCGGCAAAGCAAGCCCGCTGGCTAGACTTCCTAGCAGAATTCGACCTGGAGATTAACTCCACTAATAAGATAGCAGATGCCTTGAGCCGAAAAGCTGACATGAAAGCTATCAGTGTGGTCAACAGCAACTTCATAGAACTAGTCAAGGAGGCCCTAGATCAAGACCAAGAGATGCACAACATAATCAAAAATGTGGAAGCAGAGAAGACCCCGCATGGAATGTACACCCTAGAGGAGGGTATCCTATTTTTAGGCAAAAGATTGTATATCCCCAACAATTTGGAGTTGAAGAAACTCATCCTGCATGAGATACATGATGGCAAACTTGGAGGCCACAAAGGGCAAAGCAAAACCTTGGAGGCCCTTAGGAAGCAGTTCTTTTGGCCGAATATGAAGGAAGAAGTAATAAACTACATCAAAACTTGCCCCACTTGCCAACTGGTCAAAGCACCACGATTAAAACCAGCAGGATTACTACAACCATTACCGGTACCCAATCATCCATGGGATGTCATTAGCATGGATTTCATTGTGGAACTACCCGAGTCCCATGGGTACACAATCATCTTTGAAGTAATGGACTATTTTTTCAAGCAGGCCCACTTCATCCCGACCAAACCACCACTAAATGCCAAGGAGGTAGCACGCCTCTTCTTCACACATGTATTCAAACTTCATGGCTTACCACTGGTCATAGTATCAAATAGAGATGGAAGATTCATGAGCGACATATGGAAGGAACTTTTCAAGTCCCTAGAAACACAATTGAGATTCTCATCATCCTTCAACCTAGAGACAAATGGACTAACAGAATGAGTCAACCAAGGCATCGAAGACTATCTCCGGAGCTATGCCCGAGTGGACCAAAAAGATTGGGCCCTGTACCTTGATGTCTTGGAATTCCACTACAACATCTCCATCCATTCGGCAACAACAGGGTACACCCCCCCCCTTTGAGTTAGCCGTAGAAAAAGAAGTCATCACACCACTAGCCTTAGCATCCGGAGCAGCCAAAGCGGAAGATCAAGATGCAAAAGAGTTCCTGAAGAAATGGAGAGACTGGAATGCAGCAGCTAAGCAGAGCCTTGAGCAGAGCAAGATCACCATGACTAAGCAAACCAACAAGAAAAGAAGGCCGTACTATTTGCCAAAGGAGACATGGTCCTAGTCAGCTCTAAGAACATTTCACTTCCTAAGAACATGACTCCCAAGTTCAATCACCGCTACTATGGACACTACCGAATCACTCTAGTGCTGAACGAAGTCACCTACAAACTGGACCTGCCAAACGGTATTTGTATTCATAACGCATTTCATGCTCGTCTTCTCCGCAGGTTCTATCCAGACAACCAATGGGGATGGCGCGTGCCAATGCTCCATTCCAATGGTCCCTTCGAAGTAGAAGCATTCCTCCGACGTCGAGAACAAAAAGGCTTCCCCGAATACCTCACCAAGTGGCGCGGGCATCCACTCAAGGAGGCCACTTGGATCTCAGAAGCGAAGGCTTGCGAACGTGGCAAAGATGCCTTCGCCCTTTGGCTCAAGGAGAATCCCCCTGCTCTTGCCAATGACCCTTGAGCCTCTCTAAAAACCAAACAAGGTGATTCTCAATCATAGACCCCGATGTGCCTCCACTCGTCAAATGTAATTGAGTTGAGGGTGGACCCGCATGGTGATAGTCATCAATAACTCCAAACACAAAGCCCCAATAATCCAGTCTAAGATGGGCAGACACTGACCAGCTTGCTAGAAAAGGCTATGTTAAGACCCCCAAGTCCTAGTGCGGCAGACACTGGCCAGTCTGATAGTATAGACTGTATAAAGATGCCACGGTCCCATAGACCGACAGACACTGACCAGCTTGATAGGAAAAGTTGCATTAAGACTCGGATGAGTCAATAACAAACGCTACCCTTAGATTGCTAAGGACAACAATCCAGTAATAAGCGGGGGTGAGTGTAAGGGCTTTGTAGTTATACCATGCCGTTGCTACTGAATGCACCTATATAGGGAGTAGTAGTGACTCAAAGCCATGTCTTATTTCCACACTACGTGTGATTCCCTATACCCAGTGGTGAACCCTCTTATGTGCGGCGTCACGAGGGTGTAGTCCTGGGATGTGTCTATGTTGTCTTGATTTTTGGATTGAATAATACAAGAGTATACCTTGAGCTCATATATCATGTTACCTTTCTGTGCCGTGTTGAGTGCATAACAAGTGCAGGTTCATCACAAAATGGGGGGGGGGGGGGGGGAAGGGGGGGTTTGAAAATGGGTGGGGAAATGGGGGGGAAGGAGGAGGATGAGGAGGTGGGAGAGGAGGAAGGGGTGGGAGGAGCTGTGAGCACGGGCGTAGAGGCGACGCAGATGGGCGCGGGCGGTAGGCGACGACAAGAGAAGGGAAGAAGGAGGAGGATGAAGAGGGGAAGGGAGGGAGGCATGTGGGTAGGGATGGGGTGGGGTGGGGTGGGGGGAGAGGAGGAGGAAGAAAAGGAAGAGGAGGGGAGGGGGGGGAAGGAAAAGAAGGAGAGAAGGGAGGGAGGAGGGAGGAGGAAGGATGGAGAAAGGGGAGAGGGAGGAAGAAAAGAAGAGGAAGAAGGTGGGGGGAAGGGAGGAAGAAGGGGAAGAAGAATGGAGGAGGGGGAGAAGGAGAAGAGGAAGAAGAATGAAGGAGGGGGAGAGGGAGGAAGGAGGAACAATGGGAGGAGGAGGAGAATGGGAAGAGAGAAAGACAGGGAGAGAGAGAAAGAAGAAGAGAGGGAAGAAGGGAGGAAGAAAAACTGTCCTGGGGGGGTTTTTGTTTTTTTTTTTCTTTCTTTCTTTTTTGTTCTCTTTGCTTTTTTATTTTTGTTTTTTTTTATTTTTAAATCGATTTATGTTATTTAAATGTTTGTCTTTTGTCTTGTGTGCTTTTCTTTTTGTGTTTTGTGTTTTTTTCTTTTTTTGGTAGGGGTGGGGGGTTGTGTTGTAGTGGTGTTTGTTTGTTTTTATTTTTGTTTTTAATGGGTTTTGTTGTTTAAGGTTTTTTAATTTTAAAAAATATTTTAAAAAGAAAGAATGAATGAGGAGATGGTCTCGTCCCGCGCGCATGCGCGGGCGGGGTTAAAAAAAATTTGCAGGGATGGGAAACAACAGGGGCGAGGATGTCGGGACAAAAGGGTGCAAAGAGAGCGAGGCATGTCAAGGTGCATAAATTCCAAAACGCGTGCATTCACGCACAAGGTAAGGCGCACGGGGACGTGGCAAAACAAAGAAAATTTAATAACTCGCAAACCGTTCTTCGAAACGCAATGCGATAAAAAGGAAAACTAGGCCGGAAGGTAAGGGGTAGGTTACAAAAAAGTACAATTGGGTGGTCGGGATCAAATCAGGGCGTTCCCCTAGAAAAAACACGAAAAATGATGCCAAAAATACATATGAGGATTAATATGGGAAAATTAGCACGCTGAAACGGGGGACAAAAAGAAGAAAAATCGTGCCAAATAACATGCTTGACAAACCTATCACGTCAAAACACAGTTTCGACTGAGAAAGGACGCATTCACATGTGAAAAACCCCAAAAAAAATCCAAAAATGGGCTCAAAAATGAATACAGAAAGAACCGAGTAGCAAAATGAAGGGCAATCAGAAGGGAAAATGTCTATGAGAAGGGGATACACAGGGCTATCATGTCAAAATACACTTCCGGTGAAGTTAGAGGGGGTTCACATGCGAAAAACACAAACAATGGAACCAAAAATATATTAAAAATTTAATAACGAAAAATCCAGCAGTCAAAATAGGGTGGAGAAAAAGGAAAAAATGTGGGAAAAGACTCGTAAGACACAGCAGACATTAAAACTAGAATTTCGGTGAAAATAGGGCATGTTCACATGGAAAAATGTTAAAAATATGCACGAATATAGCCCGAAAACGTGCAAAAATTAATATCGGATGAACTGTGCATTGGAAGGATAGGGAGAAAAAAGGAAAAATTTCAGGAGGAAGATGGAGGACAGGATCCTCACGTCAGATTGTCGTTCGGAAGCAATAAAGGTGCATTCACATGGAAAACCGACCAATTTAAGGGAAATGCTTCAAAAATTAATAACGCAAGAACTGTTGACCGGAATAGGGGTTGGTAAAAAGGAAGAATAGTCAAGTAGAAGAAACAGGATGTGGGTTTCGGTGAACGTAGGATGTGTTCACATGGAAAAACATCAAAACAAGGGATAAAGGAAAATAGGGAAAGAACGGCCCCAAGGGCGGGTTGAACAAGGATGGGTGGGTGGGGAAGGGACCCCATCAGGGTAAAATCAGGTCATGGAATACATACAGGATTTAAAGTAAGGCATAGGTAGGGGGGTATGCATCATAGACGCGCAGGGACGCATCGCCACACTTAAAACCTTAACGGACAGGGTTAGATATAGCAACACAACCTAGCACTCGTCAACTGACTGGACTCTAGCATCCCCACACTTAAAACATAATGCACACTTGCAATCATAAGAATAGGATTAGAAAGACTTAGCCCGTTTTGCATATGGTCGAAGGAACCGTCACTGGTACAGAAGGGTTGGAGTCAGCTCTGCAAGAGGTGCCACTGCTCGCTCCAGCATTCAGCCAACATGGTAGGGACCATGCAGCAACACCCACGGAGGTAGCTGGTTGATGAAACCCATCGGGGGAGGTGTCGGTGATGAAGGATAGTCACTCAGCTCACTCACACTTAGATGGGATGAGAGAACAATCACTCGCCCCATAACTTACATCACTCGAGTTAATAATGATGAAATGCAGATCTCACACCCTATTTAGGAATCGACAAGGGAATGGGGTAGAGGAAGTATGCTAGGGTGCATAGTTGATGGTGATTCAGTGCGTCTAACCCTGTCTAGCATAGGTACAAGCAGGAAGGCAAAGGAGCCTTGTAGTATTATGTACAGAACAGAGTGACGTGTCCTGTGTTGTGTGCTGATGGCACAGACCCATTCCATGGGTGCAGAAGGAAACAAAAACGTACTTGACACCAATTGTCGTAAGGTCCCTCAATCCTCACCTCTCAATAATTTATTGAAGAAACATCCGTCACACTCAACCCACCCTCTGTCTCATGCTCTGTTGAAAGATATAGAGGGTAGCCCATTCCTGAAACCCATTGATGTGATCCTCACTGTCACTTGTGCAGAGGTTGTATGCCTTGCGCATTTGATGGTGCAACTGTGCATCCCGCCTGTGCCAGCATACAGTGCAAGAAGGAAGGCTAGGGAGCCTTATGGTGCAGTGCACAGGAACAGATCATGCATTGTGCATTGAGAGGCCCATCCTTGTGTGCAACACTCCATTCACACAACTCACCTCTCATTTGATTTGAAGGAAAAGACTAGTCACTCAGCCCACTCTCTATCTCATAATCATTGATAGATATAGAGAGGGCAACCCATACACACGTCCCCATCCTGTTAGGATGAAAGCTCACATCACTCAAGGGGTTGGTGATGAAGATCTGTCAAGATTGTGGAAGAGAAGGAAGGAGTCTCGCTTGAAGCTTTCTTGCTTGCACAATGGGGGAAGACACACAAGGGTGGAGGCTGAAAACAGTTTTCCTCTTCTTAGTTGTGTAAGCCAAAAGAACTCAAGTACAAAGAAATAGAAGAACCCTCTATATGGGTCTCAAACCAAACTCAACTAACTAAGGTGGCATACTAACTGAGCCACGAACTAGAGTAGATAAGGATAGCTATCATGTAGCTATTATTCATGGGCGGTGTACCAACCGCGTCTGCAACTGACAAGTCGGTGACATAAATACACAACGGTCACCCTGGCGTATCACGAGTGGAGCTCGATATCTCAACACTCCCCCTCGAGCTCAATCCCAATTCCTGCACACCAAGAAGGTCTCTGAACTTGCGCAGCTTCTCTGTGCCCAATGCCTTCGTGAATATGTCAGCTACCTGATCCTCTGTGCTGACATAAACTAGATCAATAAGACCTAGTAAAACCCTCTCTCGCACATAGTGATAATGCACCTCAATGTGCTTTGTTCTAGCATGATAGACTGGGTTATTTTCCAAGTGTATACTACTCATGTTGTCACAATAAATGACAACTGGCCCATCTGTAGACTGATGCATATCATAAAGTAGCTTATGCAACCAAGCTACCTCACATGCAGCCATTGCTGCACCCCTGTACTCAGCCTCTGTGCTCGACAAGGCAACTGTAGGCTGTTTCTTGCTGCTCCAAGTGACTGCAGCACTCCCAAAACAGAATACATATCCACTGGTAGATCGTCTATCAGAAATACTACCAGCCCAATCAGCATCAGTGTATCCATGCAACTGTATCTGAACCCCAGTCTCATAAAATAGTCCATACTGCAATGTGGACTTCACATACCTGAGTATGCGTCTAGCCGCATCCAAATGTGGTTTCCTTGGAGCCTGCATAAACTGACTTACCAATCCAACAGCATAGCTCAAATCTGGCCTGGTAATAGTCATATAAATCAAACTTCCTACTATGCGTCTGTACATAGTAGGGTCTTCTAGAAGCTCACCTGCATCTGTGCTCAGCTTCACATTTTGCTCCAAAGGAACTGAAATAGGCTTACAGCCTGTCATCCCATATTTGGACAGCATGTCCAATCCATACTGCCTCTGCAAGAGCTGTATCCCACTTGGTGATCTAATCACCTCAATGCCCAAGAAATAACGCAGCTCTCCCAAATCCTTCATCTCAAACTTCTGCTTCAATAGCATTTTCACATGAAGGATATCTTCATCACTGTCACCTGTCATAATCAAATCATCAACATAAATGACAAGTAGCATAATACCTTTCTCTGTTTTTCTCACATAAAGTGAGAAATCTGCCTTGGAAATCTGAAAGCCAATAGTGACAAGATACTGTCCTATCTTGTCAGACCATGCTCTAGGTGCTTGCTTCAAGCCATACAAGGCTTTCTTCAACCTGCAAACAAACTCAGGATGAACAGCATGCACATAACCTGGTGGCTGCTCCATATAGACCTCTTCTTGCAAATCACCATGCAAGAAGGCATTCTTTACATCCATCTGATGTAAAGACCATCCCTTTGATGTAGCCATAGCAATGACTGCTCTTACAGTTGTCATCCTTGCAACTGGACTGAATGTTTCTTCATAGTCAATGCCATATGTTTGTGCATACCCCTTGACTACTAATCTTGCCTTGTATCTGTTCACAGAACCATCTGCATTGTGCTTCACCTTATAAACCCACTTACAGCCAATTGCATTCTTACCTTTAGGCAAAGGTACTAACTCCCATGTAGCATTTTCTTCCAAGGCATCCATTTCTTCATCCATGGCTTTCTCCCATTTTTCTTTTCCCATGGCTTGCTCAAAAGATGTGGGTTATGGTTCCTGTATCACTTTGACCATATATGCATAGTGAATGGCTGTAAATCCATCATATTTCAGCCTATCCACAGGATACCTAGCTCTCGTAGATCTGCGCAAAGTAGGTTCACTCCCAGGTGCTCTCAAAACATCCCTGGTCTTCCTTACTCCATGTGTAACAATAGAAGGAATACCCAACTCATCATCAATGCTCTGTTCTGAGCCACTGGATTCACCATCCACATAAGAGTGACCTGCATTCACATCAAACATGGGCTGATCAACCTTCTCTTTTCCTTTTCGTGATACCTGCATACCACTATCTGCATTGCTTTGAGAAGATTCTCCTGATCTCAATCTGCCTGTCCATGGCGAAGAATGTGAACCACTGCTAGAGGACGCTCCAGGTCCACTAATATTTTGTGACTGCTGCTGTGAATTCTGTGCAGCATTACCATTTTGTGCATCTTCATCATCAATCACATTTACTGGTTTATACCAGCTACTCATCTCATCAAAAACAACATCTCTGCTCACTGTAAACTTACGAGTAGAAGGGTTATAGCATCTATACCCTTTTTGCTGCAGAGAGTAACCAATAAAGATGCACTTCTCAGCTTTTGGATCCAACTTGGATCTCAGCTCATCTGGCACATGTACATAGGCAATGCAACCAAAAATTTTCAAATGAGAAATATCTGGTTTCCTACCAGTATACCTCTCCTCTGGAGTCATTCCATGTATTGCTGCAGTGGGAGTCATGTTCATTATGTAGACTGCTGTAGCAACTGCTTCAACCCAATAAAAATCTGGCAAGTCTTTTTCATTGAGCATGGCACGAGATACCTCTCCAATATGCCTGTTTTTCCTTTCTGCAATTCCATTTTGTTGTGGGGTATAACTGCATGAATATTGCTGCTTTATGCCATGCTCCTGCAAGAACTTTGCAAACTCATTTGAGAGGTACTCTCCCCCTCCATCTGACCTTAGGCATTTTATTTGCAGACCTGTTTCTTTTTCAGCCATAGCTTTAAGAGTTTTGAAATGCCCAAAAACTTCACTTTTCTTTTTCATAAAATACACCCAAGCTTTTCTGCTATAGTCATCAATAAAAGTGACAAAATAATGACAGCCTCCAAGAGATGCAGCTTTAGTAGTCCACACATCAGAGTGGATTAATTCCAATGGCTTCTCACTCTCTTGAACATGTCTAGGAAATGGTTTCCTTGCCTGTTTTCCAAACTGACAGGCTTCACATACCTTATGCATTTCTGCAACCTTGAATTTTGGCAAACCTACAACAATATTTTGGGCCTGCATTGATTTAAGTCGCTGTACATTAACATGACCAATGCGTTTATGCCAGATATCAATATCTGCAACTACACCGATCCCATGTGCAAACATTGCTGCACTCAATTCAGACATGTCTGCATCCAACGTAAACATTCTGCCCTTCTTCTTTCCTTTTGCTATCAAGCGACCTTTATTTTTCATATCCTCAACAAAGCATCCATGAGGATTAAATCTGACCTGCAAGCCCTGTTCAACCATTTGACCAACAGAAACCAGATTCTTGGTGATATTCGGGACATGAAATACATCGGACAGGTATTTCTTTTTCCCATCCTGCATAGACAATGAAATTTTTCCAATCTGCACAATAGGATGTGCAGTATCATCACCAGTCTCCACAAATCCTGGTTTTTCCATTTTCCTTGCATCCTCCATCCATTCTGCATGACCTGTCATGTGGTTTGATGCACCTGAGTCAACATACCATACATCATTGCTTTCTTCTACACTTGTCACAGAATTGTTCATGTGCTGCACCATGAACAAATGCTCATTTCTGTCATCACCCTGTCTACTAGAAGATGCATAATTCCCTTGTTGCAGTTTTCCATTCATGATGTCATTCTGCTTTTTATAGCAGTCTTTAGCCATATGACCCATTTTACCACAGTAGTAGCATTCAACATTACTGTTTGCATTTTGACCTCTTTGCCATCCACCACGACCTCTTTGGCTCCCCCTGCCTCTAGAGTTACCACGTCCTCCTCCATAGGACTGGTTTTCTTGAGTTTGCTGCATATTCTGATTTCTACCACGGCCTCCAAATCGGCCTCCTCTACCTCTGCCTCTACCTCTTCCAGCATTTGAGTAGAAGACAGCTTCTTTTGAAGTTCCTCCTGAAGAAGATGCACCACCATTTCTCTGCTCCTCAGAATTAGAAGAGCAATCAACTCCTCAAAATCAGGAAATCTTTCACGAACTGAAATGGATGTTCGAAACTGTGCATAATCCTTTCCTAGACCATTCAAGGTCACGAAAACTAAATCATCATCTTCCACTGGCGACCCAATGGAAGCAAGTGCATCTGCAATCTTCTTCACCTTCATGTGGTAGTCGTTGATGCTCATATTTTCTATTTGCACATTGTGCAACTCTTGCTTGAGCTGCATTTTCCTGGCTTGCGTATTTGTGCTATACATTTTTGACAAAGTATCCCATGCCTCCTTTGGCGTACTTGCATCCTGAATATGCACAATCATAGAGTCTGAAATGTTGATAGACAGCCAGTACATAACTTTCCTGGCTCTCTCATGCCATGTTTTAAATGCCTGCATTTGCTGTTGATTGGGAACATCAGGAAGAACTGGTTCTTCTTCATTTCCTGCAACAAATTCCCAATATCCTTTTCCCATAAGGAAATTCGTCATTCTAAACTTCCATGCCTGGAAGTTGTTCTTGTCAAGCTTTTCAGTGACAATCTGTGAAAGAGAATCAGACGCCATTACAGAATACTGCAAGAAATTCTGTCACTGCAAAAAACGCAGCTTCACCCTCACAAGGGCAAATCTGCAAAACTGGCGAAAGTGGTATTTGACCACACAGTCACTTCCTAGTGACGATTTTGCATAAACAGGAACCAAGGATGATTCTGAAACTCCCAATGTCTCTGCGCACAAGCATACGATGCAATTTCTACAGTAACTTTTCACCGACCTGTAGAATAGTGGCTGCACAGCATAAAACTAAGCCTTTTCCTGAGTGCGTGCAGAAAACTTCCGTCTGCAAAACAGGCCCCGAAATGGCCTCAAATCAAAAAAACAAGGTCGTCCAGGGCTAAAGCCCTATCCCGCAGCATATACTGCCCTCTTGCTTCACCGCGAAGGGCGTCTCAACCTGAGACAATGCACTCCTGCAATTTTCGGCTGTGCTACCTGCAGAGATCTGCTCCCAAAACAGAAAATGAAAGCAACACTGCTCCTCTTACCAGACCACCGCGAGCTTGGCTTGCTTTCTTGAGCTCCTTACCATGAACAAGGCTCTGATACCATGTCAAGATTGTGGAAGAGAAGGAAGGAGTCTCGCTTGAAGCTTTCTTGCTTGCACAATGGGGGAAGACACACAAGGGTGGAGGCTGAAAACAGTTTTCCTCTTCTTAGTTGTGTAAGCCAAAAGAACTCAAGTACAAAGAAATAGAAGAACCCTCTATATGGGTCTCAAACCAAACTCAACTAACTAAGGTGGCATAATAACTGAGCCACGAACTAGAGTAGATAAGGATAGCTATCATGTAGCTATTATTCATGGGCGGTGTACCAACCGCGTCTGCAACTGACAAGTCGGTGACATAAATACACAACGGTCACCCTGGCGTATCACGAGTGGAGCTCGATATCTCAACAAGATCGTGTCGGCTGTTGTTGTCATCAAGCTATTGAAGACGAGGCGTACCAGGGAGGCAGCCAACAAGTCTGGTACTTCAATGATTTGTAAGAAAGGTTGTCTGTTAAGAAGGGCAGACTGACTAATATTACAGAGACAGCGTACCAAGGGAGGTGGCTTCAAATTAGTTGTTGGAAAGGCATTGCTAGTGAGTCAGCTATCCTAAACTGCAAGGTATTACCACCTTTTCCACAGTCAGCTTCCCGCCCAAGGGTGTTTCCACCTTTTCTTGGAACGAGGCCTGTTATGACAGGGAATTTCTTCCTTTTCTCCCATAACAATTTTATCTGTTTTGTTGTTTTTTTCTCTTTTTCTCTTTTTTTTTCCTTTTTTTCCGCTAATAAAGAGAATGGTAGAAATACCATGTGTCAGGACCAATCTCGCCACCATTGTTGGATCAGACGAGAAGAGAACAAGGTAGGGTCGAGAAGTATCTGTGAGGGGCTAGCAGACCGAGACTGTCTCATGAAGAAAATCATAAGGGCTATTAGAAGCACGAAGAGAAGGACAGTGCGACACCTAAAAGGAAAAGGGTAGGTCGACTGTGATTGTCAAGAGCCCCAAGGAGGGAAGTACTTCTTCAGACGATAGCCATTTATTAGAAAGGGGTCCTCAGAAGCGTCAACAGCTTGCACTTGGACAGAGCCATTAGGATTGATAGCAAGTACCTTATATGGGCCCAGCCAGCCCACTGTTGTTAAAGCTTGCTAGGAAACTTGCCAAATCTCGACGAATCATAGGCCAAGATAAGGTCACCTTCTTTGAACTCCTTATGCTTGATGAAGCTGTTCATGATAGGCCTTGCGTCGCGCTTGAGTGGTTTCCATACACTGTAGGGCCATTTTCCAAATCTCATCCAAACATTCCAAGTGTAGGAGGTGGCATTGCAGTGACTCATCATCTCCCAAGCATTCTTTAACTACCACTCACAAAGAGGGCAATTCTAGTTCAACAGCAGGGAAGATGGCTTCAAGATGGCTTCTGTACCATACACTAGCTGGAAAGGGATCTGTCCTGTAGCTGCCTTATGGGAGGTTCTGTATACCCAGAGGGCCTCTATAAGTCGATCATCCCAGTCGCGACGATGTGTGCCAATCATTCTTGTTAGGATCGAGCAGAGGATACGATTAGTGACTTCAACTTGGCCGTTGGCTATGGGGGGTAGTAAGGAGTGGACTTGCGATGGCAGATCTTATACAGCTCCATCAGCTCCTCCATGATTTTGTTCAAGAAATGAGTACCTCTGTCACTTACCAGCTCGAGGGGGCTACCAAAACGTGTGATAATATTTTTGTACATGAACAAAGCTACGCTATTACCATCATCCCCCTTCATGGCTTTAGCTTCACACCACTTTGTGACATAATCCGTACATACTAAGATGTATCTCTTCTGCTTCCGTCTGGTGGGTGGATCAATGGGACCCACAAAATCAATCCCCCACTTCTTAAACAACTTTAGGGGAAGAATAGGTTACAGTGGCATGGCACTTGTTTTGGTGGGTTTTCCCATTCACTAACAAGCATCTCATCTCTTGCAGAAGTCATGTGCATCCTTGTGGAAGGTTAGCCACCACCAGTATCTTGGCAACAGAGCCTTCCTGGCTGTCGCTTCTCCTGCTAGAAGTGTCCACCACATGGTTCGTCATGGCATGCTTTCAATACTACGCTGATTTCATCTCTTGCAACACATCTTCTCAGCACTTTATCTTTGCCTCTCTTATATAGTGCACTGCCTAGCAAAGTGTAGGGGGCTGATTCTAACAGAAGCTTCTTCTTCTCACGGCTTGAGATGCCATGAGGATACTAATGAGTTGCCAGGAGGTTGGCTATGTCTGCATACCAGGGAGTAACCATTTCAACTAGAAACAAGGAAGCATCAAGAAGGTCTGGATCATCCTGTTCCTCTTCTATAGTTTGAGGGATCCGTGATAGATGATCAGCTTTAGAACATGGGAACAGCTAGGCTTAGTGACCACTTCAAAATCGAACTCTTGGAATAGGAGCAACCATCTCATCAGTCGTCCTTTAACATTTGCTTTGTTCATCAAGAAGGACATGGCTTCATGATCCATGTAGAACTTGAAATGTGTTGACAATAGATAGTGTCGAAACTTCTCCAGTGCAAACATCATTGCTAAGCACTCAAGCTCTGTGCACTGTGTGTAGTTCCACTCCCTATCAATGACCTTTCGGCTTGCATAATATATCGGTTAATCTAATTTAGAGGGGCTCTTTTGACATAGGATAGCACCTCGCCCTTCAACTGATGCATCTGTGTGCACATGAAACTCCTTCGTCCAATTAGGAGGCTATAAGATAGATGCTTGGATGAGGTGTTGTTTTAGGGTATTAAAGGCTTCTTCACAATCATCAGTCCAAAGGAAATCCACATCTTTCCTCAGGAGCTTGTGCAGAGGGGCTACCTTGGTTGCAAAATGTGCAATAAATCTTCTATAGTAGCCCACATGGCCAAGAAATCCTCTCAATTGCTTGAGGTTTGTTGGTGCTACCAAGGCGAAAATCTTCTCAATCTTCGCCAGATCTATTGCAATCCCCTGTGCAGAGACAATTTGACCCAAAAGAGCTCCTGATGAAATGCCAAAGACACATTTTTCGGGGTTGAGAGAAATCCCATACTCTTGAAATCTGTCAAAACATTGCTCTAGGTGTCCCTAGTACTCACGGATTAAGCTATAGATACAAAAGTCATCAAGATACACCTAAATGAAATCATGCAAATGATTCTGGAAGGTAGCCATCATTACCCGTTGGAAGGTGGCAAGAGCATTATAGAGCCCAATGGCATCACTCTATAGGCATAGGTCCCCCATTCTGTGGTGAAGGTTGTTTTGGATTGGTCCTCTTCTGCAATTTGGACTTGGTTATATCCGCTGAATCCATCCAAGAAGAGGGAATACATCTCCTGGCCTGCCACTGTGTCCAATAGTTGGTCTATAAAAGGGATAGGGAAATGATCATTCTTAGTCTTCGAGTTTTGCTTTCGAAAGTCTACACATATTCGAAGTTTCCCGTTCTTCTTGGGTACAACCACAATGGGTGAAACCCATTGACTGTTAGCCACGGGATAAATGAACTCAGCTTCAATAAGTTTCAATAATTTAGCCTTCACCAGAGTAGAATAATTAGGATTCATACGCCTTTGTCTTTGCCTTACAGGTTTGGCATCAAGCTCTAGGTCAATATGATGTTGGCATACTATGGGATCAATCCCCTTTAGGTCTTTGTATGACCAAGCAAACACATCTAAGTTCTCCTTTAGTAGATCTCGCAGGACCACTGGTTCTTCTTCTGGAAGATTGAGACCCACTTTCAAGTGACATTCAGTACCGTCAGTATCCAAGAACGTTACTTGTATTTCACCTTCCACTTTGCAGATAAATGTCCCATGGATTGCTTCTGGATAGAGGCCTGACTCTTTCAAGGAAGTAGTGTCCTCGTCTGATGTTCCACTAGAACCAGTGTCCTCCTTCTGAACAAATGTCTCATTTGTCTATTTAGATTGCTGGAAGGGTATCAGACCTTTGTTTGCTTCTGTGTGAGTGGTGATTTCTTATGGACTTAGGGATTCATCTTCAAAGGATGCATCCAGGAATGTCACATAATATGGACTTTCTAGAAGCCATGGCTTTGATAGCTCTAGCTTCTGTTGACAAGGGGCATCATTATCATCTTTTCTCCAAAATGAATGGTTAGGGTGATAAGAGCCACTGGTGAACTTAATTTTTATGCCTTTGATCCATTGCTAATGCAGATTATGCATACTTTGTGGTCTATTGGTCAACCCAAATGGAACCATGGTCATTCCATCCAACACCCCGAGATCTTCGGCCTCTGAGGTCTCTGTAGGGATATCAACAAGATCATCCGTTATTAGAGGATCTTCTTCAACTGCACTTTCATATCATGCTTCTTTTTCTTCCTTATCATTTTCATCCTCTTCCTCTGGAGGCTCTGTCTCTACTTCTGTAGAGGCTCTGTAGGAGAAGAACAGATCCTCCATCTCTATGTCTGTTTTTGCTTCTGCTTCTATCTCTGGCTCTATCTCTATTACTGTCTCTGCGACTGCCATGTAACAGGGAGAACAATACATCCATGCTTCTATCTCGTTATCAGAGGTAATTTTAGAAGTCAATTCGAGTTGAGGCAGGAGGTATTCTCCCATGGACAAGGACTTTACTTCCTTTGGTAGTTGGCTTATAGTGCCCATTGTTAGGGACGGTGCCTCTATTTTCTTGGGAAAGATCTGTTTAACCACCTCTTCATCTTGTGATGTACCATCTATTACCTCGTTGGAGGAGTCTGTTATGACTTCGATGGATGTGGATCCATTGCCTTTTTGCGATCCATACAATTTCAACACCACTTTGTTGGTCCTCTGCCTAGGGTTAGGGTTCCTTTGAACCAATCCGTCCTGGCTCTTGCTTCAAAAAGGCAAGGTCTTCCCAACAGTAGAGGGTATGAGGTCCCATAAGAATTTGGTTTGACCACCAAATATGTCAGCCAATAGTCTCTCCCTGTAAGGGTTTTTTTAACGTATGGGAGGATGCCCAACGGTTTAATTCTGCTTTGGTTTTCCAATCTGATAAGCCACTGCGTAGGTTGAATTCCTTACAACCCTAAGTCCTTCATTGTTACATCTGTCATTATGTTTACTGATGAGTCTCCATCAATGCATCTGCAATAAAGCATCCTTCAATCCATACACTAATCTTTGGGGTTCCATGATCTAGGAAGGCATTAGTCACATCTACTTCCTTTACAGGCTTCGGGGCCTTATTGCTCTTGGTCATTGTTGAAGGAGCAATCCTTAGTCCATGTCTTCTTGTCAAGATGTTTTTGAATTTCCTTTGGCAGCTAGGAGACAGCATCAGCAACTGTCGAAATGTTAAGTTTGGTTTAAAAGTGTCTAGGTCTTTTACCAAGTCATATTCTTTTATAGGATCCATGGGCCTTTCCAGCCTGCTTGGGAATAGAGCTATACCCATTTTCATCTTTCCTTTTTCTTCTAGTAATTGTAGCATCAACACTTCCTCTGTTTCTGAAGGTGCTTCTGTATCGTCTATCTCTTGGATCTCTGATCCTGTTTCTGGAACTATCTCTGTGACTCTCTGTGGCACTACATTGCTCTGTACTACACTGTTATGTCCTGTACTGCTCTGTCCCTCTATTGGCAGGTTGAACTTCACCGTCTTGGCAGGGGAATAATTCTCGTTCTGGACAACTAGTTCCTTCTTCTTGGCACGTGTGATAGCGGCACTTCCAACTCTACCAAATTGGAGGCAGGCTCTTGTGCCTTCTGTTGGCTATCAGTGGCATTGCCCTTGAAAGGGCCTGGACTTGGACATTCATTTGCAGTGTGGCCTTCTCCTTTGCATCGATTTCATAAGGGCTTATAATCCACATATCTTCTGGGGTTTGGACAATTTGGTGAGATATGACCCTTTTCTCCACATCTGTAACATTCCACCTCTGATCTCTAACCACCGCCAGACTGTCGTCCTCTGTAACTTTGAGAGGGAAACCTCCTTGGACCGAAATTAGGACCAAACTCCCTAGGCTTTGGTCCAATGTCCTGTGTTGTCATTTTAGATTCTAGCAAGTTGAATCTTGCATTTTCATCCTTCTATCTTCGCTTATGCATCTCTTTCAGAGATCTTTCAGAGAGAAAATATCCTCTATATGGTTCTTCCTCAAACAGTAGGAACAAAAGGCTCCAAGAATGGTTGGTTTTCGGGTACATTTAGTGGCTAAATGTCATGCTTGATGACACTTTCCGCACCATGTATTAGAACGCATTACATCTCTTCCAGCTCTCGTAGGAGTAGATATATTAGCGGTATTCACCTTCAATGTCTGTAGTAGCTGCTCTGTAATCACATCCATAAGCTCTTTCTTGATAATTGCAACTGAGTTGGATAAGTAATCATTCAGATTTTCACCTCCTGAAAGTACTTGTAGTAGGGTTTTGGGAAGCTTCTGTAATTATTGCATATACAAGTTGCTTTGATCCAGAGAGTCCTTTGTTCTGGTCCTGATTCAAAGCTCCTGTTGAGACTCGGCATTGTTCATTCCAGTTGGTAGGGTTCCATTGTTGTTGAGTCACCATTGGAGGAACTATTTGAGGCCATTGTTGTTGTGATTGAACCATTATTTGAGGCACTGTCGTCTGTGGCGACCACAATGGATTAGGTGCACTATACTGCAGCACTATTTGCACCTGGGGATAGGGGTAGGGAACTGTCCCTAGGATTTCATTTGATGGATATACCATTCCTGGCATGGGAGGAGGTAAGTCTCCTCTTCCTGGAGTCATTGACAACCTTGCTTCAACTTTGTCATACAATCCTGCACCTTCCACTACAGCTTGGAAATTGACTGGTCTTCTCAATTCCACGAACTTGCGAACTTCTAGTTGTAGACCTCTAAGGAACACTCCTTTTTGGATGCCTTCATCCAAATGACGGTTAGTCTATCTCTTCAAGATGGATTCCATTCGCGAGACATAAGCTTCTACTCTTTCTCTAGAGGACTGACTTAGGTTCATGAACTCCTCTCACATCCGCTCTTCAAAACCTTCACTCCTGAATTTAATGAGGAAGGCCAACTTCAAGTCGTCCCATGTGCCAAAAGTTCTTGTTGCTTGTCTCTCATACCACTGAAATGCCGCACCTTTAAAAGTGGTGGAGAATATAGTTAACCAATGCTCAAGGGTTCTGGCATTGTTGGCCACACATGCTACCATAAATTCTCCTACATGAAGATCAGGGTCTTCATTGTACTCTCCCTTAAAAATTGGAAATGGGACTACATTTGTTGGCCTGTCATCAATATTTCCAAGACGAATCTGACTAGGAAGGGGACCTTGAGTCACCATGGGGACTTCTGTAAAGAGTGCTTTTAGGGCGTCAAAGGAGGCTTCTGTTGCGAGCTTGTTCTCAGCCTTGATTCTTGCCTTCTCTCTTCTCACATACCTCTGGACTCATTCTAACACTTGCCTCTTGATTGCGTCATTCATCAAGCGCTTGGCTCCAACCAGTTGTTCAGTAATCAACAGAATAGAATCAGAGAGGGACTTCAATCTCTGGGGGATTCTCTGGACAACATCCCTTCTACTTCCTTCTTTTCAACATCTCTGAATTCGGCTTTCAAACCACTACAGAGGGGGAGATATTCCGTTCTAAAAGTATCAAAACTCATTCTTCTTAGGATCGTTGTTGTGCCATCATCGTAATAATGCCAGCTTCTGATGGTTTCAATAGTGTATGTTGTGAAAAACACTCTTTCTACCAACTTCCAGTGGGTTGCTAATTGGAAAAATAGAAGATTGTCATAACACCAAGCATCCCACGTATCTTGCTATTGAGCATCCATCACGAACAAATTCCAACTCTTTTCCTTCTTGTTTTCGTGAACCTCCACTGACCACAACTCCTAAAGCTTCTTCACGATCTCCCACTTAATGATGTCTGGAAACTTCTCAATGAATACCAAATCTTCCATGAATGGTCATTCTCTGTGTTTTTGCTCTTCAGTTTGTTCCCAAACAATTTGCCACCAAGATGCACGTCTCTGTTGCTTCAACAGGAAGAGGAAACAATCCACCGCATAGAGCTTGCATCATAATGGTAATATGTTTCCACCATTGTGGGATGAACTTCTTGTGGAAAGTGGCTTTGGCAATAATAATCTCCAACTCTTCAATGGAAGAAGGAACTTTACAAGCATCCATTGAATTCTCCTCTCCTTGGCAAAACCATTTCCTTCATTTTTAGCCTCTTCTGATGCTTGTTAATTGCAAAATTCCCTGGTTGCGCACCAAAAACATGGACCCCAAGAGAGAAACCAAGGAAAAGGGGATTCTACTACAAGAAAATCTATCTTGTAACATCAACAAGCTTTTATTTCATTCTTTTGATGACCAAAACAAAGAAAATAGCAAATCTTCACGCAGCATCATAGTAGATATCTCCCACAAATTTGATAGAATCAACCATAATCTTCTATGTCTTCATAGAATCCATCAATAGAACAAAGAATATAAAAGAATACACCACTTTTTAATGGAAATCAATCACATAGTATTCATCTTCAATGTCTTCATAGTTTTCTCTCTCAATCTCTCATAGTAGATACATTTTTTCATAGAATTGGCTCTCTCTCTCTCTCTCTCTCTCTCTCTCTCTCTCTCTCTCTCTCTCTCTCTCTCTCTCTCTCTCTCTCTCTCTCTCTCTCTCTCTCAAAATAATACATCATCTCCTCACTAAAATACTCAATAATGACTCTCAATAATCCTTCTTAGGTTGTGGATACACCTCCCAAGAGGTATTTTTTATGCGAAGAGGCACCAGAGCCACTACAGTAACCCTTCATATCTCGCTACTGTCTCTGTCACTTCAATCTACTCTTCAGTCTTCAGCAGTTGCTTCTTCCATTTGTTTTAGCTCTTTTGAACTTAGATTCATCCTTTCCAAAAGTTAGAAAACTTTTCCAAATTCACACATACATTCTACATAATACTTACAGAAGATCTACAGAATAGAACAGAACAGGAACAGAGCAGAGACAAAACAAAGACAGAGGCTCTATAGAAGGTTTATAGAGGGTTACAGAAGGTCATAAGAGAAAATCAAATCCTTATAACTCATACTAAAACCATTCCAAACTATCAAAAACTATTCAATAAGCTTTCAAAAGATTTTAACCTTTATCAATCATCAATCCATGCTTCATACAAAAGAAAATCAAAACAAAATAGAAGGTATCGGAACCAATCAGAACCTCAACAGAACCTATCAGAACATCACAGAGCTTCATATTTCTACTAAGAATCATCATGAACTTCCAAAACATAATCAATATCATCCAAAACACTCTCAAACACTTCCATTAGCAACCATATGTCACTCAAAATCCATCAATAATCAACCATTCAGATCTCAAAAACAACAAAAATCATTCAAAATTTCAGTCTTTTTTCACTCTCAACACATTGCCATTACCATTTTTAGAACCTGGCAACAGACTTTTACAAAGGTGATAATCCAGAGGAAGATGAGATGACATCAAATCACCATGCCCGGTTATCTCTAGGAGGCGACGCACGTGCTACAATATTGCTAGAGATAAAGAGTCACGAGGGCATCCCTGGGTCGTACGTCTCCACTTATATTGGTTTTTTATGTATACACTTAGTCACAAAAAGTATTGTAATCAAATGGCTAAAGGTATTCAGGTTGTTGAGATTTGGTTTATGGTGGTCCACATGCTGATGGACCTCCCAAAATGTTCCTTTCACCCATTTGATTCCCAAGCAACTTGTTATCATTACTCGATTGCTCTTGAGTCGTGGTTTCAGGGGATGCAGTTTCGAATGGTGGCAAAGAGATTTGGCTTGGCTCTTAAAAATCTAGCTTTCCTAATCAAGTTAGAGGGATGAAAAATATACTACATAAAAATGCTAACTTCTAACCATACTTACGGATGAAGAGGGATTCGAACCCTCAGTATTCAAAAGAATACATTGGTTTTCAAGACCGACTCTTTAAACAGCTCAGACATCCATCCATTTTTTGGTACATGTCATCTTCATCCTTTCTTTGTTTCTTTATTTCAACTATAGGTCACCCACACTTATGGCTTCTTTGAAAATCACATATAGATCATTTCTATGAAGACTAGAGTTACTAGCCAACCCTTAGGACTTAGTCTTTTGATCAAGCAGCTTCTCATATAGAGACTTTGATTCCTTGTCACATAGTCCCTTATAGCCTCACTTTCCTTTTTTATTAGCATTCATAAGATTGACCATTAATGTGTCCTTGTAGTCAGCTTTTGAGAATATCTTAATGTACAACTCCTTGAGCATATTTGTTACACCTTCGTAAGTTCAAGACCGAAAAGCCCCAAAAAGTCAGAACTAGAAGACAACCCCAAGGCAAGAAAAATGGAAGAGAAAGGCAAGCTCAAAAAAATTGCAGGAAAAGCCTCAATAAGCGCACAATAATAAGTGTACCAAATATTCTAGCAAGAAAAGCACTAGGTTCATTGTAATTCATTTTGTAAAAGAGTGTTGAGCTCTCTCCTATACATATTGTAAAGAATGAGAGACCCAATTTGACACCTATGCTAATAGGAAGGAGAAGAAAAGAGAGTAGAGAATGGGACACATGCCAAAAAGGGGGATGGTTGCCCAAGGAAGGGATAAGGGCATGTATAAAAAGGCAAAAAGTGAATGAAGAATATCATTCTTGTGTGTGGGCAAAACTAGCTCTCTTCTTCTCCTTGTTCTTCTTGTTCTTTCTTGTGCTTGTGCTTGAGAGAGGGAGTGAGGGAGTGAGTATGTGAGGGTGAGTGACTGTGGTGGAGAAGCTCTCCATCTTCTCCCCTCTTCTTCTTCTTCTTCTTCTTCTCTTCTCTTCCTTCTCTTGTCTCATGTGTGACAATGGAGCGTGGAGCTTGGAGCTTGCACCTTGGATCGTGAAGCTACTGGAGAGCTTGAGGGAGGAGGCAACTTGATCAGGCATGAAAGTAAGCTCACTACACTCGTAGTGAAAGGTGAGAAGGATCGAAGCTTGCATGGGAGAGCTATGGCGGGAGAGCAAGAACAAGAGAGAGAGAGAGACTCACAATGTGGGAACTCCAACAGTCACAATGTGTGACCGGTCTTCCCTTTATTCATCTATCACTAAAAGAATAAAGAATAAAGTGATAGTGATGGGCACCCGTCACTTGCAATGTGCAGGCACGGGTACTGTTAGTGTAGTAATACACAAGCAGCTTGGCGGAAGCGCCTTTACTCCCAACGACCTCCCACTTAAAGGAAAATCTGTCCCAATGATGAGTGAAAAATAAAAGGAAAGACAATACAACATGTACACATGTACAATAGGATAAGGAAATACGTCATCTCATCCCATGCCCATCAATCTCCTAAGGAAGGTAAAGTGCTCCGCATAGAAGCTTTTGGTGAGCAGATCTATAGGATTTTGGTCAGTCAAGATCTTAACAAGGTCAACAAACTTGTCCTCAACGACCCCATGTATGAAGTGATACCACACCTCAATGCGTTTCATCTTTGCATGGAAGACCGAATTCGAATTCTTGGCTAACTAAATAGCACTCATAAAATCCAAATGCAGTGTAGGGATAGCATCAATACCAAGGTCATCAGAACCAAACAGCCTAACGATATGGCCTCCTTGCAAGCCTCAGTGCCTACAACATACTTAACCTAAGTGGTGGAAAGAATCGAGAGAGAGTCAGAGATAGTCAATTCTATGTAAGTCAATGTATCTCTCTATGAGAGATTGTGAGAGAAAACTATGAAGACAATGAAGATGAATACTATGTGATTTTATTTCCATTCAAAGTGGTGTTTCTCTTGTGTTATCTTTTCTAGTGATGAATTCTATGAAGAATATGAAGAGTGTGATCGATTTTGTTAAAGATAAAGCGGTGGGAGATTGTTTTTATGATGCTACGTGAAAATTTCTTACTCGTGGTGTTCTTTTCCTTGTTGTGGTTCACTAAAGAATGAAACAAAAGCTTATTGATGATAAAAGATAGATTTTATTATAGTAGAAACCCCTTTTCCTTGGTGTCTCTTTTAGAGATCCAAATGCCGACAATCTCAAGAGACATGTCATCACCCAAGTGCACAGAACCCGAAACAGAATGGTATGAATGGAACCACTCTTGGCAAGGTGTCACATGAAAGGACACACCTGAGTCTAAGAGCCAACACTTTGTATACATAGAGTGTATCTCTGTCATCTGCGAGGCACTAGATGAAGCTGTTGCAAGGATATAATCCCCATCATTATCCTCAAGCTGCATAACATTGATCTTTTCAATTTTAACACTTGACTTAGCAGGTACTATGCTGCAATCAGAAGACTTTTCCTGCACTTTCTCTTTCCCCTTGTCTTTGTACCTTTCATTGTGCAATTCATGACACTGTGGCATTTCTTCCCACAATGATGACAAGTCAAATTGGCATTTCTCCCATGAGACTTAATGTGTGACTTGCAACGTGACTTGGACTGAGATTTCTGGGAATCCCATCCACGGCCATTACCACGGTCATTCTTTGCATTTCCATTGTATCGGCCTCTAACTATCAAAGAATGAGACACATGAGAGGCATCCAAATTCTTATGATTTATCTCTTCTTGCAAAAGAGAGCTCTCAATGTCAAATAGCTTCAGAGTAGTGGCAAAAGCACATAAGGCAGTGTGAAATACATCCCAAGACTCATTAAGAGTTTGAAGCAAGAATAATGAAGTGACATCCTCTTTGAAATCAATGCCCTGTGAAACCAAGGGCTAATGTAGCAGAAAAACCAGTCAGGCTGAAAACCCTAACTGTGGGACTCCATAGCTATTTTGTCTCAAGCTTTCATTTCACTTGATTTTTTTCATTGGCTTGAGTCAAGCTAAACCCTGCCACTTTAATTCACTGATTTGATTATTCTCCAACAACATTTGTCCATCAAATCAAGGAGGGGAGATCTCTGAAGCACTTAAAGACCATTGAAGATTTGAAGACCTCTCATAGACTTGAGCTCCAAAGCTTCATTTTCTTACTTTTTTCACTCAACTGAAGGTTTTGCTAATCTGATCTGAGTATTTACTCAGTGTTCAGCAAGATTTTACTAGCAAGGAGGGGACTCAAACAACGGGTTCATCAAGCAAAGGATCGGCATCAAGAATCACCATCTTCAACTCTAAAGATTTTTGTGATCTACTTAGACATGGAGTTGCTCATACTAAAGTGCAATCAATGATTCCATCTAAAGTTTTTGAAGACACTCCAGTTACCTTGGCCATCATGAAGAATGAGATGTCTTTGCTTGAGGGGGACAAAGACATGGACATGAAGACTAAAGCTGCAAGCAAAGTCCATGGGAAACCAGGCCATGAAGACCAAAGGACCACATCATTCAAAGCTGAAGAACCAAAGATGAAAGACAAGAAGATTTTCCATGCTGACAAAGAGAAATCATATGCTGAAAAAGACCACAAGGGCCTATTGGACCTTGTCTCTCATTTTCTGTTTTAAAAGCATTGTACCTGCCTTAATGTTCCTTTCATAATCTTTGTAAACTCCTCATGTAGCCTTGTACTACAGCCTTTGTACACTTTGTGAGGCCCCTGTTACAGCCTCTGGATGTCCACCATGTTTATGGTACCCACACTTAGCCTTTTCTGCGACAGCCTCTGGTGTTTTTGCCATGTTTGTGGTATGCCCACACTTTGCAGGTGCTGCTCTCACTAAAGCCTCTACACATTTTGTACTTTCAGGTTGTGATTGAGGAGGGGTGTTGAGAATCTACCAATCACACCCTATGTATGCCCCTTTCTATGGAACAACTAGGCTAGGAAGGTGCAGTTCATTCTAAGAAGAGAGACAGATCCCATAGGCACAGTGATGTAGTGTGCTGCCAAGCAATCCTATATAATGATGTACTTGACTATCACTTTCATATGATGATAATGCAATAGTACTTGTCTCTTTCTTTCAAGTGTCTGTGTCATTGTCAGTCCTACACAAGATTGTGTTTATGAGTTCAAGTCTCAATCTTGAAACCTAATTCACTTGTGTAACAATTGTCTTCTTTGTCAATGTCACAATGAGTAATATCTTCATCTTCCATCCTCCATAGCTTCCACCTCTGCCATGCTCTAGATCCCGCATTTATCACAGAAAGCAATGAAGAAATTGAAGCAACTCTTAAAATCTGCTCCTACATTGAGAAAGTCTGACTATTCACATGGAAAGCCTATCGTTACTACTGTTGATACAAGCCCAATCAGGATTGGATGGGCAATTGGGAAAGATGATGAGGAAGGGCAAAGATATGCAATTCGCTTTGGTGCTAAAGTATTGAGACTGAACAACAAAGAAGATATCCACAGGTTAAAAGAGAATTATGGGGAATTGTGACAGCCCTTAAATGTGATAAGGAGTATTTTATGGGTGCTCATGTAGTCATTGAGATGGATTGTTTGCCGGTATTGGGTATGATTACTAGTTGTGCTACTCCGGACATTGCTATGCTCTAGTGGATTGCATACATAAAATCTTTGAACCCTGAATTTCAGCATATTGCAAGAAGAGATAACCTAGTGGTAGACATGTTATCTCGAGCACGCTATGAGAATGAAGATGGGATGATGGATGAGGAGGAAGAAGATGACTTTCTTATGACTAAAAATGATGTTGCAAGAGTGAATTTAGCAATGCAAGGTGTTGCTACAGCATTAACAGAAGCTTGGACAACAAAGAGAAGACACTTTAGATGTGTTGCATTTTATGTACAAGTGTTTTTGGAATACAAATATGCAAGAGAGTGGCTGAGAATTGGTCAATATCTCAGTACATTAACAAAGAGAGATGAATGGTCAGATGAGGAGTTTAAGAAGATCAAGAGGAAAGCCTATTGATTTTTTTAAAAAGATGGATACTTATGGAAACATGCTAAAAAGAAAGAGGGTATGCCATTGCGAGTTTTGGGTGACAAAGCTTCACAAGTAAAAGTAATGCAAGAATTTCATGAAAGCTTGTGGGCTGGTCATAGAGGTGTTTGGGGTACTTTTACAAATATCAAAGAAAGATATCGGTGCCAGGGTATGTATAAGGATGTTTTTCACTTTGTGGAAACATGTACGACATGTCAAATGTATTGAACTATGAGACATCGGGATGGATTGCAACCCACATATCCATTTTCTCTTCATTTTAAGTAGGTGGTGGATTTGGTCACAATGCCTACAGGTCTTTGGAAAATGAGGTATCTTGTGCTTGCTCGTGAAGACTTGACTAATCAAGTGGAAGGAAAATCTTTACATACTAAGACAACAAATGATGTGTGTACTTTTCTCTTAGAAGAGATCTTTTGTCGGTATGGCTGTGTGGAAAAAATTACAACAGATAGGGGTGAGTTGGATGCAGATGAAGCTCATGATTTCTTTGCACGGTTGGGGATAAAGCTTGCTTTAACTTCAGCCTATAACCCTGAAGGAAATGGAAAAAGTGAAAGAGGTCACCCACCTATTGTGAAGGCATTGGCAAAAGCATGTGGAGAGAATGTAAAAGAGTGGCCATGATTTCTCCCTTATGCTTTGTGGGCTGACAGAACAACTCATAGTGCTGTTACAGGATATATGCCTACAAAATTGATGTATGGTCAAAAACCTATCATGTGGATAGAAGAGATGACAGCCACATGGAGTGTGTTACCTTGGGAGGAGGAGTTGAATCGAGAGGAGTTGTTGGCCTTATGCATTAGATAGTTGGAAAGAAAGTCAGAAGACATAGAGGCAGCAACTGCAAAGTTAAGGGCAACAAGGATACAGAACAAGAAACGGTTTGACAAAAGACGTAGACTGAGACAAAGAACCATACAAGATGGGGATTGGGTATTGGTTTATAATAGTAGTTTAGATAACCACCATAGTACCATGCGTAAAGTTTCCAAAAGATGGTTTGGACCCTATGTGGTAAGACAAGTGCTCGACAAGTGTTTGATAATGCTACTTATGCATTAAATGAGCTACATGGGACAGCCATCAAACTTTCGATAGTAGGGAAAAGAATCAAATT
Source organism: Lygodium microphyllum (assembly GCF_053477565.2). Classification (NCBI taxonomy): domain Eukaryota; kingdom Viridiplantae; phylum Streptophyta; class Polypodiopsida; order Schizaeales; family Lygodiaceae; genus Lygodium; species Lygodium microphyllum. Next base: position 34,900,307 of record NC_141143.1, on the reverse strand, counting down.
ATTCAAAAGGCGGGAATCTACTACCTATGAGGTGTCAAACATTGATTTGACATATACAAGACTTCATTACACTTAAGCTTGCATCTAAGAGGATATTTGCAAGCACTAGGTCATTTGTGTACAAAACATTATTTTAAGCACTTGTCAAGGAATTGATACTTTATCACCTCAATTATTGCATGTGATCACCTTGAGTAGAATTTTTTGAGCATTAAACATTGAATTTCCATCTACAACATTACATGCCATCATCATCTTCTATACCTAGGAATTCATTTGACAAAGATATTATTGAAATAATCCCACAACATTATATTTAATGAATTACAATGTGCCCCATGCTTTTCTTGCTAGAATATTCGGTGCACTTATTATTGTGTGCTTCCTTTTACATTTGAGGCTTTTCCTGCACTTTTTTTGAGCTTGTCTTTCTCTTTCATTTTTCTCGCCTTGGGGATGTCTTCCATTTCTGACTTTTTAGGGCTTTTCTATCTTGAACTTTTGAAGGTGTAACACTACCCCCTCCTAGTTGGGTGCCAGTCCCATGGCACCTGATGGTACATGCTAAGTTTGTAGAGGGATGATGAGGAATGATGCATGGGGTTGTTGTGAAGGTGGGCCACATTGGACATGCTTTGTGAAGTGAGTTTAGGAGGAGGTTGCCATGATGGCAAAGATAGATGAATGGTTGATGCTAGCCTCCATAGGTGTTGGTTCAATGTTCCTGAAAAAAGAGTGCACTTTCTAGGGGATTGTGCCTACCTTACCATGTAGTGCACTATGCAAGTGATGGTGGAATTGGGAGATGGGTTGGAACCATAGGCAAGCTTAAGGTGTTGTCCCACACTTGAGGACCCAATTTATGTATAAGAAGAGGTGATGTGGGTGTGACTTAGGGAGACATGTCTCTAATCATAGGCAAGTGGAAGCCGCCTAGGTGTGCCCTGCCCTTGATGTGCCTTAAGTATGTGAAGTGGGGGAAGGGGCTAGGATGGTCCCTAGGTGCAGTGTTTGTGATGCCCATAGAGTACATGGGGTCTAATTTCATTGTGGTGTTTCTTTGCTTTCCACTTCTTTCCTTCTTATCCCTCTCCTCTTTCTTTTCTTTTTTATCTTTTTTTTTTTGGAATTATAAGGGAAGCAAATTAAGAAGCATTCCATTGATGAGTAGGGGCCAGGTTGCGTGGCAGCTTAAGGGCTTTACTTAGGAATACCCTCCTTTAAGTTGACTCTTACATTGAGTGGAGTGGATGCCAAAAACGGGTGGTTACACCTAATGAATCTACTATCACTCATATCTTCTAAGAGGTTCATATAAAATGCTGGCAAGAGAGTGGCTCTCATCATGAGCACCATCACACATCTATCTATCCTAGCATTGAGATAAAAAAAGAGGGTCAGCAATCACTCTTCCTCTGCAGTAGGTTTTTGTTTTAGTAATATTCACAATAGGTGGAGATAGTTACATGTGGTGATGAAGGCAGGGTCATGGCACGAGGTCTTTGAGGAAACCAGTTATAGATGGGTGGAGGTCCCTTTCGATGAAGATCAAGCTTTCTTCAGGGATTGAGACATTTACGTTGTAGATTAGTGTGGAAAGTCATATCTACCATGCGTCTCCTGGTTGAAATCAACTCCAATCCTTTTTGGGTAGGGCATGTAGATAGGATCATCTCGTTCATGGGGTAAGGTACTGGAGAAAGTGATCTAGGCCTCCAAGCTAGAGTCTTAGATGTTCCTGCACCACCTTGGCTATGCCTCATATCCCTCCACCCTCCGAGGTACCTCCACTGCCTTATCTTCCCAGTAGTCTTTGTAGGTTCTTGCTACCACCTTGTGGGGTGCCTCATCCATTCCTCTAGCCATCTCCTTGCTAGCCTTATCGAAAGCTTACTAATGTCCTCCACCACCCTAGGAGATAATACTTTATTCAATGTATGAGGGAAGGTGAAGGAGAATTTGAAGAGGTGACTGCGGTTTTCCCATTGCTCCCACACATTGTAAGTTCTTGGCCTTAGTTGACAGGGTTGCACTCCTTGCTTTGAGGGATGGCTACTTGTGGGACTTGCAGTGTCTTGGCTTGAAACTTTTTGCAGGCATGTTCCACTTGTTCTCAGCATTTGTGCCTTATCTCCACCATCTGTTCAGGTGGCACAGCTTCCTCCCTTTGCTCTTTTGGCTGTACTTGTGACTACAAAGGGGCGCTTGGTTCCTATACCCATTCATCCTCTTATTGGTTTGGTAGGCTCTTCTTCTTGGACTGGCTCCAATGGCTCCTGTTGAGGTGCTTGCATTTGCTATTCTGGCTCCCCAAGGCCTAGCAAGGTGAGTTTTTGTGAGTTTAAGCTAGCTGAGATTAGGTGAGCACGTTGCTTCTCTACTCCCAAGAAGCTGGTACTAGGCTTGGGTGCCTTGGCATGGAGTCCATGTAGTGCCCTCCTTGTTGGTTCTAGTTTTTTTCTTAGTTATTCCAATGTCTCTTCTCCTCATGGGTTACCACCTTAGCTCTATCCTTGCCTCTTCTCTTTGCCTCTTCAACTTCTTTATTTCCAACTCTAAACATCTATTTTCTTGGGAGTTGAAGGTACATATATTCTCTAAGGAGATGTAGTTATCTCTTTCTTCATCATACAACTCCTTTAGACCCTCTTCTCCCTCCCTTGCCTTTCAAGCCTCTTTTAATGTGATTACTTTCCTGTTTATGGATGGTCATCACTCTTGCTTGTTCCACACTGTAGAATGCAAATGCAATATTTTCTTCTTCGAGCTCTACAAGTGCAAAAATTTTCCCTTTTGTTGCCTTGTTGAGTTGGCTTTGAAGCTTCTTTACCAATTCATCCTGATGTTCCTTGTTGCGCATGGCCGAAGGCATCAAAGTTGTTGACACTTCTAAGAGGGGTACCTTTGGCCCTTAGCATGATTCTACATCAGCTGGTTGTATTGGCCTCTTTGTTCTTACAAGGGGGGACTCCTTTGTTGGGTGCATCCGCAATTTGTTATACTTTGCTAACTATGTTTTGCACCTAGGCCATGATGTTGCTTTTGTTGACCACCCCTTGCATAGTTCATTGTGTTGGGATGATTGTTGGTGTGGCCATGACTTGTGGGATTGGGTGTAGAGGGGATTTACCCTTGCCTTTCACCACTGATCTTGGTCATACCCCTTTGGCTGCTATGTTCGTGCTTGGCACATCCTCCCGTTCTCGGAGTGGTTTTTGTTGAAAGGTCGAATCTACCAGGGATCAGAGGTAGAAGGAAGTAGAGATAGGAGATGGAAGAGAAGAAAGAGAATACACAAGTGGTAAACACAACAAAGATAAAGCAAAATGAATTGAATCAATATGTATTGAAAGAACTTGGAATCTTTGCACTACTCAGAAGCAATCTCCAAGCATTAGTTCTCCTGGAGCTCCTTCGTAGACCAAAAACATAGATTAAAAAAATCTACTCTTTCTCTGCTACCCGGAACCCAAATTTGATAGCTCCGTTGGCTTCGAAAGGGAGGTAAAACCACAGGACACCTGCTCATGGATCACTCCTTCTTCCTCTTCTAGTTCAAACTGCAATTTTCAACCTGTTTACAGCGATCGCGATGCGCGCGATTTTGTCAATCTGTCCCCCTTGTGAAAATCCCCTAATTGACTGAAAAAGTAACTAGCTTTTTGCATGCCATCCTAATCTAGAAGCTTTTTTCTAACTTTTTCAGATTTTTACAATAAATAATATAAAAACTAGACTAAAATTATCCAAAAATCTAGTATTTTTGGATAATCCATGCAACTCAAATGAACACCTTGATGTATAATTCTAGTTTATTATTTAGTTTTCTAATGTTGTGGTTTACATGCTTTGTTTTACATGATTGGTATTTCATATATTGTCTTGCAAAATCTATAATAGAGAGAGAGAGAGAGAGAGAGAGAGAGAGGTGTTTATGTGTGTCTCTTACTTGCCTCTTGCCAAAAAGATATTGGAAAGGAGAAACAAGATTGGAAAGAGCAATAACATCTAGTTATAGATGTCTTGCAATCCCAAATATACACTTGCTAACGATGGCAATGTAATAGCATCATTGGGGTGCGATTGTCAAAGTATGAAGTGCACTTCATTTCAAAGTGCCACATACAATGCAACCTAGAATGCTTGAATGTTGGGTCTGTTCTCTGCGATGCCACTTTAACACAAAAGTTTGAGTAAATTGGTTATTTTGCTTAAACTCTATTATTAGGGATATGTTTTTATATTATCATAGAATTATAATGCAAAATCATGGCTTGCGAAGGTCTTCAATTCTTCCCTTCGCCAAATTGTTGAAGCACACAACATATTTTATGGATGTTTTGGTTTCCACATTTGTTAATAGTATTTTATAGAATGTTAACTGCCAATATTAAGAATGTACAAACCATTGTTAAGGTGCATGGGCTCTAAATAAAAAATTTCAATGCCAAGTTGACCAATGTTTACAAAGAGCTAAAAGAAACAAACAATTTGTTAGTGTCACAAAGGATTTAATTTAAATAGTTACCACCTAGATGGCAGAATTTTTAGTCTTCAAACATAAAAGCTTTAGATATTATTGCACCGTGTTGCAATTGTGTTTTTTGCATACACATATTTCTATGTAGATGCCTTTCATATTTTTACTCAAAGACAGGATGTACTAAGTAAATGAAAGCATGTTTACTAAGCATTCTCAACCAATTATTCATCTTTTGTAGAGAGAAAGAGAGCCCTTGGCTTTACTTATGATTGCTTCAATTTTCATTGGCTTGCTAGAAGGCCTCATGTAATCTTTCAATCTTTTAACTATTACTAGCATTCCACACACACGAGACGCTAGGTCGCTTTGCGGCAACTTTGCTAACCTAAAACAATAAGCGAAGTTTGCATTGCAAACTTCACTCAACAATCCATTTTTCCTCTTTCTCTCTCCTCTTTTCTCTCTCTGTTTCTAATTTTTTTCTCCTCCTCCCTCTATCTGTCCCCCTCCCCCAATTACCTATGTCTAATTCTCTCTCTGTTTCTAATTTTTTTCTCCTCCCTCCCTCTATCTGTCCCCCTCCCCCAATTACCTATGTCTAATTCTCTCTCTCTCTCTCTCTCTCTCTCTCTCTCTCTCTCTCTCTCTCTCTCTCTCTCTCTCTCTCTCTCTCTCTCTCTCTCTCTCTCTCTCTCTCTCTCTCTCTCTCTCTCTCTCTCTCTCTCTCTCTCTCTGTGCCTTCTATTTTAGTTTATTTTTTCTCCTCTCTTGGTTCTCTCTTTCTCTCCTCACTTCTCTTCTCTCTCTTTTTCTCTCTCCCCCTCTCTCCTCTCTTTTCTTTCTCTCTCCTCTTTTTTCATTTTCTTCTTCTTCTTCTCTTTCTTTATTCTCTTTTTAAATTTTTTCTTTTCTCTCTCACACTCTCATCTCTCTTTTAAATTTTATCTTTCCTCTCTCTATTATTTCTCTCTCTACTTTTATTCTCTCTCCTCACTTTTCCTTCTCTTTCTCTCTCTTTAAATTTTATATTTCCTCTCTCTCTCTCTCTCTGTCTTCTTATTCTTCCTTTCCCCCAGTTTCTCTTAAAGTATGTGAATTTTATATTTCCCCTATATATAATTCTCTCTCTTTATGTTTATATTCTCTCTCTCTCTCTCTCTCTCTCTCTCTCTCTCTCTCTCCCCCTTTTCTTCACTTCAACTATGCCTCCTTTACGAGCTTCATCAGCCCTTTCAATTCTGCCCATATGTGGCTACATTTGTGGCAACAAATGTTGTCCTTGCAGCAATATCTTCCAACCTCTTCTACATGCCACAATTTCCAAAATTCGGCTCTATTGATGTATTTTGCCATCTTTCCAAAAGACTAACCTTTTTGCTTCTACTTCACGGTAGGCTGTATAGTCTCGCTTTTCATGTTGTAAACTGTCACACCAAATGCATCTCCTCTTGTATCCTTCTTTGTATGGACTTTGGGCTATTGCCCAAGCGTTCTCTTCTATCTTAACATCCAACTTTTCAACCTTTGCATAGATTTCTATCAAATTCAACCTCAAATCATGCATGCATTTTATTAATTCATCCACAGCATCACCTTTAAGAGCCGGACCAACAGGTATAGCCAGTTGTTTTGCCATAGCCATAGGCGCCTCGGCTGCAATTTCAACCCCATTCTGAGCACTGGCAAGTGTGGCACCTATATCCCATCTTAATTTCATCCGCTCTCTCTTTAGCAGCATATACAATGCCTCAATTACATTAGCCCAATCTGATTTCAATCCCGTTTTAGAAGAGGCATCTTCTAAACGATCAATCAGCTTCTCTTGCAAGACAAGATCTGCAACCTTTGGAAACAAATCAATTTTTTGACTCTCCAGCTCATCGGCATCCAATTGTGCATACTGACTTTCAAATTCAGGGAGCAAAGTTGTAGCAGCCAACCCTGTATTGAGCTTTTCAATTCAATATGTAAATGTGTTTTTAGTTACCAATCCTACATCTTCCAAGAAAAACTCTTCTCTCAAAGCTTTCTTAAAAGCTGCCCAATCAGCATCTCTTCTATGTTACTCATCAATCCGATCATGCAATGTATGTATGGCCGAGAAATACCGACTCCATGCATACTTTGATACCCCGTGAAACAACATATTTTCTTCATACAATCGGATGAAGACTGAAACATTTTGACCCTTAAACTGCTTCAATTCTTGTTCCACTGCCTGCAATGTATTCACAGCTAAGGAATCAATTCTTTCTACTTCCTATCGAGTTTGCATATGTTGTTACATCTAAGGAATAAATTCTTTCTACTTCCTATCGAGTTTGCATATGTTGTTACAGCTAAGAAATCAATTCTTTATGCTTCTTGCCGAGTTTGCATATGTTGTTGTAACAACAACTGCTATTGTTGTTGCTACTGCAACAAAGCAATCATCTATTGTAAAGCATCACCACCACTTGAACCTGCAGAATCCCCCATCTTTACACACATGCTGTCGACTTTCATGTCGGGTTCACCACTGTCGGAGCGTTTGGGATCGAAAGTCTACCACGGGGGTAAGAGACAATAGGGTGAAGGGAGATTCAAGGAGAGGAGTAGACGGAAGAGAAGGGGTTTAAATTAATAGAAGATATAGAAGAATACTCACAGAGGTGAAGCCTGTCGAATTATTTTTGCATTCTAAGAAGATAAATCTCTTGTAGACCAAAAACGTGCATAAAACAATGACTTCCTCTCTGCTGCTTAGACTACCAATCTAATGCTTCTGTTAGCTCCGAAAGGGAAGGTAAAATTACAGGACACTTGACCAGAATTCTCCCAAATCGCTCCTTCTTCTCCTAGTTTGAAGTGTTGTTTACTACCTAAAAACGGTGATCACGCATCGCGCGATTTTGTGGATTCTTCTTTTTGCATAAATTCCCCCCAAAATGGCTAAATGTCACTTGCTTTCTTTTACATGTCATCCTATTCTAGAAGTTGTCTACAGTTTTTGGATATTTATAAGAGATAATATCTAAAATATCAAAAATTGGCTAAATTTATCCAAAAATCTAGTATTTTTGGACCATGCACACTATAGACACTGACATTAATGACTAATATGGCATTAGCTCTCTAGATCAATAAGAAAGCCAAATAATGATGCACTCTAGAGTTTTTTACATTGTGTGCGTGTAGCGACATGATAGCGTACACTACTATGGTGAATAACTTAAAATAATAAAATATAAAAAGAACTTATCAATATCAATTTGAAATAGTTAAAAAAGCATATAATGCCATTGTCTAAGAGCATATCAATATAGATATTAGTGAGAGAGTATGTGCAATCGCATGAGTGTATACATGTATATGTGTGTATAATCATTCATTTGCTAATATTAAGAAATGTATTTCAAGAAATGTATAAAAAATATAAAAAATATATTTATCAAAATATTTTATTTAATACTTATATATACTATATGAATATTAAATATAAAAATCACAAAATCAAATATATGTACATATTATAAATATAAATAAAGGAGAGAGAGAGAGAGAGAGTGTGTGTGTGTGTGTGTGTGTAATGCACAAAAAAAAAGTGATAATGATTCATCACCATACATGATAAAAAACCAAGAAATTATAAAGGAATGATATCATTGGAATACCAAGAGTGCCTATAAATGGGGCCAAAAAAACTAAGAAATATAATATATCATATGATAACACATTACAAGCAAAAGCATGATGATACATATGGCATAGACAATATAGGAGAAATTTTGGAAAAAAATGTAACATAATCTGCAAAGTAATAACCCAATACAATAGATAATTATTTAATCAAAGCTATATTATAATCATCTTTTTTGAATTTAAATTTCATATTTTGTGGGCCACAACTTCAAAAGAGTTATATATCAACTTACTACCTACCAAAAAAAGGAAAGCTAGCTAAGTTCAATTTTAAATATTATTGAATTTAAAATCCACAACTTTAAAAGAGTGCATGCTTCATCGTTAATGCAAAAACATAATCCTCTAAAGGACATATATTCTTTCGAACTTGGTAATATAACAAATAGATTTTCGAACAAAAATTGCATGCTGCAGTAGTAAATTTTGAAGTTCTATAAAAGTTTCAAATCCTTCTAACCTATTCACTAAAATAAAGAGGAAGATTACAAATGTATGCTAAACTATTGCATTAAAGATGAAACCATTCTATGATTCATTTGGGTTAACAAGGGTGAACATCTATTGAGAGAGATTTTGAATGATGCAACATGTACATCAAGAGATTCACTATTTGTTCTATGCAAGCTGATGTATGTGCAAGTCCATAGTTCGAATACTCCATCTCAATATGATTACTTCTTCTGGCAAGTTCATAGTGCTTCTCCACAAGATTTTTGGTTGGCTAATACTTCTAAATGTGCTCACATATCTCTCATATGTATCTCCTTATTTCTTCCATCTCACTCTATAAACATGCTACATCAGCTAGCTTGTTATCATCCTTCTCTTGTAACTTTGTTTAACTTGCCTCAAATGATCATGAAAGTTCTTTGAAAAATAGATTAAAGCACTTTGTCTTTCAGTCAAAGTCTTCAATCTCTTATTGGTGGCATCTAAGTGAAGCAAGATCCTAAAGGATACAACAAAATTATAATTTCCTTTAATATGTTTGAGAGCACAACCACTTGCTTTCTTTCTAGCCAGATCTTTCATTTTGCACACATTTATCTGATCATTAGGAGTGCCAAGTACAATATCAGTGATAGAGCCATTGTCTCTCACACCAGATAACTCAACATGCTCCATGCTATACAAAATGTATGCTATAATAGGAAGGCACATGTAAAATTGGTTTTAAAAACAATAGATAATTTATCACCAAAACGTATCTAAATGATCATTATCTACATGTAACATGGTTAAGCTAATTTTTGGCCTATGTATGGATCGAGTCCAAGTCAAATGATAAGTAGCGTTAAAATATGTACTTGTAACCATGATGCTTCCACTTGAACTTTTGAAAACATAACTTAAAAATCAATACATCTTGAGAGAGGAAGAGAGCCACTTGAAACACACTAAAGTTCGTATACACATATTAATTTTTACATACACTTAACGAACATCATCAAAATATTAAAGCATGCATAAATATACAAACATACTTAAAACCAAGAGTATACATTTTATACTATCGATTTTAATTATGTTTATATATGTGTATACTTTTAATGATGTGTATTAGTAGTGTATATATAAATAGCCAAAGGCTTACCCATGTGCTTCATGGTAGACTTCTTAAAAGTACTACTTGTTTGCCTGCCATATAAAGAATGATCACAAAACTCAAAACACTTATAGTCTAGGGGTGAAAGATACTGCAATGGTAAGCATTTTCATTCATTTCAAAGACATCTACCCAAGGTGATGATGCCAAAGAGACACATATGAAATTGCAACCATAGCCAAACCATGAGGAATCACCAAGGGAGACAACACAATCTATATCATCCAAGGTGCTAGCAAAGATAAGGCTCTTCGTAAGAGCCGGTACATGATATACATCATGAAGAGTGAACATATTGCTTGAACCAAAACGCAACTGGACATCACTAATACTGACTATCTCCAATGCTAGGTCATTACACAAATGGACAAATCCAATCATATTGCAAGAGGAATATTGCAACATGAATGTAAGCACTCTCTTTGAGGGGTCACGTAAAAGGAAGACCCAAACGGACAGGTCATTACCCAAATGGACAGATCCAATCATACTGCAACATGAATGAAACCACTCTCTATGAGGGGTCACATGTAAGGAGGCCCCTGAATCTATCAACAAATACTGAGTATATCCTGACAAAGCATTAGTTAGATGTGAAACATTCAAAGAAGAAGTTGCAAGATAAGAATATCAGATATATCAAGTTGTACTACATTAATATCTCACTCTTGATACTAGACTTGCTAGGCAGAATGCTGTGATCATCATTCTTATCCTACGCTTTAGGCTTTCCCTTTTTCTTACACTTGTCTTCGTGCATTTTATTTGACTATGGTGAATATGACTTGCTTTCCCACAATAATGATAAGCAAGACTAGACTTATGGTGGTCCGTAGATCGAATGTTGGACACATGCGTAAGAACTCTACAAACCTTCATGATTTCAAGTACAAAAGCAAAAGGAAATTTGCACGACATGAGACAAAAGAGACCAATTGGGTACAATCTCCCCCCATGCCTTCCGTAAGCACTTCACAAGGCATGTATTTATAGATTTTTTTTATCTTTAAGCTAAAAAATAGCCCACTTTACAAATAGTATGCTTTTGCTTTTGCATGTGCATTTGCCCAAATATAAAGTAAAGCTTTTGGACGTCCAAAAGTTGCGGACTATACCCAAATATAAATATCAAATAATGAAATATTTAATTGAGAGTCTATGCGCATACAATATAATAAATATTTTGTCAAGTGCTTTAATAAATAAGTACCCTTAAATAAATATCGGCACCATGCTTTTAGTGATAAGGCGTGCACCCATCAAAAATAGTAATTCTTCTAGGCATTTGGATTCGTGCCATCGCCCGATGCTACCCAACGCCATTGCTACCTACTTTAAACATTAATTAAAGCATTCATGATTTTTAGAAAATAATTAAATAAAACCCAATAAAAGTGAATACCTAGCAGTCTTCGACTACAAAATAATTAAATAGATTGGAACTCTATCTTAACCTTAATTTAATTTGAGTGCGCATTCTAGACTCGTAAATGTCCATTAATTTAATATATACCTACTCTGGAATCAACCATATACACATTAAATTAATCTGATGCTCGAAAAGGACAAGCGTCCCAATCAACTTCTCGCACAACTCCTACGAGCCTCAGCAAATAAATAGTTTTACAGAATCCACTGAAAAACCTCATGGAATCCACCATGAAATATGCCTCCTAACATCATACCCCCGGGGTGGGATAGCAATTGTCCTCAATTGCTATTAGCTCAATGTGAAGCCAACAGTGAGGGGTAAGCACTTAGGTCACGGGTGTTGGGGGTAAAGGCGCCTCCTCCTAGCCACCCATGTATTACTACACTGACAGTACTCGCCACTGCACACTGTAGGTGGCGGGTGCCCGTCACAGTCATTTATTCTTTATTCTTTTAGTGACAGTTTGAATAAAGGAAGGCGCGGCCACACATTGTGGTTGTTGGAGTTCCCACTTTTGAGTCTCTCACTCTCTTGGCTCTTGCTCTCCATCCGCTATAGCTCTCACCGCCAAGCTTCTTCCTCCTGGATTCCACTTCCCCTCAACTGGTATTAGAGCAAAGGCAGGGCATTCTCTTCAACCCAAATTTGAAGAGCTTCAACCCGAGCTTTAATGGCAGCCATGGCACCTTCATTTGCAGGTATGTTTTGATCTCTCGCCTCATCCCCAATCTTGTGAACCTTCATCGGCTTCTTCCCGAACTGCATTGGAGCCCCCTTAACATTGCCAAGTAACCCCAAGGGCTATTCAAGGCCCCCCCAGCCCCCAGGAACAACTAGCGTAATCTTCAACGCATTTTTAGGGGGCTGTGCTGATCTGCTCCATGGCATTTCCTTGCTCCTCCTCAACTTCCCGGTACTCTTGGCAACCCTCCTGAGCATTGCTTGACTCCCAGTGTGATCAATTCGAGTGCTTCCCCCTTCAGCCCTTTGTTGTATACATAGTCCCAGGACTGTCAAAACATGGTATCACTTGACATTTACTATTTAATGCTTCTTGGCATTGCTCGTTTGATGCCTATTGATGCCCGGATGTTATGGGATGTTGTGTCTATGCTTTGGGATTAATTTGGAGCAAATTTGAGCACCATTTGAGCTTCATTTAATAGTAAGTTGCTTGCTGTAATATAGTGGGATGAAGCTCATTTACTTGGTGTATGCATTGGTTCATGGATACGGGGTGTTTACTGGAGGTTTGAATGATCACACCAATGTATTTGTAGATTGTCAAATGCTTCTGCTTGGTTCCGAAATGCTTTTGATCTTGTATTAAGCTCTGACTTGGTTTTTCTTCACCGGCATTTGGCTTCAGTTGGCATGCTTTGGATTGGTCTATGCCTATTGTCACTGCTTGATATTTAGGCCTCTTGCTTTTATGCTTTGGTTAGATATGGATACCACTTGGTTTGCCCATGCTTGACAGTTACTTGGAGCTTCATCTTCAGATATATTTGAGCATTTTGGATCTATTGGGCATTACATTTGGTTGTCAGTTACATGCTCTTTGAACGCTTTCAGGCTTATGTTTTATAGGTCTGAGATAGCCTGGGATTTATGCTCCGAATGTACCCTACTGGGATTTGGCATATCTAATGCTATGTATTTGATGTATTAGAGCGTTGCTTGCTCTCTTTGCATCTGACTTCACTTCCAGTGGGAGCCTCTTGGTATATTCGGATGTACACAGAGTCTTATTTATAGATGAGCTTGAGCTAGTGGGACAATTACATGCATTTGCTCTCTTGATAGCTTTATGTCTACAGTTTGTCTGTAGTGGACTGATTTGATACGCCTATTGGGACAGGCTCCTATCTCTGTCACAAGTTTGTCAGTTTTGTATGCATCTTGGATGGTTATGTATTGAGTTTCTTACTCTATCAGTTGTGCTTGTGCTTGGTCTCTTCTCTTACCCCAAGACCCATTACATGCATGACTTCTAGACCTATGAGATGTCTCTTGCCTGACATGTGATTGGTCTGATAGTTCTTGGTACATTCTTGCCCTTGGACACTCACTATTGGATGTATCTTGCTACCTGGCAATTGCAGTAACATATGTATCAATGATTGCTTCATTTTAGGAAAGTTTTACATACTGCTGTCATTTATTCCAGCAAGCTAAAATCTACAGATTTTGAGCACTTCTATGAGGGTAATGCTTACTATTTGATGTTATCTTGGTCATATTTGGTGGAAAGGTGCTTCTCTTGGTGAAATCCACTCTTTTAGCCACTTTTAGCAATGGTTTTAATGCATTTTCTACTAATTACAACAACTTGCAATTTTTTTCTTTTTTTGCATTGATTTGGGACAATATGGCTAGTCATCTGAAAGACACAGCTCTCTTTAACATTGCTAAGTTAGGTACCAACTATGGGTATTGGAAGTCCCAAATATGGCAGGTTTTGGTGCAAAAGTTGTAGATTAAATCCTTGCATTTCAAAGGTGTAAACCTAAATATATGGATGATGATGTTTGGATGGAAGTTGATGAGCTATGCAAGTCTATCATTATTTTGTCATTCTCAAAAGAGGTCCATCATAATGTTGTTGAAGATGAGAATCAGAGTGCATGGGATTTATGGGAGAAGATTCAAGAGCTCTATGCGCAACAGAGTCTTGCATCATAGATGTATTGGCTGAAGCAATTAATGGACCTTCGCATCAAGGAGGGGACCTCCCTTTCATCTCATTTTAGTCAATTTCATGCTATCATGAAGAGTCTGTTGTCACAGGGTATTGAGTTCAAAGACAGCTTGCACCAGTTGTTTTAGCTTGGCACCTTGCCTGAATCACGGGATGTCTTTCATATTGGCATATGCACGAACAAGCTTGATGGGCTGAAAATCAAAGATGTTGAGAGTACTTTATTGACTGAGGAAATCAACAGGAGAAATAATGATGCTTCCCGCTCTTCACATGCATTGACCATTAGAGGTGGCAGACATGGCAGACATGATAATGATCATAAGGGCAGGGACTCTCAGAAGTCTAGGTCCAAGTCACGTAATCGCAGTAAGTCCCATGGATGGAAGTCTGATCTTACCTGTCATTATTGTGGGAAAGCAGGACATATTAGGCCACAGTGCCATAAAATGTGCGATGATAAGCGCAAAGAAAAGGGAAAAGAAAAAATGTAGGAAAAGTCTTCTGAGCGTAGTATTGTACTTGCAAAGTCCTATGTGAAGATCGAAGAGGTTAATGTCATGCAGGCCACTAATTCAAATGATGATTGCATACTTGCAGCTTTTTCATGCGATGCCTTACAAATTTCTGAGATATATTCTATGTATGTGCAGTGATGGCTCTTGGATTCACGTGCGTTCTTTTATGTGACACCCTGTAGAGATGGGTTTCATACCTATCGTACCATGTCTGGTTTTGTGCGTGTTGGTGATGACACGTCCCTTGACATTGTGGGCATTGGCGATGTTAGGCTACAATTTCCTTCTAGTAGTTCTTTCGTTTTGTATGATGTACACCATGTACCTGCATTGACTCGCAGCCTTATGTCAGCTAGACAGCTTGATGATACATGGTATTTCGTGTCCTTTGGAGACTCTGCATGGAAGATTACTCGTGGGGCATGCTTGTACTTGCAAGAGGTGCCAAGTCTGGTAGCCTCTATCCCTTACTTGTATCAAGAGCTATATTGGATCATGTTTTGTATGTGGGTTCTATTCCATGCTCGTTTGGGGCATATGTCTCTTAAATGAAAATGCTTTTCGCCTTTTGACTCTTCGCATTTTGATTCTTGTGATCATTGTTTGTATGGCAGGCAGACTAGAAATACGCATAAGAAGTCTGGTAAGAAACACATGGATGAGCCCTTAGCTCTTATGCACTCAGATGTATGTGGGCCCATGCCTTATTAGTCACTAGGTGGGGCAAAATACTTTGTTACTTTCATAGATGATTACTCATGTAAGATTTGGGCTTATCCCATAAAGAGAAAATCTAATGTCTTAGACACATTTCAGCATTGGCTTACATTGGCAGAGAACCAGTCCAGGAAAAGGCTCAAATGCCTAAGGTCAGATAATGAGGGTGAGTATGTATCACGTGCTTTTGAGCAGTTTTGTGATGAGCAGGGTATTAAGCGTTAGTTGACCGCCCCTTACACCCCACCCCAAAATGGTATGCCTGAGTGCATGAATAGGACCATTTAGGAAAGGGTCCGTAGTATGCTTAGCCAGGCTGGCTTACCACAGCACTTTTGGGTTGAGGCAGTAACTATTGCAGTGCATCTCATTAACAAGTCGCCTAGCAGTGGCATTGACTTTCAGGTTGCAGAGGAGGTATGGACAAGCAAGTCCCCCCTCTTATGATTATTTGCATATCTTTGGATGTGAGACATTCTGCCATGTGCCCAAGGACAAACGCAATAGGCTGGATCCTAAAAGTATCAAATGCATTTTCATTGGCTATGGAGATGTAGGAGAGATGGGTTACCATCTTTGGGATCCGCAAGCGCGAAAAGTGATCCATAGCCATGATGTCATCTTTCATGAGGACAAAATGCATATGTAGCTTGAGAAAGTGGTTGAGGTACGCAAAGTTATCTTTCAGGAGGAGCCACCTACTCCCGTTTAGCCCGCTCCACGCCCAGCTAGACAACGCGCAGCATCACCTGATGCTCATGGCCCTTATGCTTGACATGCTGATGCTAGATAGGATGTTGGTCAGAGGCAGCAGAGCCTAGATTGAAGTGTTCTACTAGAGATAGACGACCTCTTAACCGTTTTGTGCCCTCTATGGATTATGTACTGCTTACAGATGCAGGAGAGTCTCTCACTTATGATGAGGCTATGCATAGGGGTGATTGTTAATCTTGGGAGCGAGCTATGCAATCTGAGCTTGACTCATTGCATAAGAATCAAACTTGGGATTTGGTTTCCTTGCCTCAGGGTAAGAAGGCTTTGCTATGCAAGTGGGTGTACAAGCTAAAAAGTATCCCTAGACACCCCAAGCTGGCATACAAGGCTCGATTGGTTGCTAAGGGTTTTAAGCAGGAGCATGGTGTTGACTTTGATGAAGTCTTTTCTCCTGTGGTCAAGATGACCTCCCTACGCTTAGTCTTGGCCTTGGTTGCACAGCTTGACCTAGACTTGTACCAGATGGATGTCAAGATGGCTTTTCTACATGGGGACTTGCATGATGAGATTTACATGGAGTAGCCTAAGGGCTTTGCAGACCCTGGCAATAGTAGGGAACACCCATATGCAAGCTAAAGAAGAGTCTATATGGCTTGAAGTAGGCACTTAGGGAATGGTACCATAAGTTTGATGCATTCATGCAATCACAGGGCTATAGCCGCAGTGCTATGGATCCGTGCTTGTACACGAAGAAAGCCCGTGACTGTTCTTTACTGATGTTGGTACTCTATGTGGATGACATGCTTTTACCAGGGACAACTCATGAGGAGCTAGATACTCTTAAGGCTTAGCTCAAGAAGAGATTTGAGATGAAAGATCTGGAACATGCCTCTCATATACTTGGTATGCGCATTACACGCGATCAATCTCAGGGACTACTCTATCTGTCCCAAAGGGAGTACATTCATAAAGTCCTTGAGCGCTTCCGCATGCAGGATGTTAAGCCTATTGGCTGTCCATTACCTTCTCATGTGAAGGTGTCACAGGCCGATTGTCCGCAGAGAGCCGAGATGGCCAAGATTCCCTATGCATCAGCCATGGGCAGTCTTATGTATGCCATGATAGCCACTCGTCTAGATATAGCTTTTATAGTTGGGGTTGTGGCACGTTATATGGCTACACTTGGCAAGAAACATTGGGATGCGGTAAAGGGTATCATGAGGTACTTGAAGGGCACAGGAGATATGTGCCTTTGCTATGGCAGCCATAATATAGGAGTCGTGGGGTACACTAACTCTGATTATGCAGGACATGCATATAGTAGAAAGTCCACTTCTGGTTATGTGTTCACTTATGCTAGAGGGGCTATCTCTTAGATGTCCAAGGCACAGAAGTATATGGTTCTTTCTACTACAGAGGCCAAGTATATTGCAGCCACAGAGGCTTGTAAGGAGACTATCTGATTAGGCCATTTGATTACAGACCTTGGTATGACAGATGCTATGCCTACACTGCATTTGGATTCTATGAGTGCCATTCAGTTGGCCAAGAATCCGGTCTTCCATGTGAAGACGAAATACATTGAGGTGAGGTATCACTTCATTCGCGAGGTCATTGAGGACAGGTCTGTTGACCTTGTCAAGATTTCGACTGAGCAAAATCCTACATACTTGCTCACAAAAAGCCTCACTACCGAGCGCTTTGCCTTCCTCAGGAGATTGATGGGCATTGGATGAGATGACGTATTTTTCCTCATCCTATTGTACATGTGTACATGTTGTACTATCTTTTCTTTTTCTCTCTCACTGGGCCCAATTCGCCTTTAAGTGGGAGGTTGTTGGGGATAAAGGTGCCTCCCCTAGCCGCCCATGTATTACTACACTGATAGTGCCCACCATTGCACACTGCACGTGGCGGGTGCTTGTCACAGTCACTTATTCTTTATTCTTTTAGTGACATTTTGAATAAAGGAAGGCCCAGTGTCGTGATGTTATGAGGACACAGTGTGAAAAAGTATGGAATGTATCATCATCCGACTTCTTTATTGATCTAGAGAGTCAATGCGATCTGAGCCATTAGTACTAGTGTGAGTTGCATGGATTATCTGAAAATACTAGATTTTGGATAATTTTAGCCTATATTTGATATTATTTATTGTAAAATTTTGAAAAAGTTAGAAAATGTTCTAGATTAGGATGGCATGCAAAAAGCAAGTGGCTTTTTCAACCAGTAGGAGTTTTTTAATAAAAAAGACAGATTAACAAAATCGCGCGCGTTGCGATCGCTGCAAACAAGCTGAAAACTGCAGATTGAACTGAAAGAAGAAGGAGTGATCTGGGAGATCTGTGAGTAGGTGTCTTGGGGTTTTACCCCCTTTCTCGGAGCCAACCGAGCCATCAGATTTGGGTTCCGAGCAATAGAGGAGCTGTAATTTTTATACACGTTTTGTTCTACAAAGAAGCTCCAGGAGATCTAATGCCTAGAGAATGTTTCTGAGTAGTGCGAAGATTCCAGGTTCTTTCAATACATATTGATTCAATTCATTATGATTTGTTTTTGTAGTGTTTACCACTTGGGTATTCTCTATCTTCTTTTTCATCTCCTATCTCTACTTCCTTCTACTTCTGATCCCCGGTGGATTCCGACCTTTCGACAAAAACCCCTCCGACATTGGTGAACCCGACGTGAAAGGTCGTCAGAAGAAGGAAAGACAAGATGGGAGAATCTTTGAATACATTCTCTAGTGATGTTTTGCAATAGTTGGTGCAAAATATGAATATGCTTATGCATGTACAACAACAAAACAGGTGATGCAAGCTTCAGCTCAAACAGAAAGTGTTGTGATAAATGCTTTGTAAGCAGTTGAGCATGAGGTGAAGTTATTCAATTGCAAGAATGTATCTGCATATGTACATACCTATGCTCAGAAGATGGAATTCTTTGGAGTGGCTCAATCTGCATGGAGCCCGTATTTTGTATGTGTTACTGTTCATGAACTGAAAGCACGGATTACTGAATTATACTTGCAGGATGCAGACTAGGTAGCCTTCAAGAAGACACTCAAGAAAGAATTTTACATTGAGGGTATTAGTTTGATTACGCGCAAAATTTTTCAGGAGTGGGTTATACAACCCAATAAGGGTCTTGTGGCTATAGAATTGTTAAGAGAATTTGAAAGTCAATTTGAGCAATTGGATCTCGCAGAACAGCAAGCTCCTACAAGTCAGAAAATTGAATTCTTTCTATAGGCAGTTGATCCTGAGCTTCAAGAGAAGCTTGATGATTTGGTGGAGGATCAGACTATAGAGGCAGGTTTGAAAACAGAGTGGAAACATGTCAAGGAAGCTGTTACTACACTTGTGAAGAAGCATAGAAGAAGAGAAAGATTGCATGTCTCCAGCTTGCCCACTGTTACGGGCAAGACAGTTGATGTATCCAGTAAGCCACCTACTTCGGTGGCTAACCCTATGGATGTACCTGCTATTGTTCCCTCTAATAGGGAAGATGTCTTGGATGAATTGGTTAAAGGGATGCAGGATCTTCAATTGAAGGTTGCAAAATTGGATGAAAAAGGACAAGAGGAAAGGGAACGAATAATTCTTCAAGTGATCTCAATGCTGCATGTCCTAATGTAAAAGTGACAATTGGTGATGTACAGGAAGAGCAACACTTCTTTGTGCAAGATAATTCCTCATATGCAGTGATTTTGGGATAGCCCTATATTATAGGTGTGTGTATGGAAACAAAGGTGCTTGATGATGGTTCTACTTATGCAAGAGTCAGAAGCAAGGGTGGGAGAAAAGGAGTCAAATTTCTTACTATTTGTGTTAATCATCCTAGAAATTGTGATACGCTTCGAGAGTCTCCTTTGGTTCCAAATGCAAGGGAATTCAAAGACCTGGATTTTCATTAAGCAATGCTATAATGCGGGGCTACAGTAGTGCTATTCAGAGGGTGTACTCGCATCTTGATGAAATGAAGCATGTATTTACTATTGGTAATTCTCAGTTTAGAGCAAACGGCTCATGTTGGTTTAAGCCTATGGAAGCTATGTGTAGGGCTGAACGCATATCCATAAAACAAGATATTAAGAAACTGAGAGCATTGGGGTTGTTAGCTAAAAATGATGGCATTTTAGGCATCTTTTATGGGCTAAATATTACTGATACTATGGCTAAAATTTCAGCAACTATACATGCAGAAAATGAGGCCAAAAACAGAGTGTTGTTAGTATGTTCTTTGGATATGTATGATGTTATAGCATTGTTTGCTCAACAGGAAGGATTACAATGGGCTTAAGCACTTCTGGAGACAAAGTACACGACAATTGACAAAAAGGTGAAACCAATTGCTTTGCCACTTCCACCAGAGAGTGAGGGTATGTATGTAAAAGTGTCAAGGCAACCAAGCATACGAGATCCTAAAGATATAGGTCATCGGTTTACATCTGAAATATTAGAAGAATTGAAAGTTGGTGTAGAAGGGTTTCTTTTGCCTTCTGCTAAGAGAGACTATTTTATGTAGATGTTGGCTAGACATGGGAAGGCATTTACATTTCAGCCGAGTGAAATAGGTTGTGTGGATCCAAATGTTCTCTCCTATGGTAATATTTACTGGGCCACATGTACCATGGAACTTGAGGCCTATTCCAATGCCTAAAGCTTACTTGCCAAAGCTGATGGATTTGCTAGATGAAAAGATTCGCATGAAGATCTTGGAGCCTTCTTCAGCCCTGTACTCAAATCGTTCGTTTACTGTGCCAAAAAAGAATGGGGCTTTGAGATTTATTCAATACATGCAACCGGTCAAAAAAGTGGCCATAAGAAATATGGGTGCAGGTCCTCTAGTTGATGAATTTGCAAAGGCTTTTGCAGGCAGAGAGATCTATTCTTTGGGTGATCTTTACTCGGGTTATGATTAGTTTTAGCTTACAATTGAAAGCAGGGATATCACAACCATGAAGACTCCTTTGGGGTTAGTACGAATGTGTACTCTCCCACAAGGTGCAACAAACTCAATGGCACACATGACAAATGCTATGAATAGGGTACTCAGGGATTTTATACCACAATTGACTATGCCCTTTTTGGTTGATGTTTCAATCAAAGGGTGTGCAGTGGATGAAAAGAATGAAGAGATGGATGCTCATGGATGCAAATAGTTTGTTGCAGACCATTTTGTGGATTGTGAGAGGATCTTGACACATCTAGAAGAGATGCATTTAACTCTTTCTAGACAAAAGTCTGTCTTTAGAGTTGAAGAGGTTTTGATTGTTGGGCATATGTGTGGGCCTTATGGGCGAAGGCCATCACCAGCAAAAATAGATGGGATTGATAGAATGTGAGATGTATGCACAAATGTATCAGAGGTGCGTAGATTCTTGGGTGCATGTGTGCTCTATTTGATATGGATTCCTCACTTTACACATGTAGCCGATGCTCTTTATCAGCTTCTAAGGAAATGTCGGAAATTTCATTGGGAAAGGAAGCATCAGAAAGTAATGAAGAAATTGAAGAAACTCTTAAAATCTGCTCCTACATTGAGAAAGGCTAACTATTTACATGGAAAGCCTATCATTAATATTGTTGATACAAGCACAATCGGGATTGGATGGGCAATTGGGCAAGATAATGAGGAAGGGCAAAGATATGCAATTCGCTTTGGTGCTAAAGTATTGACTGAACGACAAAGAAGATATCCACAGGTTAAAAGAGAATTATGGGGAATTGTGACAGCCCTTAAATGTGATAAGGAGCATTTTATGGGTGCTCATGTAGTCATTGAGACGGATTGTTTGCCGGTATTGGGTATGATTACTAGTTGTGCTACTCCGGACATTGCTATGCTCTAGTGGATTGCATATATAAAATCTTTGAACCCTGAATTTCAGCATATTGCAGGAAGAGATAACCTAGTGGCAGACATGTTATCTCGAGCACGCTATGAGAATGAAGATGGGATGATGGATGAGGAGGAAGAAGATGACTTTCTTATGACTAAAAATGATGTTGCAAGAGTGAATTTAGCAATGCAAGGTGTTGCTACAACATTAACAGAAGCTTGGACAACAAAGAGAAGACACTTTAGATGTGTTGCATCTTATGTAGAAGTGTTTTTGGAATACAAATATGCAAGAGAATGGCTGAGAATTGGTCAATATCTCAGTACATTAACAAAGAGAGATGAATGGTCAGATGAGGAGTTTAAGAAGATCAAGAGGAAAGCCTATTGATTTTTTTTAAAAAGATGGATACTTATGGAAACATGCTAAAGAGAAATAGGGTATGCCATTGCGAGTTTTGGGTGACAAAGCTTCACAAGTAAAAGTAATGCAAGAATTTCATGAAAGCTTGTGGGTTGGTCATAGAGGTGTTTGGGGTACTTTTGCAAAGATCAAAGAAAGATATTGGTGGCAGGGTATGTATAAGGATGTTGCTCACTTTGTGGAACATGTACGACATGTCAAATGTATTCAAATATGAGACATTGGGATGGATTGCAGCCCACATATCCATTGTCTCTTCATTTTAAGTGGACGGTGGATTTGGTCACAATGCTTACAGGTCTTTAGCAAATGAGCTATCTTGTGCTTGCTCGTGAAGACTTGAGTAATCAAGTGGAAGGGAGAGCTTTGCGTACTAAGACGACAAATGTGATATGTACTTTTCTCTTAGAATAGATCTTTTGTCGATATGGCTATGTGGAAAAAATTACGGCAAATAGGGGTGAGCTAGATGCAGATAAAGCTCATGATTTCTTTGCACAGTTGGAAATAAAGCTTGCTTTAACTTTAGCCTATAACCCTGAACAAAATGGAAAAAGTGAAAGAGGTCATCCACCTATTGTGAAGGCATTCACAAAAGCACGTGGAGAGAAGGTAAAAGGGTGGCCATGATTGCTCCCTTATGCTTTGTGGGCTGACAAAACAACTCATAGTGCTGTTACAGGATATATGCCTACAAAATTGATGTATGGTCAAAAACCTATCATGTCGATAAAAGAGATGACAGTCACATGGAGTGTGTTACCTTGGGAGGAGAAGTTGAATCGAGAGGAATTGTTGGCCTTACACATTAGACAGTTGGAAAGAAAGTCAGAAGACATAGAGGCAGCAACTACAAAGTTAAGGGCAGCAAGAATATAGAACAAGAAACAGTTTGACAAAAGGCATAGACTGAGACCAAGAACCATACAAGACGGGGATTGGGTATTGGTTTATGATAGCAGTTTAGACACTACAAGATATAGGCCTTATATCGATGTTTAAAGCGACGAAAATGCAAACAACAAAATTTTCCGCCGTCGTCGCAAAAAGCATCGTTATTGACGATGCCATAGAACAATCGGTATTGGCATTGCTATTAGCACCATTATGCACATCGCAAACCGTCGCTATCAGCGTCGGTATTGGCGTCGCTATCAGCGTCGCATTTTAGCGATGCCAATACCGACACTAATAGCGATGGTTTGCGACGTGCATAACGACGCCAATAGCGACACGAGCAGTAAAATTTGCGACGCTAATAGCGACGGTAACATGGAAAAAAATTTGTGGCAGGGCAGCAAGCTACCCTGCCACATATAGCACTATGTGCTTTAGCAGAGCCATACAAAATAGTTTCTGCACTATTGTGTACAATGCGCTTGCAAACAAAAACAGTGTATACTGAAATCATAAAACTAATACATGAAATAAATACATGATCGCATAAAAAGCAATTGGTGCAATCATGACAGGATATCACTAATACATAGAAAATGTCTACATAGATCAGGCGACTCAAAAATAAAGGTGTGTGAGCTCCAGGGATCCAAGGGCGAGCTACGCATCCTTGTCCCTTGAAAGGTCCCACCGCAAAGGAGCATCGAACGGACTCTGCAGAAAAAGAAACAACACATCAGTCCACCATACAATAATGCATTCAAATATCTCATAGTAACTACAGACAAGAAATATGAGTGACTTACAAGGCCACCGCGTCTATACAATCGATCGACCAATGCCCTGAGACCGTGCTTCTCTGCATATCGAATCTCAAGGCCAGTCAGATCGCGATTTGTAATGGAGTGCTGCAAAGAAAACAAAATGCTAACTGTTAGAAACATGATTGTCAGTACAAAGAATATTTCAAAAAAATAAACAAGCAAAACAAAAGAAAAACTTACAAAGTCCTCCAAATATATCACGTGGCCGCCACTCCCAAGATGATGGACCACTCCTGCCTCGATTCGTGCCATCACCGCCTCATGCTGCTGACTCCAACGTCCTGGAGAATCTATAGCTTCCTCCCTCAGTCGGCACCAATCGTCTACATCTAACCACTCGGGCTTTGCAACCCCACTCTTGATTGCCTTGCGTGCGTCGGATCGTCTATGTGACATGTATGCATGTATGCAATCCATCATCAAACCCGTAGAGAATCTATCTACTGTGGCTAGCACCGGAAACTCCTCATGCAAGGATGCTACTATGTAGTCCTTGCTCCCCTCCGCTATGTTCTTCCAATGATCCAAGACGTTGTGCCGAAAAACTTGTTGGCACAACTCTGTCATGCGAGCCATCACCCTCCTCCCCTCATCATTCATGATGATGGCTCCTGACCTACTATCGACTAGATATCCATAACCCCCAGGAGTCTACCTAAGATGGGTCCTCTCCCATTTGCGTCCACGCTCTTGGGCATATCTAGGAGACCCTTGTGCATCCGGTGTACCAACGGGGGTAATATCTCTCGGAGTGGCATCCACAGGGGTGCCACCTGCTGACGGCTGCACAAAAGCCGGAGTAACTAGAGTAGACATCCCCACAGGTGTGACAAATCCTGGAGGTAACGCAGCTCCAGCTAAACGACGAGACGGAGACACCGCGTTCGTGTCTCCACAGCATCCACCTGAGCCACGAAAGCGAGGAGTCGCACCTGTATCCTGTGTCGACCGCGGGCTCACTACCTCTGTATCTCTGCAGTATCCCTCTGATCTTGATGCACTCCCTCCCTTTGGCCCTGATCCCGATGCACTCCCTCCCTTTGGCCCAAGTCGTGAGCATCGAGATCGTCTGTTCGAAGCCGAAGCATCCGATCGCGCTGAAGCAAATCTAGTAGAGTGCCCTGACGAAGACCGAGACAGCTCCTGGTCTGCCATCTCTCTGAATCTGGCGATCTGGTCTAGAGACATGCGTGCGAAGATGTCCTGTAACTCCTCATAGCTCATCCCTCGACTCATCCTGAAAATATCACCTGCATAAACAAAAAATGATGTTAGAATAATCAATTTAAATCATACAAAGCACAGTAATATAAATCATTTAAAACAAATCTCACTTAAAATGCATATCTTATGTACCTTTATAAGCGATTGGTCAACGAATTGAGTAAGTGGATGCTCAAAGTATGAAGTATCCTATGGTCCCATATTAATCTCTTGACACAACTCCGCATACACTAGAAGGTCGATAGACATGTCACCACAAAAGAATGAGTATGCCTCGTTCTCAAAGAATTCTTGGACTCTTATATTTCCATCGTTGTTAGCCGATGCTGGCTCCAAGCTTTCGACGGCCTCCACCCCTTGCAATATCAACCCCTCTATTTGCATATTATCTTCATCTATGCTTGAAACATCACTTTGATCATATACTCTCGCACTTTGGGGAGTTGAAGGTATAACATACCACCATCGAGGTTGTCGAGGGTTTGGATAGAAGATTACATATTCACAAACACATACAAGAGAGTTCAAACCATTGTGACATAAACCATGTCATAATACAATTAGCAAGCAAATGAGTCCATGCACCTGTTCACAATGGGCCGAAAACACAAAGGTATTGCGCAAATCCATCCTTTTTTTTTTGGAATCTATTTCGAGAAATCCAGATGGACCTCATTGAACTGTTGTTCTAGCTCCTCCAAGTACCACTTTGAACCACTGCACATTGAATAGTATCATGGAGAAGCTACAGTAATCCACTGTAACAATACTTTGCAAGTTCCCATAAATACTCCATCTCATCCACAATCATGTTTGATCCGTTGCTCGTCACCAGCTCTCTTGCTCGAACCTTGCCATGATACCAGAGTCCATTGTGGAGTGCATTTTGTTAATACGCTCCACGCGAAAATGCCGTCCGTGCGACCATGCTGCACTATATATTTTGTACTGTACATTGAAACACTCAAATTAGATGTCGCATATAAAATTTAGATATGACCGATTTTAAACCCCTCATCACCTTTGGACTATATCCCCTCGAGAATTCCCACTCCTCCATTGAGACCTCTGTCCCTTCGCGAGACGTCGCGGTCAAAGCTCCATGCAACCATCGTGTTGACATAAACTGCGGCATCTCCTCCATGCCTTCGGGATATCGAATCGATCGATGACGCCTATTATATCGGAATTCAGCTCGCGCTTCCTCTCGAACTTGCCTAGCGATCTGGTACTTGGCGAGCCACATCTCTATAGAGGCATGGTGCAACATACAAAAGCGATTCATCTTCTCTTCCATTGAGGCATCCATTCTTTTTTCTACCCCATTTCCAACCACCACATCTCCAATCAGTCTATCATCATCCTTCAGTGACCATAGCATTTCATTGTCTGGTTTCATCATTGGTAGCCATTATGAAATATGCACTAGCGCCGCAGACACCAACCAACCTTCGGCCATGCTACCTTCTGGCCGAGCTCGTTTTCGCACAAAGCCTTTTAGGGTTTTCATGAAGCGCTCCAAGAAGAACATCCATCGTGTATGGACAGGTCGAGCAATCTCCACTTCATCCACAAGATGCATAAGAAGGTGGATTTGTATTGTGAGCATGCTGGTGGCCAGGTATTTCTCAAAAGAGACAGACCGTCTCCACTGCTTCCCGCCTCGCGGATTCAATAGAGGACGCCTTAATCTCCTTCTATGAGATCCATTGCACCAAAGTTGACAACTTGTAAATGGTCCCGCGTATTTCTGGAGTAAGACATCATGCGATCGCGATTGGTAGTACAAACTGCCACAAATGAGAAAGCATTATGAATAATGGCTACATTCCAAATAGCAAAATGCCCACGCTAATTACAATCCATTCATAGTACAAACCTGACATATCTTATGCCAGTCATGGGATTTTAGCCCTGATAATTGATCGTCTTTAGAAAATGCGGACCTGAGAGAACGCATCATACCTGTCGGAGTGCAAATAGACTTGATTACTTGCTTCACAATGCGCTCTTCTTTAGTGGACAAAACCCAAGGAGCACGAGGAAGCTGCATGCGACTATCAGCACCTCGACTATGGCCAAAGCGCCTCCATCTTACCTACCTCCTTCAAATCCATTCGTGCCCCTATAATGTCTCTCTTTCCTGTGATGTGGTCCCATAATAAGCTGCCCACATTCTTGAAATATGCATGGGATCCAACAAGTGGTTGACATGTAAGTGGGTCCAATATGGCAACTTGTAGAAAACTGAGAACCGTCGCATTCCATTTGGATGTGATTCTGCGTGGACCATTTTCAGCTCGTACCAACTTGCAACGTTCATACGTGTTGGAGGTCGTTCAAGAAAACCTTCCCTGAGTTCATGATCCTCCAGCAAGAAAGCAGCGTGTCCTTGATATACCATCTTCTTCATGGTTCGTGACCTTCGGGAGTCTAATTGTGGCCCGCACAATGGACATGCATGATAACCTGAGGTAACCAGACCTGTTCAACACCACGACCTAGTGAATACTTGATTGAACGAGATAAAATATAGATATTACCAGCGAGAATGGAGGCCTGCTCACTTGAGCACTCTCCCAATCCCGAAAAGTCATGCATCGTCCACATGAGAATGGCTCGAATATTGGCTGACCACCAACCATCGCGCCTGCTCATATCTTGCACAGTGATCCCCTCCTCCCACAAAATCTTAAGCTCGTTGACTAATGGACGAAGATACATATCCATATTTTTTACTTTGTAGCGGCCTGGGACGAGCAAGCTAAGGATGAGATGTCATTTCTTCGTAGAAAGCCATGGAGGGATATTGTAGTTGACAAGGACTATAGGCCACACACTGTAAGAAGTTGAGCGCAGACCGAATGGGTTCACGCCATCCATTGCGAGACCGAGTTGAAGATTCCTTGGCTCTCAAGCAAAGCCTGGGAAGGTAGAGTCAATGTGGCTCCATGCACGCGAATCCGCTAATATTCGTTGAACTCCATCCGTAGACCTACTCTGTGCATGCCACATTGTCAAGCTTGCCATGCCGGACGTACGAAACATGTGGTTTATGCGGGGGATAAGCGAAAAGTGTCTGAGAACTTTTTGAGGGATGGTTTGTCCTTGCAAGTCCTGTCGATACTTGTGAGCACCACACTTTGGACATGTCTCCATAGTCTCGTATTCTCCTCGAAACAGACAGCAATTGTTGATACATGCATGGATGTTATTGTAGTCCATACCAAGCTTCCGTAAAGCATGTCGTGCATCATCATAAGACTCAGGCATGGTATTTGCAGGTGGTAATATATGATATTTCAATAACCTGAAAAAATCATAAAACACCTTGAAAAAGCACAAATGTTTGTAATAATAGTACCGAAAAAAAATTCAATGAAGCGTATGTACAAGGTACCTGAACAACTTGGTCACACTCGTATCACTCCACCCGTATTTTGCTTGCACACTTAAGAGTGCAAGCAGTGTCTTCAGCCGAGATACTCGGCACCCATCATATAATGGTATGGATGCTTCCTCTCTAAGCGGGTCAGAAGTCTCGACATCCATGGGAATCAATGCATCGATCATTGCCTCCATCTCAGGCTCCAAGATTGTAGGTAGGTCTGGAAGGTTGCCTGTCTCCTTTGGCATTGACGGTATAGATTGGCCTTGCGAGTGGTGGATTGACTCCTACACTCCATCCATCGCATGCCCACGTACTCTTCTAATTGGCCGCAAAGGGTACACTCCCCCTTGGGACGAGACATCACCTCCCTGGATAGAAAATTTACCAGCAAGACCCAATCTTATTGTATATGGTATTCAATCAGCTTGGGAGTACAATGCATGATTGATATTAACTTTAAATTACCGTTTGCTGAAAATCTGTAATCACCTGATCAATGATCTCAGATTGAAACTTGCCAAATCGTCGTACGTGTTCTATAGGCAATCGGTGTTTTCGTCTAATTGCCAACTTGCATTGAGAGCAAGGACATGGGACACGCTGATTAAGATACGCCTCGCGATCTTGAACAACGAGACCTTCTTTGTTTTCCATCTTGTCTACGTTACAACAAACAATTTAATGACTTGTAATACAATTTGGAAAAACCCTTCACTCATTGTTTATGGAGGTCACTTATGCTTCTCGAGATGTCTATTTGATGTGAGATCACTTGGACTGCTATGTCAATGTCTTGACATGCTATTGGACTAATTTGAGCACTCATTTACTCAATTTTATAGAGGTTTTCACTTCTGTAATAAGTAGGGTTGAATGTTATTTTGTCAGAGAAACTTCATGCTTATTGCTTGTTGATGCTTATTGATTACTTTGCATGCTACACTAATGTCTATTGTTGATGCCATATACTTGGCCATGCTTTTAGAATGCACTTGGATTGAGATTGAAGCTTAGTCTCATTGAGTTTGACTGTCACTTCTCACATCAAGCATTAATTTAAGACACTTCATGCCTCTTATCATTGGATGATACATGAGCCATTTGTTAGATATATTATAGTGAGACAATAGGACTAATTGTGACATGTACATGCTCTCTTGATACTCATTGGATGCAGTACCCCTATCGTAGGATAGTTTGATGTTTTGTCTTGGATTTAGTACTTATATTTGTCATAGTGTTGTCAGTGGTATTTATATGCTTCTAGGTTATATATTGAGCCTTAGTGCCCTCTCTCATTTCCTTTTCTCTCTCCTCTCCCTCTCTCATTTCGTTTTCTCTCTTCCTCTCCCTCTCTCATTTCATTTTCTTCCTTAAATGTTTTATTTGAAAAATATCTCCCTCTCTTCCTGCTAGCTTTCACTCAAGAGGTCCTTCCATTTAAATGCTCCTAACACTCTCCAATGAGTTGCATTTAGATGAGTTACATTGTGAGTTCAATTTGAATGCAACCACAGGGTGTTTTATCTAGAGAACTAATTTCATGTCGTAAGCAAAAAAATTTCACTAATTTCTTTCCTAATACAATTGATAAACATTAGACATAAATAATCCTCCATAGCAATCATTAGACATAATAGTATACATAACTAATTTCTTTCCTAATGCAATTGATAAACGTTGGACATAACTAATCCTCCATAGCAATCATCAATCAATGCAATTAGAATCTCTACTACAAATTATTAGAGAGTTTTTTTATAAAAAATTGAGTTGTTGATTTCTATCTACTCTAATATACTCAACCAATCAAATCATCATCTCAAATCAATTCAGCCTCACAATCCAAGCATGGCTCCCTTAATTGGTTACGCCACTCCATTTTGCAATCCATCCATTCCTCAAGTACTCCAACAAAGAGAGGAAGCATAGAAAAGAAAGAGGGATATCCCAACCTCATCTCAACTCCACCTCTCACCCTCCAAATTGTAGAAGAAGAAGGGGAAGAAGAGAATAATGCAAGATAGGAGAGAAGCTTCACTCTTCTAGTTCCTCACTTAATTCCTCTCTCACTCACCCTCACCCTCACCCTCGCCCTCAATATGAAGCATAAGAAGATAGAATACAAGGAGAGAGAAGAGAGCTCTCAAGTTTGCACACACAAGAATGATCTATGCATGCATTCTATGTTAATTTGAACACTTCAAAAAAGTGAATAGAGAGTTTTGCCCACAACCTCTTCCATTTCCTCCCTCTCCCTCCCTCTCCCTCTCCCTCTCTTTCTCTCTCATTTCCTCTCCCTCTCTCAATATATATACA
This sequence comes from Lygodium microphyllum, assembly GCF_053477565.2. Taxonomy (NCBI): domain Eukaryota; kingdom Viridiplantae; phylum Streptophyta; class Polypodiopsida; order Schizaeales; family Lygodiaceae; genus Lygodium; species Lygodium microphyllum. Next base: position 34,869,532 of record NC_141143.1, on the reverse strand, counting down.
CAAATTATAAAAGCAAAAGGGAGAGGGAGAGAGAGAATGTACTCTCCCTCTCTTTCTCTTTCTCTCCCTCTCTCATTTCCTCCCCCTCCCTCTCCCTCTCTCTCTCCCTCTCTTTCTCTTTCTCTCCCTCTCTTTCTCTCTCATTTTCTCTCCTAAACAAGCAAAAGAGAAAGAGAATTAAACCCTAAACAAGCAAAAGAAGGAGAGAATAGACTCACCGATGAGATATGGCGAGGGTTTGGCGGCTCCTCTTTGCGATGAAGGCTCGTCCTCTCCTTCGCGAACAACGGTGGCGGTGGCGGCGGCAAGCCTTCTTCCTCTCCCTCTCTCACGACAGTCGCTCTCTCTCTCTCTCTCTCTCAAAACAGTAGACGAAAAAACGCGAAATAAACCCACGCTCGGCTTTGACCTGTTTTTTTTCCCTATGGGGCGATGCCGCTACCTGTGTCGCTACGCGTCGTTGCTATATGTTTAAATCCTTGTAGTGAGATAACCAGCATAGTGCCATGCGTAAAGTTTCCAAAAGATAGTTTGGACCCTATGTGGTAAGACAAGTGTTTGATAATGCTACTTATGCATTAAATGAGCTAGATGGGACAGCCATCAAACTTCCAGTAGCAGGGAAAAGAATCAAATTATTCAAAAGGCGAGAATCTACTACCTATGAGTTGCCAGAATTGGAAGAAAATAGTAGTCATAATACAGGGGCTAGCTAGGAAGATATGAAAGATGAAGAAGTAAAGGATATGGTTGTAGAGGATGAGGAGGATTCAGAATCTGGTGACAACTAGGATTTTGGCACATACTAAAGGATGTGCAGGTTCAGAGGAGGTGGATGTCGTGATGTTATGAGAACACAGTGTGAAAAAGTATGAAATGCATCATCATTTGACTTCTTTATTGATCTAGAGAGTCAATGCGATCTGAGCCATTAGTACTAGTGTGAGTTGCATGGATTATTCAAAAATACTAGATTTTTGGATAATTTTAGCCTATATTTGATATTATTTATTGTAAAAATCTGAAAAAGTTAGAAAAGCTTCTAGATTAGGATGGCATGCAAAAAGCAAGTGGTTTTTTCAGCCAGTTAGGAAATTTTTCATAAAAAATATAAATTTACGAAATCGTGCGCGTCGCAATCACTGTTAACAGGCTAAAAACTACAAATTGAACTGAAAGAAGAAGAAGGAGTGATTTGGGAGATCCGTGATCAGGCGTCATAGGGTTTTACCCCCCTTTCGGAGCCAACGAAGCCATCAAATTTGGGTTCCGAGCAACAGAGAAGGAGCTATAATTTTTATGCACGTTTTGTTCTACGAAGAAGCTCCAAGAAATCTAATGCCTGGAGATTGCTTCTGAGTAGTGTGAAGATTCCAGGTTGTTTCAATACATATTGATTCAACTCATTGTAATTTGTTTTTGTAGTGTTTACCACTTGGGTATTCTCTATCTTCTCTTTCATCTCCTATCTCTACTTCCTTCTACTTTTAATCCCTGGTAGATTCGACCTTTGACAAAATCCCCTCCGACACCGATCATACATTGTGGTTGTTGGAGTTCCCACCTTTGAGTCTCTCACTCTCTTGGCTCTTGCTCTCCATCTGCCATAGCTCTCACCGCCAAGCTTCTTCCTCATGGGTTCCACTTCCCTTTCAGTGGGTGTGCATCCATTGGGCCTCTTCAACATGATAATTTTTAAACTTAACCAAATACCTAGAATAGATATGGCCAGTTCTAGTGGTCATAAAGTTAGTGTCTAGAATAGTTTCAAGTTCAAGGATTTCAGTTTCTTCATCTAACAAATGAGGGTTTTCATAGACATGGTGGATAGGTAATTGGCATCTAAAAGGTCGTAACAAATTGATATGAAAAGTATTATGGATCTTCTAATGTTTGGGTAGTTCTAATTTAAATGCATTGTCATTTATATTGTGAATTATTTTGAAAGGTCCATAAAACTTAGGTGCTAATTTAACAACAAGGTGTTTCTCAACACTTTTCAATCTTCTCTTTTCAATATGTAACCAAACATAACCACCAACATTGAAACTCATGGCTTTTCTTTTCTTATTAGCTTGTTTAGTGTATGATTGGTGGCTTTCGTAATCATATCTTTAACTTGAGCAAAAATAGTAGCATGCGTATTGGCAATATCATTAGTAGATTTAACTTTATTCGACGATGATGTGACATGTGTAGACAATCGATGTCCATAAATGATTTCAAAAGGTGCTTTATGAGTAGTTGTGTGTGGTGTTTTATTGTATGCAAATTGAAGTAGATGTAAGCGTGTGTCCCATGTTTGTGGTTTTAAAATTATGTATGCACACAAAAGATTTAGAATTGTACTATTAGTAGCTTTTGTTTGCCCATTGGTTTTAGGATGGAATGCAGATGAGAAATCAATCTTTGTACCCAAATTAGCAAACAAATTAGTCCAGAAATTATTACAAAATCTAGAATCATGATCAGAAATAATAACTTTTGGCAAACCATGATTAGTGAGAACAATCTTCAAAAACAATTGTGCAGCTTGAGATGCAGTTAATGTTTTCTTGCATGGTAGAAAATATGCATGTTTACTAAATCAATCTATTATAATCCAAATCATATCATGATTAGTTTATGTATTAGGCAAACCATTTATAAAATCCATTGAAATATGTCCCCATGGATAGTCATGAATTTGTAAAGGCATTAACAAACCATATTGCTTACCATGGTGTCAATTGACTCTTTGGCAAATTAAACACTAAAAAACAAAGTTAGAAATATCATATTCCATTTGTGACCAGTAAAAATCTTCAACCAATGTTCTTAAAGTGGAAATAATACCTCTATGACCTTGATATGGAGGAGAATGAATTTTGTGCAACACAAATGATCTAAATTGAACAGTGACACACAATCTTTTCTCATAAAACATAAGTCTATCAGAATAAGACAAAGAATCAATTGGAATCTAGTTATTAGCAACTAATTTGTTCCAATCAGCTTGAAAACTAGGGTCATGGTCATAGGTATCCTTCATAGGAGTAAGGGAATCAAATGATAGAACGTAAACATTATGGATACTTGGTCTCCTACTCAAAGCATCGGCAACAACATTTTCTCTTCCTGATTGATATTCGATAAGTGGATGAAAACTTTGAATGAAAACAACCCATTTAATATGGCGGTTAGAAATTTGTGGCCGACTAAGGAGATGTTTGATACTTTGCTGGTCAATTTTAATCATAAATTCAGATCCCATCAGATAGTGTTCCATTAACGTAAGGCTTGAACTACAACTAACAATTCTTTATCATAGGTGGAATACTTCAACTCAAAAGGTTTAAGTTTGCATAAAAAATAGGCTATGGGATGTGAATCTTGCATGAGGACAACTCCTATTCATGATCCGCTAGCATTAGTGACTACTAGGAAGAATGGTTGACTAAAATCAGGTAATTGTAAGACAAGTGCATATGTTAAAGCATGTTTCGACAAATTAAAAGACGTTTGTTGGTTGTCAGATCAACAATACACAACATCTTTCTTTAATAATTTCGTCAAAGGCAATGCGAGCAATGAAAAATTTCTCACAAATTTTCTATAAAAGCTGGCAAGGCCTAAGAAAGAACATACCTCATGCGTATTTTTAGGGATTGGCCAATTCAAAATTGCCTCTATATTTTTAGGAGTAACATGAGTACCATCAAAAGAAACTATGTGACCTAAGTATTCAATTTGGGTTTGGAAAAATTCACTCTTGTCAAGGTTAGCATACAATTGATTCTCTTTCAACAATTTGAAAACTAAAGATAAATGTTCACAATGCTCATTCTCATCCTTACTAAAATCCAAAATATCATTAAAAAAAACAATCACACAATTCTAATACTTTAAAAATATATGATTCATCATACGGTTGAATGTAGCTGGTGCATTGGTCAAACCAAAAGGCATAACAAGAAATTCATAATGACCAAACTGAGTTCTAAATGCAGTCTTAAAAATGTCAGGTGTATCCATGCATACTTAATAATATCCAGACTTGAGATCTATATTGCTAAAAACAGTGATGATTCTAGGAGGCATATTTCATGGTGGATTTCGTGAGAGTTTTGGATTCCGTAAAACTATTTATTTGCCCTCATAGGACTTGTGCCAGAAGTTGACGAGGATACCTGTCCTTTTCGAGTGTCATATTAATTTAATGTGCATGCGGGTGATTCCACAGCGGGTACATATTAAATTAGTGGACGTTTATGCGTTTAGAGCGCGCACTCGAATTAAATTAAGATTAAGATAGAGTTTCAACCTATTTAATTATTTTGTAGCTGAAGACTGCTAGGTATTCACTTTTGTTGGGTTTTATTTAATTATTTTCTAACAATTGTGAATGCTTCAGTTGATGTGTAGAGCAGGCAGAGGTGGCGTTGGGTAGCATCGGGCACGATGGAGTGAATCCAAATGCCTAGAAGAATTACTATTTTTGATGGGTGCGCGCCTTATCACTAAAGACATGGCGCTAATATTTATTTAAGTACACTTATTTATTAAACATTTATTATCTTGTATGTGCATAGATGCTTAGTTAAATATTTCATTATTTGATATTTGTATTTGGGCATAACCTGACTTTTGGACGTCCAAAAGCTTTACTTTATATTTGGACAAACGCAAACGCAAAAGCAAAAGCAAAAGCATGCTATTTGTAAAGTGGATTATTTTTTAGCTTGAAAATAAATAAATCTTTAAATGCATGCCTTGTGAAGTGCTCACGGAAGGCATGGGGGGAGATTGTATCCAATTGGTCTCTTTTGTCTCATGTCGTGCAAATTTCCTTTTGCTTTGTACTTGAAATTATAAAGGTTTGCAGAGTTCTTTGTTCTTGGGAAGCTTCCGACATTCACTACCTACACGTCCAATATTTGATCTATTTGGCACACCACCATTTGACACAAGACACGAAAAGGTGGAGGCAAAAAATTGTTGATGCAGTCTGCAGAGTCCGGAGTCTGGACCATTAGGAGAATGATGCCATGGCCCATAGCTATCCAGTCTCACAGTCTCACTCGGGAGTCGGTACGTCACGCTCTCAAGATCAACACCTGTCAAAGCATTCCATGCGTCACCATGGCAGGCCCGAATCTTGATTCCTCTCGCTCATCACCAAGTTCCAATACTAGGGAGTCGGGATGATTCACCATTGACTAGTTGGCAATGACCATTTCCAGATCGCAATGCCTCGGCCCTCAAGTTCAGGCTCCCTCTTGTGACGGCCTATCCCCTGGGCTCCAACCTCATGTAGCAAACGCTCTGTGGCTCCGCCTCCTTGGCATGCTACTGCAATCTACCCTGCCTCACCCTGCTTCAGGCTCTAGGCTCCCCCTTCTCCCCCTCCACAAACCCTGTGCTTGCAGGCTGCCAAGCTACTGTAGTAGTGCCGCACTGCCGCAACCTCCCCCTTCTCCCCTATCCTCAGATGATGAATCAGCGTGGTTTGTCGCTTCCCCTTCTCCCCCATCCTTGTGAGTCAGGACTTAGAAGTCAAAACTGCTGGCTCCTCTAGCTTCTTTAGCAATGAGGTTCACCCTTCAGGTCCTGGCAACATGCAATACAACACAATGCATTGGTCATCGTGCAAGAGGAGCCATCCTGCCAAGCACCTAGTCGATTTAGGAGAGCAATGTAATAGGCTCATGACTCCATCACAGCACAGGGTATCAATCTGTCACCATTAATCGAGGTGCACCGTGCAAGAGGTAATCTAGTTTGCGATCTGCTGCCTGTAAATCACCAGGTGTATCGTGTGGCGTGTATCTCAATTGAAAAGTTGAAACCCTAAGAATCAAAATGATAGTACTATGTAAGCTTTGGGAACTGGGCAATGGGCACTAGGGCTGAGGCAATGGTTCAAGCAATAGACAATGGGTAGTGGAAAGCCTGCTTTTTGAAGGGCGTCATGCACATTTTTAAGTCCATAGCACGTATTTGACTTTCATTATTTTAATATGCCTGACATCATTGAAATGTATATATTTTATATGGACATCATTTTGACGGGTAGAGTTAAAAATTGCAAGTAAAATTTGATACAAGTTACTAATTAACTTGGGGTGCCCACTACCCACTGCCACGGCCGCTCTCACTACCTTGTCACTCGAATCATTTTGAAAAATGCACAAATAGACAAATGGTTCGCGAATTCCGGAATCAATGGAATAAGATTTCGCCAGTCGCCTATGTATAAGTAAGAATTCCGCTACAATTTCTCTCTTTATCAGCGAGTCAGACTGACCCGCTACTGTGGAACAGGTTGCAGGATTCAGGAATGTCACTGTCACACACACACACAGGCTCTCTCTCTCTCTCTCTGTGTGTCTGGAAATGCCTCAAGGCATCTCGGGAGTATTTCCTACCACCTGAAAAGCTCTCTTCTTGTCTCTCTCTTTAAAGGGAGCTCAACTTAGACATTAACAAACGTGTGCAAGATATAGTTGCCAATTGGTTCTCTCTTCTACTGGACTCGGACAATCGGCAACGAACGTTGCTTCTGTTGGATTTGATCCAGCTGGCTCATTCCATGATTGGTGATTGAGATGCTCGACCAAGTAACAGAAGCCCCCATCATGTGTGTGCGCACAACTCATTGATGCCCCTGATTGAGTAAAACAAGCCAATTGTTGCAAGGTTTACAGAAGAAACAGATGGCGGCCTCACAGCTTTGATTGTTGACATTGAACCACCTCTGGGAAGTGTCTGTTGGTTCCTCGCATTGGACAGATTATTTATTCAGTGGAAGGGAAGGGGTTATGATCTTGTCTCCATAGTTATGGGCTTGTTACATGCAATCCGTCCGGCAGCAGGACTTCTTAGTTCGCTTTAATGAAACAGCTAGGGATAAAATGGTCCTTTTCAAGACAGATCGCTCTACCTGACTGGGCAAGAATGGGCACGTGTCAAAGTCAACTGGATTTGATTTTATGGCTATTTGAGCTTTGAGACTTGGGAGGCAAGCTAAGGTTTCCTTATCCTATAATGATTATGGGGCCTTGTGGGCGTTGAGCATTATCCGATTGGTCTATTTAGAGGGCATTACAGCTTTGATCCATCAAGGCAATTGGTCTGTTTAGAGGGCATCACATCTTTGGCCCATCAAGGCAATGCAATCGAAAGGAGCAGGCAGTATCTCACAGTCATGGATGGCGATGCTTTGCCTAGCAAGCTTTGTATTGGGCATGTTTTTTACAAATAGGTATGTATTATGAGATACTTGCCATTGTTCTTATTTGAGCTTTTGCCCATGCTCTTGTTTTAGCTTTTTCTTAAGCATGCGTGTGTCATGTCATTGCCATTGGTCTCGTTTTACCTTTTCTTAAGCATCCATATCTTGTTAACAAGTTCTTCTGATTGTTGTGACCCCCTGTTTAGCAACCATGTCTATGTACTCCAAGATCTCAAGATTTTGTATTGCATGTGTAACTGGATCCCCTCTCGACTCTGCTGGCATGCCCCTGATATCCTCACAGTGAGCCTAATGGTACACCTTCGAGAATCTTATACCTGATGGCAGTCCCAAAGATCATTTTTGTGCATAGATGTAAGCTTGTCTTTCACGTGAATCTAAATGTGGAGTATTCACCTACCCACTTACAAAGGTGGCAAAGGACGGTTTGGTTCAGAACCTAGGCAACTGGTTGGGATATTGCTGCCATATTTAAGGATCGAAAGGTCCTCTACTCTCCACATGAGCCTTTTCTAGTCAGTGAGTCACTACAATTGCATGTCGGGAAGTTATTGAAAATGTGTCACAGCAACATGGACATACTAACACTTATGAGAGCTGTAAGCTTGAAGACCTGGCTGGAGCTGGGATGCTCCATTCGTGAGTAGGAGCTCATTGCAGTGGTACATGTGCAAGCGTCTATGCATTTCAAAAGTGCAGAGCTTATTTGATTGGGCAAAATATGACAGACTATTGGGCACTGAGGTATTTTTATTCACTTGGTCACTCTAGGATAATGTGTCCTTAAGAGTTGCATTGGTGCCATCTCCATCTCATCTTTTCTTTGAGATTGACCATATGCTAGGGAGGAAGAACTTGTGGCAAATGCATTGGGTTAGTGGCCTCATCTAGTTCTTATGGTGAATTTTGTAAAGTTGGACCTGATCTACTGCATGTTTTGGGGCTGGAAACAGAGGGTGATTGTTGTGCAAGCATATGTCATGGGGAAGTCATAGAATTTTCTCTAATTTGATGCTCATCTCTTAACTCTCAGCAAATCTGAATTTTCTCAGCCTGCTGTAGATCTTACTGCAGCAGGTTTATCAGCCTGTCTTGGGATGCGTGCATGAAGGGATCATGCACATATGAAGCTCTTTTGTTGCAAATCAGAAAAATTACAGTAGATTTGAAGACATTCAACCCCCTACAACAAAAGGGATTTGCATGTGAAAGTTGAAGACCCAATTTGGCTCACTCGAGTTTGCAAAATCAAGGGGCAAATTGGGGATAAGTGCTCCTGGTCATTATCTCAGGGGCTAGAAATCAAAAATTTCTCTCTCGTTCGTTCTTCATCATATTGGTCAGATGCATGTGGAATCTAGTGTTGGAAATTGTAAATTTGAGATTGATTTGAACCTGATGTGTTGCTGATTGGGTATTTGCTGATCTCAATTTGAAACCAGCTATGTTTAGGGTTTGCATGGATGTGTTGGGAGGTGTGTATGCATTCCTCTGTGATTGGGAAGGTTGTTGATGTAAATTCTATTAGTGGACAATAGAATGGGTGAGATTTTGGATGATTGTTAAGCTAAAAAAATACATTACATGTTAAAATCTTCATTAGCTCATTAAAATAGCCCCAAAACTCAAAGATTACCAAAGTTTTTGTGTCCCATAATCCAAAATCCTAATTTTGGGAGGATCCATATCATAAATAGGAGGTTGTCTAGCCACTAAAATCATCCGTTTTTTACAGATCACATCAGTCTTCATGGCCTCTCTAGCTGTTGGCACCCTAACTCTAGCCATCACCTTGGTGCTCGAGATCACCCTATTGTTGTGTTTGCCCTTTTGCAGTTGTAAGCTTCCATCATCCTTGCAGCCCCTGTCCAGCTTGCATTTGTTGCTCTTGTTGCTAGGCGACAGGCTGTTTACCTCTTCTCCAGCTCCGGACAGACTCCAGGACAGTCTTTAGCCCTTAATCTACCATTTCCAGCTGCCGCTCTGCTCAGGCCGAGCATTGAAACAACTATGTTTTTCCTGCAAGCTTCGTCATACAGCTACGGTTGCTATTTTTGGAGGTCCCTACCAGCCATCTGTACCCTATTCTAGGTAGTACATTTTGCTGTGTTTACTAGATTCAGCCTCCAAACCGTTGTGTTTTAGTTTCCAACTTGTTGCTCTTACACTCTCAACATCATCTTAGCTTAGATTGGTGGTTATAGGCCTTAGAATCCATCTCTAGTGGACATAACTTTCCAACTACTCCCATTGCTTGGCCTTTGAGCATCTGTACACTCTCTCATTCATTTACAACATTCATTCATTCACTTCAGAGTCCTCTTTCTTCTTTGTTTGTGTTTTGTGTTTTAGTGATAATGTTGTTCTCATCTAAGTTCTTGTGTTTTAGTTGTGTTCGTACATTTAGTGTTTTCTCATTGTAAACCCTAGCTTTACCTCACATGGTATTGGCATTGTTGTCTACTCTAAAGCAATCAAGGCAGAATAGAATGCACCGAATCTAGGGGGCAGCTATGATAACAAAGTAATCACCATGTTCTCAAAGGTAAGGGTCTTGCTTGCATCGCGAACATGCATATGTAACCATTGATGCTTATTTGTATGCTTATGCATGGAAGCAGACTTGTTTGGGTTCAAAGTCTGCATTTGGAACTCCAAAGATACCCTCTTCATGATAGTCATCCTATTGTAGATTTGGGCTAACTTTAGCTATATCTCAATGAGCATTGGCCAAATGATCAATATGAGTAATCACAGTTGGTGTGCAAGAGAAAGAGGAATGAACGGATGTAGGCATTTAACTTAGCCCAATGTGCTTGTATCTTTGCTAACTCTTCCTTTTCCATATGAGCAAGTATGGAGGATCTTTGATTATTGGACGATCAATAGACTCGGTCACAAGCTCTACCAAATCATAAGACTCCAAGATGGCAAGCATAATCACCCGTGAAACGTGGTAGTTTTCTCCATCTAGCTTTTGATCCTTTGGAAGAGTCGGTTGGATGAGGACCTTGCAGTCCTTTATAGCCTGAAACTCCATACAAGCTCTTGAAGACATGCTCACTCAAATAGCTTGTCAAGAGAATGGATAGCCGGCTTTGACTCCAAATATGTTTCTTGCTCAGGCTTCCTTCACTTGTTGCAAACCTATCTTAACCATGAGAGGTGATTAGAGTTTGAAATTTGTTGTAAAACGTGGAAAACACAACCCAGAGAGAGAGAAAGAAAGAAAGAAAGAAAGTTATATTAACGTCTAGAAAAGGCCAAGTTAGCCTATGACACCAAAAGGTTACATACAAAATGTCTAGGAAGTTTTCCAAGTCCTAGTAAAGTTACTATCTGGTGTTATGGTGAACTAGGTGAGTAGGTACAAAATGGTATACAGACTCGATATAATCTAGATGCACTTCAAGTGCAGTGTGGAACTGCTCATGGAGCGGGTCATTTCAAGATGTCCCGCATGGGCCTATCTAGCATGGAGAGGCTGAAGCGGTGGGGTATGGTTCTCCGGTGGCGCAATAGTATCCGTTGTATCTGTAGTAGGTGGTGTCCCTTGCGGGGGCGGGGGCCGCATACAGGCTAATGTGGTGCTCTTTTCTTCTTACGCTTCTGGGGTTGTTGATATAGGAATGCTGTCTTTGCATTAGCATTTGAAATGGAGTACCTTTGTTGGTCATTGTTTCTCCTGTGGGCAATTGGGGCATTTTATGGCTGAGTGCTTGGATAAAAAGGTAAGTCTAGAGGTAGGAATTTCACTAGTGGTTGAGGAAGACCTCATGGTTAAAGGCCTTCAAGATGCGGAGGTGCCACCATCCATTGACATAGATAGGGGAGAAAATACTTGTGCAATCTGAAGATAAACTAGAACAGGGTTGGATGGATGTTCGCTCCAAAAGAAACAAAAAGAGTAATGTTGACGCCTTTGTTGCTAAGTCTGGTGTTGCCTAGGACTCCTTGTGTACCTATGTGCGATGTAAGGATAAGCAATCCATGGTGCGTACATTTGCTGATATGGTTTCTTTTGCCTCGTGGAATGCCTTTGTCGTGAAAACCCTTGTGGATTGCTTCAAAGATCCTTGCTTTTGATACATGTGGTAAGGTGATCACTTCATGAGATTGGCATTATCCCAAGATTGTCCCAAAGAAGGGGAATGATCCTTCTACCTCTAAATCAATGAATGAGTTAGTGCACGAACTTATTTGCAATATCGGCAGACTTTTTGGATGAGGGAACACTGGAACTGTTAGTAGAAAAAGTTGAAGCAACGAATAACCAGCCTCGGCCTTGACTTTGCTATTGATTACATATGAAAGTAACTACTTGGAAAGTGTGTGGCATTTGCTCATGCCACAAGCAACATGACATGTGGTGCATCTTGCACGAAAATTGATGGGATGCCTTGTGTGCCCTTGAATACAAAGTCATGGTGAATCAGGAAAGATTGTGGATTGTCATAGTTTTTGTCTATTTTATGTTGGGGGCTCTGCATGACATTACTCTTGTGTTCTCATGGTGGTTTATGAGGCATTTCAGCCAGTTCTTGTCAAAAATGATGTGCATGGCTGCTTTTTGGTGATTGAAATTGTGCTTGATGGGGAGGTCTTGTGGCTGGTTGTTCTCTATGCTCCGAATGATCTCTTGTCTAGATGTGATTTGTGGAGTAGACTGACAACCTTGTCGAGCTAAAAAATGCGGTACATGCTGATTAGCCTCGTAAACAGCCCCAAAACATGCTTAACTAATGAAAAACCTTAAAACATGGAGTGGTTTGAGAGAATCTCCATATAAACCCTAATTTAGGAGGGCCCATTCATGTCTATAAATAGACAAGATGCCCACCATTTAGCCCATCCCTTCTGTGCAGGTTTCTCGTGTTCACGTATAGATCTTTGCCATCACCTTTCTCCATGTGGCTATCCAGCTTTTGTGGCTGTTGCCACCACTCTGTCTACTCCTCCAACTACCTAGCGATTGCTTCCTTCTTGTTACATGCTGCATGATGCTCCTTCACTAGGTGTGTTTGTACCTCCATTGCCATCACCAACTTCAATCAACCCTCCATCAGTTGTGTTTGGATCTTATTTGCCACTCGCCAGTCCTTAGACACCTTGTGCTAGCTTGCGTTTCCTCTCTAGCTGCCCAGGTGACAAGTCTTCTGCATCTGGTGACTCCTCCAAGCTTGTGTTTTGCAATCTGGGCTGCCATCCGCCTTCTCCATTGCTTCCTTAAATGTCACCTAGTTCTTGATCACCATCAGAGATCAACAATTCAGCTTCCACTACTTTTTGACACTTTGATCGGTGGTTACAATACTTGAGATTCAATGTCACACTGTGACACTCTACTGCTCTACCCTTGTGCATTTTGTACACTCTTACATTCATTTATTGCATTGATTCATTCACTTCAGAGTTCTCCTTCTCTGTCTGTTTGTGTTTTCTTAAGTCATTCTTTGCACCTTTATCTAGGACTATTTCTCCACCCCATTAGGCATTTTCTTGGGAGAGACTTGTTGATACATGTAGATGATGTTGGCCCCTTCCTTAGTTTTTTTCCCTCTTTTAGTCTTCCACTATGTTCATTCCCCCATACATACTCATTGCATTGTTATTTCATTTTGCTTTACTTTCTATTTTGTTTTGCTTTGCTTTGGAGCATCTTACTATAGACCTTTGTTTTGCAGATTCTGATCTCTCTTGCAGGGTTTCTTATTTTAGTGTAGGGCTAACATGCAGGTTTGCACTGGTCCTTCCTAGGCTGGAGACATGGGAGGTGCATCATTTCTACCATGGTTTTATCTGCGTAGGAAATTTTCTCTTTTATGAGTATTGAGGCTTTTTCTCTCTCGACAAATCTTGCAATATCTCTCTTCATGCTATCGTGTTGGTGGCTTCTACCTTGCTCTCTCAGTCGGGTGCTTCATCCTCATCTTCATCACGGTCCTTGGTACCACATGAAGACCCTTTTATGGTATTTATAGGATTTAGCATTTGTCTTTGACATCGGCCTCCCTTTTGTGTTATACCTTCTTCTTTGCATGGCATGATTTCATCATCTTTGTAAAGGGTACTTGGGCCAGTGACCAATTTTTCCACGAGGGACTTTGTCCAAGTGGCACCTGCTGCATGAATATTCTCAACATGTAGCTTCCTATGCATCTCATTGTGCAAAGCACCCCTGAGCGGATCGTAAGTTGTCTCCATTGGCGGTTCTTACAACAAACACACCACTTCTTCATTACAAATTTCCTCGTCATCAACATGCCCTAGCGGTTGTTTGTTTTAATGTGTATTGGATTTGACTATTCCTTTTTATTCTCTTGTATGGGCACGTTTAATCAACCGCAAACCATCTTCCACCAAAAGAAAAAAGAGGTTCAATGTGGTTTCATCTGCCTTTGCAAGAGTTGGTAGGCCCTTGGGTAGCCGATGATGTAAACGCCCCGAACAACGTAGTATACTTAACAATTATGATATTCGCTTGTTTTCGAGATTTAATATAAAAGAGAATAAACACTTAAAGCTGAAAATGAAAATTACTCACAAAATTACAGCCATGAGAATGTAAAAGTAATGGAGACAAGATTGAGGGTTGAAGATGGGCAACCCCCCCCCGAAGGAAATGTATTTCTGCTCAGCCCAAGTCCCTTAGGGAAGAGCTCAGTTACAATCAACCTGAGAGTGAGAAGAAGTAATTCTCACTCTCACAAGATCATGCAAAGATGTACAAACACATGCATTATCTATTATGCAATGATAAGAACTGATTTCTTTACAGTATGAGAGAAGAAAGAGGGGAAATCAGCCTTTCTCCATCGTTGATCAGCAGTACATGGATAGGGCTTGCTTCTTGTTGCTAAAATGGAAGAAAGAGCTCGAGAAGGAGGTGCTGTAATGAATTTACAGGCTTGCTGTCCTGTAAAACAACAGTGATAGAAGAGGGAATATGGAGGAATTTGATAATGGAGAAGTGGGGGATGATGATGGGGATGGATGGGGCCAGTTTCTGGCTATCTGTGGGTGCTGTACATGAGTTTACAGCAAAGAAAAATGATGCTAAATGAAGAAAAACGAGCTCTTATTTATAGGAGAGGGAAGAGCTAGTACAAAAGGGGAAAGTGGAGTAGCACAAGACAAGTGTCCAGCCACATGTCATGAGATGTGACAAGTGGTGGGACACTTGGAAACTTGTGTGACAAGTGTCTTGACACTTGTCTCTTCTCTATGGCCTTTCTTTTTGGGCTGAATACTATCAAGAATAGAAACAACCAAATTTAGTAAGCACAGTCAGGGTACAGAATTTACTATTTTTAGAATGTCATCCCTATTTTTTAGGACTAGCATTTTTAGGCTAATTCGAGGCTCCTAAAATTTAGGAACCCCCCAATATGGGTGTCATATGAAAGCTTTTTCCGTGTTCATCGCAAAAACGGTATCAGAATCTTCATGCGACTTTCCTATGCAAAGAAATGTGCATTTCAAGCTTTCAGCCCACACATGCACATTGTACAAGCATTTCATGATCATGCCATTTTGTTGATTGTAACTGTCTATTTTGGCGGATCTAGCCCACACTTCAAGGCATCAATCCTTTCTGTGTGCGAGTCTAACCCTGATATGCGTGAGTTTTGGTCACAGGCGCCCAATCGGCCATATAGGTGGTAAGTGTGAACTATCTTTTCTCTAACCCACCGGGTGGGTCCACCATAACCTATGACCACTCATCTATGGCTAGCTCCAATGCACTTTTCTTTATATCTAATTAGTGCAAAGGAAACAAATTTAATAAATCATTATATAGTCAAATTAATGAAAAAGGATACAAATTCTGTTTCTATAGAGTTGTGATAGATGAGCACCCTTTGTTTGATGCCTTGTCCGGCTCCCTCAGTGAGATAACCATTGTTTGTGTAGTCTTGGTAGGCCATTAGGCAGCCACCATGCATCCTTCGTTTGATGCCTTGGCTGCTTCGGGGTGGGACACCTTGGAATAACATTGGGTTGGCCTTTCTTTCTAGCCGTGTTTTGGGCTTGAGAGGGGGTGTTCAGCTAAAAAATGAATTACATGCTAATTAGCCTCTTAAACAGATACAGAGCGGTTCGAGAGAGTTTCTGTGTAAACTCTAATTTGGGAGGGTCCATCCACATCTATAAATAGACAGACTGCCTACCATTCAGCCCATCTCTTATGTGTAGGTTTCTTGTGTTGATGTGTAGATCTCTACCATCAATCTTCCTCCATGTGGCTATCCACCCTTTGTGGGTGTTGCCACCACTTTGTCTACTCCTTGAGCTGCCTAGGGACTGCTTCCTTGTTGCGGCATGCTGCGTGGTGTTTCTTAATTGGTTGCGTTTGGACCTCCACTGCCAATGCCAGCTTTAATCAACCCTTCATTAGCCATGTTTGGACCCTGTCTGCCATCAACAGCCCTCCAGTTGCCTAGGCAAGAAGTATTCTTTAATTGGCAACTCCTCTAGGCTTGCGTTTGCTTTGAAAGCTCTTAAGCAAGACCTTTGGTGGTGGCTGCATCTATCGGATCTAGGATTCACCTTTTATTTGGCATATTAATATGACCTAGATTGGATCATATGTATGCACGATGATGTCTTTTTGCCAGAGATCTTGGATATGCAAGTCCTGCAACAATACGCCTTATTAGATCATTTTCCTCTGCAGTTTGAGATGCTTGCACAATTCGTCATGCCCTTTGCACAATTCTTGGAAAAGCTTTCTTTGCACTTCAATTATTCTTATTTTTACATGTGTAACGTGTCCGCCTATTGGTTGTCTAAGTATGTTTTAGCAGTCCATTGAGAAACGAATCTAAGTGTCGTTGCCCGACACTCCCATGGAATGTTATGGGGTTTGTCGCTTAGGGTTTTTCAAGTTTGCCTGGCAACGAAACGTTTGTGGCCGAACCCATTAGGATCGACTTGAAATTTGGGTTCCTAGTGGTCAAGGTCTCCTGACAGCATTCTAGCGTCGAATCCCAGACATTCTACTTTACGTAGAGATGCCCAAGTCGAAGAAGATCCATGCCGTACTTGGTTCAAAGAGAATGGGAAATGAGAGGGATGCGCCGCTCAACCTCTCTGTCTATAGGGCATAGTTCCATTCTGGTCTCTTAAAATGACATGAATCGGGTTCTAACCTAACCACACCTAAAGGTCAAACGATGGTAAAACCTTGTGAGAAGCCTCCTAGTTCTCTGGGACCACCCTGTTGTAGGATAGACCGTTAGGGTTCTGTCCACCCGCTTCCCTTGATAGCTTTAGTTTTCTAATTAGGTCTTATCACATTTATGTATGACATTCACATTCAACTTTCTTAATTAGGCTTTTTAGGAAATAGGATTCGTTTCCGTAATTTACAGCAGTGACATGAAAACAAAACAAGCAATCCTTTTGACAAACAAGTTCTTTAACTTATATTCAATTTAATCTTTGTCTCCTGCCCATACAGGAGAATTATGTATCCCTTTTGTTCAGCAGAAGTACCCGGTCCAAATCACATGGCACCATAATTTTCATCCTTTATCTAGATTAGGATCTTTCAGCACCCTAGACGTTGGGCTCACGGCAATCTACAATTCTGTTTCGGTCTAGGCAAGGGGTGTCCAGAGCTCCACTGATCCCAAGCGATCTAGGAGTGAGACATAACTTCCGTGGTTGGCCTTTTCACCACTCGACCTTTGGCCCGTGAATCGAGCAATGCCCTCTCGGGATAATTCGCAGTGCGATCTTGGAGATGATCCACCCGTGTAAAATATCATTTCTTAATTAATCCAATTAAGAATCAAGCATAATTAAGGCAATCAGCTTGATATCATCTTCCAGTGAAACATTCCTTTATTTTCCATGGCTACTTGTTATTACTGACCTTTGCCATGCTTTTACCATCCAACACAAGCACTTGGAATATTTATCCAAATCACAAATGCAACAATCAGTTGATTGCAAAAAGCATTTAGAGTGTTGTTCAATCAATCAACAAAACTAATTGTATTTTCCCAAAACAATACAAGAATAGACGCGATAATAATTCCATCTCATATTCGCTCTCCCCCTTGGGACCAAATAGCGATTCTATACAAAATTTACTTAATACTTGTATGCATAATTTCTAATGTTATTCTTTTTACGATTATGCTATTCATAACCCCTAACCGATTACTCTATCAACGAATAAGCCATATACAACTAAGTGCAATTAACTTCTCTTGATATATGCACTCTGTAAACTTGATCTTTCGAATATGTGAGAAGAGGCCTATCCCTTCCCATGACCTATTTTCGTACATCATAGTACGGAGTCTAATGTATCTCATGTGAGAATCAAAGCAATTTTAGAAATACATTACTTACGATCGGAACTGCAGTTGGATTGACAGTGATGCCTTCGCCCGAAGCTTTGTTGCTGGTTGTAGGATTGCCATTCGTACACGACATTCTTCTCTTGGAGGCCATTGTCCGCAAGTAGACTCGAGATTAAGAAGGCATACTAGATTCTAGATGGGAGAGTGTAAGAGAAGATGGCTAAGTCGAGGATCGAGATAGAGGGAATTGAGCTAACTCCCTCCCTTGCAGCCTCTCAGGGTAACTCCTCTCTCTCTCTCTCTCAAGCTCTCTCTCACAATCTCTTGGAGGGGTATCCTTCTCTCTACCACTCTCTCGTAGCCTCTCGAGGTCTCCTTATGCTCTCTTGTGCCTTCCAATGCCTCATATTTATAATGAATTAGAGAAGAGGGGATGTGGCTGAGAACAAGAGTTCTTGGTGGAGGGGCTCTTGGAAGAATCAGTGATCTAATGCTCAGATCATAAATTTGATGGTTCCATTGGCTCCAAAAGGGGGGTAAAACTCCAAGACACTTGCTTATAAATATTTCAGATGACTCCTTTCTCTCCTTGTTCGAAGTGTTGTCTATTGCCTGTAGATTGCGATCGTGGCACGTGCGATTTCACCAATCTCTCTCTTTATTTTTTTCTTTTTATAACATCTCAAAAACTAACTAAAACATCACTCGTCTTTTCTTTTAAATGACATTCAGTTTTAGAAATTTTCATATCTTTTTATGATAATATCTAAAATATCTAAAATATGCTAGCTTTGCCCAAAATCTAATATTTTTAGACCATCCATACTATACATATTAAAACTAGTGATTAATATGGCTCATAACTCTCGTTCACGTTGTAACTTCCGTGAAGGGTGGCTATGGTCCTTGTTAATCCGAGAAAAATATCAGATTTACGACTCTTGATTTTTTAAAATAAAATATTTTTAATTAAATAAAAATTGTTAGTTATTAATGTTTGTTAGTTTTTACCTTCTTTAGTCTTTAGTTAGTACCCTTACTAACTTATTAATTAACAAACTAACTTTCGAACTAACCAACCAACTTTTAATTGCGTGGAAATATTACAATATGGCTATATGGGACAATTACTTGATTGCTTCTTGTCAGACTTTTCATCCAATGGCAATCAGTCCTTTGAGCAATTGATTAACTTAGGTTTTAGACATGACTTAATTGACTTGTGGTTCGCATGTGTACCTCACATGGGCACAACTTAATAATGTCAAAACTAAGCATTAAAAATACATGTCCTTGTGACACTAAAGATGAAGCCTTTGCAAAATTCAAACAAATTGCATGCTTTGGTCAAAAAAGAGTTTGGCAAAACGTTGGAGAAACTCAAATGAGATAGAGGGGATGCATTCAATTCAAATGGATTTACCGAATGTTGTAAGGATCATGGGATTGAGTGCGAGCTTGTTGTGGCTTACACATCTCAAGAAAACAACATAGTTGATGAAACCAGCCTTTCTTTTTGGAGAGGGTAGTAATATCTGATTAAGAAACTTAATTACAACAATGAATAAATGAGCATAAACTTAAAATGCATACTTTATCTTAATAATCTTGGACAATAGACACTCTATTGGCCCCAAAATTGGTATCCCTTTGGTATTTCTTTGACTTTATTGACTAATGGATTGGGTATAGACCAAGATTCCACAATTTTCTTTATTGATTCAAAAGCCCCTTGCTGTACCAACAATCAACAAATAAATTAGGCAAATTGCCCCTTGATTTTCACCCAAGACTTGCTCTAATGGAATCCCAATTGGCCAAATGCTGCCCCAAATTCACAATGGTTGGGGCTAGCATCTAAAATCCTTGACAATTTCATGAATTTGAGGTGCCGATTTTAGTGTACGATGCCTTTTATTGATGGCATAGGTCCCAAGGTAGTTACTAAACCCTAATTTCTGTAAAAATTCAAGGTTCAGAGTAGGATTCCCATTGCTATCCACTAAATCTTAATGAGATCTGCTCCAAATGGCTAGGAAATGCTGAGATTTTCTAAGAGTTGATTGGAAAAGGTGAGAGAATGCCAAAGAGAGAAAATTCAGAGTTTCCATGTAGGAAAACCCCTAAATTTGCTTGTAGCTTGCCTTGATCAGCGTTAAATGTTATTGCTTGCTGCCCGGAGCCCTAAACTCATTGTTGCTTGCATTAAATGCTGTTGCTAGCAGCTCTTGATGCCACAAATGCTGTCCTGTGCAGCTCTTGGCCTTTCGACTACTATCTTCTACCTCCGATGGCTGAAAACAGGCTTGAATTTTGATAAGCAGCCTCCTCTAGCCCCAAAAACGTTTTTCCCCAGTTTGCATGGGTAATTGTGCCAAGTGGTAGCCTTTTAAACCCATTTTCAGCATTATCCAGCCATTAAATTAATTCTCAGAATTAATATCAGCCCTTCAGACCCTACCAAAATTAAATGTGTCCATCCATAATTAAATTGGCTAGGCCACTTGTAACTTGGAGTGACCCCCAACCTTTGTTGACCCTTATATTGGTATTGATTAATTAATGCTAGTCCCTAGTATCACCATTGACACTTATTGACTAAAAAATTGTCTTAGGGTCAAAATTGACACTAATTGACAACCAAAACCTAGGTGGCATAACTTATCACAACTTTTGCCTTTGACACCCATTGCTTCTGTGGGGTCCTTGGCCTGTTAGCACGAAATAATTACCATGTGCAACACGTGCTAAACAACCTTGCACATTTGATTAGTAACTTAATCAAATGTTACTAGTAAGATTAAAGTATCTCAAAATTTCACATCCTCGTGATAAACCTCCCCCTTGAAATCTGGGTCAGCGCAAGCTGCAAGCAAATTTAGGGGTTTTTCCGCGTGGACACACTAAATTTTCTCTCTCTGACATTCTTTGACCTTTTCGAGTCAATTCTCAGAAGATCTCAGCACTTCCCAACTATTTGGATTAGATCTCAACGAGATTTGGTAGATAGCAAGGGAAATTCTGTTGTAAACTCAAATTCTGCAAAATTAGGATTTAGTAGCCGCCTTGAGACCCATGCCATCAGTCATAGGCATTGTACACTGAAATTAGCACTTGAGATTCGTGAAATTGTCAAGGATTTCAAATGCCAACCCATCCATTGTGAATTCGTGGCATCACTTGGCTAATTGCGGTTCCATTAAAGCAAGTCCTAGGTGAAAATCAAGGGGTAATTTGCCTAATTTGTTTATTGATTGTTGGTACAACAAGGGGCTTTTGGATCAATGAAGGAGATTGTGGAACCTCAACTTATATCCAATTCATTAGTCAATAAAGTTAAAGAAGGGACGCCAGTTTTGGGATCAACAGGGTGTCTACTGTCCAGGATAGTTAAGGTAAAGTGTGCACAAAGAGAGAGAGAGAGAGAGAGAGAGAGAGAGAGAGAGAGCCTGCTTTCACAAAAAAAAAGAGAGAGAGAGCCTAGAGTCCCAAACTTGCTGTTGCTTGCATTAAATGATGTCGTTAGCAGGTCTTGATGCCACAAATGCTGTTGTTTACAGCTTTTGGCCTCTTGACTAGTGTCTCCTATCTCCAATGGCTGAAAACAAGTCTAAATTCTGATCAGCAGCTCTCTCTCTCTCTCTCTCTCTCTCGCCCAAGCTAAATGAATTGAATCTGCCTCCTCCAGCCCAAAAAACGTTTTTTCTAGTTTACATGGATAATTGTGCCAAGTGGCAGCCTTCTAAACCCATTTTCAGCATTATCCATCCGTTAAATTAATTTTTAAAATTAATTAAATTTGAAAATTAATTTCACCCCTTCTGACCCTATCCAAAATTAAATGTGTCCATCCATAATTAAAGTGGTTAGGCCATTTGCAACTTGGAATGATCCCCAATTCTATTGACCCTTAGATTAGCATTAGTTAATTAATTAATACTAGTTTCTAGTGTCACCACTGACACTTATTGGCCAAACAAGTGTCATAGGGTCAGCTGACATTAACTGACAACCAAAACCTAGTTGGCATAACTTATCATAACTTGTGCATTTGACACATTTGTTGCATCCTCAAGGTCCTTGCTTGTTACCATAAAATAATTGCCATGTGTAACACATGCGCTTAACAACCTTACACATCTGATTAGTAACTTAATCAAATGTTACTAGCAAGATTAAGGCATCTAAAAATCTCATGTCCCTGTGACAGAACTCCCCCTTGAAACCCCTGTAATCGTCCTTGATTACGTTGCATTATACCAAAGCAAAAGCATACCGTACTGGAATTTCCATTAGGCATCACAATTACAACATTGGCCATTGTTGTCTAACCATGCCATATGCCCAAAACTTGTTGAAAATTTCCAGCCAACATAAACATTAGATAAAACTGAAAAAAACATTCTAGAAGTGTTACTGGAAACCCATTGGATGCATCCATAACTTGTGTTTCTCAATTGTCACAACCACAATAAAGCATAAACTCAGCATAAACCATGGCTGAAAGTGTCAATGGCATTCACTAACATGCTACTATCCTTGGAAACAACTGTAAACCATTGAAAACTGAACATAAACTGATCATTTGTTGATCCGAGAATTGATCACAATTTTTTGCAAATGTGATTTCAAGCCGATCACAAACTTAATGCAAAATCTGATAATGCAAAATTGATCCCAAACGTGACCATAAATTTTTCTCAAACTAATAAAAAATTGACCTTAAATTGGTCAGAATTTGATCTCAAAACTGAGGTGAAAACTCATGCTAAATTGATCATGAATCAACCCCAAACTGATGCAAAAGTGTAGTCTTAGAGCTATGGTAACAACCATACTCATCGGCATACATCTCATAGTGGTTAGCACACTAAATAGTGACCTCACGGTAGACATATTGTCAACACAGTGTGAAGAAATGCTCTCTAAACACAAAAAGCACAAAACTAATCGTACAACAAAGCAAAGACGGATTAACACAGAACATCGTTAAGGTCAGGATTAGGGTAAGTCAGAGAGAGTAAACACAATGAATGATAAAGTGAATGAATAATGAATATATAGTGCTCATGCAGCAAACACACTATGTAGTGAATATTGAACCTTGAACTCTTGTATCTTTGGATCAAGGCAGAGGTTATGAGTTGTAGAGTGTGTTGTACTACGAACAGATTGCGAATCGCAGCAAATTCAGTGTTCAATTGTCGAACATTAGTAAATGCAGCCAAGGAAGGTTGGATTTGATGTAGACGGCAATGCAGGAGAGAGAAAGACTAAAAACGTAGGTACCTACGGAGAGAGAAAAACTAGGCGATAGCTGCTAGGTGCAAATGTAGCTAGTGGAGGAGAGAGAAGATCATGGCGGTAGCCAAAAAGTTTGGGGCATCCAAATTAGCGTTTTACATGTGGGATATAGTATTTCTCTAGGATTGTGTTTCTTATAAAATAGGAAGGTTTCTTCATTAATTAAGTATGTTTGGGGCTTGTTTAAGCTAGGCTAATGCATTTTTAGCTCAACATCCTCTCTTAGCCACAAAACTGAGTCATGAGAAATAAGTCCTCGATATGGATTTTTCTTTTACCCCAAGGTGGCCCATTTCAAAGCGGCTAGGGTATTGGGCAACGGGTGCACGTCGGTTGCCACGTGACTACCAAGACTATAGAGGTGATGGTTATCTTACCAAGGGAGCCCAAATGATCACCCCAGAGCGACCAAGGTATCAGACCAAGGGTGCACGTTGGCTGCCCAGGGACATACCAAGTCTTCCAAAGATGGATGGAATCAACAATGGACTTTTTGGTTCTAAAAAAAAAATAAAAATAAAATAAAGGGCTTTTGGTGTAATTTATTTGAAAGATTTAGCTTTAAGTGATGGTTTCAAATGAGTTTTCATCCCAATGAGTTAATGTGCCTCGAACTACGAGAAAAGAAGGATGGATAGCTCCACTACCTTTATAAAACAAGCAAAACAATCCCACACACTACTAGGATAAGTGTCTAGGGATTCCTAAGTGTGTGTGTGTATATATGTCAATCATATGAAGAATATGTGGAGAGAGGCAAAATGGGTAAGTAAGCAAGACAAGCAAAGCTAATATGCAAGCATAGGAAAAATTGCATTTGGAGATTGCCATGTGCAATGCCACAAGTATGGTGGAGCCAGAGTGGACCACTCCAAGGGTGACCAAAAAGGGATAAATGCGCATAGATGTATGTTTACATGAACAAAATGTTAATGCATGGGAAAATGTAAAGGAAGATGCAAATTCTCATGCTTATGCAGAATGGGATGTAATAATGTCACTTGGACAGTGCCCTGGCAGGGGAATTGTTTACTTGTTCAAGTGTCCTTTTACAATCATGTCATCTTGACTGCGGATGAAGTAACAAATGTCCATAATATACAATACATAATAAATAAATGTTTGAAAGTGAGAAACTATAAATATCATCGCTGTCACTATCAGGAGAAAGAAAGTGCCCCTCGCAAACTAGAAGGAGAAGTAAGAAGGAAGCATCTTCTCCCTGTCAATCTAAAAAAGTAGAGGAGGGTGTATCCAAGCCGATCAGCACGCCTTGGTCAAAAGATCTGCAAAGTTATCACTGGGGATGGCACAAACTCTAGGCAAATGGTGACTAGCTCAACTTGCTCTCTAGTGAAGTGGTAGTGAACTGTGCTGTGTTCGAATGCAAGGTCAATGACACTTTGGTTGTTGTAGTAGACAATGGTAGGCAACTCTCAATGAAATTGTAATGCAGTCAGCAAGTTTCTTAGATAGATGGTCTCCATAGTACCATCAAAGAGAGCCACCACCACCATCTCTTGCTTACGGCTAGCCCAAGAGATGGGTGCCGTGTCCAAGGTGTAAAGGTAGCCACCATGGGAATGCTGGGTGTCAAGATCTCTTGCCTTGTTAGAATAAGTATATCCCTATAATCGTAAACCATGACCATAAGTTAGTTCATAGTTACAGGTACACCTTAAATATCTTAACACATGAAGATAAGTAATTCAATGAGATATTCTAGGTGCATTAAAATACTGACTAAGAAAACTAACTGAGAATGCAAGATCTGGCTTAGTATGAATAAACTAGAGCAAATTTCCTACGACAGAATGATAGGTATGAGCATCAAAAGATTGACTTGAGGTATTCTTATGCAGATGGATAGTGGGATCTAAAGGCGTAACCACTGGCCGTGTTTAATCAGTGGTCCACTAGCTATAGGGTGTACTTCTGCTGTGACCGAAATATACTTTCCTTGGATCTAAAAATCTCCATCCCCAAGCAATAGGACAATAATCCTAAGCTAGTCATCTTGAATGTAGAGCAAAGTTGTGTCTTAATTTTTGCTAGAGGTGTAGAGTTTGAGCCAATGAGTAATATATAATTAACATATAGCAGGATATAGCTGACGCCTGTGCTAGTGGTGCACACATATAGATTTGGATCATAGGAGGTAGAATGGTATCCATGAGTTCGTAAGAACTCGTCCATCTTGTGGTGCCAAGACCTTGGTGCTTGCTTTAACCCATAAACAGCTTTCCACAAGTGAAATACCTTGTCAGTTTGGTCAGCGAAATAAAAGTTGGGAGGTTGCTCCACATAGATTTTCTCCTCCAAATAATCGTTTAGAAGGGCACTTTTGATATTCATCTGATAGATCAGCCAACGGTGGTGAGCGGTAAGTGTAACCAATAGACAAAATAATGTCAAGTGAGAGGTAGGTGCAAAGGTTTTCTCATAGTCAATGCCATGCTTTTGCTTGAAACCTTGCATTATAAGGCGAGCCTTGTATTTGTCTAAAGTATTATTAGCCTTTAGCTTGGTCCTAAAAATTCCACTTTGTCTCCATGACCAGTTTGTGATGAGGATGATCTACCAATGTCCAAGTCCCATTGCGATCAATACTGTCCAGTTCCTTCTCCATAGCCTCATACCATAG
Source organism: Lygodium microphyllum (assembly GCF_053477565.2). Classification (NCBI taxonomy): domain Eukaryota; kingdom Viridiplantae; phylum Streptophyta; class Polypodiopsida; order Schizaeales; family Lygodiaceae; genus Lygodium; species Lygodium microphyllum. The sequence continues at coordinate 34,844,034 of NC_141143.1, read as the reverse complement.
AGGGTCTTGGAGAGCCTCCTGTCTAGCTCAGAATGTGTAATGTAATCACCTGTAAATAGTGATGCATATGAAGCTTGAGGAGTGAGACAAGCAGACCTTCAAGGCCCTCCAGAATGTAATCCAATAGAAGGATCCTCGAATCTTGCATGGTTTGCTAGTACCATTGAGGTAACGGGTCTTGCAGAGGAGGCATGGGAGTTCCTTAAGCAATTACTAAACCAATTTGTGAGTTGAGGACCTCAATTGTGGTTGCATTGAAGAAAACCGCTCACCCCAACTGGCAAAGCTGTTGAACGGACAACAAGTTCACCCCAAGCTAGGGGACATGATAGACTTCATTGAGCAAAGCGAGAGTTCAAGTCCCAGGTTAGTGGGAAAATTGACTCGATATTGGTCATGAATCGTGACCAAGGAGTTGTTTTCTACATGGACACTCCTGGCTCTGCAGGGGGTCGGGAAATGAAAATGTCTGCTCTAGGAGTCATGTGATAGGTAGCTCCACTATCCACAAGCCACATAGGTACTGATGTGCTCGGCTTGGTAAGAAAGTGTATCATGTGGTAAAGGCTAGTAGGTTGTGCCTTTCCTTGAGCAATGATGAAATCAATGTGAGAGTCTAAGACCTCGAGTGTGGTCGCAGTGAAGAAAATTGCTCGCTTCAACTGACAAAGTTACTGAATAGACAACAAGTTCAACCCAAGCTGGGAGACATGATAGACATCATTCAATAAAGCGAGATTTGGACCCAGGTCAGTGGAAAAACCAATATGACATTGGGCCTAAATCTTGACCGAGGAGTTGTTTCCTATGCAAATACTCCCAACTGCAAGGGATTGGAAAATGAAAATCTCCGCTTTAGAAGTCATGTGACTGTCCACAAGCCAAATAGGAGCTGAAGTGCTCTGTTGTGTCGAGTGGGTCTCTGCAAGCATCTCATCAGGAGGCAACTTGTAGATGTGAATGAGACTCGCATCCAATGTCTCTAAGGAGACGATGTAGGTCCCTGTAGACTAGTCAAGCAAACCCTTCGGAGTTGAGTAGCTTGTGACTGTGATGATTGACCGGTGGTAGTGTGGGTTTGGTCTCACCACTACCCTTGCTGAGGGTTGCCACCACCTTGCTTCCCTTGTTGGGGGTGATGCGAGTGGGGTGCGAGGGTTTAATTCTTGGATTTGGGCTATGTGCCTCTTGCCTTAGATCTATACTCGTCATCATAATGGCTAGCCTTTTGACAATGTTGACAATATCTATTATTTTTAGATATATTTTGCCATCCAAATTTAAGTATAGATTGAGTGTTTCCTTGGGATTTACTAGTCCGATTTTGATTTTGATTTTGATTTGAGTTTTGTTTGGCCTTGCCTTGTTGTCCCCTTTGAGAAGGTTCAACTAGAGCCCCCTTTATCGAGGATGTTGTATGAATGTGAAATTGCTTATTGCGCGAAATGGAGATATTTTCTTGGCAGCTTGTTAAGGAGCAGGTAACCTGATCGTCAGAGGACTTAGGAGCCCTAGTGGTTGAGAACCTAGTGAGGAGATGCCAATACTCAGCCAACTTGACTTTCAAGCTTCTTGTTTGTGATTTTGAAATTTTGAAGCACATGATTCAAATTGATACGCTAGGTTCTATCTCGAGCCATATAGCAGACAATCAACTGTGTCCAATGCTCGGATGCTAAGTTGAAATGTAGAAGCTGAGAATGAAACTCAGCCAGTAAGCCTTGCATAATCTCGACAATGGCGGGGGCGTTACAAGGTTGGGGTTCCAATCCTTGTGCAAAATTCCATAGGTTCTGAGAGTTTTAAGACATGCCTCATCAAATTTGACCAAGTGGTATATGCCTCATCAAATTTGACCAAATGGTATAGAAGGTTCTCTCTGCAGGGTATGAGGAGAATGGAGTCTACAAATTGAAGTCTTCTTCAGCTCTTACTTCTCTTCTTCTTACTTCTTAGACACAGTCCAAGCTATGACACACTCATTTTGGCCACCTGAACTACGAGTACCTTCAGAAGGCGTCACAAGGGTCCTTTGTTCGAGGCTTGCCAGACATGGTGGTGAGCCATCAGCCATGTGTCTCTTGCATTCGTGGGAAACTATATCGGGATGCGATTCCCAACAAAGCTTCTAGGAGGTCTACTTCACCCATGGAGCTTGTATCTAAGGATCTTTGTGGCCCGATGAGGATCAAGTCTTTGAAGGGGAGCTTGTACTTCATGTTGATCGTAGATGACTATAGCAGGATGACTTGGGCCTATTTCTTGACTTTGAAGTCGGAGGCTTTCTCTCATTTCAAGGATTGGCTTCTTTTTGAGGAGAACCGTTTTGGCCGGTGATTGAAGACCTTGCGTTCAGACAAGGGAGGTGAATTTATGTCTAATGAGTTTGCTTGTTTTTGTGCAGATAGGGGCATTCACCAGGAGTTTGCTAACACCAACACTCCCTAAGAGAATGGCATTTTGGAGCGGAAGAACCAAAGTGTGATCAAGATGGCACGCACCATGATGGAGCATCGACAGACATCTTAGTTTCTGTGGGCCGAGGTAGTGGCTATCACAATTCACATCCTTAATCGATCTTCCACTTTGGCCGTTGACAGGATGACATCTTTTGAGGCTTACTTCGGGACTAAGCCTGATGTCTCTTATTTCAGGATCTTTGGGTGTGACGCTTATGTGCACATTCCGAATACTTAGCGTGATAAGTTCGAGGCGGCTTCCTGACGATAGGTTTTTGTTGGCAATAGCTCCCAATCCCAAGGTTCTTGTTTGCTTGATGCAGTTAAGCGAGATGTCTACACGAGTCAAGATGTGCGGTTTGTGGACGTATCGGCCACAGAGGGGGGTGAGGAGCACCCCGTCCTTGGAGATCCAAGGGAGAGTTGGGATCCCGAGACAGTTTCTTTGGAGCCAGAGCCTCTTGATGGAGATTCTTCTTCGGATTCAAAGTCTTCTCTTCCACCGGCCACCCCCGAGGTGCTTTCGCCGATGGATGTTCCTGAGTCTTCAGCAGATGGAGAGCGACGGGGAGAGGTTCGTTCTCCTCCTTGTTGGACGCGTGACACCCTTTGAGATTTAGGGATCGAGGGGGTCCTTGAGGAGTAGGAACTGTAGGATGGACCGTAGAGGTCACGGAGGAACCAGACACATTCTTCAGAGCTTGTTTGCTTTAACTATTGTTTGTTAACTTGTGTTATGTAGGATCGAGAGCCCACTTCAGTGAAGGAAGCTTTGCAGTTTGATCATTGGCGGAAGGCCATGGAAGCAGAGTTGGAGGCTATTGAGAGGAATGGCACTTGGTCTCTTGTGCCTTGTCCCTCTCACAAGAAGGTGATTGGTGTCAAGTGGGTCTTTAAGACCAAGTATCTTAGCGATGGTTCTTGGATAAGCACAAGGCTCGCCTTGTTGCTAAAGGTTTTGCTCAGCGCCCAGGCATTGATTTCCATGATACTTTTGCCCCCACTGCTCGTATGGCGACTATTCGAGCTGTTCTTGCCTTGGCTGGCCATAGGAGATGGCCTGTTTATTAGTTGGATGTGAAGTCGGCCTTTCTGAATGTTAACTTGCAGGAGAAGATCTATGTTGAGCAGCCTCCTGGCTTTGGATCCTCAGATGGGAAAGCTTACAGGTTGAAGAAGGCCTTGTATGGCCTCAAGCCGGCTCCGTGTGCATGGAACGAGAAGATTGACTCGTTTGTTCAGTCGAAGTTGGGATATCGGTGCTTCAAGGCCGATCTGCAGCTTTATGTGCACACTTTCGAGGTTGGTCGTGTGTTGTTTGTGTTGTATGTTGATGATTTGATTTTGACAGGGGATCATGCACAGAAGGTCCGAGAGACCAAGACAGCTTTACATCAGGCATTCGAGATGATGGATTTGGGGCTTCTTCATTTTTTCTTGGGTCATGAGATTTATTAGTCTGAGAGGGGGATTTTTATCTCTCAGCAGAGGTACATTCAAGAGCTCTTGGTGACTTTTGAGATGACTTGTCGGCCCATTACTACTCCTATGGATCTGAATTGGAAGGCCACTTCACACTCAGACTCTCCCGTGATGGATGCTTCACGCTACTGTCAGTTGATTGGATCCTTGATTTGGCTTCTCAACACTCGTGTTGATCTTTGTTTTGCTGTGGGTCTTTTGGCAGGGTTTATGACGGAACCCAAACAGGTGCATTGGCAGGCTGCCCTGAGGATTCTTCGGTATTTGAGGGGGACCTCTGACTTAGGGATTTCTTATCCCGCAGGTATAGATGCTTCCAATCTAGTTCTTGCAGGTTGGAGTGGCTCGGATTGGGTTGGCGATGTGGACCACCGACGGTCTACTACAGGCTACTATTTTATCTTGGGTACAGGTGTTATCTCTTGGAGTAGCAAGAAGCAGCCCACAGTAGCCCTTTCTTCTACTGAGGTGGAGTATCGGGCTGCGTCTTTCACCACATGTGAGGTTGTGTGGCTTCGGAGATTGTTGGAGGAGCTTGGTTGTGCCTAGACTCTTCCTACTCTTCTGCAGTGCGACAATGAGAGTTGCATTGCCTTGGTATGGAATCCCGTATTCCATGCCTAGACAAAGCACATTGAGATCCAGTATCACTTCATTCGGGAGAAACTTTTGGATGGGACCATTGATGTGGAGTATTGCAAGACGGAGGATAATCTTGCAGATTTGTTTACGAAGGCGCTTTCCCAGACTCTTCTTCGGCAGCATTCCAGATTCCTCGATCTTTTCACCCGTCCAAGATCTGAGAGGGGGTGTTAGCCAATCATTTCCTGGACAGTCAGTGCCATGCCAGCACCGTACGTCAGAGGAGGTGCCACGTCATCAGTGCCATGTCAACAGTGGAGTCGGACTGCACAGTTGGCCAAATTTCTGCTGTCGGCTGCATTTAATGCAGCCAACCTGATGCTGTTTTTAATTATTTCTTGGCTATTTATAGCCGGTTCTTGTGGCACACTTTATTATTCACTCTTTAGTGATCTCAGATTCTGATCTTGAAGATCTGTTGGCTGAGACCGGGCTGATGGAGATCGAGGTCATCAAGTCGGAGACATACGCAGATATTTCCTCTGCCCCCTTGTGTATTTCTGCACTCTTATACAACATACCACACCGCAGATTTTCTGTGTTTACACTATCTTCTTTTCTCTCTCTCTCTCTTCTCTCTGTGTTCACTCTCTCTCAGTCTTTGTCCTACGCTTCTTGCACTCTGACACCTTCTTGACGAGAGCATCCCCTCGATTCAATAGAAAATACAAAATCAGTTGTCATAGAATATGAAATAATAGGGTTCGTATGTGGCATTGGAGAAAAAAAAAATGTGGAAGTGATGTGTAATCCAAGCCAAGTTACACTTACGGATGACTAGTCCGTAATGGAGATTTCGAGGGTCTTGCAAGATCATTTAGTTATGTGCACCGAATCTAAAGGAGAAAACTTAGGATTACCTTCAACCTGGTGCTGAGCCAATGCATAAGTATGAGATCATACTCAGTGGTGGCAAAAATTTGATATGGTTTGTGGGCTCCATGGTAGTCCGATAGTTCTCTGTCCATATCAGATTGAGTAGTAGCAAGTTGGGAGGTCCACTCTTAATTGCTTTTGTCCATGTTTGGCTATAGAGATTGGAGCAGTGTTGTAAATGTGTTGGAAGTCATCTAACCTTTCTGTTGTTCCCGCTTTCGTGAATGAGCTTTCTGATCAAAGGCTAAGGTTTCTCAGAGATTACCTAGCTCTTATACCATGTGAAGAAATTCTCTAAATGCAAAAAGCACAAAACCAATTGTATGACAAAGCAGAGATTGATAAAAAACACAGAACATAGTCAGGGTTAGGGTTAGAGACAGTGAATATAATGAATAATAAAGTGAATGAATAATGAATATATAGTGCTCATGTAGCAAACACACTATGTAGTGAATATTGAACCTCGAACTCTCGTATCTTTGGGATCAAGGCAGAGGTTATGAGTTGTAGAGTGTGTCGTACTTCAAATGGATCTTGAATTGTAGCAAAGGTAGTCTCTGAGCGAACATTTGCAAACACAGCCAAGGAAGGCTAGATTTGATGCAGATGGCAGTGCAGGAGAGATAAAGACTAAAAACGTAGGTATCTAAGAAGAGAGAGAAATTGGGCGATAGCTGTTAGGTGCAAACACATGGGCCTTTTCTCTTGTGAATATTTATTTGAACTCTTGTATCTTTGGGATCAAGGCAGAGATTATGAGTTGTAGAGTGTGTCGTACTTCGAATGGATCTTGAATCGTAGCAAAGGTAGTCTCCGAGCGAACACTTGCAAACACAGCCAAGGAAGGCTAGATTTGATGCAGATGGCAGTGCAGGAGAGATAAAGACTAAAAATGTAGGGATTCTAAGAAGAGAGAGAAATTGGGCGATAGCTGCTAGGTGCAAACACATGGGCCTCATAGCAGCTGCTGCATTTTCTCTCTTCAGCCCTATTTTCATCTTGTTGGGGTTGGGTTATGTGGATATCTCATTGCGAGATGGAGGCTGTGAGCAACATCAGTGCACGACTCTTTCTTGCTGTTTTTTGCAGGTTTTTGAAGGATATTAAGACCAGCCTTTTGGAAACCAAAGGAAAATAAGCGATATTTTAGCAATGCTTAATTCAACAAACAATAAATTCAACTAGAAAAATTCACACAGAACTGGAGCTAGAGTACTTTTGCACTACACATGACACTTGCAAGTCCCTAAGTCCGGTGTCCCCTTTTGGTATTTCTTTTCATTACTGACATATGCTTGAAATTAGTTAGAAATGGCTGTAATTTCAGCGATTTCTCATGACACAACAGATCTACATATGCAAAATGATATTGTCATATTCAATGTTGGCCTTGAACCAACTATAGAGTATTGAAAAATGCATATGAACACTTTAGCTTGCCAAACCCTAAAACTAATGGTCAATATTTGACCCAATTTCGCAGAGCATTTGCCTTGATATTTGTCGTGCATAGTTTTGATGTAATCTCACAATGTTCCTCTCACAAATGGAGGGATTTCTTGTGATGAAACTTTAAAAACATCACTTTCTTTGTGACAAAGCTGTCCAGAAAGTGCATAAGACTCGAGATCTCAAAGAAGAAAAGAGAATCTCAGCCCATTATGCTATTATAATATGTTTTGCTAAAATGTAGATAAAAAACAACATACCTTGCTGTAAATGGAGTTTTAGAAATGTCCAATGGATTTCATGTACCAAGAGGAGAAGTTTGGGTCTTGGGCATATGCTATATAACCCTTCAGATGCCAGGTTTTTGTGAGTAGAGATGTCATATTCTCTAAAAATTCAGTACATATACATCTTGAATTTGAATTGCTAACCACATTAGACTCACTATATGTATTTGAGGGTCTTCTTCCGTATGCTATTGGTTCGGGAGCTGATGATCATGTGGAAAATCAGTGATTGCAACATGCTAAATTTGCTCCACTTAATCCATATCAACCTTGAGCTGATCCAATTTCTCCTAGGGTAGTGAATGACTTGGTTTTGCAAGACAGGGGTGCTATACATACAGCCAAAATAGTCTCTAGATGGTTGTTTTAGACTCTTAAAGAGAGTCGTATTGATACTTCTTTATCTCAGTGTACATGCTCAGGTGCTAGAAATATATGGGGGTACATTTTGTTAATACAAGCCATCTTATTGATGAGGTAGCATATGTTTTTGCTACTACTCTTTTTGACGAGGATGAGCCTACATGTTTTGAGGATGCACGAGACGACATGCATTGGGTGCAAGCCATGAGTGGTGAGATGTACTTTGTTGAGCAAAATAACACCTGGAGTCTTGTTAGCTTGCCTTTTAGCAAAAAGGTCATTGGAACATGTTGGGTTTACAGCCTGAAAGGGATGGGTCTATTGGCAAATACAAGGCAAGGTTGGCTGCGAAGGGATATTCTTAGAAAAAGGGCATTGACGATGAGGAGACGTTTGCTCCTACATCCAACATGACTATCATTAGATGTGTGATTGCTATGGCTGCAAGTTTTAATTGGGATGTGCATCAATTGGATATAAAGACAACATTTTTGAATGGAGATTTGGAAGAGGATATGTATGTTGCACAACCTTTAGGCTTTGTTGTGTAAGGCCAAGAGCATGAGATTTGCAAGCTGAATAAATCCTTGTATGGCTTAACACAGGCTCCATGTGCTTGGTACTCCAAGATAGATGCATTTTTGACCGTACACCACCTTCTATGTCAAGGAGGGGGGATTTGATAATCATCATTCTTTATGTAGATGATATGTTACTCATTGGACCAAATGAGAAAAAAATTGTAGATTCCAAGACTAAATTGTAGTCTACTTTTGATATATCAGATATGGGGCTGCTTTAATATTTTTTGGGAATTCTATTCACCCAAAACCAACATGCTATTATTATGTCTGAGTCACAATATGTTCAAAAGTTGCTAGTAAGGTTTAACATGCAAGCTTTTGAATCTATGAGCAGACCGAATGTTGCTATTTACAGTCAGGTTGCCTCATCTATTTGTGCAACACTGCTTGACATACTGTATGCAATATCATAGGTGAGTAGATATATGCACAGTGCAAGGACACAACATTGGCAAACTGTTAAGCATATTTTTTGATATTTGCAAGGAACACAATCATATAGTTTGCTATTTCCCAAGGGGGGAGACTTGCAAATATGTGCTTATAGTGATTTGGATTGGGTGGTCTACTAGTGGACATTGTTTCTTTCTAGGCTAGTTCTCCATTTCTTGGCTAAGCAAGAAACGACCTATTGTAGCTACCTAAGTATATGGCAGCTTTCACAGCAATGATCAAATGCGTTTAGCTACACTGTGTATTGGCTAATCTTCATGTGCATTTGGAGGGACCACTCCTTTTAAAAAAATAGTTAGAGTGCTATTGCAGTAGCACGGAATCCAGTATTGCATGCTCATATGAAACACATTGAGATACATTATCACTATATCAAAGAGATCACGTGCAAGGGAGATCAGCATGATCTACATTTCCACGTTGGAGAACGTTGCGGATATTTTCACTAAGGCACTATCATGTGAAAGTTTGAGGAATTTCGAAAATCCTTCAACTTACTCTCTTTTGGTGATTGATTTACTACTTCTACATCATCACATTGGCACTACAAGGGGGTGTTAGAAGTGGTTAATTCTATGGGCATTACCCAATGTTTTAGTGTGTGGTGTGTACACAACTTGGTCTAGAAGTTGTCACTATTTTAGAGTTAGTTTAACTCTAGTCAAGTTAGGGATAGTTCTAACTTATTTTAGACCTATTGTACTTTCATTCTATCTGTGAGAGTGCGCTGCGGAAGAGGAAATACGAACACGGAGGGAGAGAGAGAGAGAAAGCAGAAAATAAGGAAGAGAAATCTGCACTGACTGAAATGAATGCTGAATACACTGAAATGGACTGATCAGTCCTTGCACGCAGCCCATAGCGTCAGTGAGGACACCAGATCAGGCTGATGATGATGGCAGCACCACCACGGGGGAGAAGGAGTGTCGGAATCTGCAAGAAGACAAGTGATCAAGTGGGGAGGGGGGCTACCTATAAATAGGCAAAGGACAAACCCTAACCCTAACCCTAAAATGGGCGCAAACCCTAAAAGTGCCCTAAAATGGGCGCCCCACAACAGTGACCAAAAAGTGGCCGGGCAGCCAGTGGCTGCCCACTAAAAGAGGCCAAAAAGAAATACACAACCTAAGACAGCAAGTCGAGAGTGACTAGCCTCCCCCATCATAACACATGACAGACATGCCAGAGCTCCTAATGTCCTCGTCTGACTCAGACTGAGGCTCACAGGCAGGAGATGAGAAGGCATGACAAACATGACTGCTAACACCCCCTCTCAGATCCTGGATGTGGCTGAAGGCCAAGGGAGAAACGGATCCTGGGGTGGCAAGAGGAATGCCAAGGTCGATGAAGTCTGTCGATGTAGACTGCCGCTGAAGGAGCTCCTCATGATCCTGGGAATCCCCCTATAAAACACTAGGGGCCAGGGAATCCATAGCCACATCACCGAGATCGTCCCCCTCTGAAAGGGATGGGGGGTACGAGGGAACCAGCGGAGGAGAAGGTGGGGGATGGGAAGGAACCTTTGGAATAGAAGGTGCACAAGCGGGAATGGGTGTAGCAATAGATTGCCGCGGAGGACCCTGCATCAAAGAAGGGGAATGGAGTCTGTAAAGCCCGCTCTCGTGCCAACGTGTAGATAAGACAGCTCCTGTAGAAGAATCCTCAATAACAACAGCATGCTCGGTGAAGATCACTCGTGTGCCAAGCCTCGTAAGGCCATAAACTGAGAGGAGGGGAAGGCCCAAATCCGGAACATGTAGGGCCTGTGAAAAGGAGCTCGAAGGTCGGTCAGTAAACAAAGGCAATGTGCCAACACCACTAATAGGCACCGATAAAAGGTCACCAATAGTGACTGAACCCTCTGATGGACGGAGATCCTGTAACAAATCACCTCGGGGAGTCATATGACTCGAAGCACCACTGTCCACTAACCAAGGCTGCGCAGAAGACACTGCAGCCACGGAAGAAGGATCCTCCTCCAAAGCATGGATATGAAGGAACACTGACTCATGGGTAAGAGCAGGTGTAGAGGTAGAAGAAGGCTCCGATGTAGATCCACCCTTCGCTCCCGTACTTCTTCCAGCATTTCTCCTCGGGATGTGTCCCTTTCCCACAGTGTGGGCACTTCGGTCTCTCTGAATCTGAGTCAGAGCTTGGAGAACTGTCCTTCTGCTTAGTCTTTGACTTCTTCTTCTTCTTTTGTCCTCCCGAACCTGCAACAAAGGCTCTAGTGGAGTCGGATCCACTAGCACTGACCTCACTGAGTCGCTCGTCATGCTCCAAGACAAGCGGGGATAGCTCCTCCCATAGAAGCTTCTCACGGGTCCTCGATGTAAGAAGGCTGGTGTAGAAGACATTAAACCGAGGCGATGGTAGCTGAGTCAAAAGAATCATAGCCATGTCTTCAGAAGATATCGTCCGACTGAGGGATGCAAGCTCATCCCTCATATCCTGTAATCTGTTGATGTGGTCCTTCATGGAAGGACTATCATCAATAGCGAGCATCCGCAACTTCTTTTCAAGAGATATCCGGTGGGCAAACGTCTTCTGTTGATAGAGAGACGTGAGCTTTCTCCACACATCTGCTGCAGTCTTCAACCTGTGAACATGAACAAGGACAGAATCCTGCAAACTCAGAAAGAGGAAAGATCTGGCTCTAGAATTAAGCCGATCCCATAAGGCTGTACGATCCAGGGATGTCCCATCTGCGGGATCCACCTGAGGCCGGGGAATAGGAACAGAAACAAGCTCCCAAAGATCGAAGGAGTCCAAGATACACTCCACCTTGCAGGACTATAAAGAAAAGTTGGAGCCATTCAACCGGTCCTCTTTGGGCAGCTGAGGAAGTACGAGTACCTGTACAGGGGGTACCAAAGGCTGCATCTTCGGCCCACTGGAAGGGGCTCGCCGAGATACATGAATAGAAGGGAGATGAGAACGAGGAATAGACTCCGTATGACGATCCTCGCGATAGAAATCACGCCTCCATTCAGATGAATGTCGAGACAAAAGCACGTCATCTGAATCATCAAAACCTGCAAACTGATGATAAGACATATTCTAAATCTGCAAAACACCAAAACACAACAAGGGAAGGTTGCCGGTGCCGAAACACAAACACCAGAAGCTCCTGAGCTGGCCGCCTTGCACAGAACGCAAGGATGATGTCAAACGCAAATGCTAACGATGCAATCACCATAGAAAAACAGCCGCCTGCCTGAAAACGCAGCCTGGGAATAGGTCGCCAGCAGGAAAAGAGCTGCCGGACGATGGAACAACCGCCAAAACAGCAAGGCACAGGCTGGAGGAGTGTCGCCCAGCTGTTGGAGGGCCGCCCAGGCTGAAAACGACGTGGCAGCCACTGGAGAAGGCGCCAGCGGCAAACGCAAATATATGGACACCAAAATAGGCCGCCTTGATCAAGGAGATGGTGCAGAAGGTGACGCCTCAGCTGTTGGAGACGTCTTGACCAGCAAACGCAAAGTTGTGGGTGTTCTCTCGCATAAAACTCAGCTCCATGTACTCTCCTTCGGCTCTGATACCATGTGAGAGTGCGTTGCGGAAGAGGAAATACGAACACGGAGGGAGAGAGAGAGAGAAAGCAGAAAATAAGGAAGAGAAATCTGCACTGACTGAAATGAATGCTGAATACACTGAAATGGACTGATCAGTCCCTGCACGCAGCCCACAGCGTCAGTGAGGGCACCAGATCAGGCTGATGATGATGGCAGCACCACCACGGGGGAGGAATGTCGGAATCTGCAAGAAGACAAGTGATCAAGTGGGGAGGGGGGCTGCCTATAAATAGGCAAAGGACAAACCCTAACCCTAACCCTAAAATGGGCGCAAACCCTAAAATGGGCGCAAACCCTAAAAGTGCCCTAAAATGGGCGCCCCACAACAGTGACCAAAAAGTGGCCGGGCAGCCAGTGGCTGCCCACTAAAAGAGGCCAAAAAGAAATACACAACCTAAGACAGCCAGTTGAGAGTGACTAGCCTCCCCCATCATAACACATGACAGACATGTCAGAGCTCCTAATGTCCTCGTCTGACTCAGACTGAGGCTCACAGGCAGGAGATGAGAAGGCATGACAAACATGACTGCTAACACTATCATCTATGATTCTAATAGTTGCATCTTCAAGAGTGTGGGACTGCTGCCCACTCCAGTTCATTGTCTTGTGTTCATTCTCTCTCTCTTTCTCTATTCCTCCGTTTCCAACAACACAGCAGTAGCAACAGTCCACCAAGGATGATGGTCTTATGGGCAGCAGCAGGGGGAACCTAACGTAATCCTTTGGAAGGCATCATATTGAAGGAGATGAGGATCAACAAAGATTGCAGATCAGCAAGCCTGAGATGCAAGTCCCATGCAGCAGGTTACAATGGTGATGACAAGATGTCATGATGATGTCGGCTGGGTGGTCAGTCCCTAGTCCAAAAAACAAGTAGTACAGTCCAAGATGCAGTTGGAACAGGTGGTTTTGGTCAGCAGCATGCGTGCAGCAGATGGTGGATGAAGGTGACAAGTTGTGGCAGCAGTAGATGTATTTCTCTTGATTGATAGCAATATCCTTCAATAGGACGGCAGCAGCAAATGATGGTGGCTGAGGTAGATCATGACGGCAACAGCTCTGAATGGGTGCAGGCTGTAGGGGAAGATAGGTGGCCGTTGGCTGAAGGTATTGATGAACAATCAAGATAGTATCAAGGGATGCCCATGAACGACTAGATTTATATAGGATTTTGGTGCATTTTTTATAATGGAATAGAACCATTAAAATAGGGATTTATGGAATGTTATTTTAGATTAGTCCTAACCCTAATTGTTGGCTTGTCATAAACATGATGCATTGTCGGATATGTTTTGTCATCCACCCCTCTAGACTTTAGTCCTCGGTGCCTCACTACTAGTACAATCATACCTTGAGTAGGGGCCACATTGTATTAACTCTTCCCTTTATTGATTAGTCCATTGTCTTCTTTCTTATGAGCATTGCATTGATCCTTCCCTTGAGCAAGGCCAACATTGTATTTATCCTTCCCTTTACTGTTTACTGTGGAGATATACTAAGGTTTGCAAAAGAAAACACTGAGTGTACGACCACAATTGAAACATAAAGAACTCAAACACAAACACAAACAAAGAAGCAAGGTAAATTTGAAGTGAATGAATGAATGCTGTAAATGAAGGAAAGAGTGTACAAAATGGTCAAGGGTAGAGCTGTCCAACAGCTGGTGGCTCTCGTGAGAGCTGTCTACAAGAGTAGTCAGAGTGTGATGGCCACCGGAGACAGATTGCAAGGTTTGTAGCCACCAGTTAGAGCTGAAAGAGTGCTGAATCTGGAAGGGTAGCAGGCTGGTAACCAAAATGCAGCAGTCTAGAGGCTGAAATTTGGTAGTGTATTGCCTAAAGGAGTGTGCAATCGATCACACACAACAGTAGGAGGCTGGGTGACAGTTGAAGAAGGTGAATCAAATGTAGATTGAGCTTGCAGTGTGGTAAACGCAAGCTGTATGATGCTCAAGAAGACAGTGGATAGTAGGGCTGCAGTAGTGGACAAGGCACCATAGGCTGGTGATGATGTGAAAGCAGTCCCTATGGACCAGATGGCTAGTGGAAGGAGAGCTGATGGTTGAAACCTTGCAGGACAAGGGATCAAGCTGTGGTGAGCAACTTGTCTATTTATAGATGAGTGGATCCTCCCAAATTAGGTTTTGGCTTATGGTACATAGACACTGTTGAGAAACCCTTCACCCGCAGTTTGCGCTTTTGCATTTTGTGTTTTGCGTTTAGGGTTTGCAGCCCCAAAAAGGGGGCGCTATCCTAGACTAACTATGCCTATTTATAGGCCACTCTCTCATTCATTCCTCACGGCTGCTTCATTTAGTCTGTCACCTCTTTTCTCTAGTCTCTCCATTGCCCTCGCACCCCTTCAGGAGGACATTGCCGTTTGTGGTTCGTGGCTGTCTTCATCATCTTTCTTGTGCTACAGCAACCTTGTTCCCTTGTATCACATTCACTCCATGATTCATAATTTCATCATTCCATTCTCATCAGAGTTTCTTCTCTCTTCTCTTTTTCTCTCCATTTTGCCGAGTTCACTCCGTGTTCCTCCCCGCCAACCCTACTGTCTCGCTAGTACGTCATCTTTTGACATCACATCAGAGCTGGATCTGCTCAAACAGCGGTAAAGATCCCCCACTCTAGTGAAGGAAAAGACCGGTGGCGGGTTCGGCATCCACTTTTCTTCTTCTTCCACTGCATCAACATCTCATTTTTGCAGATTTCAGGTGTTTCAGCTTGCTGCCCACACCTCGTTCGCGGAGGATATCTCAGCCAAAGGTATCCATTGCTATCTCCATCAGTTGGCGCCTTATTTCCAGCGCTCTTTACGCAGTTTGGAGCTGATTCTAGCCAGGCGACTGTTGTTCCTGTGCAGACTTGCTGCCGTACAGCCTGCCACGCCATCACAATCCTGCTGCCTGCGTTTTTAGTCTTTCTCTCTCCTGCAGGCTATCCTACCTGCGTTTTTAGTCTTTCTCTCTTCTGCAGGTTGTCTTGCCTACGTTTTTAGTCTTCTCTCACCTGCTGCCTACGTTTTTAGTCTCTTTTTTTTTTCGTAAAAGGTAATTGTATTAATTACGAAAAAAATACAAGATTATTGGATTACGTTTTTAGTCTCTCTCTCTCCTCACATGTGTTTTTCTATTGGTTGTAGTCTCTTACTGTTGGTCACATCCTCCTTCCATTGGCAGCTCACTTCCAGCCCTTCCATTACCCTCCCACCCCTTGAGACGGACATTGTGGTTTGTGCTTCACACTGCCCTCACACCCCTTGAGGCGGACATTGCGGTTCGTAGTTCATGGTGGCTGACCTCTTCCTTCTTTAGCAAGGCACACTGGTATCCATGGCTTCTTTACCAATTGATGATCAGACTACTGGGTGCTCCTACTATGGCATCATTGGACACACCACCGATGCTTGCCGACTTCGAACCTTGCTCCCCACCCCCTCGGAGTATATGCGTCTTTCACCAGGTACTCCTTGTGCCATCTCTCCTTTCTGGGCCACAGAGATTGTTCTAAATCGGTTATTAGAGTACTACGCTCACTAAGATGCATCCAATGCGCACTAAATCCTTTCGAGCACATGGAGGATTAATTGGCGCCAGACCTCCTGGAGATTGTTGCAATGCTAGCGGCAGTCTTCTCCCACTTATTTTCAGGTACAGTGGCTTCCACGATCTACAGATCTGCAGTCCGCTTCATCGAGAGAGAGTGATTGTTTGATACTGTCTCCTTGTCAGTTTGCTCCTTCGAAAGACAATGGCTACTCGACTTCTTCCTCTTCTTTGGCTATCCAGTCCGCTCCACTGAGAGACAGTGACTGTTGCCCACCTCTTGCTCATTCTGAGCCCCACCCTTCCCCACCTTTGACTACTCAGGTTCGAGAGGCTACCTCTGGGAGCTCTTCGGCACCCCAGATACCTTCTTTAGCACGACCGACGGCACTTCCTTCGTCATCAGACATTTCGGAGTCCGTGATCCATGAGTTTTTGGATTCCCTATCTACTTCAGAGGGGGATGCTATTTCTTTGCCTCAGAGGGGATATTTACTTCTTTTTCAACTTCAGCGGGGGCCCCTCCACCTCCCACCTCAGAGGGGAAACCTACTCCACATGAAGCTTTTCACCCATCCTCTACTTTCTTGGGGTGGCTGTCTTCGACGAGTCATCTCTTCTATTGATATCCAGGATCTTCAGGTATCACCTAGATCGGGACCTCGGAGGTTCAGCCACGACTTGGTGACGAGGCCTTCGTATTCCTTCCAGCATGGATGCACGACGCTAGTGGCTTCTCTCCCGAGGTTGAGTTTTGGGTTCTCCAGTTCACTTTGTCTACTGTTTTTTACTGCAAGTTCTCTTTCCGGTGGAAATCTTGGATCTTAGGGATCCCCTACATCTTCTTCCTCATCTTGTTCTTGCCTTGGTCACTTGGTCAGCATGGAGCCACCTTCCGAGTTCGACTATGGGCATATCCTTATGGTTCTCGGCACCACACAAAGTCCGACATTCCTCCTAAGCATTGCATGTTTTCATTATCTTTGTACTAGGGCGCTTGGGCGAGTGAACAATTTCCCCACGAGGGACACTGTCCAAGTGGCATCTGCTGCATGAGCATTCTTCAGCATGTAGCATTGCATCTCCACCTCACTCTTCTCTTGTTCCCCTTTTTGGGCCTGAGAGGGGGTTGTTGAGAAACCCTTCACCAGCTGTTTGTGTTTTTGCATTTTTGCGTTTTGCGTTTAGGGTTTGCAGCCCCAAAAAGGGGCGCTATCCTAGACTGACTATGCCTATTTATAGGCCACTCTCTCATTCCTTCCTCACGGCTGATTCATTCAGTCCGTCACCTCTTTTCTCTAGACTCTCCATTGCCCTCACACCCCTTCAGGAGGACATTGCGGTTCATGGTTCGTGGCTATCTTCATCATCTTCCTTGTGCTACGGCACCCTTGTTTTCTTGTATCACATTCACTCCATGATTCGTAACTTCATCATTCCATTCATCAGAGTTTCTTCTCTCTTCTCTTTTTTTCTCCATGTTTGCTGAGTTCACTCCGTGTTCCTCCCCGCCAACCCTACTGTCTCGCTAGTACGTCATCTTTTGACAGTCACTCTCTAGGACCATGCACCATTTAATAAACTTAGATTAATTTACATGTTTTGGGGCTGTTTTGAAGAGTTAAGCAGTTTGTAATGCATTTTCTAGCTCAATGATTAGTCCATTGCCTTCTTTTTTATGTGCATTGTCTAGTATTCATTTATTATTTGATGGATTAATTGTGCAATTCTAGTTTCTGGTTGTTTTAAATTTGCTATACGTAGCATATTGAGTCCTCAACACATACTCCTATGGTTTTGGGATCTTAAAACACTATGAAGTAGAGAAAATCACATATTGAAACATTTAAATGGATATATGATTGTTTTTTCCTACATTTTGTAGTTTGAATTTGCATTGGCATGATGAGTCTCAATATTGCTTGAACTTTATTTGACTCAGATCTAAGAGTTTCATATAATTATCTCCCTTGTTTGAATTCGTCCTCACATTAATGACTTGATTAAAAAATAAAGATAAATAGTGGGTTTAAGTGTGCTGATGTGTAATGTGTGGTCAATACAGAATATGGATAGGCAAAATAGACGCTCATCAGCTCTTGAGTCTCAAGAACACAGCAAGTCTCATAAAGGAAGAGCTTCATGATAATAAAGAACCTTGCGAGGACCACAAAGTAAAGGCCCTAATTGTTCCTTTATTGTGATGGAATGATTGCTATTATCTTTTTTTTGTATTGTAAGCTTGTAAGTTTTTGAAAAAAGATTTTAAGTGTTTTTTCTCCTTTTTGGTAATGCTAGGAAGGCGCATCCATGCATTCCAAAGACATTTTGGAAGAAGTCTTGAAAACACATGATGCCATTAGGTAAGCACCTCCAAATTGTTCTGCTTTTGTTTTAATTTCATTTCTTGGAGTATTTTTTGTCACCTAAAAATTGACCACTTCTTTAAGTGTTTTATTGCTTCATCACATCCTTTATCTTGTTTATAGATGGCAAAAGTCAATCCCAAACCTTTTAGTGTCATGTTTAATCTCTTTCATTCTTGGAAATTTCCTTCACCTTAGCCTCTGAATCATTTTCACACTGATCTAGGAGACATTGTTTCTTCATCACATCTTTCATCTTGTTTATAGATGGTAAAAGTCGACCCTAAAATTTTTAGTGTTGTGTTCAATCTTTTGCATTCCTAGAAACTTCCTTCACCTTAGCCTTTGAATTGTTGTCACACTAACCTAGAAGGTAAGAACTTTAGGACCATAAATCATAACTTATATTCTACTTGTGTTAGTAATGGGAGGGGGCTTTTATGGATTGGTATGGTTAAGGTAGACTTATTAGTGTGGGTATAATGTATTTGAACAATCTAGCTAGGAGAATATTGTTGAGATATCGAGCTCCACTCGTGATATGCCAGGGTGACCGTTGTGCATTTATGTCACCAACTTGCCAGTTGCAGATGCGGTTGGTACACCGCCAATGAATAATAGCTAGATGACAGCTATTCTTATCTACTCTAGTTCGTGGCTCAGTTAGTATGTCACCTTAGTTAGTTGAGTTTGGTTTGAGACCCATATATAGGGTTCTTCTATTTCTATGTACAAGATTTCTTTTTGGCTTATACAACTAAGAAGACGAAAACTGTTTTCAGCCTCCACCTTTGTGTGTATTCCCCCATTGTGTAAGCAAGAAAGCTACAAGTGAGACTCCTTCCTTCTCTCCCACAATCTTGACATGGTATCAGAGCCTTGTTCGTGTTAAGGAGCTCAAGAAAGCAAGCCAAGCTCGCGGTGTTCTGGTTGAGACGCCCTTCGCGGTGAAGCAAGAGAGCAGTATATGCTGCGGGAGAGGTCTTTAGCCCTTGGCGACCTTGTTTCTTTGATTTGAGGCCATTTCGGGGCCTGTTTTGGAGGCGGAAGTTTTCTGCACGCACTCAGGAAAAGGCCCAGTATTATGCTGTGCAGCCACTGTTCTACAGTTCGGTGAAAAGTTACTGTAGAAATTGCATCGTATGCCTGTGCGCAGAGACATTGGGAGTTATAGAATCATCCTTGTTGCCTGTTGATACAAAATCGTCACTAGGAAGTGACTGCGTGGTTAAATACCACTTTCGTCAGTTTTGCAGATTTGCCCTTGTGAGGCTGAAGCTGTGTTCTCTGCAGTGACATAATTTTTTGCAGTATTCTGTAATGGCGTCTGATTCTCTTTCACAGATTGTAACTGAAAAGCTTGACAAGAACAACTTCCAAGCATGGAAGTTTAGAATGACGAATTTTCTTATGAGAAAAGAATATTGGGAATTTGTTGCAGGAAATGAAGAACTAGTTCTTCGTGATGTTTCCAATCAACAGCAAATGCAAGTATTCAAAGCATGGCATGAGAGAGCCAGGAAAGTTATGTACTGGCTGTCTATCAGTATTTCAGACTCTATGATTGTGCATATTCAGGATGCAAGTACGCCAAAGGAGGCATGGGATACTTTGTTAAAAATGTATAGCACAAATATGCAAGCCAGGAAAATGCAGCTCAAGCAAGAGTTGCATAATGTGCAAAGAGAAAGTATGAGCATCAATGACTACTACATGAAGGTGAAGAAGATTGCAGATGCACTTGCTTTCATTGGGTCGCCAGTGGAAGATGATGATTTGGTTTCTGTGACCTTGAATGGTCTAGGAAAGGATTATGCACAGTTTCGGACATCCATTTCAGTTCTTGAAAGATTTTCTGATTTTGAGGAGTTGATTGCTCTTCTAATTTCTGAGGAGCAAATAAATGGTGATTCATCTTCTTCAGGAGGAACTTCAAAAGAAACTGTCTTCTACTCAAATGCTGGAAGAGGTAGAGGCAGAGGTAGAGGAGGTCGATTTGGAGGCCGTGGTAGAAATCAGAATATGCAGCAAACTCAAGAAAACCAGTCCTATGGAGGAGGATATGGTAACTCTAGAGGCAGGGGGAGCCAAAGAGGTCGTGGTGGATGGCAAAGAGGTCAAAATGCAAACAGTAATGTTGAATGCTACTACTATGGTAAAATGGGTCATATGGCTAAAGACTGTTATAAAAAGCAGAATGACATTATGAATGGAAAACTGCAACAAGGGAATTATGCATCTTCTAGTAGACAGGGTGATGACAGAAATGAGCATTTGTTTATGGTGCAGCACATGAATAATTCTGTGACAAGTGCAGAAGAAAGCAATGATGTATGGTATGTTGACTCAGGTGCATCAAACCACATGACAGGTCATGCAGAATGGATGGAGGATGCAAGGAAAATGGAAAAACCAAGATTTGTGGAAATTGGTGATGATACTGCACATCCTATTATGCAGATTGGAAAAATTCATGTGTCTATGTAGGATGGAAAAAAGAAATACATGTCGGATGTATTTCATGTCCCGAATATCACCAAGAATCTGGTTTCTGTTGGTCAAATGATTGAGCGGGGCTTGTAGGTCAGATTTAATCCTCATGGATGCTTTGTTGAGGATATGAAAAATAAAGGTTGCTTGATAGCAAAAGGAAAGAAAAATAGCAGAATGTTTACGTTGGATGCAGACATGTCTGAATTGAGTGCAGCAATGTTTGCACATGGGACCGGTGTAGTTGCAGATATTGATATCTGGCATAAACACATTGGTCATGTTAATGTACAGTGACTTAAATCAATGCAGACCCAAAATATTGTTGCAGGATTGTTTAAATTCAAGGTTGCAGAAATGCATAAGGTATGTGAAGCCTGCCAATTTGAAAAACAGGCAAGGAAACCATTTCCTAGACATGTTCAAGAGAGTGAAAAGCCATTGGAATTAATCCACTCTGATGTGTGGACTACTAAAGCTGCATCTCTTGGAGGCTGTCATTATTTTGTCACTTTTATTGATGACTATAGTAGAAAAGTTTGGGTGTATTTTATGAAAAAGAAAAGTGAAGTTTTTGGGCATTTCAAAACTCTTAAAGCTATGGTTGAAAAAGAAACAGGCCTGCAAATATAATGCTTAAGGTCAGATGGAGGGGGAGAGTACCTCTCAAATGAGTTTACAAGGTTCTTGCAGGAGCATGGCATAAAGCAGCAATATTCATGTAGTTATACCCCACAACAAAATGGAATTGCAGAAAGGAAAAACAGGCATATTGGAAAGATATCTCGTGCCATGCTCAACGAAAAAGACTTGCCAGATTTCTACTGGGTTGAAGCAGTTGCGATAGCAGTCTATATAATGAACATGACTCCTACTACAACAATACATGGGATGACTCTAGAGGAGAGGTATACTGGTAGGAAACCAGATATTTCTCATTTGAAGATTTTTGGTTGCATTGCCTATGTTCATGTGCCAGATGAGTTGAGATTTAAGTTAGATCCAAAAGCTGAGAAGTGCATCTTTATTGATTACTCGCTGCAGTAGAAAGGGTATAGATGCTATAATCCTTCTACTCGTAAGTTTACAGTGAGCAGAGATGTTGTTTTTGATGAGATGAGTAGCTGGTATAAACCAGTAAATGTGATTGATGATGTAGATGCACAAAATGGTAATGCTGCACAGAATTCACAGCAGCAGTTACAAAATATTAGTGGACCTGGAGTGTCCTCTAGCAGTGGTTCATATTCTTCGCCATGGACAGACAGATTGAGATCAGGAGAATCTCCTCAAAACAATGCAGATAGTGGTATGCAGGTTTCACGAAAAGGAAAAGAGAAGGTAGATCAGCCCATGTTTGATGTGAATGCAGGTCACTCTTATGTGGATGGTGAATCGAGTGGCTCAGAACAGAGCATTGATTATGAGTTGGGTATTCCTTCTATTGTTACACCTGGAGTAAGGAAGACCAGGGATGTTTTGAGAGCACCTGGGAGTGAATCTACTTTGCGCAGGTCTACCAGAGCTAGGTATCCTGTGGATAGGCTGAAATATGATGGATTTACAGCTATTCACTATGTATATATGGTCAAAGTGACACAGGAACTAGAACCCACTTCTTTTGAGCAAGCCATGGGAAAAGAAAAATGGGAGAAAGCCATGGATGAAGAAATGGATGCCTTGGAAGCAAATGCTGCATGGGAGTTGGTATCTTTGCGTAAAGGTAAAAATGCAATTGGTTATAAGTGGGTTTATAAGGTGAAGCATTATGCAGATGGTTCTGTGAACAGATACAAGGCAAGATTAGTAGTCAAGGGGTATGCACAAACATATGGCATTGACTATGAAGAAATATTCAGTCCGGTTGCAAGGATGGCAACCGTAAGAGCAGTCATTGCTATGGCTGTATCAAAGGGATGGTCTTTACATCAGATGGATGTAAAGAATGCCTTCTTACATGGTGATTTGCAAGAAGAGGTCTATATGGAGCAGCCACCAGGTTATGTACATGCTGTTCATCCTGAGTTTGTTTGCAGGTTGAAGAAAGCATTGTATGGCTTGAAGCAAGCACCTAGAGTATGGTCTGACAAGATAGGACAATATCTTGTCACTATTGGCTTTCAGATTTCCAAGTCAGACTTTTCACTTTATGTGAGAAAAACAGAGAAAGGTATTATGCTACTTGTCATTTATGTTGATGATTTGATTATGACAGGTGACAGTGATGAAGATATCCTTCATGTGAAAATGCTATTGAAGCAGAAGTTTGAGATGAAGGATTTGGGAGAGTTGTGTTATTTCTTGGGCATCGAGGTGATTAGATCACCAAGTGGGATACAGCTCTTGCAGAGGCAGTATGGATTGGATATGTTGTCCAAATATGGGATGACAGGCTGTAAGCCTATTTCAGTTCCTTTGGAGCAGAATGTGAAGCTGAGCGCAGATGCAGGTGAGCTTCTGGAAGACCCTACTATGTACAGACGCATAGTAGGAAGCTTGATTTATATGACTATTACCAGGCCAGATTTGAGCTATGCTGTTGTATTGGTAAGTCAGTTTATGCAGGCTCCAAGGAAACCGCATTTGGATGTGGCTAGACGCATACTCAGGCATGTGAAGTCCACATTGTAGTATGGACTACTTTATGAGACTGGGGTTCAGATACAGTTGCATGGATACACTGATGCTGATTGGGCTGGTAGTATTTCTGATAGACGATCTACCAGTGGATATGTGTTCTCTTTCGGGAGTGCTGTAGTCACTTGGAGCAGCAAGAAACAGCCTACAGTTGCCTTGTCGAGCACAGAGGCTGAGTACAGGGGCGCAGCAATGGCTGCATGTGAGGTAGCTTGGTTGTATAAGCTACTTTATGATATGCATCAGTCTACAGATGGGCCAGTTGTCATTTATTGTGACAACATGAGTAGTATACACTTGGCAAATAACCCAGTCTATCATGCTAGAACAAAGCACATTGAGGTGCATTATCACTATGTGCGGGAGAGGGTTTTACTAGGTTTTATTGATCTAGTTTATGTTAGCACAGAGGATCAGGTAGCCGACATATTCATGAAGGCATTGGGCGCAGAGAAGCTGCGCAAGTTCAGAGACCTGCTTGGTGTGCAGGAATTGGGATTGAGCTCAAGGGGGAGTGTTGAGATATCGAGCTCCACTCGTGATATGCTAGGGTGACCGTTGTGCATTTATGTCACCGACTTGCCAGTTGCAGATGCGGTTGGTACACCGCCCATGAATAATAGCTAGATGACAGCTATCCTTATCTACTCTAGTTCGTGGCTCAGTTAGTATGCCACCTTAGTTAGTTGAGTTTGGTTTAAGACCCATATATAGGGTTCTTCTATTTCTATGTACAAGACTTCTTTTTGGCTTACACAACTAAGAAGAGGAAAACTGTTTTCAGCCTCCACCTTTGTGTGTATTCCCCCATTGTGCAAGCAAGAAAGCTACAAGTGAGACTCCTTCCTTCTCTCCCACAATCTTGACAAATATACCCCAGAGACATCATCGATAAATGTGTTAACTAATTGTGGCATGCTTGAAGGTAAAAAAGGTGAGGTCACTCAAGGTCCTTCTTTAAAGCCTAATGTGTAGCCTAGCCTATGTACAAGAACATGATATATAAGGACTTGTTGCATTAGATTGGACCAAAAACTAGATCAATTGATTCACTAAATGCATTCCTATTTCTAGCCATTGGAATAGAAGGCAGTAGAGGTTGGTAGCTCACAAGAGTAAGGTGCACTTGGGAGATTACCTTAGAGTGCCCATTGGGGCAAAGGATAATTTCCCAGTTAGGTGGCTCCGTTGGGCGTGTAAGGGTAGGGGGACAGCTTGAGGCTTGGTGGTAATTCCTATAGTAAGGCTGCCTTA
Source organism: Lygodium microphyllum (assembly GCF_053477565.2). NCBI lineage: Eukaryota > Viridiplantae > Streptophyta > Polypodiopsida > Schizaeales > Lygodiaceae > Lygodium > Lygodium microphyllum. The sequence continues at coordinate 34,819,564 of NC_141143.1, read as the reverse complement.
AGACTAAGGTTAATATGCATAAGGCACATGTGACATTACCTACAATGGAGCACCATACATGCTTGATTGAGAGTAAAGTGTATTATGTGGAGGTCAGATTTTGGGCAAGAAAATGCCAAATGCATTGAGCATAAGGTGCATTGTGCATGAGTGAAATGCTTGGCAGTAGAGCACCAACATTCTGAGTGAGAGTACACGGAAAATGAGTTGTGTGAGTGCTATATGGAGGTAAGACTCCAAAGTGCGAAGAAGATAAATTAGGAAAGGTAAACGAAGACGGTACTATAAGATTTAGAATCGGGTGGGATTTGTTTAAGTTTGCATACTAGTATATAGATCTAGGTCCCCATGGTGATTTGCAACTGATACCTGTAAATCAGATGGAGCAATAGAGAATGGGTTTAGCATAGGAACATAAGAGCTTGCCATTGGACTTGCATATGATGAAGACACTGTATCACTAATCATCCTAGAGTGGAGATGCTAGGAATATGATGCTAGGAGAGGGAGATGAAGAGATAGGAATATGTGTAGGAGGAATCATGTGTATAGTACACGGAAATGAATTTGCTTGCCTATACGACTCCCTCAAAGCTTGGATGGAGGGAGATTCGCAAACTTGAGGTAACTATGGCTGCGTTAGTGAAGATTGCCTAGATGAAGAAGATGACACAAATATTCCTCCATGATTGGAGAAAGTTGGGACACCAAAAGTTAAGTTGGATTCCAAATGCTTATGGTAGCTTGTGTTAAGAGCACTTGGCAATGATACCATGTGAAGAGAGAACCAACAAAGTGCACAAAGAATACAAAATCCTTGAATCACAAAGCAACGAACATAGACAAATAAATACAATAACCTTTGCACAAGTGAGGTATGGGATAGAATGAAACACATCAAGGGGTAGGACTGGTGCCAATAATTGAAGGAGATGTCAAAGGTGGAGCACACGTGATAGGGACACTTGAAGAAGTGGTTGAAGCTGTGCAAAGCTGAATGCTGAGTTAAAAATGCCATGAACAAGAGGGTACAGTGTGTTTACACTCATATGGATTCTTGTTGAGTAGGTAGTCAATACTCATTGTTGAATCTCCATATGGTAGATGGTAGATGAGCTAGAAACTAGGTGGGGGCCCTTGTACCTCCCCTTCTCGGGAGGAGGTCACCCATCCTAGTATTGTTCACGCCATTGCGCGCTTAACCGAAAGTTTCCCATAATTGGTCTAGCCATTTAGACCCCAAAACCTTAAGGTGATGGATGACCTTCGATCTATCCAATTATGGAAATCTTCCTCCATTTGGCCTAGAATTCAAACCTAATCTTAACTCATTACCGTTGCACCATAGTTAAAATTTGCCAATGCTATGGGTAGTGCCCAATGTTTTAGTCTTTAGTTCTTATTCAGTTCTTAGTGTGAACACAACTAAAGTTATAAGTTGTGTCACCACTCTTAGGGTTAGAGTCAGTTAACTCTAGTTGAGTTAGGGCTAGGTCTATCTTAGACCTATCTTGTATCTTCATTCTCATTCTTTCAGTTCAACAAGTACACTCTACTCTTTTGCTTCAGCACACTCTCATTCTCTCTCTTTTTTCTCCTCCATAGCTGGCTGTCATTTTCCAACATTTGGTATCAGAGCAAGGTTCTACATGCGGATTCGGTTCAGCCACTATGAGCCCGTGCCGCCTCTCCTAAGGTCCTATTGTTGTTAGCTAGCTCTTTGCCCAAGGAAGAGGACGGGCTGCTGTTGTTTTCAGTGTGCACGCAGCCCGAGGAGCTACTATTTTGGAGGAGCTGCTGTTGTTTTCAGCTTTGCCCCTTATTTTCTCACCTCTGTCCGCCATATTCTTAGCCCTATCTACAATTTTCTGCAAACCCTAAAAAGTGCACAAACCCAATTTTTAGATTTGGGTTTTTTTTTGTTGAAACTTTTGCAATTTCTTATCCATTTTGCCATCTCTTTTCAAATCTCAGCTTGTGCCAGCTTTTGTCAAATTTTGCTCTCGGAGTTCAAATTGACAGCCAATTCGAAGAAATTTCACAAATTTTTTGACCTTCCCACCAATAATTTTGGGGCTTTTGCTCGATTTGCAGTCCCATGTGCGAATCTTCATTGGAAACATTGACATTGCACAATTTCATCGACACTTGTGCAAGAAATTTAGGGATTTTTGTCCTAGAGGCTCCGACACACATCATGAGGCAAATTCTAGCTGTTGTTCGCTGTTGGCATGCACTCTGAGGTGACAGTATTGCAGAAATTCAAGTTGTGAAGTACAAATTTTTTCAATTTCTTTGAAATTTTAGGAAGAAAATTAGGGCTTTTGCTCGACACACATTCCAAGGCAGCAAACAAGAGGTACAATATCATTTAATTGTTATTATAGTTAGATGGAGGAGAAAATTTTGGAAAAATTCAGTAAATTTTGGTAATAATTAGCATTAAGTTGTTGTAATGTGTACAACAATGCATTGCTGTTATTTTTGGCTTATTGTTGATTTGGATCAAATTGGGCACACTTAGGCATTTGTGTTTGGTACTTGTTGCATAATCCCGAGGGGATTTTTGATACTCTAAGGAGTACAATCTATACTTGAGTAGAGAAGTACTTGGCTGCAGATTTTTGTCAATTATTGACAGCATGGCATGTCAGGGAACTAATGATCAAAGCAATATACTTGGTTTTCTCACTCAGGAGAACAAACTTGATGGATTAAACTACATGTTATGGAGTTTTATGGTCTGCATCCTTTTTATAGTGAAGGACTTGTGAGACTACATTATAGGTGATTTGCAGTGACCAAGAGGTCTTGCACCTCAAACACCTCAGTGTAACGCTAGAGGATAAGCTGCTGGTGTTGCTACCTCTCCTCCCATTCCTACGGAGGATTAGAAGAGATGGGACCTAAAAGATGCACATGTACTTTCTTTGATTGCCTTGTTAGTGAAAAGATCGATCATTCCATACATCCGGTCTGGTAAGAGCTCAAAATCAACATGGGATGTACTTTAAGCATATGTTTCCATCACGTAATGAAGCGAGAATATCTTATCTCCATAGAGTGGACCAATGTTTATATGGATGAGGGTAATGGCATGACGGATCACCTTACTCATATATAGGATTTGCACGAGTAATTGCTCAATGTAGATGAAATCATTCAGGATGTTGAATTGGTAAGCATCACACTGAAATCTCTTCTAGAGTCGTATCTTGGTTTCTATACCTCTTTGATGTTGTCTTTGAGAGGTAGGGGGGCGGGGGGGCAACAACCCCTTATATTTGTAGAGTTGAAAGGTCTCTTGTTGCAAGAGAAATAGACTCAGAAGAATGTTGCATTGCGTTTAGGAGATGTGACTATACTTTCCAAGTTCAAAGACAAAGGAAAAGTCAAGCAAAATGCAAAAAATCAACAAAAGGGTGATGCTGGATAGCCATCAAATAAGGCTGTTCAAGACATAGAAAGGTCTAAAAAGAAGGGAAAATGTAATTTTTGCAAGAAGCCATGTCACTATATTGATGAATGCCGTAAGAGATTAGCCAAAGAGAAGAAAAAGGAATTCGGTTTCACTATCCAAGAGCCATCAGCTAGCAAATCTACTGATGGTGATGCTTCAGTCAACTTTGTGGAGGAGGACTATGCATTTTTGACTTGTAGATATATGATTCTTCAATGGCTGATTCAACATTTAATGTTGCTAAAAGGTTGCAAAGATGGTATTTTGATAGTGGAGCTTCAAAGCACATCACTTCTAGGAAGTGATTGTTTTTCTCTTCACATTCAGTCCCTGTTGGGAAGTATGTTACATGTGCGATCAACAGTAGTTATGATGTTTGTGGCATTGGGACAGTCACTATTATTGTTACAGATGGTTCTGACTTCATGCTTCTAGATGTCTTGTTTTGTGCTTGGCATTACAAAGAACTCGTTGTCTCTCTCTCCTTTTAATAAGCATTGCTTTTAGGTCATCTTTGAGGACGACGAATGCATTGTTAAAGACAAGGAGATTGATTATGCACTTAGGCTGTTTGGGACCCTGTAGTACAAGGGTTTGTTTTTGTTGGATACCTATGATGCACAGTCTTATAATGCTTTGGCAGTCACTACTCTATTGCCCACTATGCAAAATGTGGAGCTATGGCATATACTTGTTATGGACATATGAGTTTTGGGAGTTTGATGACCCTTCAGAGGTGCCATATGGTAGATGCATTGCCTTTAGTGGAGACTCCACATTCTCATGTATTCGAGGGATGTATTTTGGGCAAGATGCATAGATTTGCCTTTAAAAAGGATGGTGTGAAGAAAACTGCTAGGGTTTGCACTAAGGACACGCAGAGTGTACGACCACGACAGAAACATAAAGAGACAGATACAGACATAGAGGGTAAAACTCAAACCCTAAACGCAAAACTCAAAACTCAAACACAAATAGAAGAAGGGAGAGAGAGAACACAACTCTGAAGTGAATGAATACTGCAAATGAATGTAAGAGTGTACAGTGTGCTCAAGGGCAAAGCAATGTCGGAGTGTGACGTCCACCGGAGACGGATCCCAAGTCTATGACCACCAGTCGGAGTGTGAAGAGAGAGGAAATTGCAAAACACTGACACTAGGAGCTGCTGGAGATAGAGGCGACAACTGCAGAGTGGCGAGATGACACTAGGCGGCTCCAGAAGAATGCAAATGCAGGCTGTAGGATGTCGCCTGATGTTGGAGATATTGGCGATGGTAGCTGGAGGCCAAACGCAGCCTGGGAGATGGCGCCTGACAGTGGGCGACAGGTGGAAGAAGACGCTAGGGCATTGCAAGGCTAGAGAGAGAGGTGGCAGTAGTCGCGAGGGGTGGACAGCCATGTGGAGGTAGAATAATGGTTGAAAATCTGCACTGGAGAGTGTGAAACCTGCACAGACAGAATAAGGATGAATGGGGGCAGCCTGTCTATTTATAGATGTGGAAGGGCACCCCAAAAATTAGGGTTTTCACTAAGCTCTCTCGAACTGCTCCCTGTTTTAGGGTTTCCATTGAACACTCTTAACCGCTCCCCATTTTAGGGTTTTACTCTAAAAGAGCATTTTTTAGTGTGTTTTGGGGCTGTTTAAGAGGCTAATCAGCAAGTAATGTACGTTTTAGCTCAACACTCCCTCTCAGGTTCAAAACTGAGCCGAAAGGTTAGGCCAGCCATTATGATGTTTACTTACCCCAAGGCATCCCACCCCAAAGCAGCCAGGGCATCGGACAAAGGGTGCACGTTGGCTGCCCAGTGGTCTACCAAGACGACAAAGGTGATGGTTATCTTACCAAGGGAATCCAAGTAGTCACCCCAGAGAGGATAGGGCATCGAACAAAGGGTACACAATGGCAGTGGCCTACCAAGCCCTACAAAGGTAGATGGAACTACTTAAAAAATAAATAAAAAATAAAATAAAATAAGTGAGGTAAATTTTATGGGATGCTGCCGATTCAGTAAAAGTGATCCAAAAGATGGGAGTAGGTAGGGTACACCCAACACATCACAAAACAATACAAGCTAACCCATCCACTCAGGGTGTCGAGGATAAGGAAAAATAGGTGATGAGGTATCCATGTGATGAAGAAGGATGGTGGTGTGGTAACAACAACCGCCAGTAGCTTAGGATCCTCTCAAGTGGTGCTCTACACAATGAGATGCAAAGTATGCTACATGTTGAAGAATGCTCATGCAGCAGGTGTCACTTGGACGGTGTCCCTCATGGGGAAATTGTTTACTTGCCCAAGCGCCCTAGTACAAAGATGATAAAATCATGCAATGCAAAGGGTAAGGTACAACAAGGGGAAGAAGCCGATGTCGAAGACAAAGTGCTGTGTAGTGACGAGTTAGGCACGAAGATCGTGACAGTCAGTAGATACGCACATCGAGAGATAGAGTAGTGTAGAGAGAGCATGCTTTTAGGTACAATGACGAGTTAGTACCTTTAGGTTTTTAGATAGATATATATGTGTAAGTACAAGTGCTAAGGGTGTGTTCACACCCAAGCACATTAAAAGGCACGAGGGCCTTTATATCCAACAACTTTCCACCTAAAGGCAATGTGCTCGAAGAGGAGAAAAGAATTAGCTAAGTCTAGGTATGTACAAAGCTAAAATACATATATCTATCCAACTTCCATCATCTGTCGGCAATGAGTAAACCGCTCTATTGGAAGACCCTTCGTGAGAAGGTATGCAGGATTATCATGTGTATGCACTTTGACAAGCTCAATGCTCTTGCTGTCAAGTACATCTCTAATGAAGTGGTACTTCACTTGTATATGCTTTGTCTTTGCATGAAAGACAGGATTCCATGGTAGCATGATAGTACTCTGACTATCACAATGGAGAATAGGTAACTCTGAGATGCCAAGATCTCCCACCAGACGTGAAAGCCATAAAGCCTCCTTGCATGGCTCAGTGGCAGCCATATACTCTACCTTTGTAGTAGACAATGCAACACACTTTTGTAGCCTGGAGATCCAAGAGATTGCTCCTTTTGTGAAAGTAAATACATACCTAGAAGTGGATTTTCTGCAATCAGCATGACCAACATAGTCTGCATCCATAAAGCCAACAATAGATGCGTTCTGCTTTCCAAAGTAGATGCACAACTCCTTTGTGCCTTTGAGGTATCTCATAATACCTTTCACTACATCCCAATGCTTCTTGCCAGGGGTTGCCATGTATCTGCTAACCACTCCCATTGCAAAAGCAATGTCACGACGTGTAACAACCATAGCATACATCAAATTGCCAACAGCTGAAGCATATGGTATCTTGGCCATTTTAGCCTTCTTATCATCAGATGTAGGGCTGTCCTTTGCACTAGTTTCACATATGGAGGCCATGGAACCCCAATTGTTTTTCCCCCCTCCATATTGAAACGCTGCAAAACCTTGGAGATATACTCCTGCTGAGATGGATAGAGTAAGCCTTTCGATCTATCTCAGAGTATTCGCATGCCAAGAATGTGATTTGCATCACCAAGATCCTTCATGTCAAAGTTGCTATGAAGACTTTGCTTCAGTGAGTCCAAGGCATGAGTATCCCTGCGAGCAATCAGCATGTCATCAACATACGAAACCAAGATAATTAGGTTGCCATCTGCTGTCTTATTGGTGTACGAGCAATGATCCACTTGACTTCTATGAAAGCCTTGGGACTGCATGAATGTATCAAACTTATGATACCATTCTCTGGGTGCTTGTTTCAGCCCATATAAACTCCTTTTGAGTTTACATATCATCTTTTCTTTCCCTTGTTCAACAAACCCTTCAGGCTGTTGCATATATATGTCCTCATGCAGATCACCATGTAAAAATGCAATCTTTACATCCATTTGTATAAGCTCCATATCCTCAACTGCAACCAAGCCCAAAATGGTTCTCAATGTAGTCATCTTGACTACAGGAGAGAAATTTCATCAAAGTCAATTCCATGCTCCTGCTTGTACCCCTTTGCAACCAATCTTGCTTTGTACTTTGGTGAGGAACCAGAAGTGACCTTCATCTTGTAAACCCATTTGCATGGAAGTGTTTTTTGCCCTTTAGGCAACTGGACCAAGTCCCAAGTGCCATTTTTCTCAAGAGATTCCATTTCTGACAACATGGCTTTATACAATTTTTTGCTGTCTTGTCTATCCATTGCTTCCTTGAAGCAAGACGGTTCACCACAATTTGTCAACATGACATAATCAGCCACATTATTTATACTAGGAACAAATCTGTTAGGTTGTCTAGTAGCCCTAGATGATCTCCTAACCCAATGGTCATTGTTTGTTGGCTGTTTCTGCAAATTTCCATTTTCAGCAGCTGTCTTGGCATTTCAGCCTGCAAATCAGCATTAACAGCTTGTTGTCCTGGTTGTTCCTGCACATGTAGTGGCTCATTATCATGGACAATAGCTGGCTGATCACCTGCATTTATAGGTTCATTTTCAGCAGGTATTTGCTGCTGTACAGCGGACACATTTTACGGTTCAAAAGGTATTTCTTCTCAAAATACAACCCTACGGACCTACTTAGTCTTTTTGGGCTGTTTGTGCATGGGATCTTCCTAGAAGATAACGTCATTGTTGCGTACTACTTCGTTTTCTCGAGATCCCACAATTTAATATGAAGGTGGCTTGCCCGACTACGCTTCTTGGGGAACCCCCCCGGCAAAAGACCTGTTTAGTGACCGATTAATTAAGTGACATAACAGCCTCTGCCCAAAAACAATGGGGTAATGCAGCATGAGATAGCATTGTACGGACCTTACCCTGTATGGTTCGATTCATACGCTTTGCACCTCCATTTTGGGGCGGATTATGAGGGGCAGTGAGCTCTCTCTTTATCCCTTTGTTGTCACAAAATGCTTGAAAGGCACTGGACACATATTTCCCACCATTGTCAGAGCGAGGACACTTAAGTGTCTTGTTTGTTTGATTTTCAGCCAATGCCAAGAATTTTTTAAACTTGTCAAGTACTTCATCCTTGCTACGAATAGGGTAAACCCATACCTTCCATGTAGCATCATCGACAAAGGTGAAAAAATATTTTTTTCCCTCTAAAGATAATCCTGGCATTTGACATACATCCGAATGTACTAACTCTAGAGGAGAAGATTTCAAAGAAAGAGACTTTTTATGAGACGTCTGTGCATGTTTACCATAAATACAATGGTCACAGTGCTCAAAATGAGCATAACGAAGACAAGGTAAGTAACCCAAACGAGAAAGCACTTTCATTCTTGTTTGACTCATGTGTCCCAACTGGCCATGTCACAAAGAGATGCTTGGCTGCTCGGTCACGACAACAACATGGTCACACACACTAGATACATGAAGTGGATATAAAGTATCACTCTTGCACCCTCTGGCAATAACCTTAGATCCCTTACAGATCTTCCATTTTCCATCACCAAAGGTGGTATGAAAACCATCATCATCTAGCTGTCTTGTGCTAATCAAGCTCTTCTTGAGTTGAGGTACATGCCGTACATGCTGAAGTGTAAAGACAGAGCCATGCTGAAACTGTAACTGCACACTGCCAATACTTGAAATGTCACATGCATAGTTGTCCCCAAGATGGACAACACCGTGTCGACCCCCCGTATAGGCAGAGAACCACCCACGATGAGGGGTGACATGAGAGAAAGCACCTGAATCGAGAATTCAGGTATGCATGTCATCATCTATATCTGTAAGTAAAGCATGTGCACCAACGTGTGAAGAGACAAAGAGTATATCACTCCCACTATCACTATCATGAGTGACTACATTCACCTCTTCAATTTTTACACTGCTCTTCTTAGGCTGACTGTCCTTCTTCTCTTCCTTGCTATCATCTGTCTTCTTGCCTTTTCCTTTCTCTTTCTTCCATTTGTAGCAATCACGTTTAAAGTGACCCTTCTTGCCACAATGATGATATTCAATATCTTTGCCATGTGATTTATTGCGTCCCTTGCTATCATATTTGCCCTTTTGCTGTGATCTGCCCCTAGTATGCAAAGCACTAGAAGGCTTACTAGATGCTTTGTTTTGCCGATTCATCTCTTCCATAAGTAGAGCACTCTCTACATCAGCATACAAAAGGATCACATTAGAATTGCTCATAGCAGTCCTGAATGTATCCCAACTCTTTGGTAGAGTGCAAAGCAAGAAAGTAGCCTTAAATTCCTCATCAATCATGAACTTCAAGGCAACCAGTTGGCTGAAAATGGAGTTAAAATCACTCAAGTGAGTAGACATTGCTGTATCCTCTTTCATACACAAATCCATAAGCTTTTTCGGCCAATACACTTTGCTTGCAGCACTCTTCTGTGCATATAGTTCTTTCAATCTAGTCCATATAGCATATGCAGAATCCAAACCTTCAACGTTGAACAGCAAGGCATCAGAAATTGATAGCTCGATGGTTGAGCATGCAAGCTCATTTAATTCATCCCAATCTTCTTGTTCCATGTCCGTGGGCTTTGCCCCTTTGGTTTTCATCGGCTTTGCCTGCTTCTTTTGCAACAGGATATTGGAGCACTGCTTTTGCCAAACTGCAAAGTTATGTGCTCCTTCAAGCTTCTTTATGTGCATGAGGTTACTGCTGTCACTGCTGGCAGCCATGATTTTCAGCCCAAATGTGACAAAAAAATCAGCAAATGCAGGCCCAAACTGTCACCCTAGTGACCAAGGTACAAACAAGTACCAACCAGCAATAAATGACCACGTAGAAGCACAAATTTCAGATCTGAAAATAATTTTTGAGAAGCATCAAACCATGTCCTACAACATTCCACAACTGATTACAGCTGTTCCAAGGGCATATACATCACATTACATGAGAAATCCCAAATTTTAGCTGCAATTTCTGTTGTGCATGTACCCACGGGCATAAAATTTGACTCGAATGGTCAAAAGCCCCAAAATTTTTGTGCTCCAAGCATCAACCACACATCTGCATCTTCTTTCTCATGCATAGAACAGGTCAATTTTGCCAAAATAGAGCAATTTCAGCAAAACTCCCAAATTTTACCAAGTGTTGATGTCCAAATTGCGTGGAATTCAACCTGCATGTACATTAAATGACCAAATGTTGCATAGATTTTGCCGAAACTGCAAAAGTCCCAAATTGCATGGGGTCCAATGTGCATCGATGTCGAGAAATTGGGTAAATTTCAGCCCAATTTGCGCATGTACATGAAAAGCCTCAAATGTCGGGGACAAAATGTCACAAAATTCCTACAATTTTGAGGCAAATGACATTGCTTTGCATCACAATCCCCAAATTCGAGAAAAGCCCCAAATTTTCGGGCCAAGATTGCATAGATTTTAGTGAAAGTGACTCATTAAAAAAAAAAGTCACTTGCATTTGAGAATCCCCAAAAACTTCTGAGGCCTGCGCATTCAATGCCTGTAATTTTGTGGTCCAGAGGACACCGCAGTGTGTGTTGGGCATAAATTTGGGAAAACCCCCAAATTTTAAGAGAAAAATTTGCACAGATTCGGGCTTTGTGCTTCCTCACGTGAACACTTGGAAGAAGAGAAGTAGATCTTACTGAATTTTTTTTGATTTCAATAAAAAAAAAAACAGGGCGTTGACCGCCCGTGGTTCGTGTGGTTGCGTGACGTCCGTCACTCGTGCCTCCCCCCCCCCCCCCCCCCCCCCTTCGGTCGCCCGTTACACGCGAGTCAATCGTGGAGCCCCCCCGTTGTCTGTTTGTAGCGTGTTGTCTGAGGTCGGTCGCTATGCTGCCACGGTGTCAACACCACGTCCATCCGTCACGCTGTGATGCTATTCGTTAGTCCGCCACGTGGTGATGCTGCAGGCCTACTCGACTGGTTGTTGCCCGTCACCCAAAAGTCTTGTTGACTGCTTGAGTTAGCCTATCACCCGACGGCCATAAACTCTGCTCTGTAAGTCACATTGATTGGTACTCGACTGACCTTCTTCTACCTCGAGCTGTTCATGAGCTGCCTTTAATCTCGGGAAGGGTGCACTCTGCGCTCTGATACCAGTTTGTAGTGAGGAGTTAGGCATGAAGATCGAGACAGTTAGTAGATACGCGCAACGAGAGAGAGAGAGAGTGAGATAGAGCAGAGTAGAGAGTGAGCATGTTTTTAGGTACAATGACGAGTCAGTACCTTTAGGTTTTAGATAGATATATACGTGTAAGTACAAGTGCTAAGGGTGTGTTCACACCCGAGCACATTAAAAGGCACGAGGGCCTTTATGTCCAGCATGTTGAAGCTTGTAGAATACCAAGAAGGGTAGGAACCCCCTCTCAATCTCCATGTAGATGCCAAAGAAGGAAGAGGAGTTTGATGTCGGTCTTCATATGGTGCCGAGAACCATATGGAATGAAAGAAGAAGTGGATGAAGCACCCTGCTAGAAGAGCAAGGTAGAAGTCACCGCTATGATAGCATCGAGAGAGATGCTGCATGATCCGCCTCGGGAGGGGAAACCGCCATACTAGAAGAAGAGCAAGCACTCCTAGGATGATGAAACCATGAAAGGAACAATGCGTACCCCCATGTCTGGAGCCCAGGTAGGACCAAAGCAATTTGCAAGTTAGCCCTACACTAAAAGACAAAACCTTGCAAAAGAGATGAGAATTTGCAAATACAGAGGTTAGTGGTGAGATATTCCAAAGTAAAATAGAACATAAAGAAAATCTAACTCAAAATAAATGCAATGAATGTGTATGTGGGAGTAAATGCAGCGGAAGACAAAAGAATGAAAAAGCTAAGGACAATGAATCCTATGGGCTTGACTCTAAGAGTGCGAAAAATGAATGCTAGATTAACCTAGGGTATCCGAAAGGAATTAGAGACATGCTAGTCTAAGAAAGTGGCCACCATCGCGTATGTCCAGTAGCAGGGCTTTGCTAAGGGAACGCCTGACGAGGTGGGGAGGAAGGTGAGATAGATGTATGAAGGGCAACGGGATCGGAACCTGCTGACCAATCATCCAGTCCCTCTTTGGTAGTGAAAGAGATGGGCTGTTGAGGCTGTATTTGAGCCACATGTTGAGCAGCAACGATGGGTGCTGAAGGAGCAGATGAAGCAGGAGCGGAAGGTGTAGCCCCACTGGATTGTGTAGTCACAGTGGTTTGCAGAGGCTTTTTAGGTGGAAGACCTTGGGCCTTGGAGTGACACTCCTCGTCCACATGGCCTGCTCTCTGGCAGTGTGTGCAAAACCAGTTTTTCTTAGGGAGTTGCTACCAGAGAGTTCTAGATTCTTTGGTTCCATCTAAGGAAGAGGAGTCACCCTTTGATTGGCTTGCCTTCGCATCTTGCGAGTTCTTGCCACTAGTAGTTTTCCCTCCCGAAGAAGAGGCAACCAATCCCCTCTGCTCTGAATAAGGCTGTGATGAGGATTTCTTGTGGACTTGATCATGCAGCCTCGCGGAATGCAAGAATTGGCACTCAAACTCGTAGAAGGTTGGCAATCGAGGTTGGGAGATGATGTGTTGAATGAATTTGAAGTACTTTTCGGGCAGCTATTCAGGAAGAATGTAACCTGATCGTCATCTGACTTTGAAGAGCCAGTAGTGGCGAACTCGGCAAGTAACCGCCTATATTCAGCCAGCTTGACTTTCAGATCATCCCCTTCCTTAATAGAGAATTCTTGAAGCTCAAAGTCGAGATTGATGCGCTGAGTATGATCACGAGCCGTATAGTGGTGGAGAAGGTGACTCCAACGCTTTGATGCAAGCGGGAAGTGCTACAACTGATAGTGAAACTCAGGAAGGAATCCTTGCATCAGCTTGCAAGCTCTCCATTGACGGATGTAGTTAGGGTGAGCTAGTCGAGGGTCCGGCATAGGCTCTAGACCAATGACGAGGTCTCAAAGACCCTGAGACTCAAGCACTTGTTGCATGAAATTAGACCAAGTGGTGAAATTCAACCCGTTAAAATGTGTCTTATCCGTGAAGGCATTCTTGGCCGTTGCAACAAGAGTGATGGTGCTCAGAGATGGATAGCGTAAAAAAGTGTAGTGGGAGTAGGATGGGGGAGTGGAGTACACTTAGGAATGGGCCCCAGAGTGCCCACCAGGCATGCGGGTAATGTGCAAGGTGGATCCATAGGTAGGGATCGGCCGACTAGGCATGGGCATGGCAGCCACATGAGAAATCCAAGGAGATGGGATGGGAACAGAGGGAGCAGAAGATGGGAATCTTTGCATAGGTGTAACCCAAGGAGAGTGAGAAGACGCACCATAAGTTAATGATGGAAACCCCTGCGTTTGAGTGGTCATGTGAGATGTGAAGCTGGGGATAGTGAGGGGGATGTCCATCACAGTCGACCCAGGAGTTATGGGTGTGCTCCTTTGCTGAAAGGTGAGAGGCACTGTGTTAAAGGGTGGTGTTCCCCCTAACGAAGTACCATGGTGAAAAGAGGTAGAGAATGGGGTGGAGAAGGAAAAGGTGCTAGGAGCAGAGATGGAAGATCCAACCCCTAGGGTGTGTGATGCAGATGTGGAGTGTAATCCAAGGTTTTGGAAAGATGATGAGAAGTGATGAAGGTGTGATATAGAAGAGGTTGGGATGGGAGGGAAGTGAGAAGTGTGTGTGAGATGCTCAAATGAAACAGAAGCTGTAGATGTACCTGAATTTCGTCTGCTTCGTGAGCCCCCTCTATTGAAGTTCACATACGCAAAGCCATCCGGATCCTGTACTTCAAAAGAAGAAACAGACCAGGGTATTGATTCATGCAACATAAAAGAATTGTACAAACTTGACATTGGACCTGGCTGAGATGATGAAGATGCATTGCCAGACGTTCCGAATGCCGTATGTCCTCCATGATTGGAGAGGTGGCCAGCCTCACCAACCGGTTTGGATGAGGTAGCAAAACTGGTAGGAGGGGTGTAAACATCACCGTACTTGTTGCGATAGTGCTCCTCAAAGTTCTCCTCTGTCATGTTAGTGAAATCTGGTGAAGGTAAAGTGTCGTCCTCCTCACCGAGTCCATAGTGCTATCTTAGGGCCTCCAATGATGGAGAAGCTTGATAAGACATCATAGGAACTGGAGAAGAAGGTGTCTGAGACATTGTGATTCGGTTACGAGTCGTATTGTGAGTCTTGCACAAAGACTAGCTTTGGTAGTTGGTGTCATCTAGTGTGCCCACCCGAGAGAGGACACCAAGGATGTTGCTTTGGTCATTATGCCCTTGATGTGCCATGCTGCTTGTGATACACAAAAAACAGCAGCCAAATACTTCATGCTGAAGTATAAAATGTACTGTGTTGAGTACCAAAAATCCCCACACAAGATTCAAATGCAAGTACCAAACTATCAAACTATCAGAATTCTTGACAAGCGTGCCCAAAATTGCACAAATCAGCACTTAGCTCGCAATTTACAGCAATACAATGCTGTACTGCACTCGCCTTGAGATGCGTGCCCAAAAAGACAATTTACAGCAATTTAATGCTGAAACTTCGCAATTTTTACTGAAATTCTCCAAAATTCACTGCCAAATCTGACATACACAGCAAGATAATGTTGCTGTAACACCTGTTCCTATCTTGGAATGCATGCTGGGGCAATAGCTCCAAATTTCTTCTCAAAATTTGTAAGAAATTGAAGAAATTATGTTGAAATGTTGCCTTTGGGATACGTGCTGACAGTAATCAGCAGCTGTAATGTGCCTCGTGATGCATGCTGGAACCAAAAAAACTGAAAAACCCCAGATTTCTTGCACAAATCTCGAAGAAATTGTGTTGATTCATGTGTAGGGTTGCAAATTTGGCAAAAGCCCCAAATGTCGAGTGCCTTGGGATGTGTATGCAGAGTTCAGAACTTGTTGGGCACTGGGCTGAGTTGGTTGTAGAGCTAATGTGGCAGGTTGGACTTGGCAGTGGACAAGGCAGGTAGCGTCTAGTGCAAGTGGCACAGTGGCTGGAGCTGCCAACAGGAGGTGCAGCAGGCCAATGAGTTTGCAACAAGGTGAGGCAAGCCACAGCAACTGTGGAGCAGGAGGTGCAGTGGCAGTGAGGCAGTGCAGGAAGCAGTGCATGTGGCAGGCTGGCCGGCACAGTTGCTGGCAGTGCAGGTGGACTTGGTGGTGCGCAGACAGATAGGGCAGCATTAATGCTGCTGGGTGCGAGTATAGTAGTGGGCAAACCTAGCCCTTGATGGCCTTTTTACTCTTCCAAGAGCAAACTACATCATATGAGAACCAATGGGGGTTAGGTTGGGTTTCATGCCCTTGAACAAGGTCCCACAAGCCTTGGGAATCCAAGACATGTTGTATCAAATTTAACCAAGCGGTAAAATTAGACTCATCAAAATGAGTCTTATCCATAAATGCATGCTTGGCTGATGCAGATGGATGGATGGCTTGAGGAGGAGAATCATAGGATAAAAAGGTGGATAACTAGGTGTTATATGAGGCATCAAAGTGCCTAGCATGGCGACTCTAGATGTGTGCCCTAAGGGAGGTGATTGGCTTGTGGATAGTCCACATGCTGAAAAGGTATAGGAGAGCCCATTGGGAATTGTCATGTTGACAAACTTTGTGGCCACCTAGTAGATAGGAAAATAGGATGAGGCTTGAGATGTATGGGTGGGATTGTAAAAAAAAATCCTAATACAAAAACATAAATTAAAGTGTACAACAAAGCTTAAACTCAACATAGAACATAGCTAGGGTTAGGGTAACTCAAAGATAATGAACACACTGAATGAAAAAGCGGATGAATATTGAATATACAATACTCATGCAGCAAACAAATTGTGCAGGGAATGAATATTAACCTCAAATTCTCGTGTTTGGAGGACCAAGGTAGAGGTAATGAGCTAGAGAGTGCATCGTACTTCTCATGGGTCCTGAATTGCAGCGAGGCAACCTCCAAGATGTCGGACAACAACAAATGCAACAAAAGTGACGTTGGATCAGTGTCAGATAGGCAAAGGTGAGAAGAAACTGCCAAATGCAGCCGTTGATGATGACATGGTAGGTTGATGGCAACAAAACACAGAGTTGATGACGTGGCAGGCTAACGGCAACAAAAAACGCAGGTACAATGACATGGCAGTCCGTACAGCAATAACAAATCATAAACACAGTAGTTCAACAGGTCACTAGTTGTAGACAATGTTGCGCAGCCTCAATTGAGATGTCCTCCGCGAATGAGATGTGGGAAGCGCAGTTAGATCACCTGAAACCTACAAAAATGAGATTAAGGGTGAATGGAGGGCAACATGCCTATTTATAGAAAGTTTTGGATCTTCAACAGTCTAGAGCCTCTCTCCGTTTTAACTCTCTCAAATTATTCCTTGTTTTAGGGTTTTTACATTAAATAAGCATTTTTGGGTCAGTTTAAGAGGCTAATCAACATGTAATGCATATTTTAGCTCAACAATACCTTTGTGTATAGATTTCCACGTTGGGTTGAAGGCTAAACCCCTACCACCAATGCACCTCCACCACATGGATATGCAAAAGCAGAGGACCTAAAAGGATAGGATATGCCTATGTTTAAAGATCCCCCTAGTGTGATTTGTGTTGGACAAGTAGAATGGTGAATGGTGAGGTGAATAATGGTGTAAATGTGGATGTGGGTGCAATGGAGAGAAAGGGTGGAATGGATGGGATTGGAAATTGTGGTATAGATGGAATAGAAGCTAATGGAAGTTCATTATTAGGAAAATAAACATTAGAGGATGATGGTTGAAATGATGATGCACTGACTTCATTCTGACTTTGAAAAACAAAACTTTTAAGGAAAATTTAAAGGAGGAAAATTTGAGTTTTTCTCATACGCATCTCTTCTTGTCTTTACATAAAGTCCTCTTCAAGACTTAAGATTGTTATGAATTGAGTGAAGAGTATCTTTTTCTTCAATATTACCAACATCTTGCATGGAAGTAGAAACATTAAAAGCAAAAATAGAATTTCTCTAATAGGATGGCCAATCCTATATAGGGAGGTTTCATCCTTTCTTCAAAATCATTAGACTTGTGTGCATAATCTAAGGGTGAATAAACTATTGGATATGGAGCTGATTTATGCCTAGTAGGCTATGGAGGATAAAGTTCCATATGAGAGAGAGAGCTCTTGCAAGTACACAACAAGCTGAATAGATTGATGTGATAGTTCTGATGAAAGTACAAGTGATAGGGCTTGAATATACAGGCTGAGGTATCCACCTATACCTTTGACCCTTATTAAATGCTAAGTGGTGTAAAAGGTATTCACACCTAAACACACACTTTTATATACAATAACGTGTGTTCACACACAAGGATAAATAATCTAATAAATCTCCCCTTTGAGTCATGGGTAGCTAAACTTGTGACATGAAACATACGAGAAAGAAAAAAGGGAAGGTCTTATCTAGAAAACGCAGTGTCTAATGCCGTATAGTGATTGTGGAAAGGAGATACATAAGTGAGAGAGATGCATTGTGAGAAAGATCATGACGTGGTCTACCTAGAATCTCAAGGACTCAAGAAGGTTCCGGTTTAGAAGTGCGTATGCATGGCTCAAAGATTGATCAAAAGCCATCGTGGCTCAGAGGCATTGGCCACATGACCAGAAGTCAAATACATGGGTATAGCTTTTAGGATCAACTTAGCAATCATGTAGGAAGTGGTTATAATCCCCCTTGAAATATAGCTCCTAATAGAATCATAAGAGGAAAGTACAAATTGTTTTGGATAAAAATTTGAGCAAAGTACCCCACATAGTAAATGTTTGGAAAGGTCTTAACACATGTATGGGCATGGTTAGTGTCGAATTCCCTAACACATTATTTATTTATTTAGGATTTGATTTAAAAGGCATACTGATAGGGTTCAGCATTGTCAAGAGACAATGATTGAATAGATACATTAAGGGCCTTAGAAGGCCCTTGACAAATTCAAAACCTCCATGAAGATAGCCTAGGGAGCAAATAATCTCACGCAGTGTATAGTAAGGAACATTATATTGGGTTTCTATTCCTTGAACTTACTACTTATCTCTTAACTAATCTTGTCTTTCATTTCTCATGAATATCTTATCTATAGTTATGACCCCTAGTTTGTGCGGTAGTATGGGAGCTTGTCGATTTGGTCCACTCAAGGAATGGAGAAGCCCCATTACCAAAGGACTAGGTACTTCAGACATACAAGACATGGAGGTGGTACACAAAAGGAAAATAATCTATTGGAAGTTGGAGGTGGTAGGTAGCTTGTCAGAGTTAATATCAAATAAGGTATTAGCAACAGCATATTGGGCGTGTTGTGTGTCTTGTTGCTTCTCTTTCTTCTTGTAGCATTGATCATTATAGGTGACAGGCTGCAGACTAGAGACTGCAAAACATAGTTTCAAGTGACATGTGGCAGGTTGGGTGATGGCTGGAGCAGTCAAATGTAGGTCTTTAGCTAATGATTTCGCAGTTGATAGCAGATTTGTGCCAAATGCAGGCTGGATAACAGTGTGGAGCAGTAAATGCAGCAGATCAACAGTCGAAATCGGGCTAAAAACAGTTACCAATTGATGGAGAAGGATGGATAGCAGGCACCGATTGAGGGAAATGGGTAGAAGCTCAATTTCCGATATCCTTTGCAAACGGGGTGTGGACAATAGAGATAAGGCACCTGCAAACTACAAAAATGATATTAAGGCCGAATGTCGGGGCAGCTTGTTTATTTATAGATGGTTGGGTCCTCCCAAATTAGAGTTAGGCTTATGCGACACAAACAATCTCTAGGATTGCGTTTCTTTTTAATAAATGTTTGGTAAATTTGAGCTTTGGGGCTATAATTAAGAGCGCATTAAGTGATAATGCATTTTTTCAGCTCAACAAAGAATGTAATGCACTTGGGCACCGCCCACATACACATTCTCATATGTGAGATAGGTGATGAGATGGGTGGGAGCAGACAATGTGGAACGAGAGCTTGCAGACAACAAGATTGTCTAAGAGGAGGATCACACGAGGAGGGAGAAATGATCATGTGTAGGTACCATAGTACGGGGGAGTTTTGGAAACGGGGGAAGCGGAAATAGGAAAAACCGAAGTTTCGGAGTTTCGACCAAATTTTGGAAATAGGGAAACGGCGTTTCGGATTGTACACTAAAATAAATACAGTATTATGTGGGTATGTAAATATATCAATGCCTACAATAATATGTACCCAAATTTCATACAAAACTTTTGAGTCCATGTTATATGATTGAAATCATGATTCATTACACATGTCACGACTCACGAGTGAAGATTGAAGAGTTAAGACTCAATGGTTGAAACTTAAGACAGCTTAACACAGTTAAGAATCAATTTTCAAAACTGAAAGCAACAAATGAATTATAATTTATGACTTCCAAATCATCTATGATCTAAAGAGAATGGAAGACTGACATCAAGAATAGTGGAGACTGACATCAAGAACAATGGAACAAGAATTAAGATGCATAATAAGTGAAATCAAGATATAATGATACATGTAACTATGTCATGTGAATAATCAGTTAAAACTCCAAAGTCCAGTGAGCACTGAGCACTGTGTACTAGTCTCTAGACTCTAGTAACTATTGAGTAATAAGTATCAACATCAATGAATGACTGGTAACTGCAGTCCGGACAAGAAGGCCTGATGTCTTTGTTGGAAACACATGCCAAGTGGTCTTTCACGCGTGTTACGCTCCCTGAATTCTCTAATCCACAATAGTTGCACCGCCACTTCTTTGATCCGTCGGAGCCCTTGTATCCCTTGATTGGAGCGATGTGTCTCCAATATGGATCCAACACCATGATTAGCCTTTAGGTAATGGGGGAAAGAAGAAGAAGAAGAAGAAGAAGAAGAGGAAGAAGAAGAGGAAGAGGAAGAAAAGGAAGAAGAAGAAGAGGAGGAGGAGGAAGAGGAAGAAGAGGCAGAAGTAAAGGCTAATGGGGGGAAGAAGAGGAAGAGGAAGAAGAAGAAGAGGAGGATGAGGAAGAGGAAGAGGAAGAGGAAGACCAAGAAGAGGAGGAAGAAGAAGAAGAGTAAGAAGTAAAGATTAATGGGGGGAAGAAGAAGAGGCGGCGGCGGCGGCGGCAGCTAGAGTGCCCCGAAACGGACCGGAGGATGCCGAAACACCAGTCTGCCGTTTCCATTTCGGTCCAAAACGGCCGGTCCGTTTCGGCAGCCCTGAAACGCCGTTTTGGGGTACTAAGGTAGGTACTAGGGTTGGTAAATAGATCACATCATTACTTTATGTTGGCTATTTGGTTGGGCGGTTTTCATGAATTTTGATGTGGCAAAAATCATCAAAAAAAGGGTGGGCAGTTTTTAAAAAATAAAAAAGCGGGCTGCTTTTTGTGTTGTCGGCTGCACATTTATGAAAGGCAGCATAAAAGTGACTTGAGATCAGCTATTGCATCTTCTTCTCCTTTTGTTCATGACTGTTGCAAGGAGTAATGAAGAGATCTCTTGCTAGCAAATTGGATTGTTCGTGAGATTGAGCGGCCTTGGGGTTTTGTTGCTGATCATGGGTGAATACTGATCAAGGATGAGCATAGTGAGGCAGCTTTCTTTGGCTCTTGAACAGCCCCAAACTAAAACTTGAGACAGTGAATTTAGAAGATAAGTTTCTAGAAGATTGAAAAGAAAATCTAGCTCCAAAATTTCTATAAAAGGGGATCATGGGTCCTACGGAGAAAGCCACCAATGTGGCCTAGGTGTCACATTGTGTTGTGCTAGGAAATGCATTCCATGTTGATCAGCCACTTAAACAGCCCCAAAACAAGCTTAATTCAATGAAAACCCTAAAATGGGGAGCGGTTTGAGAGAGTTCAGTGAAACCCCTAATTTGGTAGGGTTCATCCTTATTTATAAATCCACAGGTTTCCCCCTTTCATTCTCAACCCCTTGTGTGCAGGTTTCTCACCTTTGAGTGTAGATTTCAGCCATCAGTTCACACACACGTGGCTGTCTAGCCTCAACAATAGTTGCCACACCTTCCTTTGCATCCCATTAGCATTGGCGATAGTTTTTTGACCCTCCTTTGCTTACATTTGGAGCTGCAACAACTTGGCGATAGCATACATTGTGTGTGTCAGCCCCATAGTTGTCAGGTATGATATGGTACGGTACGATAAAATACGGTACTAAATGGTACCTTAAGATTTTGTAAGGTACTGTACGATATTAGTATGAAAAAAAAAACTTGATTATTTTGGACTAAAGATAATAGAATATTATTAGAGTATATAAGATGAGTACTTGAGGGTAACATGCCAAAACCTAATATTGCATGCGCAACATGCGCTACTGCTACCTATAACTTATAACTACATAGATGGAAGTGGATACATCATACATGCATGATCATACAAATAAGAGAAGTGTGGGCTTGAGAGACAGAAGGTTGAGAGAAATTGTTTGAATCTCAAATATCCTAATCTCATGGGAGAATCATATTAATATAAGGAGCATTTAGCTCATTCCAAAGTGCAGTTCAAATGGGAAAGATGTATCCATTAAGTTGGTACCCTATAGTATTAATACGTAAGGTACGGTACCTAAAGTATGGTATAGTATCAAACCTTTCATACGTGGTGCTAGTGCAACTATGGTCAGCTCTCTTCATCTTGAGTTTGGTGTCCTCCATATCATGTGACAACTGCCAACCCTCTTTCACACCTCTCCTGCTTGCATTTGGTGCTCCAAGCCCTTTTGACACTTACGTTTGCAGCATCCTCTTTTTCCTCACTTCGAATGGTAGTCACAGACTTGGGATTCGTCTTCGATGGACGTTACTCTCTGACACTGCTTTGCCCTTGGGTACAATGTATACTCTTACATTCATTTACAGCATTCATTCACTTTAGAGTTGTGTTCTTTCTCTCCCTTTTTCTATTTGTGTTTGAGTTTCTGTGTTTAGGTTTTGAGTTTTATGTTTAGGGTTTGAGTTCTACTTTTTGTGTTTGTATTTGTCTTGTTGTGCTTTTGTCATAGTCGTATACTTTGTGTTTCCTCAGTGCAAACCCTAGCGTTGCCTTTGCGGTCTTCTTCACATGGTATCAAAGTTGGTGCTCTTATAAAGAGTATCCTACGGGTATTGTGGAGTGCTAGTCTTTGCACAACGCACACAATACGACTCGTAACCGAATCCCAATGTCATAGACACCTTCTTTAACCCATGATGTCTTATCATGCTTCTCCATCACTGGAGGCCTTGAGGAGGCATTATGGACTCGGCGAGGAAGACAACACTCCACATTCACCCTCACTATCACCCTCTATGTTTACACCTATGCCAGATATTCAAGATTTCATTAATCTCACAAAGGAGTTTGAGGAGTACCTACGCAACAAATATGGACCGAAAGACATCTCTTCTTCCAGTTTTTCTACTTCTTCCAGACCGGTTGGTGAGGCTGGCCACCTTTTTGATCATGAAGGCAATACAATATTTGGGATGACTGGTGATCCATCTTCATCATATAGGCCAGGCCCTGTGTTAGGTTCGTACAACACTTTTGAGTAATTCGAATCAAAACCCTCTCTTGTTTTGCCTTTTGGTGTGCAGGATCTCGATGGTCAAATGTATGTAAATCTTAATAGAGGGGGCTCAAGAAGTAGACATTCATCATCAGGTATACCTACATCTTCTATTTTCTTTGAGCAAGTCAATTACTTTTCTTCTCTTCCTCCCATCCCACCCTCTTCTCTTGAAGCCATATCACACTCATTTCAAAATCTTAGTTGACATTCCACATCCGCCTCTACCACACTAGGAGTGTCTCCGCTCCTAGTTCATTCTCCTTCTCTATTCCATATTTATCCTTCCCTACCACTTCACATGGAAATCTTGATTGAGTCGTTGTCTGTGATGCATGTATGTATTGGATGGATTCTTCTCAAGATGGGGATAGAGTATTTACTCTTTCGCTATTTCTCCTGTGTTTTTGGGCTTGAATTTTTTAGATGTATTTTAGATGGTCACCTCTTTCTCATCATAGATAAAATAATAGTTACTTATCACATGATACATCAGTGCTTTGTATAGATGGATAAAGTTTTGACTTGCCCTATTAGGCTGCATACTCTCGAAGATTTGGGTGTTGCTGGGTATAGGCTGTTGTACAATGCTACATAAAATGGTATTCTGAGAAGGAAAGGAAACCAAGTTATTCAGGCCAAAATCAACGTGAGTGTTTAACCCAGCAGGGCTGTGCAGTGATAGGAACAGCTTCATCTTTGTTAAGCACAGCTCAGATTGTTTTAAAAATGAAATCAAAAGCTTCAACAGCAGAAAATGCAAGCCAGGCATGAACAATGTTTTCATAATGGACGCTCTTTTAAAGACCTTGCAAAAGTTTGCAAATTGATAGGAAAAAGCAATCTTTTTATGAGACCCTGAACCAAAGCAATGGATCTTGAGGAGAGAATAAGCATCATCTTGAATATAAATGCAAGCATATTAAGATAGCTGCTCCTTCCCCTATTATAATCCTTGATGCTCTCGAGCAACTCTTGGATATGGTTACTCGGTTTGTGAGTCCTCAAGAAGCTGAAGATTTAGGAGTGTCTCTCATAGAGTGGAGCTTAGAGATGCTTTGGCATTCCTTGGAAGATGCAAATCCTGTGTACTTAACAGTTGAATTTTTCCATGTTCCTTGGGAATAAGTTATAACTGCCTCTGATTCTTGGAAAACTGGAGTCGGGTATAGTTAGGCTGAAGCCTGATCCTTGAAAAGCAAAGATGTGAAACATTAAATGACTGGAGGCCAATTATACTACTCCTGCCATTATAGACATATCAAAAAAAATCTTGACATGCACGATTCTTGCTGCAACATGTTGTTTGTCACAAATTTCAGTGTTGAAAAGGGCAATCTCTTGCATATCTCAATCATTGTACTGGTTCCAATTTTTTTGTTGAACTTAAAATCCAAGCCGTTACACATCTATTTCAGTTGTTTAATCCAGTATTCATTTGAAGCAGCTCTGAAGTTGACCTGTTGACTAGTGAGCATAAATTTGTACATCTTAGAAAATGTGTCATTTGGATTTGTAAACACTCTCTGCAGGACACTTGACAGTACAATTTCAACGCTAGAGATGGAGTTGGCAGTCTCTAGATCTCATTCTAGCTCTGATTTGCTTACGAATCAAGTAACCAACAGATCTAATGAAGCTGTAAAAGCATTTCTTGTTATTGGAATTAACACTGGCTTTAGTAGCCGCAAGAGGCGAGATGCTGTAAGAGAAACTTGGATGCCCCATGGTATGCTTTAAAGTGTAAAGCTTAAGAAAATATTTTTATCTGCTGTTCAGGTCTTTGATTAACATTAGAGTCTGCTTCAGGAGACAAATTAAGGGAGTTGGAAGAGAAAAAAGGCATTGTTGTCCGTTTTATAATTGGCCACAGGTGGGGAAGTATAATGTGCCTTAAGCCAATCCTTACTTTGATCTGTCACAGTAGAGTTAAGCTGCAATGGTACTGATTATATTGAATGATCATTTCACAAAATTTTGGCATGTTCAAGTGCAACACCAGGAAGCATTTTGGATCGAGCCATTGATGCTGAAAATGTAAGGCATGGAGATTTCCTTAGGCTAGTGAGTAAGCCTGGAACTTTCAATGATCATCAATTGCAAGAGTCTTGGTCTCGCATTTCTGTAATCTTCCTGTAGAAGCACCATCATTCTTGATATCTAATGGGATATTCGTGTTGCTAGAATCATATAGAAGGATATCATGAATTACCGGCAAAGATAAAGACCTTCTTTTCCACTGCTGTTGCCATGTGGGATGCAGATTTCTACATCAAAGTTGATGATGATGTTCATGTAAATCTTGGTGAGTCATCATTTCAACACTCTTTAGCATCAATTACACATGTGACGCAAATATATAGCAATTTTATGATTTAATGCTCTGTGGTTTTTGAATCTTCAACAATATTGATCAAGTACTAGGTGGGCTTCTTTTTAGGCATGCTTGGGTCAGCCCTAGCAAAACAGAAAGCCAAGCCTCGTGTGTATATAGGGTGTATGAAAACAGGACCAGTTCTTTCTCAGAAGTAAGTATAAGAATGGCTCTAAGCTCTTATGGCAGTAGGTTGGCTAGTTCACTTTCAACTACAACTGTTATATCCCCCCCTCCACCCTCCTTTTGTCTCTTGGGAGAAAGAAGTGTCCTTTTTTACGCTCATTGCATTGTTCTAATCCTGCAAAATTTACGTATTGATCCCCTTGCAGGGGTATGAAGTACCACGAACCTGAGTATTGGAGATTTGGGGAAGAAGGGAACAAGTACTTTCAGCATGCAGCAGGCCAAATTTATGTGCTTTCTAAGGATTTGGCAACATACATATCAATTAATGGGTTGGTTGTTGAAGACCTTGTCTCATAACAAGCTCTCATTCATAATATCTTTCCTTCTTTTCATGTTAGTGTGTGCTTGTTAGGGCAATATTGCATCAATATGCCAATGAAGATGTATCTTTGGGATCTTGGCTCATTGGATTGGATGTGGAGCATATAGATGATAGAAACCTGTGTTGCGGCACCCCTCCAGGTGATTGTGTGGTCTTTCTACTGTGATATCTATCTCAGTTTTGTAAGTATTTCTGAATACACCTAGGTGATGCATGCCACAGCTTTTGATGTGCACTCTCTATGCTTTGACAGACTGTGAATTAAAAGCTCAGGCTGGAACTGGGTGTATTGCATCCTTTGACTGGGCTTGCAGTGGTATCTGTAAATCTGCAGCTCGATTGAAATCAGTTCATCAACGATGTGGTGAAGGAGAACAGGCTTTAAGGCATTTACCAGATTTTAGAATGCTTAGGCATGAAAAATTCTCTTTTGGTGTGTGAGAGAGCTCATGAATATGTTAGCAGATTTCATAGCTTGTTTTTAGCAGATAGCAATTGTCCTCATACTCTAGTAATTTCAGTCCTCATATGCCCATTTTCCTCATGTTCTGATATGCAGTCCCTTCTGTACATTGTACGAGTGCATAGATATACCCAATTTCTCATTATACATTGATATTGTTTTGAATTATAAGAAATAAGGACTTGATTGAGGTCTCAGTTTGTGAATGAAGCTATGTTTTGTTCAGGACATGCTATTGAGTACTTGTGTATCGAAGAAATATCATGCATGCACCGACGAGCAAAAGGCTTTGAGCCTAAAGTTGAAATAGCAGGTTTTGTTGGATTAAATCAGAAATGGAGGAGAAACTCACTCAATGGAGCACAAAATAACTTTGGATTGATTCTGTAGTGGCAAGTTTGTGACAAGAATAGTCCTCTCTGCCACAGGAGTTGGTTTTATAACTGCATGGAGACATTCTGGGCTCTCAATTGATTCCACGTTGGGTGTTTGGTTGGTTGAATCCTGTTTGGAATGACCCCTAACCCACGTGTGGAGAATAATGTTTCACTTGTGACCTATTTTGTGTCAAAGACTGGACTTCCAGACACAAAAAAGGGGCAGAAGCTTTTGAGTACGAGGCCATCAATTTGCTTCAAGGAGAAAACAAAGCATCTGAAGTTGAGGGAACTTGGGAGGTTGAGCTGAACTTGTGGGAACACTCTTTTTTCTTCTTCTGAAGAGTATTGAGTTAAAGAATAATTGTATGCAAAAAGGGCCTTCTTGCCTATCAGTGAAAGCCAGAAAGACATGTTGCAAACCACCTAGGTAGGCAATAGAGACTTCATGAATGAAACTGAACTGGAGAAGAGCAAATAATCTGCTACTGCTCAAACAACAAGACCAGATGAAACCATGGAATCCACTTTCCATAACAAAAATCCTCATACACTGTCAATATGGCCATGGACAATTGTAGCTCAATCAAATGTAAATGCATCACGTGCCATTTAGGTCCAACATAGAAACTCGGAATTGGTGATAAGTTACCCAAGGCCTAGAGATGGATGGGGCATGCTGATGTCTCACAGACGTCTGGACTTGGGAATTGAAACCTCACACCTACATGCCATTGGACATGAAATGAAAGGATGAGGAGGAGACTTGCGCAACCAGACTTCATTTTCTTTGTCAGTCACCCATCTCTTATCTTGCACCATTTTGTGGTAGATCTCACTAGGAAAGCATTTCATAACTCCTTGCTATTCGGGATCTCACAAAAGTCGAGCCTAGCCTTGGAGACAAATCTAATAGTCCCAGCAACAGAGAATGCTTCCGTAGCCTATCCTGCAGGCTGGTCCCAATCAACCTATAATCCCCTAGGGATTCTAAAATACTGGCAAATACCATACACGGAGTAGCCTCTAGACTGCTGAGGAACATCTTGCAGCATCCTGAAGCCAATGAAGTAACACAAGCACCAAGAGCTTGCCATTACATTAGATTTCTTGTGCAACGACTACTTTTTCTGGCCAATAAAGTAATCTAAAAGGCAGCAAGAGCTCAACGCAGACAAAATTCGTGTCCTTTATACAGTCTGGAGGACACCAAGTGAAAGGTTTCTTGCTGAGAGTCAATTGAACAAGAAAGCAAAAAGAATTGCTGGTTACAAGTGCAGCTATGTGGCGTTTTGTAATTATTTTTTTGGTTAAATTTTTTTGGGATTAAAGAAGGAAAAAATAAGCGGATACCCAAAATTGTAGAAAAGTTTAAACTTTTGAAAGCTTTTAGGCTTTTCAAGTTTGTAAACTACAAAAGCTTTAAAGAGCTTAAAGGAAAGCTTTGAATGTTGGGAAGCCTTAATTTTATATAAAAGGGGGAGAGTTAAGTAGTATCGGCCATTCTCTTCATTACGAAATTAGTCTCTTATTTGAGGAGAGAGGAAAGTCATACACAAAGTGTGTGGAGATGTGTACGTTAGTTCCTCGATTATCGTGTTTGCAAGACAAAAGGCTAGACTCAAATCTTCGTCATTCGTTCTTTTTAGTGAGTAAATCGCTTGGATAGCGAGGTGTTGAGGGACTATTAGTTCAACGTATATAGTATTAGTAATAGTTAATTAGATAGACTTATGTAGTATTAGTAATATTTGTATTAGTTAATAGTTAATTTAGTAGTTCTAGTATTAGTAATCAAATTTATTAGCAATATTAGTAGTACTTAATTAGTTAGAACTATTAGTAATATTAATAGTTCTAGTGTAATTAGTAAATTAGAAACATTTTTGTAATATCAATAGTATTTGTAATAGTTAGTATGTAATTAATAGTTGCAGTATTAGTAGATAGACTTATGTTAGTTAATAGTTATTAAATAGTAGTGAAATAAAAAATGAAAGAAAATGATTTTTTGAATGTATGGCGAAAAAAAAAGCGTAACGAACTTTCGAACGTACTGAAAAAAATAAAAATGGAACAAAAATGGGTTAGGAGGACAACGTTGCTTGAGTGAGCGAGTGGGGACTTTCATAGAGACATCCCTATTGAACAATGTGTGTGCAACCTCATTAGAGCTCATTGTGTCAATGAGGTTTATCATCTATGCTAGCCAAAACTCATGGCAAACACAAATTGGCAAAAAAAAGACTTGCTAACCTTTTCAAAACTTTTTTCAATATTCAATGGGATTATGACTATCACTTGATCAGTTACCATGTTGGATTTTTAGCTAAATATTTAATATTTTGTGGAGAATAATTGTTGTGCTTTTTGATACCACATTGCCTTTGATGAATAAGTTGTGTGAGAATTTTTTGAAGCCTCTTTGCCAAAGACTTGGTAAAGATTTTGTATAAAAATCCCACAAACAAAATATGCCTCTATTCCTTTAGAGCTTGGGGAGTAGGCACCTCGGGCAATAAACTAAGCAACACAAGCTTTCGTTCTCCAAGCTTTTTGGCAAAAGTAGCAAGTCAAGGCTTGAATTTATTGACATAAGAAATAAATTTCTCATTTGGCAATCTGTTCCACTCTTGCATCTTTCTTTAAATATTATTTGAAAGCATTTGTCAAGACATTCCATATCCCTTTTGCAAGAGGGAAGCAAGCATCCTTATCTTGCAAAGTTGTATTTAAAACATGAACGCACTATATATATGTGATAGGCTTGCCATGCTTACCCATGTCCTCACCATCAACATCAAAGTCGCGTGTCCTTGATCCTTGATTTGAGTCTACATGGATCTTTTTCATATATGTATCAAGATACTAATCTAAAAACTTCATTTTTATGCTACCTTTATGAGAAACACTAACAATCCATCCGACTGTTGCATCTCTACAAGGTGTAACAAGCTATATTGCACCTCACCTTTACAAACCCCAACATTGAAAAAAGTTACCCAATTAGATGCCACTTAATCACTAACCCAAGCTGATAATATCTTGATGAGTGGTAAGGATTAGATCCAAAACAATTTTAAGGGGAACCCAAGTGGGATTTGTAATATTCAATGTACATATCCACAATCAATGGAGACTTGATGATCAATTTTCCCAAGGAACCTTAGGCAGACAATATCCTTTCTAGCATATTTTTAATGTAGCTATGCTAGCTCTTGAATCCTATTATAAGTTGGTCAGAGAGGGAGATACTTCATGTTGATATGCACATATGTCGTTTGAGCTACATGGCTTTAGCATGGACATACTATCCCTCATTTGGTACTCTCTAGATATACCATCTCTCATTGTTAAGTCATTCAAAGCTTAGTAGGATTATTAGAGTGGGCCTCACTCAATTAAATACCAAGAGGACATGGTTATTGTTGTTGCTATCACATAAATGACAAAAAAAAGAATATATCTTTCAAAAATCCTAAAAGACAAAAAACATATTCAAAACAATGAGCAAATTCACTCAAAATCCTAAATTTAAAAAATAGACTTATTTGAAATCCTAGAATCTCTCCATTCCCCCTCTCTGTGTGTGTATACACACACACACACACACACACACACACCAATGTTGTTAGCCTTTATCATACAATAACTAATATTTGAGAGAAAAATAAGAGAACAAATTGCATAATAAAAGAAAGCTCCAAATTTTGCAAGACACAAGATTGGGTGCAATCTCCCACATGCATGGGTGAGCACCTCCCCCATGCATATATTCATAATATTCAGTGAAGCTTATGTGCTCACAAAACACATTCAAAGCATCCTTTTTGAGTTCTTGCTTTTCCTCATATTGCACGAGTTTCTTTTGTGTAAATAAATCAAGCACACTCTCTAGCTTTATAATAAAAATAATATTGTATTCTCTAATAAATACATCAAAATAAATCTATTATGCATGTCCATATGTAAAGTCCTTGCACTAATATGCGCATGCAAAATATAATGCTTCTGATAATATTTTTCCACGTGGTATATAAATTCCATGCATTAAAATGCGCATTTCTAAATAATAATTTCACTTAACCTTGTTTGATTATCTGTTCGCCACAACATAAAACACATTAGTATCCTTTCATTTATCTACTATATATAATGCGATCAATATTGCATGCACATATTTGCACAATAAGTCACAGATTATGTGAAAAATAAATAAAATATAAAATAAAATTTTATAAATCCTAAAATAAATATAATTTCATAACATTTCTTTTGTGTGTGTGTGTGTGAAGGCTTTCCAAAGAACTAGAGTGCTAATAAAATTATGCTTGTACTCAAGTGATCCTATCTGATCTACTAATTATTGTGCTACTAGGTTAGTTACATATCAGCAAAGCTGTATGCCTCCATGCTTGAGTATGAGTTGAGGCATCGCAAAAAGAGAGAGTATCTTAGAGCACAAACAAAAGCTACATCTAAGAGGGGTTTTTCTATATTTGTTCACATTCTTACAGTCAAAACTATTTATCAAAGAGGGAAGAGCTCATGCTAAAAAATTTTATTGTTATTTTGTGACTTTAACCAACTTTGATACAATCTCGAGAGCTAGATTGATGCATAGCCTATTGTTAAAATGTTACAAGACAAGTCATGGACAAGGATCACTTAGCCAAAAGGAAGCAAAGAAAGACTGAGGAAGCCCAAGTCAAAAAGTGAATGAAGAAGATTATTCTGCCCAAGAGCAAGAAAAGTGGAGGAGAAGGAAAGCTTAGAAAAAACATGGGAGACCAGTGAATAGTCTAGCAAGGTGCTCACAAAGAACGTTAAAAAGTATCGAATATTTTAGCAAGGCTCTCTCAAGGACGAGGGAAAATCTCTGAGAACTCTCGCAAGGAAAGTGCGAGCGCAATGTAATTTATTTTATAAGAGCGCCAGGCTCCCTTCTGTGCAAGTTATAAGGTCTAAATGGACATGGGTGAAGGGATGAGAGGCAACTAGAAGGGAATGAAGAAAGATGACCTTGCAAGATGCCCGGTCATGTAAAAAAGGGGATAGGTGCCCAATGGGTTTAGGGTTTTGAATATAAACTCAAAAAGTGAATGAAAAGCTCATTCTTTGGTGTGCGGAAAAAGTGATATCTTCTTCTTCTCTTCTTTTCTCCTTCTTGCTTGCTTGTGTGTGAGTGTGTGTGTGTGAGGGTGAGGGATCGTGGAGAAGAAGCTCTCCATCATCTCCTCTCTTTTTCTTCTATTCTATTCTCTCTCTTGTCTTGCGCAAAACTATGGAGGATGGAGCTTGAAGAAGGAGGCTTGAGCTTGCATCTCGAATCGTGGAGCTATCGGCATGCTTGAGGGAGGAGGCTACTCATTCGGGCATCAAGGTAAGCTCACTACACCCTCGTAGGATTGAAGGCATGTCGGCTAGGTGAGAGATAGCCATTTGTGCTCTCTTGAAACGCTTGAAGCAATAAGCGGTCTGTGGGTCTTGGTGATTGAGCATGAGCTCCCACTACATTTTCGTTCCATTGCTAGGACCAACAGAGCACTTGGGTGCCTCAAATCGAGCGTCGAAGTAGGGTTGCATCCCAAAACCGGTGCTTGAGATAGGTAGGAGATTTGGGCTTTTTAATCTTCAGAACAATTAAGTATTTTGGGTTTTTGATAAGTAGACAAGTAGGAGGAATCATTTCAGTATTTGTGTTTTGATTTTTGTTGCATTTAGAGTAGGATAGGAGCAAGAAATCAATGCAAAAAACTTTAGGGTTTCTACTATAAAATAGACCAAAATAAGGAAAAATGGGTTTGCACTCCCTTGACAAGGCTTGAGCACTAATGGGACAACACTGGGGAATTAGGACAAGGGTTTAAGACCTAAGGAAGGGGGGTGGAAGGCTCATTGTTAGTTTGTACAGTGTATATATATATATATATATATATATATATATATATATATATATATATATATATATATATATATATATATATATATATATATATATATATAGAGAGAGAGAGAGAGAGAGAGAGAGAGAGAGAGAGAGAGAGAGAGAGAGAGAGAGAGAGAGAGAGAGAGAGAGAGAGAGAGAGAGAGAGAGAGAGAGAGAGAGAGAGAGACTTGGAGCTTAGGGTGAATCAATCGGTTGCCATATGAGTTTTACGTGCATATTAAGTACATAGAACCCTCCCTGTGTATGCATTATTGCATTCTGAAGATCCTTGCTTGTGGGCGTGGCAAGTTGTGGCCATGATTTGAATTTTTGTTGTCGCTATTTGCACGTCGCCGAAATCAGACACGGTCCGCAAGGGTCTAATTCCCAAAATAGGACACTCGAACGTTTGATTCCTGGAGTTCTGACATTCGGACTAACTTGACTTGTCCGATTGAACGTCATCCATTCGATCCTAAAAATCAGACTATCCTTGGTCTCCGATCGAACTCATTGACATTGAACTTGAACACTTTGCCAATCAACCACTCGGACAGAAAAAAATTGGACCTAGTCAAAATCGGATGCTTCACACTCGGACACACCAGAATCGGATACTCTAAAATCGGACATCCAAAATCAAGACATCCAACTTTGAGAATTGGACAATGTCAAATCAGACACTATCAAATCGGACAAGAATTCTGACAGGAGAGACTGACAAATCTAGCATATCTCGGGCAAGGCAAAACACCTCCTGTAATCGAGGAAGGCTTCGAAAGCCTTATAGAGAAAATCGGCACTAGAAATCACAGCCAAACAACTAGACATGACCTTTGATAGTCACATTAGCTTTTAGCTGCTATTAGAGCCGTAAGACTGACCCCCATATCCCTATTTGACCCTGATAAAGGTGAACAATGTAGCACGTCCTAGAGACCTGAGAGAGCGGCTAGTGTGATTGAGTGTAAAGCCCTATTTGACTGAGAACTTAGACCAATGTGTGAAAGATGCATTTATTAGCTTGTGCTCGCACCTACATTGTTTTCAACACTTGAAGTGCACTTGGAAAAATTGAAAGCCTGATTTTGCATAGTGCACGGAAAAGAACAACACACACGCATTGAGTGAACTTAAATTGAGGATTGGTTGTTAATAAAAAGGAACACACTCAAACCTAATTAACAGAATGAACCCACCAATAGGAGTCGACACTCAAACCTAGACAAGGGATCAAGCAACCCCAATTGGTAGGACCAAGTGACAAACGCAACATGGAAGGCCAGACGCTTCAAAGGAGCAACACCATTGGGAACGCAATGGTGCCCCAACCTCATTGACAACTTGGTGGAGTAGGAAATCACAGACATGGCAGAACTCAGTGTAAACTGCGAAAATGAAGAGGTCGACTTAGGAGATTTCCTGATTGAAATCCAGCAAATGGTGAATGCATATGACACACAAACGAGGGTAGACCACCATGGGATGCCATCGAAAGATATCATAGCGAACCTTGAAGAGGAAAGAAAATTGGTGCAAAAAGTCTTACAAGGCATAATAGCATACAACCAGCAACAACAAGCTAGGAGATTGTGGCAGGACATAGAAATGCGAGAAGTTTAGCATATGCTAGCCCTAGCAAATAAAAACCAAACATGACCAAATGCAAAAAGGAAGAGAGTGCTGGAGGAAAACTTAACACTGAGCGAACTTCTTAGAAAGCGACTGATAGACAACACATTAGCAGAGCAAAGCGCTGCAGCGCTAACAACATCGCTGCTGGTAGCATTAGGAGTTAACTAAGGCTCTAAGAGCCAATCGTTAATCCTTGTAGTTTTACGAAACAACTAGACAAGTACCAGCCAAGCAACGACCTATATAGTTTTGTAGAGCAATTTGAGAAGATTTGCGAGGCTAACGGCCTCATAGGTATTTCCCGCACTTGCAAGTTTTTGGTCTATGCTTAGGCGATAAAGGACGTATGTGGTACACTAGTTTGAACAATGCTGAACGCAATGACTTTAACACCCTCAAGAGTCTCTTCATCAAGAGGTTCTTTGAGGCGCGATACTCTGACAACCTCATAGTTAGATTGATGAATGTCAAGCAAAAGGACAAGGAGGATATCCAAGACTATGTCACCCATGTGCAGAGTCTTTTCAAGAGAATCCCAGTTGCACAGAGAGGCCTAGCGAGCGAGTGGTCTCCACTGTGTTCATAAGTGGAATCTGAAGTAGAGAGCAACTCAACCCTACAAAGGGATGTGCTAGCTAGGGTCTTCGAAGAAGCCATATGAGTGGATGATCTACTCAAAGAGAGGAGCTCAAGACCCACAACCTGAGACATCACTGCTCTTGGAACCTTAGGAAGAACTCTGATCACTAGTGACGGATCCAGCCAAGGCACCCAAGACAAAGGAAAGAATATCGATCAGAGCTAGGAGTTGGTAGACGTGAAGCTAGAGTTGGCTAAGTTGCAAGAGATGATGAGAAGGCATACACGGTCCCATGTCTAATGTGTGTATTGTGGTGGAAACCACCTTCCCATAGGCATACCTGGGCCTCCTGGACCCTATATAACCCATCCGCCGAGTGGCACTCCAGTCCACTACGTGGAGGAGCCAAATGATGAGGAGCCTTATGTGAACCCTTACATCTCATACAACGAAGAGGGAAATCTAGTTCTCATGGACTATCGGCTAGTGTTGGTGATGGTGTTAGGAAGAGGGAGAGGTAGAGACTTAAGAGGAGGGCAGAGACCCAAGAATGGATTTCTTGTTAGACTTGTGGTCACCCAAGACACATCTCCTCGCGTTGCCTCGAGAGGGAGCAAGCAAATCGAGATAAGGCTGATCTTAGATGAGTTGAGTGTGAAATCACTCATCTTTTTGCCAAGAACTCTAGTAAATATACCAACACCAGTGCACCTACCACAAGTGCCTCTAATGCTAGAACCTTGTGCAAATGTAAGAGTAGCCACCATCATTGAGATTGAGGAAGAGAGTGAGGAAGTGGTGGCACCTACCTACCTATGCATATCAATGACCGCATAGAAGATGCATGTCTTTGATGCACTCATTGACCAGGGAGATGATTGTAACATCCTTATGCATGTTCATTGGACCCTTGTTGGTCAGCCCCAACTGCAACCGACCAACACTAACCTCAATCCATTTGGAGGACAGTCCTACTCACAGTAGGGAAAGTGTAAAATTGCAGTCTCTATTGAGACTGAAAGCCTACCTATGATCTTCTACGTGATGCTTAACACAAAGGCTGCTGGTAAGGAATCACTGCTAGGATGCACGTTCAAGAAACAAGTACACTACAATGTCGACTATGACTCACATCGCATTCCCCTTGCCATTGACAATGTTCATATAGTGACAGCTTTCAACAAAGGCAGCACAACTCCATCAAAGCCTGCGATCTCATTGGTGGAGAAACCTAATGCAAGGTCTAAGGAGGGGGGTCGTAACTTGACCCATCCTACAAAGACAAGTCGATTCTAGCCTAAGGGAGACACATCAAAGATCATTGAGCAGGAGTGGGTGCCCAAACAACAATTGTAGCCACCTAGAAGCCAACCAGCACGAATCCGTGACCACAAAATATCACGTCCTAGGCCTAGGAGGCAAAGCGAGCACTTTTGAAGTAGACGAACGGTCAAGCCATGATGGGTGCCCAAAGCCCTATTGCATGCTCAAGGCTACTATGAGGGCAACAATTGGATTTGGATGCCCAAGTCTAGAAACGCTACGTGTGCTCCTCAATCTAAGCCCTCCAACCCATCTCCACAAAGCAGTGAGCGAGCAGTGAGCCAACTAGGGATGAGAAATCCATTGCCTCAAAAATCACAAAATCCATAGAACCTCATGGAGCCTATCAATAACCAAAGTCGCAATCATCTGGTCCTAGTACAACTCAACCTAACACTTCCAATGTCCCAACTACTC
This sequence comes from Lygodium microphyllum, assembly GCF_053477565.2. Taxonomy (NCBI): domain Eukaryota; kingdom Viridiplantae; phylum Streptophyta; class Polypodiopsida; order Schizaeales; family Lygodiaceae; genus Lygodium; species Lygodium microphyllum. Next base: position 34,782,989 of record NC_141143.1, on the reverse strand, counting down.
TACAAGTCAGAAAAAACACGTCAACCGAGCCGCATGACCAAGCTAACGCAAAAGTGGTCGACAGACACCCCATTGAACCACCCATGAGGCATGCATCAATAGTCGAGCTATCTAGTTCAAGCAAACCCCAACCTCCCATAGGCCTTAGACCCGAGTCCTATACGCATCAATACGTCCTTACGTTGGTCATGTACCTAGGCGCGAATATGGGGGATGACAGTCACTTGCATCAGGTGTTTGGACGCCACATTTACCACACTAGCTAGGAACTATGAACGGCTAGACTTAGGCCTCCTTGATGAGACATTAGCAAGGGAAGTGCACTCCTTGCCATGCACTTGGATGAACTATGATTTTGTGTTTGTTAAGATTCCCAAGGTAGCCAAGGAATTGATTGACAATGAGATCTCTTGAGAGCAAGCTTGCACACAACGGTTGATCACATCATATCACAAGGGCAAAATCCCTACACAACAAGCCAAGAACTAGAAGAGCTGACAAAGCTAGCCGACTCTGACTCTTCCTTTCTGCAGAAGTGGTATGCTGTACGCCTCCAATAGGAACAAGTGGGTTGCCAAATCATGACCAACACTGAGCAGAGATGCGCAATCAAAACCGCTGAGTATGACCCTACCTATGTGGCTCCTACCTTGCTCTAAGTCTTGGCCATCACATCCAAATGACCTCTAGAGGAATATATCATGGCCCACCCCTACTTTGATCAGATCCTAACTGAGGAAGAACTGCATGTTGCTAGCAGGATGAACTCCGGTGACTTCCTCACCGATATCCTAACCTACATTACGCACGTAGGCATTAACCTACATGGGGTAAGATGGAAAAGAAAAAGGGAACATGACTTAAACTTCAAAACTTTATAAAACATCATGGAACATAAAAGGTGAGGAACATAAAAGTAAACCCTAAAGCCTCAATCAACGTTCAAAAGTAGAAAAGAATGCATAAAAATAAACTCATGATTGAGTAAAAGTATCATAAAGTTTTGAGGAATGCATGGACTATTTAAAGAAAAAAAATTATATTCCTATTTAAGCATTTTAGTGTCCATAAGCATTTCTTCCATTGCCTACATGTCTTTCCGCAAAGATGATCTGAAGAATACTAACGGTGAGCTGTGGTGTTATGACAGGGTCCCACAATGGTAGGACAAGAGAAGAGCAACAAACTTCCATTCTCAAAAGGAGAACATACTAAATATGGTCTCTTAGTAGAGACAAGGGCCTTCAACCTATTCAGGTTTAGGTATATCTGGAACCTGGAGGATGTGGCCATGGAGGAACTAGCCATAAAACAGATTTTAGAGCAATGCAATCTACAGAAGTACCTAGAAAAAGTTGGCCAAGCTGTGGACTATGGGAAATGCGTAGAATTCCTTTGAACTTTCCATAAGAATCGTGGCACCGTAATGGTGCATGACAAAAATGAAACATGTCCCAGTGAGCTGAGCCCCGAATTGGTGCAGAGAGCATTGGGCTTGCCCAACAAGGTCGAGAGACGGCCCAAAAGAGACGTTTATGATATGCTGGGGATGACAAGATCTTAGTCCACACCAATGATGGCATCAGTCTCAAAGACATCCTGAATCCAAAAGTCTAGCTGTAGGCGAAGATGGTCCGTGTGTTGTTCTCCAGTCATAGGTACAATGCACAGATGAGCCGAATCAATGTGCCTATGTTGGAGAGCATTGCCACCAAATCCCTAGACAAAGTAAACATGAACGGCTTTGTGCGAAAAACAATAGAAACTTCAGCAAAAGCATTGGCCATAGGAGGAAGAGCCGCGCGGGGAGAGTCCCCAGCCTCGAAAGCAAGGAAGTTGTTGTCGTCAAAGGCCTCTACCATGGGCTTCGAAGCGGTCTTGACAACTATCATAAGAGAGGCATTGAGGGAAGCACAACAAGACGAGGAAGTTGATGAGATACCAGAGGGTCCCCTCCACACTAAGAACATGAGCAATCTAGCAAGAGTATGGAGAGCAACGAAGAAGGGCGAGAAGCACAATATATGGTCAAGGAGGGGCCAAGAAAGCAAAGAGAGAGACTCCGCAAAAGAAGGTTGAAAAAGAGAGTATGAAGAAAGAGAAAGCAGATCTATGAAGACCCCATAGTGAGTCCAAAAGCATTGAAGAACGAAGAAATAGGAAAAAAAAAGAATGAGGCAAAAAGAATAAAAGAGGAATCTAAGAAAGCCAAAGAGGAGAGAAAGAGAAAAGCTGAGGAAGAGGACGAGGAGCTTAGGAAGAAAGAGGAAGAAGACATAGCCCTAGCCATCCGCCTCTTAGTGGAGCAACCCACTAGAGAGGAGGAGCTAATAGCCATGAACCCTTGTAAAACAAAGAAAGCCCAAGCAAAAGCTCCCAAGTGCCCAAAATCTTGCTACCCCTAGTAGCAAAGGGCAAGGGCAAGGGTCCACTTAACCCCTTCCCACCTATCCTAGTGCCCACCACCCCAGTCTCTGCACCCACCCAAGGCTCTTCTACAACTGTGAATGCCAACAACCTTGTGACCTGGGTGCAATTTCTAGTCAATAAAGAGACAACTCAAGGCGCAAGCGGAGGAACCCCCGTGATAGGAGCAAAAATACAAGGAGTTGCTATGGATGCAAAATCCAGACGGGACTCCAAAAGGCAAAAGATAGAAGCACCTACAACCACTTGCCCCACTGCACTGCCGTTGTCTACAAACTACGACAACTATGTTCAAGAATTCTTGTCATAGAGTTGGAGTGGGCGAAAGAAGACAAGAAAATAGCCATCGTTGAGATCAAGGCCAAAAAGAAGACGATGGCAACCTCTCAATTGGAAAGAATAGGTTAAGTGGCCATGTATCAAAGAGAGATCAAGGAGCTAAAGGAGAAGCTCAAGGCCAAGGGAGGAGAAGAAGAGAGGTGGCAAGCAAAGCTCGTGATAGAAACACAAAGCCTCATGAGCCTACAATGCCATTATGATGAGATGGTAGTGCTATATACAGACCTGCAAAAAGAAAATGAAAAGATACAAAATGCTGCAGAGTAGCTAACAGCAGCAGCAGAAGAAGAAGAGAGAAGCCGATGATACCAAAAACACATAGAAGATTTGGAAAAGACGATAGCCTTGGAGCTTGAAGAGCAAGAATGCTTAAAAAGAGAAATTGAAGAGCAGGAGAGGAGGCTAAGGGCATTAGCCTACAAGCATAACAAAAGCTTGGAAGAAATTAAGAAAAATGTAGATGAATGGGTGGACAAGAGCAAAGGAAGGGTGAGAGACTTAGCATGCTAGCTAGCCTTTGCAGAAGGCGCCCAGGTGTTAGCAGAGAGTAGGACAGAGGCCACACAAGTGACTTTGGAAGCCCAACAACACGCCTTCCTCAACACTCTCTTGGACCTCCCATAATCTGAGGAGGAGGAGGCTGTTGAATCATTGAGGAGAAAGGTGGAGGTCACCCACAAGGCTCTAAGACATGGGCTACATGTCCAACCGCAAACTATAGGGTCCAAAGAAGCAGAGCCACCAAAGCACAAGGGAGAAGATAGGCAAAGGCTGACTAAAAACACAATGCCAAGTTTTGAAAGGGGGCAACAACATGCGGCTCCTTAGTAGAAGGTTATTAAGACAAGACCCTACTTTGCAAGAACACTACCTCCTGCCACTCTTTTTTGATCTCAACATCGGCAAAGATAGTTGTGCAATAGCTGGGTTAGTGATGTGTGTGACCCTCTTACCATCCTTTTTGCAGGGCCCTCCAAAAAAAAAAAAGATCACAAGAAGAAAATCACAAAGAAAGCAACCCAACGATCTCGATCCATGTAGGCCACAGCACTGCACCTAGGGATACTTAAGTTGGAAATGTCCGATGGATTTGGTTGGCCAACTCCGTTTTTAACCCCAATTCAATGCCACTATGAAGAGAGATAACTACCAATTGCCATACACCGAGCACATGCTTGAGAGGGTGCCAATTCTCCACATCATGCTTAGGGCACATCCAGGGCGGGATATACCCAGGGAGGTCACCCTCGCCTATGGCTAGCCCTATCTCCCTAGCCACATTCACTGCACTACCCTTATGCCACAAACTGGGTCCTCAAGTGTGGGACAACACCCATGCTTGTTGACTCAACTCCCAATTCCACTAGCACAAGCATAGGGCACCACAAAAAAGATAGATACACCTCCACATAGTGCACCTTCTTTTCTTTACATGTAACTGCAAACAATGCAAGCCACCAATTTCGGAGGCCCCATAATCATTGATGAACACGACTGCCTATCAACTCATCGAATCTTCCTCAGTTTTAATCCGCACAAGTGCCATGGGATTGGCACTCATCTAGAAGGGGGGTGATATTACAATGTTACGAGACATGTCATGGACAAGGATCATGCAACCGAAAGGAAGCAGAGAAAGACTGAGGAAGCCCAAGTCAAAAAGTGAATGAAGAAGCTCATTCTGCCCAGGTAGGAAAAGTGGAGGAGAAGGCAAGCTCAGAAAAAAGGTGGGAGACCATTGAATATTCTAGCAAGGTGCTCTCAAGGATGAAGGAAAGCACCAAAGATCCTAGCAAGGTGCTCTCAAGGACAAATGAGAGCACCGAATATTCCAGGAAGGTGTTCAGAAAGAACGTGGGAAAGCGTCAAATATTCTAGCAAGGCTCTCTCAAGGATGAGGGAAAACCTCCGAGGGCTCTCACAAGGAAAGTGTGGGGTGTATTGTAATTCATTTTATAAGAGTGCGAGGCTCCCTCTTGTGCAAGTTATAAGGTCTAAACGGACATGGGTGAAGGGATGAGACAACTAGAAAGGAATGGAGAAAGATGACCTTGGCAAGATGCTCGGTCATGTAAAAAAGAAGATGGGTGCCCAAGGGATTTAGGGTTTTGTACATAAACTCAAAAAGTGAATGAAAAGCTTATTCTTTGGTATATGGCAAAAGTGATCTCTTCTTCTTCTCTTCTTTTCTCCTTCTTGCTTGCTTATGTGTGCTTGAGAGAGAGAGTATGAAGGAGTGAGTGTGTGAGGGTGAGGGTGAGGGATCGTGGAGAAGAAGCTCTCCATCATCTCCTCTCTTCTTCTTTTCTTCTCTTTTCTTCTCTTCTCTCTCTTGTCTTACACGTGGCTATGGAGGATGGAGCTTGAAGGAGGAGGCTTGAGGTTGCTTGAGCTTGTATCTCAAATATCGTGGAGCTATCTACTTGCTTAAGGAAGGAGGCTATTCATTTGGGCATCAAGGTAAGCTCAATACACCCCCATAGGATCGAAGGTGTGTCGGCTAGGTGAGAATTAGTCATTTGTGCTCGCTTCAAACACTTGTAGCAATAAGGGGTCTGTCTTTTCCTTCTCTAAAGCTGCTAGGTTTGACTTTCTCTCCTCATCCAATTGATCCTTTTTCTCTTCCAGCTCTTTAGTAGCTCTTCAAAACCTGGTGCTAGGCTTAGGGTGGTCATAGGTAAAGAAACCAATGACCCTTCCACCCTTGGTATTTTAGGCACTTTCTGATAGACTCTACATCTAGTTGCCAACCGTTTAGTACCTGTAACATTGGTATCTTCTAATCTCAGCTGTGAGATGCGGTGACTTGGATCTATTTATACTACAAGTGGTGATATCCTTTAACTCTTGTATACTCAACTTGTAGTCCACCTATTTTCTTTTGGAGAATGGTGCTTAGGACTTCATCATGCTTTTGTGTGTGGCTTTGTCTCCTTCTCTTGCCATATTCAAAATCGAACATCTTGTGGTGAGTTTTTGAGAAGTATTGAATTTGTTAAGGAAGCAAAAAATATATACAACTTGACAAGAAAAACTAAAATTTCACACAAAAAAAGGAAACTTTTGCATGTCAAGAAAATAATCGATTTGCAAAGTTTGTACAAGCCCCTTCTCCTCCCAATGGGTTGCAATACTTCTAGGATTGCATAGGGGTCATGGCAAGGATTTTGAGTGCTATCATATTGGCTTATATACAAGGAGACCCCCAACTATTTTTGTAATCACCAATCATAGAAGTGTGAATTATATTCCATGGTGGCGTAATAGTCCATATCTTGTGTGCAGGTACTAATATGGTAATAGGTCCCCTAAACCTATTCAACTAGCAATATGAAGGAAGCTCTTCCTCTTCACTAAGGACTCAATCCATGTATGGATGTAGCATCACATTATCTTTTGATGGATATTAACGAGTTAAAGGAAGAACTCAAAATAATTTGGGGGCAATATAAGTAGGATCATACTCTGATGTTTTAATGGCACACCATTGCTATGCATTGGTCATGATTTGATGTTCGACTTTTTCCCATTGCACTTGTAAAGTAAACCAATGCTATAAGCATGTGGAGTTCGTCTGTGCAAGGCAATCAATATTGGCAAGTTTATCGGGTGCTATCTCAATACAACTATGTTTCAAGGAGGTGATTAATCTTCCTTTCAAGGCTTGCTCTTGTGAAACTTGAGTTGCAATGAGCTCCTCAATGATTGAGGCAACCTTAATGAAGATGAATTCATATTCCTCCCATAAGCATAGTAGAAAATTTGCATCATTTGTAGTATTTTCATTAAGGAGACCTAGGTCAAGTCATTCGTAGCTGCGTGCAAATAGAGTGAAGGTGTTATCTAGCCATCAAATACATGTGACTATGTTGTCATTAGTATCCACAGCTATGTTAACAACTAGTTCCAAGAGAGGCTATCTCTTATAAAGAAGGTCTAAGGCCAAATGGGGTATCTGGCCTTTGGTAGGGCTGATTTGATCAAGTTGTGTGGCTACTTGACCTTGGCTTGTCGTAGGTATTGAAATTAGGGTGTTCTTGGACTTGGGGATGAGAATGGGATACAACTCTAGCAGTCCTTTGCATTTCTTTGTAGCAAGTAGAGACAGCTAGCCTGTGTGGGTCTGTCAGCTCAGTGGACTACTGTGATTGTTTATAGGTTGTTTGCCAACATTCAGAACCTAGGCTCCTTTTATGATTAACTAGTGGTACATGTGGTTCTTTCATTTTGTAGGCTTGTTGAGGTACCATCACTAAGTGTATGTGTTTGTGGGGCTTGTCTCCTTGGTTGTGGAGATTTGGCATCCCAAGATTTTATCTATGGGGATATTAGGGTAGCCTTATTTGAGCTTTGACGACCAAATGTGCATGTTGTTGGCATAGTAGCGTTGTGCTTTGAGTAGAGCTTTAGGAACCCATCAAGTTGGACTTGGGATATAATTTTTGCATCACCACCAAACTTGGTTAGGGTTTGGTCTTCTCTAGTAACGAGTGTGTGAGGGAGCATGTTTACTTTTTCTATTCAGTCTCAACACCCACTATTGATGGTTCATATTGGATTGATGTGCATGACTAATTGGTTTACTACGGTTTACCTGAGTTTTGATAAATTCATTGATGAGAGCATCATTGTGGGAGCTTTTGTTCGACCACCAAGACCCACGAACCGCTTATTGTTTCAAGCATTCCAAGCTAAGCACTAATGTCTACCTCTCACATAGCCGAGCGCCATCCATATCTACGGGTATAGTGAGCTTACCTCCATCTGACCGAGTTACCTCCTCTCCCGCGCACTCCGGTAGCTCCACGATCCAAGTGTAAGCTTTAAGAAAGCTCCATCCTCAAGCTCCGCGCTCCAAGCTCCATTGCCACCACGAGCAAGAGAAGAGAAGAGAAGAGAAGAGAAGAGAAGAGAAGAGAAGAGAAGAGAAGAGAAGAAGAGAGGAGAAGATGGAGAGCTTCTCCTCCCCGGTCCTTCATCCTCACTCACTCACTCCCTCACACTCTCACACTCCCTTTCTCAAGCACAAGCTCAAGCAAGTAAGAAGAAGAAGAAGAAGAAGAGGAGAGCCACTTTTGGCCACACACAAGAATGAGCTTCTGATTCACTTTTCAACTTTATATACAAAACCCTAAGTCCCTTTTGGGCGGTCATCCCCTTATCCCCTTTTTTACATGGTTGACCGTGGCCTAGGCCCTTTTTCCCATTGTCCTTATATCTTCCTAGCTTCCTTCCTACCGCCCATCTACCTTTACAAATTTCATGGGTGAGAGCTCGGCGCTCTTTAAATTAAACAATGATGCACTTGTGCTCTTTTACAAAAGTATTGACTTGCGCTTTTTCTTGTGCGCCGTTTTCCTTTATTTTATGCACTTCTTGTGCTTTCATATTTTTCTTGGTGTTTAAGTATTGACTTGCGCTTTTTCTTGTGCGCCGTTTTCTTTTATTTTATGCACTTCTTGTGCTTTTATATTTTTCTTGGCGTTCCTTCGTCTTCCGTTTCACTTTGCCTTGGCCTTTGTCTTCTGCTTTATATTTTCTAGATTTTCCACCTTATTTATCTGACGGTTAACATTAGCTCTCTCCTAGACGAGTGCCAGTCCCATGGTACTCACCATCGTAGGTAGTGGGCTTTGGCATGCACCGAAGATGTAGGGCATTTGTGGTTGCCGTGGAGGCATGTTGGTGGTCGTGCAGAGGAAGGTCGTTGTTGGCCTGGGTGGCTGTTGGTAGGGTTGTTGGAGTTGGTGATAGGGCTGTTCTTTGTTGGGGATTGCATTGATGGCTGGCACATGTATTGGTTTTTGGGGATTCTGCACATGATGATTCTTGGCGGGCTTGCAGGATGATAAAGGATAAGAATTCAGAGTCGAGTGTCGATGAAGAGCGAACGACACTTTCGTTGGAGTCTTCAATACCTGCAATTGAAAACCTCTCATATGTGGTCTCTCCCTCGGGGTAGTGCTAGTCTTCTTTATTGTGCACAAGACGTAGTTCAATTAGTTTGGGAGACAGGTCGAACTCTAAGCAAGCTGAGAGTATTATCCTACACTTGAGAACCTAAAGGGTGTATATATTTTGGTGCAGATATTATGTGAGTGGTCGTGCCTACTTAGATATTACGTAGTTAGAAGACTGCAGGCTGGTTCCTCGTAACAACTTGTGGATGAAGCAAAGTTGTCCATGTTGAGAAGAAGTATACATGAAGATGTATGAGACATCCTTTGTGTTGTGACAGCACCATGTAGCATAATTGAATACATTGACACCAAACTTTCGGTAGTAGCTAGTAGGTTTTGAGCTTGTTCGACGAGTACGGTGTACTTTTCATGGCCATTCGTGCGGTGCTTACCACGATTGATTGCAATGGTACTAAGGCAAAGTGCAAAAAGGAAGCGTGCATTTGGGTTAGGGTGATAGGTCTAACCATAGGCGAGACAAGCTCCCTAGGTGTGTCCAGCCCTTGATGTGCCCTAAACAATTGTGGGTGATGCTAAAGGGCTAGGGAACTAGGGACAGAGCCAGCCGACCAAGGTCACTGGACGTCCCTAATTTGAGGACCCCTAGGTGCTGTGCTGTGATCGTGGACGCTTCTTATATTTTCTGTTCTTTTCTTTTTGTTTCCTTGCTTTTTCTTTTTCTTTTTCTTTTTTTTCCTTCATTTCTTTCTCTCTCTCTCTCTCTCTTTTGAGGTTACCAGCCTTTCAATGGGTTGGAAAATGTTGAGATTCGAAGACTCAAGAAATGGATATTACAGTGATGATTGTGCCCTAGCCTCGTTGCTAGAGAAACAGTTGTTGAGATGGGGGGACCAACTTGAGATTTTTCAACCCTCTTTGCGACACACGATGTCGGTACAATTGAGGTAACAACTGTCGTGAGCCAAATGTGGAGCTTGACCCAGAAAGAGAGCATAGCCAATGACTATGCTTTGGGCCATGCAATGTGGGCAGTCTGCAAGGGTGATTCTTGCTTTCGGCAGTGAGGCTTCCATCATGACTCTTTGTTCCTAGTATTTTTGTTGCTTTTTCTGTGATGGCGCTTTGTGGGGTTGGTGGTCCTGTGGCATCTTGAACATTGAACACTTTCATATAGAGACCTGTATCGCCCTGCATCCACTTGACAACTCGTGAGAGTACATGCACGGCATATGCAGCAACTATAGTAAACAGGTGCAACGCAAGGAGACATCGCTTATCTGAATCACATGATGTTGACTTAGATACTTATCACCTGTGCTTGATTTTTTTTTTTTTGCTAATGACGTGAAATATATTAAACACAGATATGAAAAGTTTGTACAATTGGGGAACCTGTCAACATTTAACCATTTAAAGACAAAAAGTCATGGCCAGGTAGCACATGATAAGCCTTTTATAAAACATGGGGCTATTCTATTTGTGTGAGACGAGGTGAGTTTGAGTGGTAGGACGACTGGGGTTGTGCCGGTGGTGGGCTTTTGTCAGGCTGGCCGGGGAAGATATTGGCCGGGACCCATATGGTGTAGTCCCTAGCTGCATCTATTTCGAGAATTTAAACAATTCATCCAATTCCTTCTTGTTTCTAGCTTCCTTATCTTCCTTTGAGCACTTGGTGCTGCCCGAGCTTCTGGGGAGGGCTCGGACGGCCGGGGTTGCCACTCCCCGGGCATTCCCCTGAGCTTCTGTTCTCCTGGCCTCGTGGGGAGTTTTTGGCCTATGTCCGGGGCGATGTCGCTTGGGGCCTCGTTTCTTTGCATACCTCTTAAGGATAGGTACATAGCATTCTGGTGGACGAGCCTATGCCGCATGCTCCCTCCGACGGCTGATAGCGTCCTTGCAAGCAAGCTGCATTGCGTGCTCCATGACGGCTATTGTAGAGGAACTTGCAAAATGTGTACCAAGGTTAGGCTTTGAGGCAAGGTATAATTATTTACATGGAAGGGATTAAACAATGGATTATCAAGCGCATATGAGGAGTGCGGTGAGGTGAGTCATGCAGTGTTTGTTGTAGAGGGACGACCCCCCGTGATGATATTCATCATGCTTTAATTGCGAGCCGTATTCCAACTATAGAAGATCTTGGGTTATGCTAAGTTGTGTGGGCTAGTTGTCATGGAATGGAGCAGGGCTCATCTTCGGAAGGATAGACTGAAAAGGGGAAAGGTGATAGAAGGGGACAATCTCCGGTCTATGCCATGAGAGATGTTGGTCAGGGCTTCCTATGGTGGTAATGAGGGTTGCATGCTTTCCACCTGGAGGCGAGAATGGTCACACGACTTCTAGATCTGTGGTGAGAGGAGGACATGAGGAGCTCAGCTTGTCAAACCCAACTCGTCTCCCTGCGCTTGACTATCATTGCTTGTGTGTATTGATATTATCTATACAGGGTCACAAAACTCATTGTTTATTTATGTACATATTTACGAATCCATGTCACTTCGTGAGGATAAAAACCAATTGTAGAACTCAAGATTGTACTGGAGTGTGGCACACATGTCCAGTACTCGTGGCAGCTTACTCAATAACAATAGATATTTTGCAACATCGAGTAGCATGGTACCTTGTCTGAGTCTACTGGCAACATGTAACTCCTCCTCACCGAGAACCTTATCAACCAGAGAGTTCTCTTGGATAGTTCCAGCTAAGTCCATATCCCAAATGGCAATCAGTACTTGAAAGGAAGTCAGCATCACATAGGTTAGGTCTCTTTGAGAACGCCATTCAACCAATCGCTCCTCTGAGACTGTCATAATTTGGGCTCTTAGTTCAGCCATTGCAACACACTTTTCAAACCAATGTTTTTCAAATTGACTTCGATCCTCTGATTGTTGCTTTAGTCGCTCTATCTCTAAGAGATTTGGTTGGCAGAGCACATCATTGAATGTGACAGTTAAACGTAGTTTGTCAGCTTCCTCGTCAGAGGTGAGTCGCATGCGCTCATGTAGAAGCCTGTCATAGTGCTCGTCAAGATGTTCTTGCTTTTCCCAGGATAGGGGAAATGAAAAGTATTCCCCAAGCTACTTCTTGGGGAATGCAGCCATGTCCGCAAGGACATAGACACGTGCGAATACTTTGAGTTTAGCATCCAACTCAGTTAAGCATTCTGTGACACTTCTGTGTTCAACGAGGGCTTGCTCAATTGCTATCTCATGTAAGGTTCTAGGAGTTTCCCTAGGCTTTAGCATAGTTGGGGGCTCAAGCCTAGATGAGCAAGATCGGTCAACGCTGGGATTGCCTATGTCCTTGGGGTTTCCATGTTTTTCTTGAGGTTTTGCTATTATTGTGTCATGGTTCTCCTCGGATGTGACTGGTATAGTGTTGTCACCCTATTGTGACACCGTTCTGTTGTTGGTGGATTGAGTGTTACAAGCAACTGTTGATGGTAATGGTTGCTCTAACTTATTAGAACACGTGGATGCGTCTGAGGTTTCACCGTTGTTAGGAGAGATGGCAATGGGTTCATTGGTGGATAGGCTTGATGTTTTATTCCTCATCTCTTCAGTGCTCTTGGTCTCGATCTTATTGGTGGCTGCCACCACTTGTAACTGCCATTGTTTCCATTGTTTTATCCTCTTTTTCTTGGGCAATTGCAGTGTCTCCTTTAAGGATTCAGGACCCTAAACTAGGTTAATCATTGATATGCTTGGTTGGGCCTTAGCACTCTCTTTCTCTGGTGTGCTCTCATGGGACTTAGCTGCAACATGCTGAACAGCCTTGCTAGGTTGATTGGTTGGATGTGCCATCTCCTTGGCCACATCTTTGAGAGGTTTCTCCTCAAGCCTAGGCTTTAGGTGCTTTGGAAGTGCTGGAGTTGTCAAGGATGTTGGTTCCGACACCTCCTCCACAGGTGAATGGCCAAGAACACGTTCCACAAGGGGCATTGTCACAGCCAAGGGCTGTGACTGTTGTGATCTCTGATTGGAAGTAGTAGCAGCTAGTTTAGTGGACTAGCTACTATTGGTGGATTGCGATGTCAAGTCCTTAGGTCGATCAGAAGTGGTCGTGTCTTTTGTTGCCCTTTGAGCATCCACTTGTGTAGATCGAGCATCAGTTGATCTAGTCACTTTAGGTTGCATAGGCATATCCTTGGGCCAAGAGTTACAGGTGGTGTCATGTCCCACCTCTTGGTCATCTGGAAGCTTAGATGGAGATAGAGGTTGGGATTGAGCAGCTACACTTGATGGCTGTTGTTGTGCTTTCTGAGTTCGTTTGGAAAAAGAGGGTGTAGGAGATCTAGGATTCTTAGGTGGACTTGGCACTGACTGAAAGATTTGCTCCGGCTGTTAGAAAATTGTGCTATTTTCTTTGTTGAGCAATCAGCCTTCTTATGAGCAGCATTGTGCATGTGGTGCTCATGATCCTCTTGGGAAGTCAAAAGCTCCTTGAGCACTAGTGGTCTTTGTGCATGCTCAATGGTTACATCTGACATTTGCTTATTAAGCATGCTAGGATGAGGCTCTTCCTTTCGAATACTTATGTTTGGTTTCTTGCCGCCAGACCTGGAGTTTCTCTTAGATTTTCTCCTGTGCTTCTTTGCTTTTGATGCAATCTGGCCCTCAGCTGCTGATAGAGGTGGTTTAGTAGTGAGTTTTGGTACCCAAATCCATTGTTTACTTGCATAATACCCTTAAGCACATAACAACGCTTTGGACATCCATCGCGGTGTTGTGCTAGCTCTTCATCGGTGCCTTTGTCTACAAGGCTTGGGCTTCTTTTGGGGTCTTCTACAATATTTGTAAGTCCAAAGCCCATCCTTGGAATTGTCTCGTGACCTTCTTGTTTCAAGCATGGCCTCACTCACTGGTTCTCGTTGTTCAATCTGTGCTTGCATCAACTCTTTCAACAGATCCTTGCTCTCATTACTAGGCTTGCCTATTATGTCAGCATCTTCCTTGCCTTTCCCTCGAGGTTCGATGAGGTCACCCTTACTAAAGGTTGCGATTATCCTTACACCAGTGTCGTGATGTTATGAGGACATAGTGTGAAAAAGTATGGAATGCTTCATCATCTGACTTCTTTATTGATCTAGAGAGTCAATGTGATCTGAGACATTAGTACTAGTGTGAGTTGCATGGATTATTTAAAAATACTAGATTTTTGGATAATTTTAGCATATTTTTTATATTATTTATTGTAAAAATTTGAAAAAGTTAGAAAAAAGCTTCTAAATTAGGATGGCATGCAAAAAGCTAGTTGTTTTTTCAGCCAATTAGGGAACTTTCACAAGAGGGACAGATTGATGAAATTGCGCGCATCGCAAGGCTGAAAACTGCAGATTGAACTGAAAGAAGAAGAAGGACTGATCTGGGAGATCTGTGAGTAGGTGTCCTAGAGTTTTACCCCCCTTTCGGAGCCAATGTAGAGATCAGATTTGGGTTCCAAGTAGCAGAGGAGCTGTAATTTTTATGCACGTTTTGTTCTACGAAGAAGCTCCAGGAGATCTAACGTTTGGAGATTGCTTCTGAGTAGTGCAAAGATTCCAGGTTCTTTCAATATATATTGATTCAATTCATTGTGATTTGTGTTTGTAGTGTTTACCACTTGGGTATTCTCTATCTTCTCTTCCATCTCCTAACTCTACTTCCTTCTACTTTTGATCCTTGGTGGATTCGACCTTTTGACAAAAACCCCTGTGACACTAGTAGTGTCAAGTGTATCCTCTCTACTACATAATCGGCCTTACACTTGGTCGCCCTTTTGAAAGATTGTCCGAAGAGGGTTTCCTTTCCACAACTAGCACTATTTGGAGGAATGTGGAATAGGATAGGTAACCTTTTCGTTTCAATGGTTACAAGGATTTTGCACTTCCCCATAAGTTCTTGTGGGTGTCCCCCGTAAGGACTAAGAGTTGCATTATTCGGTGTGAGCTCTGCTTGGCCTAGTAGGGTCCATGCTTCATAGGTCAAGATATTAAAATCTGCTCCTCCATCAATCAGAGCATCGATAGTATGCTCTCTTTTTGCGATGAGTTTGACCCTAAGATAAGCAGGTGGTACTACGTATTCATCTTTCGGGTCTTGGCTTATAAATTTAAGCCTTCTGACAAATGCCCTTGAGTCCCCAACTGCACGACCAAATGTGGATTCCCCACTAATGTCTTGGATCATCTAAGCTGTGTTATTCAAGGAGCATCTATCGTGAGGACTCTCATGTCTAGTCATCCTTGCAGTTGCAGCTTGATGTTGTTGCTTTCCTCTTTGACTAGATGCAGTCCGAATGCAACACATATGTGTTTTTGCAGTGTGGCCTTTTTTCCCTTGCTGGCTAGATTGGTCCATTGAGGTTCTAGGGTCTTTGTTTGTCTTTGTTCGGATATGGGCTTTTGGTTCCTCTTTTGCAGGTGAGAATCTATGCTCGTGTAGAGCCATTACTACACTAGGGTCTAATTTGGAGGACCTGTTACGGCACGTGTTTTCTCTCCAACCTACTTGGGAGAGGTGCAGAGGGGGAAGAGCCCCCTCTACGGGGGTTTGGGGGGGAGTCCCCCTTGGCCCACAGGGCTGTGTTACGGTAAATGCCATGCACGATTTGAAGGATCATTTGTAGCCAAGTTTTGAACTACTTGCTCTAGATTTCAGCCCAGTGATAGATCTATGATGTGGTTTCGGCTCTATATGGTCTCTCGGCCAGTTTTAGGGTCTACAAGTTAAATTTTCAAAAAATCCAAAGTCAGCCCAACAGGTCCGAATTGCAAGGGCCGAATGCCCGATTCAGCCCGTCCAAGGGCCGAGGGCCAAGGCCCGAATGAGAAAGGGCCAAATGTAACTGGTCTGAATGTCAAATTCGGCTTGTCTGAGTGTGGTTGTACGAGGGCCGAGTGGTGAATTCGGTCGGGCCGAATGTGAACTTGTCCGAGTGGGGTTGGGCTGAGTCGGTAGGGCGGAGGGCCAAATTTCAAAGTTGGTTCGAATGCTTCACTCGGACGGATCGAGTGAAAGGCATCCGAGTGTAATGGGCCGAATGGCCGAATGGTCTAAGGACTGAATGATTGAGTGGTCTAAGGGCCGATTCTGGGACTTAGCCTAGAATCTCCGTCACTCGGATGGGCCAAGCGCGACGCGATTTTTGCCAGGCTTCAAAGAATTCTTCGCGGCGAGTGATCGATGGCTTCCTACCTATGCTGAGCGACTCCGGATCCAAGCTACTCATGTAGGAGAAGGTGTGAAATTACCTGGGCTGGGCAAATAACTCCTAGATGACCAGATCGAAGCAGGTCCATGCGATGAAGCTCTCTCCCTCTCTCCTGCTCTCTTGAGACCCTGTAATGCAAAATGTGGCCTTTCTTGCCACTCCTGGCCCCTTATCACCCTGCCCAGGCCTACACTCACCTTAGTCTTTCTCCTTTCACCAACATTTAATCCAAAATTTTATTTTTTGCCATTCTTTTCCATGTTTCACGCTGTTATATAACAACAGAAAACCCTACTGTTTGCTCCTATCCTTCCTAAATGCAAGAAACAATCATAAGCGAAATACCTACACTATTCCATCATGCTTTTCCAAGTCTAAAAACCAAAAACCTACTTGCTAAGGAGATCGAATACCTCTTTAAACTCCCTTGCTTCCTACCTATCTACCTCAAGCACCGGTTTGGGGAAAACCCTACTTTGATGCTCAATTCAAAGCGCGCAAGTGCTCAAGGCTTGAATCCGTTTGTCCCAACAATGGAACCAAAATGTGGAGCTTTCGCTCAACTGCCAAGACCCATGGACTGCTTATTGTTTCAAGCATTCCAAGCGGAGCACTAATGGCTACCTCTCACATAGTCGATGCGCCATCCATATTTACGGGTGTAGTGAGCTTACCTCCGTGCCCATCGAGTTACCTCCTCTCCTACGTACTCCGATAGCTCCACGATCCAAGTGCAAGCTTCAAGCAAGCTCCATCCTCAAGCTCCGCGCTCCAAGCTCCATTGTCACGAGCAAGAGAAGAGAAGAGAAGAGAAGAGAAGAGAAGAGAAGAGAAGAGAAGATGGAGAGCTTCTCCTCCCTGGTCCCTCACCCTCACTCACTCACTCCCTCACTCCCTCACACTCTCACACTCCCTCTCTCAGGCACAAGCTCAAGCAAGCAAGAAGAAGAAGAAGAAGAAGAGGAGAGCCACTTTTGGCCACACACAAGAATGAGCTTCTCATTCACTTTTCAACTTTATATACAAAACCCTAAATCCCTTTTGGGCGGTCATCCCCTTATCCCCTTTTTTACATGGCCGGCCGGCCCTTTTTCCCATTGTCCTTATATCTTCCTAGCTTCCTTCCTACTGCCCATCTACCTTTACAAATTGCATGGGTGAGAGCCCAGCGCTCTTTAAATTAAACCATGATGCGCTTGCGCTATTTTACAAAAGTATTGACTTGCGCTTTTTCTTGTGCGCCTTTTTCCTTTATTTAGGACTTTTCTGCACTTCTTGTGCTCCCATATTTTTCTTGGTGCGCCTTCGTCTTCCATTTCACTTTGCCTTGGCCTTTGTCTTTTGCTTTAGATTTTCCAGATTTTCCACCTTGTTCGTCTGACAGTTAACAATCATTACTCTTTTTAAGGTTTAATTTGGGATGAGTGGAAAGTATCGGTGGTACTACCTTCTCAATCGAGGCATTGGTACCTTTGCTAAAAGTTGTGATGAATTTGATGTTGGGTAATTCTAGATGAATACATCATATTTTGAGGTCTACTATACACTCAGTGAGTCATTTAAATGGGTGTCCCAATAGTACTTTATTACCAACTCCTTTGGTGTTAGCAACATGTAGAACATTGCAGATAGACTTTTAGTCTTTATGGTCAATATTATTTGGCATTTCCCTAATAATGCATAAGGGGATCCCTCATATGGATTTACTTTTATAGTCATTAGTGTTAGTGGCAATTTCCCTATTCTTATCCATTTGTTATATGTCAAAATGTTACAATCATCACCTTCATCAACTAGGGCAGTGACATTGCAAGATTTCCTTGCAATTAGGGTGATACTCAAGTGAGCCATGAGTATGGGGCTTTCATCTTTGGGGCCGAGTTTAGTAATTCTAATTGCCCATATAGTGATAGGCAGTGGTACCATGTGGACAAAGTTTTTTGATTCAGCTTCCATTGAAGAAGCTTAGTCCTACATTTCAAGCTTAACATTATCGATTCTACTAATTTTACGCACTTGAAAATGTCCTAGACCTTGGAATTTCATTTTTTTCATATGCCCTCTAATGAAGTAGAGAAACAAAAATTCAACTTTCTCAAAATCTCAATTTGACGTGTTTGTCACAAACCATGCCTTTCTTCGTGTTTTTTCGTAGATAAGAGCATGTGTCACCAGTAGTTGGGTTTTTTACAATCATTCTAGTTTTATTAAGCAATTGGTCCAAGCATTCCTATCTTTCCACTGATCTTGTACTATCATTCTCAAGCTAGGGACAAAGAATTCCATTGGTATAATTTCATCGGTACCATAAGTTAATATAAGGGGAGTTTGGCCAATTCGGGTCTTGTAGGCTATGCAATATGCCCAAATTGCCACCATCAGCTTGCTATCCCAATCATTTCGAGAGGCGAAGATGGTTTTGGTCAGGATATTAGTCAAATTTTTGTTTGTAGCTTCAGCTTGACCATTTGCTTGTGGGTAATATTGGGAGGATTTTTGGTGTATGATCATGAATACAGATAGAAAGTGTGAAATTACTTTATTAATGAAGTGTGTACCTTGATTTCTCACATCTCAATGGGGCATCCAAACCATGAGATCACTTGTTGCTATAAGAACTTTTCTATTGTTCACGCATTGTTTTTCCTTGATCCTAGTGTCAACCCACTTGTTAGGTAATCAATATCACAATGACAATGTATTTATCCTGAGAATATTGAGCTGCAAAACTTATAAGCCCTACAAAGTGTATCCTTCACTTTTCAAAGGGTTGCCATGTGATTATTGGTGTTAGCTCCATCTTGTCCTTCCTAACTAGAACTTGCATACATTAGCATTTGTCATAGTGCTTGATGAATGTTGCAACATCATGGAACATAATCAACAACCACAACTAAGACAACAAGTTTTTTTTAGTTATGGAATCTCCATCAAAGTGACCTCTTGCAATTTCTATGTGTGCTTCGGCCAAAACTTCATGCATCTCATGCTTCCAAACACAACACCTTGGGAGGCCATCTTGGACTAATTGATATAATTTTCTAGCAATTAGTTGATAGGGTTATGTTTTAATAATGAGTTGATGAAGTCAATCCTTTTCTATTGATTGGTCAAGTATTCCATTTTCCAACACCTCAACAATGTCATCAACCCAATGGGGCATGAAGTCGACTTTAAAGAGGCCTTCTACTTTAGATATTTTGAACAAATGTGATCCAACAGGTCATCTGTTTTGAGATGCCTTTTTTAGCTAGATCTCCATTGGGTATTCAGGACAAATGGTCAATCATGTAGTGATGCTTTCCCTTTTGTACCATAATTGAAAAGTGGAATTCAAGTAGAAGTAGCAATCGTCAAGCTATGCGACCGCTGGTAGTACATGGCTTATTAACAAGATAACTAGAGCCTAGTGGTCTATGAAGAAAGTGAAGGACATTGCAAGCAAATAATGTTGAAAATTCTTTACAGTAAATACCATCCCCAATCCTTCTCTTTCAATGGTCGAATAGTTCATCTCAATGTTCTCATGAGTTAACAACTAGCAAAGCCCACTGAGTAGTCTAGTTTATGTTCTCTAGGTTGGCACGACAATGCTCCCATGGCAAACTTCGAGGCATCAATATACACATGGAAGGTTATATTCCAAATTAGGGCTCATTAAATTGGTGCTATGGCTAGATCCTTTTTTAGTGTTTCATGGACATGTTGTCATTCTTCAATCCATTAAAAATCAATCAATAGCTTATATAGAGATCAAGTGATCAGTGCATACTTTAGCACAAACCATCGATAATACTCTATGTGACCAAGGAAACATTGAATCCCTTATGCTTTCGTTGATCGTCGCAATTCGACAGTGACTTTGATGTTTGAAAATTATGTTGCAATGTCATTCTTTAATACCACATACCCTATGATGCATCTATATTTCACCCAAAATTGACACTTCAATGAGTTTAAAGAAAATGTATTGCCTACACTATTCGAAGACTGCTTGTAGTTTGGTGAGATGATCTTTCCAATTGCTACACACATAGACGTCATCTACAAACACTTCCAACCATTTATGAAATATGTCTTTGAAAATTGTGCATATTAGTCATTGGAATGTGGCATGCACATTGGTTAAGCCAAAGGACATTACAATAAATGCAAACACACCCCATTCAATGGCAAAAGTTGTTTAGTGTGTGTCGTTTGGATGAACTTGCACTTCTTTGTATCTTGAGCATCCATCAAGAAAGATGTAGGCCTTCTTTCCTACAACTCTTTTCAACATGTGCTCAATATAAGGCAATTGATAGTTGTCTCTTTTTGTGCATGCATTGACTTTCTTGTAATTTATGCACACGCTAATTTTTTCATTTTTCTTCAACATAATGACAATGGGCAAAACCCAATCTGTGTGTTCGATTTTGTAGATAAATGTAGCATTTAGGAGCTTATTGATTTCCTCCTCAACTGTGTTGGCATGCTTTGGGTTCATTGTATATGGGCATTGCTAAACTTGCAAGCACCCTAGGAATGTTATGGGTTACAATATTGGGGTCTATCCCCTCAAGTTTCTCGAATGACCAAGCAAAGACATCCTTGAACTCTTGTAAGAGATGCACAAGATTAGTCTCCTCATTCTTAGTGAGGTTGTTTGGAAATGAAGATATGTCTAAGCTTATCATCCTTAGCATAGTAGCTAAAACGATCTCTTTTGACTTTTGCCTGGACCCTCAAATGTTTGGCTCTTAGCAATACTACCATTTGATCCCCTTGTCTGAATTTAGTGAATCACTTAGGGAGGTCGTGTGGCTTTTTCAAAAATTTAGCATCAATGTTTGCTTCTTCTTTCTCCTCTGCTTGTTTAAGCTTTTGCACTGCAAGGGGACTAGAATACCAACCTTGATGCATCACATTTTAGGCAAAGAAGGAAATTTTGGGACATTATTTGAGCTAATCTTTGATTGGGAGTTAAAATCACAATCTTCACTAGATGAGGGTGTTTCTCCCAGTGATCACAACTCAGAAGCGATTCCTACCTCATAAAATGCTACTAAATTGGCTTGGCTAAGGCCCTCTTGTGCATAACCTAATACTTCCAAGTATTCTATCCAAGTTCAATCATAATTCATCTTGACCACTTCATCAACAAGCATCTCATGTGTTTCTCTAAGCTTGGAATCGACAACGATTTGTTCAATTATGTGTCCGTCAATGTCATAGTCTATGGTTTCAAGTTCAATGGTTGAGGCATTTTCTTCTGATTCACAATCCATGTATGTGCTTTATGTATCTTCTACATTAGAGTACTCATCATCTGTAACTACTTCTTGCTAGCCCTCATCTCTTTCGAGGAGACCCCAATTATAAAGTAGATTCAAGTCATGGACCTTGGTGCTCTTCCAATGTTGAGCTTCCAAAAGCTCTTCTAGTCATTTTAGGTTTGTGCCAGGGTCTTCATGGAGTGTGTACGAGAAGCAATCCTTTGGGGCGAGCTTTTGCCCAACCTTTTTTGGCAATCTCTAGTTTTATTCCACATAGTCCACTCGGTCCTCTTTTTCATTTGGGCATATATCAAGCACCATTGTTGCTCCTCCATTGCCACCACCACCACCACCACCACCACCACTAGCACTGCCACTATCACTATCACATCTTACTCTCTCCCTCCTCATTAGAACCACAACCAATTCTTCTCTCTCTCTCTCTCTAATAATACATTAGTAGTTTTCTCTCCTTAACTTCTTTACATCACTACATTAAGATTATGTAATAAATTTTTATAATATTATCACAATATTAGTGGTTGAATTACACACACACACACACACACACACACACACACACAAGCAATATCATACTCACGTATACATTTGCATACCTCCTATCTTAATTATTTGTATATATATTACAATTACATCATGATATATTAGTACTTCAGTTGTGCACACATGAGCAAAACTAGATATGCTTACACTTATGCATCTCTCTCTCTCTCTCTCTCTCTCTCTCTCTATATATATATATATATAACAATGCATTAGTAATTCTCTCTCCCTAACTTATCTACATCACTAGATTAAGCTTGTGTGCTTATCTTTGATTATATTATCACAATGTTAGTAGTTCAATTACGCATACATAAGCGGTATCACACTACATATACATTTTTATATCCCCTCTCTCTCCTTTTTGCACGTATTTTATATTTCATCATGGTGTGTTAGTACTTTAATTATGCATACACGAGCAAAACCAATAGACACATCCTCTTATACTTACACATTCCTCTCTCTCTCTCTCTCTCTCTCTCTCTCTCTCTCTCTCTCTCTCTCTCTTCCTCATTTGATTAGACTTACATATGGATTGAAGTTATGCATCCTTTTACAATGGACACCTTGCAAGAAATTGCTTCACAATAACTGTAAAATATAGCATTGTACTACTTCATCACTTGTAGCTATTATTCCTTCCAAGAGTTCTTCATTTTATACTCTAAACTTCAATAATAAAATATTTTAATATACTGATATATTTCACATTGTATTGCATTAACTTACTACAAAAAAAATACTAAATTCACAAATGCATTTGCAAGTTACTGAACTACTATGCACAAAGAAAATGAACATATTTATTGTAAACATTAAATGTTAATCCAGCTCCATTGCTAGAGGGTGAAATAGGTGTTCTCTAACAAACTCCTAGACTCCCCTATGAAAGCCTATTAGCTTAGTCAACTAGAGAAGTATGTATTCCAAGAGGATGGTAGTTATTAGATTTTTCTCAGTCAAGTAGGGAAGCATGTGTTTGAAGAGGATGGTATCCATAGACATTTCTTCAAAGATAGATGGACATATAAAGGAGTTAGGTGGATTACATTGCATCTTCTTTGTGCTATTATCCACAAATAGTATCATTGTAGAGCTAAAGTGTGGCCAATCAATATCATCAAAACATTTTAGAAATTGTGGCTTCGCCTTAACTTCTTCCCAAAGAATGAGTTATGAGAATAAATGCACTATATACCAAGCATGAGAGGCTTGCTTCAATCCATATAATGCACGATGAAGCTGGCATACAAGATTCTCCTTTCCTACAATCATAAAACCTTCAGGTTGCTCCATATAGATTTCTTCTTCAAGATCTCCATTGAGAAAAGTCGTTTTAACATCCATTTGGTGAATTTCTAGATCAAATAGTGTTGCAAAAGCCAAAAGCATACGAACAGTTGTGGAGTGCACAACAGGAGAAAATGTTTCTTGATAATCTACTCCTGCAATCTGCGAGTAACCTTTTGCAACAAGTCGTGCTTTTGAACTAAATACTTACCAGGAATCTAGACCCTTATGTCTCTTGCACCGTTTTTTCTTTAAGTATTTTTGGTATAATTTTTTCTCATTGTTAGAGGGGAATACACCTTTAGGTAGTTGAGGAAGATAGGATATCTTCGATACACCTCCTCATTCCACAACTGCTCAATCTGGTAGCTCTTATGCATGCACTAGTCCTTTGTCAAATCCACCTAATCCCTACATTCCCCTGGCAAAGTTTGCAACACCTCCTTCTCCAATTTTCCATGCATGAACTTGCCATTTATATTTCTATTACATATAGAGAACACGTCAACAAGATACCATTGCAAATATACTTCTATAGAAGGATACCAAGTTATGCCTATAGAGAAGTCTCCATGTTGCTAACTTACATAACTTGTGAGACTCAATATTATCATTTGGTTTGAAATTATTTTTATCTCCTATGTGAACTAGAAGAACAAATCTTTCAACACTTGAATGTTGTAGTAGTTTTCTAAGTAAAAATAAGAGAGAAGAGAGAGATAGATCATGTGACTTGCTTTGATTTTTTTTCCACTAGGAAGGGGATCGCCAATAACCCCTTCTCAATAAAAAAGTAAAATCATAACTCCCCTCCATCATCTCTCTAAGGAGACAGAAATCTTTTTTACTAGACAAGGATTACCAAGAATCCCTTCTTGATAAGATTTTGGATTATTTTTGGAATCGTGATGTTATTAGTTACGGTTTTTTTTACCAAAAAAATTTCACAAGTTACTTCTTTTATCTCTTAGAGGGGGCATATAATTTTTTTTTTGGCTATGAAGGGGTTGTTGATAACCCCTTGTTCAGTGAAATTTTTTTTAAAGAAGACATATGAACAAAAATTTCATTGAGAAGGGTTGCTAGTTTGGCGAAAAAAATTCACAAGTCCTCTCAACGAAATGGAGGAGACTTGTGATTTTTTTTTTTTTTTAGAAAGGGTTGTTGGCAACCACTTCTTGATGGGAAAAAAAAAATCAAAGCAAGTCACATAACCCCTCTCTCTCTCTCTCTCTCTCTCTCTCTCTCTCTCTCTCTCTCGTTTGTCTTGCTTTCTCCTTTTCTCATTCATCTCTATCCCTCTCCTCCCTTCTCTTAATATTTTTATTTAGTAATTAACTAAAAATGATTAATAAGTAAGTTATTAACTAAGCAATAAATTAAGTAGTGTATATGTATATGCACTTCTTTCTCTATGTGTGTGTGTATGTATATGTATATGCACTTCTTTCTCTATATGTATATGATGTATATAGTCACATAACCTCTCTCTCTCTCTCTCTCTCTCTCTCTCTCTCTCTCTCTCTCTCTCTCTCTCTCTCTCTCTCTCTCTCTCTCTCTCTCTCTCTCTTGTCATCATGACTCAATAGAGTCAATAGAAAGAGAACACACACACACACAAAACTTTTTGATGAGAGAATAGGAGAGAGTGATGCTTTAAAATAATGGTTGATGAGAGAGAAGAGATAAAAATAATTACTAGCTAAGAATATTATATTATGTGTATATTTATAATTTTTTTAATGTGAAACATAATAGATTGAGACTTTATGAATGAACTATATTGAAATATGGACATTATAAACATAGAAAACTAACAATTAATATAATGTATAATGGCTATTATCTTTGCATTGTGTATTTGAAAAAATAAAGATCTTATCAAATATTTTAAAATATTATACTATTGAAATTATAATCACAATGTGCCTTTTTAGTCTAATTGTACTTAGACCAAAAACTTTTAAATAAAGAAATTTGATCACAAGTTGGGGAGAGAGAGGGAGACACACACATATATAGTTGATAAAAACCCAAAGCTATGAATGTATAGGAAATGCCCAAATGTAGTGTTATAAGAAAAGGTTGCTAAAAAAATTTTAAGCCACATACACATAGAGAGAGAGAGAGAGAGAGAGAGAGAGAGAGAGAGAGAGAGAGAGAGAGAGAGAGAGAGAGAGAGAGAGAGAGAGAGAGAGAGAGAGAGAGAGAGAGAGTGTGTGTGTGTGTGGATAAAAAATGAAAGCTATTAATGTGTATAAAGGCCCAAAGATAATATTGTAGTATTGAGAGAGAGAGAGAGAGAGGATAAAATCCAAGGCTATTAATGTTGTAGGAGAGGATCTAAGGTAGTATTAGAGGAGAGTGCTAGAAATTTTTTAAGCCAAAGAAGAGGGCACCGTTGGCTTAAAAAATTTCTAGCACTCTCTCCTTTAATACTACAATACTAAAATTTTTTCTAGCACTCTCTCCTACATTAATTTGAAAAAGGTACCTCATATCCAAAGTACTTTTCATATATTTCTTTCTATTTTCTCTTATCAATGATTTTTAAACAAGCACCTCTCTCTTGTCTCTCATCAATAATTATTTTTATCTCCTAGCTCTCTCTCTCTCTCTCTCTCTCTCTCTCTCTCTCTCTCTCTCTTATGCAAAAGTTATTTTTATCTCTCTATCATTCCTCTCTTCTCCATTGAGTCTTAATACTTTCTGAATTGAAATTCCTTTCATTCAAAGCATCTAGAATATATTTTTTATTTTAAAGACTAGGCAAACCATTGATGAATTACTTAATCAAGTAGATTAGAGTTTTATGAGCAATAATCTTTAAAGATATATCTTTGGTTCTTTAATATACACTAGATAAACCTACCTTGATTGTTTTCTCTATGTGTATGTGTGTGTGTGCATGCATGCACCATTGTGTGTCATTAAGAACTTGTTTCTATCTCTCTCTTATTCAAAAACTATTGTCACTAAAAATCTCTCTTTATCTCCCTCTCTCTCTCTCATTAATGTATTCTAGCATTCCACGCGCACAGAACGCTAGGCCGCTTCGCTACCTCGAAGTGGCAAGCGAAGTTGCCGTGCGAACTTCGCTCAACAATCTATTTATCATCTTTCTCTCTCCTCTTTTTTCTCTTTCTCTCCCCTAAATTTCCTGTCTATTTTCTCTCTCTCTCTCTCTCTCTCTTTCTTTGCCTTCTATTTTAGTTTATTTTTCTTTTCTCCTAGTTCTCTCTCTCTCTCTCTCTCTCTCTCTCTCTCTCTCTCTTTTCTCTCCCCGCTTTTCTTTTCTCTCTCTCTCTCTCTCTCTCTCTCCCTTTATTCTCCCTCCTCTCTCCTCTCTTTTCATTCTCTCTCCCTCTCCTCTTTTTTCCTTTTTTTTTCTTCTTCTCTCTCTCTCTTCATTCTCTTTTTAAATTTTATCTTTTCTCTCTCTCTCTCTCTCTTTTTTCTCTTTCTCCTCTATTTTTTATTCTCTCTCTTTTTAAATTTTATCTTTTCTCTTTCTATAATTCTCTCTGCATGTTCTCTCTCTCTTCTTCTCCTTCTTTTTCTTCTTCTTCTTCTTCTTCTTTCACTTTCTTTCCCCCCCCCCCCCCCCCCCCCACCCCCCTCTGTCTCTCTTAAAGTATGTAAATTTTATCTTTTCCCTTTATATAATTCTCTCTTTATGTTTATATTCTCTCTCTTTTTCTCCTCTCTCTCTCTCTCTCTCTCTCCGCTCCCTTTTCTTCTTCTCCCCTTTTTCCTAATTTTCCTTTTTTTCTTCTCTCCCTCTCTTCCTTTTAAATTTTATCTTTTCATTCTCTCTTTTAAATTTTATCTTCTCTCTCTCTCTCTCTCTTTCCCTCTCTCTCCTTCTCTCTCCCTTCCTCTCTCTCTCAAAAATATTTAAATTAAAAAAAAATCTCTTTTCTATTTTTTCCTATCTCTCTTCCTCTTTTCCTCTTTCTTCTTCTTATTCTTTTTCTCTTTCTCTCTCTCTCTCCCCTCTCCTCTACTTTCCTTCTCTTTTCTCTTTTTTCCTTTTTTCTTCTCTTTTTAATTTTTTTTCTCTATCTATTAAATTTTATCTTTCCTCTCTCTATAATTCTCTCTATGTTCAAATTCTCTCTCTTCTTCTTCTTATTTTCTCTGTCATTTTCTTCTCTCTGTTTCTGTCCCCCCTCTCTTCTCTTTTCCTTTTTTCTTTCTCTCTCTCTCTCTCTCTCTCTCTTAAATTTTATATTTTTTCTCTCTATAATTCTCTTTCTGTCTGTTGACCCCCTCTCTCCCTCCATCTTCTCTTCTTTCTTTTTTGATCTTTGTATATTTTTCTCTCTCTCTCTCTCTCTCTCTCCTTATTTTAATTAAATAGAAAGTTTCTTTTTTTTGTTTCTCTTTCTTTTAAATTGTATATTTCCTCTCTATAATTCTATCTCTATGTTCAAATTCTTTCTCTATAATTCTTCTTCTTATTTTCTCTCTCTCATTTTTCTTCTCTTTGTCTCTCTCTCCCCCTCTCTCCTCTCTTTTCCTTTTTTATTTTCCTCTCTCTTTCTCTCTCTCTTAAATTTTATATTTTCTCTCTATAATTCTCTTTCTTTCTTTTAAATTTTATCTTTCCTCTCTCTATAATTCTCTCACTGTGTTCAAATTCTTTCTCTTCTTCTTATTTTCTCTCTCTCATTTTCTTCTCTCTGTCTCTCTCCCCCTCTCTCCTCTCTTTTCCTTTTTTCTTTTCCTCTCTCTCTCTCTCTCTCTTAAATTTTATATTTTCTCTCTCTATAAGTCTCTTTCTCTATGTTCCCCCTCTCCCTCTCCTCTTCTTTTTTTGCTATTTCTCTTTCTCTCTCCTCCTTATTTAAATTAAACAAAATGTTTACTTTAAAAAGTTTAATCTAACACACACACACACACACAAAATCTAGGCTCTACGCATGAGAGAGAGAGGGGAGGGGGAGAAGAAAAATGTTTAATTAAAAAAAGACTATTCTCTTTCCTCTTTCTCCCCCTTCTCTCTTCTTCTTCTTCTTCTCTCTCTCTCTCTCTCTCTCTCTCTCTCTCTCTCTCTCTCTCTTATTTTATCTCCTTGTCAAAGTGTGTGAAAAAATATGTTCGAAAAATTTTAAATTAAAAAAAGTTTTTAAAATGTTTAATTAAAGAAAAGTTTAAATTAAAAAGTTTAATCTAACTGTGAGAAAGAGAAAGAGAGAGAGAGAAACTTTTGATTTAATTAAAGGGGAGAGAGAGAGAGAGAGAGAGAGAGAGAGAGAGAGAGAGAGAGAGAGAGAGAGAGAGAGAACCTAGGCTCTACACATGAGAGATAGAGGGGGGAGGGGGGAATAATTTAATTAAAAAGGGAATGGGGAAAAGAAAGAGAGAGATTATAAATGAGAGAGAGGGGAAGGGGTTTTAATTTAAAGAAGAGAGGTGAAGGGGGGGGGGGGGGGGGGGGGAAGGGGAGGGGAAGCTTTTATGAAAAATTGGAAGGGGAAGAGAAAATGATGTATTGCAAGTGAGAAAGAGAGAAGGGGAAGGGGTTTTGATTGAAAAATGGAGGTTTGGAAAAGGGGATAGGTTCGGGAAGCCCTCTGGGGGTTCGGGGCTTTCCGAACCTATAGCTAAAATAATATAGTAGTAAGATACATATGTATACGTGCATATACTTGTGTGTGTACATTGGAAGTCCTAACGCGCACACACACAATACATACACATATGATTAGCTCAAAGAAGTATAACTATATTTTATAGCCAATATTACAACAATATGATGTCAAGTTAGCAAATACATACAGAATGAGAGATCAACATGATGCTCTCTCTCTCTCTCTCTCATTAAGCATATTGATTGAGCATCATATTTATACATATTTTCACCAATCAATATCCTTTCGTATCACCACAATAAATAATCCATAGATGTGTGAGCTTTAATAATGTATTTTTATTTCTTAGCCAATGTTTAATGAGATTGCTAGAGCCATGTATAAAGAAAAATGTTTAGTAAGTGTTTGGAATCGATGCAAATGTAAACATGTTTATACACTAACCCATGCTTACCAAAGAGAACTTGCATCTCATTTTTGAAAGTAGAAGAGCTTTCCCAACATCACCTATAATGTGACCAATGAAGCAATGACTATGCTAATTCTTAGAGCAAATGCATTTTATTTTGTTGAGAAAATATAGATATACCTCACTTGGTTAGCCATGATCATATTTATGATAATCTTTTACTATCATTATCTCTAGGTTTTTGTGGAACAATAGTACACTTACTAGATGTCAATGTAATACAAATCTAAATCCAGATTGCTTGCAAAAATTGTTTTGTATTGTAAATGTGAGAGAGAGAATGTGTGTGTGTGTGTGTGTGTGTGAGGGAGAGAGAGAACTATTTGTTGCAACACTTTTCATAATAGAATATAATATATATTATATCAATCTAGAGTACTAGCATGAATTATGTGGAACAAGAATAGAGAGGTTGCCAAGAAAAGCTTATTCAAAAAGCTCACTTTTTGCCCTTCCCCACATGCAGGTATGAGCTTCAGAACCATGAGTTGGACTTTGCTTGCCTTAGTTCTTGGTGCTTGGATCCCAATTTTGAGAGAGCTTGAAGCTATTTTGTCTCCTAGAGACCTTCTTTTTCTCTCTCTCAATCGGTGCTTCATTAGACCCCTAACATGGAAATGTCATTCTCTCTATTTTGACAACTAAAGGGCCTTAAGGCTAATAGCTTAAACTGTGGAGTGAGAGGCCTTGTAGGCCATAGATAAGGCCTATGAGAGGTGGGGACTCTTCATGAATGCCCAAAAGGTGGAAGGGCCATTCAAAGGCCTTGATTTTGTGGATTGAGGCATTTAGTGCGCTATGAGAGCTGGACTTAGAAAGCTAAGAAGCACGGCATTGGAAAAATTGGATGAGTGGGAGATGCAATGCCGTGCCAAGTAGGCTCGGTGTGTCTGTCGATTGACCGAGAGCCGAGAGGCCCAATTGCGGACGTGTTGGCGCAAGGTCGAATGCACGAGTAGCTTTCTTTTATGTGTAGGCCAGGATGGTACTAATATCATCGCGGCCAATTTGATGAGACTGGACGAGAGCACGAGGTCTTCAAATGATCCGACGACCAACCAAAGCCTACTTGTCCAATAAGGCCAGGACCATCATAATGAGGCCACACTTACTTGTCATTTTCCTTGGTCTAAAAAGGCTCTTGACCATCGTCAAGTTGCCCAGCCCTCCAGAGGACATGGATGTCGCATTTTGTCCCTTAGGACCCCCTTTTTGCCAGTTGTCCTCGCAGCCTTTCACCCCCTCACTTAGGCTAAGAACACCTTTTATGGGCCCTTGGGGTTTGGACTTGACCGTATCTAATGTAGCCTAAGCACAGCAGTCATATTATATCTCATTTTGAGCAAATAGCCATTTAGGCCCTAGTCTTAGTCAAAATGGCCCTGAACACAAAGCCATATTAGCTTTTAGCATGACTCTTTACTATGAGAAATGGTCGAGCCATTGCAAGGAGACATGGCCACGTTCCGAGTCTCTTAAGCCTAAGAACACAAGACCATAGAATATTTACACAGACACTATAGCCTTAACCACTAGTTGTCTTGATGCATCCAGCCACTTGGAGACACAATCACCAATAGGCAATTACCTCATTCCAATGTACATTCTTGCTAAGTCCTCATCTCCCTACATCTAGGGTAATCCCTACATATGGACACCTTGCTTGGGTGGTACGACTCATCTCACCTTGTAGGCATATAGAATTAAGATACGCAAATAGAAACTACACCTATAATCATAGACATGGCCCTAACTCTCTTGTAAATACTTAGGGGCACACTCCTACAAGGACATATAGTCACACCTTGCACTCCATGCATGTAGGAAGTATCTACTAGGTTGCACACATTGGGAAATCACAACCCTTAATGATGTACTTGTCTAAGCACATCTTAGGATGCTAAGACTGACCTCAAACCCAAGCTGCTAGAGCACTCAGCTACAATAGAGCATGTTGATATGTAGGAGAACCAACACTTACAAGCATACACTCAATAGGGTTCATTCATATGAATCCAAAGTTTATTTCTACGGACCTCTATAAAGATTGACCTCAAACCCAAGCTGCTAGAGCACTCAACTGCAATAGAGCATGTTTGCAACTAGGATGTGTCAATTGACATAAATCTTTGCAAGAAGGACCACTACGATAAGCATGCAACTCAAGGGAAATTGCATTCAAAAGGCGACAGCCAAGGCGTGCTTTTGCTCCATCTCACGATCACAATTAGGCTATTAGTCCATGCAACTTCAAGGAAGAGTCAACTATATTAGGCTTAATTGCAACCTATGATAATTGCCATCCACTAAGGAGTAACAACCTTGACATGACAACTTGCCGTCATCGGGGTGACAAAATGGGGGTGTGAAAACCCTAGGGTCTAGCAGTCAAGCATGATTCTAGGGAAGGACCAAAGGATTACCTAGAAAGCCTAACAAGTAGAAACTAACACCTTGAGCAAAGGGGGGATAAAATTTCAAACAACAAAATCGATGTGAAGTTTGTAAATTGTTTCATTATATGTTTTTGAGCCTTGCTGTTTTCATTGAAACTTTAACATTGTAGGTGATCTGCACGGAATTAGTAAAAAATTATTTTACATCTGTTCAACACATTGGTTGGAAAGGATTAAAAGCCTATTTGTGCATTGTTCACTATTAATTATATTTGGGGGAAAAAGGGATTGTGGGTGTATGCGTCAAGCCATTCAAAAGGGGGGGAAAAGAATCAACCAATCATAAGAAACCAAACAAGAAAATGAAACTCAAGGACCACATGAAAATTGAACCACAACAATACTAAGACAAGAGGGGAAAGGTGACAAAACAAACCCATGAAGCACATAAGTCAAGTGAACCCTAGTGGGACACATGCCTTGATGACATCTTTCATAGGAGAATCCACCACTCTATTGAACCTCATTAGTATCATCAAAACTTTATTTGCACAACAATAAAAAGAGACCATGTAAACATCAAGATCACATGCAGATGACCTACGAATTGACCCTCAGGAATTTTCAACGAAAATCCAATAGCTCTTGGCACAATACAAGCAAAAAACACAAATAGAGCATGCGGCTAGGCTAGCACATGAAATCATCATTGACATAGAGGAGGAAAGAAGGCTAAGAAAGGACATGTCGCAACAAATTGTGAGATTCACACAAGTGCAATGGGTCAATGGACAACGGAAATAGGGCGAGCTTAACCACAGTAATGCAACTTGGCATTCACGGGGTGTATGTGAAAGGTGAGAAAGATTGAAGCTTGCTTGGAAGTGAGCTATGGCCGAGAGCAAGAGCAAGAAGAGAGAGAGAAACAAATGGGAACTCCAACAGTCACAATGTCTGGTGACCGGGCCTTCCTTTATTCAAACTGTCACTAAAAGAATAAAGAATAAAGTGACGGTGATGGGCGCCCGCCACCTGCAATGTGTAGTGGCGGGTACTGTCAGTGTAGTAATACACGGGAAGCTAGGCAAAGGTGCCTTTACCCCCAACAACCTCCCACTTAAAGGTGAATCTACCCCAGTGAGGAGTGAAAAGAAAAAGAAAAGACAGTACAATTTACACATGTACAACATGATGAGGAAAAATTTCATCTCATCCAACTCCCATCAATCTCCTAAGGAAGGCACATCAGGCAAATTCAAAATAGTAGCAAGAGCACATAAGGCAGTGCGGAATACATCCCAGGACTCACTCAAAGTCCCAAGCAAAAATAATGGAGTAACCTCATCATTAAAAGTAATACCCTACAAAGTCAAGTTCTTGAGAATAGCATGGAATTGTCATATTCTCCTTCATGCGCAGATCCATAAGGTGCTTCAGTCCCAATACATCTGACTTGCTGGACTTTTCTTGTCCTAGCGGTTTTTAATTTTATCCCAAATCTGCCAAGCACTCTGTGCTTCCTCAACCACATTGTAATGCACCTATTCAGTGAGAGACAAGATGATGGTGGACTTGCATAACTCATCAAGCTCATCCCATTCATCGTTAGTCATAGTTTCAGACTGCTCATCATGCATCCTTAGTGGCTTTATCTGTGATTTCTGTACCAATACCTACCAAACTTGGCTCTTTCAACATGCATAATTCATACCATCAAGCTTAGTGATGTTGAA
Source organism: Lygodium microphyllum (assembly GCF_053477565.2). Taxonomy (NCBI): domain Eukaryota; kingdom Viridiplantae; phylum Streptophyta; class Polypodiopsida; order Schizaeales; family Lygodiaceae; genus Lygodium; species Lygodium microphyllum. The sequence goes on along the minus strand of NC_141143.1, from coordinate 34,749,804 downwards.
GATAGAATTGTCAGTGGAAGAAGAACCCATAATGCAGTCTAGACAGTTCAAAACTGCATGATGTTTTCTGTTGTAAACAGTCAAAAATACCACCTAAACCAAGGCAAAATGACCACGAACTGATAGCTAATGATGCTGCCCACCAAGTACCATCAAAAGAACATAAAATCAGGATGATTCATCATGAAAATTCCACATCAATCCATACATATTTGCTTGCTGTAATAAATTACAGCCATGTACAATGAGATCAAACTTTAGGCAAAATCAATGCACCAAGTCAACCACTGACTGTCAAAGCATGACCAGCATCAAACAGGCATAAATCAACATATGACAGTCATATGGACATCGAGAAAATACCCAAGAATGTCAAACGAATCCGTCAATAAGCCGACACACCCTCTATGAAATAGGGCAAAGTGTACACAACATTGGAAAGACTTGACGCAAAGAGGTGTATGCTCAGGGAGTGCGAAGCGCAAATCAGCCTAACTACATGTATGCAGACCACAGCATATCAACCATGTAACATCCAAGTGAAGAAGATCCCATTCTCAGAAGACTCAAAGCTCAATAGCATAAACCACCTGCTCAATGTCTGTCAAACATCTAACGATGCTCCCGCTAGCACAAAAGTCGTATGGATCAAGCCAAGAAGCTCAAGAAGGGCATATGAGAGATACAACTCTGGAAAGCGAAGAAATATCCCAAGTAAGTTTCCAAAAGCCAGATGCAAGCCAAGACAAGGCACTAGTAGCAATTGGCTCCAAACAATGTAAGTAGCATGTAGTAGTGGCATAGGCCAAGCATGTCAAGACCGGTTAGACATAGGTAATATACATGCCATATGTACATCCAAGACGGAGCATCAAATGCATTCCAAAGCTGATCTCAACCTCAAATGAAGATCCAGAACCAAAGACAAGCTCGATGCCATACCCCGAAGGTCAATACTTCATTACATATCCCAAAGACATAGCCCGAAACCAATAGGCATAACCAAACTGGAGGTAAAATAATTTGTCAACCAAGGTAGCATAAATCCCAACCAACAATGAAGTGTCAACATCCAAATCAAGGCTCAATAGCTCTCAAATAGTATCTCCGGGCATAAACCATGATGACCAAGCATCAATACATCCAACAGGACACCCAAATGTCGACAAAGAGCATTATGCATAAGCCGTCCCTGATAAAACCTTGCTGCCCAAACAATGTACAGTAGTAAATCCCTACATAAATCAAGTTATGGAAGCTCAAACCAAGTTCCAAAGCATCTCAAAACATTGGGAAAACATCCCCAAAGTATCTGGGCATCAAATACCAGGCCTCGGAAGCATCACATAAGCTAAGAGCATGACATTTTCTTGCTGTTAATCAACTCAGATCTGTTGTAGAAAATGCTGTGATCAGAATTTGGTAGATCTAACATCCCCATCACATCCGGAGTATGCCAAAACCCCAAGTTAGACTCTTACTTTGTCTAAATTGGGTTCCAGATGCCCGAGATATGAGAAAAAATGGGAATTTTGAGCCAGATTTTGAAATAGGCGCAAAAAAAACGTGAGCTGACTGTGGGACCTACTAGTTATGCTGAGGATAAGAGGGCAAATGGGGGCATACAAGGTGCCCAATAAAGACAAGGAACACCTGCAAAGAGCCTATGAGGGCCAGGGAGAGGCGGGAGATGATATCTTACCTCGGGGGGAAGAAGCCATGGCTGGCATTGAAGCTCCAAGCTCTACGTCTTCAATTCGGGCTAAAGTAATGTCAGGCCAAGCTCCATGATCAAGCTCTAATCCAAAGCTCTAATACTAGTTGAAAGGTGAGAAGGATCAAAGCTTGCTTGGAAGTGAGCTATGGCAAAGAGCAAGAGGAAGAAGAGAGAGAGACACAAATGGGAACTCCAACAGTCACAATGTGTGACCGGACCTTCCTTTATTCAAACTGTCACTAAAAGAATAAAGAATAAAGTGACGGTGATGGGTTCTCACCACCTGCAGTGTGCAGTGGCGGATACTGTCAATGTAGTAATACATGGGCGGCTAAGCAAAGACCCCTTTACCCCCAACAGTATGAGACTGCGAGTTAATGCTAACATAGAAAGATTGTTTGAAGTTAATCTCACCCTAGCCAAACTCCTAATCAAAATTTTGCCAATGAGTGGAATAGCACTACACTAGTTACCTCTATCCTACTCGGATTAGAAATTGCACCAAACATTAGAAACAAAACTAAAATCTTGATAGTCACAAAATAACTTGACAAGTACAAGGTAGGACATGACACATACATTTTTTTGGAGCAATTTGAGTAGGTCTATGAGGCCAACAACCTCTAAGATGTTGCCCAATGTGTGCAAACATTCGGGTTGTGACTAGGACAAAAAGAATGTACCTAGTTCACTAGTCTCAATAACATTGAATCCAATGATTTTGATACCTTGAAGGACCTCTTCATTAAGAGATTCTTAGAAGCATGATACATAGATAATATAGTTGTCAAATTGATGAATGTCAGTCAAAAGGACAAAGAGGAAATCCATGATTACATCATTCATTTCGTCAAGCGTTTTTTCGAAAACTAAAAACCCCTAGAAAACCTGTAGTTAGGTTTGATTTTTGTTAGCTTAGATGTTTGTGTGACTGTTTGTTTTGCCGTTTCGTAGTTGGATTTCGTGTGTTTGTCTAGCTTAGGATTTTTTTGTTATTTTATTTGGATTTTTGAGTGTGGAAACTTGATGGCCTTGGTCGAGTTCCATATTTTTTTGGACAGGTTGGAGCTAAGGTTTACCAGTACTAGATGTTGAACACCATGGAATATGTATGTTTTCTTGTTGAGATTCTTGCATATCATATGCACATTTTGCACCATCGCTGAGCACTTGCGCGGCATGAGGCCCACTACATCTATATGCAATAAATCTTAGTCTCATGCACACTTGAGAGAGCACTTGTCATTGAGCACACATTGTTTCTTGCACGCATGAGAGTTGAGAATATTCATCACCAAGTTAGGAATCTTTGGTTGAGTGGGAATGGCGGTTGGGTAAGTTTGAGGGTCGTGAAGGATGCCATTAATTGCGAGATGGGTTGTTTCATCTAGTCAACATCTTGAGGACCATCGTTTTTTTGAGTGACAGTGAGAATTTGGGTGGGTGGAGCGGAGTATGATATTTTTCTCGTCGCTGAGTGTTGAGAGGTGAGGTTAATGATTAATTTTAATCAAGGAACTATGTTTGCATTTTGCATGATGCACAAGCGCATGTAGATAGGATAGGCACAATTCTTCAATGCATGCATTATTTTCGTGTGGAAGCATCGTTTGATTGGTTGCACATCATGGATTTGACTTTACATTTCTTCTCAATCACAAGTATAATGGAGCACAAAGTTCAGTTTCAATAGCATATTTCTACTAGGTCACATTGCATCAAGACAAATGGAGATTATTATCAAAAGAGAAATACATGTGCTATGAAGGCAATACAAGATTGGGGTAAAGGGAGACAAGGTTTTGGGAATTGCTAAAGAGTCACTATCAAGTTGATCTATGGTATTTGGGCTTTGATGTTTGTGGCTCTATTTAGAAGGCAATGCTTGGAGACTAGAGTGGTTCGTGTGAACTTAGCTTTGCTAGTTCTAAAAGGAAAGGACTTGTAAAAGGCATATTTTAAGGTTTCCACATGATCTCATGAAAAGAAAGGAGATGACTCATTGAAGGAATTTCAAAATTTGTTTGTGTAGTCCAAGAGAATTACTATTGATAGTAGAAGGCAAGCCATGATTTGAAGCTGCCTTTGTGCTAAAAGGAAGACACGAGCAAAAGCTATTTGGGTTGGTGATTGCAAGGCATGGTGTCTCAAAGTGCCACAGTTTCTCTCAACACATGTGGTGTGAAACTCAAGATAGCACTAGAATTTTGCAAGAAGAATATGGAGTGGCATGGGAGCTTGATATAGCAAATGATGTGATCATGGTACTCAGCTGAAGGATGGCATGCACATCTTATCTTTTATGAATCGGTTTTGAGAAACACTGGAGCTTGATTAGGTAGAGTATAGTGCACTCATTTGGAAGAAGGTGGATTACATATGCACGCTACATGGGCAAAGATTTGGGGTCTCCATGATGCGCACCATGTTTTTCGAAGATCCAAGGTCTTCTCCAACTCCATTATGTAAATGGAGGAATGAACATTGCAAAGATGGCAACATAAATTAAATGCATAATCGGTGGCATGAATGGATCACAGGCGTGATGGTGGCTTCCGTTGATCACGGGCTAGGTGGCAGCATTCCTTGAAATACATGGCATTTTAAAATGCTAGGCTTATTATTTTTTAAAGCTATTAAAGCCTTAAGGCTTTAACTTGGGCAAAAAAAGATGTAGTTTAGCCTTAAGAGAAAAGCTAAAGGCATGAAAAGCTTTTTACTTTTTGAAAAGCAAGACCAAATGTGTGTGTGAGAAAAACAATATAAAGGAGGTATAAGAGGCGCTAAGGGCCTTGCCCTACTTCTCATAAACTACTTGTAGCTTGAGTGAGGAGAGTGGAGGGTCACATGTGGAGAGCGTGGACTCGTGACGTGCTCTTTGTGGAGAGTATGAATATGGAATCTGGAGTGTCGGGTCTTGATTCAAGGTTTTCTCAAGGTATGAGAATTCAGAGCAATTGATTCTATCTTCAAAGTTTGTGTTTGTTTTTTCAAGCAATTTTGCAAAGTGTGTGATCCTCTACTTGGATCGTGTTTCCATTGTTTTCGAGCTTTAAGAGACATTATGTGGCATTTGGTTTTGTGTGTGGCCTGTGTGGTCTTTGTGAAGCTTTTAACTTTTGTGATGTGTTGTTTATCTGACAAAGTCAATTATCTTAAACCGAAACTCTTTAATGTCTCATTATCGAGTTTTGAGTGAGGTTTGTACTTGATCACCACTCGCGTAACATCTCTTTTTTGGTGCCCCCACTGAGGAGTGCCGAAAAAGTTGAATTTGTTCATGATTTGTGGTTTGATTTCTTGCTTGAAATTGTTTTCTAATGGCCACTTCATTTCCTAAATTTTATGGAAAAAAGGGAGAGCATCCTTAGTGATTCCTCAAAAAATTGGAGCTTGGATGTATCATCTAGCGAATAAGTGACCCAACCCTAAAACTCCAAATTTTGAAATTTCAATTGTTGGATGAAGGTCAAAATTGGTTTGAAGATGATGAAAAGACCCTTAGAATGAGAAATCCTTCTGTTCCTATGGAATATGAAGCAACCAAACATGCATTTCTTGACCGTTTTAAGGAAACTAAGACTTCCCAGGATCTTAGAAGAAAAATAGAAACTTGCTAGAAAAAAGAAGACCACACCACCATAGAATTTTTTGCCTTAGAGTATACCAAACTTTGGGATCATTGCGATGCATCTTTAGGCCTTGGAGAGAGAGAGCCCTGAAAATGTTGAAAATTAAACATTTTCTTGAAAGTTTTCATGGAGAGGTGAGGACAAATTTGAAAATTAAGAAACCAAGTACTTTTGAGGAAGCCATACTAATTGTTATAAAAAAGGAGAGAAATTTTGAGAAAATTAAAAAGAGAGAATCATTTACAACACCTGTTGAAAATAGAGACCAAAATTGGCAAGGGGATGGAAAAAAATTTCAAATTTTAACGAGACAAAATGCTCAATTAGCACCAGAGGTTGAGGATCAATTGTCAGGTCAAATGCAAAATATGAGATTAGGAGCTCTAAGAGGAAGACCATGGGGAAGAGGAAGTGGAGGACCTATAGGACAAACCAATCAAGAAAATCTAGGAGGTGGAAGAGGAAATGGAAGAGGATATTATGGAAGACTAATGGTGACATGTTTTTCCTATGGCAAGCTAGGTCATGTGAGCACAAATTGTCCTTATCCGCCTAGAGCAAGAGGGGATATGTATCCTTTACCTCAAAACTTGCCTAATAGATAGAATTATTTTGGGACAAAAATAAAAAATGATTCCACAAATTGAGATTCTAGGTTGACTAAAGAGGAGAAAGGAAAAAGTGCCATTAATTGTATTCTTCTAGAAAATCAGAATCAAGAAAATAAAATTGTTGATGTAATGCCTACAATTAAAAGAGGGAGAGATGCTGAGAGAGATGAACCCGAAACTAGTAAGACTGGTGAGGAAAGAGGAAGAAAAATAAAGAGAGGAGAGAAGAGAGAGAAGAGAGAAGAGAGAAGAAAATAAATCAAGAGCACCTAGAAAACATTATCATGCTATTGATATTCCTTTGGGGAAGGAGAGAGTGACTATGATCTCAAAAGGGATATGATGGGTAAGAAAGCTAATATATATTTTACCTAGTTGATGGAATTATGCCCTAAGATGAGAGGACAGTGGGGAAGAAATTAGTGAATCCAAAGTTTAAGGAAAAAAAGAAAGGAACAGTGAGAGTTTTGAGTGTAGAAGAATTGCCTAATATTTGTCCTATTGTATATGCTTGGCATAAGAACCAAAACATAGGTGAAGCATATATTGATGGAGGAGCACAAATTAGTGTGATTACTCAAGCTTGTGTTGAGCAGTTTGGGCTTCAGATTATAAAAGGGTCTAAGTTTCAAATCAGGCTTGCTAACCATGCTAAAGTGAGGTGATTAGGTATCATTCAGAATTTAGAAGTGAAGGTTTATGCTGTGTTGATGAAAATTGATTGTCATGTTATGCCAGCAGGGTTGGGGGCTTCTCCTCTTATATTGGGTAGACCTTGGCTTAGGAAAGCAAGAGCAATACAAGATTGGGGAAAAGGAATCGTAACAATTTATTATCAAAGGGGAGTAGCAAATAAATTTGATATGTCTTCGAGAAAGGAATTGGTGAATGAGGATGATAGTGAAGAAGGTGATGATGAAGAGAGTGATAGCTCTGATGAGGAAGATGATGTTGAGTATGAGATTCCAAAAAGTGATTTTGATAGGGAGGTGTCATCTATTGCAATTGAGTTAATTACTCTTGAAAAAGAAGAAGAGAGAATTGAGGAGGAATTTTTGAGTTTCTTAAAAGATCATGAGGGGGAGGGCTTAGAATCTATAAGATTGATTGATGAAGTTGAAGTTCGAAATTGTTGCCAAGAGAGTTTGTTGAGATTTGTAATGAGTTTGGTAGTGAGTTTGTTGATTAGGAGAGTTCAGAGGTTATGGGTTCTAGCTCATGTTGTGATTTTGATGGTGTTGGTGTTGGTGACTCTGATGAGTCTTGTAAGTTGGTCAGTGATGGTTTGAGTAGCCCTGGAGAAGCTTTTGTTTGTGGTGTTGCTAATATGGTTTTGACTATACCTAACCTCATGATTCTTGATAGTTTTGTGGATGATTGTTCGGTTGATTTAGGCAATAATGATGAAGAGAAAACTTCACCTGATAGTCTTGTGATTTCTTTGAGTTCTCCTAGAGTTTCTGATGATGTTTGTGATGATTCAAATTGGGGTTTTGAGGACCTGGAGGAGAGTGACATTAGGATTTGAGAGGAAATTTGAGTAAGGCTATGAAAAGGATTGAAAATTTGAGGGATGAGAGATCTAAAACTCAAGATAAAGAGTGTGAAAAAGATTGTGAGGTTGAAGTTAAAGAGAATTGGACAATAGGGTGTTTGGATGAGGACAATGACCTTAATGTGTTGCCTAATGTTTCTAAATGTGATTTTTGTGCAAAGTTTCTTAAGTTTGTTTGTGAAAATTATTTGAAAAAGGTTGACTATTGTGTTTGTGGAGTTGAAAAGTTGAAGTCCTGTGTTTTTTATTTTGAAGAGATGAGTAGTTTGGATGGATATTTTGAGGAGGTTTTTTGTTTTGATGAATCTTGTTTTGATGAGTTTCGGTTTGTTGTGAATAATGGTATATGTGGTGTTGGAAGATGTTTTTATAGTTTTCTCTAAGATGTTTGCAATTTTTGAGGATGGAATGGATATTGGCAACATCGAAAGGGTTATAACCTCATTTCAAAACTTGAGATTTGTCATGGTTTCCTCTTGGGAGGATGGAGGGGTATGTGGATTGTTGTGGGTAATGAGATATTTTGCATTGACAATGTGGGCTGTTTTGAGAACTTTGGATTTGAAATTTTAAAGAGAAATTTGTGGATGGCTTTTGTGTGTTCATTGAGGAGTTGTTTGAGAATGATGTGCCATTGATTTTTCTAATTTTTGAATTTGAAGAACTCAGGGATGGAGTGTTGGATTCGATTTTTGATTGGTTCATAAATGTTACATGGTTTTATGAAAACAACTACTGCACATAAATGTTTGCAGACTAAGGGGCTGAATATGTCAATCATTTTTTTGAAAATTGAAAACCCCTAGAAAAATTGTAGTTAGGTTTGATTTTGTTAGCTTAGATGTTTGCGTGACTGTTTGTTTTGCCATTTCGTAGTTGGATTTTCTGTGTTTGTCTAGCAGCTTAGGAATGTTTTTGTTATTTTGTATTTTTTTGTTATCAAAACACCCAATTGTCCAAACACCCAATTATCCAAACAAAAAAATACCAAACTTCAACCTTTGTGTTTTTCTAACAGCTTAGGAATGTTTTTGTATTTTGTTTTAGCTCTAGTATTGTATTTTTTTGAACAAGTTAGAGCTAAAGTTTACCAGTATAGCTATCGAACATCGTGGAACATGTATGTTTTCTTACTGAGACTCTTGTACATCATAGGGATTATGGGTTCACAAGCACTTCATGTTGCACTTGTCGATGCACTGCAGTCACGGGTCGTCTCCTGAATTTATCAAATATTTCTATGCCATGGGTGGATTTATGCACATTTTGCACCATCGGAGCACTTGTATAGCATGAGGCCCGCTACAACTATATGCAGTAAATAGTAGTTGCACACACGCTTAAGAGAGCACCTATCATTGAGCACGCATGAGAGTTGGAAATATTCATCACCAAGTTAGGAACCTCTGGTTGAGTGGGAAAGGTGGTTAGGTGAGTTTAAGGGTCTTGAAGGATGCCGTCAATTGCAAGATGGATTGTTTTATCTGGTCAACATCTTGAGGACCATCATTTTTTTGAGTGACAGTGAGAATTTGGGTGGGTGGAGTGGAGTACGGTATTTTTCTCGTTGAGTGTTGAGAGGTGAGGTTAATGATTAATTTTAATGAAGGAATTGTGTTTGCATTTTGCATGATGCACAAGCATGTGTAGATAGGCTAGGCACAATTCTTTAGTGCATATATTTTTTCGTGTGAAGCATAATTTTGATTGGTTACACATCATGGATTCAACTTTGCATTTCTTCTCTATCGCAAGTATGATGGAGCACACAGTTCAGTTTCAACAACATATTTCTACTATGTCACATTACATGAAGACAAATGGAGATTATTATCAAAAGAGCAATATAGGTGCTATGAAGGCAATACAAGATTGGGGTAAAGGGAGACAAGGTTTTGGAAATTGCTAAAGAGTCACTATCAAGTTGATCTATGGTATTTCGACTTTGATGTTTGTGGTTCTATTTAGAAGGCAAGCTTGGAAATTATAGTGGTTTGTGTGAACTTAGCTTTGCTAGTTCTAAAAGGAAAGGACTTGTAAAAGGCATATTCTAAGGTTTCCACAAGATCTCATGAAAAGAGAGGAGACGTCTCATTGAAGGAATTTCAAATGTTTGTGTATTCCAAGAGAATTACTATTGATAGTAGAAGGCAAGAAGAGGCAACTGACAACAGCTCCCTGCTCATCACGTCACGATTGCTGCCCCCACCCCCACCCCCACCCCCACCTGTACCCTCACACCAATTGGTGCCCCGCCTGTGCCACCCTACCTACTCCTACCTGCCCTGCCTGCTCATGCCCGCCCCACCCACTCTACTTGCTCTTGCTCCTGTCCTGCCCACTCTCGCTTTGCCTACTCTTGATCCTGGCCACCCGCCCCCACCCCACTTGCTTCCTTACCCAATCCCCCCTATGGTCCCCGCCACCAGGCAAGGCTCTACCCCAATCCACCCCCGCCCTGATCCCTTACCCAATCCCCCCTGTGGTTCCCTCCCCCCCGCCAGCAAGGCTCTCCTAGGCACTTTAACATGTTCTGCCTTAATGCGTTGACAAGACAAACATTTCGTGACATATTTGAGTACATCTCCCTTGAGTCTTTCCCAATAATAGCTCTTTTTGACCGCATTAAGGGTCTTGGTATAACCAGGATGTCCTGAGAAAGGGGAGTCATGGGCTTCCCAAAGTATATTTTGCTTGAGAGTTTGGCTTGCAGGGATACATAATCTTGTCCTAAAGTAGAAAATTCCACTACTGATGGAGAATTCTTGATACTTCGTCTTTAGCTTCGGGTCTTGATCCTTAATGGGGATCTCCCTTAGCATTTTCTAATAGACTAGGTCATGATATGCCCCTTCTTTTGCTAGCTCAAGAATCGGGTTGTTTGGCATTGATACCTTTGTGGCTAGAGACCTTGCTGTTGATGGATCTTGCAAAATAAGAGAATTTAGAAATGCCTTTGCGACTGAGTGCATCGGCAACTACATTCTCTTTTCCAGGCCTATACTTGATTTCAAAATCATATTCTTCCAACACTTCGATCCATCGACGTTGCCTCATATTGAGCTCATTCTGGGTGAAAATCCATTTAAGACTCTTGTGGTCCGTTACTAAGGAAAATTTGTTACCTAGCAAGTAATGTCTCCAAAGTTTGAGAGCATGGATGACAACCAACAGCTCGAGGCTGTGGGTAGCATAATTCCTTTCATGGCTCTTCAATTTTCTTGAAGAATATGCTACGGGATGACCTTCTTGCATAAGTACACATCCTAAAGTAAGTGCGCTAGCATTAGTTACCATTTCAAACTCCTTACTAAGATCAAGAAATTTCAGGATGGGTGCTGATACTAAGCTTTGCTTTAGTTTGTCAAAGCTGGTCTATTCAGCAGGTGACCATACAATTGCTACTTGCTTCTTTAATAGATCAGTTAGAGGTGATGCAATCAAAGCATAATCTTTGATGAAAATTCTATATCACCCTGTCAATCCAAGAAAACTAAGTATTTCTTTGACAGAAGTTGGTGTTGGCCATTTCAGAACGTCTATGACCTTAGGTGGATCTACTGAAATTCCTTCTGTTGATACAATGAATCCCAGATATTCAATCTATCGCTTGAAAAATGCACACATCTTCTTCTTGGCATAAAGCTTGTGTGCTCTCATTGTTTCAAGAACAATGCGAAGCTGGGGTTCATGATCCTTTTTCTGTTTTGAGTAGACTAGGGTATCATAAGAAAAGACGAGTATGAAGTCATCAAGATAGGGTCTAAAGATATCTTGCATTAATCTGTTGAAGGTAACAGGAGCATTCGTCAGCCCGAATGACATCACTAGGAATTTGAAGTGTCCATACCTTGCACTGAATGCAGTCTTCGGAATATCTTCTTCCTTGATCCTTATTTGATAATATCCAGATCTGAGATCTATCTTTGAGAAGATCTTCGCTCCTTGAAGACGGTCAAGTAATTCATCTATTCTTGGAATGGGGTATTTATTTTCTATTGTTGCTTGATTCAACCCTCTGTAGTCAATGCATAGACGAAGCGTTCCATCTTTCTTCTTTTGGAACAACACTGGAGCTCCCCATGGTGAACTAGTAGGACGGATGTCGCTTTGATCTAACAGTTGCTTGAGTTGCCCTTAAGTTTGATAGCTTCCGGAATGGACATCTTATATGGCCTCTTTGCGATCGGTGCAGCTCCTGGCACAAGTTTGATTTCGTGGTTGACTTTCCTTTGAGGAGGAAGTTCCGTCAGATCTTCAGGGAATACGTCTGCGTATTCCTTTAACCATGAAGGTTCTTCTCCAGATTCCTGATTCTGATCTAGCTTATTCAGTTTAATCAGATTGACTAGTTCCCCTTCAGAATTTTGGAAGGAGACTTGGCCCTTTCCACAGTGGATGTGGGCATCATTGGGTGTTAGCCAATCCATTCTGAGTAAACATTCGTTTACTCCTAGGTTCATTACCTTGAATCTCACAGAAGTTGGCTTCCCACCCAATAGGAATTTCACCTTAGCAGTTTGCCTAGTACAAGTGACTTCACGACCATTTGCTAATTCCACAAGTAAAGTAGGTGCATCTATTGTGGTTATCCCTAATCTTTTTGCACAGATTGGTGAAATGAAGGAGTGTGTACTGCCATAGTCAATTAGAGTTTTGAAGCTTTCACCTTGATATTCTGATGGATTTTGAATCACCGAGAATTGGCTATTTGGGCCCTTCTTGTAAAGAGTGGGGTGAACCGTTGCCCTCTCAATGTCAGCATCCATGGATGGATCTTCTTCATTCTCCAGCTCCTTGTTGGAAACACTAGAGGTTCTCCCTCTGGCCATAACGGTGGTTCCTTGGCCATGAGTGGCTCTATTTTGACCATGGAATTGCCCTTGGCAATGTCCTCTGCTAAGCTTGGGACACTCCCTCTTGTCCGAGCTCGTTGCAATGGAAGCAACGTGGGTTGCGATCATTACTTTGTGTTGGAACAAAGTTGTTGACAGCATTGGCCCTAGCTTTCTTTCTTTGGCCCTGATTCTGACCTTGCGCTCTCTTAGTCTGAGCCATAGACATACCCTTATTCTGATCTTTGTAAGGCCAAATCCTGTTGTACCTTGGTTTGGTCTACACCTCTTGTATTAGTGGAGCAGCTCGAATGAGTGCGTCTTGTAGGTCCGTTGGGCGCATTGGTTCTAGTCGAGTGTTTATGGGTGGGTTCAACCCAACACAGAATTTTGACACTTGTTGTGTCATATCCATTGGGGGTGCATACTTTAGGAGTGAAATGAACTTCGAATAATATGCTTCCAGGGATAATCCTAGCTGCTTCAAGTCATAGAATTCATTCATCTTTTGTGTGCGGTAGGTAGGTGGCAGATACCTCCCTCGCACAGCTTCCTTAAGCTTATCCCAAGTGACTGTCCCCTCCGAGATCGCTTGGTCTCTGCACCATTGTTTCCACCAAAGTCTCGCTTCGTCTGTAAGCTTAAGTTTGGCGAGTATGGCTTGGTTAGCACGTGCAGTTCCTGCTGCCTCAAAATAGTCATCCATGGACTCAATCCAGATCTCGGCATCGGCTTGAATAGTCCTTTCCTTGCCATCAAACTCGGGTGGCTTAATTTTTTTGAGAATGAACTTCTCTTGAGCCACAGCTGGACTTAGTGCAGGAGTCAGATTTGGAACATGCACTTGGGATTGCATCTGGACAATAAGATTCTTTATGTTAACATCTTATCATACGCTTCCATATTACGTTAATATGACTCGCATAACTTTTAGCAAAGTGATTTAATCACTTAACACCTTAGCTAACATTTACGATCAAGATAAAAAGTTTTATTTATTCATGAAGGCATAACCCTTTGAGTACATTTATTTTGGATAGGTAGGACAAGTTGATTGATACATCATTTTGGGAAAAATAGGATTGTGTTACAATCAGCTACATGGACGGAATAATAATATGGAGTGGGGTCATGGATTTTTAGGAAATGGTAAGTCATAGGAAGCTTGGGGTATCCCTTCCTTTGATACCCGTTCTTCTCATAGCGCCCTAACACTTTGATCCTGTCAGGCAGCAGAGATCACCCGGGTCACTTCATCATAGACATACTTGTTCTGCTTGACTTGCCGACTGCTAACATGCAAAGTTGCATTTACGCGAGCTTCGACAAAGATGAACAACTTCACGATCTTTAAATCCTCCATCCACTTGATTCTCTTCAAGTTGGTCTGAAGGTACACGAGTCGGTGGGCTACTATGTAGTATATTCCTGAGTCTCCTGTCTATCTCCGCTCCGCATACAGTGGTGAAGGATTATAGATGCGGTCCAGAATATCCATCATGCCAAGTCTCTGGCAATAATTCGAAGCGTGCATTGCAGTCATGGACATGACTTGAAACACCAAGAACTTGCTCCATGCTTCGTGACTTTGCAACCCAGCATCCATAAGTGAGTAAATAAATGTTTTCAACAGAAAACACTGCTCTATTCTACTCACATTTCCCTGTTTATCCCCGTATTCCCTTTATTTTTCTCTATTAAGTTCCCTTGTAATCTTTAGATCTCGTTGGTTCGCTCTGATACCAACTGTAACATGTCCGCTCATCCACTTGTGGGACACGTCTTAGCAGCCCATCGGGAAGAAAGCCTAGAAAGCGCCGCCTGGCACTCGCAAGGAATGTCACAAGGTTTGCAATCTAGGTCTTCCCGAGTCTGCCCTGAGCGGAAGTGTCCGGCCATTCCCACTTAGAATTGACGTGAAGTCAGGGTTCCTTTCCTATCAGCAAAGTCTCTAGGAAGTAGCTATCGTCGAGCTCCAGATGATCCATTTTGCATAGGAACAACAAAGTTGAAGCGGATTTATGCTACACTTGGTTCATGGAGAATGGGAAACGAGAGGGATGCGAAGCTCAACCTCTCTGCCCATAAGGCATAGTTCCATTCCGTTCCCCTAAAACATCATAAATCGGGATTCTAACTCTACTGATGCTAGGTCTTCATAGTCTTGTTATCACGTCTTTTGAGAAAAGTTCCTAGCTAACCGAGACCACCCTTCCATAGGACGGACCCAAGTCACATCCACCGCACTTTCCTCAGTTTGCTTAGTTATATAATTATCTACCACATTATGTTTGACATGCAAAAGCAGCTTCCTTAATTAATCAATTTAAACACAGGTTCCTTCACGTAACTTAGGCACTAACACAAAAACAATGTCAAGAAAGTTTCTTTCTCAAATATCTGATCTTTATTTATCATAGTCCTGGAATACATCAAGTATCATGCCCGAAGGCTATCCTAGCAATCAACACGATTTGCTACTCCAAGTTTTCGTCCGTAGACTAGTACATGGGCCTCGAGATCCCATCTCGAGTCACATCGACCTCTTGTGCGGGATCCGGAGGCAAGGAATTTACAACGAGAGCCTCCCTTGGTACCCAAGAGTCCTCCCGCTCCAAGCAGCACCCACGGAGAGACCTCTTGCAGTGGGTTAGGTCCATATACTCGGCGCGGCTAACAACCCCCTTGGATAGGGCCAGGCAGACAGTCGGAGGTAACTAAACCTGCCTCTCCCTCCAGGATTTTAACCTGAAGCATTAAGTGTTTTTCCTTGAATTAGTTCCTTGAGCAAGGAAATTCAAATAATGTACCCAAGTGTACAATCATGATCATTTCGAAGGTCGTTTGTACGACCAACTACTAAGGTGTGATTCCTTTCTCCCGAATGCTCCTAGCATTCAATCTTGGATTGTTCGCGACTTGGCGAGATTCCAAGGGCTTGGCAAGCTAGGTTGCTTGTTTCCCTTTTATCTTCAGGTTAGGGTTTGTACCCTATCGACCTAATTATCCTTACCTTAGGCCTCCTTGTAAGATAGACCATGGACACCCCATTGTCCTTGGTTGGTCAACTTGTTGGTTATCTCCTAGATCCCTTGAAGTACCTATGTACCTTTATCTTTGATCTTAATTGATCAAGATTGTCTATCCCCTTGACCATGGTTAGTCAAGATGGTACTGTTTAGAAAAACTCCTACTCTATCTTAAGTATAATCTTCTTAAGCCCTCTTAATGATACTCACAGGCGCTTAAGCTTTTACCTATCCCTCTTGAAGTCACTAAGGACTTTGTCATGGGATTCATGGACCTCAGTCCCAGTTGGTAAATTACAAACAACGTTGAATTTTCCCAACAACTTTAAAGCATGCAATGTAATGCCATGCCTACATACCAATGCTTACAATTTTGTTATAATCCATATGATATTTTATGCCACACATGTGAATGTACTTTCTATGCATGCAATCTTACATTATCCTCTATGTAATTATTTACACGATTTATAACCTTCTTGAATGATCTAACTTTATGTGATCATTGTACGAGTCTAACTTCACTTTAATCTTTTCTGCAGTTTATTACATGTACCTTAGAATCCTTCTTGCGATACGGGCATGCACTTGCTTCTTTCAATGTCCTCTGAAATGCATTTTAAGCAAGAACTTGTGCAAGGAACAATGCACTTTATGTAGGAATTCTTGCAAGACGTTTTTGGTAATTTATGATGTAATTATCTAATCAATTTCACCTATTATGATGCCATCTTACAACGGAAATTATCTTGCTCGTTGCATACATCACAACTAAGTTCATACCTAGGAAATTATCAAACACGCAATTAATGTGATGCATGTGAATATGTTCTTTTTTTCGCCATGATATTTATAACCTATGATTTAATGATAGAGCAACTTGGGTTTGGAGTGAACCCGTAATTCCAATGGTATTGATGCCTGACAAACCGTTCACGGTTGCGGTGCCACCTTGTTTCGAACCTCCATTCACACTTGCAGGGTTTCCGACCATCTTTGTGGAACTACACTTTGGGGCCATACTCGAGGATGCATGTACGAGAGATAGAATTCCTGTACTCTCCTATGCAAAATTCTTGCCGCCTCTCCTTGAGTGGAGGAAGAGATTGAAGGGGGGGGGAATTTCCGGAGATGTCAAGAGGGGTGTGTGACCTCTCTTTAAGGAGGGGGAGAAGAAGCTTCCAGAAGCTTTTCTCTCTCTCTCTCTCTCTCTCTCTCTCTCTCTCTCTCTCTCTCCTTCTTCTTCTTCTCTTCTTCTCTCTTCTTCTTCTTCTTCTTCTTCTTCTTCTCCTCCTCCTCCTCCTTCTCTCTCTCTCTTCTTTTTCTTCTTCTTCTCCTTCTCTCTCTCTCCTCTTCTTCTTCTTCTTCTCTTCTTATCCTTCTCTCTCTCCCTCTTCTTCTTCTTCTTCTTCTTCTTCTTCTTCTTCTTCTTCTTCTCCTCTCTCTATCTCTTCTTCTTCTTCTTCTTCTTCTTCTTCTTTTTCTTCTTCTCTCTCTCTCTTCTTCTTCTTCTTCTTCTTCTCCTCCTCTCTCTCTCTGATGGAACCTTGAATGGGCTGGCACTGGCTCATGCACTAGCCGCGGACCTCTATCTCACGCGCTCAACAACCCCATGGCCTCGCGGCCAGGAGCGTTGATGACACATACATTGCCTTCCTAGACATCTTGCGTTTGTATTACGTCGTTTGTAGTCCACTCTTCTCTCACCCACTACTCCTCAGAGGGAGTCCCTTACACATTGCCTAATGGCACGAAGCACAGACATAGGGGGTCCTCCAACGACTGAATGCCGCCACCCCTCTACGACTCTCCTATACCTTGGGGATTGGCCCCTCAGTGAGCGCTCAATATATAAACATGTTGCACAAAATCCACTCAAGGTACCATTTAATCGTATACATGAATGTACCATTGTCCTTACTTCTCTTTCCCCTAGACCCCACGACTAGCTCATGGCTTAGGGTGTCTTGTCTCTCACTCAACATGGGTCAAGGTCATAATGAAAGCAATTGCTATGCATCTAGGATTTCTGATACCTTTAAATATTTCCATGATTTATGCATAGTGTGGATGCTAAGTGCTCAAACAATTATGAAATCAATATTGTGCACATGTGCAAAATATCCTTTCAATGATTTTCAACTACCGTTCTTATGCGGCATTGCACATACCTAGCATCGAGGAGACCCTCGTGCTACTAGGCTCTTATTTTATAATTATTCACCGACCTATATGGCATGCAAACAAAAACCAGCAATCTTTTTATCATTTTACTCCGCATTTAGACACATTTTGACCACTCTACCCTCCTATCGATCAAATGTTGCATTGTTGTATAGATTTATAACTCATTTTGCCATCATTTTATGTGTAAAAAGCGGCAAAAACACACTAGAACAAGAAGGTGAGGATGAACTGAGGAAAATTCTCATGCTTCAGTCCCCACAAACATTCACAAACATTGTTCTTAATTATCATTAATTTTCCGCACCCAAAATGTATTTTTCCCCTATTTTTAGTGATTTTCCTCTATTTTCCTTGTATTTTTCCTTTTTTTTGCATTATTTAATTACTAAAAATTGAAAATAGGTTATGGGCTGTGGCCCTTAGTTCCTTCTTGCAGTAAAAATGAAAATTTAGTTGGTGTTCCTATTCATTTTTCCATTTTTATGTCCAAAAACATCATTTTTCCTTGATTTTTCATATTTTATGTATTTTAGTGTATTATTTTGACCCACGAGATGCATATTTTTCTGATTTTCTGATTATGAACAGCAAGTACTCATGGAAACAACAACATAAACAATTTTTATCCCACATGAACAACATTTCATCAATCAAAAGCCATGAACTCTTAAATTTCCTTTGAAAAAATTGAATTACAGCTTATTTGCGTGTTTCGGGTTTCATGTCCATGGCTGCAAATCTGAAAATTAGCAGCACTTCATGCTCATGATGATCACAAATCACCATTTCCAGCCCATAGAGCAATCCGATCGGACAAGCCTCCACCATTCTTTCTTCTTCCTTCCTCTTCCCACATGAACTTGCCTTTAGAAGAGAGAGAGGGAGGAGAGAGAAATACTAGATTTTCATCTCAGCATTCAGGCCATCAATTGACGGGCGAAGGGCGGTGATAGAGTCAGCATTCAGGAGGGAATGAAGCCCCATAATCCATTGGGGGGGTTGTTTGCAGCAGGCAAGTTGCCTCTCCATCCTCCATGGCGCATTTTTCGGGTGCCATCTTCCTCCACGTTTTTTCATCCCTCTTCATTCTCTCTCCACGTTTTTTGCTTCATAAGGTGCATACTTTTTTTTTTTTGGGGGGGGGGGGGGGGGTCCAAACTCAAAAGGCACGCTCAAATTTGGCCTCCCAAGTGTCCACATTTTCATATCTTGACCATTTTGTGGCCATTTCCCCGTCCGGGCTCCGAATTGAGCTCTGAAAAATCCTGGGTGTCCGGCTTGGCATCCCACATTGGCCGGTAACTCTTGCTAACCTACAGGACAGTCTAAAAAATTATGAAAAATCAACAAGTGTCGCTCGAGCACCTTTAAAGCACTTTGGCGCTTAAAATCGTCCTAGATCGAGCTGCCGCCTTCGACGTTGAATATTTTTCCCTTGATATTCATAATTTTTAGCTATTTTTAAGCACTCCCGGCACTTAAATTCTGCTCTCACTCTCTCTTCTTCTTCTTCTTCTTCTTATTCTCTTCTTCCCCTCTCTCTCTCTCCCTCTTCTTCTTCTCTTCTTCTCCTCTCTCTCTCACTCACGGCCAAGGGGAGATTCTGACGATGGCCACAGGGGGGTGCTACTGCTATCGTAGACGAAGAGGGGCGTGATGATGCAGGTAACGAGGGAGGGGGCTTCACTGCCGGAGGGAGGGGGAAGGCTCCCCTTTTAAAGAGGGGAAGGAGGGTGGTGTGGCCGCCACCCCTCCCACCTGGGGGGCTGCATGCCCCCCCCTATCTTCCTCTTACTCACACACACACTCTCCCCCCGCCATGCAATTGGCAGGAGGAGAGAGAGGGAGGGTAAATTATTTTAAAAAAATTTAAAATTTTCTTTACAGGGGAAGGGGGGTCTTATGGAGAAGGCACGGGGGGGAGCACCGGGGGGGGGGGGGGGGGAATATTACAAAGATAAAGTGCAGGATAAGTCTTCTAATCACAGCATAGTGCCTACAAAGTCCAGTGTTAAAATTCAAGAGATCAATGTTATGCAGCCTGAGGATGTTGATGATGATTATATCCTTGCAGCTTTTTCTAATGCTTTGCAGATAACAGAGATACACTCTATGTATGCATAGTGTTGGCTCTTGGACTCAGGTGCGTCCTTTCATGTGACACCTTACCGAGAGTGGTTTCATTCATAACGTACTCTTTCGGGTTTTGTGCCCTTGGGTGATGATAGGTCTCTTGATATTGTGGGCGTTGATGATGTTAAGCTGCAGTTTCCTTCTGGCAGCAGTTTTGTTATGCAAGATGTACATCATGTACCTGCTTTGACACGCAATCTCATGTCAGCTGGACAGCTTGATGATGCAAGTTATCATGTATCTTTTGGAGACTTTGCATGGAAGATCACTCGTGGCAGACTTGTGATTGCGAGAGGTGCCAAGGCTGGCATCATCTATCCCTATTGTATCTGCTTCTTCCCTTGATCATGTTTTGTCTGTGGGTTCTATCCCACATGTATCTCTTTGGCATGCCCGTTTGGGCCATATGTCTTTGAAGGGAATGAAAATTCTTTCTGGTTTGCAGTACTTACCGCCCCTTGATTATGCATGTTTTGATTCATGTGAGCATTGTCTCTATGGCAGGCAGACTAGGTCTATGCATAAGAAGTCTGGTAGGCCAAGCATGAGTGAGCCCTTGGCATTGGTACATTCAGATGTCTGTGGGCCTATGCCTTGTCAATCTATGGGTGGTGCAAAGTATTTTGTTGCTTTCATAGATGATTTTTCACGGAAAGTTTGAGCTTATCCCATTAAGTTGAAATTCGATGTCTTGGCTGTGTTTCAGGGATGGCTTGCATTAGTTGAGAACCAAGTTGGGTATAGGTTAAAATGCCTAAGGACAGATAATGGGGGTGAGTATATCTCACGTGCTTTTGAGCAATTATGTGATGAGAGGAGTATTAAGCATCAGTTGACCGCTCCCTACACCCCCCAGAATGGTTTGGTTGAGCGGATGAATAGAACCATCCAAGAGTGTGTATGCAGTATGCTTAGCCATGCAGGCCTACCACAGAGCTTTTGGGCTGAGGTAGTTAGTACAGCTGTGCATATCATAAACAAATCACCTTCTAGTGGTTTGTATTTCCAGGTTGCAAAGGAGGTATGGACTGGAAAACCTCCCTCTTATGCACATCTCCATGTCTTTGGATGTGAGGCATTTTTCCATGTGCCCAGGGACAAGAGAAGTAAGCTGGATCCTAAGAGTGTCAAATGCATTTTCCTTGGTTATGGGGATGTAGGTGAGATGGGTTATAGTCTCTAGGATCCGCATGCGTGGAAAGTCATCCGCAGTCATGATGTAGTCTTCCATGAACACAAGATGCATAGGCAGCCTAAGAGAGTTGTTGAGATCTGCAGGGTCATATTTCAGGAGGAGCCGAGAGCTCCCGCATAGCCAGTTGGACAACCTACAGCTACAGCAGATGCTCATGGTCAGGGTGTTGGATAGGCAGCTGGGTAGGTAGCAAAGCCTGTCGTGAGACGATCTACTAGAGACAGATGTCCACCTGATAGATTTCAGCCCCCTCGATGCATTGTGTCTTGGTTATAGATGCATGAGAGCCTTTCACTTATGATGAGGCTATGCGTAGGGGTGACAATCGCTCCTGGGAGAGGGCTTGTTATGGACCATAACAAGAAATGCAGGAAATTAGCATCATGACACATGAGAACTTTTGAAGTGATTGAATAATGGGGGACATATAATGAGGACCATAACACATGAGAACTTTTGAAGTGATTGAATTCTTAAGAAATAAGAACTTCAAGATGTCATGCTTCAAATAACTTGACTACAGGGTTTTTCTTATGCAGAGATGACCTGACACCTGCAACTTGTAAAAGTGCAAAAAAATGCCTGAAAATACAAAAATGCCTTGAATTTGTGAAAGATCTGGAAGCATTTTTCCTAAAAAACAAAACCATATCTCCAGTGTCTTCTTGGAAAAGATCGTCTTTCTTTGATTAGTCATTACATAACTGCCATCGCTGGCTTCATTCACAGACTGATCCTAACGAATTCTTGCTTCAGCATTCCTATTGCCTGAATCTCTTAGGACCTGATTCTAGATTTGCACCTAAATCAAGAAATTATTTTCCTGAACCTGGCAGGATCGCTTAAGTGTTATGGACCATGAGGACCATAACGGGAAATGCAGGAAATTAGCACTGCAGGGAACTTCCTGACACAATTTATAGCCATTACACATACCTAATCTTCAGGAACAATATACAAACACCAACTACATATTATATTCATCATTGCTAAACCACTGTCCTGAAAACGATCACACAGTTTATCATCATCATATTCACTCCTGATCAAATAACTTGCAGTAGACAGCACAAATAGTTAGGACACAGATACACATTATTAGAACCAAACATAAACGACCAGAATCTGGCGATGTCCTGAAGAATATCTAATTTCTCATCATGCAGGAATACAAAAAAACATGAACTCCTGACTGTCAGGAAGGCACCTGAATGCCAGGTAAAAACCTGAATGCTTCATATGACATCTTAGGTCACTTTCCATATGCTGGTTCTACATGTATGCTAGTACTAAGGTATAAAATAGTACTAATATAGTGCAATTCGAGCCTCAACACCTGGCACAGCCCGGTGGATGGCTGGGACAGTCAAGACTTGAACCCACAAGTATGCATCTAAATGATATGCAGACTAACCCAAAGAACAGCCCTTGCACCCCTTGACAAGCCACACTGAGCAACAATGAGTAGAGCCCCTCTAGGATACTCAAGGCCCTCTGGTGTAGTTGCATAACTAGCCCTAAGTGTCAGTAAAATTTCAAGGCAACATGCCAGTACTGGAAACAGATCAAGTATAATAACATCCATACTACATCATAGAGAACAAAGATATAGAACCATGAATGAATCAATAAATCACTACTCCAATGGCAAAGAGTAGAAAATTTGATCAAGAAATATGTCGATGACGCTTCAGCATCTGCATCATAAGAAATATATGGCAATATACCACACAGCTTGAATCTCAAACAAGAAACTGCATCTCCAAAGAAATATGCAAGATAATCCAAGAAAACCTGTAAAAGAAAACAATAAAGAACTGCATCCACATCTGCATCATACTCATCCATAGCTTCAATCTGTACCATATCACCCCAAAAATATTGCTTTGCATCAATCCAAACTGATATAACATATATCTCCTGACATTCAGGTATATGAAAATCCCAATCTTCAGGTTGCTGCTCTACTTGCTGTTTTCCATGCTCTAGTTGCACTTTTTGGTATAATTCTTGCATTTTAAGCTGTTGCCACACTTTTTCTTGCATCAAGAACTCAAATCGTTGTTGTATGAATTCGGGTTGCAGAAATTTGGATTTCAAGAATTTAGGTATCTACCGTCCATGCTGTGATTCTGACATTACCAGTAGACCTAAACACTTCTGAATTACTGAAATCTACTGAAAACTTGAAAATTCCAGCAAACCTAAAAAATCATCTTACGGGTAAAGAAATCGAGCACTTCCTGATAGAGAAAACTGCAATATACTTCTGGAAATATCATCTAACTTATCCAATATCCTCATTGCCATGCTCAAAAACTGATTATCCTGAACAATATCAACCATTTCTGCCAAAACATCAACTGCAAAGATATCCACTACGGCAGATACTTGCACAATACTATTGGCTTCAACTTCATTTCCAAATTGATTAGAATACTTAAAAACTTCAGAAATATGAGGATGAACTAAAACATTAACAACTTGATCATTATCCTGATCATTCACATCTGCATTGTCCACTACAGGCTCAAATTCTTTAGTATCCTGATTTTGGAAATTTTCCTGCTGCTTAGGATCAGGGTATATAGCTCCATAATTCTGAAATAATTTATCCAATTCAGTTCCTAAACTTTCCTGAACTTTAGACTGCTCCTTCCTTGCCAAAAAGTCTTCAGGATGCTCTCTTGAACAGTCATAAACTGCAATAAGACCAATTTGTTGATTTTCAAGAGTTTCTTGCTGAAAAACTTCAGGATAAGTAGTGCCTTGGTCTTGAATTAATTTATACTTCTCATTCCATATGCTGTCCTGAAATTCAACCTGCTCCTGCTGTTCAAGAAAACTGCATGAATGCTGTCCTGACAAATTTTGGACTACAAATTGAACAGTTTGTTGTTCTAAAACTGCATTTCCAGCCATGTTGAGCTGCTCTTGATACCCTTGAATGATACCATCAACATTTATCTCGAACACAGGTACCATTGAATCATTTTCTTGAAAAAATAATTCTTCCACATCATTGCCTACTTCATCTACCATATCAATTGTCTGTGCATACAGATCCTCAATAATAACATCATGACTTGGAATATAAGAACAAGCCAACTGAGTATGCAAATTAGCAATTACATTATCCTTATGAGAAACAACTGCTTGAAGAGCATTAATGACCTCCGAATAATGAGAAACTTTCAAATCCATTACAGTCCTGACAAGAAAAACCTCTTGTTGAAGCAATGCTTTCTCTTCCTGAAGTCGATTAATGACAGATAAAGCTTCAACTGCTGCAATTTCAGTTGCATTCCTCTCCTTTTCCAACTCAGAAGAAAGTCATTCAATCATCTCAGTTGAAGATTGAGTCATAGGACATAACTCATGCAAATCTTCATGAAAACCACATGAATGGACTGATTTCTGCAATTCTTGACCTTCAGCCTGCTGTGGTAGACCTGTACCTTGCTAAAAACTGTTCATTTGATGTCCTAAAACTGGCTGAAAACTGATCTGCCTGCTGTCCCATAGCTTGCTGTCTTGAAAACTGCTCAGACACGCAATGAACTAGAGAGTTGACAGTAGTAAAAAAATGGCTAAATTTCTTTAGGCTGAATATTGAAATAATCTGGAATAGTATTCAGCATGTTGGAAATATAGGTATCCTGGAAAAATACATCCTGAAATGATGGATTTTGCACTACAAGAAGTGGCATTTTAAGTACTTGTAAAACCTCTTCAGTGAAATCTGACTCCCTTGATGCATAATCTTCCTCAAAACTAGTAAGAGAACAAAGAAAATCATCCATAATAGCATCTTCATTAAGAAAAACATCAGCCTCATGCTTGTCATACATGACAGCATCATCTTCTTGAATATGCAACTGATCTTCTTGATCACCAGACTGATCATCAAACTGATCAACTTCCTTGATGATAACTTCATCACTTCTTTCTTCTTCAGTAAAGCAAATTCGAGATTGATTATAACAGTTTGCAAGACTCCAAAGTATGGAAAATACCTTCAATTTGTCAATACAAGGTGTGTGATGCTCCACTCTTCCATTGGTAAGCTCCTGTGTTGGGTTTGGGGTACTCGAGGATCTTTGGCTACTTTGGCTCTTATCCTCTCTCACTCCCTTAGCCTCAATCTTTGGCAAAACCATAGGTAAAGGGTAACAATCATCATCATCACTTGAATCTGAATCCTGATCTGAATCCAAAACATCATAATACTTCTCCTTGAGCTTCTCAACTGCTCTAAGCAATCTTTGAACCTACTTCAAACTTGAGCAAGACTTAACCTTCTGACCTTCATGATCATCATGCCATTCATAAGCACCATCAATTACAGTCTCAAAAGAAGTAAGCTTTTCCCATGCTTTATCCAGCCTTGAATTTGAACCTTTCTTTGCTGCTGAAGAGAACTTCTTGCGGATACCATTGAACTGCTTACATAGATCAAACATGCAGAAATACTTACATGACTTTTCTCTTTCACAGGACTCATGAACATATGGACAACACTTTGAAGTATGGCCATGCTCAAAATAGATTTTGCATCACTTATCCTTCTTCTTGGATTTACCCATAATGAAGCATAGCTACTGTTTGACAATAACTTGCTTTTCCTTCAACCAACCTCAAAACTCTGCAGTGATAGAGTAGAAGTCTTCAGCCTATGGTATTCAAGATATTCTTGCAATTCTAACAGTTTAGGATGCTTGAAGCACTCAGTTGTAAGTAGATCTTGAAAAATGCCCAAAAAAACTCCTTTGTTGACAAGACTTCTCAGTTTTATCAAGCTTCCTTCCATCTTTCATGAGATTCAGGTTATGCCTGTCATTTTCATCCTGCAATTCAGATAACCAACCTAAAATTCCTGCAATTCAGGTAACAGACCTACAGATTCCTGCAATTCAGGGAACTGCCTAAAACGTCACGCACTTCAGGAAACTGCCTGAAAATTCCTGCACTTTAGGTCAGTCCTTTAGGCCAGTCCTGAAAATTCCTTTCTTTTTGCATCTTGCCTTTCTTCCTTATCCAAGTGAACATAAATCTTATCCTTCTTAATCATCTCCATTCTTGCACCAACAAATCTGAGTTTGAGGACCACTTGAAACATCCATAAATAGCATGCTGGTTCCAGAATTCAAGAACAACCATGGGCAACATATAATCTTCAAGAATGCCATATAGACTTGCTGTAGACATCATAATTGACTGCATAAACACACTACCTTGAATATTACAGCCCCTTTATTGCCTGAATCGATATCAGCCACAAATAGCACTTGATTTTCAAAAATGACATACAGACATATAGCACACAGCATGATTGTTCATAGCAATATGCTATCCAAAAAATTGCAGATCTGATATTTCATGTCTTTGAACTTCATGACCGCCTTTCTTTATGAACACGCCATCGTGAATAATCTGCCTTGAATCTACACATGAGAACTTTTGAAGTGATTGAATTCTTAAGAAATAAGAACTTCAAGATGTCATGCTTCAAATAACTTGACTCCAGGGTTTTTCTTATGTAGAGATGACCTGACACCTGCAACTTGTAAAAGTGCAAAAAATTGCCTGAAAATACAAAAACGCCTTGAATTTGTGAAAGATCTGGAAGCATTTTTCCTCAAAAATGAAACCATATCTCCTGTGTCTTCCTGGAAAAGATCGTCTTTCTTTGATTAGTCATTACGTAATTGCCATCACTGGCTTCATTCACAGACTGATCTTAACGAATTCTTGCTTTAGCATTCCTGTCGCCTGAATCTCTTAGGACTTGATTCCAGATCTGCACCTAAAACAAGAAATTATTTTCCTGAACCTGGCAGGATCGCCAAAGTGTTATGGACCATCAGGACCATAACAGGAAATGCAGGAAATTAGCACTGCAGGGAACTTCCTGACACAATTTATAGCCATTACACATACCTAATCTTCAGGAACAATATACAAACACGAACTACATATTATATTCATCATTGCTGAACTACTGTCCTGAAAACGATCACACAGTTTATCATCATCATATTCACTCCTGATCAAATAATTTGCAGTAGATAGTGCAAATAGTTAGGACACAGATACACATTATTAGAACCAACCATAAACGACTAGAATCTAGTGATGTCCTGAAGAATATCTCATTTCTCATCACGTAGTAATACAAAAAACACGAACTCCTGACTGTTAGGAAGGCGCGTGAATGTCAGGTAAAAACTTGAATGCTTCATATGACATCTTAGGTCACTTTCCATATGCTGGTTCTACATGTATGCTAGTACTAAGGTATAAAATAGTACTAATATAGTGCAATTCGAGCCTCAACAGGGCTATGTAGTTTGAGATAGACTCCTTGCATAAGAATGGCACTTGGGATTTGGTTTCCTTGCCTACGGGCAAGAAGGCTTTGCCATGCAAGTGGGTGTACAAGCTGAAAAGTACCCCTGGATACCCCAAGCCAGCATACAAGGCTAGATTGGTAGCAAAGGGTTTTAAGCAGGAGCATGGTGTGCACTTTGATGAGGTCTTTTCTCCTATGGTTAAGATGACTACCCTGTGCTTAGTCTTGGCTTTGGTTGCTCAACTTGACTTGGTGGATTTATACCAAATGGATGTCAAGACGGCTTTCTTACATGGGGACTTGCATGATGAGATTTATATGGAGCAGCCTAAGGGCTTTGCAAAACCTGGCAAGGAGCACCTAGTGTGCAAATTGAAGAAAAGTCTTTATGGCTTGAAGCAGGCACCTAGGGAGTGGCATCATAAGTTTGATGCATTTATGCAGTCACAGAGCTACAACAGGAATGCTATGGATCTGTGTCTTTACACAAAGAAATCCCGTGATGGTTCTTTATTGATTTTGGTACTCTATGTGGATGATATGCTGATAGCATGGAAAGCTCATGATGAGCTAGATGCTCTTAAGGCTCAACTCAAGAAGAGCTTTGAGATGAAAGATTTGGGATAGGCCTCTCACATACTTAGTATGCACATTAGACACGACAGGCATCAAAGACTCCTCTACTTGTCACAAAGGGAGTACATTCATAAAGTCCTTGAGCGCTTCCGCATGCAGGATGCAAAGCCTATTGGCTATCCATTGCCTTCTTATGTGAAGATATCAAGGGTTGATTGTCCGCCACAGACAAATGAGCAGAGGGCTGAGATGGCCAAGATTCCCTATGCATCTGCAGTGGGCCGTCTTATGTATGCCATCATATCCACTCGTCCAGATATTGCCTTTGCAGTTGGTGTTGTGGCATGCTATATGGCTACACCTGGCAAGAAGCATTGGGATGCCATGAAGGGTATCATGAGGTACCTGAAGGGCACTGCAGATATGTGCATATGCTATTGCAGCCAGGATACAGGAGTCGTGGCGTACACTGACTCTGATTATGCAGGACATGCAGATAGTAGAAAGTCCACTTC
Source organism: Lygodium microphyllum (assembly GCF_053477565.2). NCBI lineage: Eukaryota > Viridiplantae > Streptophyta > Polypodiopsida > Schizaeales > Lygodiaceae > Lygodium > Lygodium microphyllum. The sequence continues at coordinate 34,721,467 of NC_141143.1, read as the reverse complement.
TAGTTATGTATTCACCTATGCTGGAGGTGCTATTTCTTGGATGTCCAGGGTGCAGAAATGCATGGCCCTTTTTACTATAGAGGCCGAGTATGTTGCAGCCACTGAGGCTTGCAAGAAGGCCATTTGGTTGCTGAACTTGGTATTGATGCTATCCCTACACTGCATTTGGATTCTATGAGTGCTATTCAGTTAGCCAAGAATCTGGTCTTCCATGCAAAGACGAAATACATTGAGGTGAGGTATCACTTCATCTGTAGGGTTGTTGAGGACAAGTCTATTGACCTTATCAAGATCTTGACTGACCAAAATCCTGCACATCTGCTCACGAAAAGCCTCTCTACAGAGTGCTTTGCCTTCCTCAGGACGTTGATGGGCGTGGGATGAGATGACATCTTTCCTCATCCTGTTGTACATGTGTCCATATTGTATTGTCTTTTTTCTCTTTTCTTTTCACACCTCACTAGGGCAGATTTGCCTTTAAGTGGGAGGTTGTTTGGGGTAAAGGCGCCTCCACCTAGTCGCTTGTGTATTACTACATTGACAGTCACCACCACTGCACACTACAGGTAGCGGGTGCCCATCACCGTCACTTTATTCTTTATTCTTTTAGTGACAGTTTGAATAAAGGAAGGCCCAGTCACACATTGTGACCGTTGGAGTTCCCATTTTTTGTCTCTCTCTTTCTTGCTCTTGCTCTCCCGCTATAGCTCTCGCATACAAGTTTCGATCCTTCTCACCTTTCATCTCAAGCTCCGATTCAAGGATAGAACCCTTACTTCGATGCTCAATTTGAAGTATGCAAGCGCTTAAGCTTGAATCCATTGGTCCTGGAAATGGAACCAAAATGTCGAGGTGAGTGCAAGCTCAACTGCCAAGACCCACGGACCGCTTATTATTCAAGTGTTTCAAGCGAGCACTAATGGCTACCTTTTACATAGTAGCTGATGAGCCATTCTTCTCTACGAGTGTAGTGAGCTTACCTTGATGCTTTCCTGATTTAGTTGCTTTCTCTCTCAAGCACTCCGAAGCTCCATGATTCTTGATGCAATCTCAAGCATCCTCAAGCCTCCACCTCCAAGCTCCATCCTCCATAGCCGCACACTATCAAGCATTTTTGTGAAAACTAAAAATCCCTAGTCACATTGTAGTTAGGTTTGATTTTTGTTAGCTTAATTATTTACGTGATGGTTTGTTTTGACGTTTCATAATTGGATTTCTTGTGTTTGTCTAGCTTTAGATTTGTTTTTGTCATTTTGTTTGATTTTTTGAGTGTGAAACTTGATAGCCTTGGTCAAGCTTGGTATTTTTTGGACAGGTTGGAGCTGAAGTTTGTTAGTAGCCGAACATTGTGGAACAAGGTTTGTTTTCTTGCTGAGACTCTTACACATCATGGGGATTATGGGTTCATAAGCACTTCACTTTGCACTTGTCTATGCAGTACACTCAGGGGTCGTCTCCTGTTCTTATCAAATACTTCCATGCCATGGGTTGGGTTTATGCATGTTTTGCACTATCATTGAGCACTAGCATGGCATGAAGCCTATTGCAGCTATATACAATAAATCCTAGTTGCACGTGCACATGAGAGAGAACCTATCATTAAGCATGCACATTTCTTACATGCACGATATTTGGGATGTTCTCATTACCAAATTAGGAACCTCTGCTTGAGTGTGTAAGGTAGTTGGGTGAGTTAGAGGGCCATGAAGGACGCTGCCAATTATGAGATGGGTTATTCTTATTTGGTTAACATCTTGAGGACCATCATTTCCAGAGAGATTGTAAGATTTTAGATGGGTGGAGTGGAGCATGACATATTTTCTTGCTGAGAGTTGAGAGGTGAGGTTAGGGATTTAAATAATCAAAGAACTTTGTTTGCATTATGCATGATGCACGAGCACATGTAGATAGGCTAGGCACAATTCTTCAGTGCATCCATATTTTTTCATGTGAGCATCGCTTGATTGGTTTCATATCATGGATTCGATATTGCATATTTTTCTAAATCATAAATGATTGGGCACGAAGTTCATTTCAAAAAACTATATTCCTGCTAGGGCACACTACATAAAAAACATGTTCATATCTAGAGAATGTTTATTTTGAAGACTCAATGATCAAAGGAAAAGATCGTAAGTTTTACATCGTCAGTGAGTATTTCTTAAAGAAAAAGAGGACACATGTGTTGAAAGTGTGTGCAATTACAAGAACAATAGGCCAAGGAAGGGAATAAGTTATCCAATATAAAAGATGGAGAAAAATGATGTGCTTTATGAAAATATATATTTTTGCCTATTTTTTATAAATTTTTGCAATTTTACCCACATTAACTTGTCGGCTAGATGCATTCCATTTGTTTTGAGTACCCAGATGATTATATTCAGAGTTCATATGACAAAGTTATGATCCAACCAAGTTATAAACATGCATAGGGCAAAAAAAACAAAAATAGTGAAAAGCAATAGAAAAGAAAAAGTCAAAAGCTGGAAGCAAAAAGCCTAATGTATATGAGAGAACTTATGAAAACTATATAAGGATGAGAAAGAGAAGAGCAAGGGGCCCTCCTTCTCAATTCCAATTGTATCTTGTGAGAGAGGTGAGAGGAGGGTCACATGCGAGAAAGTAAACTCTTGACGTGCTAACTTGTGAAGTCGGAGAACTTGGAAGTTGAAGCGCTAAGTGTTGGGCAAAGGTTGTCAAGGTATGAGTATACTATTCACTTGGTTTTGTTTTTGAATTGTTGGTGTTTTTGAAATTTGTGTTGCTAAGAGGCCCTGTATTGATGTGATACACACTTTTAGCTCAGCTATATCGTTAAGCCCATGTATAGTTTGTGGTTCGTGTGGTGGTTGTCAAAACATTTAAATTTTTGTGTTGTGTTGTGCATCCACAAAGCTAATTCTCCCAACTGGCACTCCTTAACGTCTCGTTATCGGGTTGTGAGTGAGGCTTGCTCTCGATCACCGCTCGCGTAACAACGTGAGACAAGAGAAGAGAAGAGGAGAGGAAAGAATAAGAAAAGACGAGATGGTGGAGAGCTTCACCTCCTTGATCCCTCACCCTCACACACTCACACTCCCTCCCTCAAGCACACACAAGCAAGCAAAGAGAAGAGAAGAAGAGAAGAATGTGAGTCTCTTGTTGCCACACACCAAAGAATGAGCTCTCATTCACTTTTTGAACTTTATATACAAAGCCCTAAATCCCATTTGGGCAATCATCCCTTTTTTACATGGCCGACCATAGCCTCTAGGCCCTTTTTTCCATTGTTCTCCTATCTTCCTAGCTTCCTTCCTAACGCCCATCTACATTTACAGTTTGCACCAGTGCTCTTAAAATAAATCATGGTCCGCCTTGCGCTCTTTTACAAAAGTATTGACTTGTGCTTTTTCTTGTGCGCCTCTCCTTGATTTAGGACTTTTTCACACTTCTTGTGTTTCCTAATTTTTCTTACCGTGCCTTCATTCTCCATTCTGCTTTTGCATGGAGCCACATCCAAGACCACTGAGCAATAGGTCAAATGGGTGTCCAAACACCAACCGCAATCAAACCACACGAATTCTAACCATAGAACATCATGCCCTAGGCCTAGGAGGCAAATCTAGTACTACAAAAACAAACAAAGGTTAAGCCGTGATGGGTGCTCAAATACCTATTTTGTGCCCAATGCTACTATAAAGGCAATGATTGGATTTAGTTGCCCAAAACTATGAGTGGTATGCGTGTCCCTACATCCAGGCTCTCTAGCCCATCTCCACAAAATGGCAAGCTAGCGAGGATTGAGAAACCGATTGATTCCAAAAGCACCAAACCCATGGAACCTCAATGAGTCTATCAACCAAAATTGCAACTAGCTATCCCTAGACCAACTCAACTTGACATTCCCAGTGTCCCATGGCTCCACAAAAGCGAAAGGTAGTGCACACCACCTAAGCCCCAAGACCAACCCATTACACAAGTGGCCGCTAAAGGCCCCATTGACCAATCCACCAAGATGGCATCTGTTCCTAAGTTATCCAATCCAACCAAATCCCAACCTTCCTAGGCCTTAGACCATCCTACGAGTGCAAATCTATCCTTACCTTAGCCTCGGACCTAGCCATTAATGTTAGATATAATCAATTCCCCACCCTCATTAGATGCTACCAATGATCCATGGTGCTCAAATTTGTAAGGCCCCCATTATGAGGAGAAGTCGAATGTGAGCCCGGACATTGGTTTGAGTCCTGACTTGTATATCAGATGAGGTCTATGTGACTGGATGGCAAAAATGTGACCATTGATGGTAAAGGAAATATGAGATGCTACATTCTCTGCCAATGCAAAAGGCAAAGGTGTTTCCTCCACCAAAAATGATGGTGACAAAAAGAAGAAGGGCGGCAAGAAGAAGTTTCGAGGAGAGTGCTTCTACTGCAAGAAGAAAGGATATGCAATTGCAGATTGTCGTGTCAAGAAGGCAGATGAAAAGAATGGTACCCTTAAAAGTAAAGGGAAAGAGACAGCCAATACGGCTGAAGCAGAGTTGGAATTATTCATGGCGACCATTGAGGAAGTGTGCTCCTCGGCGCAAGAAGAATCTACCACTGAATCATGGGTGTTGGATAGTGGGGCCTCCCATCACGTGACCAACAAGAAAGGTCTATACAGTTCTATGCAACCTCTACAAGAATCCATCACTGTGACGGTTGGAAATGATGCTAAATGCCCTGCTGTGGGCACATGTACTATTTCCTTTGTTGCTGCAAATGGTGAAGTCAAAAAGCTTTCAAATGTGTTGTATGTTCCCGAAATCAGGAGAAATCTCTTATCAGTTGCTGCCATAACTGATCTTGGTCATGAAGTGAGGTTCAAGAAGATAGGTGCAGAAATTCTTGATAGTGCTGGCACAATTGTTGGCAAAGGAGAAAGAAGGAACAACCTTATGAGCTAAGTGCTCTTACAGCCACCGTTGGAGTGGGCACAAGTAAGCTTTGGCATGAAAGGTTTGGACACATCGGATTTGCAGTGTTGAAGGAGATGCAAAAACAAGGTATGGTTGCTCACCTACCTACAATAACTGAATTGAAGGAACCATGTGAAGCTTCTATGATGGGCAAGGAACAGAGAAAGGCATTTCCACAAGAAAGCAAGAATAGAGCACAGGCTCCTCTAGAGTTGGTGCATGCTGACTTGTGTGGTAAGATGCTACACAGGCCTTGGGGTGATCTTCTTATTTTATGTTGATTGTCAACAACTACAGTAGGAAGATGTGGGTGTACTTCCTTCGTGATAAGGCTCAAGCTTTTGGTAAGTTTAAAGAATGGCTAAAACTTGTTGAGAATGAAATAGGGAAAAGTGTGAAGAAATTTAGAACAGATGGTGGTGGTGAGTTCAACTCAAAGGAGTTTGAAGGCTTTTGCAAGAGCAAAGGGATCAAGCGTCAATTGACGACGCCTCACACACCTCAACAGAATGGTGTTGTGGAACGCAGGAATCGCACCATTGTGGAGATGGCAAGATGCATGCTAAAGGGCAAGGGATTGCCTAACCATTTTTGGGCTGAAGCTGTTAACACTGCACTCTACATTCTAAATCGGAGCTACACAAAGGCTCTCAAGGGAAAAACACCCCATGATGCTTACACTGGTAAGAAACCATCTGTCTCACATTTCAAAATTTTTGGATGTGAATGTTATGCACATGTTCTAGATGAGAAGAGAAACAAGTTACAACCAAAAAATAGAAAATGTATCTTCTTGGGTTATAGTGATGAGAAGAAGGCTTACAAATTATATGACCAAGAGGCAAAGAAGATCATCACGAGCCGTGATGTGGTTTTCAAGGAGGATCCGCATATAGTGGAGGAGGAGAATGCAAGTTCTTCCACTTTATCATCAAGCGAAGAAGTAGTCCACTATGAACCTGTCCCAAGAGCTATCCCTATCCTTAAGGAGGAGGAAGCATCATCTTCAGATGATGAGGAAAAAGTTCACCAACTTGACATTACCCCACCGGAAAAGCCATTGCCGCACTGGGTGAAGCAGCTCTATGACCACAATAATCCTATGCATGCATCTGTTGAGGAGAAGGCAGACGGACCAAGGAGGTCTCAGAGAATAGAGGAGCAAAGGAGGGCTTCTGCTCACATAGTCAATATGGCCTTGATGGTTGAGATTATGAGATAAGTAAAGGAGCCAACTGACTTAGAAGAAGCACTTGCAGATCCATCATGGAAGGCTGCTATGCAGGCGGAGTATGATAGCATAATGAAGAATGACACTTGGGAGCTAGTGGATCGACCACCAAAGCGGAAGGTTATTGGCACCAAGTGGATTTGGAAGGTAAAGTACAAGGCTGATGGTACCTTAGAAAAGTACAAAGCTAGATTGGTTTCCCAAGGATTTTCACAAGTTGAAGGGTTTGATTTTCAAGAGTCATTTACCCCAACTTCCAGAATGACCACTATTCGCACGGTACTTGCAGTGGCTGCCCACAAGAAGTGGCTAGTGTACCAAATGGATGTTAAGTCAACATTCTTAAATAGTGACCTGAAGGAGGAGGTGAACGTGGCTCAGCCACCAGGATTTGAGGTTCCCCATTCTGAGAACAAAGTGTGTAAGCTGAAGAAGACATTATATGGGCTGAAACAAGCCCCCAGAGCATGGTACCAGCAGATAGATAAGTTCTTTTTAAACCTAAACTTCAAAAGATGTGCCTTAGATGCTAACTTGTATGTTTACAGGGATGGTAAAAAGTCTGTAGTGATTGTCCTATATGTGGACGACCTTCTTATTATAGGTGACTATGAAGATATGATCAACCAAACTCGAAAGGCTTTGAGTTCTGAGTTTGAAATGACAGACTTGGGCTTGCTGCACTATTGTTTGGGGATTGAAGTCTGGCTAGAGCCAGGAAAGATCTTCATCTCTCAGAAGAAGTATGCATGGGAGATCTTGAAGGCATTTGGCATGACCGAGTGCAAGGAGATAGCTACACCTATGGAGGTGAATGCAAAGTTATCCGTCGAGGATACATCAGCACTAGCAGACATTGGGAGGTATAGGAGGTTGCAGTCTGATCTACTTGTGTAACACCAGACCAGATATCAATTTTGCTGTTGGTGTTTTAAGCAGGTCCTCAAACAAACCTCATGAGAGTCATTGGAAGGCTGGGATGTGGGTGCTCAGATACTTGAAGAAAACTCTTGACTATGGTATCACATATAGTCTCGAAACTTCTCTTGTGGGAAACTGTGACTCAGATTGGGCAGGAGACAATGATTCCACGAAGTCAGTTTCTGATTATTGTTTCTCTTTGGGTTCAGGAATTTTCTCTTGGATTAGTAAGAAGTAGCCAACAGTGGCATTGTCTTCTACCGAAGCAGAGTACAAGGCAGCTTGTTTTGCTGCATGTGAAGCAGTATGGTTGAGAAGGATTCTATGGCATATGGGAGTGCAGGATGAAGAACCAACTGTGCTGAGATGTGACAATCAGATTTGCATCGCCATTGCCAAAAATCCAGTGTTTCATGCATGCACCAAACATATAGAGATCCAGTATCACTATGTGCGTGATTTGATGGAGGATGGGATAGTGAAACTGGTCTACTGTCCAACAGAGGAGAATGGAGCAGATATCTTCACCAAAGCACTCACGAAGGATCTGCTTCAAGTTCATCTTCAGAGACTCGGCATTGGGCCGAGGAGATAGTTCACCTATGGGTGGACATTGAGGGGGGGTGTTAGATATGATCAATGCCCCACCCTCATTAGGTGCTACCAATGATCCATGGTGCTCAAAGTTGTAAGGCCCCCATTATGAGGAGAAGCCGAATGTGAGCCCGGACATTGGTTTGAGTCCTGACTTGTATGTCAGATGAGGTTTATGTGACCGGATGGCAAAAAGGTGACCATTGTGGGTCTAATCTTTGGGTTAGATGGAGTGGTTAAGCTGGTAGCAACTCAAGGCGCATTGCATCGAGTTGCGGGGTAAGAACACAATATTAGTGAGTTTGGGAATCTCCCAATTCCCATTTTTTGAATACTAAAAAGGTGGCATGCGGATAACATGCCCATAAGTTTCTTAAAACCATATGATGTGACCTATCATTAGAAAGCACTTGAAAAATGGAATCTATTGAGGTATAGAGCACTCAATTTGGAGTTATAGTGTTCAAGTTATGAAAAATCCAAAGATTTGACCACGTGTCTCAAACTTATTGGTAATTCCCATATTCCTCAATATGGTGTTTAAGGGAGTTAAAAGGGGCCCCTATTGTGGGGTCCGGGGGCCAACTAGTGGAGGCTTATATGGTAGGTCAGTCAGGCCAACCTCATGGCCTTCACAGGCTATAAAAGCTAAACCCATTCATAGCCATCGATCACTCATCTTTCACCCAGTCAGAGTGGTTGTTCCAGCTAGCCTTAAGCTCTTCACCTATCTTCTGTCTAGATCACCATCTAAGCTTCACACAGTGGAAGCGCATGGGTGGACAGAGCCATCTTTGTATCAGTTGTTTGGAGTTAAAAAATTTACTGATTCTTCTCTTTTCTGTTGTGTACTCTCTATCTCTTTCTCAGATTCTGTTTGCTACGCCATGCAATATTTTACAATTAATACAAGGGACAACTTAGTCATCTGCATTAGGTGATTGGATGCTACTTTCACCATGCCAGCTAGGAGCTATGAATGGTTGGATTTAGGCCTCCTCGACGATGAGACATTAGCAACAGAAGTGCACTTCTTTCCATGCACTTTGGAGGAATATGAGTTCGTGTTCATCAATATTCTCGAGGTGGCCAAAGCCTTGATTGACAGTGAAATCTCTTGACAATAGCAAACTCACACACAACAACTAATCACATCCTATAGGAGTAAAGTCTTGGCACAACAAGCCAAGAGCTTGAAGAGATGAAAAGGCTAGTTGGCTTTGACTCTTCTTTTCTATGAAAATGGTATGCTCTACATCTCCAATGGAAACAAGAGGGTGCCAAATTATGACCAATGCTGAGTAGAGAAGACGAGCAATCAAAACCTCCGAGTACGACCGAACCTATGTGGCTTCTATCACTTTCAGAGTATTGGTTGTCAGTCACGCAACCAACCATTAGAAGACCATGTCATGGCACCCCTATTATGATCAAATCCTCATCGAGGAAGAACTACATACCGTTATAGCAAGATGAACTTCGGTGACTTCCTCACTAACGTCTTGACCTACATTACGCAAATAGGCATTAGGCCTCAAAACATGGACAATCATGCCCACTTAGAGTATAAACTATAGTTCTATGCTTGGCCCATGAAGAAATAAAGCACCATAAGCAAGTGCTTCACACCCTTAACCCTTCATCCTCCAATCCTAGGAAGGATTTTCATCATTTCCAAGGGGGAGGGGGTAAGGCGGAAAATAAAATATGACTTGAACTTCAAAATTTGAAATCAAATTTCAAAAGAAAAAAAGGACGAATAAAGGAAACGTGTACTTGAAGAAAATCTTTTACGAAATTCATGCTTGGAATGTGTGGATTTCTTGAAGTATAAAAAGTTATATTCCTTACTAGAACATTGCACCATTCCATAACGTTTGATCTTAAACTTTTTTCTTTTTTGCAAAAATTACTCTCAAAGGAGCTAATTGTAAATAGTTATGTCATGACAAGAACTTGAAGATGGTAGGCCAATTCCCATTCTCAAAGAAAGAGCACAAGAAGTATTGATTAGCCACTAAGATGCAAGTCCACAACCAGCTAAAGTACCACAGCGTCATCAATTTTTGAGTGTTGGTGAACAAGGAAGGCATAGTGAGACAAATAGTCACCTAGTGTAATCTCTACAAATACATGGAGAAGGTTGGCTAGAATGTCAACCATGGTAGGTGCACAGAATTCCTAAGAACTTTTGAGATAAAAAGAAACATTGGCACAGTGACCATTAGGCAAGGCAAAACCTCTAGAAAGGTGGAAGCTAATATTCTAAACCCCACCATTTTCCTACATGCTAAAATAGTCTACATCCTTTTCTCAATCTAGAGATATAATGCTCTCATGAACAAAATATGCATACCATTGCTGGAGAGTCTTGCAGCCAATCCCTGGAGGAGGTAAAATGGAATGCCTATGTCTAAAGGACAATACAAGCATCGGCAAAGGTACTAGCCATAGCACCAAGGGTGAGAGAGGGGAGTCACCAGCCACCACAACCAAATCAGATCGAAAAACACCTGCATCAAAAGCGTCCCTGCTTCTGATAGGGTTTAGAGGGGTGCTAACTGCAATCATCCAAGAGGCTATGGGAGAGATGGGAAGGAAAGAGGAAGTAGGGGAGACTCTAGAGAGAACTCCCATCCAAGAATAGCATCTCTCCCCAATCCCACAAAGTCCATCAACATCTCCAAAAGCAAGAAAGGTGGGAAACAAAGAAGCGAGCAAGCCACAGAAAGAGAAGGTAGAGCGAGCCTCAAGTAAGAAGGGATTTTGATCCCAAGCATAGCAGCATTAGGAGGAGTCTAGTGAAAGGACCGTGAGTGAGCAAAGCAAGGAGGATTTAGTCCCATCAAGCCAGTGGGAGCAAAAGGAAAATCTTGGTAAAAATTCCAAGAAAGAAGATGAAGCAGGACAAAGAGGAGGAATTCTTGCAGCAGAAGGCAGAAGAAGAATCCCGAAGGATGGAGGAAGAACAAAGGAAGAAGCTACAATCAGAGGAGGAAAGGCTAAAGAGAGAAGAGGATAAGCAAATGGCTCTCACCATCAGGATGTCTGTTAAGCAACTCTCTTGTGTGGAAGAGCTAGCCAAAAGGAGCCTAGATGATGCGCCTATAACTAGCTCCGCAGGCAACAAAAGGTGTCCAGAGAACCTATGGTGGAAGGCAAAGGAGGGAATGCCCCATTGGAACCGCACATGCATGTCATGGTCACCACCGCTACTACCATCCAAGAAACCATGGATGCCATAGAGGACCAAAGAAACATAATGGCTTGGGTGCAATAGCTAGTTAATGCGGTGGAACACTTTAGACTAGCACTTAGTGGAGGAGCCCCCATACCAGGAACAAAGAGTCCTACCACTGTAGGTGGTGATTCTAGGAAGGACACGAAGAAGGTCAAGGTGGAAGGCTCAACCATTTCCTTATCCTCGTCCATGCCAAGGTCGGCACAGTAGTATGATGAGTACATCTAGGAATTGCTAGGCCAGCTGGAAAGAATAAAAGAGAGGAAGGCAGCACTAGCAAAGTTGGAAACTGAAAAGGAAACATTCTTAGCCTGCCAACTTGGAAAAACATGCCAAATAGCCATCCAATAAAGGCAAATAAGTGACTTGGAAAAGAGTTGGAAGCCAAACTTTCAATAGAAGGAAAAACAAAGCAGAAAGTCACAAAAGAGCCTCATAGTGAGGGAAGTGAAGAACAGTAGGTGATGCTGGAGGAGGACTTTTTGGTCCTCCTACAAAGCAGAATGATCACATGCAAGACTACCTCAACCAGCTAAAGAGAATCAAAGATGAGCTCAGTAAGGAGCTAGAAATGGTTAGGACCCAAGCCTATGAAAAGTGCTAAAAGGAGAAACAACAAAAGGAAGAGCTGATCAAGGAACTGTGTGAGGCCAAGGCACAAAGAGATGAACTGGCATCCAAAAAACTAACAAATATGGAAAACCAACTTCATGTGGCCCTCTTAGAATGAGAATGATTGGCGAAGCAGCTAAACTGCCTCAAACAATAGAAAAAGAAAATGCTTGGAATCTGGAAGGAGCAAGAGCAGATGGTCATAATGTTGTCACAGTACCAGAATCGAGTCGTATAGAGGATGAGCAAAAAAGATAAGGCATGGGAGAACCAAACCACTCGAAGACTCAGAGATCTCGTTGAATGTCTCTCCTTGGCAAAAAGTAAAAAAAGCATGGCGGTAGCAAGCACAAAAGTAGTGGAGGTAGGTCTTAAGGTTCAACAGCAAGCCTTTCTTAACACTATCCTACATATGGCACAAGCCGAGGGGGTGAAGATACCATCATGGAAGGGCTACAAAGGAAGCTAAAACTTACAAGATGATCCCTAACATACGACCTTCATGAAAGAGTATTGGTAGAGAGCACCAGCCTAAGCACAAAGAAACAACAACAATATCTAAGGCAAGATGGGGTCTCAATGAATGAGCTGGAGGAGTTATGGTTTGAAGAGCCAGAAAAACCAACTCAACTATAATGTCCCCCATTACTTAGTTTATTTTAATAAACAATGTGCATATACATTCCAAAGAAATTTGATTTATGTTGCACATTTTTAAAAAAACTAACTCTAATTATGAAACTGGATCTACTTACAAAGATAATTGTTATTATTAAAATGAGGTATTATATGCCAGTTCATGGAAGAAAGACTTGGGAAACCCTCCCAATACTAGCTTATTAAAACTATGTTTCTAGTATAAAACAACAAAAAGAACTAGCCTAGTGGATAGTCACTTGGTAGTTAAGTGCACTTGGGTAATGACACTGCTGGGATGGGTAACCTCCTGAGAAGATTATCCTACAAGCTAGTGGGAGCTTTTCACATGCCAAGGCCAAGATACCAAAGTCTATGACTTGGTCGCCACCTTGGTCATATGCCTTGGAGTGATGCCACCTGATGACGCAACGCACAGTGTGTCCTCGCCCATATATTCGTCAATTTTTATCTTCGCACGACAAAAATGGAGCCCCTCCCTGACATCGTCTCAAAAATGCTAAAAGAAAGTGTTCTCTCTTTGTCGTCGATGGCATCATCAAAAATATTAAAATTGAGAGAGAGAGAGAGACAGAGACAGAGACAGAGAGAAAGAGAGAGAGAGAGAGAGAGAGATGGACAAAAGGCACAAGCTCAAAGGGTAGCAGACATGCTCCCTATCATTCAATTTCTTCAACACAGTCTAAAGTCAATTGTGTACCACACACATACAAAACTAAGTGACCTAGATCTAATCATGGTTAAGTTGAAAGGTGAGAAGGATCGAGGCTTGCACTCAAGAGCTATGGCAGGAGAGCAAGAGCAAGAAAGAGAGAGGCAAGAAATGGGAACTCCAACGGTCACAATGTGTGTCCGGACCTTCCTTTATTCAAATTGTCACTAAAAGAATAAAGAATAAAGTGACGGTGATGGGCACCCGCCACCTGGAGTGTGCAGTGGCAGTGACGGTCAATGTAGTAACACACGGGCAGCTAGGCGAAGGCGCCTTTACCCCCAACAACCTCCCACTTAAAGGCGAATCTGCCCTAGTGAGGAGGAGTGAAAAGGAAAAAGAAAAAGACAGTACAACATGTACACATGTACAACAGGATGAGGAAAGACGTCATCTTATCCCATGCCCATCAACCTCCTGAGGAAGGCAATGTGCTCTGTAGAGAAGCTTTTCGTGAGCATATCTGCAGGATTCTGGTCAGTCGAGATCTTGACAAGATCAACAGACATGTCCTCAATGACCCTACATATGAAGTGATACCTCACCTCAATGTGTTTCGTCTTCACATGGAAGACCGGATTCTTGGCTAACTAAATAGCACTCATAGAATTCGAATGTAGTGTATGCATAGCATCAATACCAAGGTCAGCAACCAAATGACCCAACCAAATGGCCTCCTTGCAAGCCTCAGTGGCTGCAACATACTCAGCCTCTGTAGTAGAAAGGGCCGTGCATTTCTGCACCTTGGACATCCAAGAAACAGCACCTCCAGCATATGTGAATACATAGCCAGAAGTGGACTTCCTACTATCTGCATGCCCTGCATAATCAGAGTCAATGTACCACATGACTCCTGTATCCTGGCTACCATAGCATATGCACATATCTGCAGTGCCCTTCAGGTACCTCATGATACCCTTCATGGCATCGCAATGCTTCTTGCCAGGTGTAGCCATATAGCGTGCCACAACACCAACTGCAAAGGCAATATCTGGATGAGTGGCTATCATGGCATACATAAGACAGCCCACTACAGATGCATAGGGAATCTTGGCCATCTCGGCCCTCTGTTCATCTATCTGCAGACAATTAGCCTATGATACCTTCACATAAGAAGGCAATGGACAGCCAATAGGCTTTACGTCCTGCATGCGGAATCGCTCAAGGACTTTATGAATGTACTCCCTCTCTGACAAGTAGAGGAGTCCTTGATGCCTATCATGTCTAATGTGCATACCAAGTATGTGAGCGGCCTATCCTAGATCTTTCATCTCAAAGCTCTTCTTGAGCTGAGCCTTAAGAGCATCTAACTCATCATGAGCTTTCCCTGCTATCAGCATATCATCCACATAGAGGACCAAAATCAATAAAGAACCATCACAGGCCTTCTTCTATAAAGATACGGATCCATAGCACTCCTGTTGTAGCCCTGTGATTGCATAAAGGCATCAAACTTATGATACCACTCCCTAGGTGCCTATTTCAAGCCATAAACACTTTTCTTCAATTTGCACACTAGGTGCTCCTTGCTGCCAGGTTCTGCAAAGCCCTTAGGCTGCTCCATATAAATCTCATCATGCAAGTCCCCATGTAAGAAATCCATCTTGACATCCATCTGGTATAAATCCAAGTCAATATAAGCAACCAAAGCCTTGTATGCCGGTTTGGGGTGTCCAGGGGTACTTTTCAGCTTGTACACCCACTTGCATGGCAAAGCCTTCTTTCCCGTAGGCAAGGAAAACAAATCCCAAGTGTCATTCTTATGCAAGGAGTCTATCTCAGACTACATAGCCCTCTCCCAGGAGTGACTGTCACCCCTGCGCATGGCCTCATCATAAGTGAAAGGCTCTCCTACATCTGTAACCAAGACATAATGCATCGAGGGCTAAAATCTACCAGGTGGACGTCTGTCTCTAGTAGACTGTCTCACGGCAGGTTCTGTTGCCTGCCTAGCTGCCTGTCCAATGCCCTAACCATGAGCATCTGCTGCAGTTGTAGGCTATCCAACTGGTTGTGTGGGAGCTCTCGGCTCCTCCTAAAATATGACATTGTGGATCTCAACAACTCTCTCAGGTGCCTATGCATCTTGTCTTCATGGAAGACTACATCATGATTGCGGATAACTTTCCGTGCCTGTGGATCCTAGAGATGGTAACCCATCTCGCCTGCATCCCCATAACCAAGGAAAATGCATCTGACACTCTTAGGATCCAGCTTACTTATCTTGTCCTTGGACACATAGCAAAATGCCTCACATCCAAAGACACGGAGATGCACATAAGAGGGAGGTTTTGCAATCCATACCTCCTTGGCAACCTAGAAGTCCAAACCACTAGAAGGTGATCTATTTATGATATGCACAATTGTACTAACTGCCTCAGCCCAAAATCTCTATGGTAGGCCTGTGTGGCTAAGCATACTAGGTACATGCTCCTGGATGGTTCTATTCATCTGCTTGGCCAAACCATTCTAGGGGGGGTGTAGGGGGCGGTCAACTGACAATTAATACCCCTCTCATCACATAATTGCTCAAAAGCACGTGAGACATACTCACCCCCATTATCTATCCTTAGGCATTTTAGCCTATACCCAGACTGGTTCTCAACTAATGCAAGCCATCTCTGAAACACAACCAAGACATCGGATTTCAGCTTAATGGGATAAGCCCAAACTTTTCATGAAAAATCATCTATAAAACTAACAAAATACTTTGCACCACCCATAGACTGACAAGACATGGGCCCACAGACATCCGAATGTACCAATGCCAAGGGCTCACTCATGCGTGGCCTACCAGACTTCTTATGCATAGACCTAGTCTGCCTACCATAGAGACAATGCTCACAAGAATCAAAACATGCATAATAAAGGGCGGTAAGTACTGCAAACCAGAAAGCATTTTCATTCCCTTCAAAGACATATGGCCCAAACAGGCATGCCAAAGAGATACATGTGGGATAGAACCCACAGACAAAACATGATCAAGGGAAGAAGCGGATACAATCAAGGGATAGAGACTGCCAGCCTTGGCACCTCTCATAATCATAAGTCTGCCACGAGTGATCTTCCATGTAGAGTCTCCAAAAGATACATGATAACCTATGTCATCAAGCTGTCCAGCTGACATGAGACTGTGTGTCAAAGCAGGTACATGACGTACATCCTGCATAACAAAATTGCTGCCAGAAGGAAATTGCAGCCTAACATCACCAACGCCCACAATATCAAGAGACCTGTCATCACCCAAGGGCACAGAACCTGAAACAATACAGTATGAATGAAACCACTTTTGGCAAGGTTTCACATGAAAGGATGCACCTGAGTCCAAGAGCCAACACTGTGCATACATAGAGTGTATCTCTGTCATCTGCGAAGCACTAGAAGAAGCTGCAAGGATATAATCATCATCATCAACTTCCTCAAGCTGCATAACATTGATCTCTTCAATTTTAACACTAGACTTTGCAGGCACTATGCTGTGATTAGAAGACTTATCCTGCACTTTGTCTTTCCCCTTATCTTTGTGCCTTTCATTGCGCAATTCATGGTATTGTGGCCTAATATGGCCCTTTTTCCCACAATGGTGACAAGTAACATCTGCATTCCTACCACACGATTTGCTACGTGACTTCCCACGAGACTTGGAACGAGATTTCTGAGAATCCTGTCCACGGCCATTGCCAGTGCCACTGCCATGCTTTCCATATCCATCATTCCTGCCTCTAACTGTCATAGCATGCGACACATGAGAGGCATCCAAATTCTTACAGTTAACCTCTTCCTACAGAAGAGCACTCTCAACATCAGATAATTTCAAGGGAGTAGTAGAGGCATATAATGCAGTGCGGAATACATCCCATGAATCATTAAGAGTACCAAGCAAGAAAAGAGGAGTGACATCCTCTGCAAAAGTGATGTCCTGCGAAGTCAAGTTCTTGAGTATAGCATGGAACTAGCTCAAGTGAGTAGACATAGTCACATTCTCCTTCATGCGTAGATCCATAAGCTGCTTCAGCCAATACATCTGACTCGCTGGACTTTTCTTGTCATAGAGATTCTTGATTTTATCCCACAACTGCCATGCACTCTGTTCTTTCTCAAATAGATTGTAATGAACCTACTCTGTAAGAGATAATACAATAGTGGACTTGCATAACTCATCAAGCTCAAGCCATTCCTCATCTGGCATAGTTGGAGGCGGATGCCTGCTCAACCTCAAAGGTTTGATCTGCAATTTTTGCACCAACACCTGCCAAATCTGGCTCTTCCAATAAGAGTAATTCGTACCATCAAGCTTAGTGATGTTGAAAATAGCATGTTCAGTGGATGAACTCACCATAATGCAAGCTAGAAGACTGTAGATAGTTCAAAATTGCTTGCTGTTTATTGCAGAAAATGACCAAAAAATCACCAAAATCGAGAGAAAATGGCGAGAAAAGTGTAACCAATGCCGCTGTCCACCAAGTACTAGTGAAAGTACATCATTTCTGAATATTTCAGCATGAAAAATCCATGTCAATCCATACATATATGCTTGCTGTAATAAATTACAGATTTTAGTAAATGAGAGCTAACAGTGCCAAAATCGGATCCCAAGTCAACCAGATACTGCCAAGACCAAAGCCAGCATCATGCAGGCATAACATAGGCATATGACAGTTGATAAGCATGAATCTAACACCCAAACATGTCATACAAACATATGCCAGTGAGTAGGCACACCCTCCAGTCAATGGGGCAAAGTGTTCCTGCCACTACCAAGACTTGACACAAGTAGGTGTCAGCTCACAAAGAGAGGGACTCGAAGAAAAGCATTAGAGGAACCAAGACATATGAACCATGCATCATCCTAAAGGGTAAAAGATCCCAAATAGTCTCAAAAGCTCAAAGAGCATAAACCACCTGCTCAATGGTTGTCAAGCATCCAAAGACGCTCCCACTGGCACAAAAGCTGTAAATATCAAGCAACAAAGCTCAAACAAAGCATGTACAAGCACCACTGACTGTTGAGATTCAGCAATCACACTCACTAAATAGCCTCTTTGTATGGAGCTTCAGGGCCAAGGACATGCAGGCTTACCTATCCCATATGCACAGTGGTGCCTACTACAGTTTCCTACTTTCCTATAAAGCATTGTACTTGCTTCCTTTTCTTAATGCATTGATAGTACTCTTTTCTTTTCAGTAAAGTGTCAGTGTCATTGTTCACATACACAAGATTGTGTTTATGAGTCCAAGTCTCAATCTTGGAACCTAATTCAGTTGTGTAACAAACAGTGTCTTTGTCTTCTCCATCATGAGTCCACTCTTCTCTTTCCATCCATCATAACCAACTGCCATGCTCTAGATCCCGCATCTTTCACATGGTATCAGAGTGCAGCTGAGCATGGCTTAGCATGTTTCAGGTCCTCTCTCTGCTCTCTCAATTTCTCACAATCTCTATCCAGCTCAGCTCAAGTGTTTGACTTCATCTCCAACTCCATTTTCACTCTCTACCCCTTGGCAGCCATAGCCAACCTGCAATCTACCTCTATTGGAGGAGCTGGATATCCACTTACAGGGCATATCTTCACTTTCTTCCTTCTGAGAAATTGTCCCTCACTTCAAGGCGCTTCATCCCAACACCTCAATCCATAAGATTGGTGACCTGTAACTCCAGTATTGCGAAAATTCGTCGTCGCTGTCCAGATTGCGCTGCTGCTGATTCGTACGTCGAATTCCGCCTGCACATGTCGCGATACTGACAAAGATCATAGGGCTTTGATAGGCCTTGGAAAGAGCTACATTTCCATAAAAAAGGTTTGGAAATGATCAACCATAGCTCGTGCAATTTGCAAAAAACCAGGGCCCTATCTGAAACCCTAAACTGTCAGCCATAGCCAGTTTCATCAAAGCTCAAAAATCTCATCATTTTTTTCTCTCCTCCCACCTGGAGAAACCCACTGCCACTCTGATCTACTATTCTAGCACCAAATCAAGGAGGGGAAGGACCTGAGAAGATTGAAAAACGACTGAACAATCCCGAAAAAAAAAGAATCAATCTCAATATCAACACTGACATAGTGTGTTTTCACATTGTCATTAACTGTGTCTCTTGACACATTGCAACCTGCTCTTCTACTGATAAAATCTCAGAATTTTGGTGTTGATTTGCTACTAATCTTGCAACCTCAACATTGGAAAAGACTCTCCAAATGCTCGATTCAAAGGAGTTGGGTTCCACACTTGGCAAACCCGCATCAAGCTCATCCTGATGAAGAAGGGTCTTTGGGCCATCACAAATGGCAAAGAGAAGAAACCTCGAGATGCAGACCTTGCAGTTACTTGGCAGAAGAATGATGACAAGGCACAAGCCATCATCAAACTGGAATTGGATGATAGCTACATCCATCATGTGGATGCCTGTGACACGTCCCATGACACTTGGGATAAATTGGATACCCTATTTGGTGTACAGTCAAAGTCGTCTAAGTATGGTCTATTAATTGAATTTTTTCGACTTGATATGAAGCCTCATACATCCCTGGCATCCCATATGAACTACATGGAAAGCTTGCTTACTCAACTTGCAGGAATAAAGCTAAAAATGGATGAAGATGTTTGTATTGGTGTCTTGTTAAAAAGTTTGCCTCATGCTTATGATAATGTATCAACCACTCTAACCAACATGCCTGATCCTCAACTTGTTGATATTAAAGCCTCTCTACTAGAGGAAGAAAAGAAACTTAAAAGCAAAGAAGTGCCCAGCACTTCAAAGGATGAACAAATGTTATATGTAAACAACAGATACAAAGGTAAAAAGGAACCTCTCTTCTGTGACTTCTGCAAAAGGACCGGACATACTAAGAATTTTTGTCATGCTAGGAAGAGGTCCCAAAAGGCCTATCTTGCAGCTGTGAAAGAAGAACAAGACCATGGACCAAAAGATGAAGATGAAGATGAAGATGAAGACCACCAGGATCGAAAGGACAAGACTCATCAATCCTTCTACTCTCATTACTCTGATAGACTATTTTAAAAGCCTTGTATTTCCTTGCCCTAATGCTTCCTGCCATAAGCTTTGTAAACTCCTCATGTAACTTGGCATTACAGTCCCTATACACTTTATGAGGCCCCTATTACAGCCTCTAGATGTCCATCATGTTTTGGTGCGCACTCTTAGCCTTTTCTGCGACAGCCTTCGGGTGTCTACCATGTTTGTGGTGTGCCCACACTTTGCAGGTGGTTCTCATTACAGCCTCTACACACTTTGTGCCTTTCTAGTTGTGATTGAGGAGGGGTGTTGAGATTCAGCAATCACACTCACTAAACAGCCTCTTTGTATGGAGCTTCAAGGCCAAGGACATGTAGGCTTACCTATCCCATATGCACAGTGGTGCCTACTACAGTTTCCTACTTTCCTATAAAGCATTGTACTTGCTTCCTTTTCTTAATGCAATGATAGTACTCTTTTCTTTTTAGTAAAGTGTCAGTGTCATTGTCCACATACACAAGATTGTGTTTATGAGTCCAAGTCTCAATCTTGGAACCTAATTCACTTGTGTAACAAACAATGTCTTTGTCTTCTCCATCATGAGTCTACTCTTCTCTTTCCATCCACCATAACCAACTGCCATGCTCTAGATCCCGCATCTTTCACAGTGACAAGTGTCCAAGATCAAGCATCAATGGTACATCCCGGACATGTAGGCGGTAGAGCATCCGTATGTAGCATCCATAAGCATGTAAGACATCAAGTACATCCCAAGATACAACTCTGGAAAGCCAATAAATAGCTCAAGTAAGCTCCGAGAATCCAAGGTCAAGCCAAGACCAAGCTCCAGTAGCAATAGGCTCCAAAAAATGTAACTAGCATGTAGTAATGGCATAGGCTAAGCATGTCAAGACCGGTTAGACATAAGCAACATACATGCCATAAGTACATCCAAGATGGAGCATCCAAATGCTTTGCAAAGCGAGCTCAAGCTCAACCAACGATCCCAAATCAAAACCAAGCTATGTAAAATGACTTCAACCCAACTATGTACAGAAATTATTTATGTTCAAAACTGAGAATTTCAGCACTAAAATCAGCTCCAAATGGTTGCCAAACAATAGGCATACATTCCCCTAACATCCGGGCATCAAACGGGACCAACCGAGTATCAAATGACAATGCCAAACAAGCTGTAGCATCAAATGTCAGTGTAACACTGTCATAAACTGCCTGTGGACTATTATGACAATCCCAAAATAGTGTTAAATCAGTCCAAATGCTATGCCAACACATCAGCCATCAAAACCAAGCATCAAAGCACGTTCATATGCTTGAAATGGAGCCTTTCCAAGTGTCAATGGAGGGGGAGAGCTGTTGTTGTGACTATCAATGCTGAAGACACATATGGAAGGGCCGCGTGATTGCGCCAACTATAAATGCTAGTCCTGGGGCTGCAAAAAATGGTGGCCAAGCTTCAGAGGGGTCTGGTTAAAGCTAGGGAAGGCCTCAAATAAGCTCCAGCAAGGGGAGAGCAGCCCACATATGAAATGAGAACTAGGAGTGTAATGGCTGCCCTGTTTCAAGAGGGTTGAAAACTGAGGTAAACCCTATAAAGAGTGAAGCAATACCTCTGTGTGAATGCCTTGAGGGTGCCCAAAGGGGCCAAAAGGTGCTCGAGAAGCCGGGGAGTGGCGGGAGCTCGAAGGAGTCGGATATGGCTGCCAAGAAGGAGACCCAATGCAAGTGAGGAGTCAATGGGAAGCTGAGAATGCCACGAACCAAGTTCAAGAGTCGGGAAGCTGATCTCTAATACCAGTTGAAAGGTGAGAAGGATTGAGGCTTGCACTCGAGAGCTATGGCGGGAGAGCAAGAGCAAGAAAGAGAGAGGCAAGAAATGGGAACTCCAACGGTCACAATGTGTGATTGGGCCTTCCTTTATTCAAACTGTCACTAAAAGAATAAAGAATAAAGTGACGATGATGGGCGCCCACCACCTGCAGTATGTAGTGGCGGTGGCTGTCAATGTAGTAATACACGGGCAGCTAGGTGGAGGCGCCTTTACCCCCAACATAAGTCTGTATGACTTAATCTTATTCAAGTAAGGTAGACAACTGTGAGCTTGAATCTCAACACTGCCCCTCAAGCTCAAGTGGGGTACTTCACTCCAAGTAGCTCTCTAAAATACGCAAACTTATCTTTACTGAATGACTTGGTAAAGATATTTGCAACTTGGAATTCTGTCCTCACATGGACCAAATCAATGTCACTTGCAATCACCTTTTCTCTGATAAAGTGATAGTGTACCTCAATGTATTTAGTCCTAGCATGATAGATAGAATTACTGGCTAGGAGCACACTACTCATTTTGTCACAATAGAGTGTGACAGGCCTGACTTCCTAACATGCCCAAATCATCAAGATGCTTCATGAGCCATGCTGCCTCGCATGCAGCTAATGCAACACCTCTATACTCTGCCTCAGTACTAGAGAGTGAAATTTTAGGTTGCTTCTTACTACTCCAGCTGACCATACTACTACCTAGGGAAAATGCATATCCACTAGTAGATCTCCTGTCATAGGTACTTCCTACCTAGTCAGCATCTGTATATCCTATAAGCTCCAAAGGCTTGCCATGCTCATAGAGTAGACCATAATTTGATGTAGCCTTCACATATCTCAAGATCCTCCTCACTACATCCAAGTGCGGCTTCATAGGCTTCTGCATGAACTGGCTAATCAATCCAACTGAATAGCTAAGATCCAGTCTAGTAATGGTAAGGTAAATCAAGCTACCCACCATTTGTCTATACATAGTGACATTCCCAATCTCATGTCCAACATCTGCAAGTAGCTTAACATTTTGTTCCAATGGAGTACTCAATGCTTTGCAATCAAACATACCCTACTTGGTTAACATGTCTTGTGCATACTGCTTTTGCAATAACCAAGTACCATGAAGTGTGGAGACAACCTCAATCCCAAGGAAATATTTCAGTTCATCCAAATCTTTGACCTAAAATTCAGCATGTAACATTTCCTTGATCTCTCCAATTCATGTGACATCATCACCTTAATGATCAAGTCATCCACATATATGACTAATGCCACATAACCAGCCCTTATCTTCTTTGTGAATAGGCTATGATCAGCCTTTCCCATAGTGAAACTAAGTTTTTGTAAGCATGCACATATCTTAGCATTCCAAGCTCTAGGTGCTTCCTTTAGCCCATATAATGCTTTCTTCAATCTACACACATGTGTAGGAAGATCTGGATGTACATAGCCATCAGACTGATCCATGTATACTTCCTCAACCAAATCACCATTGAGAAAAGCATTCTTCACATCCATTTAATACATACTCCATCCTAGATGCTGCCAAAGCAATCACTGTCCTCACGGTTGCCATTTTAGCAATGGGACTGAATGTTTCCTCATAATCAAGGCCATATTGTTGTGCATACCCTTTTGCCACAAGTCTTGACTTGTATCTTTCCAAAGTGCCATTTTATTTGCACTTCACTTTGTATATCCATTTGCAACCAATAGACATTTTGCCTTCAGGCAAATCAACCAAATCCCAAGTGTCATTTTCAATCAATGCTAAATATTCCTCATCCATTGCCTTACACCAATGATAATCTAAAATAGCTTTAGAAAACTTTGTGGGTTCCTTGAAGCTAGTGACTTTTGCCATATATGCATAGTGCATCACTGTGTAACCACTGTATGTAAGCCTATCCATAAGCTTCTTGACTCTTTCTAATCTCCTCAACTGAGGTGCATTATGAGACTATCCTCTCTCATGAGGTGGTACATATCTATGTCTCACACCAAGAGTCACAACTAATGGAATACCAAACTCAGTATCCAAGTTGTTAATGCCAGATGAATCATAAACACAAGTGAGTGGCCCTGTAACATCATCAAGTTTGCCTTTGCCTTTATCCACATTTCTCCCCTTCATCACTGACATACTTCTATCACTGGACAAAGATGTTGAAGTCCTCAATCTACCTATCCAAGGACTAACTAATGTAGTCGCATCTTTAGAAGGCCTAGAAATTTCTACACTTTCATTTGTACATACATGTACATAAGTCTCCTAACAAGCATCATCATCTTTGATCAAGGTGACCTTCTTCTCATGCCATGATTTCAGCTCATCAAATACTACATCTCTTGAGATCAATGTCTCATGACTAGAAGGATTATAGCATTTGTACGCTTTCCTATCTTATGCATACCCAATAAAGATGGCCTTTTCTACCTAAGGATCAGACTTCTTCCTCTTTTCATCTGGAACATGTACATATACCATGCATCCAAAGACCTTAAGATGGCTAATGTCTAGCTTTATCCCATAAAGCCTGGAGCCCCAAGAGAGACACCAAGGAAAAGGGGATTCTACTGCAATAAAATCTATCTTGTAATATCAACAAGCTTTATTTCATTCTTTTGATGACCAAAATAAGGAAAACAGTAAATCTTCACACAGCATCATAGTAGATATCTCCCACGGATTTGATAGAATCAACCATAATCTTCAACATCTTCACAAAATCCATCAATAGAACAAGGAACATAAAAGAGTACGCCACTTTTGAATGGAAATCAATCATATAGTATTCATCGTCAATGTCTTCATAGTTTTCTCTCTCAATCTCTCATATACAAATACATTGTTTTTTATAGAATTGGCTATCTCTGGCTCTCTCTCTCTCTCTCTCTCTCTCTCTCTCTCTCTCTCTCTCTCTCTCTCTCTCTCTCTCTCTCTCTCTCTCTCTCTCTCTCTCTCTCTCTCTCTCTATTAATAATACATCATCTCCCCACTACAATACTCAATAATGACACTTAATAATCCCTCTTAGGTTGTGGATGCACCTCCCAAGAGGTATGGGAGGTATGAAAGGGCACCAGAGCCACTACAGTGTCTCTTCATAACTCATTGCTGTCACTGTCACTTTAGTCTTACTCTTCAGTCTTCAGCAGCTGCTTCTTTCATTTGATTTAGCTCTTTTCAACTTAGATTCATCCTTTCAAAAAGTTAGAAAACTTTCCCAAAGTCACACATACATTCTATAGAACACCTTCAGAAGATCTACAAAACAGAAGAGAACAAAAACATAACAGAGACAAAGGCTCTACAGAAGGTTTACAGAGGGTTTCAAAACTTCATCAATCATCAATCCATGCTTCATATAGAAGAAAATCAGAACAAAACAGAAGCTATACAAAAGGTATCATAACCAATCAAAACCTCAACATAACCTATCAGAACATCACAGAGCCTCATATTTCTACTAAGAATCATCATGAGTTTCCAAAAAAAAAATCAATATCATCCAAAACACTCTCAAACACTTTCATTAACAACCATACATCACTCTAAATCCATCAAAAATCAACCATTCAAACCTCAAAAATAACAAAAATTAGTCAAATATTCAGTCTTTTTCTACTCTCAACATATCCCCACACTTAGAAAGAAAGTGTCCTCACGACCTAAGGAAAAGAAGAATGTAAGTTCAATGAAGAGCTCAATTTGATCTTATGTAGTATCTTCAACAATCACTCCACTACGACCCCAACTTATTACATGTATCTAGAAAAGAATACTACTAAAGAAAAACTTCGTTATTCATTAACACATCTGATAAACAATAGAAAGTCATAACAAATTTGTAAAGGATATAAGAGGTTCTTCAGTTTTACATCGTAGGCTTGCCATCCACCATCAGTATTAATATTTGAAAAGAGAGCTCTTGAACAAATTATTCAACCAGCACTAACTCATCACATACAAATTATTATAGCACAAACACAAACACAACCATCTGAATGGCACCTCCAAAAGATGTCTCATTAAGAAGCATAGAATATACATTTAGGGGTATCAGTGAAGATGATCCCTCTTCAAGGCCTGATGATTACGAAAGCGATCCAGGGATAAAGACTCATCTACAAAATATTTTGGAGGATTCTGAAAGAATTGAAGGCAACACATCCGTTCTAGCAAAACAAGGTATCTGCTAGGTAGACAAAGGGCATGAAAATATAGGACATCCAACTATTGGGAATCAATGTTCACATTGACATTCATACAAAGCTTTGGAATGGCTTTTTGATCATTATGGGAATGCATATGCATATATGCTAGGTACCAAGCAAAATAGGCTGTCAATCTCACTGAAGGATCTAGAGATTGTGAATATTATTGGGAAAAATGGAGGTAATTTTGGTATGCTTGCAGTTGTCTAGTCCCCTAGAATTAATGGCCAATTAATCTGTGGTCCCATGAGAGAATCAGTTGAGCTCCATCCTCTTCTTCTCGGAATCTGCTAATCAAATCCTTCGTACCCACTAACCAACTGAGGGGGTTGAGAAGTAGAAGTGGCATGAGATGGAAGAGGAATGAGTAAAAGAGGATGAAGAGATGGGTAGGCAAAATCATAAAATGAGGAATAAGCTAAAGGAGTGGCTGAAAATTTAAGCGAATCAGTTAGGAAAGGTGTCAATTGATAAGCAGGAAAAGTAGAAGGTATATGGATAGATGGAGAAGGACATGGCGAAGAAGGGAAAAAGGCTCGATCTTCAATGAAAGAACAATAGGTAAAGATTGGAATATGAGGAAAGCCCTGAGGTTGGAAAAGGAGAGATAAGATAGCTACTGAGTTGGATTGATAAAGGAAAAAATAAGCATCATAGCGATGAGCCATTTGTTGATAATACAATAAGCTAGGAACAGAAGGACCTAATACAGATCGTCAATGGTAGGCATCAAAGAAGGAGGAATCAAATGGATGGTTCTTGGAAAGATAAGCTAGGAGATCCACCCTTAGTTGGTTAGTGCTCTGCACATAAGTAGAAGCTGTATTCTAGTGTTGATTTAGGACTACAGAATCAATCATTGAATTGAAAGGTGAGAAGGATCGAAGCTTGCACGCGAGCTATGGCGGGAGAGCAAGAGCAAGAAAAGAGAGAGACAAGAAATGGGAACTCCAACAGCCACAATGTGTGATTGGGCCTTCCTTTATTCAAACTGTCACTAAAAGAATAAAGAATAAAGTGACGTGACGGGCGCCCGCCACCTGCAGTGTGCAGTGGCGGGTACTGTCGGTGTAGTAATACACGGGGCGGCACTGTCAGTGTAGTAATACATAGGGCGGCACGGCGGAGGCGCCTTTACCCCCAACAACCTCCCACTTAAAGGCGAATCTGCCCTAGTGAGAGAGAAAAGAAAAAGAAAAGACAGTACAAATGTACATAGGTACAAGGGATGAGGAAAGGCGACATCTCATCCAACGCCCATCAATCTCCTGAGGAAGGCAAAGCGCTCAGTAGTGAGGCCCTTCGTGAGCAGATCTGTAGGATTCTCGTCAGTGGAGATGTTAATAAGGTCAACAGACCTATCCTCCATGACACCACGTATGAAGTGATACCTCACCTCAATGTGTTTTGTCTTCGCATGGAAGATCGGATTCTTAGCCAACTGAATGGCACTCATAGAATCCGAATGCAGTGTAGGTGTAGCATCAATCCCAAGGTCAGCAACTAGACGGCCTAACCATATGGCCTCCTTGCAAGCCTCAGTGGCTGCAACATACTCGGCCTCAGTGGTAGACAAAGTCGTACACTTCTGAACCCTGGACATCCAAGAGACAGCCCCGCCAGCATAGGTGAATACATAGCCAGAAGTGGACTTCCTACTATCTGCATGTCCTGCATATCGGAGTCAGTGTACCCCACGACCCCTGTATCCTGGCTGCCATAGCAAATACACATATCTGCTATGCCCTTCAGGTACCTCATGATACCCTTCATGGCATCCCAATGTCTGTTGCCAAGTGTAGCCATATAGCGCGCCACAACACCAACTGCATGCGCAATATCTGGACGAGTGGCTATCATGGCATACATCAAACTGCCCACGGCTGAAGCATAAGGGATCTTGGCCATCTCGGCCCTCTTCTCATCTGTCTGCGAATAATCGGCATGTGATACCTTCACATAAGAAGGTAATGGATAGCCAATAAGCTTTACGTCCTACATGCAGAAGCACTCAAGGACTTTATGAATGTACTCCCGCTGTGAGAGATACAAAAGCCCCTGATGCCTATCGCGCTTAATGCGCATCCCAAGTATATGTGAGGCATGTCCCAAATCCTTCATCTCAAAGCTCTTCTTCAGCTGAGATTTAAGAGCATCTAGCTCATCATGAGCTTTCCCTGCTATCAGCATATTATCAACATAGAGTACCAAGATAAGCAAACTGCCATCACGGGCTTTCTTCGTGTAAAGACATGGATCCATAGCACTCCTGTTGTAGCCCTGTGACGGTATAAAGGCATCAAACTTATGATACCATTCTCTAGGTGCCTGCTTCAAGCCATACAAGCTCTTCTTCAACTTGCACACTAGGTGCTCCCTGCCAGGTTCTGCAAAGCCCTTGGGCTAATCCATATAGATCTCATCATGCAAGTCCCCATGTAGAAAATCCGTCTTGACATCCATCTGATATAGATCTAAGTCAAGCTGTGCAACCAAAGCCAAGACTAAGCGCAGGGTGGTCATCTTAACCATAGGAGAGAAGACCTCATCAGAGTCCACACCATGTTCCTGCTTAAAACCCTTTGCTACCAATCTAGCCTTGTATGCCGGCTTGGGGTGTCCAGGGGTACTTTTCAGCTTGTACACCCACTTGCATGGCAAAGCCTTTTTGCCCTTAGGCAAGGCAACCAAATCCCAAGTCTCATTCTTATGCAGGGAGTCTATCTCAGACTACATAGCCCTCTCCCAGGAGTGACTGTCACCCCTGCGCATAGCCTCATCATAAGTGAAAGG
Organism: Lygodium microphyllum; assembly: GCF_053477565.2. NCBI lineage: Eukaryota > Viridiplantae > Streptophyta > Polypodiopsida > Schizaeales > Lygodiaceae > Lygodium > Lygodium microphyllum. The sequence continues at coordinate 34,692,737 of NC_141143.1, read as the reverse complement.
CTCTCCTGCATCTGTAACCAAAACATAATGCATAGAGGGCTGAAATCTGTCAGGTGGACGTCTGTCTCTAACAGATCATCTCACCGCAGGCTCTGCTGCCTGTCCAACACCCTGGCCCTGTGGAGGAACTGCTGCAGGCTGTACTACTGGCTGTGCTGGAGCTCTAGGCTCCTCCTGAAAGATCACTCTGCGGATCTCAACCACCTTCTCAGGCTGCCTGTGCATCTTGTCTTCATGAAAGACGACATCATGGCTGCGTACTATTTTCTGCGCCTGCGGATCCCATAGGCGATAGCCCATCTCTCCTGACTCACCATAGCCAAGGAATATGCATTTAATGCTCTTTGGATCCAATTTACTCCTCTTGTCCTTGGGCACATGGCAGAATGCCTCACATCCAAAGACACGGAGATGTGCATAAGAGGGTGGCTTACCAACCCAAACTTCCTCTGCAACCTGGAAATCCAATCCACTGGAAGGCGATCGGTTTATGACATGCACTGCCGTACTAACTGCCTCAGCCCAAAAACTCTGGGGTAGGCCTGCATGGCTAAGCATAGAGCGCACATGCTCCTGAATAGTCTTGTTCATGCGCTCAGCCAAACCATTCTGGGGTGGGGTGTAAGGGGCGGTCAACTAACGCTTAATACCCCTGTCATCACAAAACTGCTCAAAAGCACGTGAGACATATTCTCCCCCATTGTCAGTCCTAAGGCATTTCAGCCTATACCCAGTCTGGTTCTCAACAAGAGCAAGCCATCTCTGAAAAACTGCCAAGACATCGGACTTCTACTTTATGGGATAAGCCCACACTTTCCTAGAAAAATCATCAATGAAGGTAACGAAGTACTTCGTGCCACCCATAGACATGCAAGGCATAGGCCCACAAACATCGGAATGCACCAATGCCAAGGGCTCACTCATGCATGGCCTACCCGATTTCTTATGCGTAGACCTATTCTGCTTACCATAAAGACAATGATCACACGAGTCAAAACATGCATAATCCAAAGGCGGAAGATACTGCAAACTAGATAACATTTTCATTCCCTTCAAAGACATGTGTCCTAAACGAGCATGCCAAAGTGATACATGTGGGATAGAACCCACTGCCAAAACATGGTCAACTGAGGACCCGGATACAACAAGAGGATAGAGGGTGCCAGACTTGGTGCCTCTAGCAAGCACAAGTCTGCCACGAGTAATCTTCTAGGCAGAATCCCCAAAACATACATGAAATTCTACATCATCCAGCTGTCCTGCAGACATAAGACTGCGCGTAAGCGCAGGTACATGACGTACATCCCTAAGCAAAAATGAACTGCCATTGGAAAACTGCAACTGAATATCACCCATGCCCACAATGTCAAGAGACCTGTCGTCTCCGAGTCTGACTGAACCAAATATAGTGCGGTAAGAGTGGAACCACTCACGGTAAGGTGTCACATGGAAGGATGCTCCGGAATCCAATAACCAGCACTGTGCATACATACTAGATGTCTCAGTTAAGTGTGAAGCATCAGAAGAACTAGCTGCAATTATAAACTCATCACCACCATCGGACTCCTCAGTCTGCGTGACATTAATTTCCTCAATCTTGACACTGGACTTCGTAGGTACTATGCTGCGATCAGAGGACTTCTCCTGCACTTTATCTTTCCCCTTATCCTTGCGCTTCTCATTGCGCAACTCATGACACTGTGGTCTAATATGGCCCTTTTTCCCACAATGATGACAAGTGACATTTGCATTGCGCCCACGCGACTTACTACGCGACTTGCCACCACGAGATTTAGATCGACCCTTCTGCGAGTCACGGCCTCGGCCATTACCACGGTCATACCTATCATTCCTGCCTCTAACTGTCAAAGTATGACTACCACGAGAGGCATCCAAGTTTTTGCGATTCACCTCTTCCTGAAGAAGAGCACTCTCAACATCTGCCAATTTTAGAGTAGCACTAGAGGCACATAGGGCAGTGCGGAATACATCCCATGACTCATTCAAAGTCCCAAGCAAGAAAAGAGGAGTTACTTCCTCACCAAAGGTGATATCCTGCGAAGTCAGGTTCTTCAGTATAGCATGGAATTGGCTCAAGTGAGCATACATAGTCGCATTATCCTTCATGCGCAGATCCATAAGCTCCTTCAACCAGTACATCTGACTTGCCGGACTTTTCTTATCATAAAGATTCTTGATCTTATTCCATAGATCCCATGCACTCTGTGCTTCCTCAAATACATTATAATGTACCTGTTCAGTGAGAGACAATACAATCGTGGACTTGCATAGCTCATCAAGTTCAAGCCAGTCGTCATTGTCCATAGTTTCAGGCTGCTTCCACTCAACCGAAGTGGCTTAATCTGATATTTCTGCACCAAGACCTGCCAAATTTGACTCTTCCAATAAGAGTAGTTGGTACCATCCAACTTTATAATGTTAAAGATGGCACTATCATGCGAAGATGACGCCATTATGCAGGCTGGAAATGCCCAAACAGTCCAAAACTGCTTGCTGTTTTACTGCAGAAACTACCCAAAAATGACCAAAACGGGGTCCAAAGGGCGAGCAAAGTGTGCCAAAAGTTGCTGCCCACTTAGTACTAGGTGCAGTACATCAAATCAGGATATTTCAGCATGAAAAGTACACCTCAGTCCACCAATAACTGCTTGCTGTAATAAATTGCAGGTATGCAATCTAGAGAGCAAACTATCCCAAAATAGGATCCAATGTCAAGCAAACAATGCTAGGTCCAAAGCCGGCATGAAACGGACATAAGCAAGGCCAATGACAGTGAAAAGAACATGAGCTCAACACCGAAGCATGTCAAAATAACATCTGCCAGTGAAAGGCACACCCCCAGAGACTCTAGGCAAAGTGTTCCTGTAACTGCGAAAACCTGACACAAATAGGTGTCTGCTCAAAGAGAAAGATCCAAATATGAGACTCAGCTCATAAGCATCATGTGAACCAAGAGTACATCAATGCATATCCATAAAGATCGGAGTATGATCCCAAAGTCTCAATGCGTATGTAGCTGCTCAAGACATAAACTGCTCCAAATACATGTAAGTGCTCCAATAGCATGCAACTGTCAAAGGTCAAGCAAGCATGTAAAATGCTCCCACTGGCACAAAAGGCGTACAAAGCGAGCTCAGAAGCTCAAACAACCCAAGAGAAAGCACCAGTGATAAGTGACCCTGTCAATGCATCAAGCGCATCCAAGAGAGCATGACATACATGAAGCACCGGTCGTATTAACCATGAAGCAATACATAAGCCCAAATAAGCTCTCGGTCAACTCAATGACATCCAAATAGCAACCAAGATCAGTGATCAAGTAAGCTAGGAATGCTCAAATACATCCAAATCCAAGCTCCAAATGTCGGTATGGCATACACGAACTAAATAGCATATGTCACGAACCAAAGCATGTAATGCAAAAGCCTAACTGTCAAGCAGAGACATGAGGCATAGGCGGTCCATGATCATGCCAAGTCGATCCAAATGCCAGTGAAGACAGAGCTAATGCGAAGCTCAAAAGCATCCCATAATCTCATACATATGCTCCAAGCCATCCCCAAATGTCAGAGACATCATGCCAAAGCTCAAAGCATACATCCGGTATCGATAGGTAAGTGCCAAAGCCTGTAAAGTACCTTCAGCCCACTGTTATTCCAGCATGTATTTAATGTTCTAAATAGTATATTTCAGCCCCAAATTCAAGCCAAAATCATGGTCAAACCAAATTCATACATCCCCAATACATCCGGGTAGGAAGTAGACCGCATACGGGCATCAAATAAGGTAACCGGAGTAGAGTATAAGCATCAAATGCCAATGCCAAGTGTGGCTGCCATGTTTCCAGCACTGTATAACAGTAAATAACAGTCCCAAATCAGCCAATATTTCAGGCCAAAATCATGGCATAATCATGTGCATACATTCCCAAGGCACTAGGCATCATGTAGACCGCATACGGGCATCAAATAGCACAACCGGAATGGAGTATAAGCAACAAATGCTAATGCCAATGGTGCTGCCCTGTTTTCAGCCTGTTATGATAGTTTATGACAGTCCTAAATCTAAAGAGATCAGCCCCGAATGATCAAGACCAATGCCCAAAGCTTGAATGACATCAAACATGAAGTCTATAGCCCTCTTGATCAAGGTAGAGAGCAATAAGAAATGGCCAAGTGTGGAGCTGAAGTAGATGAGTGCTCACAGCCTGGAAAAAAATGATGCAATCTGCCCTGTTGGTGCTGAACTTGCTGCTGCTCCACATGGGCTGAAAAGGGGGTAATGGGGGGCTCAAGAAGGGCCTATCAAAGGCCTATGACAAGCCTCTTTGAGCCTTGATAGGTGTAAGGCACAATATGAGGGGAATAAGCTTCAAGGGTTTGAAGCCATGGCTGCCCTTGCTATTTGCAACCTGTAGACTGAAATAAAACCCTGAAAGAATGATCAAATACCTCAGTATCAATGCCTTGAAGGTGCCTCAATAGGCTGGGAAGGTGCTCAGGAAGCCGGGGAGTGACGGGAGCTCGGGGAGATCGGATATGGCTGCCGGGATGGAGATCCAATGAGTGAAGCGAGTCGATGCGAAGGTCGGGAAGCACCGAGTTGAGCTTGAGCAAGAGAATGCCAAGCTCTGATACCAGTTGAAAGGTGAGAAGGATCAAAGCTTGCACGCGAGCTATGGCGGGAGAGCAAGAGCAAGAAAAGAGAGAGACAAGAAATGGGAACTCCAACAGCCACAATGTGTGACCGGGCCTTCCTTTATTCAAACTGTCACTAAAAGAATAAAGAATAAAGTGACGTGACGGGCGCCCGCCACCTGCAGTGTGCAGTGGCGGGTACTGTCAGTGTAGTAATACACGGGGTGGCACGGCGGAGGCGCCTTTACCCCCAACATGAATGCCATAAAGTGTTAGGGCAAGTAGCCACTTTAGAAGAATAGCACTGGAATATATCATCTATCCTCAACTCCAAATGGTTGACATACAAGATAGCTTGTAAGACCACATCCCCAATATACCAAGCCAGATCTACATCATCTGAAATTAACAGATCACCTCATAGATACATATAAGACAACAACATGGTATCCATTGCCACAGAATCTTCAAAGACCATATGGACAACTTCTGTTAGCAAATCAAAATACCAAGCCCCACTCCAACCATCCTCTGGAAGAGGGAAATCCATCGTTGAGAGCTTAATGTAGAATGCCAACTTCTACAGCTGATAGTGGACAAAAAAGGAATGGTCGGGAGGAACATACTCCTGAAATCGCTCAAATATAGACCATAACAAAACCATCCTGGACTGCAATCTTTCCACTTTAGCTTGAAACAATGGACATAATGTGGCCTATCTCTGGAGAACTACCAAGTCCTGTTGAGATATAGAAGGAATCATGGGGACACTAGGGCTTGGAGGAATGGACCATGACTATGCTAGTTGGTCCTTCAACTGTTTAATCTGGGAAGCTTGGGATTCCATTGTATTATGAGCAATCTGCAAAGCTGACAGTTTCATATCCAAAAGAGTCTTAAACTCTTGAGCTTCTATGGACATTTTCTCTTTCTCTTCCAAAACTCTAGTAACCTCTGATTGAGCCTTTGCTAACTGAGTTTTCAAAGAATATATTTCTTCTCTCTGGGTCTCAATCATTTGTAGCTGTTGTTCCATCTACTTAAACAGATTGGTAAGAGTGTCTTTAGCAGAGGCTAACTCTGTGGTTGCCTTATGCATCTAGTCTTTGGATTGCATCAATTCTTTATAGAAAGAAGCATATAGCTGTTGAACACAAGCTCACTGAGAGTTCAATAGAACTCTCGATGTTGTTACAAAAGAAAGGAATGGCATCCCCTGACACTAAACTGTTCAGTGAAGGAACTGATATTTCCAAAGAACCCTCTTGATGTGCCCTGAATAAGTTGTTGCATGTAAGGTAGGCAGGGAGGTCACTTCCAGAGGTGGCAAGAACTGACACTGAAGGAATGACTGGTGGAATTTTCTCTGCTACACGCTTCAAGCGCTTCCATTGAATGACCAATGGAGGAGGGGAATCAATATCCTCTATGTCAATGGGTTCTTAATCTTCTGAAGGTGGAGGGGGAGGAACTGGATCAGATGGAGGAGGAGGTAGCACACCCTTGTTAAGGCCTGAATATGTCAAGAAAGCATATAAATATAAACCATAGGTTACGTTGGTAACATTCCATCTAGTCACTTTGACAAAATGCTGGTCCATCTTCATAAGAAGGTAAGTAATCCAGTCAATGGCAACCCCTTTTAAAACCATCCTGGAGGCTGTGAAGAGCTCCTTGGACAAATAGTGAGATGGTGTCTTGGTAGGCATGAACATGTCCTCCTAGAGAAATTGGCAGACTAGCTTCCAAAGAGGATCAGTAATCATTGAGAAAGACACTCCTGAAGTGTTAATCACCTTCTTGATATCAAGGACCTCTTTATTAGTCTGCTTCTGTAATAGCTTGAGAATCTCATCATTTCAAAATAAATGTCTAGTTGTAACAAAGGGTTCTCCTTTGTAAGGAAGAGACAAAGCCTTCCCTAACCCTCTAGGTGTCAGGACCATGGAAATACCACGCACCAAGCACGATTTCTTACTGTATGACGCAAGAAACTCATCACAAAGGGCTGGATCGTCTGGAATCAAAGGGAGTGAAGTAGCCACAAAAGGTGCAAGACTAGCTTTCGTAATAGGCTCAAAAGTCAGTAGGGAAGAATAATCCCTACTGATGGCGCCATTCAGATGGAATATACACACACCCCACAAACAAGACAATCACAGTGAATGCCTGCAAAACAACAAAATAGCTATAAAAAAGAAATCAATCAAAATAAGCACACACTAGTGTAACTAACCAACTGACCACCCCAAACAACCCACATCCTAGAAAAAATTCGGCATGACCCCTACACATATGTGACCGAAAGCTTCATGCTATGCAACAAGCAGGCACCCAAGACCTCGTATCAGGCAGAAAAGAAAACAACAGACCACACCCGTAATCGTATCACACAATCAAACCATAATTCCTCAATAACCTAATCAAGACATAACCAAAACTTTGATAAACAATGTCAACTTAAAGGACTATACGTGCCCATCCCATGAAGCGTATTTATTAAAAATGGAAAAAAGTGCAGTGAGGGGAATGATTTTAGTGAAGGGTTCATTTCAATAAATTATTAACAATGATTGAAATTTTATTAGGTTATAAACCTTAATAAGAAAATAACGGTTCATTTTTAAATTGTTAGTTACAATTTATTAATGTGAAACGGTGCTTTTAACAAAGCCCAGACTTCGATACCCAGACTCAAGTCTCTAAATGCATATTCATTGATTAAAAATTTAATGTGTCTGAAGCGCTCTTCTTTTTCAGCGCGTGCATTTTTGTGACGGCTGGTTCATTTTTATTAAAATTAAAGTGCCTTTAAAGCGCACGTAGCGCATGTAAAGTAAACGGCGCGTTGATTTTAATTTATTAAAAAAATGTATGTTTAGCGAGCGCGCGTGGAAAAGTGGGTGAATAAAGTTCATTTTAACAATTAACTATGGTTAAGGGATAACCAAAAATAAATAAAGCACAAAAGATAAATACCTTGTAGGGGTGTGTATGCAAGAGACTGAGGGCTCACTAAGTAGTTCCAAATGCAAGGAATCCAACAAAAAATAAAAAACCACTGACTCGAAAAAATAAAACACCTTGTTATTTAAAAAAAACAAAATAAATATCAAGGGGATGTTAATGGAATCACATTTGGTTAAGTTAATGTTGATTAGTGTTTGGGTGATATTATTAGTATTTTTTTAATTATACTTTCGATGTGTTTTTTTTCTTTTTTTTTATTTTTTTAAATGTTTGATTTATTAGGGTATCAATTAAACCTAAATGAGAATGGAACAATCAAGCTTCAACAATGGATCTGTATTTTTTTTTGTAATTTTTTGGCTTATTTTTTGAATTTAAAATGATTTTTTTATGAAGTTAGATTAAAAGTTATCATTAGGATTCGAAAATAATAGGGTGATCATGTGTCAAGGCTTTTTTAGCTTATAAAATATTCCAAAAGTAGTCAAATTCATTGATGGATATTTTTATGATTTTTTTGAATTAATTTTGATTTTTCTGGATTTCTAATGATTTTTTCTCAATTTTTAGTGAATTTTAAAAAGAAGTTTAAATATTGTTACTTTTTTGCAATTAATTCTCTATATTATTATCATCAAGATAAACCAAAAAATTACCCCATTTAATAATAATATTTTCATTAATTTTTTTGTTTTTTAATTGAATTTTTATGAATTTTTAAATATTTTTAAGTGTTTTTAGGTATTTTTCACAGGTTTGTGGAAAATCAAAGGAGATACCCAGGCTTCGTGTGAACAGCTGCGTGTGCTCAGGGACGGTTTTTTTTCTTTGGAAGTACATTAAAAGATGAATGCATCCCCGTCCCGCGCGCATGCGTGGGGCGGGAGTAAAAAGAAAAATTTGCATCGGTGGGATTAGACGGGGCAGAGACGGCGACACGCGAGGCACAGAGGCCACAAGGCGTCTCGAGGCACTTAAAACCAAAAACATACGCGTTCATGCGCGACACGAGAGACGCGGCCACACGTCAAGAGGAAGAAAAATTAATAAGACCCAAACCATACACTGGATCAAAAGACCGTAAAAAAGAAAAATGTGCCGGGAGACAAGGGGAAGATGACAAAAAACTGCGACATAGGTGTCAGGGCAAAATCAAGGTATTCACATGGGAAAAACACGAAAAATGGCTCCAAAAATACATATGGGGATTAATATGGAAAAATCCGCTCACCGGAACGCAGAGCGGAAAGAAGGCAAAATGTGCCAAATAACGTGCCCGACAAACCTATCACGTCAACAAACAGTTTCGACCGAGAGAGAACACATTCACATGTAAAAACCCCAAAAAAGGGACCCAAAAATGGGCTTAAAGATGAATACATAAAGAACCGAGCAACGGCATGAAGGGCAGTAAAAAGAGACATTAGGAGAAATATGGACTCTCTTTTTTGCCCCTTAAGGGGTTTCTCTCACCTCTCTCTCTCTAAAAAGAGTTCCAAAATAATATTATAAAAAGAGATCTTCTACAATCAAGAAAATCTCGTTTTTGTGTTTTCAATAGATTTCACCTATTATTTTATTCCCAAACTGCAGGATAAGGTCACTTTTTCTCAAAATCCTCATAACTAAAAAAATACAATTCTATTTTTTCTAAAAACGCAGCCAATCATTCTTTAATGCCCTCATGACTCTTTAATGCCCTCTTTAGTGCCCTCATGACTTTTCAATCATTCTCATTCTCGCTTCTTAAAAGGGCGGAAGTTAAAAAACGATATAAAATGACGTACACATCATATTTTAAGATTATTTTTTACCCAGAGACACCTTTTTGACTCAAGAGTTTCCTTGTAAATTTTCGTCTTTTTTGGACAAGTATATACCTATTTCTGGGCATTTTTTCATTCCCTCAGAAAGCTCTAGTTTTGTCCCAAATTTTGTGCATTCTTCTCTTTCCCTCCAGAATATGGTTTCTTGCATACGAGTTCTTCTGAAGCAGCATTGAGGAGTAGTTTTGATACCATTTGTTGAAATCAAAGAATCTCTATCTACAACACACTCTACCCTGCTACAAGCCATCTTCCTCTTCAGAAATATGCAGTAAGAAATCTCCGTCTTCAACAGTCTATACTACAAGCAATCCAGTGATAATGGAGGTATCTTTATTTTTTAAATCTTTGTGATGTTATTATTCTTCACAGTTGTTGTTCAGTCCTTAAGCATCAATTCATAGAGAGAGAGAGAGAGAGAGAGAGAGAGAGAGAGAGAGAGAGAGAGAGAGAGAGAGAGAGAGAGAGAGAGAGAGAGAGAGAGAGAGGAGGGGAGAAGGGGGGGGACAGAGAGGACTGTGTGAGATGAACAAAGAAAATAAGTGATAGAGTGACAGATAGTAAATTAGGGTAGAAGATAAGATGATGTTATTGTTTTCCACTAGCCAAGCTTCAGTATGAATGTGTTTAGGGTTTCCTTGATGAATTTTTGTTGAGAGAGAGAGAGAGAGAAAAGAGAGAGAGAGAGAGAGAGAGAGAATATTTTGGATAGAACAGAAGATAAGATTTGATGCTAATTAGAGGTAGATTAAAAGCCAAGATTACAGGCTGATTAGGGGTTGATTAGGGTCTATCAAGACTGAAAGCAAGAGAAAGAGACAAGAACCAACTGGGTTTTAAAAAAAACACAGATATAGTGAATCAAAGGGGTGTAGTTCTGCTATTTGAATGTTAATCCAAGTTAACATTTGCATACTTTTTTTTTTGCAGAATGCAGGTGCAGGATGTACCAAGAGAAAGAGAGATATTCACTTTCAATTGGAGGATGAATATGCACCAATGTTCAAAAGAACTGTGGAAAGAGATGATGCAATAAGATGCAGGATGCAACAAGAAAGAAATGCAGGGAAAAAAAATGTGGACCTTTGGGTTGATGGGTGCATTTATCCACCTGATCCACTCACTCGAAGGCCACCACAATTTGAAGGGCTTACATCATTTGTAAAGTTTGCTTGTGAAGGCAATGAAGGATTGTATGGATACACATGCAGACTTGTCACACAAGGAATAGCAGGGGCTCATCAAACCTTGACAAATATGCAGACAAGATTACAAGGGAATATGCAGTCTTTGATGGAAAAGGATAGATTATTGGCTGAGAAGGATAGAGAGAACCAGAACCTACAACAAGCAATGTCTGTCATTGAAGATGCTATGCATGCTACACACGTGCAGAATATGGAGTTACAGTCTAAAGTCAATGACTTGGAGAAGGAGAATCAAAACATAGAGAGGAAGCTCACAAAAACTTTGGAGATTGGGCCCACTTTAAAAACCAAAGGGGCACGTCGGCGCATCCGATCCGTTAAACCAATTGGCCAATTAGCCAAAGGAAGTGGACAATATCATAGACGGATATATGCTCAATCTACTACAATGAGAAATATGTTTCCTCATGCAGAGAATGATACTATTGCCAAAGTCCTTAGCAAGAATATGGTAAAAAATGCATTGGAAAATCGTAAATTCAGGGACATTGTGGATGGTGTTGCTAGTGAACGTCTTAGGGATGTGAGCAACTTGTTTACTGCTACAGATGCTCAGGGATTATGTGACAAGGTGGGAATGAGTTCTGAGTCATATAGTATGCTCTATCAACAATTGGATACAGGTTTTAAGCAAGTCTTCAATACTAAGCGAGTAATGCCTCTGCCAAAACCATTTCACGTGAAGAAGGCTCGAAAACAACTAAATGAGAAAGTTTTAGAACTAATTGGTGAGCCTACGCATCTGGAACACACACACATATTGAAGTATGGTTCCAAAGAAGTTGCCTTTGTATTGAATGCATCCAACAACTTTGTATTGGATATATGTAGGGTTCAGATTGCTATGGTCAAGTTTTACAATATGTCTATGGAAGAATGTAGAGGCAAGCTTAAGTTTGTCCTCAAACTTGATGAGAGTGAGATTATCAAGGGGCAAAAACTTGAGCGTGTGAGTATAACACTTATGAATCGAGCATTGGATCCCAACATCGATGAAAAACATCCTTTATACTTCAGTGTACAATCGGAGAATGAAATATGGTGGCTTGCAGCATTTGAAGTACCAAAGGAGGACCATGAAGTACTTAAAGTTTTTTTTAACCTCACTAATATACCCAGTGTTATTCAACAGCAAAATAATGGAGCAGTTTTACATGTTGAGGGGTTTGGGGACTATCAAGTTGAATGGCATCTTGCAGGTGATTTAAAAACATTGAAGTGTATGTTTGGTTTATCAAATGCAGCAAATGCAAAATTTCCGTGCATATACTGCATGCAAACTAGGAAGAAAGGGAAAGATGGAAAGAAAGAATGGCTTGCCAAGGCAGGACAACAGGGTGCTCCGACACGTGATCAGAAAGTCATGAGAAATGGAATGCTAATTCCAGTGGATCCAAACTGGCGCCCTATTTTGGAAATACCACTAACAAGGGTTCACTTTTGCACATTGCATTGTTTGGTTAGAATAATTGAGAAGCTAGTATATGAATATATATGCTTTGCATACAAGATGCAGCCCGTGTCAGAATCTGATGCTACATGCAAGAAGGTAGAACAAGTCCTCTCTGAAGTTGGATTGCACGGAGGCCAAGTAGAAATAAAAAAGGACGAGAAAAAATCGGGGAAGAGTGGAAATGTTCCTTGTAAACCATGCTTTGGCGGACCCAAGGCTAGGAAGTTTTTATCTCCACCTCGAGATGAGGAAGGCAATATACTAGTAAAACAACCAGAGAAGTACGAAGCATGGAAAAAGTTGCACCTTGCTGTTTCAGATTGGAGCAATGGGGGACGAACGAGGATTGCGAAGGCAGAAGTGTGGATACACCTAGATAGATTAGCAGCTCTCTTACAGAAGTTGGGGTTTATGGATGGTGATGCCAATGCATTTAAAGAGACAGCTGCTAAATTTCATAAGTCCATGGTGGAGGCATGGACTACAAATAGCATAACACACTACATGGTCAGTATTATCACCATTGCAAAAAAAAATCATCATTTCGAATTACTTTGTGTTTCTAATCTCTTTTCTTGTGCAGCATATACTTGAAGCACATGGTCCATACTTTGCAGATCAAGGAAGTTTGGCAATATGGTCAACTCAAGGCATGGAAAGATCTCACTGGCAAGCTCGCTGTGCTTTTCAAAAGGCAACTGATCATGGAGGTGGCATCAATGATTCCAATTCTATGAGGCAATTATTCCAATGGTGGTATAGGAGACTAGAGATACGATACGAGGAAAAAGAAAAGAAGTCCAAAACATCTCAAGCAGAATCTATAAGTAGGGCAATATATGAAGTGAGAAAAGCAAGATATGAAAACAGCACAGCTAGACAACGGCACGCAGAATGGTTGGCAACCCAAGAGAGAGATGGCAAAAAATGGAGACCTAGATAAAGATAATAATTTTGATGCATTTAGAGTCCACAAGAGAGCACAAGTCCCAAGGATATGACACATCAATACTCATATCTCTAACATGAGATGTCTTATAAATTTTCTTTAAAATTTCAAAGGTTTGTCACTATATTTTTCAAAGTCGATTTCGAACTTTGTTTTTTAATTATGAAAAGTCCATTTTGAAATCCTAAGACAAAGATATGAAAATTCTAAACATTGGAACATTCATTGGCCTAGAGAGAGAGGGGGGGCATGAGGGGGGTGTCAGGAGATAGAGAGAGGTAGGGATGGGGTGGAGAAATGAAATGAAATGATAAATTTAAAATTCATTTACACCACAGTAAGTTTGAAAGTTTCGTATTTAAGTCGTCTCTCCTTTCATTTTTTCCCATTGCTCTCCACTCTACCCTCCACCTTTCTATCCTTCATTATCACAGCTAATGAATTGCCTAAGCTTCCTATCAAAAAGGCGCCTGCGAGAGCAAGAGCTCAACACTCTTCCGAATCTAGTGAGCGTACTGTGAGTGACAAAGATCCCCTGGTGACCGATAACGGTGGCCCTACTGCAGCCAATAATGGTGGCGCTACTGTGGCCAACAATGGTGGCCCTAGTATGGTCGATAATGATGGTTCGCCATTGTCCAGAAATGGTGGTCCACATGCTCCAGCTGCTCCACCTCCCACTACTGCTCCAACTCGTAATACACGCCCTCCAACACATAAAAAGCGAAGATGGAGACCAGGCACAGCTGCGCTACGCGAGATAAGGAAATTCCAGAAGAGTGCCGACTTGATTATTCCTAAGGCACCATTCTCCAGGTTGGTGCGAGAAATACTGCAAGATCTACAGTCAGGGCATCATCACAAGTTCTTTTCGAGGAACCAGGCAAGGAATGTGGGGCGATGGTCAAGCCAAGCCTTGCTTGCTCTCCAAGAAGCAGTTGAAAGCTACTTGATTGATCTAATGAGTGATGGTCAACTTTTAGCCATTCATGCCCGACGTATCACTATTAAGCCCATAGATCTGGTTCTTGTTCGCAGGATCCGCAATAACAAGGATGCATTTAATCTTAATGTCAACAATATGCTTTGAGAAGCTACCTTGTAATTGGATCTATGTTTTTAGCTCAGGTTTGGTTGTAGATTGTAAGGATCTTAGTTTTGGGTTATCTTTCCAATAGACCTTCAAGTATTTGATAGTAGTGGCCTGCAAAATGGAGCTAAATTTTCCCTAGCTCTAGTTGTACTTGGTGCGATGCACTATCTACCGTGTATTTCATAGTTTCGCAATGCTAAATCCAATATGTGATATTCTATTTTGACCATGTTTCGCATTGTGTGAATTTTCAAGTTTCCAATTTTGTAAGTAGTTTTGTTGAGGATAAATTCAATGTGCCACCACGTACACGTCGGTGATCAGTTGTACATGGGCCGATGCACTATATCCTTACTATATTTAGTGGTTTGGCAACAGTATATCTGATGCGATATTCCATTTTGCCCATTATTTATTTTTTGTCAATTTTTAAGTTTCCAATGTTTCGCATTGCGAGGTTGACAATACATTTAATCTGCAGTTGCACACACTCATTATCAATACATTTAATCTACAGTTGCGAGGTTGACAATACATTATCAGTGCAGTATAATGCAGTTAACGCATTTTCAAAAAAAGATTGAACCGTCAAATTTATAAATCGGAATCTGGTGAAACTTCACCCTCATGCTGGGCATTAGAAAAACTCATTTATATTAAAAATTTGGCCCCATCAGAAGCCTCTGGGTCACCTGTCCGGAGGCTCGCGTCTGGGGCCCTGAATCTGGGGATTCAGGGCCCCAGACGCGAGCCTCCGGACAGGTGATCCAGAGGCTTCTGTTGGGGCCAAAAAAAATTTGGATGGTTGATGTGTCCTTGAGGAGCCTACAGGTAAAATTTCATGTGAATCGGAGCACTGGTGATATTTTTCCTAAGCGTGGATTCATTAATTGAAATTTTAGGGTTTTTGAAAAGTTTGGCTATAAGTTTAAAGTTTCACCTCATTTTACACATTTCACTTTTGAGTTCTGAGTTCTCTCTCCTAGAAGACATGGTACGCACCAAGCAAGCGGCCCGGAGATACCCCCCTGGAAATTCCATACGGCAGCCACGTCCTCCAGCTCCACCACCACCACCACCACGCCAGCATCGCAAGCGTCGATGGAAGCCAGGCACAGTGGCTCTTCGCGAGATCCGCCACTACCAGAAGACCACTCACCTCCTGATACCGAAGGCTCCATTCCAAAAGTTGGTGCGGGAGATCATGGAGGGCATATTGATCATGAACAACAGGAACCAGTTTCCAAACACATCACGCGCGAAACAACCGGATCGCTGGACTGCCCAGGCCCTCCTCACACTACAAGAAGCTGCTGAAGCCTACCTCGTAGACTTATTTGGAGACTCAGTCTATGCAGCGGTGCATGCAAGGAGGGTCACTGTCACCGAGAGGGATCTGCGGATAGTCAGGTTCTTTCGGCGATGGAAAGATAGTCCTCGCGGAGGTCAGCAAGGATAGAGGTGTACAAACTCAAAAGCACATGGAATGTAGCTTCTGAAGACATTTTGTAAAGCCTTGGTCCTAATGGACCCCATGTAAAATTATTATTAATACAAATACAAAGTTTTTGGCGCGTCTTATTTTTGTTTAGTCACTTGATATTTATTTTATTTACGTCGTTGAGTTATCGTTACATGCGTTCGAACAAATACATGTTGCGCACGAATTCGATAAAGCACTGTGTATTAAATTTAGGGTACGAATCGTGTTACGTATAATTTCGATAAATAAATGTAACATTCAAGTAAAAAAAAATAGTAAATGACACGTATCACAAACTACATTGCACGCGAATCCAACAAACATCAGTTTTCATTACTTGAAGAGAAGATTACAAAGTGCACTACATCAGTGATGCGATATCAGTAGGCAATAAGTACATCTATTCTCTCCTAGGCTTCTTGGAGCTAGGCTCCCCATGGTCAGAGCTATTCTTGATCATAGGCAACAATACATTTTGCCCCAATAGTTCCTGTCTAATGACAGTGGGGTCTTCAACACCGGCAACCATGCCACGGGCCACCATGGAGAAAAGTGGACCAGACCTAGTACTCGTGAATAAGTAGAGAAGCTTCGAACGTCGAAGCAACACTACTTTCTCCAGGCTGGAGTTGGTCGGGATGGTCTTGAAGGGCCCAGCCTTTGTTAGTGCCCTCAACTTCAAGAAGTTCTCTGCAAAAGCAGGGGAGCATGTCTTATGAAATACAATAATGTCGTTGACAAGCTGCCCAACATACTCCTTCAATGCCGAGTCTTGCACCCTTCCTTGGCTACCAGATCGGCCACCCTGCCTAGATGAAAACTCATCTATATAGACAATCTCCTGCAACACACAAGTTCAGTATCAGACTCACTATGCATGGAGTGTGCTGAAGATATATAAATCATATTCATATGAAACTTAACCAGTAGGGCCTCTAGGGCATCGGGAGCACACACATCTGTTTTTGTCGGGATCGGGCCCCCAGAAGTGCCCTGGCCGGAGGCTCGCGTCTGGGGGCCTGAATCTGCAGATTCAGGCCCCCAGACGCGAGCCTCCGGCCAGGGCACTTCTGGGGGCCCGATCCCGACAAAAACAGATGTGTGTGCTCCCGATGCCCTAGAGGCCCTACTGGTTAAGTTTCATATGAAACCGAGAACATTACCTTCTCTGCATCATCTATCTGCCGCTGTAATGGAGCATCCAGGTCTGCTCCTGCCACTGGGCTGCCCTCGTCTCTCTCCTGGGTAGGCACTGCATAGTCGGGTCGAGGACCAAAAAGGCTTTCCTGCAACCGCTCGAACTCCTCATCAGAGATCTGATACTGTGGCGCCGCATTCTCAATCTGCTCCTGGATGCTCACAATGGCAGAGATGTCATCGATGCTCGTGCCATCATAACGAGCCACCTCATCAACATGTGGTGGGGCATCCTGTAAATCAAAATCTATGAAATCACTAGGTGCATCACGCACCATGATACAGTATAGTTCTTCTTCCCTAAGCTCCAACAACTCTAGCACATCCTGCATGAGTAGATATTCCACCCCCTCGATGGTGATAGCATGGAGAGAAGAGAGGGGTGGCTCTTCGCTCGTGGGCATCTCATCAGGGCAGGGAGGTGGGTGCACAATGGCCAGGCTCTGTGCTGCCTCAACACTCAGATCGAGAGTGATCTCCTCAGGCTCCCTCTCAAAGTACTCTAATAGTGGCCGAGAAGGTGCGTCGATGTCCTCGTCACTGTCCTCTTGCACCTCAGTGCACATAACATATATGGCAAAGGCGGCATCCCTCTCAATGAGATCCATCGTGACGTGGTCCTGTGACGAGGTGGGCACTGCTCTAGCGCGGAGATGTTGCCCCACATGCACCAGGGCTCGACTTATCACCTTTGCATGGCTGGATCCGGCACACAAACTATACAAAAAATCCATGGGAACCCACCTGAGAGTGGAGTCAGGAATAGAGCAAGTGAGAGGGTTCACTGCATCACAAAACGATGCTAGTATACTAGAATCAGGGTCTACAGCGGAAAGCGAGCTCTCTAGACTCAAGGTCACGCAAAACCTAGGGTATATCTGGTCCCCTATGTGCGCGTAGCATGTGGAACTGATCCATGCGGCGAAGGCGGGAGTGGTAGCCATGGCACACAAAGAGAGAAGGAATGAGAGCACAAGTGTAGGGAAGTGGAGAATGAAAGCGAAAATGAGTTTGGAGTTATAGCTTTTATGTGTCTAGGGTTTTAAATAAAGATTCTTTATAAAGTTATTAATTCTAAAGTTTCAAATTAAAACTCTTACCTTAGTTTCTTTATTTCAGTACTTTAAAGTCACTGTTAAAATTACTCATACAGACAAATGCTTCGTTCTACATTATTATATCCTCGAATATGTTTGGGTCGCTGAGTATATTCAAGTCTAACGAGAGAAAATATATAATTTTTTAAAGAAAATAAATCTAAAAGGCCTTGAAATTCCCTTTGGATCCAATTTAATATGAAAATGTAATAAACGAGCAGCAGAGATGCGCTACAATATATCATTGTGCAAAGACAATATTCTCTAGATTATAGACCTCTAACCTGCAATTTAATTATGATTTTTAACTGCACGATTGAGTAATTACAGTATGTATTATCGCACGCTTGGATCACAGTAAACTAAAATTTAAAGTACTCAGAAGTTCAAAAAAGGTATGTATTCGCTCTTTATAAAGTTTTTTTACAAGGATTCCACTATCTCAAGGATATGTGGAGAAGCACATTGTTTACATGTCATGGATTGCTCACTACGAGTCCTGACTTTTCTATTATCTAACTTGAAATAGAAGTTGTAGAGGGGCTCACTAGACATTAATTGGATTTCTTGTCTCAGAAAATAAATGGGCCAATGACTCTCTGCACTGACTACGAAAGGATTATGACCACTCCACAAGATTACCACATCTACGAGCGCTGTATGTGTGTCATCTCGGATATCTTGATCCAAGCTGATCCACTCCCCTCGCAAAAGTCGCCATCTTCTATATCGAAAGCGAACGCACAGAGTTTGTCTAGCAATGAAATACCTGTAATAAAAACAAAAATAATGGTAAGTGATCAATGCGACTAACATAACAATTCATCTAAGCGAGACCTATGTCAATTAAATCAAGGTATGCAAAGTAGTAAAAAAGTTTTACCTGAATGTAATATCAGATTGGTTGACCCTGCACTCAATCGTCTCATCAAAATGTGTTCTTTTGACTTCCCAAGACTCACCCAATAGCTGACTCATCCATTCCTCGGATGGACACTTGCATTGATAAGTAATCTTTGTTTTCTTCAAAACATCACATGAACCAAACAAATGTGCAAACAATGAGAATGGAATAAACCAATTAAGATGCACATCTTTGGAGCCTGTGGTGGGTTTCATAGCACTATTGATGTCAGATTTTATCTTCGACTTGCAAGCTCCTGACAACTCCAAGCTACCAATGAACCATTCACCACTAGACAATGGCGGCAATGGGACATGCTGCAATCTCTGGCTTTCTACCACATACAATGAATTATAAAAAAAGATATTTTGAGTGGCAAGTTGACTTGTAGAGGTATTATCATAGATCAAAGAACCTATCTCTTCATGCCAAACATGTATCTTGCCGCTTAAACATTCCACATTCTGCCATTCATGCAAAGTCGATGGATATAGAGCTGTCAATCAAACAAGACTGAATTAGAATACTGCAAAGACTTTTAAAAACAACTCTGATACAAAAGAATAATCAATGATAAAATTTAACAACTTACTGTTTTGTTTATAATTTGCAATGTTGTTCTCGTCGTGTACAGAGATTTGTTTATGCGTATAAACATGTTGAATCAACACTTCTGTTACTGCACTTGTGCCATTAAACACTTTTCTGAACTCTAGAATTCTACCTTTCCAATGTTTGCTAGGGTTTGCAACATCCTTGCGCTTGACCTTGAAACTCCCTCGAGTACTTGGGTGCATCAAAATCCAATCCAACTTATAATACTTATCACAAATCCAATTACCGCCATTATCTTTCCTATTGAAGACCTCCACTGCAAGTATGCTACTGATATTTTTCCTCCGTGAAGACATCTGTAACAACCAAATACAAAAGTTACCTATTAACATGTGTATAATTTGCAAATGTTATCTCCAAATGAAATTAAATTTAAATGGATCAATTTAAAAAAGAAACATTATACCTGTAATTTCTTTCACAAAGATCCCTAGATATGTTGAACAAGAAGTTGACTTATAGCAAGACCATTGTTCCTTCACTGACAAATTCCTGTAGTACAAAAACAAAAGAAATATTGGGTCAACACATACATATAACTTATATAGGCTTTGTCCAAATGCATTGAAATTTAACCATGGAACAGTAGTAAAAAATGGCAATATACCTGTGGCTTTCTCTGCAAAAAATCCCAAAGATATTGTAGAAGTTGAGTTCTTAATAAATCATTGTTCTTCACCCTCGGAGATTCTTGGAGTAAAAAAACAAAGGAAAGCTCAGTATGCATGTAACTTGTATACATTTTGTCTAAACGAGATAAAATTTAACAGTGGAGCAACAAAAAAACAAGACAATATACCTGTAACTTTGTTTACAGAGAAACCCTAAGATGTTGAAGAAGAAGTTGAGTGTTCAAAATCCCAAAGATGTTGTAGAAGTTGAGTTCTTAATAAATCATTGTTCTTCACCCTCGGAGATTCTTGGAGTAAAAAAACAAAGGAAAGCTCAGTATGCATGTAACTTGTATACATTTTGTCTAAACGAGATAAAATTTAACAGTGGAGCAACAAAAAAACAAGACAATATACCTGTAACTTTGTTTACAGAGAAACCCTAAGATGTTGAAGAAGAAGTTGAGTGTTCAAAATCCCAAAGATGTTGTAGAAGTTGAGTTCTTAATAAATCATTGTTCTTCACCCTCGGAGATTCTTGGAGTAAAAAAACAAAGGAAATCTCAGTATGCATGTAACTTGTATACATTTTGTCTAAACGAGATAAAATTTAACAGTGGAGCAACAAAAAAACAAGACAATATACCTGTAACTTTGTTTACAGAGAAACCCTAAGATGTTGAAGAAGAAGTTGAGTATTCAAAATGTCACTATTATTGACTGTAAGAGACTCCTAGAGCATCAAAACAAAAGAAATTACATGTCAGAGAATGCACATAACTTGCACAGGTTTTCTCCAAACGAGATAAAACTTTACCATAGAACATCTATGGAAGAGAAAAATATACCTGTAGAGTTTTGTGAAGAGAATCTTAGGGCTTTGGTAAAACAAGCTCTGCTCTCATGAAACACATGAATCTCTCTCTGTGCTTGTGTAAATCAAATGAAATTTTACAGGGTTACAGACATGGCAAGAAACAGTGAGGCTGTAAAATTTCGTCAGGAAAGAAGAAGCGGGGAAAGAGATATGACAAATTTGAGTTCCGCCTAAAAAAGAGGGGGAAACTGAAAAGGGGAGAAAAGAAAAGTCAAACATAAAAAATAAGAAAATGAAAATTCGAGGCACAAACTTCCAAGAAGTGACAGCTTTGTACTCCCCTTTTCCCTTATTTTATTGCTGAGGGAAGATTTGGTCCAAGATATGGCTAGAAGATTCATGTTACATGAATCTGGAATCCCAGCTCTCTCATTGGTTAGGCCTATATTTGTTTATTCACTCCTTAAGGGGCAAAAAAGAGAGTCCATAATTCTCCTAATGAAATGTCTGCGAGAAGGGGATGCACAGGGCTGTCACGTCAAAACTCACTTCTGGTAGAGTGAGAAGGGGTTCATATGGAAAAAACACAAAAAATAGAACCGAAAATATATTGAAAATTTAATAACAAAAAATATAGCAGTCAAAATAGGGTGGAGAAAAAAAGAGAAAATATGGGGAAAGACTGGTGGGACACAACGGTCAAATGAAACCAGAATTTCGGTGAAAATAGGGCATGTTCACATGGAAAAGTGTTAAAAATATACACGAAAATGGCCCGAACACGCACAAAAATTAATATCGGATGAACCATGCATCGAAAGGACAGGGCGTAAAAAGGAAAAATTGCAGGGGGAAGATGAAGGATAGGGTTGTCATGTCAGATTGTTGTTCGAAAGCAATAAAGGTACATTCACATGGAAAATCGTCCAATTTACGGGAAATGCTTCAAAAATTAATAACTTAAGAATCGGCAGTCAAAACAAGGGTTAGTAAAAAGGAAAAGTGTACCGTGCAAAGGGACAAATAGGGCTTTAAGGTTGGATGGGGGTCTCGGTGAATGTAGGATACATTCTCATGGAAAATCATCACAATAAGGGATAAAGGGAAAAAGAGAAAGAACGGCCCCAAGGGTGGGTTGAACATGGACGAGTGGATCGGGAAGGGACCTCATCAGGGTAAAATGAGGTCAGGGCATACATGCAGGATTAAAGTAAGGCATATGTAGGGGTTATGCATCATAGATGCACAGGGACTCGTCTCCACACTAAAAACCTTAATGGACAAGGTTAGATGCAGCAACACAACCTAGGACTCGTCAATCGACTGGACGCTGGCATCCCCACACTTAAAACATAATGTACACTTGCAATCATAAGGATAAGGTTAGAAAGACTTGGCCCATTTCGTGTATGGTCGAAGGAACCGTCACTGCTACAAAAGGGTTGGAGTCGGCTGTAGGAGGTACCACGGTTCGCTCCAATGTTCAGCCAACATGGCAAGGACCATGTAGCAACACCCAAGGAGGTAGCTGGTTGATAAATCCCATCGGGGTAGGTGTCGTTGACGAAGGATAGTCACTCAACTCACGGGTACTCAAGAGGATGATAGAATAGTCGCTCACCCCATGACGCACATCGCTCAATGAATAAGCATGAAATCCCATAACTCACGGCCGGTGTAGAATTGAACAAGGGGAAACTAATTTAGAGGGAGTATGCTAGTGTGCGAAATTGATGGTGCATTCATGCGTTCCACCCATATGGCATAGGTGCAAGGAGGAAGACCAGGGAGCCTTGTAGTGCAGTGCACAAAACAAACTGGTGTGTCTTGTGACGATGGCAAAGACCCATCCCATGGGTGCATAGGGAAACAGAAACATACCTAGCGCCAATTGTCATAACGTCCCTCAAGCCTCACCTCTCAATAATTGATTGAAGAAACACGAGTCACACTTAGCCCACCCTCTATCTCACTCTCTGTTGAAAGATACAGGAGGGCAACCCGTTCCTGAAACCCATTGATCTAATCTTTACTATCACTTGTGCAGAGGTTGTATGCCTTGTGCACATTTGATGGTGCAACTGTGCATCCTGTCCTGTGCCGGCATATAGTGCAAGAAGGAAGGCTAGGGAGCTTTATGGTGCAGTGCACAGGAACAAATCGTGCATTGTGCATTGAGAGGCCCATCCCCTGCGTACAACACTCAAGTCACACATCCCACCTCTCTCTTGATTTGAAGGGAAAGACTGGTCACTCAGCCCACCCTTTGTCTCACGCTCACTGATAGATACAAAGGGCAGCCCATACACACATCCCCCATCCTGGTAGGATGAAAGCTCACATCACTCAAGGGGTTGATGATGAAGATCGTGTCGACTCTTGTTGTCATCAGGATATTGAAGACGAAGCATTCCCAAGGAGGCAGCCAACAAGTCTGATACTTCAATGATTTGTAAGAAAGGTCGTCTGTTAAGAAGGGCAGATGGACTGATATTGCAGAGACAGCGCACCAAGGGATGTGGGTTCAAATTACTTGCTAGAAAGGTTCTACTAGTGAGTCAACTATCCTGAACTGCAAGGTGTTACCACCTTTTCCACTGTCAGCTTCCCACCAAAGGGTGTTTCCACCTTTTCTTGAAACGAGGCCTGTTATGACAGGGAATTTCTTCATTTTCTTCCATAACAATTTTTTTTTCTTTCTTTTCTTTCTTAATAAAGAGAATGGTAAAAATACCATGTGTCAGGACCAACCTCACACCGTTGGTGGATCAGACGAGAAGAGAACACGGTAGGGTTGAGAGGTATCTGTGAGGGGCTAGCAGAACGAGACTACCTCATGAGGAAGATCATAAGGGCTATCAAAAGCACAAAGAGAATGACAATGTGACTCCCAAAAGGGAGAGGGTAGGTCGACTGTGATTGTCAAGATCCCCAAGGAGGGAAGTACTTCTTCAAACGATAGCCATTTATCAGAAAGGGATCCTCAAAAGCATCGACAACTTGCACTTGGACAGAGCCATTAGGTTTGACAGCAACTACCTTGTACGGGCCCATCCACCTTGTTGAAGCTTGACAGGAAACTTGTGAATCTCGAATTAGAGGCTAGGATAGGATTACCCTCTTTGAACTCCTTGTGCTTGATGAAACTGTCATGATAAGTCTTGTGTCGTGTTAAAATACTGAGAATGCATGCTATGGAAGATCACTGATGAGCAAATAGACAATCATAATGATGCAAAAGCATTGACAAGGAAGAACTAATATTATCCAAGCATAATGCAAGTACAACTGATTGATAAATGGCTTATTGAATGAGTGTGGGGATGAGTGCCTTTTATAGGCTTACAATAGGTGGTATTGGTAGGTGGAGATAGGTGGAAAGGGACCATGGTATTCAACAACCATGGTTTTAATAAACTGTGCATACATGACCTAGTCTAAGGCTTTATTTGCAATTTGTTTCTTTGCCTTGTTTGTCCCATACAAAGAGGCTATGGTGGATGTGATTACACATTTCTCAACACATCGCGCTTGAGTGGTTTCCATACATTGTAGGGCCATCCTCCAAATCTCATCCAAACATTCCAAGTGCAAGAGATGACATTGCAGTGACTCATCATCTCCCAAGTGTTCTTTAACTGCTACCTGCAAAGAGGGCAATTCCAGCTCAACAGGGAAGATGACTTCTGTACCATACACTAGCTGGATAGGGGTCTATCCTGTAGCTACCTTATGGGAGGTTTTGTATGCCCAGAGGGCCTCTATAAGTCAATCATCCCAATCGTGACGATGTGCGGCAATCGTTCTTGTCAAGATTGAGCAGAGGATGCGATTGGTGACTTCAATTTGGCCATTGGCTCTAGGGTAGTAAGGAGTGGACTTGCGATGGCGGATCTTATATAGCTCTATCAGCTCGTCCATGATTTTGTTAAGGAAATGAGTATCTTTGTCAGTTACCAACTCAAGGAAACTACCAAAACAGATAATAATGTTCTCCTACATGAACAGAGCTACATTGTTACCATCAACCCACTTCAGAGCTTTAGCTTCACACCACTTTGTGACATAATCCATACATACTAAGATGTATCTGTTTTGCTTCCATCTGGTGGGTGGATCAATGGGACCCACAAAATCAATCCCCCACTTCTCAAACGGCTTTAGGGGAAGAATAGTTTGCAGTGGCATGGCACTTGTTTTGGTGGGTTTCCCCATTGCTGACAAGCATCATATCTCTTGCAATAGTCATATGCATCCTTGTGGAGGGTCGGCCACCAATATCCCACCAACAGAGCCTTCCTAGCTGTCACTTCTCCTCCGAAGTGTCCACCACATGGTTTGTCATGGTATGCTTTCAATAATATGCTGATTTCATCTCCTGCAACACATCTTCACAATACTTCAGCTTTGCCTCTCTTGTACAATGCACCGCCTAGCAAAGTGTAGGGGGTTGATTCTAACATAAGCTTCTTCTTCTCATGGCTTGAGATGCCAAGAGGATATTGTTGAGTTTCCAGGAGGTTGGCTATGTCTGCATACCAGGGAGTAACTATTTCAACTAGAAACAAGAAAGCATCAGAAAGGTCTGGATCATCATGTTCCTCTCTTGCAACTTGAGGGATCCGTGATAGATGATCGGCTAGGACATGGGAACGGCCAGGCTTAGTGACCACTTCAAAATTGAACTCCTGGAATAGGAGCAACCATCTCATCAGTCATCCTTTGACATCTGCTTTATTCATCATGAAGGACAGGGCTTCATGATCCACGTAGAACTTGAAATGCGTTGAAAATAGATAGTGTCAAAACTTCTCCAGTGCAAACACCATTGCTAAGCACTCGAGCTCTGTCACTGTGTAGTTCTATTCTCTATCAGTGAACTTTCGGCTTGCATAATATATTGGTTGATCTAATTTAGAGGGGGTCTTTTGACATATGACAGCACCTAGCCCTTCAACTGATGCATCTGTATGCACATGAAACTCCTTCATCCAATCAGGAGGCTGCAAGATAGGTGCTTGGGTAAGGCATTGTTTTAAGGTATTACAAGCTTCTTTGCAGTCACCAGTCCAAAGGAAATCCGCATCTTTCCTTAGGAGCTTGTGCAGAGGGGCTGCCTTGGTTGCAAAATGTGCAATAAATCTTATGTAATAGCCCACATGGCCAAGAAATCCTCTCAATTGCTTGAGGTTTGTTGGTGCTGCCAAGGCGGCAATCTTCTCAATCTTCGCCAGGTCTGTTGTAATCCCTTGTGCAAAGACAATATGGCCCAGAAGGACTCTTGATGAGACACCAAAGACACATTTGTCAAGATTGAGAGAGATCCCATACTCTCGGTATCTGTTAAAGCATTGCTCTAGGTGTCCCCAACGCTCACTGATTAAGCTATAAACATAGAAGTCATCAAGATACACCACAATAAAATCATGCAAATGATTGTGGAAGGCAGCCATCATTACTCATTGGAAGGTGGCAGGAGCATTACAGAGCCCAAATTGCATCACTCTATAGGCATAGGTCCCCCATTCTATGGTGAAGGTTGTTTTGGATTGGTCCTCTTCTGCGATTTGGACTTGGTTATATCCGTTGAATCCATCCAAGAGGGAATAGAGCTCATGGTATGCCACTATGTCCAATAGTTGGTATGTGAAAGGGATAGAGAAATGATCCTTCTTCATCTTCGAGTTCAGCTTCCGAAAGTCCACACATATTCAAAGTTTCCCATTCTTCTTAGGTACTACCACAATGGGCGAAACCCATGTGGGAGCTTTCGCTCAACCGCCAAGACCCAGGGATCGCTTATTACTTTAAGCGTTCCAAGCCGAGCACTAATGGCTACCTCTCACATAGTCGACGCGCCATCCATATCTACGGGTGTAGTGAGCTTACCTCCATGCCGATCGAGTTACCTCCTCTCCCGCGCACTCCGGTAGCTCCACGATCCAAGTGCAAGCTTCAAGCAAGCTCCATCCTCAAGCTCCACGCTCCAAGCTCCATTGCCGCGAGCAAGAGAAGAGAAGAGAAGAGAAGAGAAGAGAAGAGAAGAGAAGAGAAGAAGAGAGGAGAAGATGGAGAACTCCTCCTCCTCGGTCCCTCACCCTCACACACTCACTCCCTCACACTCTCACACTCCCTCTCTCAAGCACAAGCTCAAGCAAGCAAGAAGAAGAAGAAGAAGAAGAAGAAGAGCCACTTTTTGCCACACACAAGAATGAGCTTCTCATTCACTTTTCAACTTTATATACAAAACCCTAAATCCCTTTTGGGCAGTCATCCCCTTTTCCCTTTTTTACATGGCCGACCATAGCCTAGGCCCTTTTTCCCATTGTCCTTATATCTTCCTAGCTTCCTTTCCACCGCCATCTACATTTACAATTTGCACGGTGAGAGCCTGCCGGCGCTCCTTGAATTAAACCGCGGTGTGCTTGCGCTTTTTTACACAAGTTTTTTCTTGCGATTTTCCTGGTGCGCCTTTGCCTTCCATTTCTCTCGCCTTGGCCTTTGTCTTTGTCTTTGTCTTTTATTTTAGCTTTCTGGATTTTCCACTGCCTGGCACTCTTTTACAAGATTTCAGGGTGCACCTTTGTATTTTAAAATGCACCTTTCCCTTTTTTTAGCTACCTTGGACTTTTAAGATTGCCCTTGTGCTTTTGGCCTTTTCTCCTCTTCTTTCTTCAGTCGAGCTACCTTTTTTTCGCCTTTGCCCTGCATCTTTTGTATTTTCTTTTGATTTCTTCGTGTTGGGGTTAACATTATCCCCCTCCTAGACGAGTGCCAGTCCCATGGCACTCATCGTCATAGGTAGCAGGCGGTAGCATGCACCGAAGTCGTGGGTGGCAAGGACGGTTGTGGTCTGCCTTGGGGGAATTCTAAGGGTGGTGCGAATGAAGGTCATTGGGGCACTGGCTGTTCCGAGTGGCTTGGTGATATGATTGTTGTAGGGGACGATAGGGTGACTCTTTGTTGGGAATGGCCACTCATGGCTGGCACGGGGGTTGGTGTGCGTGGGATGCTCTTGGTGGAGTGTGCGCGTGATGATTCTCTGGTGATTGGCATGATGGAGTGAAGGTCGCAAGTTTAGAGTTGAGCGTTGATGTAGAGCTGACGGCGCTTTCGTGGGAGTCTTTAATACCTACAATTGGAAAACCCCTCATGTGGTCTCTCCCTAAGGGGTAGTGCTAGTCTTCTTATCATGCACAAGACATATTTGGATTAGTTTGGGAGACAGGTCAAACTCTAAGCAAGCCTGGAGTATTGTCCTGCACTTGAGGACCCAAACCGTGTATAGGTTATAGTGTGAATATTAAGTGAGTACATGAGCGTATTTGGGTATTATGGCTTGGTTCTGTGTATAGCAAGGGGCTAAGTGGATGGAAAAAATTGTCGATGAAGACAAGGAGTACACTTGAAGATTGCTCGAGACATCATTATGGTCTTGTCAAAGCAATGTAGCATAATTGAGCTCCTTGATGTCTTAGCTTTTGGTAGCTAGTGGCTACTTGTAGTGCTTGAAAAGTATGGTGTACTTTTCCCTTGTCTTTCATGCCTTGCTTACCACTGTTGATTGTAATGGCATTGAGATGGAGTGCAAAAGAATTGTGCAAGTGGTTCAGGGTGACAGGTCTAACCATAGGGGAGGCGATCTCCCTAGGTATATCCTACCCTTGATGTGCCCTGAACAATTGTGGGGGATGTACAAAGGGCTAGGGGATTAGGAATGGAGCCAGCCGACTAAGGCACTGGACGCACCTGATGTGAGGGCCCCTAGGTGCTGTGCTGTGATCATGGGTGCTTTATATTTTTTGTTCTTTTGTTGTCCTCTTTTTTTTTTCTTTTGCCGTAGTACAACCATTGTAATATGCGGAGGCTATGAGCCTCTCAATAGGTCGGGACATGTCAAGCCTCGGAGGCTCAGAAAATGGATATGACCGTGATGATTTGGCCCTAGCCTTGTTGTTAGGGGAGCCATTGTTGCGATATCGGTACGATTGTAGCTCCCCCCATCGTGAGTGTAGAGAGTGACCCAAGAAGAGAGTGTAGCCCATGACTATGCATGGGTTCGTGTGATGTGGGCACTCACAAGGTGATTGTTCGCGTTCAGCAGCATGACTTTGTGGCGATTAGTGCACGGTCGTGGTTTTGTGGTGACCCAGGTGTTGAACATGTTTGCACGAAGACCTGTGTTATCTTGCATCCACTTGTCACGTCGTGAGAGCACATGCTTGATTTCATTAAGTAATTCAACAGATTAATTATGTTAAAACATGACTTTTTGAAATGCTATGATGTTGATTGCAATGCCCATGCGATTGCTTGTCAAAGGTGTGGCATACATTAACGATAGGCAGAAGAAGTTATACAAGTGGGGAGTTGCCCTTTCACCCATCAAAAGACAAAAAGTTAGGATTTGATAACTTGTTAAGCTGCTCATAAATCCTAGGGCTTAGTCGATTTATACTAGGCGGGGCGAGTCCAATTGGTTGGGCAATTGGGCTGGTGCTAGTGCGGGATTGTCATGAGGTCGGGCAAGGCACATGTCGGTCGGGACATGGAAGGTATAGTCTCGGGCCACCACCATTTCCAAAATGCCTTTAAATAATTCTTTGAACTCTGCCTTGTCCCTAGCCACCTTTCCTGCCCTTGGGCATCTGGTGCTTGTGTGCTCGTGGGGGATTTGTGCAATTGGTGTTGCCACGGCTTGCACACTTAGCTGAGCTTTGACTTTCCTGGTCTGAGGATTTTTAGGCCTTCATCCGAGACGGTGCCGTTTAGGTCCACATTTCTTGGCATATCTCTTGAGAGTGGGCACATAGCGCACCGGCAAAGGGGCGCGTGCCGCATGCTCTCGTCGTCCGCAAAGAGCGTCTATGTACGCCAACTGGTTGTTCTCCATGTTTTCCTCCTAAGGGCCTACAAGATGCAATCCAAGGGTTAGGCTTTGATACGGAATAAGATTATTCGCATAGGAGGGATTTCAGTGTGGGTTGTCCAACGCATATGACTAGAAGAGAAGGTGTGAAACATGTTGTGCTCATTGTAGAGGGATGGCCCCCGTAATGGTGTCCCTTTAGCCTCTAGCTACTTAGCAGATCTTGGCTCATGCCGAGTTACATCGATCAGTGGTCCTGCGTTTGGAGGGCTCATTGTCGGAAGGATAGGCCAGGAAGGGAAAAGTGTATAGAGAGGGATTGTACCCTGCTTACATCATCAGAGATGTTGGTCAGGTCTTTCCATGGTGGCAATGCAGAGTGCATGCCCTTTGCCCGGAGGCGGACATGATCTGGTGAATGGGGGACCAAGCCTATTTGCTCCGATTCTTCTGTCTGCGCTTGACTTTTTATTGCTTGTGTGTGTTGATAGTGTCTATACAGGATAACACAAAAATCATTGTTTATATATCTATACATTTTTTCGAATCCCTGTCACTTCACGAGGATAGAAACCAATTGTAGAACTCGGGATTGTAGTGAAGCGTGGCACACGCATCTGGTACACGTGGTAGCTTACTTAATACTGATAAATATTTTGCCACATCGAGTAGCATGGAACCTTGTCCGAGTCTACTGGCGACATGTAGCTCCTCCTCAATGAGAACCTTATCAAGAAAAGGGTTTTCTTGGCTTGGTTTAGCCAAGTCCATCCCCCGAATGGCAGTCAACACACTCAAAGGGAAGTTGGTGCCACATAGGTTGGGTCTCTTTGGGATCTCCATTTGGCCAATCACTCCTCAGAGACTGTCATGATCCGAGCTCCTAACTTGGCCATTGCAATGCAGTTTTCACACCAACGCTGTTCAAATCGACTTCAGCCTTCTGACAGTCGCTTCAGTTGCTCTATATCTAAGAGATTTGGTTGGTAGAGCACCTCATTGAATATGACTGTTAAGCGCAGTTCGTCAGCTTCCTTGCCCGAGATGAGTAGCAAGCGTTCGTGCAGGAGCCTGCTATAGTGCTCGTCAAGATGTTCTTGCTCTTCCCAGGATAAGGGGAAGGGCAAGCATTCTTCGAGCTGCTCTTTAGGGAATGAGCACATGTCTACCAGGACATAGACACATGCGAACACCTTGAGCTTGGCATCCAACTCATCTAGGCATTCTGCGATACTTCTATGTTCAACGAGGGCTTGCTCGATTGCCATCTCAAGCAAGGTTCTAGGAGTTTGCCTGGGCTTTAGCATAGCTAGGGGCTTAGGCCTAGATGAGCAAGATTGGTCAATGCTAGGAGTGCTCATGCTCTTGGGGTTTACATGTTTCTCTTGAGGCTTCGTCATTGCATCATGGTTCTCCTTGGTCATGACTGGTATGAATTTGTCGCACTGTTGTGACAGCGTTATCTCCACTCTTGATTGGTCAAGGGAGTTCTATTGTTGGTGGATTGAGTGTTGAAAGCAACTGTTGATGGCAATGGTTGCTTTAACTTTTCAAAGCACACGGATGTGTCTGAGGTTTCACCGCTATTAGGAGAGACATCAATGGGTTCATTGGTGGATGGACATGATGCTTTATTCCCCAGTTCTCTAGCGCTCTTGGTTTCAATGCTCTTGGGGTCCATGATCACATGCAGCTGCTGTTGTTTGCGTTGTTTTCTCCTCTTTCTCTTGGTCAGTGAAGGCATATCTCTAAATGGTTCAGGACCTTGGACTAGGTCAACCGTTGTTGTGCCTGGTTGGGCCTTAGCATTTCCTTTCTCTAGTGTGTCCTCATAGATCATAGCCACGGCCCGCTGAATAGCCTTGCTAGGTCGAGTGGGTTGGTGCATCATCTCCTTGGCCACACCTTTGAGGGGTTTCTCCTCGAGCCTAGGCTTTAGGTGCTTGGGACGGATTGGAGTTGTCAAGGATACTGATTGCGGCACCTCCTCCTAAGATGAAGGGTTAGGAACACGTTCTGCAAGGGGTGTGGTCACAACCGAGGGTTGTGACTGTTGCGATCCCTGATTGGGAGCAGTGGCGTTTAGTCCAATGGGTTGGTTACTCATGGTGGATCGTAGTGTGGAGTCCCTCGGGCGATCGGACATGGTCATGTCTTTTATTGCCCTCTAAACACTCACCTGTGTAGCTCGATCCTGAGTTGATCTAGTCACATTGGGTCACACGGGAGTATCCTTGGGCCGAGAGCTACGGCTAGTGTCATGTTTCACCTCTTGGGTGTTTGGAAGCTTTAATGGAGACAGAGATTGGGAGTGATCCCCTGCCATTGATAGCTGTCATTGTGCCTCCTGGGTCCATTTGGGAAGAGAGGAGTAGGGGACCTAGGACTCTTAGGTAGACCTGGCACCGACTGAATGATTTGCTTGTGATTGTTGGAGGATTCTGTCGTTAGCTTTGCTGAGCAATCAGCCCTATCATGAGTGATGTTGTGCCTATGTTGCTCCTTATCCCCTTGGGAAGTCAAAGGCTCCTTGGCCACTAGTGGACCTCGTGCACACTCGACAGATCCCCCTGATATCTACTTGCTAGGCACGCGAGGCTGAGGATCTAGTATTTGATGGGTCATGTTCGATTTCTTGATTTCAATCGTAAGGGGCGCAATCACTCCAATATTTTTGGTCCGAGACTCGAATTTTCGTTTAGGGATCCTCCCATGCTTCGTTTCGTTTGACCTAATTTGAGCTCCTGACCGAGGTGGTTTAGCAGGGGGTTTCGGTACCCAAATCCATTGGTTGTCTGCATAATACCCTTGAGCACAAAGCAATGCCTTGGATATCCATCATGGCGTCATGCCAACTCTCCATGGATGCCTTTGTCTATAAGGCTTGGGCTTCTTTCGTGAGCTTCTACGATATTTGTAAGTCCAAGCCCTATCCTTGGGCTTATCTCCTAACTGCTTTGTTTCAAGTATGGCCTCACTTACTGGTTCTCTCCGTTCAACCTGCACTTGTATCAACTCTTTCAACAGCTCCCTACTCTCATTACTAGGCTTGCTTGGTATGTCAGAATGCTCCTTGCCCTTCCCTCGAGGTTTGGTGAGGTCACCCTTGCTAAAAGTCGTGCTTATCCTCACACCTGGTAGTGCTAGGTGTATCCTCTGTGCTATATAGTCGGCTTCACACTTCGTTTCCTTTTTGAAGGGCCTTCCTAGGAGGATTTCCTTTCCACAATTCTCACTATTTGGAGGAACATAGAACAGGACTAGCAAGCTTTCTGTTTCAATAGTTACAAGGATTCTGCACTTCCCTAGAAGTTCTTGTGGGTTTTTCCCGTGAGGCTTAAGAGTTGCATCAGTCGGTTTGAGCTCTGGTTGACCTAGTAGAGTCCATGCTTCGTAAGTCAAGATATTGAAATCTGCTCCTTCATCAATGAGAGCATCAACATATGCTCTCTTTTTACGGTGAGTTTGACCCCAAGATAAGCAGGTGGCACTATGTCTTCATCGTTCGGATCTTGGTTTACAGCTTCAAGCCTTCTGATACATGCCCTTGAGTCCCTAGCTGCACATTCAGACATGGATTCTCTACGGAGATCCTGGGTTGTCTGTGCAGCGCAACTCAGGGTACATCTATCATCCGGACTGTCATGTCTAGTCATCCCCACATTGGTAGCTTGATGATGTTGCATTCTGCTTTGACTAGACATTGTTTGAACACAATGTACATGTGTCCTTGTAGTGTGACCTTTTTACCCTTGATGGCTAGATTGGCCCGTTAAGGTTCTAGGGTCTCTGTTTGCCTCTATTCGGGTGCAGGCTTGTGGTTGCTCCTTTTCAAGTGAGCATCCATGCTCGCGTAGGGCCATTACTGCCCGAGGGTCTAAGTTGGTGTGCCTGTCACGGCGCGTGTTTTCTCTCCAACCTACTTGGGGAAGATGCAGAGGGGGTAGAGCCCCCTCTACGGGGGTCCGGGGGGCAGTCCCCTCCCTGCCCTGCAGGGCCCTTATGGTAAACACCATGCACAGTTTGGAGGATTGTTCAGCCAAATCTTGACCCACTTGCTCGAAGTTTCGGCCCAGTGGTGGATCTACAATGCGCCTTTCGCTCTATGTAGCCTGTGGGGTCAATTTCGGGGTTCAGAGTTTTTCTAATTCATTGCCTCGTTCGTTTTTGGGTCCAATCAGGCTTTTCCACTCAGTAGTTTGTGTCTAAGTTCGTGGTCTCGCAACTGCCTACTTCTAGCTGCTAAGCGGTTGCGCCCTACGATTTTGCCTATTCCATGCACCAGAATCAAGTTTTGAGTGTCCTAAGGGCTTCCGACAATTTGCATTACTGGGTGTTGGCCGGGTCAGGTAAAGTTTTTTGAAAATTTGGTCAAACTGTACACTCGGCCCAACTAGTCCGAATTGCAAGGTCTGAGTACCCAACTCGGCACGTCCGAAGGCCGACTGGGAAGGGCCGTACGTAACTGTCTGAATGCACAATTTGGCTGGTCCGAACCTGGGTGTCCGAGGGCCGAGTGGGCCGAGGCTGGGTCAGGTAGTCGAGTGGGCCGAGGCTAAACTCTAAGGTAGTCCGAGTGCTCGATTCGAACGGCCCGAGTGTGGGCGTCTGAGTGGTAGTGGGTCAAGTCGAGCGGTCCGAGGGCCGAGTCTGGGCCTCGGACCAGAGTCGTCGTTACTCAGCGCGTCTTTTCGTCGACTCTCAGGAAATTCAGCGTGCCAGGTGCTGGAGGCCTTCCCCCTTGTCGAACAGCTCCAGATCCATCACTACAAGGATTTGAGCTAGTAGCGACGCCGATTAGCGACTGCGGATAGCGGCGTCACTATTGGCGTCGCTATTTGCGTCGCTATGTGCGTCGCAAATGCAACGCAAATAGCGACGCTCCACAGGGAAAAAAGGGGGCCTAAACCGAGCGCGGTTTTCATTTCTCGTTTGCGGCTTGTGTGTTTTGAGAGCGAGAGCGAGGGAGAGAGCGACCGTCGTGAGAGAAGGAGAGGAAGAAGACTTGCCACCGCCGCCACCGTTGTTCGCGAAGGAGAGGAGGAGCCTTTATCGCAAAGAGGAGCCTCCCCACGCTCGCCATATCTCATCGGTGAGTCTCCCTCTCTCTTTCTTTTGCTTGTTTAAGGTTTAAATCACTTTCTCTTTTACTTGTTTAGGAGAGGAAATGAGAGAGAAAGAGAGGGAGAGAGAGGGAGAGGGAGAGGGAGAGGGAGAGGGAGAGGGAGAGGGAGAGGAAGAGGAAATGAGAGAGGGAGAGAAAGAGAAAGAGAGGGAGAGGGAGAGGGAGGGAGTGCATTCTCTCTCTCCCTCTCCCTTTTTCTTGTTTAATGTTTGAATCACTTTCTTTTTTGCTTGTTTAGGAGAGAAAATGAGAGAGAAAGAGAGAAAGAGAGAAAGAGAGAAAGAGAGGGAGAGGGAGAGAGAGGGAGAGAAAGATAGGGAGAGGGAGGGGAAGGAAATGAGAGAGGGAGAGAAAGAGAAAGAGAGGGAGAGGGAGAGGGAGAGGGAGAGGGAGAGGGAGAGGGAGAGGGAGAGGGAGAGGGAGGGAGAGTGCATTCTCTCTCTCCCTCTCCCTTTTGCTTGTTTAATGTTTGAATCACTTTCTTTTTTGCTTGTTTAGGAGAGGAAATGAGAGAGAAGGAGAGAAAGAGAGGGAGAGGGAGAGGGAGAGGGAGAGGGAGAGGGAGAGGGAGAGGGAGAGGGAGAGAAAGAGAAAGAGAAAGAGAGGGAGAGGGAGAGGGAGAGGGAGGGAGAGTGCATTCTCTCTCTCCCTCTCCCTTTTGCTTTTGGAGAGTGTTAAGATATATTGTGAGAGGGAGAGGAAGTACAAGAGAAAGAGAAAGAGAGGGAGGGAGAGGGAGAGAAAGAGAAAGATAACATATATTGGAATGATAGTATATCGATGATTATGGTAATGGTATCCACTTTACTTTTTTTATGGGTACCATTACATCGACTCCTTAAGAGGGCTAAAAATTAGTCATACCATTTATAAAGTCTAATTAGGAGATTTAAGATGCACGATAATAGACTTATCGATAATGGTATGCAATGTGCTTTGCCATGGGCCATGTACATTGGTGACTCTTTAAGATGGCTTAAAATTGGTCGTGTCCTTCATAATGTCCAAGTAGGGGATCTAATTGTGATATGCATAATTCATTGTTTTTGTATTAACTTTATAGACATAACAAATTAGAAATCATGCCAACTAGTCAATGGAAGGACTAAAAGAAAATGATACCCTAGCTAATGGTCATTACAGTACTTCATCAAAATGAACCCAAAAGTATTGTTATAAAAGAAGAATCCCTTAAATTGAGTATAGGATATTTTCTCTCAGGTCTTATGACTATGAGTAGAATTGATTGAAATAAATTTTATTACTATAGTTGATAAAATTTATAGATGGCATTAATTTTAATACGCGATCCTAGGACAAAAAAACCACATTTCTAAGATGCTTTTTGTTTAGACTGATTTATTATTAGACTAAGAGATCCTCAATGATGCTCATAAATGGATTACTTATACTAAAAGCCCTCTAGTGCAGTTTTTTACAATAACGAATAATTATCCATCGGGACAAACAAATCCTTGAGCATGATACAGGGCCGAGATATAACATCAATATATCTCTCAACTACTATGTACAATGCAAGATTTATGGTCAACTTGCAACTTGATGTACATCTCCATAAAGCTATCCATTTAAGCCTCGTTTGCTGTAATGTAGATAAGATGGAAAACGAAGAAGGTCTTATTGTTCAAGATCGCGAGACGTATCTTAATCAGCATGTCCCATGTCCTTGCTCTCAATGCAAGTTGGCAATTAGACGAAAACGCCAATTGTCTATAGAACACGTACGACGATTTGGCGAGTTTCAATCTAAGATCATTGATCAGGTGATTGTGGATTTTCAGCAAACGGTGATTTGAAGTTAATATTAATCATGCATTGTACTCGCAAGCTAATTGAAAACCATACACAATAAGATTGGGTCTTGTTGGCAAATTTTCTATCCAGGGGGGTGATGTCTCGACCCAAGGGGGAATGCACCCTTTGCGGCCAATTAGAAGAGTTTGTGGACGTGCGATGGATGGATTGCAGGAGCCAATCCACCACTCGCAAGGCCCATCTATACCGTCAATGCCAGAGGAGACAGACAACCTTCCCGACCTACCTACAATCCTGGAGCCTGAGATGGAGGCAATGATCGATGCATTGATTCCCATGGATGTTGAGATATCTGACCCGCTTAGAGAGGAAGCATCCATACCATTATATGATGGGTGCCAAGTATCGCAGTTGAAGACATTGCTTGCACTCTTAAGTGTGCAAGCAAAATACGGTTGGAGCGATACGAGTATGACCGAGTTATTCAAGTACCTTGCACATAGGCTTCATTGATTATTTTTTTTGACAGTATTATTACAAACATTTGTGCTTTTTCAAGGTGTTTTATGATTTTTTTCAGGTTATTGAAATATCATATATTACCACCTGCAAATACCATGCCTGAGTCTCGTGATGATGCACAATATGTTTTACGGAAGCTTGGCATGGACTACAATAACATCCATCCATGTATCAACGACTGCATACTA
Organism: Lygodium microphyllum; assembly: GCF_053477565.2. NCBI lineage: Eukaryota > Viridiplantae > Streptophyta > Polypodiopsida > Schizaeales > Lygodiaceae > Lygodium > Lygodium microphyllum. The sequence continues at coordinate 34,655,376 of NC_141143.1, read as the reverse complement.
TTTCGAGATGAATACGAGACTATGGAGACATGTCCAAAGTGTGGTGCTCACAGGTATCGACAGGACTTGCAAGGGTAAACCATCCCTCAAAAAGTTCTCAGACACTTTCCGCTCATCCCCCGCATAAACCACATGTTTCGCACGTCTGACATGGCAAGCTTGACAACGTGGCATGTGCAGAATAGGTCCACGAATGGAGTTCAACGAATATCAGCGGATTCGTGCGCATGGAGCCACATTGACTCTACCTTCCCAGGCTTTGCAGGAGAGCCAAGGAATCTTCGGCTTGGTCTCGCCATGGATGGTGTGAACCCATTTGGTCTGCGCTCGACTTCTTACAGTGTGTGGCCTATAGTGCTTGTCAACTACAACATCCCTCCATGGCTTTCTACGAAGAAATGACATCTCATCCTTAGCTTGCTCATCCCGGGCCGCTACAAAGTAAAAAATATGGACGTGTATCTTTGTCCATTAGTCGCTGAGCTTAAGATTTTGTGGGAGGAGGGGATCACTGTGCAAGATATGAGCAGGCACGATGGTCGGCGGTCAGCCAACATTCGAGCCATTCTCATGTGGACGATGCATGACTTTCTGGGATTGGGAGAGTGCTCAAGTGAGCAGACCTCCTTTCTTGCTGGTAATATCTATATTTTATCTCATTCAATCAAGTATTCACTAGGTCGTGGCTTGCCTTACAGGTCTAGTTACCTTAGGTTATCATGCATGTCCATTGTGTGGGCCACAGTTAGACTCCCGAAGGTCACGGACCATGAAGAAGATGGTATATCAAGGACACGCTGCTTTCTTGCCGGAGGATCATGAACTCAGGGAAGGTTTTCTTGGACAACCTCCAACACGTATGAACACCGCAAGCTGGTACGAGCTGAAAATGGTAAACCCAGAATCACATCCAAATGGAATGCAACAGTTCTCAGTTTTCTACGAGTTGCCATATTGGACCCACTTATAGGTTGATCCCATGCATATTTTCAAGAATGTGGGCAGCTTGCTATGGGACCACATCACAAGAAAGAGAGACACTATAGGGTCATGAATGGATTTGAAGGAGGTAGGTAAGATGGAGGTGCTTTGGCCGCAGTCGAGTGCTGAAGGGGGAGTGCAGCTTCCTCGCGCTCCTTGGGTTTTGTCCACTAAAGAAGAGCGCATTGTGAAGCAAGTAATCAAGTCTATCCGCACTCCGATCGGTATGATACGTTCTCTCAGGTCCGCATTTTCTAAAGATGACCAATTGTCGGGGCTAAAATCCCATGATTGGCATAAGATATGTCAGGTTTGTGAACAGAATGGATTGTAATTAGCATGGGAATTTTGCAATTTGAAAACTGGCCATTATTCATAATGCTTTCTCACTTGTGGCAGTTTGTCCTACCGATCGTGATCGCGCAGGATGCCTTACTCTAGAAATTCACGGGGCCATTTACAAGTTGTCGACTTTGGTGCAATGGATCTCACAGAAAGAGATTAAGATGTCCTCTATTGAATCCGCGAGGCGGGGAGCAGTGGAGCCAGTCTGTCTCTTTGAGAAATATCTGCCCACTAGCATGCTCACGATACAAGTCCACCTTCTTGTGCATCTTGTGGATGAAGTGGAGATTGTTGGACCTATCCATACGCGATGGATGTTCTTCCTGGAGCACTTCATGAAAACCCTGAAAGGCTTTGTGCGACAACGAGCTCGGCTAGAAGCTAGCATGGCGGAAGGTTGATTGGTGTCAGAGGCGTTAGTGCATATCTCACAATGGCTACCAATGGTGGAACCAGACAATGAAATGCTATGGACGCTGAAGGACGATGATAGACTAACTGGAGATGTGGTAGTTGGAAATGGGGTAGAAAAAAGAATGGATGCCTCAATGGAAGAGAAGGTGAATCGCTTTTGTATGTTGCACCATGTCTCCATGGAGACGTGGCTCGCCAAGTACCAGATTGCAAGGCAAGATCGAGAGGAAGCGCGAGCTGAATTCCGATGCAGTACACATCATCGATTGATTTGATATCCCGAAGGCATGGAGGAGATGCTGTGGTTTATTTCAACACGATGGTTGCATGGAGCCTTGACCACAGCATCCAGCGAAGGGACAGAGATCTCAATAGAGGAGTGGGAGTTCTCAAGGGGATGTAGTCCAAAGGTGATGAGGGGTTTAGAATATGTCATATCTAAATCTTATATGCGACATCTAATTTGAGTGTTTCAATATATAGTACAAAATATATAGTGCAGTGTGGTCGCGTGGACGGCATTTTCGCGTGGAGCGTATTGACAAAATGCACTCCACAATGGACTGTGGTGTCATGGCAAGGTTTGAGCAAGAGAGCCGGTGACGAGCAACGGATCCGAACACGGTTGTGGATGAGATGGAGTATTTTGGGAACTTGCAAAGTATTATTGCGGTGGATTACCGTAGCTTCTCCATGATACTATTCGATGTGCAATGGTTCAAAGTGGTACTTGGAGGAGCTGGAGCAACAGTTTGACGAGGTCCATCTGGATTTCTCGAAATAGATTTTGAAAAAAAATGGACGGATTTGCGCGACACCTTTGTGTTGCCGGCCCATTGTGAACAGGTGCATAGAGTCATTTGCTTGCTAATTGTAATACGACATGGTTTATGTCACAATGGTTTGAACTCGCTTTGTACGTGTTTGTGAACAGGTAATCTTCTATCCAAATCCCCGACAACCTCGATGGTGGTATGTTATACCTTCAACTCCTCGAAGTGCGAGAGTATATGATCAAAGCGATGTTCAGGGCATAGATAAAGATAATATGCAAATAGAGGGGTCGATATTACAAGGGGTGGAGGCCGCCGCAAGCTTGGAGCCTGCATTGGCTAACAATGATGGAAATACAGGAGTCTAAGAATTTTTTGAGAACGAGGCAGACTCATTCTTTTGTGGTGACATGTCTATCGACCTTCCAGTGTATGCAGAGTTGTGTCAGGAGATTAACATGGGACCATAGGATACTTCATTCTTGGAGAATTGTATTACTCAATTCGTTGTTTAGATCTTCCATAAAGGTACATAAGATATGCATTTTAAGAGGGATTTTTTAAAAAATGATTTATATTACTGTGCTTTGTATAGTTTAAATTGATTATTCTAACACCATTTTTTATCTGTGCAGGTGACATTTTCAGGATGAGTCGAGGGATGAGCGATGAGGAGTTTCAGGACATGATGGCATTCATGTCTCCAAACCAGCTCAGAGATTTAGAGAGATAGCAGACTAGGAGCTGTCTCGTTCTTCGTTAGGGTGCTCTGCTAGATCTGCTTCAGCGCGATCACATGTTTCAGCTTTGAGCAGACGATCTCGACGCTCACGACTTGGACCAGAGGGAGGGACTGCATCAGGATCAGGGGGATGTTGTTGTGGAGACACGGATGTGGTGTCTCCGTCTCATCGTTCAGCTGGAGCTACATCACCTTCAGGATTTGTCACACCTATGGGGACGTCTACTCCAGTTACTCCGGCTTTTGCGCAGCCGTCAGCAGGTGGCACCCCTTTTGGTGGCACCACTTTGAGTGCCACTCCGAGAGAGGTTACCCCCGTCGGTACATTGGATGTAGAGGGGTCTCCTGGATATGCCCAAGAGTGTGGACGGAGATGGGAGAGGACCCATCTTAGGCAGACTCCTAGGGGTTATGGATATCTGGTTGATAGTAGGTCAGGAGCCATCATCATGAATGATGAGGGGAGGAGGGTGATGGCTCGCATGAGAGAGTTGTGCCAACAAGTTTTTCGGCATGACATCCTGGGTCATTGGAAGAACATACCGGAGGGGAGCAAGGACTATATAGTAGCATCCTTGCACGAGGAGTTTCCGGTGCCAGCCGCAGTAGATAGATTCTCTACGGGCTGGATGATGGATTGCATATGTGCATACATGTCACATAGATTATCCGACGCACGCAAGGCAATCAAGAGTGGGGCTACAAAGCTTGAGTGGTTAGATGCAGACGACTGGCGCCGACTTAGGGAGGAGGCTACAGATTCGCCAGGACGTTGGAGTTAGCAGGAGCGAGAGGCGGCGAGGGCATGACTCGAGGCCAGAGTGGTCCATCATCTTGGGAGTGGCAGCCACAGGACATATTTGGAGGACTTTGTAAGTTTCTCTTTTGTTTTTCTTGTTTGTTTTTTTGAAATATTCTTTGTACTAAAGCTTTTGTTGTTTGTATTTTCGTCGCTTTAAGCGTCGGTATAAGGTCTATATCTTGTAGTGCATCCTACTAATGTAGGGGAAGGTGTAGAGTTACCTGGGATGGCCAAATATCTCTCTGATGCCAAGATTGAAGCGGATCCCCTCACCAAGCTTTCCTCTTCTCTCTTGCTCTCTTGCAACCCCGTAGTGCACAATGTGGCCTTTCTTGCCACTTTTGGCCTTTATATCCCTTTCCAGGTATAGTATTGACGCCCCCAATAACTCACTTGCTGACCTTAGGCATCACAAGTGAGTTTTTTACCACTTTTGCACGATTCCTGCCCTGTTTTGCAACAGAAAACCCTAATTCTTATTTTCTTTGTTTTTCTTTGTCTTCTCCTACTCTAATGTATACAAATCACAAAGTAAATACCTACACTACTCGATCTCACAACATAAATCTCAAAAAGTAAAAAATCTACTTCCCAAGGAGATCGAATACCATCTTCATCCACGATCCAAGTGCAAGCTTCAATCCATCCTCAAGCTCCACGCTCCAAGCTCCATTGCCGCGAGCAAGACAAGAGAAGAGAAGAGAAGAGAATAAGATAGGAGAATATGGAGAACTTCTCCTCCTCGGTCCCTCACCCTCACACACTCACTCCCTCACACTCTCACACTCCCTCTCTCAAGCACAAGCTCAAGCAAGCAAGCAAGAAGAAGAAGAAGAAGAAGAAGAAGAGTCACTTTTTGCCACACACAAGAATGAGCTTCTCATTCACTTTTCAACTTTATATACAAAACCCTAAATCCCTTTTGGGCGGTCATCCCCTTTTCCCTTTTTTACATGGCCGACCGTAGCCTAGGCCATTTTTCCCATTGTCCTTCTATCTTCCTAGCTTCCTTTCCACCACCATCTACATTTACAATTTGCACGGGTGAGAGCCCGGCACTCCTTGAATTAAACCGCGGTGCACTTGCGCTTTTTTACACAAGTTTTGTCTTGCACTTTTCCTGGTGCGCCTTTGCCTTCCATTTCTCTCGCCTTGGCCTTTGTCTTTGTCTCTGTCTTTTATTGTAGCTTTCCATCTTTTCCACTGCCTGGCACTCTTTTACAAGATTTCAAGGTACGTCTTTGTATTTTAAAATGCACCTTTCCCCTTTTTCAGCTGCCTTGGACTTTTAAGGTTGCCCTTGCGCTTTTGGCCTTTTCTCCTCTTCTTTCTTCAGTCGAGCTACCTTTTTTTTTCCTTTGCCTTGCATCTTTTGTATTTTCTTTTGCTTTCTTCGTGTTGGGGTTAACAACCCATTCACTATTAACCATGGGATAAATGAACTTGGCTTCAAGAAGTTTCAATGATTCAGCCTTCATCATTAGAGCAGAATAATTAGGATTCATATGCCTTTGTCTTTTCCTTACAGGTTTGGCATCAGGCTCTAGGTCAATATGATGTTGGCATACTGTGGGATCAATCCCCTTTAGGTCTTTGTATGACCAAGCAAACAGGTCTAAGTTCTCCTTTAGTAGATCTTGCAGGACCACTAGTTCTTCTTTTGGAAGATTGAGACCCACTTTCAGGTGACGTTCAGTACCATTAGTATCCAGGAATATCACTTGCCTTTCACCTTCCACTTCACAGATAAATGTCTCATGGATTGCTTCTGGAATCTTCGGCCTCTGAGGTCTCTGTAGGGCCATCAACAAGATTGTCCGCTATCAGAGGAAATTCTTTATCTACACTTTTGTATCCTACTTCGTTTTCTTCCTCATCATTTTCATCCTCTTCCTCTAGAGGCTCTGCCTCTGCTTCCGCTATCAGAGAAAATTCTTCATCTAAACTTTTATATCCTGCTTCATTTTCTTCCTCATCATTTTCATCCTCCTCCTCTGGAGGCTCTGTCTCTACTTTTGTAGAGGCTCTGTAGGAAAAGAACAGATCCTCCACCTCTATGTGTGTTTCTACTTCTGTCTCTGGCTCTGTCTCTGTTACTGTCTCTGCCTCATTGTCAGAGGTGATTTCAAAAGTTAATTCTAGTTGAGGCAGGAGGTATTCTCCCATGGACAAAGACTTTGCTTCCTTTGGTAGTTGGCTTACAGTGCCCATTGTTAGGGACTATGCCTCTGTTTTCTTGGAAAAGATCTGTTTAACAGCCTCTTCGTCTCCTGATATACCATCTGTTACTTTGTTAGAGAAGTTAGTTATAACTTCAAGGGATGTGGATCCATTGCCTTTTTGCGATCCATACAATTTCAACACCACTTTATTGGATCCTCTGCCTAGGATTAGGGTTCCTTTGAACCAGTCCGTCCTGGCTCTTGCTTCAAAAAGCCAAGGTCTTCTCAACAGCAAAGGGTAAGATGTCCCATAAGAATTTGGTTTAACCACCAGATAGGTCAGCCAGTAAACTTTTCCTGCAAGGGTTATTTTTAAGTATGGGAGGATGCCCAATGGTTTAATTCTGCTTTGGTCTGCCAATCTAATAAGCCACTATGTAGATTGAATTTCTTGCAACCCTAAGTCCTTCATCGTCACATCTGTCATTATGTTTACTAATGAGCCTCCATCAATCAATGCATCTGAAATAAAGCTTCCTTCTATCCATACACTAATCTCTGGGGTTCCAAGATCTAGGAAGGTGTTAGCCACATCTACTTCCTTTATAGGCTCTGGGGCCTTATTGGTCTTGGTCGCTATTGAAGGAGCAATCCTTAGTCCACATCTTCTTATCAAGATGCTTTTGAATTTCTTTCGATAGCTGGGAGACAGCATCAGCAACTGTCGGAATGTTAAGTTTGGTTTAAAAGTTTCTAGGTCTTTTACCAAGTTATATTCATTGATAGGATCCATGGGCTTTTCCAGCCTGCTAGGGAATGGGGCTTCACCCATTTTCATCTTTCCTTTTTCTTCTAGCAATGGCAGCATCGGCACTTCCTTTGTTTTTGGAGGTGCTTCTGTATCGTCTATCTCCTAGACCTTTGGTCCTATTTCTAGGACTGTCTTTGTGACTCTCTGAGGCACTACAGTACTCTGTATTGCACTGTTATGTCATGTACTGCTCTGTCCCTCTGTTGGTAGGCTTAACTTCATAGTCTTGGTAGGAGAGTTGTTCTCTTTCTAGACAATTGGTTCCTTCTTCTTGGTGCGCATGATAGCGGCAACTTCCAACTCCACCAAATTGGAGGCAGACTCTTGTGCCTTTTGTTGGCTATCAGTGGCATTGGCCTTGACAGAGGCTAGACTTGGACAATCTTTTGCAGTGTGGCCTTCTCCTTTGCATTGGCTGCATAAGGGCTTATAATCCACAGATCTTCTAGGGTTTGGACAATTTGGGGAGATGCGATCCTTTTCTCCACATCTATAACATTCCACCTCTGATCTCTGACCACCGCCAAACTGTCGTGCTCTGTAACTTTGAGAGGGAAACCTCCTTGAATCGAAATTAGGACCAAACTCCCTAGGATTTGGTCCAATATCCTGGGTCATCATTTTGGATTCTAGCAAGTTGAATCTTGCATTTTCATCTTTCTATCTTCATTCGTGCATCTCTTTCAAAGAGCAAATATCCTCTATGTGGTTCTTTCGCAAACAGTAGGAACAAAAGGCTCTAGGAATGGTTGGTTTTCGGATACATTTAGTGGCTAAATGTCCTGCTTGATGACACTTTCCACACCATGTATTAGAACGTATCACATCTCTTCCAGCTTCCACAGGAGTAGATATATTAGAGGTATTCACCTTCAATGTCTATAGATACTCTGTAATCATATCCATTAGCTCTCTGTAATCGCATCCATAATCTCTTTGTTGATACTTGCAACTGAGTTGGATAAGTAGTCCTTAAGATTTTCACCTCCTGAGGTACTTGTAGTAGGGTTTTGGGAAGCTTCTCTAATTACTGCATACACTACTTGGGTTGATCCAAAGGGTCCTCTATTCTGGTTCTAATTCAAAGCTCCTGTTGAGACTTGGGATTGTTGATTCTAGTTGGTAGGGGGTTCCACTGTTGTTGAGTCGCCATTGGAGGAACTGTTTGAGGCCACTGTTGTTGTGGTTGAACCCATCATTTGAGGCACTGTCGTCTGTGGCAACCACAGTGGATTAGGTGATTATACTACGACACTGTTTGCATCTGGGAATAGGGGTAGGGAACTATCCCTGGGATTGCATTTGGTGGGTATACCATTTCTAGCATGGGAGGAGGTAAGACTCCTCTTCCTAGAGTCATTGACAGCCTTGCTTCAACTTCATCATACAATCTTGCACCTTCCACTGCAGCTTGCAGATTGACTCGTCTTCTCAATTCCATGAACTTGCGAACTTCTGGTCGTAGGCCTCTCAGGAATACTCCTTTCTAGATACCTTCATCCAAATGATGGTTAGTCCATCTCTTCAGGATGGATTCCATTCACGAGACATAAGCTTCTACTCTTTCTCCAGAGGATTGACTTAGGTTGAACTCTTCTCACATCCGCTCTTCAAAACCTTCACGCCTAAATTTAGTGAGGAAGGCCAACTTCAGGTCATCCCATGTGCCAAACATTCCTGCTACTTGTCTCTCATACCACTAAAATGCCATGCCTTTGAAAGTGGCAGGGAATATCACTAACAATGCTCAGGGGTTCTGGCGTTGTTAGCCACACATGCTACCATAAATTCCGCTACATGAAGATCAGGGTCTTCATTGTACTCTCCCTTAAAAATTGGCAATGAGACTACATTTGTTGGCTTGTCATCAATATTTCCAAGATGAATCTGACTAGGAAGGGGACCTTGAGTCGCCATGGGGACTTCTATAAAGAGTGCTTTTAGGGTGTCAAAGGAGGCTTCTGCTTGCGAGCTCATTCCTAGCCTTGATTCTTGCCTTCTCTCTTCACACGTACCTCTAGACTCGTTCTAATGCTTGCCTCTTGATTGTGTCATTCATCAGGGGCTTGGCTCCAACCAGTTATTCAGTACTCAACAGAATAGAATCAGAGAGGGGCTTCAGTCTCTGGGAGATTCTCTGGCCAACATCTCTTCTACTTTCTTCTTTTCAACATCTCTAAATTCGGCTTTCAAACCACTATAGAGGGGGAGATATTCTGTTCTGAAAGTATCAAAACTCATTCTTCTTAGGATCGCTATTGTACCATCATTATAATAATGCCAGCTTCTGAGGGTTTCAACAGTGTATGTTGTGAAAAACACTCTATCTACCAACTTTCAATGGGTTGCTAATTGGACAAACAAAAGATTGTCAGTGCATCAAGCATCCCATGTATCTTGCTGTTGAGCATCCATGAACAAATTCCAACTCTTTTCCTTTTTGTTTTCGTGAACCTCCATAGACCACGACTTGTGAAGCTTCTTCACGATCTCCCACTTGATGATGTCTGGAAACTTCTCAATGAATACCAAATCTTCCATGGATAGTCATTCTCTCTGCTTCTGCTCTTCAGTTTGTTTCCAAACAATTTTCCACCAAGATGCAAGTTTCTGTTGCTCCAACAAGAAGAGGAAACAGTACACTGCATAGAGCTTGCATCATGATGGTAATATGTTTCCGCCATTGTGGGATGAACTTCTTGTGGAAAGTGGCTTTGATAATGAGAATCTCCAACTCTTCAATGGTGGAAGAAGGAGCTTTGCAAACATCCATTGAATTCTTTTCTTCTTGGCAACCATTTCTTTCAACTTCAACCTCTTCTGATGCTTGTTGATGGCAAGTTTCTCCGGCTGCGCACCAAAAACATGGAGCCCCAAGAGAGACACCAAGGAAAATGGGATTCTACTGCAATAGAATCTATCTTGTAACATCAACAAGCTTTTATTTCATTCTTTTGATGACCAAAACAAGGAAAACAACAAATCTTCATGCAGCATCATAGTAGATATCTCCCACAGATTTGATAGAATCAATCATAATCTTCAACATCTTCACAAATCCATCAATAGAACAAGGAACATAAAAGAATACACCACTTTTGAATGGAAATCAATCACATAGTATTCATCTTCAATGTCTTCATAGTTTTCTCTCTCAATCTCTCATATACAGATACATTGTTTTTTATAGAATTGGCTATCTCTGGCTCTCTCTTTCTCTCTCTATATCGATAATACATCGTCTCCTCACTACAATACTCAATAATAGCACTTAATAATCCCACTTAGGTCGTGGATGCACCTCCCAAGAGGTATGGGAGGTATGAAAGGGCACCAGAGCCACCACAGTGTCTCTTCATAACTCACTACTGTCACTGTCACTTCAGTCTTCTCTTTAGTCTACAGAAGGTCATTAGAGAACAGCAGATCCTCCTAACTCATACTAAAACCATTCCAAACTATCAAAAACTATTCAATAAGCTTTCAAAAAACCTCAACCTTCATCAATCATCAATCCATGCTTCATACAGAAGAAAATCAAAACAAAACAGAAGCTATACAAAAGGGTATCAAAACCAATCAGAACCTCAACAAAACCTATCAGAACATCACACAGCCTCATATTTCTACTAAAAATAATCATGAATTTCCAAAAAAAATAATCAATATCATCCAAAACACTCTCAAAAAATTCCATTAACAACCATACATCACTCTAAATCCATCAAAAATCAACCATTCAGACCTCAAAAATAACAAAATCAATCAAAAATTCAATCTTTTTCTACTCTCAACAAAGCCTCACATGAGGAGTCACCTCATGTATACCTGTTGTTGGTGTACGATTCATGACATACACTACAGTCATTATAGCCTCTTCCCAATATGCATTTGTAGGCTCTTCTTATTCAACATGGCTCTAGCCGATTCCATATCACCCTGTTTTTCCTTTCTACCACACCATTTTGTTGTGATGTGTATCTGCATGTCAATTGCCTTTTAATCCCATGGGCTACCAAGAAGTGATCAAAGTCTTTAGAGACATATTCTCCACCACTATCATATCTCAAGCATGAGATGTATCAAGCCGATTCTTTCTCCACATGTCTCTTGAAATCTTGAAAAGCATCCATGACATCACTCTTGTGTTTTCAGCACACACAATCATGTGTACCTACTATAGTCATCTATGAATGACACATAGTAATGCGATCCCCCAAGACATGCATTCTGTGAGGGTCTCCATACTTCATAATGTACAAGTTGTAATGGTCTAGTGGTAATGCTTACATGCCTCATAAATGGAAGCCTTGATTGCTTTCCAAATTGACAAGACTGACATACAAGTCCCAATTCCACATGCTTGAACTTAGGAAGTCCAAGTACAACTTGCTTATGTTACATATTCTTCAGCTTTTGAACATTTACATGACCGATCCTTTTATGCCATATCTCAATCCCCCTTATTGCAACATTGTCATGTGAGTACACAGCAACATTCAATGCTAGAATTTTTGTATCCAATGTAAACATCCTATCGTTTTTTTTTCCTTTAGCAATGAGTTTGCATCCTTGACCATACTCTTCAATGTAGCATCCATCTCTACTGAATCTAACTTGTAGATTCTATTCAGCCATTTGTCCCACAGAAAGCAAGTTTTTGATTATGGAGGGTACATGTAACACATCATAGAGACTCTTTTTCATGTCACCATGCATCATCAAGGGAGCAGTACCTGTATGCATAATGTCATGTCGCGTATCATCCCCTGTGCAAACATATCCATGAGCACCTTCTACCAATGTGTCAAACCACTCTCCATGAGGAGTCATGTGGTTAGATGCCCCTGAGTCTATATACCATACATCATCCGCTTTTACATCATCCACTTTACCTTGTGCAGGCAACCCTTCCTTCGCATGTTGCATTGCAAACAACCTGTCATCCTCCTACATACCACTAGAAGAACCATAATTACCATATTGCTTCCCTCTTGCTCTCTGATCATTCTGCTTCTTGTAGCAATCCTTAGCTACATGCCTGTATTTGCCACAATAATGGCAATCCTTATTTTCATTTGATTGCTATCCATGAGTCATTTAAGGCTGCTGCCAAGTGCCTCTTCCTCTAGCTGAATAACTCCCTCTTCCACGATCATTTGAGGCACCTCTATTTACTTGAGGCTGCCTATTTTTCCATACAATATCTTGTTGTCCCCATGGGCTGCATATGCATTTCTAGCACCTCTTCTTCTAAATTTTGACCTTCCTCTTCCACCTCTATCCCTTTGATTGGAGTAGAAAACACTGTCCGTGTTGTTTTTAGACCCACTGGAGCTTGTATTGAGTCCAAGTTTCACTTCTGTTAGAAATCAAGCTCACCGTCAGTGTGTCTTTATCTATGACCGATATCTATGACAGCTAGAGTGTGCATCTGTCTACATGTGACTACATTAAATAAGTCGGGTTAGTAGTCAATTAGTGACCTGACTAGAGTTAGTCTATCTAGTCTACACTTACACTAGGTCACTTTATCTTTGTATTGTGTGCTTTTCAGTTTTAGTGTGTGGAACATGAAGAAATGATTTTGAGAGCATGAAGGCTCATGGATATGGTGTTTCCCTGTCTCTCTCTCCTCTTTGAACATGGTATCAGAGCTTTGCTAGGTTGAGCTCTCTGGAGCAGGAGGGAGTCAAGAAGACTTGAAGAAGCTAAAGAACAAGGTTTTTTGAAAACAAAACAGGCTGCCATTACTCTGTCAAGGTATGCATTTGCTCATTTTGGACTCTATGCTTTATCACAGTGGTTGAGGCCTTTCTCGAAGCCTTGGTGGGCATCTTTGAGCATATGTAAGTGCTCATTGAGCCTCATGATGAGGAGGACCAGCTGTCAACCAGATCTGGAAATCAGCGTGAACTGTGCGTGTTGAGCTAGGTGAACTACAACCTGTTAAACTTCAATGGGGCACTTGGACAAGACTCATAGGGCATGTATGCTCACTCTTGAAGGTATCTGAAGTGTACAAGAGGTAAATGCTTGCGTGGAAGCTCTGTTATGAGCTGTAGTAATAGACACAGAACTATAATCAGTTTTGAACTACTATAAATATGAATGGACAGCATGCATTCAGTCATTATTGACATACAGGAGCCTTGTACTACGCTCAGAAGGCATCTTTGGAGCACAAGAATGTGTCAAAGCATGTATACATTGGATCAAATGTCTTGGAGCTGAGATTTCTTGCTCAGAATACTCAGATTTGAAAATCATTGACAGGCTGAAAACTATCATACACAGTCAATGGCAAGCATTGTGTATTACTGAAGCAATACAGGTCATTTTGGGGGTTCCATCATCTATATGAAGTGACCTATACATGTTGAATGTATGGAGGATTGAAGCAAGCAATGAGCATCATTGAAAACTAAATTCTGAAGCTGAAGTAAATGCACTCACACTGTCTTGGTTAATTACAAACAGTTCATGAAGTTTATGCCGTTGGTCAATGAAGACAAGTTGTCTATGCCTACTCAGATGCTCATGTATTGAACTTGCCACTACAAAGTAAATGTATTACACGATTGGAAGACATTTTGGAGCTGCTTGGAGCTTGTTATGCTGAATTTTGGTTGACTGCAACCTGCAACTAAATTTTTTGACACTTGTATGTGCTGGATGCACTGTCTGTGCCTCTATGCTCATGTCTTGAGACTGCCAAATGTACTAGCAGCTATCTAGGAGATTTTGGAACATGTATGACATGATTACCACTCAGTTTTGGACTTGAAATTTCTATTGGTTACTCACAGTTTACAGTTTTCAGACTGCATGTATGTACCTGGCAGTGAGGTTACAGAAGCTTAAGCTAAAGCAAACACATAGCTTATGTATTGACAGTTGTACCTACAGTTGAGACCACTTATTTGTGGGTTGTTTTGGGGTGTCAGTGGGCTGAAATACCCTATTTTTTTCTGCAATTTAGTGCAGAAAACTGTCATAAACTGTTACAGACTGAACTTGGTCAGTCATACTTATTGGTTTGCAGGGAGTCAGGCACTTAATAGACAGTTTATTGCATCATGGCTAATGCACATGGGACTGACAATATCACTCAGATAGTTGTGGACAACAAGAACTTTGCATTATGGAAAATTAGAATGAAAAACTTTCTGGTTGGCAGAGGTTATTGGGATCTATGTACAGGAGATGAGGCTGCTCCTGAGTTGCCTGTACAGAATCCAACAAATGAACAGAAAAGAGCTTACAAGCTATGGAATGAAAGAGCATGCAAGGTGCTGCATTGGTTTTCTTTATGTATATCTGATGCTATGGTAATTCAAATCACTGGATGTGAGACTCCGAAGGATGCTTGGGACATACTGATGAAATTTTATGGAACCATGACACATGCAAGGAAGATCCTGTTGAAACAACAGTTCAACAACATGTCTAGGAATGGCAAGAGCATCCAGGTGTATACCACGAAGATTAAGACCATAGCTGATCAACTTGCTACCATTGGCTCAAGTGTATCAAAAGATGATATGATTGTTGTTGCCTTGAATGGCTTAGGCAAAGAGTACAAAGCTTTTGACACTTCCATTTCTGTCAGAGAAGAGCCCCCTAGCTGGGAAGAGCTAGTTGCCTTATTGCTGCATGAGGAAGTCAAACTTGGTTTGAATGCAGGTTCTAGTACATCTCAGAGTAGAGACACTGTGTTATACTCTAGCCAGTGTGGTAGAGGATCTAGAGGTCGTGGTTCATTTCGAGGTTGTGGTGACACTCGTAATGCTTATGGACAGCAGCAACAGCAGAGTAATTGGCATGGTGCAAATACACAAGGCCAGCATGGATCTGGCAGGTTTAGAGGCAGGGGGAGATCACCCCGAGGTAGAGGTGGTGAATCTGGTTCATGGAAGTCATCTAATCAGTCCAACAGGGACAAGGATTGCCATTATTGTGGCCGGTATGGGCATATTGCAAAGGATTGTTACAAGAAGCAGGGAGATATGTAGGCAAAGGGCAGATAGCATGGGCACTATGCATCTTCCACTGGTGCTCATGATGAGCCAATTGATAGACTCTTTGCCATGCAGCATGTATCCAGAAATGCATCGAGACATGATAGAGATGACAAATGGTACATTGACTCTGGAGCGTCAAACCACATGACACCGCATGGAGAGTGGTTTGATGAGATGGTTGCAGGTACACATGGTCATGTATGTACTGGGGATGGCACCCAACATGACATAAAGCATAAAGGGATTGTTCCTTTTATGATTCCTGATGGCAAGAAGAAAGGCTTGCATGATGTATTACATGTACCTATGAGAAATGCGGGATCTAGAGCATGGCAAAGGCGGCAGCTATGGAGGATGGAAGATGAAGATACTACTCATGTTGACATTGACAAAGAAGACAACTGTTACACAAGTGAATTAGGTTTCAAGATTGAGACTTGAACTCATAAACACAATCTTGTGTAGGACTGACAATGACATAGGGACTTGACACAAAGAGACAAGTACTATTGCATTATCATCATATGAAAGTGATAGTCAAGTACATCATTATATAGGATTTCTTAATAGCACATTTCATCACTGTGCCTATGGGATCTGTCTCTCTTCCTAGAATGAACTGCATCTTCCTAGCCTAGTTGTTCCATACAAAGGCGCATACATAGGGTGTGATTGGCAGATTCTCAACACCCCTCCTCAATCACAACCTCAAAGTACAAAGTGTGTAGAGGCTTTAGTGAGAACCACCTGCAAAGTGTGGGCATACCACAAACATGGCAAAACACCAGAGGCTGTCGCAGAAAAGGCTAAGTGTGGGTACCATAAACATGGTGGACATCCAGAGGCTGTAACAGGGGCCTCACAAAGTGTACAAAGGCTATAGTACAAGGCTACATGAGGAGTTTACAAAGCATATGAAAGGAACATTAAGGCAGGTACAATGCTTTTAAAACAGAAAATGAGAGACAAGGACCGATAGGCCCTTGTGGTATTTTTCAGCATATGATTTCTCTTTGTCAGCATGGAAAATCTTCTTATCTTTCATATTTGGTTCTTCAACTTTGAATGATGTGGTCTTTCGGTCTTCATGGCTAATCTTCTTATTGTCCTTCTTCCTTTGCTCTTTGATCTTATGGTCTTCTTGGTCTGGTTCTTCTTTGAGTTTGCTTGTAACTTTAGTCTTCATGTCCATGTCTTTAGTCTTCATGTCCATGTCTTTGTCCCCCTCAAGCAAAGATATCCTCATTGAGGTAGTGGAAATGTCTTCAAAATCTTCTGATGGATTCATTGATTGAACTTTGATGTAGACAGCTCCATGTCTTTCTGCAGTTAAGATAGCCAAGTCTTGCATGCAATGTAAATGGGCACCAAGAGTAATGTTACTCTTTATAACAGGTAACCACCCAAGAGACTTCATGCTTGGCATTTCCATGATGGAATCAGCTTAAAATTTTTGAAACTTTCCAGCACAAAGTTGAAATCTAATGTGTTAGAAGACACAACAAATGGCAGTGTGAAAAACACACTATGTAGTATCAAAAGATACTATGGTTGAACTGATGATGATTCTTGATGCTTTGATTTTGTTGAAGCTTATCTTCTTAAATCTTTTTTCTTGCTGGGAACTTCAGTAACACAGTGGATCAGAGTGACAGAGAATTGGGTTGAGTGTCAGGAGAGAGAAAATGAAGAATTTTTTAGTTTGAAGGATTTTGGCTATGGTGGATTTTAGGGTTTCTGAGACAAGGGCATGGTTTTTCTCAGATTGCAAAAGCTATACTTGATCATTTTTAAAAAAATTTATATGCCTAGGAAGCTTACTTCATGGGCTATCAAAGCTCTATGAAAATCGTCAAGATCGTGGACTGTATGAAGCACGCAGGCAGCTCGAACAGATTCGGCGCAGTTCAGGACAGCGATGACAAATTTGTGCAATGCCGGGGTCAGGGCGCAGCAATGTGATCAATTTTCATGCCAGGATGAAGTGCCTTGAGTAGAAGAACAACTCCCTAGAAGAAATCAAGAGCTGAAATGGCCTGGTTGAGAAGTTATTGAAGCTCCAAGTAAGGTAGGTCCTGTCTGGCTATGGCAGACACAGAGGAGAGATTGAGAATTTTCACAATGCTGAAGCTATGCTTGCCCAAAGTCAGTGATTAATGTGTCAAGAAGAAGCTTTGGAAGCAGAGGAACACTTTCCTAGAAAGAAACTCCAGGATTTTTGACCTGTAGAGTGAGATATAAGAGCTTCAAGCTGACAGGGTGATGCTGGCTATGCCTGCCATGAAAGCTCTAGTGAAGGTAGAGTTGAGAGATGAAGTCATGGGCTAGAACTGTGGTGACCAGAGTTGAAGAGGAACTGAGAGAGAGCAGAAAAGAGCTAAGCCATGCTCAGCTGAGCTCTGATACCATGTGAGAAATGCGGGATCTAGAGCATGGCAAAGGCGGCAGCTATGGAGGATGGAAGATGAAGATACTACTCATGTTGACATTGACAAAGAAGACAACTATTACACAAGTGAATTAGGTTTCAAGATTGAGACTTGAACTCATAAACACAATCTTGTGTAGGACTGACAATGACACAGGGACTTGACACAAAGAGACAAGTACTATTGCATTATCATCATATGAAAGTGATAGTCAAGTACATCATTATATAGGATTGCTTGGTAGCACATTTCATCACTATGCCTATGGGATCTGTCTCTCTTCCTAGAATGAACTACATCTTCCTAGCCTAGTTGTTCCATACAAAGGGGCATACATAGGGTGTGATTGGCAGATTCTCAACAATACCAACCATAACAAAGAATCTATTGTCTGTGGGTCAAATGGCAGATCAAAATTTGCAAGTGAGGTTTAACAAAGATAGGTGTTTCATTGAGGAGTATGGAAATTTGCTGCAAGTTAATTGCCAAGGGCAGAAGAGATGGCAGGATGTTTACATTGGATGCGACCATTCCGGGACTTAAGGCAGCCATGTTTTCTCATGATGAGAGTGCCATTCGGGATGTAGAGATTTGGCACAAGTGGATTGGACATGTCAATGTACAAAAGCTGAAATCTATGCAGCAAAAGGAAGTAGTACTTGGATTACCTAAATTCAAGTATAATGATTTTGGTCATGTATGCCCTGCATGTCAGTTTGGGAAGCAGGCACGGTTTCCTTTCATGAGACATGTAAAAAACAACACTAGGCCTTTACAGTTGGTGCACTCTGATGTCTGGGGTCCTTCACATAATGCTTCTTTTGGCGGTGCACGGTATTATGTCTCATTCATTGATGATTTCAGCAAGTACACTTGGCTTTATATTTTAAAGCATAAGGATGATGTGTTTGATGCATTCAAAGACTTCAAGAAGCATGTTGAAAATGAATTGGGCTGTTACATATCATGCTTGAGATCAGATCGAGGAGGTGAATATGACTCAAATTACTTTGACAGGTATCTTGCTAAATATGGGATCAGAAGACAGCTCACATGTAGTTATACACCACAGCAAAACGATGTTGTAGAGAGGAAAAACAGGGTTTTTGATGGAGTCAGCTAGAGCTATGCTGAATGAAAAATGTCTACCAAATGGTTATTGGGCTGAAGCAGTGATGACTTTTGTCTATGTGCTGAATCAAACCCCTACAGTAGGGATTCATGATGTCACTTCGTATGAACGGCTGTATGGTCATAAACCTGATATTTCGCACTTGAAGGTATTTGGCAGCATTGCATATGTGCATATACCGAATGAGAAGAGGAAGAAATTGGATCCTAAGGCAGTGAAAAGTGTGTTTATAGGATATGCACAGGAACGGAAAGCTTATAAGTGTTATGTACCTTCTTCGCATGAGACACTCATAAGCAGAGATGTGGTGAGGGATGAAATGATGAACGGGTTGCCTCTTACCCATCCAACCTCCAATCCTCACTAAGAGAACTAAAGAGGGGCACCAGCTAGCCAAAGGGAGGATGGACTAGGACATCCCTTTTCTCAAAGAGAATCAAGAGAACCAAGACAAAAATTTACAAGAGAGAATATATGTACTAGACACCATATTAGAATATGAGAGAGAGAGATGAGAGGAGAGGGAGATAATAGGAGAAGAGATAGAGGAAGCTTGCCATTATGCTACATGGAATGAGAAGATGAGAAAAGAGGGAGATAATAGGAGAAGAGGTAGAGGAAGCTTGCCATTATGCTACATCATAAAAGAACTCACTCATAGCTCACCTCAAAGAGATGGATTAGCATGAGGGTATTCTAGAGTGCTCTCATGGGCTTTTCATTGTCTTACCTTTTTTCTTCATTCTCCATGGGCTCTTTATATAGCCTCCATGAGGGATTAGATTAAGCTAATCTTCTTGATTAACATAATCCTAGATGATGTATGGTATCTTTGAAAATATGGAGAATAGTGGATGGGACAAGTCCCCACCTTGGTCATCATGCAAGAAGCCAAGGGTGGTGGTAGGCAAAATAGAGAAATGGAGCTAGATTACAAGAGGTGGTTTTTCAAAGCACATTATTATAACATATTTACAAGAAGGATAGAGTGGAAAGTTGGTGTGGTGAAAGAGAGAAGCAAATTACATATAGCCAGCAATCTGCACCTTCGTAACTTCAAATCCGTGAAGAATCTGAAAAAAGTTTCTTCTGCAACTTTGTAGACCAGGTTGAAACTGATCGAGCAATGTGCGGGAATTTTCTTGAAATTTGCTTTTTCTTAGGGGTTATTGAGATTGTAAAAAACGGCTTCCAAAAGCTGCTTTGACTTTAGTCCCCCATATATATATAAATACATATAAGCATGTGACAAAAGGGGTCCATGCTTGTAAGATTTTGTGCAAGATCCAAGTGACACCATGATGTGGATATTGACTTGTATGCTAGGGTGAGGTATCCTCTAATGATGGTGATAGATTCCAAATCTTAGTAATGCAGACGGAGCCCATGTGTAGTTGGAGGCTAGTTCTTTGAAAAAATATATGCACTCACTCAACTCCTAGGTGTAATCCATTTTCATCTTCACTAAGATAACCATCCCTTTTACCCTTTACATTGACATGCCTCCTAAGAACTTGTTCCCCCCATTTGCTAGAGTTATTATCATCGAGAAGCAATGTAGCATACCTAGTGCTTGAAGAGTAAACCCAAAGTGATATGGTAAGCTCTTGATAGGGGCTTTGGCCAAATTTTGTGGTAGTAATCCGGGTTGTAAAAAACCCGGATCAGTGGTATTTGATGAGTTAGCATCCTGGTATGGGAATCCTGTTGCAGTGTCTACTAATGGCTCACCCAGTATGAGTCATGCTGAAAATACTCCTGCAGAGAGTACTTCCATGAGTGGTCAGACAGGTGATGTATCATCTACAGTGAGTCCTTGGACAGGACGATTGCGAAGTCGCACTACTGCATCCACTGACACGGATATTCAGTGAGGGGGAGAACAGATAAGGAAAAAGAAAAGGTTTTTGAAGATATAACAGGTCCACTCACTGCAGGTTATGATTCATCTAGCAGTGACACCTTAGACAGTGAATTGGGGATTCCGTCTGTTATGATGCCAGGTGCTAGGCAGAGCCGTTATGTGCTGCCTCATGAGAGGCAAGCTCAATGTGAGCCACAGCTCAGGAGATCAAAGAGGGTCAGACGACCTGTTGATAGATACACTTACATTGGATATTCAGCCCGTCATTATGCTTATATGATGAAAGTAACAGGTTTTAGAGAACCAAGTAAGTTTGATGAGGCAGTTGCAGATGAGAATTGGCGTGCTGCTATGGATGAGGAATATTCAGCTTTGGCTGAAAATGGTACATGGGATTTGGTATAGTTTCCTGAGGGAAAAACACCTATTGGATGCAAGTGGGTGTATAAGGTAAAATGTAAATCAGATGGATCATTGGAAAGATATAAGGCCATGCTGGTTGCAAAAGGGTATGCGCAACAGTATGGCCTTGATTATGAGGAGACTTTCAGCCCTGTAGCAAAGATGGCTACAGTTAGAACTATGATTGTTTTGGCAGCATCTAGAGGCTGGAAACTATGGTAGATGGACGTAAAGAATGCATTTCTCAATGGAGAATTACAGGAAGAGGTTTACATGGAACAACCTAAAGGCTATGTACATCCAAAATTTCCAGCACATGTATGTCGGCTGAAAAATGCATTATATGGGTTGAAACAGGCACCCAGAGCATGGAATGCTCGCATCAGCAATTATTTGTAGCAACATGGTTTCCGATTGGGAGATGCTGATCATAGTCTATTTGTGAAGAAGATAGATAGTGGCTATGTTTTCCTAGTTTTCTATGTTGATGACTTAATCATTACAGGAGATGATGAAAATGGGATTGCTGAAATAAAGACATGTTTACATGCTGAGTTTAAGGTCAAGGACCTTGGAGAGCTGAAATATTTTTTGGGGATTGAGGTTGTCTCTACACCTCACGGCATATGGCTACTATTGAAGCAGTATGCTCATGACATGTTACAAAAATATGGTATGGTTGATTGCAAGCCTATGGATATGCCTTTAGAGCAGAATGTCAAGCTGCAGATTGATGTTGGGACAGAGATTGAGAATGTTACTATGTACAGACAGATGGTAGGCAGCTTGATCTATCTCACGATCACTAGACCTGACTTGAGTTATGTTGTGGGGATGATCAGTCAGTTCATGCAGAAGCCTCGCAAACCACACTTGGATGCAGTTAGGAGAATTCTGAGATATGTAAAGAGTACCACAGATCATGGGTTGTTTTATGCATATGGGAAACCCCTTGACTTGATGGGGTACACTGATGATGACTGGGCTGGTTGCACGTATGACAGGAGGTCAACCAGCGGCTATGCATTTGGATTGGGTAGAAGCATGATAAGTTGGCAGAGTAAGAAACAGCCTACAGTTGCATTGTCCAGTATGGAAGCAGAGTATCGTGGTGTGGCCTTAGCAGCCTGTGAAGCTAAGTAGTTACAGAAGTTGTTGAATGACTTGAGAGTAAACTTGGACAACAAAGTCAAGCTGTACTGTGACAATTTGAGTAGTGTCATGTTAGCAAGCAATCCTGTTTATCATGCAAGATCAAAACACATTGAGGTTCACTACCATTTCATCAAGGAAATGGTTTTAGCAGATCAGATTGACTTGGAGCATGTGAAGACTGAAGACCAGGTAGCAAACATCTTTACCAAATCACTTGGTAAAGATAAGTTCATTCACTTTAGACAGCTACTTGGAGTGATGAAGATGATTTGAGCTTTTGTTTTGAGCTTGAGGGGGAGTGTTAGAAATCAAGCTCACTATCAGTGTGTCTTTATCTATGACCGACATCTATGACAGCTAGAGTGTGGAGCTATCTACATGTGACTACATTAAATAAGTCGGGTTAGTAGTCAGTTAGTGACCTGACTAGAGTTAGTCTGTCTAGTCTACACTTACACTAGGTCACTTTATCTTTGTATTGTGTGCTTTTAAGTTTTAGTGTGTGGAACATGAAGAAATGATTTTGAGAGCCTGAAGGCTCATGGATATGGTGTTTCCCTATCTCTCTCTCCTCTTTGAACAACTTCTTTATGCAATAGAAGTGCCACAAGTTCATCAAAGTCGGGCTGCTCCTAATGCACTGAAATGGAAGTGTCAAACTATTTATATTCCTATCCAAGTCCATGGAGGGTAGTGGCCACTAAATCATCATCCTCAACTTTAGCTCCAATTGAGCCTAGTTGTTCTGCAATGGATCTTATCTCACTAACATAGTCTTCAATAGACCTTCCATTCTTGGATATGTGGCTAAATTTTTTCTTCAGTTGTGTCTTTCTCGCATGAGTGGCATGCCCATAATTCTTCATCAATAAGTCCCAAGTAGCTTTTGGGGAAGTGCAATTTGCAATTTGCATAGCCTTTGTGTCTAACACACATAATGACAACCAATGCAAGACCTTGCTGGCCTTTGCCAACCAAGTCTTGTGTGCCTTTAACTAATCTTGTCTTGGAGGTCTATCCCTCAGTAGCTTGGGCTCATCTTCAAGACCTGTAGCTAAGTCCCAATAGCCTCTTCCAATTAAAAAATTAGACATCCTGAATTTCCATAGAACAAAATTGTTGTAGTCCAGCTTCTCACCAACTATCTAAGTGATAGTATCCTTCTCTCCTGTGTTTGCCATTTCAAAGTTTTCAGCTTTGCAAAACCAATCAATTTCTCAAAATTCCAGCAACAAGCAATGTACTTCAATACTATGTAATGCAACCAATTTTTACTATAAAACTGCAGCAATGACCACTATTGCATGCTTAGCCAATACATGTGCTTCTGCTCCCATTCAATTGCAATTATAATGCATCAACAACTTTGCATTCCAATCTGATATGATGACTGCAATTCTTGGCAAAGAGATTACTGCCTCTCTTGCAAGGAGAACACTGTCTATACATCAATCTTGTATTTGTTGCCCATAAATAGAGTGCCTGTTTACGGATAATCGGGGGGCTACTCTTGATCAAGAGAGCAAAGCACCTTGCAAAGACGCTCTGCCATTCACCACTTCAGTGTTATTACTACTTCGCTTAATACTAAATATGGAGCCAAAGAAAAGAATAACTCACACATGAATCTGAATAACGTTGTGTCTTGCTGTCCAGGCCTACTGTGCAAAGAATAGCTCACAGATAAATCAGAATAATTCACAGATAAAATAGGCTCATGTTCTACTGTCCAGATTGTTCTTTTTAAGGTATTAATGGTTGATGGGCATGAAGTACTGGTAAATAGCAAGTGCTTGAGGGAAAAACTATCCTCCTTTGCTGATTAGTTTCTATGAAGGGATGTTCCTGCAGGCTATCAATGAGTAGAAGAAGATCAACGTTTCTCATCTTATTGTTGTCAGTGAGCTCTCTGCATTCTTCTTTGGGTTCCTCTGCTCTTTCTTCTTCTTCTCCCCAGAAGGCAAAATGCGGAAATTCTAGCTTCACAGCTTCTTAAATGGCCTTCCATGAGAATAGTGCCCTTTGTGCTTACCAGTTTATCCTTTAGAGTTGCTTAAACATTTCCATCGGTTCAAGCTGTCAATTTGAGTTTGATAATATACTCCACCTTTCAATAGGGCGAGTCCTCAACAACCAAGATATCTGTACACATGCTCTTATCATCTGTTTTCCAACCTTCAAGTATTGCTCGATTTTTATTCCTTACGATTTGTGTATCCTGCTATCCCAAACTTGTTAGGAAGCTTCACTATCTCTGCTGGCAAGGAGGCTCGTGAGAACCTTCAAAGTAGTGAAGCAAGTGTAGATCGTGTTTTGTTGCTCCAGGACTTTAGGAGGTACAGCACATCAGCCACCATAACTACTCCATCACGGGAAAGAGAGTGATAACTCTACATGCTTGAGTTGCATTGGTGTTGTCGAAGATGATCTAATTATGATGGTCTTTGTTGCTAAGCACTTAGCATCTCATGAGCTAGCTCTTAATGTGGATGGTTCAGTTGTTAATCCTACAACTTTTCAATTTTTTGACCTCCATACAAGCTCCTGCTTTACGGACTTAAACCCAACTTATCAAATGCAGAACTCACCAATCTTTGCCACCTAGCAAGACCCTTGGCTCCACATTTTGTATTGGGGAGGAATAAAGGCAACCAAGGTCTTCCTGCAGCAATGGTGAAGCTATGGGAGAAGACTCAGCAAGTGCAGTGCCACGAGAGTCACCTATCCAATCTAGTGTAGTTGTAACCATAGAAGCAGCACCTAATGTGAAACCATCCTGGGTACTCACCATTGATATGGAAGAGCAAAATAGGCTCTCATACCATATTAAAATTGAGAGAGAGAGAGAGATGGACAAAAGGCACAAGCTCAAAGGGTAGTAAACATACTCCCTATCATTCCATTTTTTCAACAGTCTAAAGTCAACTGTGTACCACACACATACAAAACCAAGTGATCTAGATCTAATCATGGTTAAGTCATTATGACTTAACCTTATTCAACTAAGATAGACAACTATGAGCTTGAATCTCAACAAAAAAACACTAAAAAGCAAGCGTCCTCTCTTTACCCCCCCCCCCCCCATCACTAATAAACAGGCGTAGAGCATCATGTCTCACACACACACAACAACCCGTGCAAAAGTCTCTTTGATGTTGATGCAATGAAGCTCTGTTGCAATCAGCCTCTCTCTCTCTCCCTCTCTCTCCCTCTCTCTCTACCCCTATGCGGAAGCACTGCTCAAATCCATTAGCTTCTTCCATGGCTTCCAAGAGATGTTGAGATGCTCAGCAAGGTCACACTCACAGAACTCCCCAATGTGAAGAAGTAGTCACTGTTGAAACACACTTGGAAGTTAAACCCGAATCCAGTCAACCCGAATGACAAGTTATTCCACAACAAACTCAGGTTGCGGCTATAAACCGTAATCATGATGGACGGCCAAACGGAGATAATCAAGTTAGTATACATAAGAAAAGGATCACCATTAGTTAGAACTTACTTAAACTTGTAAAAGCATATTAGTATTATCAAATGCTTTTTAGGAAGGAACACGGAAATTGATAAAGGGGATAGATTCTATGCATCACATAAATTGACAAATGTGTTAAAAATGTTTTATGGTTATGACTACTTTTGGATTTGTGAATGACAAGTTATGGCTCTCATGATTCCGAGCTTGCACAGCCAGATGAGTTGTGGATTGTGGCGGTTTGAGACATTGGGGTCCCCAACCCAATGCTCCCTAAACACTCTACATAGTGTGGAAAAACTCACTTGCAAGTGGGGGACCTATGCTCCTAAGGGAGGTAGATGTTTTTGGAAAAACTCACCTGCGGGTGGGGGTCCTATGCTCCTGAGGGAGATAGGTGTTTTTGATATTTGATCACTTGAGCACCCAAGAAGGCAAAGGGCTAAGTGATAAGTGCCCTTATTATGTAGGATGGCTTTGGAGGCTCAAAGAAGCTTAGAGGGGTTCTGTTACCGTGTTTCCCGCAGCACAGAGGAGCGAAAAATGAAAAAAATGAAATAGCGAAAAAGGCACCTTGACCGGTAACCAGACCCTGAAAAATTTAAATGTTCGGGCACGACCCTCAGAAAGTCTCAGTGTCACCCCAAGGCAACAAAAGAGTAAAAGGCGCACCATTAAAAATGGAAGCGCTCCCGAATCCTTGTAAAAGAGCGCCAGGCTCGCTCCTGTGCAAATTGTACACATTAGTTGGGAATAGGATGAAATTAAAGTGGTGGGAAATGGGAAAAAGGGCCTAGGCTATGGCCGGCCATGTGAAAAAGGGAAAAAGGGGATGACCGCCCAAAAGGGATTTAGGGTTTTGTATATAAAGTTGAAAAGTGAATGAGAAGCTCATTCTTTGGTGTGTGGCAAAAAGAGTCTTCTTCTTCCTCTCTTCTTCTCTCCTTCTTGCTTGTGTGTGCTCTTGAGAGAGGGAGTGTGAGAGTGTGAGGGAGTGAGTGTGTGTGGGAGTGAGGGATCAAGAGGGTGAAGCTCTTCACCATCTCCTCTTCTCTTCTCTTCTCTCTCTTGCGCGTATGGCTATGGAGGATGGAGCTTGGAGATGGAGGAGGCATGAGGATGCTTGAGCTAGCATCAAGAATCGTGGAGCTACCGAAGTGCAAGAGAGAGAAGGGTACTCGATCAAGTATCAAGGTAAGCTCACTACACTCGTATGATTAACGGCGCGTCGGCTAGGTGAGAGATAGCCATTAGAGCTCGCTTGGAATGCCTGAAACAATAAGTGGTCTGTGGGTCTTGGCGGTTGAGGAAAGCTCCCACATTTTGGTTCCGTTGCCGGGACACACGGATTCAAGCTTGAGCACTTGTGCGCCTCATATCCAGCATCGAAGTAGGGGATTCATCCCGGAAACGGAGCTTGAGATAGGTAGGAAGTTTGGGTGTTTTTGATCTTCAAAACAAGTAAGTATTTTGGAATATTTTGGTTGTGTGATGATTGGAAAGCATGGAGAATCTATTTCAGTTTTTTGCCTTTGATCTTTGTTGCATTTAGCGTAGGTTAGAGTTAGTAAATTGAACCGGAAAAGGGTAGGGTTTACTGTTTCAAAACAGGGAAAAACAGGGCAAAAATCGTGCAAAATGGGTAAAATGCTCGCTAGTGATGCCTAAGATTGGCAAGTGAGTGATTGGGGGCATCAACGCCACATTTGGGAAGGCATATAAGAGCCAAGAGGCCAAGGGAGAGCTCATTTGTGCCATTCCAGTGTGAGAGAGAGAGAGAGAGATAGAGAACTCTAGCCCGTGTCGATTCGATCGCATCATCGACACACTTACCAGCCCGTTTAGGTATACGAACCTCTCCCTCTAGTTCCCTAGATAGGATCTGGAAGTGCATGATCATGGCGTCGGCCTACATTTGGTAAAACGATCGAAATCGCATTCGTGCGGGTTACGCGCACCGCATTCGGCCCATTCAAGTGGCCTCTCATGGGCCGAGTCCCAGAATCGGCCCTCGGCTCTTGTCACTCGGCCCACTCGGCCGGCCCTCGGACGGCCCTAGGACCATGGCCCTCGAACCGACCGTCCGAGGCAACTCTCCAAGTCAACCCACTCGGCCGTCTGAGTCAAAGCTTTTTGCCACATGGCACATCGTCCGAGTCTCAAATCCGGCCTCGACCCATCCGAGTCTCAAATTCTGCCCTCGGCCACGTCCGAGATTCGGCCCTCGGCCAAGCGCCGTTTGGCCCGTCCGAATCACCCTGTCCAAATTCGCCATTCGGCCCATATGAATCAAATCGTCCGAGTCAAACCCAAAAATTCGACCCTCGCCCTGTGCCTCGGCCAGTCTGAGTGACCTATTCGGACCCTGCAATTCGAACCAGTTGGTCCGAGTGCAACTTTTTGTCAAATCTGTCAAAAATTTGACCTGACCTGGCAAATACGCAGTAGCGCAAACTGTCGAAACCCTTCGGGCACTCAGAACTTGATTTTGGCACACGTGATAAGAGAAATTGTAGTGCGCAACCGCTTAGCGGCTAGAAGTGGACAATTGCGAGACCCAAGGACTTAGACGCGAGCCGCTGAACCGTAAAACCTGACGATCGAAAGTGAACAAGGCAACATATAAGGAAACCCTAAACCCTGACAAAACGGCCAGAAAATGGACCTACAAGCCTATCAGGCCCGAAACAAGCGAGAGTGTGTAGGACGCTGAGGAATCGGTCTGCACTCACATGGAATTTTGACACTTGAAGTACACTTAAGAAAGCTGAAAGCCTGATTGGGCACAAGTGCACGAGAAATGACACACTCACTGAGTGACCATAAATTGAGGTCTACATTCAATAACCAAAGGAACTCACTCAGATAAAACACTCAAGGAACCCACCAATAGGAGAGGACCCAAGATATAGACAAACCAACAAAGCACAGAGTAGGACCAAGCAAGGAATGCCAACGACGAGGATTTGTCAAGTCTATTCAACCTGATCGACAACGTAGTGGAACGCAAGAATTCGACCATGACGGAAGAAAGCTCAGACCATCGGTTTAATGAGGAGCTCGATTTGAGTGTATTTCTAGACGCTATCCAGCAGGTGAGCAGTTACGATGCGCACGCCCGGTACGAGCACCGCGGCAGAACAGCATATGCAATCATTGCAGATCTAGAGGAGGAGAGAAGGCTAGCTTGCAAGGCATTGCAGGGCATAGTCGAGTACAATAGGGATCAGCAGGCTAGGAGCCAAAGGCAAAGCATGGAGCTGCATGAGGTGCAGTAAGTGCTAAACTTGGCTGGCCGAAACCAAATGGACCATGAGAGAGCACTGGAGGGAGACTTGACGTTGGGCGAGCTTCTCATGAAACGGCTGCTCGATAATACAGGAGTAGAGGAGAGTGCCACCGCACTAGCGACATCACTGCTTGCAGGATTAGGGACAAACCAAGGCTCAAAAAGCTAGGCCAAAATACCAATTGTTGCCAAGCAACTCGATAAGTACCAACCACATGACGATCCATGCAGCTTTGTTGAGCAATTTGAGCAAGTCTGTGAAGCCAACGGCCTCAACGACCAAACTCAACATTCGCAAGCATTCAGGCTTTGCCTAGACGACAAGGGTAGGATGTGGTATACAAGCCTGGACACTGTAGAGCAAGCCAACTTCAATAATCTCAAGGATCTCTTCGTCAAGAGATTCGCCGAGCCCGGATACTCCGAT
This sequence comes from Lygodium microphyllum, assembly GCF_053477565.2. NCBI lineage: Eukaryota > Viridiplantae > Streptophyta > Polypodiopsida > Schizaeales > Lygodiaceae > Lygodium > Lygodium microphyllum. The sequence continues at coordinate 34,626,152 of NC_141143.1, read as the reverse complement.
AACCTGCTAGTACGCTTGATGAACATCAAGCAGAAAGAGAAGGAGGACATCCGTGACTACGTGACCCATGTGGGGAATCTCTTTAAGATAATCCCTCTAGGCAAGCGACTGACTGACAGAGCAGTTTCGACTATATTCATCAGCGGAATTCGAGACGAGAAGTTATATAAGACTTTGGCAAGCAATTCAAGCTTGTAGCGGGACGTGGTGGCTAGAGTGTTTGAGGAAGCCATCAGAGTCGATGACCAGCTGAAAGAGCAGAGCTCTAGGAGCTCAAATCTAGAAGAGACCAACCTGCGACTTTCAGAGAGAACATCAGCCTCTAGTGAGCGGTCAATCCCATCATCCCAAGATAAGGGGAAGGCCACCGAGACAGACCAAGGCTTGGCTGAGGTCAAGATGGAATTAGCCAAGCTACAAGACATGTTGAGATGACCAACGTGCCCGCACGTCCAATGCGTGTACTCTGGCGGAAACCACTTGCCGACCGAGTATCAAGACCCTAGGTCAATACCTTGTGCTAACTGCAGTAGATTCGGCCATGATGTCGCACATTGTAGATTACCAAGAAGACTTCCATACTCGCAACCCTACGACCAGCCTTACCTAGCGAACAAGCCGCACCCATTCTTCGGAAGGGGAGCCCCATTGGCTATTCCCGCGCCTAACAATATAAAACCAGCTGCCCCTAGAATGGATATAAATCCCACATGCATTCCTAGACTACCTGGTCCTTACATGACCCACCCACCGAGCAACGCTCCAGTATACTACGTGGAGGAGCCGACTGATGAAGAGACCTACATATACCCTTACGTCTCACACGATGATGAGGGCAATGCGGTCCTCATGGATTATCGACCCGTGCCAGTGATGGCGTTGGGATGAGGACGAGGTAGAGGCCTAGGAGGAAAGCCGCAGGATCCAGTCACCTATTGGACTTGCGGACACCCCGGTCATGTCTCATCACGCTTCCCTTAAAGAGAGCAGAAAAACAGGGACAAGGCTGACCAAAGGTGCGCAAAGTGTGGAATCACCCATCTTTTCATAGATTGCCCAAAGCGAAAGCCATCCTCTAGCTCAGCCAACTTGCCATCCGTCCCATTGGGGCTGTTTGGTGTCGAAAACCCCAATGGGGAGGCCACACCTATTCCATTGCGGGTTATGACCCGAGCCCAAACGAAGCAGGCCGACATCTCTCTGCCAGGACCTAGCAATCTTGACGCAACCTCGATAGGAAAGAAAAGTTGCAGGCAAAAAAAGAAGAGATCGCAAGCTAAGGTCGCACTAAAGACCGAGTGCTACAACTCTACCTGTGGGAAAGAAGGTTTCAAATGTGGAGGCAAAGACTTCAGCCCCTAAGATAGTTGAAAAAGGAAGTGCTAAGGTAGCGGAATACCCGCATCCGAAGCAACAATTAGAGGCCATAGAAAAGGTGAAGGAATGGGTGAAGGAGGCTCAACAGCATCTCAAAGACACTGAACCCTTCATAGAGGACGAGATCGATGATCTCTCCAGCATAAGAACGCCAATATCACCGCCTCAACCTAAGTCGGCAGAAGCAACTGCGCCACAAGCAGTGCCGCTAAGACAAAGCCTTGACACGATAGAGCTGCAGATCAACCGTGGCCATTGGCACGGACAGTCTAGGTTAGGGGAAGAAAGAGTATCTAACGATCTCCTGACCACACTAGTGACCACCCTTGTAACACTTAGCCTGGGAGATCTGCTTAAGCAGCATCCTACCTTATGGCAAGATCTTAAGTAGTGGGTCGAAGGATCACAAGAGCAGGTCACAGCAAACCCTCAGGACCAGGATGTAGAAACGCAATTGCCAAGTTTGACGCTGCACTCCGTGCCTAAATCCTTGCATGTCAACGCCTTTTGGGAAGGCTCTGAGATGCACGCGATCCTGCCGGTCCTAGCCCGGGTGACACAACAAGAAAGCGAATCGTAGACATGGGAGCTAGGGTTAGTGTGCTTAGCCACACAATGCTTCAGACTTGGGGAAACCCGCCCGTCGAAGCTACTAGGTTTAATGTCACACTAGCAAACGGTATGAGAGTGAAGCCATTCGGGGTACTGAAAAATTGGCCAGTGAAGATCGCAGGTATCTAGTTCTCTGTCGACTTTATAGTCATGCAAGGAGTGGACTATGATGTCCTATGAGGCCGACCCTAGATACACAATGCTAGAGTCATCGAAGATTGGGGTAACAGCTTGATCTTCCTTGGCAATAGAACGGATGTCGTAAGAATAGAGATGGACACTTGGAAGACCTCACCAGTTGACCTAGACGCCATCTCTGTTATGTTCAAGGGGAATACTCAGGTCAGAAAGCCCTATGGGGCCTTGACCAAGTATATCCCATGCCCAAAGGATGAGCGGGATTGGATGCACGTTCTTGCTGCAATCGACCTGCCATTCTCAGATCATGAGGCATATGATCAGGCCATCAAAACGATCGGCAAGTCCAACGAAGCACTCTCTACGCCAGTCTGCATGATGGCAGGAAGCCACCAAGGAAAACCTAAGCCTGTCAGCTTCCACGTACCTTCCAACAAAAGGGAACTCCAGGGGATACTGGAATACCTAACAAACCAGCTAGCTGGCAACCTAGCTACATATTACAAACCACTCCAGGATCCAAAGTGGCAATGGACCAGGGTGCACGATTTAAACCTCATGTATAACTGGGCCCTGGTTCCTGACCAACGACACGAGGCATACCAAGCCCTAGGAGATGATAAGCAGTCGAATGACAAAGATTCCAGTGACGAATATGAAGACTGTCAATCCTTCAGTGAGGAGAGTGAGGGTGAAGTAGATACCATAGAATATGACACCGAAGGACGAGAAATTGAGCAGATACGAGTAGACGCCAAGTCACAGAAAAGGCAGGTCCTTAGAGTAGAGCGAGGAGTCATGCGCATGGAATGTGATCGCACTTGGTTGGAATGCATAGGAGCCATATACCTTGAGCAAGCAGGCCTAGCCCAGCCAGGAACGACGTCAATACTTAGGACTGAATCACCATCTGAATTGCGGCCACCAGGGGAGACCACCTCTTCTAGTGAGGATGGAGGGTTTGACTCTGAATTGGAAGTTACTTTGGACAGTGATCTAGAGATCCCTAGGCCCCCCATGACCAAACGCACCAAGGGGGACCTACCCGTCCACCTGAGGCACAGACGGTTAAGGGAAGAAAAGGCAAAGCAACCCAAGGATACACGATCAGAAGAACAGCGAAAGCTGCAGGGACCTCCCTAAACGCTTCACGAAATTCAAAAAAGGGGATAGGGTAGTAGTTCTGTTAGGTGCCAAACATCAAAAGCAAACGAGCAAACCAATCAAGGGACTAGCCAAAGTCAAGGAGGTAGACTTAGCCCAGGAAGGGGAAACACCACGACCAGTCTTCATTGCCGACGACTTGACTGGTAAAGCAGAAACGAGTCTTGTCACTCTTTTGCAAGAGTACATAGACGTGTTTTCCTGGTCCTTAGAAGAGCTATAGGGGGTAGATCCGAGTGTTGAGACTCACAACATACCCATGACATCGGGCGCAATACCCATCAAGCAGCGACAGTACCCTATGAATCCAAAACACGCTCATGCGGTCAAAGAGGAAATTGACAAACTGATGAGAGCTGGATTCATTTATGAAATTGAGCACACAGATTGGTGGGTATCACCCATAGTCATTGTGATGAAGAAGAATGGAAAAATCTGAGTGTGCGTCAATTACAAGAAGGTGAACACTGCTACGAAGAGAGACAACTATCCATTGCCATACACCGAGCACATGCTTGAGAGGGTGGCAGGCAAGGAAGTCTACAGTTTTCTGGATGGCTTCTCAGGTGAGTGTCCAAAGATGGATTTAGTCATGGCACTAGAACCTTGCAATCTATTGAGACGTTGTCATTGGGGGTGCATGTTTGCGCAGACTCACAAAATTACAATAGTACTCTTCCAAGTTTAGGCTTGATTGTCGTAAGTTGTAGAATTCATTCATCTTGATTGATTCAAAAGATGGGGGAAGATAACGACTTTTCACAGCTTCTTTGATCTCCTTCCACGTTTGGGACGCTTCTATTACCCCTTTTGTTGAGATATCGAGCTCCACTCGTGATATGCCAGGGTGACCATTGTGCATTTATGTCACCGACTTGTTAGCTGCTGCAGATGCGGTTGGTACACTGCCCATGAATAATAGTTAGATGACAGCTATCCTTATCTACTCTAGTTCGTGGCTTAGTTAGTATGCCACTTTATTTAGTTGAGTTTGGTTTGAGACCCACATATAGGGTTCCTCTATTTCTTTTGTACTTGAGTTCTTTTGGCTTACACAACTAAGAAGAGGAAAACTGTTTTCAGCCTCCACCCTTGTGTGTATTTCCCCATTGTGCAAGCAAGAAAGCTACAAGTGAGACTCCTTCCTTCTCTCCCACAAACTTGACATGGTATTAGAGCCCAGTTCATGGTAAGGAGCTCAAGAAAGCAAACCAAGTTCGCGGCGTTCTGGTAAGAGGACCAGTGTTGCTTTCATTTTTTCAGTTTGGGAGCAAGTCTCTGCAGGTAGCATAGCTAGAAAGTGCAAGAGTGCATTGTCTCAGATTGAGAGACCCTTCGTGGTGTAGCAAGATCGAATCGAGTGCAATTTTGGGGCCTATTTTGGAGGTGGAAGTTTTTCATAAGCACTCCAAAAAAGGCCCTGTTTTTTGCTATGCGACCACTGTTCTACAGGTCGGTGAAAAGTTACTATAGAAATTGTATCGTATGCCTGTGCGCAGAGACATTGGGAGTTACAGACTCATCCATCCTTGTTGCATGTTGATGCAAAATCATCACTAGGAAGTGATTGTGTGGTCAAATACCACTTTCCTCAGTTTTGCAGATTTGCCCTTGTGAGGCTGAAGCTATGTTTTTTGCAGTGTTCTGTAATGGCATCTGATTCTCTTTCACATATTTTCACTGAAAAGCTTGACAAGAACAACTTCCAAGCATGGAAGTTTAGAATGACGAATTTCCTTATGGGAAAAGGATATTGGGAATTTGTTGTAGGAAATGAAGAAGAACCAGTTCTTCCTGATGTTCCCAATCAACAACAAATGCAAGCATTTAAAGGATGGCATGAGAGAGCCAGAAAAGTTATGTACTGGCTGTCTATCAGTATTTCAGACTCTATGATTGTGCATATTCAGGATGCAAGTACGCCAAAGGAGGCATGGGATACTTTGTCAAAAATTTATAGCACAAATACGCAAGCCAGGAAAATGCAACTCAAGCAAGAGTTGCACAATGTGCAAAGAGAAAGTATGAGCATCAATGACTACCACATGAAGGTGAAGAAGATTGCAGATGCACTTGCTTCCATTGGGTCGCCAGTGGAAGATGATGATTTAGTTTCTGTGACCTTGAATGGTCTAGGAAAGGATTATGCACAGTTCCGAACATCGATTTCCGTCCGTGAAAGATTTCCTGATTTTGAGGAGTTGATTGCTATTCTAATTTCTGAGGAGCAGAGAAATGGTGGTGCATCTTCTTCAGGAGGAACTTCAAAAGAAGCTATCTTCTACTCAAATGCTGGAAGAGGTAGAGGCAGAGGTAGAGGAGGCTGATCTGGAGGCCGTGGTAGAAATCAGAATATGCAGCAAACTCAAGAAAACCAGTCCTATGGAGGAGGACGTGGTAACTCTAGAGGTAGGGGGAGCCAAAGAGGTCGTGGTGGATGGCAAAGAGGCCAAAATGAAAATGGCAATGTTGAATGCTACTACTGTGGTAAAATGGGTTATATGGCTAAAGACTACTATAAAAAGTAGAATGACATCATGAATGGAAAATTGCAACAAGGGAATTATGCATCTTCTAGTAGACAGGGTGATGACACAAATGAGCATTTGTTTATGGTGCAACACATGACCAATTCTGTGACAAGTGCAGAAGAAAGCAACGATGTGTGGTATGTTGAATCAGGTGCATCAAACCACATGATAGGTCATGCAGAATGGATGCAGGATGCAAGGAAAATGGAAAAACCAGGATTTGTGGAGACTGGTGATGATACTGCACATCCTATTGTGCAGATTGGAAAAATTCCTTTGTCTATGCAGGATGGGACAAAGAAATACCTATTGGATGTATTTCATGTCCCAAATATCACCAAGAACCTGGTTTTTGTTGATCAAATGGTTGAGCAGGGCTTGCAGGTCAGATTTAATTCTCATGGATGCTTTATTGAGGATATGAAAAATAAAGGTCGCTTGATAGCAAAAGGAAAGAAGAAGGGCAGAATGTTTATGTTGGATGCAGACATGCCTGAATTGAGTGCAACAATGTTTGCACATGGGACCGGTGTAGTTGTAGATATTGATATCTAGCATAAACGCATTGGTCATGTTAATGTACAATGACTTAAATCAATGCAAGCCCAAAATATTGTTGCAGGATTGCCTAAATTCAAGGTTGCAAAAATGCATAAGGTATGTGAAGCTTGTCAATTTGGAAAACAGGCAAGGAAACCATTTCCTAGACATGTTCAAGAGAGTAAGAAGCCATTGGAATTAATCCACTCTGATGTGTGGACTACTAAAGTTGCATCTATTGGAGGTTGTCATTATTTTGTCACTTTTATTGACGACTATAGCAAAAAAAATTGGGTGTACTTTATGAAAAAGAAAAGTGAAGTTTTTGGGCATTTCAAAACTCTTAAAGCTGTGGTTGAAAAAGAAACAGGCCTGCAAATAAAATGCCTAAGGTCAGATGGAGGGGGAGAGTACCTCTCAAATGAGTTTGCAAGGTTCTTACAAGAGCATGGCATAAAGCAGCAATATTCATGTAGTCATACCCCACAACAAAATGGAATTGTAGAAAGAAAAAACATGCGTATTGGAGAGGTATCTCGTGCCATGCTCAACGAAAAAGACTTGCCAAATTTTTACTAGGCTAAAGCAGTTACTCTAGCAGTCTACATAATGAACAAGACTCCCATTGCAGCAATACATGAGATGACTCCAGAGGAGAGGTATACTGGTAGGAAACCAGATATTTCTCATTTGAAGATTTTTGGTTGCATTGCCTATGTTCATGTGCCAGATGAGTTGAGATCCAAGTTGGATCCAAAAGCTGAGAAGTGCATCTTTATTGGTTACTCTCTGCAGCAGAAAGAGTATAGATGCTATAACCCTTCTACTCGTGAGTTTACAGTGAGCATAGATGTTGTTTTTTATGAGATGAGTAGCTGGTATAAACCAGTAAATGTGATTAATGATGTAGATGCACAAAATGGTAATGCTGCACATAATTCACAACATCAATCACAAAATATTAGTGGACCTGGAGTGTCCTCTAGCAGTGGTTTACATTTTTTACCATGGACAGGCAGATTGAGATCAGGAGAATCTTCTCAAAGCAATGCAGATAGTGGTATACACGTATCACAAAAAGGAAAATAGAAGGTAGATCAGCCCATGTTTGATGTGAATGCAGGTCACTCTTATGTGGATGGTGAATCCAGTGGCTCAGAACAGAGCATTGATGATGAGTTGGGTATTTCTTCTACTGTTACACCTGGAGTAAGGAAGACCAGGGATGTTTTGAGAGCACCTGGGAGTGAACCTACTTTGCATAGGTCTACCAGAGCTAGGTATCCTGTGGATAGACTGAAATATGATGGATTTACAGCCATTCACTATGCCTATATGGTCAAAGTGATACATGAACTAGAATCCACTTCTTTTGAGCAAGCCATGGGAAAAGAAAAATGGGAGAAAGCCATGGATGAAGAAATGGATGCCTTGGAAGCAAATGCTACATGGGAATTGGTACATTTGCCTAAAGAAAAGAATGCAATTGGTTGTAAGTGGGTTTATAAGGCGAAACACAATGCAGATGGTTCTGTGAATAGATACAAGGCAAGATTAGTAGTCAAGGGATATGCACAAACATATGGCATTGATTATGAAGAAACATTCAGTTCGGTTGCAAGCATGGCAACCGTAAGAGCAGTCATTGCTATGGCTGCATCAAAGGGATGGTCTTTACATCAGATGGATGTAAAGAATGCCTTCTTGCATGGTGATTTGCAAGAAGAGGTCTATATGGAGCAGCCACCAGGTTATGTGCATGTTGTTCATCCTGTATTTGTTTGCAGGTTGAAGAAAGCCTTCTATGGCTTGAAGCAAGCACCACCAGGTTATGTGCATACTGTTCATCCTGAGTTTGTTTGCATGTTGAAGAAAGCCTTATATGGCTTGAAGCAAGCACCTAGAGCATGGTCTGACAAGATAGGACAGTATCTTGTCACTATTGGCTTTTAGATTTCCAAGGTAGATTTCTCACTTTATATGAGAAAAACAAAGAAATGTATTATGCTGCTTGTCATTTATGTTGATGATTTGATTATGACAGGTGACAGTGATGAAGATATCCTTCATGTGAAAATGCTATTGAAGCAGAAGTTTGAGATGAAGGATTTGGGAGAGTTGCATTATTTCTTGGGCATTGAGGTGATTAGATCACCAAGTGGGATATAGCTCTTGCAGAGGCAGTATGGATTGGACATGCTATCCAAATATGGGATGACAGGCTGTAAGCCTATTTCAGTTCCTTTGGAGTAGAATGTGAAGCTGAGCGTAGATGCTGGTGAGCTTCTAGAAGACCCTACCATGTACAGACGCATAGTAGGAAGTTTGATTTATATGACTATTACCAGGCCAGATTTGAGCTATGCTGTTGGATTGGTAAGTTAGTTTATGCAGGCTCCAAGGAAACCACATTTGGATGCGGCTAGATGCATACTCAGGTATGTGAAGTCCACATTGCAGTATGGACTATTTTATGAGATTGGGGTTCAGATACAGTTGCATGGATACATTGATGCTGATTGGGCTTGTAGTATTTTTGATAGATGATCTACGAGTGGATATGTGTTCTCTTTTGGGAGTGCTGCAGTCACTTGGAGCAGCAAGAAACAGCCTACAATTGCCTTGTCAAGCACAAAGGCAGAGTACAGGGGTGCAGCAATGGCTGCATGTGAGGTAGCTTGGTTGCATAAGCTACTTTATGATATGCATCAGCCTACAGATGGGCCACTTGTCATTTATTGTGACAACATGAGTAGTATACACTTGGAAAATAACCCAGTCTATCATATTAGAATAAAGCACATTGAGGTGCATTATCACTATGTGCGGGAGAGGGTATTACTAGGTCTTATTGACCTAGTTTATGTCAGCATAGAGGATCAGGTAGAGCTGACATATTCGTGAAGGCATTGGGCGCATAGAAGCTGTGCAAGTTCAGAGACCTGCTTGGTGTGCAGGAATTGGGATTGAGCTCGAGTGGGAGTGTTGAGATATCGAGCTCCACTCGTGGTATGCCAGGGTGACCATTGTGCATTTATGTCACCGACTTGTTAGCTGCAGATGCGGTTGGTACACCGCCCATGAATAATAGTTAGATGACAGTTATCCTTATCTACTCTAGTTCGTGGCTCAGTTAGTATGCCACTTTAGTTAGTTGAGTTTGGTTTGAGACCCACATATAGGGTTCCTCTATTTCTTTTGTACTTGAGTTATTTTGGCTTACACAACTAAGAAGAGGAAAACTGTTTTTAGCCTCCACCCTTGTGTGTATTCCCCCATTGTGCAAGCAAGAAAGCTACAAGTGAGACTCCTTCCTTCTCTCCCACAATCTTGACACCTTTATCTCGGCAAAATTGTTTCCACCAAAGCTTAGCTTCACCAATAAGATGAATATGAGTGGTCATGGACCGATTTGCAATAGTAGTTTCAGGGGCTAGGAAAAAGTTGTCCAAATCCTCAATCCAAGCTTCTAGATCTTGCTCCACCTTGGGTCCTTCACCGCTAAACCTAGGTGTTGGTGTCTGCTTGAGAAAAAACTTCTTCTCTTGGAATTTCTTGTATGTTTCATCAATTTGCACCAGTTGGTGATTCTAATTATCTCTGTAACTTATTTGTTACAAAACGAGGCGTCTCTAGGAATCGATAAGGTTTTGGGAGATTGGGATGCTCTAGAATCTCATAAATTTTTGACTTTACACTCCCGATGAGGGAAATCCTATCGAGAGAAATAACCTTTGTATATTGGTCATACACCCATTTATTTCTTATTACAAATTTTCCATCTGTATATTTTGCCTTATCATTTTGAAGAGTATCATGCTTATAAAGTCCTATCAATTTGAGGTCTTCAAGCCATTTCAACAACTTGAGATGGACTTTCACATCTTTGTACAAAGTTGAGTCTAAGTAAAAGTAAGGGTCATCCCTTCCCCAGATTTGGGCTCCAGTTTTAGCCCCTTCATAAGCTTAAACAACTCCATAGACGAGTCTTCTCTAAGATATCCATTACGCTCTTTCTCTTAATTCCAACATGTTTGATTGGCAAGCAGTGGAGTACATGATCTCAAAAATCACTTGTATAAAGCATACTTCATCATTAACTTGTCAAAACAGCTCAACTATCATCATAAGCTCATAACTCATGCTCTTAAAAATAATAACGAGACTTTATTTTTATGAAAAGTATTTACAAAGATGTATTGATCATACTATGATCTACCAATACATCGTCTCATGGATCCTTTCCTCAAGAAAAGTATCAAGGTCTATATTCTCATATCTTGGGGGATTCTCATGTACATAGCAAACAACATAATGTGGTGGCTCTTGGCGATAACCAAAACATTTCGTACCAAAATAAGGCCTTCTTGGCACTACAACAACTCTCTTGGGTGGTACTATTTGTAACACTTTCTGATATACCCACAAGGTTTCAGGTACAGGCTAATACCCAATATTTAGTAATTGTTCAACAAAGTCACTGAACAAAAGATATATCTTAACTATCCTTAGTTGTTTAGCCCATCGAACCCTCCATTATTTATAATGAAGAAGGATGTTATGCTGATAATATATCCCCATATATGACCTATTCCTTGGCCATAAATCTCCCTTGTACGAGTTAGGATGAGGTTGCAATACAATTGGAGGAAATAAAGATAATCTCCACTATCTCAAATATAGCCTCGTGGTATGAGAAATTATTTAACCCTAAGGCTACTTGATAGATGATAGGAAAAAGATCCCGTAAACATGTAGCTTCCTCATCACTAAGTTCTTATGAGCACAATGTGTATGCTATTATTAGTGCAAGATAATCAACAACATTTTTCTTTAAAAAAGTAGGTTATTCTATTAATTCCGTTGATCACTTAACCTTACACTAAAAGCTCTTTTGAGACCTAGCTCCTGTGATACCGTGTAAGGTGCCTTCTTCAACAGACCCAAAGGAGTCCTCTTAGTAGTTGATTGAAATTCATATCCATGCACATCACCATCCCGTCTCCCCATGGGAAACCTTGGACTTAGTTGAACATGGGAATCTTAGTTATACTTCACAGGGGAAGCGTGGATAAGTCACCCTAACAACAATTTAACGCCCACCTAAGAAAGATCACTTTGAAATCAATCAAAGGCAGGAGTGAGGTTAACACCGCACTTGGTTCAAAGAGAGTGAGAGATGAGGGAGAGTGTAACTCAATCTCCCTACCCATAAGGTAAAATCTTAGCTTCGATCCCCTAAAACAGTGTTAAATCTGGTAACTAATCCTATCGGTATTGGGAGAGTCATGATTTAATAAGCTCTAGTGTTGGAAAGTTACTCGACTTATTGGGTCCACCCAACCATAGCCATCCAATCATCTAGGATCGAAGTCTCCCACTTTTCTCGACGGGGTTTGCTTAGTTTGCTAATTAGGAAAGCATACTACCACATTGTTTGGACATATAAAATCATCTTCCTTTTATTACTCTGTTAAATTGGGTTCGTTAAACTCAATCTTTAGCACATAACAAACAATTCAAAAATTAGATACTTTATTTCACAATCACTTTGCAGAGTGATACAAAAATTGTCTTTCTGCAGAAAGACATCGTCTAATGTAAGATAGGATCTTCCAATCCCTCAGGATTGGGCTCTATGTGATCGTAGTCCATCCATAGTCAACAGGGATTTTATTGGCTTAGAGCCTGTGGGAGCTTTCGCTCAATCGCCAAGACCCACGGACCGCTTATTGTTTCAAGCGTTCCAAGCGAGCTCTAATGGCTATCTCTCACCTATCCGATGCGCCGTCGATCCTACGAGTATAGTGAGCTTACCTTGATACTTGATCGAGTACCCTTCTCTCTCTTGCACTCCGGTAGCTCCACGATTCTTGATGCTAGCTCAAGCATCCTCAAGCCTCCTCCATCTCCAAGCTCCATCCTCCATAGCCACACATGCAAGAGAAGAGAAGAGAAGATGATGAAGAGCTTCACCCTCTTGATCCCTCACTCCCACACACACTCACTCCCTCACACTCTCACACTCCCTCTCTCAAGAGCACACACAAGCAAAAAGGAGAGAAGAAGAGAGGAAGAAGAAGACTCTTTTTGACACACACCAAAGAATGAGCTTCTCATTCACTTTTCAACTTTATATACAAAACCCTAAATCCCTTTTGGGCGGTCATCCCCTTTTTCCCTTTTTCACATGGCCGGCCATAGCCTAGGCCCTTTTTCCCATTTCCCACCACTCTAATTTCATCCTATTCCCAACTAATGCGTATAATTTGCACAGGAGTGAGCCTAGCGCTCTTTTACAAGGATTCGGGAGCGCTTCCATTTTTAATGGTGCGCCTTTTACTCTTTTGCTGCCTCGGGGCGACACTAAGACTTTCTAAGGGTCGTGCCCGAACATTTAAATTTTTCAGGGTCTGGTTACCGGTCAAGGTGCCTTTTTTGCTATTTCCTTTTTTCCATTTTCCGCTCCTTTGTGCTACGGGAAACACGATAACATTACCCCCTCCTAGCTAAGTGCAGTCCCATGGCACTGCAATGGGAGTAGTGGCTAGTTAGGTCTGCTGTGAGGCGGAACTGGTGGGTGGATGACACCTCTTCCAAGGTGGTTGTGTGAATGAGAGTTGATGGAGTTTAGTGACAATGAACAGGAGAGGTTCCGGCGTGCTTTAGGCTCCATGAAGATGCTCGGCATCTTTCACACAGTTGTGGCATCCGTTATGTAGCCGGTCGTCCCTTGAGCATTAGAAACGCTTGAAGCAATAAGCAATCCCTTAGGAGGATGGTATTGGAGGGATTTATTCTGGAGAAGCCTCCCCCCCCCGAACTTTGTCTTGACAAAGATATGGTTTGTCTTCATATTGAAAATCTCTATCGTTGATTTGAAGGTCTTTATCTTTGAGTTGAAGGTCTTCAATACGACGTTGAAGATCTTCAACTCTGCATTGAAATTCTTCAGGCTTGTGGAATCAATAAGCGATCCGTAGATCTTGAGGCATTGGGCATGTATCTTTGGAAGATGAGGTTCCAAGATCTATGCCAATGGCAGATCTATCTTGACTTGGTTCAATCATGGTAGCCATTAGCAGGCAGATGGCTGGATGCCGGCACATGGAAAAAAGTTTTGGTCATTAAAGGATGCCGTGGGTGATCCTCTTCAGTGGAGTAGCCATTTCTTGAAACTCGAACATAACCTGTAAGAAAAGTTGTGCACTCCCTAAGGGGTGTGTTTGCCTCTCCGTATAGTGTGTGGTGCCCATGGCAGTGGAACTGGGATTTGGGTTTAACCTTGGGCAAGCCCTTGGTAACGTCCCACACTTGAGGACCCAGTTCGTGCGTCATTGGAGGTGCAGTGCAAGTCTTAGGGTGACAGGTCTGAAAGTCTTGCCCATGATCTGCCCTAAGTGTGAAGTGGGGAGGGGGCTAGGGAAAACCCTAGGTGTAGTGACTGTGGTGTATTTTTTTTTCTTTTTCTCTTTTTTTTGTTATTTTTGTTGTTGTTGTTGTTGTTCTTTTTTTTGAAATGATAAATAGGCCTAATTGTCTTCATTAGAATGAGGAGGAGAAGGGGGTTAGATAGATTTGCTAAAAAACTGGTGACTTTGCATGTAATCTTTCAGATTCATGCGGACATGAAGAGAAGTGGTGGAGAGGAAAGGGTGATTGCACCTAGTGAATTGGCTGTCGTTCATATCTTCTAGGAGGGCTAGCAAAAAGAGGGAAGGAGACTAGCCCTCATCATAAGACGAGCCATGGCGCAGTTGTCTATAGCATTAGGATCAAAGAATAGGGGAGGTAGGCCGCACTCTTGTGGAGTCGGGTCCTGCTCAAGGAGTAGCCTAAGTAAACTAAGATAATTACAAGTTGTTACAAAAGTGGGGTCAGGACATGAGGAAAAATCCACAAGAAAGCACGTCATAGACTCATCTAGGCTTTCGACGGTAAAGAGAAGGGCATGCTCGAAGGATACTGTAGTGGAGTTATAAATAATAGGGAAGTCGTACCGCCCGTGTAGGGTGGCATCAAAATCCACCTCTACCCTTTGAGGGTATGCCATGTAGATAGGGTTGTTCCACTCGAATGGCAGGGTGTTACAAAATGCCATCTAGGTGAGCATGCTGATTTCGCATACTTGCCTCCTCCACAGGGGTTGGATTTTGTAGCCGTGTATAGTATGTGGGACTTCAAAAACTTTATTTTGCTAGTAGTCGGCCGCTTTTGTGCCCCAAGAGGTCGGGGTCTTTTCTCGCTCTTCTAGCCATCTTTGCCCCAACCGACCACCGACCGCGATTACCTCATCCATCACCTTGAGCGGCAGGACCCTCCGCAGACTGTTGTGTAGGAGGAAACTAAAGGTGAATGGATCCTATGGGAAGATCATCAGGGCATGGTGGGAGAGGTGCGGATGATAGCACGGCTGGTTTGGCTCTCAGCTTTTTCCTAGCTTCCTCCACTAGCTTTTTGCGTCTTTCCCTAGAGGCGACTTTTCTTTCCGCAGATGGGTCCTCTTGTGGTGGCTCTTGAGACTGCGGCAAGGGGGGTTGTGGGACTACATCCTCCCTGAATCGATTCATATCGATTTTCGGTTCTGCTTCCTCCCCCTGTCGTTCTGCGTGTGTTGCTTCTTCCTTGAATCCCAGGGCGTCGATTTCTTGGGGGGTCAGGCCGGCCAACAATAGGTATTTCCGTTGCTCATCCAAGCTCAACCTAACCTCCGCAGGTAGGGGTGGCATCTACAGTCCAGCGTGTAAGGCCCTTCGTGCCATACCGAGCTTTCTCGTTTTGCTTCCTCCCCCTGTCGTTCTGCATGTGCTGCTTCTTCCTTGAATCCCAGGGTGTCGATTTCTTGGGGGGTCAGGCCGGCCAACAATAGGTATTTCCGTTGCTCATCCAAGCTCAACCTAACCTCCGCAGGTAGGGGTGGCATCTACAGTCCAGCGTGTAAGGCCCTTCGTGCCATACCGAGCTTTCTCTGCATCACCTTCAATGGCTCTCCTTGCACTGCGTGGGTGGCGTCCAGGATGGTGTCGAGGAAGGCTTTCTGTTGAGTACTGAAGGCCACTTGGGCTGCTTTTGCCTTGCTCTCTGTGATGATTTTCTCCTTCTCTGCTAGAGCAAGGCACCGCGCCAGTGCCTTCACCCTCTTTTCATTGTGCATTTTTACTAGCTCCTGTGTCTCGTTTTCGAGCTGCTATCTCCAGTGGTCCTCCCTCTCATCTTTAGCCTTCATTTCTTGTCTAAGATCTGCAATCTCCCTTTGCTCTACAAGGCTATCATTCTCGTTTTATCCAGTTGGAAGGCGGCCACTGATTCCTTCTCGGCTACCAACTCAGCCCACGACTATCTTGCGTTCCTCCTTAGCTTTCTCCAATTGGGAGACCATCTTGGCGATGTATTCATCGTAATTAGCTGATGGCATCATCATTGTGTGGATGGGCGAGGTTGAGGCTGTCAAGATTTTCGGAGAGAAGGAAGGAGTCTCACTTGTAGCTTTCTTGCTTGCACAAGGGGGGAATACACACAGAGGTGGAGGCTGAAAACAAATTTCCTCTCCTTAGTTATGTAAGCCAAAAAGAAGTCTAGTACAAGGAAATAGAAGAACCCTATATATGGGTCTCAAACCAAACTCAACTAACTAAGGTGGCATACTAACTGAGCCACGAACTAGAGTAGATAAGGATAGCTATCATGTAGCTATTATTCATGGGCGGTGTACCAACCGCATATGCAACTGACAAGTCGGTGACATAAATGCACAAAAGTCACCTTGGCATATCACGAGTGGAGCTCGATATCTCAACACTCCCCCTCGAGCTCAATCCCAATTCCTGCACACCAAGCAGGTCTCTAAACTTGCGTAGCTTCTCTGCGCCCAATTCCTTCGTAAATATGTTAGCTACCTAATCCTCTGTGCTGACATAAACTAGATCAATAAGACCTAGTAAAACCCTCTCCCGCACATAGTGATAATGCACCTCAATGTGCTTTGTTCTAGTATGATAGACTGGGTTATTTGCCAAGTATATACTACTCATGTTGTCACAATAAATGACAACTGGCCCATCTGTAGGCTGATGCATATCATAAAGTAGCTTATGCAACCAAGCTACCTCACATGCAGCCATTGCTGCACCCCTGTACTCTGCCTCTGTGCTGGACAAGGCAACTATAGGCTGTTTCTTGTTGCTCCAAGTGACTGCAGCACTCCCAAAAGAGAACACATATCCACTGGTAGATCGTCTATCAAAAATGCTACCAGCCCAATCAGCATCAGTGTATCCATGCAACTGTATCTAAATCCCAGTCTCATAAAATAGTCCATATTGGAATGTGGACTTCACATACCTGAGTATGCATCTAATCGCATCCAAATGCAGTTTCCTTGGAGCCTGCATAAACTAACTTACCAATCCAACAGCATAGCTCAAATCTGGCCTGGTAATAGTCATATAAATCAAGCTTCCTACTATGCGTATGTACATAGTAGGGTCTTCCAGAAGCTCACATGCATCTGCGCTCAGCTTCACATTCTGCTCCAAAGGAACTGAAATAGGCTTACAGCCTGTCATCCCATATTTGGACAGCATGTCCAATCCATACTGCCTCTGCAAGAGCTGTATCCCACTTGGTGATTTAATCACCTCAATGCCCAAGAAATAATGCAGCTCTCCCAAATCCTTCATCTCAAACTTCTGCTTCAATAGCATTTTCACATGAAGGATATCTTCATCACTGTCACCTGTCATAATCAAATCATCAACATAAATGACAAGTAGCATAATACATTTCTCTGTTTTTCTCACATAAAGTGAGAAATCTGCCTTGGAAATCTGAAAGCCAATAGTGACAAGATACTGTCCTATCTTGTCAGACCATGCTCTAGGTGCTTGCTTCAAGCCATACAAGGCTTTCTTCAACCTACAAACAAACTCAGGATGAACAGCATGCACATAACCTGGTGGCTGCTCTATATAGACCTCTTCTTGCAAATCACCATGCAAGAAGGCATTCTTTACATCCATCTGATGTAAAGACCATCCCTTTGATGCAGCCATAGCAATGACTGCTCTTACGGTTGCCATGCTTGCAACCGGACTGAATGTTTCTTCATAGTCAATGCCATATGTTTGTGCATACCCCTTGATTACGAATCTTGCCTTGTATCTGTTCATAGAACCATCTGCATTGTGCTTCACCTTATAAACCCACTTACAGCCAATTGCATTCTTACCTTTAGGCAAAGGTACCAATTCCCATGTAGCATTTGCTTCCAAGGCATTCATTTCTTCATCCATGGCTTTCTCCCATTTTTCTTTTCCCATGGCTTGCTCAAAAGAAGTGGGTTCTGGTTCCTGTATCACTTTGACCATATATGCATAGTGAATGGCTGTAAATCCATCATATTTCAGCCTATCCATAGGATACCTAGCTCTGGTAGACCTGCACAAAGTAGGTTCACTCCCAGGTGCTCTCAAAACATCCCTGGTCTTCCTTACTCTAGGTGTAACAATAGAAGGAATACCCAACTCATCATCAATGCTCTGTTCTGAGCCACTGGATTCACCATCCACATAAGAGTGACCTGCATTTACATCAAACATGGGCTGATCTACCTTCTTTTTCCTTTTTGTGACACTTGAATACCACTATCTGCATTGCTTTGAGAAGATTCTCTTGATCTCAATCTGCCTGTCCATGGCGAAGAATGTGAACCACTGCTAGAGGACGCTCCAGGTCCACTAATATTTTGTGACTGCTGCTGTGAATTCTGTGCAGCATTACCATTTTGTGCATCTACATCATTAATCACATTTACTGGTTTATACCAGCTACTCATCTCATCAAAAACAACATCTCTGCTCACTGTAAACTTACGAATAGAAGGTTATAGCATCTATACCCTTTTTTTCTACAGAGAGTAACCAATAAAGATGCACTTCTCAGCTTTTGGATCCAACTTGGATCTCAACTCATCTGGCACATGTACATAGGCAATGCAACCAAAAATTTTCAAATGAGAAATATCTGGTTTCCTACCAGTATACCTCTCTTCTGGAGTCATCCCATGTATTGCTGCAGTGGGAGTCCTGTTCATTATATAGACTGCCGTAGCAACTGCTTCAGCCCAGTAAAAATCTGGCAAGTCTTTTTCGTTGAGCATGGCACGAGATACCTCTCCAATATGCCTGTTTTCCAAATTGACAGGCTTCACATACCTTATGCATTTGTGCAACCTTGAACTTAGGCAATCCTGCAACAATATTTTGGTCCTGCATTGATTTAAGTCGCTGTACATTAACATGACCAATGCGTTTATGCCAGATATCAATATCTGCAACAACTACACCGGTCCCATGTGCAAACATTGCTCCACTCAATTCAGGCATGTCTGCATCCAACGTAAACATTTTGCCCTTCTTCTTTCCTTTTGCTATCAAGCGACCTTTATTTTTCATATCCTCAACAAAGCATCCATGAGGATTAAATCAGACCTGCAAGCCTTGCTCAACCATTTGACCAATAGAAACTAGATTCTTGGTGATATTCGGGACATGAAATACATCGGACAGGTATTTCTTTTTCCCATCCTGCATAGACAAATGAAATTTTCCAATCTGCACAATAGGATGTGCAGTATCATCACCAGTCTCCACAAATTTTGGTTTTTCCATTTTCCTTGCATCCTCCATCCATTTTGCATGACCTGTCATGTGGTTTGATGCACATGAGTCAACATACCACACTTCGTTGCTTTCTTCTGCACTTGTCATAGAATTGTTCATGTATTGCACCATAAACAAATGTTCATTTTTGTCATCACCCTGTCTACTAGAAGATGCATAATTTCCTTGTTGCAGTTTTCCATTCATGATGTCATTCTGCTTTTTATAGCAGTCTTTAGCCATATGACCCATTTTACCACAGTAGTAGCATTCAACATTATTGTTTGCATTTTGGCCTCTTTGCCATCCACCACGACCTCTTTGGCTCCCCTTGCCTCTAGAGTTACCACGTCCTCCTCCATAGGACTGGTTTTCTTGAGTTTATTGCATATTCTGATTTCTACTACGGCCTCCAAATCGGCCTCCTCTACCTCTGCCTCTACCTCTTCCAGCATTTGAGTAGAAAACAACTTCTTTTGAAGTTCCTCCTAAAGAAGATGCACCACCATTTCTCTGCTCCTCAGAAATTAGAAGAGCAATCAACTCCTCAAAATCAAGAAATCTTTCACGGACAGAAATGGATGTTCAAAACTGTGCATAATCCTTTCCTAGACCATTCAAGGTCACAGAAACTAAATCATCTTCCACTGGTGACCCAATGGAAGCAAGTGCATCTGCAATCTTCTTCAGCTTCATGTGGTAGTCATTGATGCTCATCCTTTCTCTTTGCACATTATGCAACTCTTGCTTGAGCTGCATTTTCCTGGCTTGCGTATTTGTGCTATACATTTTTGACAAAGTATCCCATGGCTCCTTTGCACCCTTGCATCCTGAATATGCACAATCATAGAGTCTGAAATGCTGATAGACAACCAATACATAAATTTCCTGGCTCTCTCATGCGATGCTTTAAATGCCTGCATTTGCTGTTGATTGGGAACATCAGGAAGAACTGGTTCTTCTTCATTTCCTGCAACAAATTCCCAATATCCTTTTCCCATAAGGAAATTCGTCATTCTAAACTTCCATGCTTGGAAGTTGTTCTTGTCAAGCTTTTCAGTTACAATCTGTGAAAGAGAATCAGACGCCATTACCAAACACTACAAAAAATTCTGTCACTGCAAAAAACACAGCTTCACCCTCACAAGGGCAAATCTACAAAATTGGCAAAAGTGGTATTTGACCACACAGTCACTTCCTAGTGACGATTTTGCATATAGAGGAACCAAGGATGATTCTGTAACTCCCAATGTCTCTGCACACAAGCATACGATGCAGTTTCTGTGGTAACTTTTCACTGACCTGTAGAATAGTGGTCGCACAGCATAAAACATGGCTTTTTCATGAGTGCGTGCATAAAACTTCTGCCTCCAAAACAGGCCCTGAAATGGCCTCAAATCAAAGAAATAGGGTCACCGAGGGGCTAAAGCCCTTGCCCGCAACATACACTGCCCTCTTGCTTCACCGCGAAGGGCGTCTCAACCTGAGACAATGCACTCTTGCAATTTTTGGTTGTGCTACCTACAGAGATATGCTCCCAAAACAGAAAATGAAAGCAACACTGCTCCTCTTACCAGAACACCGCGAGCTTGGCTTGCTTTCTTGAGCTCCTTACCACAAAAAAGGCTCTGATACCATGTCAAGATTGTGGGAGAGAAGGAAGGAGTCTCACTTGTAGCTTTCTTGCTTGCACAATGGGGGAATACACACAGAGGTGGAGGCTGAAAACAGTTTTCCTCTCCTTAATTGTGTAAGCCAAAAAGAAGTCTAGTACAAGGAAATAGAAGAACCCTATATATGGGTCTCAAACCAAACTCAACTAACTAAGGTGGCATACTAACTGAGCCACGAACTAGAATAGATAAGGATAGCTATCATGTAGCTATTATTCATGGGTGGTGTACCAACCGCATTTGCAACTGACAAGTCGGTGACATAAATGCACAACGGTCACCTTGGCATATCACGAGTGGAGCTCGATATCTCAACAGAGGCTTCGACTTTTTGCCTTTTGGGCTCTTGCTTGGACTCCCATTCGTAGTTGGCCTCTTTTGTCATGTAGCCGTGGTTTCTATGCTCTGTCCCTGGCCCATCTCTTTGTTGATGAAATACTGCATCCACGCCACAAAGTTTGACACGTCTGCACTGGTCGAGATGCTAGGGGTGATGGTGGTGGGTTCAGCAGAAGGCACCAGGAGGGTAGGAATCGGATGAATCGGGGCCTTGCCCTTGCCCTCAAGGACTGGAGGTGGCATAAACTCTGGCGCCTGCATGCTAGACCCTGGCCCCTCTTCTCTACGCGGGCTCAGGATCCTTAGTTCGTTTGCTCGGCTCTGTTGCTCGATGGACCGGCGGGTGGCTTCCGCCAGGTCCTCGTCCTCCTTCCTTCGTAGCTCTTCCTCTTCCTCATCTCCCTTTCTCTTCCTTTCCTCCTCCACTTTTCTCTGCTCTTCCTTCTTTTTCCATTTTTCTTCTTTTTCCCTCCTTTTCTTCTCTTCTGCTTCTTGTTTTGACGCCTTCTTTGCTTTCTGTAATTCTTCTTTTTCCTTCTCCTCCTCCTGTCTCTTTGTCCTCTCTCTTCTTTGCTTCTTTTAGTGACTCTTTCTTTGCCCTTTCCAAGTCTTCTCTCTCCTTCTTTCTGCCTTCATCATCCTTCTTCTTCCTCTGCGTCATCTTCTTCTTGGGTTTCCTGGTTGTCTTTTTGCTAGTCTGTCCCTCCCCTTCTTCTTCTGTTTCAGTTTTGTCGGTGGACCTATCCTTGTCCTGGTGAGGAGGCGACCTCTCTGACGTTTCTCCTTCTCCTTCTTCCGCCTCCTGTGCTTCCTTCACTGCCTCCTAGATAAGTGCAATCAAGACTCCTTCATACCCGATGAAGGAGGCTTTGGAGGAGGCTTTCTTTCTTTTCGTAACTTTGGAAGCCAGAGATTCTCCTCTTGTTGGTGCACTTCCCAGGGCCAACGCTTTGGCCACCTGATCAATCATTTTTTGCACGTACCCGTTCCAATCCACTTCGTTTAGGGTATGGGCTGCTACATGCTCTAGCACCGGTACACTAATTCGATGCATTAGTGAATTATAATGCTGGCTGGAGAAAAACACATGTATTAGCTTGGCCTACATCCTGGCTTCTGTGTTAGGGATGTCCTGGATGCTTATGCCATCATTTGTGAGTACCTCTTCCTTCTTCATTTTCAGCATGGCATAAACATCCCTTTTTTGTTTCCTCTCCATCTTTGGTACCAATCCCAAAGCCTTGTCCACCAAGACTGTGTCTAATCGGACCTGTACTTGTTTTACATCTTCTCCTCTGTCCACTGCTACAATACCACATTCTTGGTCTGGGTTTTATGTTCTGAGAAACTCCACGCACTTTAGGCGGTCCGGATCCTGCGAGAATTTTTCAAGATACTTTGTGAGGTTGCATTGTTCCACCACCCTCCTGGCTGCTTCCTCCTTGGCTACCATGACTTCCATGTTGTAGATGGTTCGGAATTTGAGCTGGCTGAAGGTGTGGTTCTCTAGATGGATGTGGTATTGCTCCCTTTCCTTGTCTGTGAACGAGAGTCGATGGGCACGGTCTTGCTGTGACATTTTATGCTCTTGCCATAAATCGTAACTTTCATTAGTATTTTCCACATATCAATTTGCTAATTGCGGGAAAATAAAAACTCTATGCTTTTTGAATGAATTCCTTAGGAAGCCATGTAGATTTTCCTTTTCAAACTTGGACTTTTTCCCTTTACTTCAAAGTTTTTCCTGCCATTTTCCTACCCCGTCTGTTTTTTTAATACTACATGCTTATGCTTTTCACTAACTTTTCTTTAATGTATCCCCTTTGATTCATTTCTCATCTAATTCATTTCACCTTCACCTTACCCCCTCCCCTTCTACCTTGAAAAGAATCCTTCCTAGGATTGAGGGTCAAAAGGTTAAGGTCTCTCGGCATGTTGGGGTAGGAGTTACTTGTGAAGGAGCCAAGTATAGAAATTGGGATTGTATTCCAGTTGAGTTGCGCGGTCCAAATCGAAAGGTCGAATTTCCAGGTGCATGATGTATGTGAGAACATATGTGAGGAGGTCACCAAAGTCGACCTGACTTGCAACGTGGAGTTCTTCTTCTGTTAAGAGGCGATCGAGGTAGGGGTGTCCTTTGAGGTGTTCTTCCATGGATCGGTTCCGAAGAGTGGTTAACACTCTATACGAGGTGGGCGCGACATAAGTGGGATTGTACTCTGCTGTTTTGATGGCACAACGTTGCTTGGTGTTGGTCATTATGCGGCATCCTTCAACTTCCCATTGCAGCCTAAGAGTATACCACTGCCTCAAAAAAGGTGATCCGATGTCAGCAAGGTGTGATAACTTTGCGATCTCTTGGTTAGTGATAGAAGAAGTGGTTCGTGGATTGTATGACGTTATAAGGCATTGTTTGATGGCTTGCTCCTTGGAGATCTCGCTTTTGATTAAATCAGCACGGAGTGAGAAGCTTTTGCAAATGTGAATTCAAAGGTCTCCCAAGAGCAAGGCATGTTGTGCACTTCCGTTGCAAAGGGTTCCTCCAATAGACCTAAGTCCAAGCGGTCGTAGCTGAGGGCTAGCGATATGAAGGTGGAATTGAGTCGTTTAATGCATTCCACTACGTCATCCCCGGTGTCCTCCGCAAGGTCAGCAGGGCTAGTGCTAGGAAGGATTTTCGTTTGTAGGAGGGCGTAAGGCTGACAGGTGGTTGAGGTTTAGCAGAACAAGCATTTTGGACAACAAAGATGGGCGGTTGGGAGTTTCCTTGAGCCTGAAGTTGGGCTGTCTGGAATATGGGTGGATTAGGGTTAGCCTTAATAGATGGACTGCTACATTCAGCTTTGCTTTGGGGAGTCGGATTGACTTGATCGGGTGATGCCTTCTGTGACGGTGGCTGTTGCTTGGGCCGATAGGTTTGTGCGACTCTCTTGGGCCAAAGCATAGATGAGTCAGATGGTTGGGGCTCTGGAGAGCACTGCGGCCTATGGTTTTGAGGTGTTAAGGGACGTGGGCTAATCAAGCTTGAGGGTGGCATATGACTAGTGCCATTGGCCGTGGGGGCCTTAGGGATCCACAGTGAGGTATTTCCCTCATAGTAGCCTTGCGCATGCAAGAGGGCTTTAGAGACCCATCTTTGCTTAATCACGCGGCTCTTTCTGTGATTGCATCTTGGCCTCCTAGGTTTAGAGTGCTGGGTCTTATGAGGATAGATGCGTTGAGTCCTAGGTGGTTGTTGGGCTGTTTAGGCACCCACTGGAGATGAGGCTGTTGGACCCTTGCTTTGGTCGCTGCGGGCTACGGTTTATGGAAGTCGGGGAGTGGCAGTCGGGCACTACCCCTCTCCTCAGTCTTGCCTACGGATGTTTCTACCGGTGGCTTTGCGGATGGTGATGGTGTCGCGTAGCCCTTACTGAAAGCTGTGACAATGCGCACGTTGCCTATTGCTAGGTGGATGCGTTGCGACTCATAATCAACATTGCAGTGAGCCGGCTTTTTGAAGGTACCCCAACAGCGACTCCGTGCCTGCGTCTGTAGCACTTAGCAACATGTAAAAAAGCATTGGAACAGTCTCAGACTCGATAGAAACGGCGACTCTGCACTTGCCGAGAAGTGCGTATAATTGAGCCCCATATGGGTTTAATTTGGTAGTTGTGGGTTGAAGTAGGGGTTTGCCAAGTTGGATCCAATGATTGTGGGTTAAGACATTGAAGTTTGCTCCCTTGTAGATCAAGGCGTTGAAAGCGCATGTTTGCTTGGCAAGGACCGTGACACGGAGGTAAGCGGGTTCTACGGCTTCCTCATCATCTTCGTTGATTTCAGCGATTGTAGCTACTTGTACTTTAACCGGTGGCTCTAACAAGGGTGGCTCATGCAAAGGATGCGTGGGAGGAAAGTACTTCTTGACATGACTGCCATTGAAGAAGCCTATTCCCTCACGTCTAGTGTCTCAAGCTTGACATTGCCGGTTCGACTGATCGCACGAACCTTGAAGGGTCCGAGACCTCTGAATTTCATTTTTTGCCTATGCCCCTTAACTGAATAAAGGAGCATTGAGTCACCCTGTTCAAATTCGCACTGCTTGACATGCTTGTCAAACCAGCTTTTGCGTTGGGCTTTCTCACAAATCAGTGCGTGGGTGGCTAGAAGACGAGTTTCTGATAGGTGTTCCAGCTCGACCAGGCATTGCGTCCATGCTTCCTTCCCTTCCCATCGTTCTTGAAGTGCTATTCTCAAGCTAGGAACAAAGAATTCTAACGATAGAATTGCCTCAGTTCCATAGGTCAGCCTAAAGGGGGTTTGGCTGACAGCCATTTTATAAGCTGTGCGGTAGGCCCATAAGGCTGCCATCAGCTTGTTGTCCTAGTCGCTGCATGAGGTTGAGACTACCTTAGTCAGGACATTGATAAGAATCTTGTTAGTTGATTCTGCCTGGTCATTAGCCTAAGGGTAGTATGGTGAGGATTTGCGATGGATGATGAGAAAGGTGGATAGGAGATGTGCTATCACTTCGTTGATGAAGTGTGTGCCTTCGTCGCTAACCAGTTCGATGGGGCAACCGAAGCGCGAGATCACTTGCTCCCTTAAGAACTTGGTAGTCGTCCTAGCATCATTTTTTCGTGTGGTTCTTGCCTCTGCCCATTTCATGAGGTAATCTGTGGCCACCACGATGTACTTGGCTTGTGAGTACTGCGCCATAGGACTGATGGGTCCTATGAAGTCAATTCCCCATTTTTTGAAGGGTTGGCGAGCAATAATTGGGGTCAACTCCATTTGATCTTTACGAATAGGTACTTTTGTCCATTGGCACTCATCACAATGCTTGACGAATCACTTGGCGTCGTGGAAAAGTGTGGGCCACCATAGTTGAGATTGCAGCACCTTTCGTGCTATCGTGTCTCCACTAAAGTGTCCTCTCGCAATGCCGCTGTGCGCCTCCGAGAGCACATCATGCATCTCATGCTCACACATGCACCTACGCAGCAATTCGTCTTGCCCTAGCCTATAGAGTTGGCCTGCAATCAGTTGGTAGGGCTAGATCTTCAGGATCAAGCGCCTAAGTCGGGCCTTTTCTATTGGTCGCTCAGGTAGTCCGTGCTCGAGCACTTGGACTATGTCGTCCACCCAACATGGCGTTAGATCAGCCTTAAATAAACCTCTCTCGCTGGACAGGTGGAATAAGTGGGCATCAGGCAACTCATCAATGATGCCTTGTCCAACGGCTTCTCCTGTGGGGATGGGTGACATGTGATCAGCCATGTAATGCTGTTTTCCTCTTTGTACTACCACGGAGAAATCGAACTCTAGAAGCAGGAGGAGCCATTGAGCTATGCGCCCTGTAGCACAAGGTTTGTTTACTAAATAGAGCAGGGCTTGATGGTCCACGAAAAAGATGAAGGCCAATAGATAATGCCGGAATTTCTTCACAGCGAACACCATGGCTAATCCCTCCCTTTCTGTTGTCGAGTAATTCATCTCCGTCTCAGTGAGTTGTCTGCTAGCAAAGCTCACTGGGTAATCTAAGTTGTGCTCACCAGGTTGGCACAGCACTGCCCCCACGGAAAACTTAAAGCATCGATGTGCACGTGGAAGATAATGGAATCAATGAGACCAACAACTCTTGAAGATGCTCTTATGTAAGCAAAACATATGGCCAAGGAAATCACTCGAAATGCCAAATGAACCATCCAATAAACAACGATGGAAGGGGCTACCCAGACTGTGGTATCGACATAGCCAATGCCAGAGGAAATGGTAGAGCTAATGCAATCACCCAAGGACCAAATGGGATAGGAATCAGGTAATGCTACCAATGCAGAAGGACTAGACATCTTAGGGAAAATTGTCCTAACTATTCTCAAAATCCTAGCCCAAACCAGGTGGTGGAAGAGACCGAGGGAATGGCAACAACAATCCAGGCCATGGACCTGGAAGAACAACTGATGCTTAAGTAAATACCATGATTGGACAACCCGAGGAATGCACATTAGGTGAAGAAATTGAAAGAGGATCCATTCATGATGCCATGGAAAGAAAAGGAGCGGACCACCAATGTTTAGTAATTCAATCTCCAGCTACTTACAAGGGTACATCATTTATAATCTTAATTGATTGTGGTATCACGCATTCCTTTCCTGCACCTAAGATAGTTAAAAGTTTGCATCTAGAATCTAGGGGGACAAGGAAAATGATGATAGAATTGGCTAGTGGAAAGGAAATTGCCTTAACCGAAACTATAGGGAAACTTTAATTTGAGTTAGATAGCCATATAATTGAAATAGAATTTCAAATCCTACCACTAGGATGCTACGATTGCGTTCTGGGAATGGATTGGCTCAAGAAGAACAAAGCCCAGATTCTATGGGCTGAAGAGGAAATAATCTTTCAAGACTTGGAAAGAGAAACCATAAATGCATATGGAAAAGCTGAAAGAACTAGAGTCCAACTAGCCAAGGCAAGTCGACTCCAGGGATTAAAGAAAGGTCAACCAATCTACATGATCTAATTGAATAAGGTTGAAAAGACTAATGAAGGCACTCTACCTTCCTGGATCAACGACTTCGAGGATGTCTTCCCAATAGAATTGACTCCACTACCTCCAAAGCATGAGGTTGATCATGAAATAAAATTGATTCTTGGAGTTGAGCCACCACTGTCAAAACGACCGTACAAAATGTCCATTCCTAAAGCTATTGAGATTAAGGAACAACTGAGGCCATTGATAGAGCAAGGATTTATCCGCCCAAGTAATTCACCTTGCGGAGCGCCTATCCTCTTCCAGAAAAAGAAGGATGGAACACTTAGATTATGCATTGACTTCAAAGGATTAAACTAAATTTCAATAAAAAACAAGTACCCATACCCAAGATAGATGAACGTTCAGATTGCCTACACGAAGCCAAGGTTTTTTCCAAGATTGAGGATACTATCAAATTCGAATCAAGGAAAAGATATCCCAAAGACTACCTTCAGAGCTAGGTATGGTCATTATGAATTTTTAGTCATGCCATTCGGATTGACTAATGCCCCAGCTACATTCAATCATCTAATGCAAGACATCTTTTGACCATATCTAGATGATTTTGTGCTAGTATTCTTTGGCAATATACTAGTATAATCCAAATCAATAGAGGAACATGAAGGTCACTTAAAGATTGCCCTAGTAACACTCTGTGAAAATCAACTCTATGCCAAGATGAGTAAATGCATATTTCTCACTGACAGGATTGAATATCTTGGATACAATGAGGTATTATATGCTAGTTCATGGAAGAAAGACTTGGGAAACCCTCCCAAGTCTAGCTTATTAAAACTATGTTTCTAGTATAGAACAACAAAAATAACTAGCCTACTGGATAGTCACTTGGCAGTTAAATGCACTTGGATGACCACACTGTCGGGATGGGTAACCTCTTAGGAAGATTTTCCTACAAGCTAGTGGGAGCTTCTCATGCGCAACCAACGGTGCCAACAATGAAGCCTTCATAGCCATTGCCAAGTATACCAAGGCAAAGATGCCAATGTCTATGCCTTCGTCGCCGCCTTGGTCGTATGCCTTGGAGTGATGCTCGCCCGATGACGTAACGCGCAATGTGTCCTTGCCCATATATTCATCAACTTTTATCTTTACACAAAAATGGAGCCCCTCCCTAATGTTGTCTCAAAAATGCTAAAAGAAAGCATTCTCTCTTTGTCGTCGATGGCATCACCAAAAAATGCTAAAAACCAAGCATCCTCTCATTATCCCCTCCTCCCAATTACTATATAAACAGGGATAGAGCATCACGTCACATACACACACACACACACACAACAACAACCCCTGCAAAAGTCTCTATGTTATTGACGTGATGAAGCTCTGTAGCAATTAGCCTCTCTCTCTCTCTCTCTCTCTCTCTCTCTCTCTCTCTCTCTCTCTCTCTCTCTCTCTCTCGCTCTCTCTCTCTCTCTCTCTCTCTCTCTCTCTCTCTCTCTCTCTCTCTCTCTCTCTCCACCCCTATGCAGAAGTGCTACTCGAATCCACCAGCTTCTTCCATGGCTTCCAAGAGATGTCGAGATAATTGTTGGGGGTAAAGGCGCCTCCACCTAGTCGCTGTGTATTACTACACTGTGGGAGCTTTCGCTCAACTGCCAAGACCCACGAATCGCTTATTGTTTCAAGCGTTCCAAGCCAAGCACTAATGGCTACCTCTCACATAGCCGACACGCCATCCATATCTACAGGTATAGTGAGCTTATCTCCATGCCAATCGAGTTACCTCCTCTCCCGCGCACTCCGGTAGCTCCACGATCCAAGTGCAAGCTTCAAGCAAGCTCCATCCTCAAGCTCCACGCTCCAAGCTCCATCGCCACGAGCAAGAGAAGAGAAGAGAAGAGAAGAGAAGAAGAGAGAAAAGATGGAGAGCTTCTCCTCCTCGGTCCCTCACCCTCACACACTCACTCCCTCACACTCTCACACTCCCTCTCTCAAGCACAAGCTCAAGCAAGCAAGCAAGAAGAAGAAGAAGAAGAAGAAGAAGAGACCCAATTTTGGCCACACACAAGAATGAGCTTCTCATTCACTTTTCAACTTTATATACAAAACCCTAAATCCATTTTGGGCAGTCATCCCCTTATCCCCTTTTTTACATTGCCGGCCGTGGCCTAGGCCCTTTTTTCCATTGTCCTTCTATCTTTCTAGCTTCCTTTCCATGCCCGGCCATCTACGTTTACAAATTGCACGAGTGAGAGCCCAGTGCTCCTTGAATTAAACCATGATGCGCTTGCGCTCTTTTACAAAAGTATTGACTTGCGCTTTTCCTTGTGCACCTTTCTTCCTTATTTAGGACTTTTCTCCTTGTGCATCTTTGTCTTCCGTTTCACTTTTCCTTGGCCTTTGTCTTCTGCTTTAGCTTTTCTGGATTTTCCACCTTCGTTCGTTTGAGGTTAACATTACCCCCCTCCTAGACGAGTGCCAGTCCCATGGCACCACTGGCATAGGTAGCAAGCTTTGGCATGTATACTGAAGGCGTGGGTGGAAGGGACATCGATTGTTGCCGTGGGGAGGAGTGTTGGTGGTGGTATGGAGGAAGGTCATTGGGGGAGCGTTGGTGGCCTAGGTGACTGGTAATAGGGTTGTTGGAGTTGGTGGTAGGGCTGTTCTTTGTTGGGGATTGCACTGATGGCCAGCACAAGTGTTGGTTTGTTGGGAATTTGGTACATGACGATTCTTGGCAAGCTTGCAGGATGATAAAGGATAAGAATTCAGAGTTGGGTGTCAATGAAGAGTGAATGACACTTTCGTTGGAGTCTTCAATATCTGCAATTGAAAACCTCTCATAGGTGGTCTCTCCCTAGGGGTAATGCTAGTCTTCTCTATCATGCACAAGATATAGTTTAATTAGTTTGGGAGACAGGTCGAAGCTGAGAGTAATGTCCTGCACTTGAGGACCCAATCTGCGTATATATTTTGGTGCAGATATTATGTGAGTGCTCGTGCATACATAGATATTACGTAGTTAGGAGACCACGGGCTGGTTTCTCATAACAATGTGTAGATGAAGCAAAGTTGTCCATGCTGAGAAGAAGTACACGTAAAGGTGTATGAAACATCCTTTGCATTGTGACTGCACGACGTAACATAATTGAACACAAGGACACTGCACTATCGATAGGCTGGTAGCTATTGGATCTGCATGATGAGGACATTGTACTTTTCATGGCCATTCGTGCGGTGCTTACCACAATTGATTGCAATGGTATTAAGGCAGAGTGCAAGAGGGAATCGTGTGAATGGGTCAGGGTAACAAGGCTAACCATAGGCGAGACCAGCTCCCTAGGTGTGTCTTGCCCTTGATGTGCCCTAAACAATTGTGGGTGATGCTAAGGGGCTAGGGGACTAGGGAGGAGCCAGTTGACCAAGGTCATTGGATGCATCTAAGTTGAGGACCCCTAGGTGTTGTGCCATGATCGTGGGTGCTTCTTATCTTTTTGTTCTTTTCTTTTCTTTTTTCCTTTTCTATTGTCTTTTTTGTTTCTTTTTCTTATGCTTTCTTTCTTTCTTTCTTTCTCTTCTCTTTCCTCCTTTTTTTTCTTTTTTTCTTTTTTTTTGGCCTTGCCTGAGTACAATCATTGCAATATGTTGAGGCTATTAGCCTTTCAATGGGTTGGGAAATGTCAAGCTTCGAAGGCTCAAGAAATGGATATTACAGTGATGATTGTGCCCTAGCCTCGTTGGTAGAGAAGTAGTTGTTGAGATGGGGAGATACACTTGAGATATTGCAAATCTCTTTGCGACACGTGATGTCGGTACAATTGAGGTTACAACTGTCGTGAGCCAACTATAGAGCTTGACCCAGAAAGAGAGCGTAGCCCATGAATATGCTTTGGACCATGCGATGTGGGCACTCGCAAGGGTGATTTTCACTTTTGGCAGCGTTTCTTTGTAGCGGTTGTTTGTGAGATTGGTGGTCTTGCGATGACTTGGGCATTGAATATGTTTGCACAAAGACCTGTGTCATCCTGCATCCACTTGTCACTTCATGAGAGTATATGCAAGTCGCATGCGTCAAGTACAACGAACAAATGCAATCATGTCAAGATATTACTTTATCAAAATCCTATGATGCTGATTGCAATGCCTATTCCAGTGCTTGTTAAAGACGTGGCATATATTAGCAATAGGTAAGGAAAGTGTGTATAGGTGAGGAGCCTGCCCCTTTAACCATTAAAAGACAAAAAATTATGGCAGGATGGCATTTGTTAAGTTGCTTGTATATCATAGGGGCTACTCTATTTGCACGAGGCGGGATGAATCCGGGTGGTCGAGCAACTAAGGCTCTACTATAGTGAGGGGCTCCTATGAGGTTGGGCAGGCAAGATGTCGGCCGGCACCTAAATGGTGTAGTCCCTGGCCGCAACTGTTTCCAAAATGCTTTTGAACAATGCATCAAATTCTTCCTTGTCTTGAGCTGCCCTCTCCTCTTTCGAGCATCTGGTGCCTGAGCGTCTGTTGGGGGACTCACACAACCTGTGTTTCCACACCTTGTGTGCTCCCTTGAGCTTCTATTCCCCTAGCCTGGGGATTTTTTGGCCTACGTCCAGGGCAGTGTCGCTTGGGGCCTTGTTTCTTTGCATACCTTTTGAGGCTAAGCACGTAGCGTTCCGGTAGAGGAGCTTGCGTTGCATGCTCTCTTCGACGGCGACAGAGAGCAATGCAAGCCAGCTGCACTGGGTGCTCCATGTCTGCTATGTAAGGGGACCTACAAAATGCGAACCAAGGATTAGACCTTGAGACAGGATAAAACTATTCGCATGGAAGGGATTATACAGTGGGTAATCAAGTGCATATGACGAGAAGGGGAGAGGTGAGGCATGCAATGTTTGTTGTAGAGGGATGGCCCCCATGATTATGTTCGTTTTGCCTCCAACCATTAGCAGATCTTGGCTCATGCTAAGTTGCATGGACTGGTTGTCATGGAGTGGGGCAGGGCTCATCCTCGGAAGGATAGACCGAAAAAGGGGAAAGGTGTATAGAAAGGGACGGTGCCCCATCTACACCATCAGAGATGTTGGTCAAAGCTTCAAATGGTGATAATGAGGGTTGCATGTCCTCCTCCTGGAGGTGGGAATGGTCACACGACTTCTCAATGTGTGGTGAGAGGAGAACCTGAGGAGCTCAGCCTATCAAACCCAACTCTTCTCCCTGTGCTTGACTATCATTTCTTGTGTGTGTTGATCTTATCTATACATGGTCACAAAAGTCATTGTTTATTTATATACATATTTACGAATCCACGTCACTTCACGAGGATAAAAACCAATTGTAGAACTCGATAATGGAGTGTGACACATGCATCTAGTACTCGTGGTAGCCTTCTTAATAACATCAGGTATTTTGCAACGTCAAGTATCATGGTACCTTGCCGAGTCTACTTGCAACATGTAGCTCCTCCTCAGTGAGAACCTTATCGGCCAGAGAGTTCTCTTGGCTAGTTCCAGCTAAGTCCGTACGCCGAATGGTAGTCAGCACTCAAAAGGAAGTTGGTGCCACATAGGTTGGGTCTCTTTGAGACCGCCATTTGGCCAATCGCTCCTCTGAGGCTATCATAATCTGGGCTCGCAATGCGGCTTTCAAAACAACATCTTTCAAATTGACTTTGACCCTCTGATCATTGCTTTAGCTGCTCTATCTCTAAGAGATTTGGTTGGCAGAGCACATCATTGAATGTTACTGTTAAGAGTGATTCATCGGCTTCCTCATCAGAGATAAGTCACATGCATTCATGCAGGAACCTGTAATAGTGCTCGTTGAGATGTTCTTGCTCTTCCCAAGATAGGGAAAACGGCAAGTATTCTCCAAGCTGCTCCTTAGGGAATGCGCCCATGTCCGCAAGGACATAGACGGGTGCGAACACCTTGAGCATCCAACTCAGTTAAGCATTCTGCAACACTTTTATCTTCAATGAGGGCTTGCTTGGTTGCTATCTCATGCAAGGTTCTAGGAGTTTGCCTAGGCTTTAGCATAGCTAGGGGCTTAGACCTAGATGAGCAAGATTGGTCAACGCTAGGGTTGCTTATGCTCTCAGGGTTTGTGCATTTTTCCTGAGGTTTCGTTGCTATTTTGTCTTGGTTATCCTCGGATGTGACTACTATAAATTTGTCACCCTGTTGTGACAATGTTGTATCCACTCTTGTTTGATCAATGCGAGTTCTATTTTCGGTGGATTGAGTGTTGAAAGCCACCATTGATGATAATGGCCGCTTTGATTTTTCAGAGCATACGGATGTGTGTGAGGTTTCACCACTATTAGGAGAGACATCAATGGGTTCATTGGTGGATGGACTAGATGATTATTCATCAACTCTCCAATGCTCTTAGTCTCAATGTTCTTGGGGTCCACAACCACCTGTAACTGATACTTTTTTCACTATTTTCTCCTCTTTTTCTTGGTTAGTGAAGGTGCATCTCTCAAGGACTCACAACCCTGGACTAGGTCAATCATTGATGTGCTTGGTTGGGCCTTAGCATTCTCTTTCTCTAGTGTGTCCTCATGGGTCATAGCCGTGGCCTGCTGAATAGCCTCACTAGGTTGTGAGGGTACAACTGCCTCTCTTTTTGGAGAGTCTAGCTCTTCAACCAATTCCCTTCTGCTAAACTCCTCTAGCCTAGGCTTTAAGCTCTTTGGAAGTGCTAGAGTTGTCAAGGAAGTTGGTTGCGACACCTCCTCCACAAGTGAACTACTAAGGCCATGCTCCACAAGGGGGCATTGTCACGGCCAAGGGTTGTGACTGATGTGATCCCTGATTGGACAGCTAGTCCAGTGGGCTAGCTACTCTTGGTGGACTGCGGTGTCAAGTCCTTAGGGCGATTGAAAGTGGTCGTGTCTTTTGTTTCCCTTTGAGCATTCACCTGTGTAGATCGAGCATGAGTTGATCTAGTCACATTAGGTTGCACAAGCATATCCTTGAGCCGAGAGCTCCGAATGGTGTCATGTCCCACCTCTTGGACATTTGGAAGCTTAGATGGAGATAGAGATTGGGATTGAGCAACCGCCCTTGACAACTATTGTTGTGCTTCATGTGTCCATTTAGGGGAAGAGGGTGTAGGAGGCTTGGGACTCCTAAGTGGCTTTGACACTAGCTGGGAGATTTGCTCATGGCTGTTAGATGATTTTGCTATTTGCTTTGTTGAGCATTTAACCTTGCCATGAGCAATGTTGTGCCTATGATGCCTATTATCCTCTTGGGGAATCAAAGGCTCCTTGGGCACTAGTGGCTTTTTTGTATCCTCAACGATTACATCTGATATCTGCTTGTCAAGCACACTAGGCTAAGGATCTACCCTCCGATTGGTCTCGTTTGGTTTCTTGATTTTGACCATGAGGGGCTCGATCACTCCACTGTTGTTGACTCGAGACTTGGTTTTTCGTTTAGATCTCCTCCTACGCTTCTTTGCTCTTGATACAATCTAGCCTTCAGTCGACAAGGAAGGTTTAGCAAAGGGTTTTGGCACCCAAATCCATCGGTTACCTGCGTAATACCCTTGAACACGTAGCAATGCTTTGGATATCCATCGTGGCGTTGTGCTGACCCTCCATCGATGCCTTCATCTATAAGGCTTGGGCTTCTTTTGGGGTCTTCTACGATATTTGTAAGTCCAAAGTCCATCCTTGGCATTGTCTCTTGACCTTCTTGTTTCAGGCATGGCCTCACTCACTGGTTCTCGTTGCTCGACATGTGCTTGTATCAACTCTTGCAACAAGTCTTTGCTCTCGTTAGTAGGCTTGACTATTATGTCAGCACCTTCCTTGCCTTTCCCTCGAGGTTCGATGAGGCCACCCTTGCTAAAGGTTGTGACAATCCTCACTCCCGGTAGTGTCAGGTGTATCCTCTGTGCTACATAGCCAGCCTCACACTTGGTCGCCCTTTTGAAGGATCTTCCTAGGAGGGTTTCCTTCCCGCAATTAGCACTATTTGGAGGAACATGAAATAGGATAGGCAAGCTTTCCTCAGTTTCAATTGTCGCAAGGATTTTGCACTTCCCTATGAGTGCTTGTGGGTGTCCCCCGTAAGGGCTAAGAGTTGCATTAGTCGATGTGAGCTCTGGTTGGCCTAGTAGGGTCCATGCTTCATAGGTCAAGACATTAAAATCTGCTCCTTCATCAATCAGAGCATCGATAGTATACTCTCTTTTCGCAATGAGTTTGACCCTAATATAAGCAGGTGGTACTATGCCTTCATCTTTCAGGTCTCGGCTTATAAATTTAAGCCTTCTAACAAATGCCCTTGAGTCCCCAACTACACGACCAGATGTGGATTCTCCACTGATGTCTTGCATTGCCTGTGCAGTGCTATTCAAGGAGCATCTATTGCCAGGACTGTCATATATAGTCATTCTCGCTATTGTAGCTTGACGTTGTTGCTTTCTGCTTTGACTAGATGCAGTCCGAATGCAGCACCTATGTGTTTTTGCAGTGTGGCCTTTTTGCCCTTGCTGGCTAGATGGGCCCATTGAGGTTCTAAGGTCTTTGTTTGTCTCCATTCGGGTACGGGCTTTTGGTTGCTTTTTTGCAAGTGAGAATCCATACTGGTGTAGAGCCATTACTACACTAGGGTCTATTTTAGAGGACCTGTCACACGGCATGCGTTTTCTCTCCAACCTACTCGAGGGAGGTGCAGAGGGGGCAAAGCCCCATCTGCGGGGGTTCAGGGAAGCAGTCCCCCCGGCCCGCACGGCCATTATGGTAAATGCCATACGTGATTTGAAAGACTGTTTATAGCCAACTTTTGAACTACTTGCTCTAAGTTTCAGCCTAGTGATCGATCTATGATATGGTTTCAGCTCTATGTGGTCTCTTGGTCAGTTTCACTATATTCAGGTTAAAATTTGAGAAAATCTAAATTCGGCCTAACAAGTCCCAATTGCAAGGGTCGAGTGTCCAATTCGAATGTTCGAGGGCCGAATATAACTGGTCCGAATGTCAAATTCGGCAAGTCCGAGTCTGGTTGACCGAGGGCCGACTCAGGTGGGCCGAGGCCGAATTTCAAAATTGATCCAAATGCTCAAATCAGACAGGCCGAGCGGTGGGTGTCCGAGTTGCGTGGACCGAGTTGAGTGGTCCGAGTGGTAGTGGGCCGAGGGCCGAATGGCCGAGCAGTCCAAGGCTCGATTCTGGGACTCGGCCCAGAATCACCATCACTCGGACACGTTGAGTGCGGCGCGTTTTGTCACCGAACTTCACAAAATTCACTGCTCTGAGCATTGGAGGCCTTCCCCCTGGTCGAGCAGCTCTAGATCCAGCCTACTCATGTAGGAAAAAGTGTAGAATTACATGGGCTAGGAAAATAACTCCCAGATGGCCGGATCGAAGCGGATCTATGCGACAAAGCTTTCTCCCTCTCTCCTGCTCTCCTGAAACCCTGCAATGCACAATGTGGCCTTTCTTGCCGCTCTTGGCCCCTTGGCACCTTGTCCAAGCCTACACTCACCTCAATATTGCTCCCCTTACTAACATTTAACCCAAAATTTCATTCTTAGCCCTTCTTTTCCCTGTTCCAGCCTATTATACAGCAACAGAAAACCCTACTGTCTGCTCCAATGCTTTGCTCCTATCCTTTCTAAATGCAAGAAAAAATCATAAGGAAAATACCTACACTACTCCATCATACTTTCCCAAGTCCAAAACAACAAAAACCTACTTGCTAAGGAGATCGAATACCTCTTCAAACTCCCTCACTTCCTACTTATCTACCTCAAGCCTCGGTTCAGGGAAAACCCTACTCCAATGCTCAATTCAAAGCTCACAAGCGCTCAAGGCTTGAATCTGTTGGTCCCGGCAACGGAACCAAAATGTGGGAGCTTTCGCTCAACCGCCAAGACCCACGGACCGCTTATTGTTTCAAGCATTCCAAGCCGAGCACTAATGGCTACCTCTTACATAGCTGACATGCCATCCATATCTACGGGTGTAGTGAGCTTACCTCCATGCCGATTGAGTTACCTCCTCTCCCGCGCACTTCGGTAGCTCCACGATCCAAGTGCAAGCTTCAAGCAAGCTCCATCCTCAAGCTCCACCCTCCAAGCTCCATCGCTGCGAGCAAGACAAGAGAAGAGAAGAGAAGAGAAGAAGAGAGGAGAAGATGGAGAGCTTCTCCTCCTCGGTCCCTCACCCTCACACAATCACTCCCTCACACTCTCACACTCCCTCTCTCAAGCACAAGCTCAAGCAAGCAAGCAAGAAGAAGAAGAAGAAGAAGAGACCCACTTTTGGCCACACACAAGAATAAGCTTCTCATTCACTTTTCAACTTTATATACAAAACCCTAAATCCCTTTTGGGCAGTCGTCCCCTTATCCCCTTTTTTGCATGGCCAGCCGTTGCCTAGACCCTTTTTCCCATTGTCCTTCTATCTTCCTAGCTTCCTTTCCACCACCCGTCTACATTTACAAATTGCACGGGTGAGAGCCCCGCACTCCTTGAATTAAACCATGATGCGCTTGTGCTCTTTTACAAAAGTATTGACTTACGCTTTTCCTTGTGCGCCTTTCTTCCTTATTTAGGACTTTTCTCCTTGTGCGTCTTTGTCTTCCGTTTCACTTTTCCTTGGCCTTTGTCTTCTGCTTTAGCTTTTCCAGATTTTCCACCTTCATTTGTTTGAGGGTTAACATACACTAACAGTACCCACCACTGCATACTGCAGGTGGTGGGGGCCCATCACCGTCACTTATTTTTTATTCTTTTAGTGACAGTTTGAATAAAGGAAGGCCCGGCCACACATTGTGGTTGTTGGAGTTCCCATTTCTTGTCTCTCTCTTTCTTGCTCTTACTCTCCCGCCATAGCTCTCACGTGCAAGCTTCGATCCTTCTCACCTTTCAACTGGTATCAGAGCTTGGCTTCCTGACCTCCCGAGCTTGGTTCGTGGCATTCTCAGCTTCCCATTGACTCCCTACTCGCATTGGGTCTCCATCCTGGCAGCCATAGCCGACTCCCTTGAGCTCCCGTCACTCCCCCCGACTTCCCAAGCTTCCTCCCAGCCTATTGAGACACCCTTAGGACATTCACACAAAGGTATTGCTTCATTCTTTACTGGGTTTTATTCATTCCACAGGGTGCATGCAACAGGGCAGCCATATCCAAGGTTCATGGAGCTCATTTCTTGCTCCCCCTTCATGGTGGCTTGTTGAGGCCTCTTCCTAGGCTTCATTGGTGCCTACCCTACCCCCCACACTTGCCATTTAGGCTATGTGGCATTGCAGTAACTCTAGATCAAGTTGCACTAGTTTTTCAACATGTTTCCAGCAGCTATAGTTTGGTCTTCCTCATCTCTAGCTTCCCAGGCATTGGACACTTGCAAAGACTCCATTTCGGGCATATGAACATGCTTTGATGCTTGGCATTGAAGGTTTGAGCACTGACATTGATTCAGGACTAATTTGGCACTGTTTTGGGACTATCATAATAGTCTACATGCAATTTATAATAGTGCTACAGTGACATTTGATGTTTATGCTTTCCCGGCATTGCTATTTGATGTCCGGTTGGTCCCGATTGATGCCTATTGATTCACGGATGCATGACTATTCATTTGCCACCATTTTGGAGCTGATTTTGATGCTAAAATATTCAGTTTTGCATAGTGAATCACTACTGTAATACAGTGGGTTGAAGCTATTTAACTCATACTTAGTTATGCCTATGCTATTTGGGCTATGTTTTGGCATACATAGTGATGTATTGACATTTGGCGACCAACTTTGAGCTTGGCTTACACTCCGGATCATTGATTGAGCTTGAGCTTGACTTTGGAAAGCATTTGGATGCTCCGTCTTTGATGCACTTATGGCATGCTTTGGTCTATGCTTAACCGCCTTGACCGCCATTACGGGTTATGTTAGCTATGCATGCTAGTTACATTGTTTGGAGCCGCTTGCTACTGGAGCTTTGTCTTGGCTTAACTTTGGACTCCTGGAGCTTAGTTGGGCTATTTATTGGCTTGTCGGAGTTTATTTTGGGATGTACTTGATGTCTATGGATGCTACATATGGATGCTCTACCGCCTACATGTTCAGGATGTATCATTGATGCTTGATCTTGGACACTTGTCATTGGTGCTTGTACATGCTTTGTTCGAGCTTTGTTGCTTGATATTTATGGCTTTTCTGCCAGTGGGAGTGTCTTTGGATGCTTGATAGACATTGAGCAGGCGGTCTATGCTATTTGAGCTTTTGATACTATTTGGGATTTCTTACCCTTTGGGATGATGCATGGTTCATATGTCTTGGTTCCTTCCGATGCTTATGAGCTGACTCTTTGACTTGGGTCCCTTTCCTTGTGAGTTGACACCTACTTGTGTCAAGCCTTGGTAGTGGCAGGCACACTTTGCTCCATTGATTGGGGGGTGTGCCTACTCACTGGCAGATATTTCATGACATGTTTGGGTGTTGGACTCATGCTTATCGACTGTCATATGCCTATGTTATATCCGCATGATGCTGGTTATGGTCTTCGCAGTATATGATTGACTTGGGATCCGCTTCTGGCACAGTTAGCTCTCATTTACTGAAATCTTTCATTTATTACAGCAAGCTGAAATCTGCAAATTTTGAGCACTTCTCTAAGGAAAATGCTTACTATTAGATGTTATCTTGGTCATATTTAGTGACAAGTGCTTCTCTTGGTAAAATCCACTCTTTCAGCCAGTTTTAGCAGTGGTTTTAGTGCATTTTCTGCTAATTAC
This sequence comes from Lygodium microphyllum, assembly GCF_053477565.2. Lineage (NCBI taxonomy): Eukaryota > Viridiplantae > Streptophyta > Polypodiopsida > Schizaeales > Lygodiaceae > Lygodium > Lygodium microphyllum. The sequence goes on along the minus strand of NC_141143.1, from coordinate 34,585,901 downwards.
AGCAACCTGCAATTTTGCCCTTTTGCATTGATTTGGGACAATATGGCTGGTCATCCGAAAGACAGCTCTCTTTAACATTGCCAAGTTGGATGGTACCAAGTATGGGTATTGGAAGTCCCAAATATGGCAAGTTTTGGTGCAGAAGTTGTAGATTAAACCCTTGCATTTCAAAGGTGTCAAACCTAAGGATATGGATGATGATGTTTGGATGGAAGTGGATGAGCTATGCAATTCTACCATTATTTTGTCACTCTCAAAAGAGGTCCATCATAATGTTGTTGAAGATGAGAATTAGAGTGCATGGGATTTATGGGAGAAGATTCAAGAGCTCTATGCGCAGCAGAGTCCTGCGTCATAGATGTATTGGCTGTAGCAGTTAATGGACCTTCACATGAAGGAGGGGACCTCCCTTTCATCTCATTTCAATCAGTTTCATGCTATCATGAAGAGTCTATTGTCACAGGGTATTGAGTTCAAAGACAACTTGCACCCATTGTTTCTGCTTAGCACCTTGCCTGAATCGTGGGATATCTTTCGTACTACCATATGCATGAACAAGCTTGATGGGCTGAAAATCAAAGATGTTGAGAGTGCTTTATTGACTGAGGAAATCAATAGGAGAAACAATGATGCTTCCCGCTCTTCACATGCATTGACCGTTAGAGGTGGCAAAAATGGCATGCATGATAATGATCATAAGGGCAGGGACTCTCAGAAATCTAGGTCCAAGTCACGTGGTCACAGTAAGTCCCGTGGATGGAAGTCTGATCTTACCTGTCATTATTGTGGGAAAGCAAAAAATACTAGGCCGCAATGCCATAAAATGTGTGATGATAAGCACAAGGAAAAGGGAAAAGAAAAAGTGCAAGAAAAGTCTTTTGAGTGCAGTATTGTACTTGCAAAGTTCATTGTGAAGATAGAAGAGGTTAATGTCATGCAGGCCACTGATTTGGATGATGATTATATACTTGCAGCTTCTACATGTAATGCCTTACAGACTTCGGCCGGAGATACATTCCATGTATGCGCAATGTTGGATCTTGGATTCAGGTGCATCCTTTCATGTGACACCCTATAGAGATTGGTTTCATACATATCATACCATGTCTGGTTCCGTGCATCTTGGTGATGACAGGTCTCTTGACATTGTGGGCATTGGAGATATTTGGCTGCAGTTTCCTTCTGGCAGTTCTTTTGTTTTGCATGATATGCGCCATGTACCTGTGTTGACTCGTAGCCTTATATCAACTGGATAGCTTGATGATGTAAGTATTTTGTGTCTTTTGGAGACTCTACATGGAAGATTACTGGTGGCAGACTTGTACTTGCAAGAGGTGCCAAGTTTGGCAGCCTCTATCCCTCACTTCTATCAAGAGCTACATTGGATCATGTTTTGTCTATGGGTTCTATTCCCCATGTATCCCTTTGGCATGCTCGTTTGGGGTATATGTCTCTTAAAGGAATGAAAATGCTCTGTGCTTTGCAGTATCTTCCGCCTTTTGACTCTTCGCATTTTTATTCTTGTGATCATTGCTTGTATAGCAGGCAGACTAGAAATATGCATAAAAAGTCTGGTAAGAAATGCATGGGTGAGCCCTTGGCTCTTGTGCACTCAGATGTATGTAGGCCCATGCCCTGTCAGTCACTTGGTGGGGCAAAGTACTTTGTTATTTCATAGATGATTACTCACGTAATGTTTGGGCTTATTCCAGGAAGAGAAAATCCGATGTCTTAGACACATTTCAGTGTTGGCTTGCATTGGCAAAGAACCAGTCTGGGAAAAGACTCAAATGCCTATGGTCAAATAATGGGGGTGAGTATGTCTCACGTGCTTTTGAGCAGTTTTGTGATGAGCGGGGTGTTAAGCATCAATTGACCGCCCCTTACACCCCACCTCAGAATGGTATTACTAAACGCATGAATAGGACCGTTCAGGAAAGGGTCTGTAACATGCTTAGCCAGGCTAGCTTACCGCAGCACTTCTGGGTTGAGGCAATTACTACTGCAGTGCATCTCATTAATAGGTCGCCTAGCAGTGCCATTGACTTTCAGGTTGCAGAGGAGATATGGGCAAGCAAACCCCCCTCTTATGATCATTTGTGTGTCTTTGGCTGTGAGGCATTCTGCCATGTGCCCAAGGACAAATGCAATAAGCTGGATCCTAAGAGTGTCAAATGCATTTTCATTGGCTATGGAGATGTAGGAGAGATGGGTTACCATCTATGGGATCTACAGGCACCAAAAGTGATCCGAAGCCATGATGTCATCTTTCATGAGAACAAAATGCATATGCAGCCTGAAAAAGTGGTTGAGGTACGCAAAGTTATCTTTCAGGAGGAGCCACCTGCTCCCATTTAGCCTGCTCCACGGCCAGCTAGACAGCATGTAGCATCACCTGATGCTCATGGCCTAGATATTAGACATGCTGATGTTAGACAGGATGTCGGTCAGGCAATAGTGCCTGGGTTGAGGTGTTCTACTAGAGATAGACGACCTCCTGACCATTTTGCACCCTCTATGGATTATGTCCTGGATACAGCTGCAGGAGAGCCTCTTACTTATGATGAGGCTATGTGCAGGGGTGATTGTCACTCTTGGGAGAGGGCTATGCACTCTGAGCTTGACTCATTGCATAAGAATCAGACTTGGGATTTGGTTTCCTTGCCTCAAGGTAAGAAAGCTTTTCTATGCAAGCGGGTGTACAAGCTGAAAAGTACCCCTTAACACCCCAAGCCGGCATACAAGGCTCGATTGGTTGCTAAGGGTTTTAAGCAGGAGCATGGTGTTGACTTTGATGAAGTCTTTTCTCCTATGGTCAAGATGACTACCCTATGCTTAGTCTTGGCCTTGGTTGCACAGCTTGACCTGGACTTATACCAGATGGATGTCAAGACAGCTTTTCTACATGGGGACTTGCATGATGAGATTTACATGGATTAGCCTAAGGGCTTTCCAGACCCTGGCAAGGAACACCTAGTATGCAAGCTAAAAAAGACTCTATATGGCTTAAAGCAGGTATCTAGGGAATGGTACCATAATTTTGATGCATTCATGCTATCACAGGGCTACAGTCGCAGTGCTATGGATCTGTGCTTGTACACGAAGAAAGCCCGTGATGGTTCTTTACTGATTTTGGTACTCTATGTGGATGACATGCTTTTAGTAGGGACAACTCATGAGGAGCTCGATGCTCTTAAGGCTCAGCTCAAGAAGAGCTTTGAGATGAAAGATTTGGGACATGCCTCTCATATACTTGCTATGCACATCACATGCGATAGATCTCAAGGACTCCTCTATCTGTCACAGAGGGAGTACATACATAAAGTCCTTGAGTGCTTCCGCATGCAGGATGTTAAGCCCATTGGCTGTCCATTACCTCTCATGTGAAGGTTTCACAAGCCAATTGTCCACAGACAGATGAGCAGAGGGTCAAGATGGCCAAGAGTCCCTATCCATTAGCCGTGGGCAATCTTATGTATGCCATGATAGCCACCCGTCTAGATATTGCTTTTGCAGTTGGGGTTGTGGCACACTATATGGGTACACTTGGCAAGAAACATTGGGATGCCGTGAAGGGTATCATGAGGTACCTCAAAAGCACAGCAAATATGTGCCTTTGTTATGGCAGCTAGGATACAGGAGTCGTGGGGTACACTCACTCCGATTATGTAGGACATGCAGATAATAGGAAGTCCACTTCTGGCTATGTGTTCATTTATGCTGGAGGGGCTATCTCTTGGATGTCCAGGGCACAAAAGTCTATGGCCCTTTCTACTATAGAGGTGAAGTATATTGTAGCCACAAAGGCTTGCAAAGAGGCTATCTGGTTAGGCCGTTTGATTATAGACCTTGGTATGACAGATGCTATGCCTACACTGGATTCGGAAGATACTATGCCTACACTGGATTCGGATTCTATGAGTGCCAGTCAGTTGGCCAAGAATCCGGTCTTCCATGCGAAGACGAAACATATTGAGGTGAGGTATCACTTCATTCATGAGGTCATTGAGGACAGGTCTATTGACCTTGTCAAGATTCCGACTGAGCAGAATCCTACAAACTTGCTCACGAAGAGCCTCACTACTGAGCGCTTTGCCTTCCTCAAGAGATTGATGGGCATTGGATGAGATGATGTCTTTTTCCTCATCCTATTGTACATGTGTACATGTTGTACTATATTTCCTTTTTTCTCTCTCTCACTGGGGCAGATTTGCCTTTAAGTGGGAGGTTGTTAGCGGTAAAGGCGTCTTCGCCTAGCCGCCCATGTATTACTACACTAACAATACCCGCCATTACACACTACAGGTGGCGGGCGCCCGTCACAAACACTTATTCTTTATTCTTTTAGTGACAGTTTGAATAAAGGAAGGCCTAGCCACACATTGTGGTTATTGGAGTTCCCATTTCTTGTCTCTCTCTTTCTTGCTCTTGCTCTCCTGCCATAGCTCTCACGTGCAAGCTTCAATCCTTCTCACTTTCAATAATGAGCGAGGTCATGCTCACAGAACTCCTCAATATGAAGAAGTAGTCACTATTGAAACGCAAGCAAAAGTTAACCCCAAATCCATTCAACTCAAAGGACAGGTTATTCCACAATAAATTGAGGTTGCGGCCATAAACCATAATCACGATGGATGGCCAAATGGATATAATTAGATTAGTACATAAGAAAAGAATCGCCATTAGTTAGAACTTACTTAAACTTGTAAAAGCATATTAGTATTATCAAATACTTTTCAAGAAGGAACATGGAAATTGATTAAGGGGATAGATTCTATGCATCACATACATTGACAACTATGTTAAAAATGTTTTATGGTTATGACTGCTTTTGGATTTGTGAATGATAAGTTATGGCTCTTATGATTCAGGGCTTGCATAGCCCGATGAGTTGTGGATTGTGGTGGTTCGAGACATTGGGGTCCCCAACCCAATGCTCCCTAAACACTCTACAGAGCATAGAAAAAATCACCTGCGGGTGGGGGTCCTAAGCTCCTGACGGGTAGGTCTTTTTGGAAAAACTCACCTATAGGTGGGGGTGCTATGCTCCTAAGGGAGATAGGTGTTTTTGATATTTGATCACTCGAGCACCTGAGAGGGCAAAGGATCGAGTGATAAGTGTCCCTATTGTGTAGGATGGCTCCGGCGGCTCAAGGAAGCTTAGAGGGGCTCTGAGCAAGTAAATTTCCTGTTGACCGCAGATGGAGTGCGATCACATACAACCCAATGCCAAGGGATTGGAAGGCCCTATCCTACATTGGACGGTGTCTTTCTATAAAAAGACGGTTTTTGTATCACACTACGAAGTGATGGTGAAATAAAGTATCTGATTTTTGAATTGTTTGTTATATGCTAAAGATTGAGTTTAACGAACCCAGTTTAACAGAGTAATAAAAGGAAGTTGATTTTATATGTCCAAATAGTGTGGTAGTATGCTTTCCTAATTAGAAAACTAAGCAAACCCCATCGAGGAAAGTGGAAGGCTTTGATCCTGGATGATTGGATGGTTATGGCTGGGTGGACCTGATAAGTCAAGTAACTTTCCAACACTAGATAGAGTTGATTAAATCATCACCCTCCCAATACCGATAGGATTAGTTACCAGGTTTAACACCATTTTAGGGGGTTGAAGCTGAGATTTTATCTTATGGGTAGGGGGATCGAGTTATACTCTCCCCCGTCTCACACTCTCTTTGAACCAAGTGCGGTATTAACCTCACTTGTGCCTTTGATTGATTATAAAGTGGTCTTTCTTAGGTGGGCGTTAAATTGCTATTAGGGTGACTTTTCCACACTTCCCCTCTAAAGTAGAACTGAGATTCCCATGTTCAACTAAGTCCAAGGTTTCCCATGGGAAGACAAGATGGTGATGTGCATGGATATGAATTTTAGTCAACTACTAAGAGGACTCCTCCGAGTCTGTTAGGAGGCACCTCACATCAACCACCCACTGCAGCTCCAAAAAAACCACCAAGAGAAGAAGGGCGAGACTTCAAACAAGGCCAAGATGAAGAAGAACAGCTGCAAAGTGCAAAGCCTAGCAGACTAAGTACAAGCACACATGGAAGAGCAGGGTGAGAAAGCAGGGTGGAAAGAAAGCACAAGCAGAGAGAGCACGTAGAGTTGGCATAAAGGAGACTCTAAGCAAGGCCACAACAAGTTCCTTAGGTCCAAGTCCCACAAAGACAGGAATGCTACCTTGTAAACTCCGCCCAAGAACTGGTTGTTTGGGAATAGTGGAAAAACTAAAGCTGACCCTTCAAGTTCTCCTTCCACTACCCTTGTTCTTTAGGTAGAGTTGTATCTCTAAGAGTGGTGGACTAGGTGATTAGGCTCGCACAATGGCTAGGAAACAGGTGGACAATGGAGAGAAGAAGACACCCCACAAGGTGGTAAAGAGAGCCCGTAGATTATTGGCAATACAAGGTTTGGGAGATTCTGAAGACCGTCAGCAAATACAAAGCCCAACCACAATGGCAACGACGCATCTGGGACACGAACCTTGATGCTTGGATGGCCTTCTATGGCACCATACCAGATGATCACAATGATGCTACCTACATACCATATTTGCAGATAATAATAGAGGTAGATTACAACCAGAGCAAGTATAACTTTCCAAGGATCTACAATGTGAATGCAAAAAGCCCAAAGGAGTGCCTCATCTTCACTGAGTGGGACATCCACCCATCCATCATGCACTTCCTTGATTAATTCTCATCCTACCTGGATCCCACCTTTATTACCACAATGTGTAATTGTTAACCCCAAGTCAAGAAGGCCGAATAATGAATGAAAAGGCAGGAAGAGGATGGAAAAAAAAAGCAAAGACACGCAGGCAGCCTCTAAAGCTAAGCTGGGGCCAAAGGCGTAATTTTAAATAAAAGGCGCCTCAAAAAACTCCAAAAGATTGTGTAAAAGAGTGCTAGGCTCCCTCCTATGCCAATTGTAAAGTATTAAACAAGTGTAGGCTAGAGGCATAAGGCTAGAAGGGGGAAATAGACAATGGACCTTGCCACAATGGTGGCCGGTTATGTAAAAGAAAGGGATGGGTGCCCATGGGAATTTAGGGCTTTGTATATAAAGTTCAAAAAGTGAATGGAAGCTCATTCTTTGGTGTGTGGCCAACAAGAGCTCTTATTTTCTTCTCTTCTTCTCTTCTCCTTGCTTCTATGTGTGCTCTTGAGAGAGGGAGTGTGTGAGAGAGTGAGTGTGTGGGAGTCAGGGATCAAGAGGGTGAAACTCTTCACCATCTCCTCTTCTCTTCTTCTCTTCTCTTCTCTTGCGCATGCGGCTATGGTGGATGGAGCTTGGAGATGGAGGAGGCTTGAGGATGCTTGAGCTAGCATCTAGGATCGTGGAGCTACCGAAGTGTGCGAGAGAGAAGGCAACTCATATCAGCATCAAGGTAAGCTCACTATACTCGTAGGATCGACGGCGTGTCGACTAGGTGAGAGATAGCCATTAGAGCTCGCTTGGAACGCTTGAAACAATAAGCAGTATATGGATCTTGGCAGTTGAATGAAAGCTCCCACATTTTGGTTCCGTTTGTCGGGACCAACGAATTCAAGCTTAAGCACTTGCGCACCTCATATCGAGCATCGAAGTAAGGGATTCATCCCCGAAATGGAGCTTGAGATAGGTAGGAAGGTTGGGTGTTTTGATCTTCAAAACAAGTATGTATTTTGGGTTAGTTTGTTTGTTTGATGATTGGAAAACATGAAGAAATCATTTCAATTTGTTGCTTTCGATTCTTGTTGCATTTAGTGTAGGATAGGATTAGGAAATCGAATCGGGAAAGGGTAGGGTTTACTGTTGCAAAACAGGGCAAAACAGAAATAAATCATGCAAAAAATGGCAAAAAGCTTGCTTGGGATGCTTAATGTCGGCAAGTGAGTGATTGGGAGCATCAAAATCCTACCTGGGAGGGGGTTTAAGAGCCAAGAGGCCAAGGGAGAGCTCATTTGCAACCATTGCAGTAAGAGAGAGAGAGAGAGCTCCCGCAAAGACTCGATTCAATCTCATCATTGAAGAGCCTACCGCTCACCTTAGGTATACCAATCACTTCCGTTGGTACCTTAGTTGTTAGGATCTGGAAGTTTGTGCTTAGAATGATTGCCTAAATCACGAGATTTGATCAAAATCGTCATCACGCAGCATTCGCCGTGCCGCGTTCGGCCCATCTGAGTGGCCATTTTTGGGCCAAGTCCTAGACTCGGCCCTCAGCCCCTTCCATTCGGCCAGCTCGACCCGAAAACCCTAATCAACCCTTAGTCCATAGTCTACTCGACCGTCTGAGTGATAGCACTCGGCCCCTTAACCAACTCGGCACTTGGCCCATTTACCAATTCAGCCCTCGGCCCAAGCCCTAACTCGGCCCGTTTGAGTGACGGCACTCGGCCCTCGGCCCGCGAAAAGTTTTATCCTCAGACCAGTGTGATTCGGCCCATCCAAGTCACCCACTCGGCCCCTACAATTCAGACTAGTTAGGCCAAGTGTGTATTTGCCTCAACTTTTCAAAAATTTGACCTGACCCGGCTGGACTCAACAGCACAAACTGTCGCAAGTCCTCCTGACGCTCAGAACTTGATTCTGGTGTGTAGAATAGACAAAATTGTAAGGCGCAGCTGCTTAGCAACTTGAGTGGGCTATCACGAGACCTAAAAACCTAGAGACCTAGAGGCAACCCGTAGAGCCATGAAACCCTAATTGAACCCAAAAACGAGCAAGGCAATGTAACCGAAAAGCCCTAAATCCCATCAAGACGGCCAGAGAATTGATCGACAAAGCCTATCATGCCCAAAATGAAGCGAGGGTGTGTAAAACGCTTAGAGACTATTTGCCGCACTCACCTTGAATTTCCGCACTTGAAGTGCACTTAAGGAAAATTGAAAGCTTGATTGAGCACAGGTGCACTGGAAAGAACACACGCACTGAGTGGAGATGAATTGAGGATTGTATTTAATAAGTTAAGGACCTCACTCAGATAAGCCACTCAAGGACACCACCAATAGGAGAGAACCCACAGATGGAGACATGCAAAGTAGGACCAAGCAAGTGGCACCAACGAAGGGGATTTGACAAACCTACTCAACCTAATCGATAGCTTGGTGGATCACGAGAATTCAACTATGGCAAAAGAAAGCTCAGACTGCAAGTCTAACGAGGAACTCGACTTAGGCGTCTTCCTAGAGGCTATTCAACAGCTGGTCAGCAACTACGATGTGCACACCCGGTATGAGCACCGCGGCTGGACAGCAAATGCTATCATCGCAGACTTAGAAGAAGAGAGAAAGCTAGCCCACAAAGCATTGCAAAGGCATAGTCAAATACAATAGAGACTAGCAGGCCAGGAGCTAGAGGCAAAGCACGGAGTTGCGTGAGGTGCAGCGAGTGTTGAACTTAGCTGGTAGAAATCAAACGGATCACAAGAGAGCCCTAGAAGGAGACCTAACGCTGAAGCGACTGCTAGATAATACCACAGCAGAGCAAAGTGCCGCAACATTGGCGACATCACTACTGGCAGGATTAGGGGCAAGCCAAGGCTCTAAGAGCCAACCTAAAATCCCAATAGTCCCAAAGCAACTCGACAAGTACCAACCCCACGATGATCCATACACCTTTGTAGAGCAGTTCAAGCAAGTTTGCAAAGCCAATGGCCTCAGCGACCTAACTCGGCACTCTCAAGCATTTGGGCTCTGCTTAGGTGATAAGGGCAGGACTTGGAATACAAGCTTAGATGTCGCAGAGCGAGAAAATTTCAATGGCCTCAAGAATCTCTTCATCAAGAGATTTGTCGAGCCCGGATACTCTGACAATCTGCTAGTGAATGTCAAGCAAAAAGAGAAGGAGGACATTCGCAATTACGTAACCCACGTGAGGAGTCTCTTCAAGAGAATCCCTATAGGCGGATGACCAATTGAAAGAGCAGTTTCAACAGTTCATCAATAGAATTCGAAACAAGGAACTGTATAAGGCTTTGGCAGCCAACTCGAGCTTGCAATGAGACGTGCTAGCTAGGGTTTTATAGGAAGCCATCAGAGTTGATGATCAACTGAAAGAGCAAAGCTCCAAGAGCTCCAACTCAAAAGAAACCAACTCACAAAGTTCAGAGAGAGCGTCAGCCTCTAGTGAACGACCAGCCCCATCATCCCAAGATAAGGGGAAAGCCATCAAGACGAACCAAGACTTGGCTGATGTCAAGATGGAGATAGCCAAGCTGCAAGACATGTGGAGATGACCAACACGCCCACACGTCCAATGTGTGTACTGTGGCGGAAACCATTTGCCGGCCAAGTGTCAAGACCCTCGATCGAGACCTTGCGCTAACTATGGCAGGTTCGGTCACGACATCGTGCATTGCAGATTGTCGAGAAGACTTCCGTTCTCCCAACCATATGGCTAGCCTTACCTAGCGAATAGGCCGCAGCTACTCTTCGAAAGGGAAGCCCCATTGGCCCTTCCTGCACTTAACGACATTAAGCCGAATGTCCCAAGGGTGGACGTAAACCCTACAGGCATACCTAGACCACCTGGTCCCTATGTGACCCATCCACCAAGTTACGCTCCAATCCACTACGTGGAAGAGCCAAATGAGGAAGAGACTTACTTATGCCCTTATGTCTCTCACGACAACGAGGGCAATGCGGTCCTTATGGATTATCGACCAGGTTTGGTAATGGCGTTATGGAGAGGATGAGGTAGAGGCCTAGGAGGGCAGATGCAGGATCCAATCATCTATTGGACTTGTGGTCACCCAGGTTATGTCTCATCACGTTGCCCCGAGAGAGAGCAGCAGAACAGAGACAAAGCTGACCTAAGGTGCATTGAGTGCGGAATCACCCATCTCTTTGTTGATTGCCCAAAGCAAAAACCTTCTTTAAGTTTAGCCAATGTACCATCTGTCCCATGGGGGCTGTTTGGTGTCGAGAACCTCGATGGGGAGGCCACACCTATCCCATTGCGGGTCATGACCTGTGCCTAGACAAAGCAGGCTGGCATATCACTTCCAGGACCCAACAATCTCGATAGGGAAGAAGAGCCACAGGCGGAGGAAGAAGAGGTCGAAAGCTAAGATCACACTGAAAACTAAGAGTACTATGACTCTGCCTGTTGGAAAGAAGGTCACGGACGTAGAGACAGAAACTTCAGCCCCCAAGATGGTCAAAAAGGGAAGTGCCAAGGTAGGGGAATACCCACATCCGAAGCGCCAACTCGAGGCCATAGAGAAAGTGAAGGACTGGGTGAAAGAGGCCCAAGAGCACTTAAGGGATGATGAGCCCATCCTAGAGGATGAGATCGATGATCTCCCTAGCATAAGCACGCCGGTCTCACCCCCTCAACCAAAGTCAGGAGATGCGACCGCACCACAGGCAACACCACTTAGGCCAAGCCTTGATGCTATAGGCCCACAAATTAGTCACAGCCGTTGGCCAAGATAATCCAGTTTAGGAGAGAGACGAGCAGCCAAAAGCCTCCTTACCACGCTAGTGACCACCCCTGTGACGTTAAGCCTGGGAGACTTGCTTAAGCAGCATCCCACCCTATGGTAAGACCTCAAGCAGTGGGTTGAGGGGTCACGAGAACAAGCTGCAAATCTGCATGATCATGATGTAGAAACACAAATACCGAGTCTAACGCTGCACTCTGTGCCAAAATCCTTGCATGTTAATGCCTTCTGGGAAGGCACCGAGACACATGCAGTATTACCATTCCTAGCCTTAGGCAACGCAACGAGAAAGGGGATCATGGATATAGGATCCGAGGTTAGTGTGCTGAGCCACACAGTACTTCAAACTTGGGGAAACCCACCTGTCGAGACTGCTCGATTTAATGTCACATTAGCAAATGGCATGAGAGTGAAGCCATTCGGGGTACTTAAAAACTGGCTAATGAAAATCGCAAGTGTCCAGTTCTCTGTCGACTTTATAGTCATGAAGGGGGTGGACTACAATATCCTATTAGGCCGACCCTAGATGCGTAATGCTAGAGTTATCGAAGACTGGGGTAATGGTTTGATCTTCCTAGGCAATAGAACGGAAGCTGTGAGGGTAGAGATGGACACTTGGAAGACCTCACCAGTCGATTTGGATGCCGTCTCCGCGATGCTCAAGAGTGACACTCAAGTCAAGAAGTCTTATGGGCCCTTAACCAAGTATATCCCATGCCCAGAGGATGAGCGGGATTGGATGCATGTCCTTGCTACAGTCGACCTGCCGTTCTCCGATCATGAGGCATATGAGCAAGCCATCAAGATGAGGGGCAGGCCTAACGGCACACCCACCGTACCAGTTTGCATGATGGCAAGAACCCTTCGTGGGAGACCTAAGCCCATCACCTTCCAAGTGCCAAACAACAAAAGGGAACTCTAGGAGATTCTGGAATACTTAACGAACAAACTAGCTGACAACCCAGCAGCAAACTTCAAACCACTCTAGGATCTCTTAGGCGAATCCAAGTGGCAATGGACCAAGGTGCATGACTTAAACCTTACGTACAATTGGGCCCTAGTCCCTGATCAACGACAAGAGATATACAAGGCTCTAGGAGATGATGAGCAGTCTGACGTAGAGGACTCTGATAACGAGTATAAGATTGCCAATCCTTCAGCGATGAAAGTAAGGGTGAGATAGACACAGTAGAATATGACACTGAGGGACATGAAAGAGAACAAATACGGGCAGACTCCAAGCCATAGAAAAGGAGTATTTATAGGATAGAGCGAGGGGTCATGCACATGGATTGTGATCGTGCTTCGTTAGAACACGTAGGAGCCATAGACCTTGAGTAAGCAGGCCTAGCTTAACCGGGAGCAACACCAATGCTTAGGACAGAATCACCATCTGAACTGCAACCACCAAGGGAGACCACCTCTTCTAGCGAAGCCGACAAGTTCGACTCTGAGTTGGAGGTAAGTTCGGATAGTGACCCAAAAATACCTAGGCCGTCACACACCAATGGGGACCTACCCGTCCACCTGAGGTGCAGACGATTGAAGTAGGAAAGGGCGAAACAACCCAGGGACACACGAACAGACGAACAACGAAAACCAAAAGACCTCCCTAAAAGATTTACAAAATTCAAGAAAGGAGATAGGGTAGTGATCCTGTTGGGTACCAAACGGCAAGGGCAAACAAGCCAACCAATCAAGGGACCAGCCAAGGTCAAGGAGGTGAACCTAGCCCAGGAAGGGGAGACACGCCGACCAGTCTTCATTGCCGATGACTTGACTGAGGAAGAAGAAACGAGTCTTGTCTCTCTCTTGCGAGAGTACGTAGACATATTTGCTTGGTCCTTGGAAGAGCTTAAAGGGGTAGATTCGAGGGTAGTGACTCATAATATACCCATGATACTAGACGCAACACCGGTAAAGCAGTGACCGTACCCAATGAATCCAAAGCACGTTCATGCGGTCAAGGAAGAAATTGATAAGCTAATGAGAGCGGGATTCATTTACGAAATTGAGCACACATATTGGGTATCACCCATAGTCACGTGATGAAGAAAAATGAAAAAATTAGAGTGTGCATCAATTACAAGAAGGTGAACACTGCTACTAAAAGGAACAATTATCCATTGCCATACACCGAGCACATGCTTAAAAGAGTGGTGGGGAAGAAGGCCTACAGTTTTCTGGATGGCTTCTCAGGATACAATTAGGTGCAAGTGCATCCTACCGACAGGCATAAGACTGCCTTTGCCACCGAGTGGGATGTCTTTGCTTACATAATCATGCCTTTTGGGTTGACTAATGCCCCTGCCACCTTCCAACACCTCATGTGCACCATATTTAAAGACATGCTTCGCAAAGATTTGGAAGTCTTTGTCGATGACCTCTAAGTTCACTCGACCTGGATGGAAAACTTAGACAAACTCCAAGCAGTCTTTGAGCATTGTCACCTATATCGTCTCTCCTTGAACCCCTTGAAATCCCAATTTTGGGTGAAGCATGGATGCATCCTAGGCCACGTGGTGTCAAAGAACGGCATTGCCACTGACTTCTCGAAAGTTAGGGTCATTGTCGACCTTCCACCCCCAATCAACTACAAGGGAGTCCAATGCTTCTTAGGCCATACGAGATACTATCGATGGTTTGTGTTGAATTATGCATTGATAGCTAGACCTTTATATAGGCTACTGATTGTCTTTGATGAATGGACTGAAGCATGCCAACGAGCATATGAAGAATTAAAGAAGGCTCTAACCATAGCACCAATTCTACGAGCCCCAGATTGGACCATTACCTTCCACATGCATATCGATGCTTCTAAATTTGTTGTGGGGGCAGTGTTATGCCAACCTAGTGAGCACAACCTAGACTATCCAGTGAGCTTTGCTAGCAAACAACTCACTGAGACGGAAATGAACTACTCGACAATAGAAAGAGAGGGCTTGGCCATGGTGTTTGCTGTGAACAAGTTCCGGTATTATCTATTCGCTACACCCTTTACCTTTTTTGTGGACCATCAAGCCTTGCTATATCTAGTGAATAAACCTTGTGCTACAGGATGCATAGCTCGGTGCCTCCTTTTGCTTTTGGAGTTTGACTTCTCCGTTATTGTACGGAAGGGAAAACGGCACTACATGGCTGATCATATGTCATGCATCTCCACAGGAGAAGCCACTGGAGAAGGCATTGTCGATGAATTGCCAGACACCCATCTCTTTAACCTCTCCAACGAGGAAGATTTATTCAAGGCCGGTCTAACGCCATATTGGGTAGATGACATAGTCCAAGCGCTTGAGCATGGACTGCCTGAGCAACCGATAGAGAAGGCAAAACTGAGGTGACTCATTCTCAAGATCCAACCCTACCAATTGATAGCAAGCCAGCTATATCACCTAGGGCAAGATGGATTGCTGCGCAAATGCATGTGCGAGCATGAGATGCACGACGTGCTCTCAGAGACACATAGCGGAATTGCTGGTGGACACTTTAGCGGAGATACGACGGCCTGCAAGGTGGTGCAATCTCAACTATGGTGGCCAACACTATTCCGTGATGCAGCACGATTTGTTAAGCATTGTGACGTCCTAACCAAATCGCAAGGATCAAATGGAGTTGACCCCAATCATTGCACGACAACCCTTTGAAAAATGGAAAATCGACTTCATAGGATCCATCAGCCCCGTAGCACAGTATTCGCAGGCCACCTAATTCGCAAGGATCAAATGCAGCAAGATTCTTGTCAACGTCCTAACCAAGGTAGTCTCTGCCTCGTGCAGCAATTGGGATAACAAGCTGATGGTGGCAGCCTTGTGGGCTTACCGCACAGCTTATAAAATGATTGTCAGCAAGACCCCCTTTAGGTTGACCTACGGAATAGAAGCAATTCTCCTTGTAGAATTCTTCATGCCTAGCCTGCGAATCACACTTCAGGAGCAGTGGGAAGGAAAGGAGGCATGGACGCAATGCCTAGTTGAACTCGAACGCCTCTCAGAGACTCGCCTTCTAGCCACTCATGCACTCATATGTGAGAAGGCACGACGCAAGAGATGGTTTGATAAGCACGTCAAGTAACGTGACTTCGAATAGGGCGACTTAGTGCTCCTATACTTAGTTAAGGGGCATAAGCAAAAAATGAAGTTTAGGGGTCTTGGACCTTTCAAAGTCCATGCAATCAGCCAAACGGGCAATGTCAAGCTCGAGACTCTAGACGGTGAGGGAATAGGCTTCTTCAATGGCAGTCATGTCAAGAAGTACTATCCTCCCATGCATCCTTTGCATGAGCCACCAATGTTGGAACCGCCTGTCAAAGTACAAGTAGCCACCATCACCGAAATCGATGATGAGGATGAGGAAACAGTGGAGCCCACATACCTGCACATCACGGTCATTGCCTACGTCTTCAATGCCTTGATCGACGAGGGAGCGGACTTCAATGTCTTAACTCACGATCATTGGACCCAACTTGGCAAACCACCACTACAAGCCACTAATGCCAAATTAAGCCCATATGGGGGCCGCTCATATGCACTTCTCGACAAGTGCAGGGCCACAGTTTCTATCTAGTCTGAGGCTGTACGCCAAAGACACAGGCACAGAGTCGCTGCTAAGGTGAACCTTCAAAAAGCAAACTCGTTGCAACGTTGATTATGGGTTGCAGTTCATCCACCTCACCATAGGCAACGTCCGCATTGTTACAGCTTTCGACAAGGGCTGCGCGACCTCACCACAGTCTGCACAGCCACCAGTAGAAATATTAGCAGCCAAATCTAAGGAGAAGGGTAGTGCTCGACCACCACCCACCACCTCTCAAGAACCGCTGCTCATGGTAGCAAAAGCTAAGGCCCAACAACCTAGGTTTCAATGGAGGCCTAACCAGCCGTAACCATCGCCTACAAGTCGACGCACACATCCTCATAAGACCTGAAGCTCTAAACCTAGGAAACCAAGGTGCAGTTACAAAAATCGGCACATGATCAAGCAAAGATGGGTCCCTAAAGCCCTCTTGCACGCGCAAGGCTACTATGAGGGGAATGCCTGGATATGGATCCCTAAAGCCCACACGGCCAAGGGCACCACTCATACGCCGCCCTCAAGGTTGATCACCCCAAGCCCCATAGAATCTCAAAACCATAATCTACAGTGCTTCCTAGACCCACATCCATCAAGCTCATCCAGACACATGCCCAAGAGCGTCGAACAAGCCTATCGGCCCAAACAACAGGCATCTCACATGAGCCACCACCCCCTAGAGCCAATCCAACTACAATGATCCATTCTAAAGGCAGTAGTCCATCAGAAGTAGCTGCTACTTCCCCAGCCCTAAACCAGGAGGTCCAACAACCACAACCTCAAGAACACCCACAACCCCAACCACCAGCACGTCTTAAACCCTCCTATGAGCGAAAATCATTTTTGACACTGGCCTCAGATCTAGCCAAAGATACGGGGGATGACATGGTTGATTGCATTAGATGACTAGATGCCACTTTTAGAGAGCTAGCTCTGAGCTATGACCGATTGGACTTAGGCTTGTTGCCCGATCCTTTTGCAACCGAACTTCGTACGATGCCTTGTTCCTAGGAGACGTTTGAACTTGCCTTCGCAAAAGTAGCTAACTCCGCCTGTTGAATTGCTCAATAGCGAGATCTCTAAAGAGCAAGCCCTCAAACAACGCCTCATCACGTCATATGATTAGCGAACCACTTCTACCATCAATGACCAAGAAATTGCAAAATTATCTAAACTTGCTGAGACTGAATCCCCGTTCTTAAGGCACTAGTACACTCTTAGGTTGCAATGGGAAGTAGAAGGTTGCCAAGTCATGACAAACGCTGAGCAGTGCCACGCAATCAAAACAGTGGAGTACGATCCCACTTATGTCATGCCAACCTCATATAGAGTGTTAACCACTCTTCATGGCTGACCCTTGGAAGAGCACATCAAAGGACACCCTTACCTCGATCGCCTACTACTGACTGAGGAACAGCTACATATTGCTAGCCGCGTCACTTCCACTGACTTTTTCACTTACATCACACATGGGCACTCGACCTGTTGATCTAGACCGTGAAGCTCAGTTAGAGTACAACCCCAATTTCTACACTTGGTTCCTACGCCGGTAACTCCTAGACCCATTGCAGAATGTCCTCAACCTCCAAAACCTTCAATCCTAGGAAGGATTCTTCTCGACCTGGGAGGGGAGGGGGGTGACGTGAATCAAATTAAAACCAAGGAAAATCAAGCAAAATGCATAAACACGTAAACAATGAGCGGGGTAGGAAAATGGCAAGAGAACTTTGAAATAAAGGGCAAAAAGTTAAAGTCAGAAGGGAAGATTCTACATTGGATGGGATTTTAATGCTTTCATTCAATAAACATATAGAGTCTTTCTGTTTAATTATGACTTTCCCAACAAATTGTTAATTTGGAAGCACTAATGGAAACTTGGGATTATGATAGGATCAAAAGATTATCAAGATTGTGGGAGAGAAGGAAGGAGTCTCACTTGAAGCTTTCTTGCTTGCACAATGGGGGAATACACACAAGGGTGGAGGCTGAAAACAGTTTTCCTCTTCTTAGTTGTGTAAGCCAAAAGAACTCAAGTACAAAGAAATAGAAGAACCCTATATATGGGTCTCAAACCAAACTCAACTAACTAAGGTGGCATACTAACTGAGCCACGAACTAGAGTAGATAAGGATAGCTATCATGTAGCTATTATTCATGGGCGGTGTACCAACCGCGTCTGCAACTGACAAGTCGGTGACATAAATACACAACGGTCACCCTAGCGTATCACGAGTGGAGCTCGATATCTCAACACTCCCCCTCGAGCTCAATCCCAATTCCTGCACACCAAGTAGGTCTCCAAACATGCGCAGCTTCTCTGCGCCCAATGCCTTCGTGAATATGTCAACTACCTGATCCTCTGTGCTGACATAAACTAGATCAATAAGACCTAGTAAAACCCTCTCTCACACATAGTGATAATGCACCTCAATGTGCTTTGTTCTAGCATGATAGACTGGGTTATTTGCCAAGTGTATACTACTCATGTTGTCACAATAAATGACAACTGGCCCATCTATAGACTAATGCATATCATAAAGTAGCTTATGCAACCAAGCTACCTCACATGCAGCCATTACTGCACCCCTGTACTCAGCCTTTGTGCTCGACAAGGCAACTGTAGGCTATTTCTTGCTGCTCCAAGTGACTGCAGCACTCCCAAAAGAGAACACATATCCACTGGTAGATCGTCTATCATAGATACTACCAGCCCAATCAACATGAGTGTATCCATGCAACTGTATCTGAACCCCAGTCTCACAAAATAGTCCATACTGCAATGTGGACTTCACATACCTGAGTATGCGTCTAGCCGCATCCAAATGTGGTTTCCTTGGAGCCTGCATAAACTGACTTACCAATCCAACAGCATAGCTCAAATCTGGCCTGGTAATAGTCATATAAATCAAACTTCCTACTATGCGTCTGTACATAGTAGGGTCTTCTAGAAGCTCACCTGCATCTGTGCTCAGCTTCACATTCTGCTCCAAAGGAACTAAAATAGGCTTACAGCCTCTCATCCCATATTTGGACAGCATGTCCAATCCATACTGCCTCTGTAAGAGCTGTATCCCACTTGGTGATCTAATCACCTCAATGCCCAAGAAATAATGCAGCTCTCCCAAATCCTTCATCTCAAACTTGTGCTTCAATAGCATTTTCACATGAAGGATATCTTCATCACTGCCACCTCTCATAATCAAATCATCAACATAAATGACAAGTAGCATAATACCTTTCTCTGTTTTTCTCACATAAAGTGAGAAATCTACCTTGGAAATCTGAAAGCCAATAGTGACAAGATACTGTCCTATCTTGTCAGACCATGCTCTAGGTGCTTGCTTCAAGCCATACAAGGCTTTCTTCAACCTGCAAACAAACTCAGAATAAACAGCATGCACATAACCTGGTGGCTACTCCATATAGACCTCTTCTTGCAAATCACCATGCAAGAAGGCATTCTTTACATCCATCTGATGTAAAGACCATCCCTTTGATGCAGCCATAGCAATGACTGCTCTTACAGTTGCCATCCTTGCAACCGGACTGAATGTTTCTTCATAGTCAATGCCATATGTTTGTGCATACCCCTTGACTACTAATCTTGCCTTGTATCTGTTCACAGAACCATCTGCATTGTGCTTCACCTTATAAACCCACTTACAGCCAATTGCATTTTTACCTTTAGGCAAAGGTACCAATTCCCATGTGGCATTTGCTTCCAAGGCATCCATTTCTTCATCCATGGCTTTCTCCCATTTTTCTTTTCCCATGGCTTGCTCAAAAGAAGTAGGTTCTGGTTCCTGTATCACTTTGACCATATATGCATAGTGAATGGCTGTAAATCCATCATATTTCAGCCTATCCACAGGATACCTAGCTCTTGTAAACCTGCGCAAAGTAGATTCACTCCCACGTGCTCTCAAAACATCCCTGGTCTTCCTTACTCCAGGTGTAACAATAGAAGGAATACCCAACTCATCATCAATGCTCTGTTCTGAGCCACTGGATTCACCATCCACATAAGAGTGACCTGCATTCACATCAAACATGGGCTGATCAACCTTCTCTTTTCCTTTTCGTGATACCTGCATACCACTATCTGCATTGCTTTGAGAAGATTCTCCATATCTCAATCTGCCTGTCCATGGCGAAGAATGTGAACCACTGCTAGAGGATGCTCCAGGTCCACTAATATTTTGTGACTGCTGCTGTGAATTCTGTGCAACATTACCATTTTGTGCATCTACATCATCAATCACATTTACTGGTTTATACCAGCTACTCATCTCATCAAAAACAAAATCTCTGCTCACTGTAAACTTACGAGTAGAAGGGTTATAGCATCTATACCCTTTTTGCTGCAGAGAGTAACCAATAAAGATGCACTTCTCAGCTTTTGGATCCAACTTGGATCTCAACTCATCTGGCACATGTACATAGGCAATGCAACCAAAAATTTTCAAATGAGAAATATCTGGTTTCCTACCAGTATACCTCTCCTTTGGAGTCATTCCATGTATTGCTGCAGTGGGAGTCCTGTTCATTATGTAGACTGCTGTAGCAACTGCTTCGGCCCAATAAAAATCTGGCAAGTCTTTTTCATTGAGCATGGCACGAGATACCTCTCCAATATGCCTGTTTTTCCTTTCTGCAATTCCATTTTGTTGTGGGGTATGACTGCATGAATATTGCTGCTTTATGCCATGCTCTTGTAGAAACCTTGCAAACTCATTTGAGAGGTACTCTCCCCCTCCATCTGACCTTAGGCATTTTATCTGTAGGCCTGTTTCTTTTTCAACCATCGCTTTAAGAGTTTTGAAATGCCCAAAAACTTCACTTTTCTTTTTCATAAAATACACCCAAACTTTTCTGCTATAGTCATCAATAAAACTGACAAAATAATGACAGCCTCCAAGAGATGCAGCTTTAGTTGTCCACACATCAGAGTGGATTAATTCCAATGGCTTCTTACTCTCTTGAACATGTCTAGGAAATGGTTTCCTTGCCTGTTTTCCAAACCAACAGGCTTCACATACCTTATGCATTGCTGCAACCTTGAATTTTGGCAAACCTGCAACAATATTTTGTGCCTGCATTGATTTAAGTCGCCATACATTAACATGACCAATGCGTTTATGCCAGATATCAATATCTGCAACTACATTGGTCCCATGTGCAAACATTTCTGCACTCAATTCAGACATGTTTGCATCCAATGTAAACATTCTGCCCTTCTTCTTTCCTTTTGCTATCAAGCGACCTTTATTTTTCATATCCTCAACAAAGCATCCATGAGGATTAAATCTGACCTGCAAGCCCTGCTCAACCATTTGACCAACAGAAACTAGATTCTTGGTGATATTCGAGACATGAAATACATTGGACAGGTATTTCTTTTTTCCATCCTGCATAGACAAGGGAAGTTTTCCAATCTGCACAATAGGATGTGTAGTATCATCACCAGTCTCCACAAATCCTGGTTTTTCCATTTTTCTTGCATCCTCCATCCATTCTGCATGACATGTCATGTGGTTTGATGCACCTGAGTCAACATACCATACATCATTGCTTCCTTCTGCACTTGTCACAGAATTGTTCATGTGTTGCACCATAAACAAGTGCTCATTTCTGTCATCACCCTGTCTACTAGAAGATGCAACACATGAACTTCTAGAAAACATGAACAATAGTAGTCTTTAGCCATATGACCCATTTTACCACAATAGTAGCATTCAACATTACTGTTTGCATTTTGGCCTCTTTGCCATCCACCACGACCTCTTTGGCTCCCCTTACCTCTAGAGTTACCACGTCCTCCTCCATAGGACTGGTTTTCTTGAGCTTGCTACATATTCTGATTTCTGCCACGGCCTCCAAATCGGCCTCCTCTACCTCTGCCTCTACCTCTTCCAACATTTGAGTAGAAGACAGCTTCTTTTGAAGTTCCTCCTGAAGAAGATGCACCACCATTTCTCTGCTCCTCAAAAATTAGAAGAGCAATCAACTCCTCAAAATCAGGAAATCTTTCACGGACGGAAATGGATGTTCGGAACTGTTCATAATCCTTTCCTAGACCATTCAAGGTCACGGAAACTAAATCATCATCTTCCACTGGCGACCCAATGGAAGCAAGTGCATCTGCAATCTTCTTCACCTTCATGTGGTAGTCATTGATGCTCATACTTTCTCTTTGCACATTATGCAACTCTTGCTTGAGCTGCATTTTCTTGGCTTACGTATTTGTGCTATAAATTTTTGACAAAGTATCCCATGCCTCCTTTGGCGTACTTGCATCCTGAATATGCACAATCATAGAGTCTGAAATACTGATAGACAGCGAATACATAACTTTCCTGGCTCTCTCATGCCATGTTTTGAATGCCTGCATTTGCTGTTGATTGGGAACATCAGGAAGAACTGGTTCTTCTTCATTTCCTGCAACAAATTCCCAATATCCTTTTCCCATAAGAAAATTTGTCATTCTAAACTTCCATGCTTGGAAGTTGTTCTTGTCAAGCTTTTCAGTGACAATCTGTGAAAGAGAATCAGACGCCATTACAGAACACTGCAAAAAATTATGTCACTACAAAGAACACAGCTTCAGCCTCATAAGGGCAAATCTGCAAAACTGACGAAAGTGGTATTTGACCACACAGTCACTTCCTAGTGACGATTTTGCATCAACAGGCAACAGGGATGATTCTGTAACTCCCAATGTCTCTGCGCACAGGCATACAATGCAATTTCTACAGTAACTTTTTATCGACCTGCAGAACAGTGGTCGCACAGCATAAAACTGGGCATTTTTCTGAGTGCGTGCAGAAAACTTCCGCCTCCAAAACAGGCCCCGAAATGGCATATACTGCTCTCTTGCTTCACCGCGAAGGGCGTCTCAACCTGAGACAATGCACTCCTGCACTTTCCAGCTGTGCTACCTGTAGAGATCTGCTCCCAAAACAGAAAATGAAAGCAACACTGCTCCTCTTACCAGAACACCGCGAGCTTGGCTTGCTTTCTTGAGCTCCTTACCACAAACAAGGCTCTGATACCATGTCAAGATTGTGCGAGAGAAGGAAGGAGTCTCACTTGAAGCTTTCTTGCTTGCACAATGGGGGAATACACACAAGGGTGGAGGCTGAAAACAGTTTTCCTCTTCTTAGTTGTGTAAGCCAAAAGAACTCAAGTACAAAAAAATAGAAGAACCCTATATATGGGTCTCAAACCAAACTCAACTAACTAAGGTGGCATACTAACTGAGCCACGAACTAGAGTAGATAAGGATAGCTATCATGTAGCTATTATTCATGGGCGGTGTACCAACCGTGTCTGCCAACTGACAAGTCGGTGACATAAATACACAACAGTCACCCTAGCGTATCACGAGTGGAGCTCGATATCTCAACAAAGATGTCACAGCAAGACCGTGCCCATCGACTTCCCTTCATGAAGGAGGAAAGAGCACAATACCGCATCACTCTTAAAAACCACACCTACAACCAACTCAAGTTCCGAACCATTCATAACGTAGAGGGTGTGGTGGCCAAGGAGGAAGCAGCCAAGAGAGTCATCGAGCAATGCAACCTCACCAAGTACCTCGAGAAATTTGCATAAGAACCTGACCACACGATGTGTGTGGAGTTTCTGAGGACATACGACCCTGACAATAAGTGCGGCACCATCGGAAGGGGAGAAAATGGTAAACATGTACATGTTCACTTAAACCCAACCTTGGTGGAGAATATTGAGATATCGAGCTCCACTCGTGATACGCCAGGGTGACCGTTGTGTATTTATGTCACCGACTTATCAGTTGCAGACGCGGTTGGTACACCGCCCATGAATAATAGCTACATGATAGCTATCCTTATCTACTCTAGTTCGTGGCTCAGTTAGTATGCCACCTTAGTTAGTTGAGTTTGGTTTGAGACCCATATATAGGGTTCTTCTATTTCTTTGTACTTGAGTTCTTTTGGCTTACACAACTAAGAAGAGGAAAACTATTTTCAGCCTCCACCCTTGTGTGTCTTCCCCCATTGTGCAAGCAAGAAAGCTTCAAGCGAGACTCCTTCCTTCTCTCCCACAATCTTGACATGGTATCAGAGCCTTGTTCGTGGTAAGGAGCTCAAGAAAGCAAGCCAAGCTCGCGGTGTTCTGGTAAGAGGAGCAGTGTTGCTTTCATTTTCTTTTTGGGAGCAGATCTCTACAGGTAGCACAGCCGGAAAGTGCAGGAGTGCATTGTCTCAGGTTGAGATGCCCTTCGCGATGAAGCAAGAGGGCAGTATATGCTGCGGGCGAGGGCATTAGCCCTCGGCGACCTTGTTTTTTTTATTTGAGGCCATTTCGGGGCCTGTTTTGGAGGCGGAAGTTTTCTGCACGCACTCAGGAAAAGGCCCAATTTTATGCTGTGCAGCCACTGTTCTACAGGTTGGTGAATAGTTAATGTAAAAATTGCATTGTATGCTTGTGCGCAGAGACATTGGGAGTTACAGAATCATCCCTGTTGCCTGTTGATGCAAAATCGTCACTAGGAAGTGACTGTGTGGTCAAATACCACTTTCGTCAGTTTTGCAGATTTGCCCTTATGAGGCTGAAGCTGTGTTCTTTGTAGTGACATAATTTTTTGCAGTGTTCTGTAATGGCGTCTGATTCTCTTTCACAGATTGTCACTGAAAAGCTTGACAAGAACAACTTCCAAGCATGGAAGTTTAGAATGACAAATTTTCTTATGGGAAAAGGATATTGGGAATTTGTTGCAGGAAATGAAGAAGAACCAGTTCTTCCTGATGTTCCCAATCAACAGCAAATGCAGGCATTCAAAACATGGCATGAGAGAGCCAGAAAAGTTATGTATTGGCTGTCTATCAGTATTTCAGACTCTATGATTGTGCATATTCAGGATGCAAGTACGCCAAAGGAGGCATGGGATACTTTGTCAAAAATGTATAGCACAAATACGTAAGCCAAGAAAATGCAGCTCAAGCAAGAGTTGCATAATGTGCAAAGAGAAAGTATGAGCATCAACGACCACCACATGAAGGTGAAGAAGATTGTAGATGCACTTGCTTCCATTGGGTCGCCAGTGGAAGATGATGATTTAGTTTCTGTGACCTTGAATTGTCTAGGAAAGGATTATGCACAGTTTCGGACATCCATTTCAGTTCGTGAAAGATTTCCTGATTTTGAGGAGCTGATTGCTCTTCTAATTTCTGAGGAGCAAAGAAATGGTGGTGCATCTTCTTCAGGAGGAACTTCAAAAGAAGCTGTCTTCTACTCAAATGCTGGAAGAGGTAGAGGCAGAGGTAGAGGAGGCCGATATGGAGGCCGTGGTAGAAATCAGAATATGCAGCAAACTCAAGAAAACCAGTCCTATGGAGGAGGACGTGGTAACTCTAGAGGCAGGGGGAGCCAAAGAGGTCGTGGTGGATGGCAAAGAGGCCAAAATGCAAACAGTAATGTTGAATGCTACTATTGTGGTAAAATGGGTCATATGGCTAAAGACTGCTATAGAAAGCAGAATGACATCATGAATGAAAAACTGCTACAAGGAAATTATGCATCCTCTAGTAGACAGGGTGATGACAGAAATGAGCATCTGTTTATGGTGCAGCACATGAACAATTCTGTGACAAGTGCAGAAGAAAGCAACGATGTATGGTATGTTGACTCAGGTGCATCAAACCATATGACAGGTCATGCAGAATGGATGAAGGATGCAAGGAAAATGGAAAAACTAGGATTTGTGGAGACTGGTGATGATACTGCACATCCTATTGTGCAAATTGAAAAAATTAATTTGTCTATGCAGGATGGGAAAAAGAAATACATGTCCGATGTATTTCATGTCCCGAATATCACCAAGAATCTGGTTTCTGTTGGTCAAATGGTTGAGCAGGGCTTGCAGGTCAGATTTAATCCTCATGGATGCTTTGTTGAGGATATGAAAAATAAAGGTCGCTTGATAGCAAAAGGAAAGAAGAAGGGCAGAATGTTTACATTGGATGCAGACATGTCTGAATTGAGTGCAGCAATGTTTGCACACGGGACCGGTGTAGTTGCAGATATTGATATCTGGCATAAACGCATTGGTCATGTTAATGTACAGCGACTTAAATCAATGCAAGCCCAAAATATTGTTGCAGGTTTGCCAAAATTCAAGGTTGCAGAAATGCATAAGGTATGTGAAGCCTGTCCGTTTGGAAAACAGGCAAGGAAACCATTTCCTAGACATGTTCAAGAGAGTAAGAAGCCATTGGAATTAATCCACTCTGATGTGTGGACAACTAAAGCTGCATCTCTTGGAGGCTGTCATTATTTTGTCAGTTTTATTGATGACTATAGCAGAAAAGTTTGGGTGTATTTTATGAAAAAGAAAAGTGAAGTTTTTGGGCATTTCAAAACTCTTAAAGCGATGGTTGAAAAAGAAACAGGCCTACAGATAAAATGCCTAAGGTCAGATGGAGGGGGAAAGTACCTCTCAAATGAGTTTGCAAGGTTTCTATAGGAGCATGGCATAAAGCAGCAATATTCATGCAGTCATACCCCACAACAAAATGGAATTGCAGAAAGGAAAAACAGGCATATTGGAGAGGTATCTCGTGCCATGCTCAATGAAAAAGACTTGCCAGATTTTTATTGGGCTGAAGCAGTTGCTACAGCAGTCTACATAATAAACAGGACTCCCACTGCAGCAATACATGGAATGACTCCAAAGGAGAGGTATACTGGTAGGAAACCAGATATTTCTCATTTGAAAATTTTTGGTTGCATTGCCTATGTACATGTGCCAGATGAGTTGAGATCCAAGTTGGATCCAAAAGCTGAGAAGTGCATCTTTATTGGTTACTCTCTGCAACAAAAAGGGTATAGATGCTATAACCCTTCTACTCGTAAGTTTACAGTGAGCAGAGATGTTGTTTTTTATGAGATGAGTAGCTAGTATAAACCAGTAAATGTGATTGATGATGTAGATGCACAAAATGGTAATGCTGCACAGAATTCACAGCAGCAGTCACAAAATATTAGTGGACCTGGAGCATCCTCTAGCAGTGGTTCACATTCTTCGCCATGGACAGGCAGATTGAGATCAGGAGAATCTTCTCAAAGCAATGCAGATAGTGGTATGCAGGTATCACGAAAAGGAAAAGAGAAGGTTGATCAGCCCATGTTTGATGTGAATGCAGGTCACTCTTATGTGGATGGTGAATCCAGTGGCTCAGAACAGAGCATTGATGATGAGTTGGGTATTCCTTCTATTGTTACACCTGGAGTAAGGAAGACCAGGGATGTTTTGAGAGTACTTGGGAGTGAACCTACTTTGCGCAGGTCTACGAGAGCTAGGTATCCTGTGGATAGGCTGAAATATGATGGATTTACAGCCATTCACTATGCATATATGGTCAAAGTGATACAGGAACCAGAACCTACTTCTTTTGAGCAAGCCATGGGAAAAGAAAAATGGGAGAAAGCCATGGATGAAGAAATGGATACCTTGGAAGCAAATGCTACATGGGAATCGGTACCTTTGCCTAAAGGTAAAAATGCAATTGGCTGTAAGTGGGTTTATAAGGTGAAGCACAATGCAGATGGTTCTGTGAACAGATACAAGGCAAGATTAGTAGTCAAGGGGTATGCACAAACATATGGCATTGACTATGAAGAAACATTCAGTCCGGTTGCAAGGATGGCAACTGTAAGAGCAGTCATTACTATGGCTGCATCAAAGGGATGGTCTTTACATCATATGGATGTAAAGAATGCCTTCTTGTATGGTGATTTGCAAGAAGAGGTCTATATGGAGCAGCCACCAGGTTATGTGCATGCTGTTTATTCTAAGTTTGTTTGCAGGTTGAAGAAAGCCTTGTATGGCTTGAAGCAAGCACCTAGAGCATGGTCTGACAAGATAGGACAGTATCTTGTCACTATTGGCTTTCAGATTTCCAAGGTAGATTTCTCACTTTATGTGAGAAAAACAGAGAAAGGTATTATGCTACTTGTCATTTATGTTGATGATTTGATTATGAGAGGTGGCAGTGATGAAGATATCCTTCATGTGAAAATGCTATTGAAGCACAAGTTTGAGATGAAGGATTTGGGAGAGCTGCATTATTTCTTGGGCATTGAGGTGATTAGATCACCAAGTGGGATACAGCTCTTGCAGAGGCAGTATGGATTGGACATGCTGTCCAAATATGGGATGATAGGCTGTAAGCCTATTTCAGTTCCTTTGGAGCAGAATGTGAAGCTGAGCACAGATGCAGGTGAGCTTCTAGAAGACCCTACTATGTACAGACGCATAGTAGGAAGTTTGATTTATATGACTATTACCAGGCCAGATTTGAGCTATGCTGTTGGATTGGTAAGTCAGTTTATGCAAGCTCCAAGGAAACCACATTTGGATGCGGCTAGATGCATACTCAGGTATGTGAAGTCCACATTGCAGTATGGACTATTTTATGAGACTGGGGTTCAGATACAGTTGCATGGATACACTGATGCTGATTGGGCTGGTAGTATCTATGATAGACGATCTACCAGTGGATATGTGTTCTCTTTTGGGAGTGCTGCAGTCACTTGGAGCAGCAAGAAACAGCCTACAGTTGCCTTGTCGAGCACAGAGGCTGAGTACAGGGGTGCAGCAATGGCTGCATGTGAGGTAGCTTGGTTGCATAAGCTACTTTATGATATGCATCAGTCTACAGATGGGCCAGTTGTCATTTATTGTGACAACATGAGTAGTATACACGTGGCAAATAACCCAGTCTATCATGCTAGAACAAAGCACATTGAGGTGCATTATCACTATGTGCGAGAGAGGGTTTTACTAGGTCTTATTGATCTAGTTTATGTCAGCACAGAGGATCAGGTAGCTGACATATTCACGAAGGCATTGGGCACAAAGAAGCTGCGCAAGTTCAGAGACCTGCTTGGTGTGCAGGAATTGGGATTGAGCTCGAGGGGGAGTGTTGAGATATTGAGCTCCACTCGTGATACGCCAGGGTGACCGTTGTGTATTTATGTCACCGACTTGTCAGTTGCAGACGCGGTTGGTACACCGCCCATGAATAATAGCTACATGATAGCTATCCTTATCTACTCTAGTTCGTGGCTCAGTTAGTATGCCACCTTAGTTAGTTGAGTTTGGTTTGAGACCCATATATAGGGTTCTTCTATTTCTTTGTACTTGAGTTCTTTTGGCTTACACAACTAAGAAGAGGAAAATTGTTTTCAGCCTCCACCCTTGTGTGTCTTCCCCCATTGTGCAAGCAAGAAAGCTTCAAGCGAGACTCCTTTCTTCTCTCCCATAATCTTGACAGAGAAGGCATTGGGACTGGAGCCGAAGATAGAGAAGAAGCAGAAGAGGGATATGTATGCCATGCTGAAAACAAAAAAGGAGGATGTGCTAACTAATGACGGCATCAGCATCCAGGACATTCCTGATGCGAAAGCCAGACTACAAGCGAAGCTAGTACACGCGCTCTTCTCCAGCCAGCGCTACAATGCCTTAATGCATCAAATCAAGTGCCTGTGCTGGAGAATGTAGCAACTCACACCTTGCATGAAGTCAATTGGAACGGATATGTATGCAAAACCATTGACCAGGTGGCTAAAGCACTAGCTTTAGGAAGTACACCAGTAGGAGGGGAGTCCCTAGCTTCCAAGGCCACGGAAAGAAAGAAGGCCTCATTTATTGCCTAAGAATTTTGATAGTGCTCATCCAAGAGGCAGTGAAGGAGACACAAGATGCAGAAGAAGGAGAAGGAGAAACGCCTGACAGGTCACCCCCTCACTAGGACCAAGAGAGGTCCAGCGAGACAGGACCGAGAGTGATAAGGAAGGGCAGGAACAAGAAGAAGAATTGGGCAAAAAGCAAGCCAAGAAATCCAACAAGAAGACGGCACAAAAGAAAAAGAAGCTGGATGAAGGCCGCAAGAAGGAGAAAGAGGATTTGGAAAAGGCAAAAAGAGAATCCCTCAAGGAGGCCGAGGAGAGGGAAAAGAAAGAAGAAACAGGAAGAAGAAAAAGCAAAGGAAGAAGTCAACAAGGCTAAAAAGGTGTCAAAAGAAGAGGCCGAGAATAGGAAAAGAAAAGAATAGGAAGAAAAAGAGAAACTAGAGGAAGAGTACAGGAAAACTGAAGAAGAAAGGCAAAGAAGAGCTGGTAAGGAAGAAGAGGAACTAAGAAGGAAGGAGGAGGAGGACTTGGCCGAAGCCACACGCCGGTCCATCGAGCAGTAGAGCAGAGTTGATGATCTAGGAGCCTGGAGCCCACTGAGGGAAGAAGGGCCTAGTTCCAGCATGCAAGTACCAGAAATCACGCAGCCCGCTATCCTTGAAGGCAAAGGCAAGGCCCTTATCCATCCTATCCCCACCCTCATGGTGCCTCCTACCAAACAAACCACCCTCACCCCTAGCATCCCCACCAATGTAGAGGTCTCCAACTTCGTGGCATGGATACAATATTTTATCAATAAAGAAATGGCCCAGGAAAAGAGCACGGAGACCACGGCCACGGGGCAAAAGAGACCAACCTCGCAGATGATGAGTCGAGACAAGACCAGAAACGTCAGAAAGTGGAAGCCTCAACCACTCCAATCCACACAACAGTGATGCCACCAACCAATTACGACGAGTATATTGCCGAGTTGCTCTCCCAATTGGAGAAGGCTAAGGAGGAAAAGAAGATGGCTGTGGCTGAGTTGGTGGTAGAAAAGGAGTCGGTAGCCGCTTTCCAGCTCAAAAAGACCCACATAATAGCCATGTAGCAACGACAGATCTTTGATCTCAAACAAGAATTAAAGGCCAAGGAGGATATGGAGGAGAGCTACAAGTAGCGGCTGGAGGATGAGAATCAGGAATTGGTGCAGACGCAGAGAGAGTATAAGCTCCTCCTAATGCAACATGGGAAATTGGAGGTGAAAGCTGCCAACATTGAGCAAATGATGGAGGAATTGAATGCCAAAGAAGAGGAGAGAAAGCAGGAGAGGGAGCAGCAGCAATAGGAGAACGAGTCTATGACCCGATCAGCTATGCTTGGGAAGGAAAGAGCAAGAGAACATGAGCAGGGAATTAAAAGCCCAAGAGCAGAAGCTCATAACCCTAGTACAGAAGTAGGGAGAAAGCATGGAAGAAATGAACAAGAGAGCAGAGGAATGGGCAGCGCAAAACGAAAAAAGGGTGAAGACACTGGCATGGCGCCTCGCTTTGGTGGAGAAAGAAAAAATCCTCACAGAGAGTAAAGCAGAAGCCGCCCAGATAGCCTTCAATGCCCAGCAAAAGACCTTCATTAACACACTCATGGGACACGACCCACCCACAGGAAAAGGAGTCATTGGAGGTGGTATAGAAAAAATTGAGCATCGCACGCAAAGCTCTGTATGCAGCGCTACAGATGCCACCCCAACCTGCGGAGGTTAGACTAAGCCTAGAAGAGCAACAAAAATACCTACTACTGGTCATCCTAACCCCCCAGGAAATTGACGCAATGGGCTTTGAAAAAGGAGCACAACCCTGCAGAGGTTAGACTAAGCCTAGAAGAGCAACGAAATAACCTGCTACTAGTCAGCCTAACCCCCCAGGAAATTGACGCAATGGGCTTTGAAAAAGGAGCACAACAAGAAGAGCAACAGGGGGAGGAGGTTGAGCTTGAATTCGATATGGGGAGATTTAGAGAAGAGGTGATCCCACAACCCCCCTCGCCGCGTATCCAAGAACAGCAATAGGGTGATCCATCCGCGGAGAGACAAGTCGCACTAAGGGAGAGATGAAGAAAGTTAGTTGAAGAAACTAGGAAGCAACTAAGAGCCAAACCAATTGTGCAGCTGTCCGCACCCCTCCCACCGTGCCCCGATGACCTTTCTGCTGGATTCCACACAGAGCTGGTGATTTGGGAGCGGCTGGAAAGAGAAAAGGACCCATTCACCTTCAGCTTTCTCATGCCCAACAGCTTGCAGAGGGTCCTATCGCTCAAGGTGATGGAGGAGGTAATCACGATTGGCAGACGACTGCGACAGAAGTGGCTGGAGGAAAGGGAGAGGACCCCCACTCTGTGGGGAAATGAAGAAGCAGAGTTTAGGCAAAACAAGGTGTTTGAAGTACCACATATTGTACAGGGATACAACTGCCAACCCCTATGGAGGAGGCGAGTGTGCGACATCAGCATGCTCACCTGGATGGCTTTTTGCAACACCCTGCCCTACGAGAGGAACGACCCCACATTCATGGCGTACCCTCGTAGGGTAGGTGTGGATTTTGTTGCCACCCTCCATGGGCGTTATGATTTTCCTATCATCTACAACTCCAATGCTACCTCCTTCGAGCATGCCCTCCTCTTCGACTCGAGAAGTCTAAATGATTCCATGACGTGTTTCCTCACGGATTTCTCTTCATGCCCCGATCCATCCTTTGTAACTACCTCTAATTATCTTAGGTTACTTAAATTACTACTCAAACAAGACCCGACCCCACAAGAACCTGGCCTACCTCCCCTCTTTTTTGACCCTAATGCCATCGACAGCTGTGCCATGGCGCATCTAATGATGAGGGCTAGCCTTCTCCCCTCTTTTTGCCTAGCTCTCCTAAAGGATATGAATGACAGCCAGTTCACTAGATGCAACCATCCTTTCCTCTCCACCACCTCCCTCTACGTCCACATGAATCTCAAAGGATACATGCAAAGCCATCAATTTTTTAGCAAATCTACCCAACCCCCTTCTCCGCCTAAATCAAATGAGGAGAATTAGGCACAGGCTGTCATTCTACTAGTGTAATACTATTTCCAAAAAAAAAACAAACATACAAGGAAAAAGCAAGAGGAACATTGCGCACAGAATGGACAAAACAACTCACTTATAGAAGCACTTAGCACCACATAAAGCACGATCACTGCACCTAGGGGTCCTCAAGTTAGGCATGCCCAGTGGCTTCGATTGACTGGCCCCGCTCCTAAACCCGTAGCCCTTTTTGCTCCCCCACTTCACACTTAGGGCCCATCAAGGACAAGACATACCTAGGGGGTACCACTCGCCTACGGTTAGACCTATCACCCTAAGCTACTTACACCACATCTCCCTTTGTACAAATGGGGTCCTCAAGTGTGGGATATCACCCAAGCTAGCCTGTGGTTAGACCCAACTCTCCATTCCACCAACACGAGCACAATACACTACACAATAAGATCAACACCCCCCTTAAGTAGAGCATGGCACCTTTTCCTTTCGGGCATCACAAAGGCGACAAACCACCGACTTCGGAGGCCCCTGTCATCCACTTGCTATCCATTTGGCTTCTCCAATAAAACTTATTACCAAGCTTCCACAGGCACCTGAGTTTACACATGGCCCTACCCTCACACAACTACTTCACCAACTGCCTCTTAAACCCCAATAGCAGCCAAGAGTGCCATGGGACTGGCACCTGTCTCAAAGGGGGTAATGTTAATCCCAAATCAAGAAGGCCGAAGAATGAATAAAAAGGCAGGAAGAGGATGGGGAAAAAAAAAGCAAAGACACGCAGGCGGCCTCTAAAGCTAAGCTGGGGCCAAAGGCATAATTTTAAATGAAAGGCGCCTCAAAAAACTCCAAAAGCTCATGTAAAAGAGTGCCAGGCTCCCTCCTGTGCCAATTGTAAAGTATTAAATGGGTGTAGGCTAGAGGCATAAGGCTAGAAGGGGAAAATAGACAAAGGACCTTGCCACAATGGCGAGTCATGTAAAAGAAAGGGATGGGTGCCCATGGGAATTTAGGGTTTTGTATATAAAGTTCAAAAAGTGAATGGAAGCTCATTCTTTGGTATGTGGCCAACAAGAGCTCTTCTTTTCTTCTCTTCTCCTTGCTTGTGTGTGTGCTCTTGAGAGAGAAAGTGTGAGAATGTGAGAGAGTGAGTGTGTGGGAGTGAGGGATCAAGAGGGTGAAACTCTTCACCATCTCCTCTTCTCTTCTTCTCTTCTCTTCTCTTGCACGCACGGCTATGGTGGATGGAGCTCAGAGATGGAGGAGGCTTGAGGATTCTTGAGCTAACATCTAGGATCGTGGAGCTACCGGAGTGCACGAGAGAGAGAAGGCAACTCATATCGGCATCAAGGTAAGCTCACTACACTCGTAGGATCGATGGCGCGTCGGTTAGGTGAGAGATAGCCATTAGAGCTCACTTGGAACGCTTGAAACAATAAGTGGTCCGTGGATCTTGGCGGTTGAGTGAAAGCTCCCATATTATTAATCTTAGGTTACTTAGGATTTTGCTCAAACAAAAGCCCATGGCGAAAGAGGCCCGACTCCTACCACTATTTTTTATCTAAATGCATGTATTGATAGTTGCATGATGGCCTATCTAATGATGAGGGCCACGCTCCTGCTTTCTTTTTACATGGTCATTCTGGAATATATGAATGATAGCTGCTTCACCAAGTGTAGCCACCCCTTCCTATCAACAACACCTCTAAATGTACGTGTTAACATAAAAGGCTACTTGCAAAGTAGACCCTTCCTTGCAAAGTAGACACAGCAATGGAGCATAGAGCTTGGAGCTTGAGAATCGAGCTTTCTTGAGCTTGCACCTTGGATGGTACCAGAGTGCTTTAGGGAGGAGGCAACTCAATCATCGAGGTAAGCTCACTACACGCATAGGTGTGAGAGCGTGTACAGCTATGTGAGAGGTAGACATTGCACTTGGCCTGAAACACTTGAAGCAATAAGCAATCTGTGGGTCTTGGCGGTTGAGCGAGAAGCTCCCACATTATCACCTGGAATCATTTAGATACCTTAGATGTAGACATGAGTCTATCTAGATGTACAATATCCTTTGAGATCATTAGTAGTAGTCGAGGCAACTAGCAGGATAAGAAGAATGAGTAGCACAAGTGCTATATATAGATGGGCAATGAGCTACTCATGCTAAGTTATCATAATATGTGGCATAGGTATGCCACTCTTTATGCCTTAAAAACTCATAGTCAATAAGCTACTCATGTTGAGTAGCATGTGGTATGGACATGTAGGCCTTTAAGTCTTAAGAGCCTATAGGGAGGCCGGTAATTAGCAAGACTCATTGTTAAGAGCATATTCATATTGAAATTAAAAAGGTTAATAAACTAACAGTCTATGTTTCATTATGTAACATTATTACAATCAAAGATTCATTATTCAGCATGCCACATCAGTTAAAAAATTTCATCAATTACTAATAGGAGAGGATAAACACTCATTATAAAATCATTACTTGTAACAACATGTGCTGATAAACTACATCACAATCCCAAAAAGGACAAATGCTTTTTGTGAGAGAGAAGCCAACTTAATGGTCATATCCATCTCTGAAGCAAGCAAGTGATGTAGATTGTTATAATTGTAAACATCGAGGCCTAGACGACTACATCAGATTATGCATCATCATGGTGGTAAGGGTCATCTAGGAAAAGCCAAGAAAATCAATTTCCACAATCAAAGAGTTATTTACTAAAGCTCCAAATGGACCAAACATATGAGCCATGGTAGTGAAGAAATCATTCGCAGCATGCAAACGGGATGGAGATGAGGCATAGGCATGATATCTCTAGCATGTCAAGGGGGAAACAGGTAAAATGTACCTCAAATGAGGGTTATATGAGTGATTTAAGGATTAGGGTACTTGCCCTAAGAAAAACTAGGATTCAGCCTCCCCCTTTTTTTAAAAGGAAGACCATGCCATGAATAGTATAGGATTAAATTAAGGAATAAGCCTTATACACAAGAGAGAGTAAAAAGAGTAACATGGTACAAATGCTAAGTTGAATTCTAATGATATGAGGAATACCCGCTACCACGAAGGTGCTCCAAGCGGGAGCCATAAAACCAAAAGCCAAAATAAGATACTCTAGGATAACCACAGTTGAGCCCCTAGTGTCCCAAAAGTTGGAAGTCGTGAACGATAGGTGGATACATTGGAAATTGTGTGGCAAGTTAAAGATTGATATCAACTATTAGTGAAAATTTTTGACAATATTCAAATTATAGTACAAATCCCATGATGTAAAGAGGTGATCCTAGTGCCTACAAGCTATCTTAGAACACTATTTAGTAAGGACCAAAGAGTATTGACGGGTTGCATGTGTTGAGGGACCATCTCGATTGTCATCCCCTTCACAACATATCAATTGTACCTAATTAGAAGATTGTGAAGCCATAGAATTTTGTGGAAAATAGTAGTTGCCTTTTGTCTTTTGAGCATGGTCTAATCACACAAAAAAAGTTTGTATAATGATGAGAGCAAAATTGCCATTTTAAAAGGAGATTGCCTATATAATGGAGAAATAGGATTTGATGATAAGGGGCATGAATACATTAACTCATTAGCTGCATTAATAAGTGTGATAATTAGTAAAACTTGGTTAATTAACTAGACAAGCAGAAAGCAAGCATCTACCTCTCATGAAAGTGGCTACAAAACAAGGAAGATTCACTTAGTATGGGATGCTTTGAGTCAGGAGGGAGAGACTTATATTTCAAGGCATGAGAAGGGAGACTGATAGCTTAGTGGGGTAAGCTCGAGAAGCAAACATTAAGTCTAAGGGGGAGATGTACATTTCAGGGCATGGGAAGAGAGAGTGATAGATTAGTGGAATGAGAAAGTGTGGCTTATATAGGCAATTGTAGTGGTGCCTAATTCAAAAATTAGAGTGAAGATATAAAATGTTAGAATCCATTTCATCCACAAATATAGTGGAAGAGTGGGAGACTGATGTGATGACAATGTGTTTTTTTAATCAAGATTCTACCACAGCAAAGCGAAAGTGATGGATAGTTTATTTTCATCATGAGTTGTGGCACCTACATAATGAGTATTCCTTCATTAGAGGTACCACATGTCAATTTACCATAAACATTATCTAGATCACTTCGTAATGACCACTATGTTTGAGTGTGTAGATGCAACCTATGTAGGAAAGGAATAATGTATCCAATTGTTAAATCCTTTTTTATATGAGCTTACTCAAATGATGAGACATGCATTCATATACTCATGCACAAGCATGTTTTTAAGTGTGTGAGATAGTGTAATGGTTGATGTTATAGGGTGGCATTTGTTATCCTAATTTGCTCATCAAAAAATTAGAATATGATGCAACTGTAAGTATGGCCATAGAGACTAAAGTGAGCTTAGATGGTTGCTATGTATGGCCTATTGATAAAATTGAAAGTAATAGTTGTATGGACTAATGTGAGTTAGATGGTCATCATAGTGCAATGGCTCATGAATTCCTTAGGAGGGTCACATAAAGCCTTTAGATGAATTGCTCTAATGGGGGAAAGGAGTGGCAACACTTATCCTAAGTTGGAGGGGGATAGGATTTACATGTGCCCAATCCAAAACTAAGCACTTCAAAACATCATATGTAAGGTAGGCAATATATCCCACATTTAAATTAATTATCATTTTATTACTTGAGGAGAATTTTTGCCAAAAGAATATGAAGTTTATCATTGTATATATTCAAAGTTGCTTAAGAAAATGTGTTTAGTTATAGAATTACAACATGCTTGTTACTTGTTCACTAATAAGTGTTATACTAAATATGTTTTAAGGATTATTTATATTTATAGGAGGAGGAACTAATGGTACATATTATGTATCTAGTTCGGCTAGTGCTTGGGATGTTTAATCTAAGGTTAAAGATTTATGTTTCTTGAGAAAAGTTAAGGTGGAGAAAGTGGTTATGTGGACAAACATGGTAGTTAAGATACATGAAATACATTTGTCTAATTGTACAACAAAAACAAACAATCGAGCTGTTAGATAACTAACATATGTGTGGATACTCGTAGTAGATAGTGAGTATGTTTGTGAGAATAAACAACATTGCATCCAATTGGAGAAATGTACACGCAAAAAGGAATCCATTTCCTTGTAGTATGTTTGTTTGAATTTGCAAGCATAGTAGAGGTAAGGCAATTGAATGTTAGAGAAGTAAAGAAATGTGTAAAGCATGCATAAGAGTACCCACCCTAACCTGCATGTTGAAGGAATCATAAGAGATAAGTGCAACATAGAATATCTTACCCATTGGTTAGGTCCCTTCTATGCACACCTTGAAGGAGCGTTCTTATATTGAAAATGTCAAACATAACACCTAGAAAATCTTTTTTGACCAAAGATGTAACAAGCCTCCATGTTTTAGCTTTTTCAAAACCATTATTGCAAAATTTCTTGATTGTCATCCTAATAGAAACAAATGTGTCCTCATGACTGAGTTTCTTACATATAGGCAAAAGTGAATTTGTGATAAAATAATCTCTTGTGCCCAATTCGAAGGTCGATTACTTCTTCTATGAATGAACCGAATTGGTTCAAAAGGGAGAACATTTCTCTTGCTGAGTCTTTTCAAAACATGCTCCTCCTTTAGAGACCATTATTTCCAAGTTGAGGAATGTAGTGTAGACTTAAATATAGTGGCAATTATTGATCATATAAAACTTATTATCTGAATAGTCAAGATCAATGGGATCTTTAGGATAAATATAGAAGATAGACTCCTCATCTTTGATTGTGGCATTGAAGAATATCATAGGGTTTGGAACATTGATGAGAAGAAGATCATTATAATAAATGAAAGCAATGTTGAAACATCTTTAGAATGTCTCATCTTTATTGCTTGGCAAGTCTTTTTCAAAATGTATATTCAAAGTGGAACAAATATAAATTACACCATAGAGGTGAAAAAGAGAACCCCATAGGTATGCCATGGATTTGCCTACTAATCTTCCCATTCAATTGAATATAAGTATGGTCAATAAACCAGTTATTGATGAAAATGACTTCTTGAGGTTGAAAGAGAGTGATTTGCTATTGTTGCACCAAGAGGAACAAGTAGAATCCATTGGGAATTTTGGAAATGAGATGTAAGAAACCTTAAGCACAATTGAATGCCCAAGAGGTAAGTGTTGTTAGGGTATCCTTTAAACCTGCCAATCCTTCATGCACTAAAGATATTCTTTGGAAGGTTTAACATCAATTCAATGGCTAAGTCAATGATCCAAAAGGATTGGATTCAAAGGC
The DNA here is from genome assembly GCF_053477565.2 of Lygodium microphyllum. Lineage (NCBI taxonomy): Eukaryota > Viridiplantae > Streptophyta > Polypodiopsida > Schizaeales > Lygodiaceae > Lygodium > Lygodium microphyllum. The sequence goes on along the minus strand of NC_141143.1, from coordinate 34,546,856 downwards.
ATGCAGTCAATAAGGTTTTTTGATTGAAGGCTCCACTCATGGCTTAAAGCTTTACCTTGCATATATTTATAGTAGAGCAGCACATAAGGTGGTTATTTTGTAGTAGAGGCAAGATGAGGCATTTGTGAGCTATCTAAAATCATCTTTATGCATCTTGAAGTTGGCCATGAGGAAGGAAAGTGTCATGGAAGAGGGTGTGAACTCAAGATTTAGATGGATTTTTAGTTGATGCAATAAGAGATGAATGTTTTCTAGAAGAAGGGACATGGGAGCAAAATCAAGACCATTAATTCTCTTGAGCTAATTAGGAATGAGCTTTTTACATATAGACGAGGGATTATTTGGAGCTTTATCCAAACCCATAGTGAAAAAGTGGGAAGTGATTGTGTCAAAGTAAAGGGATTCCTCATCTTCATGAGGACTTTGAGAATTCATCAAGAGTTTAAGTTTGATATAGATGCAATGGGAAAAGGATTGTGAAAGGTTGGTGGGAATCTGTAAGTTGCATATTTCACAAAATGATGAGAAGACCTCTAGTAGGGCTTGCACAGCATTTTGAGCATTTGGTGGTTAAGCCCTAATTTGAGAATCCCTCAAAGAGAAGAACTTTGAATGATATTGAGGTCGGTTCTTACCATATGTTGATATTCTTGAAAGTAGAATTTAGAATCATAGAGGTGGCAAAAACATGAAGAATCATTTTTATACCGAAAGCATTCTTTTGGATGATACAATGTTTGCTTAAGAGAGGGGAGGAAAGTCCATCCAAAAGTGATAGATTACCAAATTGAGTGAGGGAGAGCTATGTCTTGTGCAAAAAAGAACTCTTGTAGAAGTGATTTGAAATTAAGTCTATCCATGAGTACGCTTACAAAACAAACATGGATTACAAACTTTCAACATCTTTTTTAGAGAAGTCACTTCCTTCCATGAGGTTTCATAATTATAGAAACCTACATCAATCATACAATAGTTTCTTAATAGTACTACTGTAGTCCTCCAATGTAATATATATCCATTTTAAGTTCAATGGGATGTAGAGCTCCTTGTTGATGGTTCATAGAGTATTGTGTTTCTATTACCAAAATTCACTAGTTTGGAGGAAGGATATCCTCTTCTACTGCCTTGAGATGATGTGACATTTTGGGAGTAGTTGCTTCTTTTGTGGACTTACGAGGCTGTCTCATGATTGTTGGCGTTAAGGGGGAGTAGGCATTTGTTGATAAGCTTAATGCCATCTCCTTTGAAATTTTCTAGCAAACTTCCATCCCTACGTGTAAGTGTCTTCTTCATGGCCGAAAGAATTAGATCTCTTTGATATGCAAAGACTAATGATGCTTTTATAAAAACATGGCATTCATTAATCCATTTGAATAAGAGAATCATAGAGTCCATTAAGGATCTCCCAATACAAATTTCCTCTATATGGTTGATGATAAACCAGAATGCATGGTCAAATCCATAAAATTGAGCTATTCTTGCATTTTGACCTATGACTAGTAACATCACATGCACATTTGATAAAAGGCCTAAAGTAATTCACATGTCCATATAGAAATTTAGAATATTTTCTACCATCAGGTTCCTTGTGAGTCTTGGTGGACACACAAAGGCCTAGAATAATTCATATATCCATATAGAAATTTAGCATATTTTCTATTGTCAGGTTCCTTGTGAGTCTAGGTGGACACACAAAGGCCATGTGGCGATGGACAACAATTTACCCCAAAAGTTTGCATAGAAAAAGATCCATTAGGTGCACGGTGCTTGCCAATGAAGTAGTTCCACCTTGAGAAAGCCTTGCATATTCTTTAGAGCTGCTGAAGATAGTTCCTTTTCTCCTAATAATATAAGTGACATTTCAATTCAAATAGGGGCAACTAGGGTGTAGGCCCCAAAATTCCAAGTTGTGTTATTCTTGTCATGAAGAAGAATTTCTAAATGCTGAAGTGGAATAAAGGCACCCACATAGGGGGGTTCTTCCTTGTTGTTTATTCATGAAGGGGCATGCCAACTAGTGGCTATAATGACTAAATAAACATCATAGTTGTACTTGCACATTATGACCACTAGTGTGTGTGTTATCAATAGGCTCACCACTAAAAATATACAAGTACCTTACTGCTTTCAATATTGAGGAAGAAAGTTAACAATGTAGATTGCACTATAGTTGTTGCAAATTATTCAAGGAATAGCATTTCCATAAAAGTACAAAATTTTGAGATGAAATGTTAGTAGTTGGAAGTTGTGAACCATCATTCACAATAGGGGGATTCATTGGAAATTATGTGGCAAGTTAAAGATTGATGTCAACTATTAGTGAAAAATGTTTACAATATTCAAAGTACACTACAAATCCCATGGTGAAGATGTGATCTTGGTACCTGCAAAGCCAACAAAAAACACTAGTTAGTAAAAACCAAAGAGTATTGATGGGTTGCAAGTGTCAAGGGACCACCTCAATTGTCATCCCTTTCACACCATGTCAATTGTACCTAATTAGAAGATTGTGAAGCCATAGATTTTGTTGGAAAATAGTAATTTCTTTTTGTCTCTAAGCATGGTTTAATCGCATAAAAAGATTGTACAATGATGAGACCAAAATTGCCATTTTAAAAGGAGATTACCTATATAGTGGAGAGATTACCTATATATTGTAATGGTGCCTAAATACAAAAATTATAATTAAGGTGTAAAAAGGTAAAATTTGATTCATAGTGGAAGAGTGGGAGATTAATGTGATGATAATATGTTTTTTTCATCAAGATTCTGCCATGGCAGAGTGAGAGTGATGGCAAGTTTATTTTCATCGTGAGGTGCATCACTTGTGACACCTACATAATGAGGATTCCTTAATCAGAGGTGTACATGTCAATTTACTAAAAACATTACATACATCACTTCATAATGACCACCATGATCAAGTGCGTAGACACAACCTATGTAGCAAAGGAATAACGTATCCAATGGTTAAATCCTTTTTTATATGGGCTTACTCAAAGAATGAGAAGTGTATTCATATACTCATGCACAAGCATGTTTTTAAGTGTGTGAGATAGTATAATAGTTTATCTATGGATATGACATTTGTTTCACGCTACCATTCATTTTCAAATCAATGAATTAGAATATGATGCAAGTATAAGTATGGTCATAGGGACTACAGTGAGCTAGATGGTTGCTAAGCATGGCCTATTAATAAAATTGGAAGTAATAGTCGTATGAACTAATGTGAGTTAGACAATTTCTAAGTGTCCATAGTGCAATGACTCGTGAATTTCTTAGGAAGGTCACATAAAGGCTTTAGGATTTACAGTAAGAAAGAATGTTTAATGTGATGAATCACTTAATAAGGAGAAGGAGTGGCAACACTTATCCTAAGTAGGAGGGGGCTAAGATTTATATGTGCCAAATCCAAAACTGAGCACTTGGTAACATCATATGTAAGGCATGCATTATATCCCACATATCAATTAATTGTCATTTTATTAGTTAAGGAAAATGTTTGTTAAAAGAAATGAAGTTTACCATTATGTATATTCAAAGTTGCTTAAGAAAAGGTGTTTAGTTATAGAATTATAACATGCTTGTTACTTGGTCACTAATGAGTGTTGCAATAAAGATGTTTAAGTATTATTTTTATTTATAGGAGGGGGAATTAATGATACCTATTATGTATATGGTTGGGATGCTTAATCTAAGGTTGATGATTTATGTTTCTTGATAAAAGTTAGGGAGGAGGAAGTCGTTATGTGGACAAACATGGTAGTTAAGATATATGAAATACATTTGTCTAATTATACAACAAAAATAAACAATTAGGCTATTAGATAACTAACATATGTGTGGATACTCCTTGTAAATAGTGAGTGTGTTTGTGAGAATAAACGTCATTGGATCGAATTGGAGAAATGTACATGTAAAAAGGGATCCATCTCCTTGTAATATATTTGTCTAATTTTGCAACCATAGTAGAGGTAAGGCAATTGAATATTAGAGAAGTAAAGAAATGTGTCAAGACAGGCAGAAGAGTACATTGAGAAAAATGTATGGTGTGTGAACCCAATATGCTAATCTAAATGCCAATATGCCAAAATTGAGATACATAGGACATGTGGTGTGCGTGCGTGCGTGCGTGCGTGCGTGCGTGCGTGCGTGCGTGTGTGTGTGTGTGTGTGTGTGTGTGTGTGTGTGTGTGTGTGTGTGTGAGCTAGATTAGGTAGTAAGAGAGCATGTGTGTGTATATGAGAGAGAGGGGGGGGTGTTGTATGCGAGCGTGTGTAAAAAAGATTTATCTATCATTGGCCTATCATTAGCCCAAAAACATTGCATCGAGCACCCATAACAATGAGATCCATCGTTAAAGAATCTACATCAATTCTAAATATATATAAGCTATATTAGTTGACTAATATCCCATGTCTATACACACACACACACACTGTGTGTGTGTGTGCGTGTGTGCGTGTGCATGTGCGTGTGCGTGCGTGCGTGCGCGTGTGTGTGTGTGTGTGTGTGTGTGTGTGTGTGTGTGTGTGTGTGTGTGTGTGTGTGTGTGTGTGTGTGTGTGTGTGTGTGTGTGTGTGTGTGTGTGTGTGTGTGTGTGTGTGTGTGTGTGTGTGTGTGTGTGTGTGTGTGTGTGTGTGTGTGTGTGTGTGTGTGTGTGTGTGTGTGTGTGTGTGTGTGTGACTTGTGTCAAGAATTATAAGACCAATATCCCATGTCAACATATACATGTATGTGTATGTCTCAATCATGTAGGGTGTAAATGTGTGTGGGAAAAGTAAGGATAAGTAGTTTGTGTATGTGTGTGTGACTTATGTCAAGAATTATAGGATTGAAAAGGAATAGTTCAGTGGTGGATGTGCATGTACTCACATGTGTGTGTGAGATCTTGAAAATATCGTGTGTGTGTGTGTGTGTGTGTGTGTGTGTGTGTGGGTGCGTGCGTGCGTGCGTGCGTGCGTGCGTGCGTGCGTGCGTGCGTGTGTGTGTGTGTGTGTGTGTGTGTGTGTGTGTGTGTGTGTGTGTGTGTGTGTGTGTGTGTGTGTTGAATGTAAGACATAAACACAAACTAACCAAGAAGACAACTTGTTGGGAAATCATTTCTTCCATGTAATCATTATTGTCTAAGCCACTTGCAGCTACCTTGCTTACATATGCCTTTAGGGACTTCTTCTCACTCTTAAAAAAGAAAAAAAGAATAATGATCCTCATTCTTCAAGAAGAGACTGCAAGGTGGGAGATAGGCATCCCTTGTTGATGTCCAAAGGATAAACAAAATAAGTTGGATCCTAAGTCAATGAAATACATCTTCTTTGGTTATAGGGATGCAAGTGAGATGGGCTATTTTCAAGCTTGGACGGTCATCCACAACCATGATGTTGTTTTGGCCTTGGTTGTGCAATTAGATCTGAAACTTTATCAAATGGATGTGAAAATGGCTTTTTTGCATAGCGACTTACTTGAGGATGTCTATATGCAGTAGCCTGAGGGATTTAAATAAAAGGGAAAGGAACACGTAGTATACAAGTTGAGAAAGAGTCTTTATGGCCTTAAGTAGGCATCTAGGGAATGGTACCATAAATTTGATGATTTTATGCATTTGCAGGGATATACTCGTAGTGATATGGATCTGTGTCTTTATAGAAGAAGGACCGTGATGGTAGCCTTATTATCTTTGTACTTTATGTTGACGATATGTTGATTGCTGAGAGAGCTCGACTTGGATGCTTTGAAGACTCAGCTGAAGAAGAGTTTTCACATGAAGGACATGGAGCAAGCCTCACATACTCTTGGTATATGCATCACACACAGTCGCTCTAAGAGTCTCCCTTACTTCACAACAGGCATACATTCCATATGCAAGATAGTAAACCAATTGGCTATCCTTTTCCTTCCCATGTGAAGTCCAATGAGGATAATTGTCCCCAATCAAATGAGCAAAAGGCCAAGATGGTCAAGATCCCTTATGCATCCCCAATGGGTAGTTTGATATATGCCATGATAGCTACTTGCCTTAACATGGCATTTGTAGTGGCAGTTATGGGGGCATGCTATATGGCTATACCTCACCGATGCCATTGGGACATTGTGAAGGGTATCATGATGTACCTGAAAGGCATTGCAATTACATGCATTTGCTATGGTGGCAAGGATACCACAATCGTGATTACACTAACTCCAACTATGTTGTAGGACATGTTAATAATAGGAAGTCCACCTTTGGGTATGTCTTCACTTTTGTTGGAGGTGTTGTTTCTTGGATGTCAAGGGCGTAGAAATAGAGAGCCTTATCTATTACTAAGATAGAGTATGTTGTAACCATTGAGGCTTACAAGGAGGGCCTATGGTTAGGTTTTCTAGTGGTTGACGAGAATCCTACAGATTTACTAACTAAAAGTCCCTCAATGGAACATTTTGCCTTCCTTAGAAAGATGATGGGCATTGGATGAGATGACGTATATTCCTCATCCTGTTGTACTTTATGTACATTTGTACTTTATCACTTTTTCCTTATTCTCTCCTCATTAGAGGCACATTTGCCTTTAAGTGGGAGATTGTTGGGGGTAAAGGTGCATGTACTTACATCACCCTGCATTTACTACATATACCATGACTGATACCTATACACTACAAGTGAGTAGGCACCTATCACTATCACTTTATTCTTTATTCTTTAAGTAACAATTGAATAAGGGAAGGTTGGTTACTTTTGCTGGAGGTGTTGTTTCTTGGATATCAAGGGTGTAGAAATGTAGGGGCTTATCTAATATCTAGGTAGAGTATGTTGCAGCCAATGAGGCTTACAAGGAGACCCTATGGTGAGGCTGTCTAGTGGTAGATCTTGGTATTATTGTTACTCCTATACTACATTCAGATTGTATGAGTGCTTTTCAATTGACCAAGAATCCATTTTTCCATGCAAAGGCAAAGCACATTGAGAGGCACTATCACTTCATTAGGGATGTGATAGAGGGTAAGTCTGTTAAGCTTGTGAAGATCTTGATTGATGAGAATCCTACAGATTTACTCACTAAAAGTTTCTCATCAAACTATTTTATCTTCCTTAGGAAGATGATGGGCAAAGAATGAGATGACATCTATTTCTCATCCTATTGTACTTTATATTTTTTTTCTTTGTTCTCTCCTTACTAAAGGCACATTCACCTTTAAGTGGAAGGTTGTTGGGGGTAAAGGCACCTATGCCTACATTGCCCCATATTTACTACACACTATGATCAGACGCCTATACATTGTAGGTGGTGGGTGCCTATCACAATCACGTTATTCTTTATTCTTTCAATAACTATTGATTAAGGGAAGGCCAGTCACACATTGTGACTATTGGATCTCCCACATCTTGAATCTCTCTCTCTCTCTTGCTCTCTTGGTGGTCCATCCTCCATAGCTCACATCTCTCTTGTTTCCACTTAGACTTTTCCCTTCAATTGGTATTAAAGCCATTCGAGAGCTTCACCAAACGTTCTTTTAGCCTGTTTCAAAAGCTTTGGCTTGAAGGTTTCATGGCAATTCAACCCTCTTCTTAGTGTGGTTTCTTAGAGGACCATATTGGGAAGTTGGTTATGCTAGTTAGAGACAAGCATGTTTTATTGCATGTATTTGTGATGTACATCTCTAGAACCTCATTGCTTTGCATAAGGTTTTGTATTTCACACTTGATAAAATAAGAGTTGGGTGTGCTCTTCATTGTCAATAATTCTACTTTTGGTTGGAAGGTTATTTGGTGCACTGAGTCATTATAGAAGAAGGCTTTTGTGTGATGGCCAAGATGATGTTTTATGTACCCCACAAGTCTATGACATCACATGATTATATTTCTTGATATGTTAGTGAGTGTTGATTCATGTGACCAACCTTCTCTACGATGTAGAATTTGTGGTGCTCATAGAACATTTTGTTCTTGAGTCATAGGCAGTACATGTAAATGGATGCTTAGAACAATCTAGAACTTGGACATGAGGTGATGGCTCAGCTCATGTAGTAATAAGTCAACTTAGTGGATGACCTCACTCAAGGTGATAATGAGTACTTGAGGCAGCTCAATGTAGCCTCCATTGCATGACCTTGTAAGCAACACCATACTACCTATGGATGAGCGAGACATCTATGTTTGTAGTGGCAATTTCATTGGTTGTTCACTTAATGTAGTCCTTGTTCATCCATGATATAACATAAGCATGCAAGGAATGATCCTAGCTTGATGTACTTGCTAAAGTGCAAATATCTATTGTACTAGTTGTGGCCAAATGGAAATAGAGACAAAAAGGTGATTGTCTTGAGGGTGATGTGATTGTAGTTTGAAGACTAGCTTGTCAAGTCATTATCCTACCTAAATGTTGCATTTTGATTATTGATCAATTCTTCAATAAGTCAAGGTCTCTAAATTGGATGGAGTAGAGATTATTGGTATCCCTTGAGTTGTAAACATGTGGCCTTGATGGCTTGGCCACATTATTTAGGACTGAAAATTCATTATGTGCCTCTATTTCACTGAAACATATAAGGGCTAATATACCATTTATGACTATACTATACCATTGTCATGCACTGCATGCAAGTTGTAAGTAAGCATGTTTACAATGTTAGATGCAACTAATTGTTCCCCAAACACTACTAGCCTATACACTACTTGTCCAACAAATTATCAGATTGTCAAGCAAAGACATTCATTCAAGAATGCCATGTGCAATAGCATTCAGCATGCTTCAGGCACTAATAGATATGCCAATCACATTAAGAAACTATATGCAAAAATACTCCAAAGATACATGGCTTTATCATAAAGCATGTGAATGGTGACATAGGCTTTTGCTCAAACTACACATCGGACCATTTTATAGTATTAATAAGGCCATAGAAGTGACAACTACTACAGTGAAGTGCTCATTTGTGAATGTCCTTGATGCTATTTTAAGATAGGCTACACAATGCTCGTTTTGAACAAACCTTAGTGGATTCCTAGCATTGAGTCATCCAACTTGTGAAAATTCGTTTACTAACTTGCCTTCTAGTGCTCTATCTTTTAGTTAGGAAGTTTTGCTATTGTGCTCTCATGTAAACTTGCAAAGGGATGGTCACTTGTTATTTTAAAAGGACAATTACATGTATCTGCTAATGCAAGTTCAAATACTCTACTATTAGATGTATGACTTCATTCAATGGCAATGTGGAAAGTTCCAATGTAATTGGCAAACTAAGGCAGTGATATGTCTTTAGTGGAACAAAGTATCTAGTAAACCACATGTCAATACTAAAAACTACAATGTACACAAATGGACACCAACATCAACACTAGTCACATACGAGAACTACCTTAATACTAACCACATAAAAAATATTAGTGATTACAATGTACATTGATCAATAGCACATTGGCATCAACAACTATATCCATCACACATCATGCATCAAAATCAATAGAGACACCACATCAACATGAACACTCATAGATCAATGCTAGTTGTTATAGTGTATCTATATCGGCATCACATTGACATTAGGAACTATAGTCATCACACTTTTTCATGTTGCAAAAGCTTCTAAGATATTATGTATATTTTAAATTTGGATGAATGTAATATTGAAAATTCACCTTTACCTTTTGGATTTTAGAGTTGTGTACTCAAAATGTGCTATGTAAACTAGAGTTTCTACCTTAAGATGGATGCAAAAGCATGGAAGGTAGAGTGGTTAGCATGGAAAGATAGCATCTGGCATGGGAAGATTCTAAATCTATTATTATACACATGTACTCCCTTGCTGTGTGTGACCTGAGGTGCAACAAGAAAGCAACCTTTGGATATTATTCATCCTTTTAATGTTGACAATATTACTAGGGCTCAAAAGGTTGTACATGGAATTTACTTGGAGTATGCTATTATGGTCAAGAATCAGTGGTGCGATATGTGAGAAATTGGAGAAAACTATGAGATTAGATGTATGTGTCTATAATGGGGAGTTGAAGCCTAAATGTCCTAATAGTGGGAAGAATGTGTATAGAGAACCAACAAGTTTCTCTCTCTCATGTCTCAAGTAGTGATATGCAAGCTATTCTATGGTAATAGTTTTCTTCTATTTTCTCTCAAGCAACTTGGCATTGGTTACTTTTGTGGGTAAGGGCATTTTTTTGCCTTTTTTGATTAATCCATTGAAAGGGATTTTGTGCTATATGACACTATGGGCTCTCTATGGGCCATAAAGGGGATTTATGTATACCCTCCCTTGGATTGCTAGTTTCACCCCAAATGGTGTTGTTCTTTTTTAATACCCCATTTGGATTACCGTTCCTACTCTTCCTAGCTATTGATAAGAAAGTGTATTTGGGATCAAAGGTATGGGCCACTAGATATTTTGGAGATTTATGATGATAATTGGATTGATATTTTTATGGATGTGAGTGCGTGCGAGAAGCGAGTTTTTGGAGTGAGCTTTTTTTGGCAACCTCCAATTTTATTCCACATAGTCCACTTAGTCCTATTTTTCTTTTGGGCATATATCAAGTACCATTGCTACTCCTCCATTGCCACCACCACCACCACCATCACTAGCATTGTCACATCTTACTCTCCCCCTCCTCATTAGAACCACAACCAATTCTCCTCTCTCTCTCCTCATATGTTGGGGACCAACCTTCAACATATCACTCCCCTTAATAACATTACCACTACTAGCATTGCCACTACTCTCTCTCTCTCTCTCTCTCTCTCTCTCTCTCTCTCTCTCCCACAACATGCATCTCCCTCTCCTCCTCAATAACACCCTCTCTCTCTCCTCCCCCTTTATAACACCCTCTTTCTCTATCTCTCTCTCTTTTTCTTTTTTACCTCTCTCTCTCTCTCTCTCTCTCTCTCTCTCTCTCTCTCTCTCTCTCTCTCTCTCTCTCTCTCTCTCTCTCTCTCTCTCTCTCTCTCTCTACAAGACATTAGTAATTTTCTCTCCTTAATTGCTTTACCTCAATAAATTAAGCTTATGTGATTAATTTTTATAATATTATCACAATGTTAGTGGTTGAATTACACATACACAAGCAATATCACACTCAAGTATACATTCAGATCCCCCCTCTCTCAATTATCTGCATGAATGTTATAATTACATCATGATGTATTAGTACTTCAATTGTGCACACATATGCAAAACTAGATACACTTATATTTACACATTCCTCTCTCTCTATCTCTCTCTCTCTTTATCTCTCATATGTTGGGGACCAACCATCAACATGTCACTCCACTCAAAAACAAGTCACACACGCACACACACACACACACACACACACACATGTTGGGAATCCACAACACGTCTCCCTTTCCTTCTCCTTATGAATAACAATCTCTCTCTCTCTCTCTCTCTCTCTCTCTCTCTCTCTCTCTCTCTCTCTCTCTCTCTCTCTCTCTCTCTCTCTCTCTCTCTCTCTCTCTCTCTCTCTCTCTCTCTCTCTCTCTCTCTCTCTCTCTCTCTCTCTCTCTCTCTCTCTCTCTCTCTCTCTCACAATGCATTAGTATTTCTCTCTTCTTAACTTATTTATATCACTAGATCAAGCTTATGCGCTTATCTTTGATAATATTATCACAATGCTAATGGTTCAATTATACATACATATGAGATATCACACTACATATGCATTCACATCCCCCTTCTCTCCCTTCTTTGCACATATTTTGTAATTATATATTGATGTGTTAGTACTTTAATTATATACACACAAGTGAACCACAGACACATTCACTTATATTCACATATTCCTCTCTCTCTTTCTCTTTCTCTCTCTCTCTTCCTCATTTCATTGGCCTTATATATGGATTGAAGTTATGCATTTGTTTGCAATGCAAGCAATTACTTCACAATCTCCATAAAATATAGCTCAGTATTACTTTATTACTTGTAGCTATTATTCCTTCTAAGAATTCTTCATTTTAAACTCCAAACTCCAACAACCAAATATTTTAATATAGTGATATATTTTACATTGTATTGCATGAAGTTACTATAAAAACTACCCAAAAAAAAAAAACTAAATCCATAAATGCACTTGCAAGTTAGTGAACTACTATACACAAAGCAAATGAATATATTTATTGCAAACATTAAATATCAATCCAACTCCATTGCAGGAAGGTGAAATGGGCATTCTCTAACAAACTCCTAGACTCCCCCATGAAAACCTACTAGCTCAGTCAAACAGGAAAGCATGTATTCCAAGAGGATGGTATTCCTAGGATTTTCCTCAATCAAATAGGGAGGTATCCATTGGATTTTCTTGAAATGTAGATGGACATATAAAAGAGTTAGGTGGATTACATTGCATCTTCTTTATGCTATCATCCACAAATAATATCATTGTAGGGCTAAAGTGTGGCCAATAAATATCATCAAAACATTTTAGAAATTACGCCTTCATCCTGAATCATTCCAAAGAATGCGTTGTAATAACAAATGCACCGGAGGTATCACTTTTCTATGATCAGCCATAGTCTCTTTAGAAGAAGACATAAAAGTGTGACATATTCTAAAGAATATATGTGGAATTGCTTACCAGGAATTTGGATCCTTATGTCTCTTACACCTCTTTTTCTTTGAGTATTTTTTGTATAATGCCTTCTTATTAAAGGGGACTTTACCTCTAGGTAGTCGAGAAAGATAGGACATCTCTGGCACACCTCCTCATTCAAATGCTGCTCAATCTGGTGATCCTTATAGATGAGCTACTCCTCCTTCAAGTGCACCTTGTAAAATATTACACGGCGCAGCGAACAGAATCTGAGAAAGAGATAGAGAGTACACAACAGATAAGAGGAGAATCAGTAAAATTCTTTAACTCCAAACAACTGATACAAAGATGGCTCTGTCCACCCGTGCGCTTCCAATGAATGAAGCTTAGATGGCGATCTAGACAGAAGATAGGTGAAGAGCTTAAGGCTAGCTGGAACAACAACTCTGACTGGGTGAAAGATGAGTGTAAGATGGCTGCGAAGGGGTTTAGCTTTTATAGCCCGCGAAGGTCGTTAGGTCGGCCTGCTGACCGACCTACCATATGAGCCTCCACTAGTCGGCCAGGGAATATTCCAGGGAATATTCCCTTTACCATCGGGCCGGGGGCGCTGCCCCCGGACCCCCGCCAGGGGGGCCGCTGGCCCCCCTGGGACCCCCCAGCCAGGGGCCGCTTCCGCGGCCCCCGGACCCCACAATAGGGGCCCCTTTTAACTCCCTTACCACGCAACTCAATGCAATGTGCCTCGAGTTGCTACCAGCTTAACCACTCCGTCTAACCCAAAGATTAGACCCACAACAGTCACCTTTTTGCCATCCGGTCACATAGACCTCATCTGATATACAAGTCAGGACTCAACCAATGTCCGGGCTCACATTTGGCTTCTCCTCATAATGGGGGCCTTACAACTTTGAGCACCATGGATCATTGGTAGCACCTAATGAGGGTGGGGCATTGATCATATCTAACACCCCCCCTCAATGTCCACCCATAGGTGAACTATCTCCTCGGCCCAATGCCGAGTCTCTGAAGATGAACTTGAAGCAGATCCTTCGTAAGTGCTTTGGTGAAGATATCTGCTCCATTCTCCTCTGTTGGACAGTAGACCAATTCCACTATCCCATCCTCCATCAAATCACGCACATAGTGATACTGGATCTCTATATGTTTGGTGCGTGCATGAAACACTGGATTTTTGGCAATGGCGATGCAACTCTGATTGTCACATCTCAGCACAGTTGGTTCTTCATCCTGCACTCCCATATGCCATAGAATCCTTCTCAACCATACGGCCTCACATGCAGCAAAACAAGCTGCCTTGTACTCTGCTTCGGTAGAAGACAATGCCACTGTTGGTTGCTTCTTACTAATCCAAGAGAAAATTCCTGAACCCAAAGAGAAACAATAACCAGAAACTGACTTCCTGGAATCAATGTCTCCTGCCCAATCTGAGTCACAGTTCCCCACAAGAGAAGTTCCGAAACTGTATGTGATACCATAGTCAAGAGTTTTCTTCAAGTATCTGAGCACCCGCATCCCAGCATTCCAATGACTCTCATGAGGTTTGTTTGAGAACCTGCTCAAAACACCAACAGCAAAACTGATATCTGGTCTGGTGTTACACAAGTAGATTAGACTGCCGACCAACCTCCTATACCTCCCAATGTCTGCTAGTGCTGATGTATCCTCAACGGATAACTTTACATTCACCTCCATAGGTGTAGCTATCTCCTTGCACTCGGTCATGCCAAATGCCTTCAAGATCTCCCATGCATACTTCTTCTGAGAGATGAAGATCTTTCCTGGCTCTTGCCAGACTTCAATCCCCAAACAATAGTGCAGCAAGCCCAAGTCTGTCATTTCAAACTCAAAACTCAAAGCCTTTCGAGTTTGGTTGATCATATCTTCATAGTCACCTGTAATAAGAAGGTCGTCCACATATAGGACAATCACTACAGACTTTTTACCATCCCTGTAAACATACAAGTTAGCATCTGAGGCACATCTTTTGAAGTTTAGGTTTAAAAAGAACCTATCTATCCGCTGGTACCATGCTCTGGGGGCTTGTTTCAGCCCATACAATGCCTTCTTTAGTTTACACACTTTGTTCTCAGAATGGGGGGCCTCAAACCCTGGTGGCTGAGCCACGTACACCTCCTCCTTGAGGTCACCATTTAAGAACGCTGACTTAACATCCATTTGGTACACTGGCCACTTCTTGTAGGCAGCCACTGCAAGTACCGTGCGAATAGTGGTCATTCTGGCAGTTGGGGCAAATGACTCTTGAAAATCAAACCCTTCAACTTGTGAAAATCCTTGGGCAACCAGTCTAGCTTTGTACTTTTCTAAGGTACCATCAGCCTTGTACTTTACCTTCCAGATCCACTTGGTGCCAATAATCTTCCGCTTTGCTGGCCGATCCACTAGCTCCCAAGTGTCATTCTTCATTATGCTGTCATACTCCGCCTGCATAGCAGCCTTCCATGATGGATCTGCAAGTGCTTCTTCTAAGTCAGTTGGCTCCTTTACTTCTCTCATAATCTCAACCATCAAGGCCATGTTGACTATGTGAGCAGAAGCCCTCCTTTGCTCCTCTATTCTCTGAGACCTCCTTGGTCCGTCTGCCTTCTCCTCAACAGATGCAGGCATAGGATTATTGTGGTCATAGAGCTGCTTCACCCAGCGCGGCAATGGCTTTTCCGGTGGGGTGATGTCAGGTTGGTGAACTTTTTCCTCATCATCTGAAGATGATGCTTCCTCCTCCTTAAGGATAGGGATAGCTCTCGGGACAGGTTCATAGTGGACTACTTCTTCGCTTGATGATAAAGTGGAAGACCTTGCCTTCTCCTCCTCCACTGTATGCGGCTCCTCCTTGAACACCACATCACGGCTCGCGATGATCTTCTTTGCCTCTTGGTCATATAACTTGTAAGCCTTCTGCTCATCACTATAACCCAAGAAGATACATTTTCTGCTTTTTGGTTGTAACTTGTTTCTCTTCTCATCTGGAACATGTGCATAACATTCACATCCAAAAATTCTGAAATGTGAAACAGATGGTTTCTTACCAGTGTAAGCCTCATGAGGTGTTTTTCCCTTGAGAGCCTTTGTGTAGCTCCGATTTAGAATGTAGACTGCAGTATTAACAGCTTCAGCCCAAAAATGGTTAGGCAATCCCTTGCCCTTTAGCATGCATCTTGCCATCTCCACAATGGTACGATTCCTGCGTTCCACAACACCATTCTGCTGAGGTGTGTGAGGCGTCGTCAATTGACGCTTGATCCCTTTGCTCTTGCAAAAGCCTTCAAACTCCTTTGAGTTGAACTCACCACCACCATCTGTTCTAAATTTCTTCACACTTTTCCCTGTTTCATTCTCAACAAGTATTAGCCATTCTTTAAACTTACCAAAAGCTTGAGCCTTATCACGAAGGAAGTACACCCACATCTTCCTACTGTAGTCGTCGACAATCAACATAAAATAAGAAGATCCCCCCAAGGCCTGTGTAGGCATCTTACCACACAAGTCAGCATGCACCAACTCTAGAGGAGCATGTGCTCTATTCTTGCTTTCTTGTGGAAATGCCTTTCTCTGTTGCTTGCCCATCATACAAGCTTCACATGGTTCCTTCAATTCAGTTATTGTAGGTAGGTGAGCAACCATACCTTGCTTTTGCATCTCCTTCAATACTGCAAATCCGATGTGTCCAAACCTTTCATGCCAAAGCTTACTTGTGCCCACTCCAGCGGTGGCTGTAAGAGCACTTAGCTCATACAGGTTGTTCCTTCTTTCTCCTTTGCCAACAATTGTGCCAGCACTATCAATAATTTCTGCACCTGTCTTCTTGAACCTCACTTCATGACCAAGATCAGTTATGGCAGCAACTGATAAGAGATTTCTCCTGATTTCGGGAACATACAACACATTTGAAAGCTTTTTGACTTCACCATTTGCAGCAACAAAAGAAATAGTACCTGTGCCCGCAGCAGGGCATTTAGCATCATTTCCAACCGTCACAGTGATGGATTCTTGTAGAGGCTGCATAGAACTGTATAGACCTTTCTTGTTGGTCATGTGACGGGAGGCCCCACTATCCAACACCCAAGAGTCAGTGGTAGATTCTTCTTGCGCCGAGGAGCACACTTCCTCAATGGTCGCCATGAATAATTCCAACTCTGCTTCAGCCGTATTGGCTGTCTCTTTCCCTTTAGTTTTAAGGGTACCATTCTTTTCATCTGCCTTCTTGACACGACAATCTGCAATTGCATGTCCTTTCTTCTTACAGTAGAAGCACTCTCCTTGAAACTTCTTCTTGCCGCCCTTTTTCTTTTTGTCACCATCATTTTTGGTGGAGGAAACACCTTTGCCTTTTGCATTGGCAGAGAATGCAGCATCTCCATTGTTGCTTCCTTCTCGGGCTTTCAGCCTCAACTCCTCCTCCATTAATAATGCACAAAACTCCTCAAAAGTCAAAGCTTGAGGTCTCACCTGAGTATTAAGGGCAGTTACTAGTCCATCAAACTTTTGTGGACAAATCCGAAGACACCTCCGAGCTAGCTCTTCGCTAGTCTTTTGTATCCCAGCGCCAGCCATCTGGTCGCGCAGATTCTTAATCCGAGTGATGAATGCTTCAACCGTCTCTCCTTCAGCAAACTTCTCCGCTGCTAGTTGATTCTCCAAGTTTTGAATCCTTGTTTGGTTTCGTGTTTCATACTGACTCCTTAGTACATTCCAAGCCTCTGACGCTTTGGTTGTATGCTGAATCAGAGTCAAAACACTGTCAGAACAGCTTGTAACTAAGGCACACAATGCATCTGCATTCCTTCGTTTCCAAGCTCGTAGAAGATCTGCATTCGGAGGAATCATCACACTAGGATTTGATGGGTCGGGGGTAGGCTGTGGTTCTGCGTCAGTCCCCAGCACAGTCTCCAGAAGCTCATAAGAATCAAGGATAGTAGTAATTTTGAACTTCCACAAGGTGTAGTTTGTACCATCTAACTTGCCTTCGCTGAAGGTTGGTGGACGAATCCTCAGTGTTTGAATAGCCGGTACAGCAGCACCACCTCCTGCACCGCTTCCTGATGCGCCAGAACTGCTTCCCGGAGTCGACATCGTTTCTCTTTGTTGTTGAAGCCTTTGCCTCTTGCACGCTCTCCGATCTCTAGAGCCCCCTGGGCTCTGATACCATGTAAAATATTACACGGCGCAGCGAACAGAATCTGAGAAAGAGATAGAGAGTACACAACAGATAAGAGGAGAATCAGTAAAATTCTTTAACTCCAAACAACTGATACAAAGATGGCTCTGTCCACCCGTGCGCTTCCAATGAATGAAGCTTAGATGGCGATCTAGACAGAAGATAGGTGAAGAGCTTAAGGCTAGCTGGAACAACAACTCTGACTGGGTGAAAGATGAGTGTAAGATGGCTGCGAAGGGGTTTAGCTTTTATAGCCCGCGAAGGTCGTTAGGTCGGCCTGCTGACCGACCTACCATATGAGCCTCCACTAGTCGGCCAGGGAATATTCCAGGGAATATTCCCTTTACCATCGGGCCGGGGGCGCTGCCCCCG
Organism: Lygodium microphyllum; assembly: GCF_053477565.2. Classification (NCBI taxonomy): domain Eukaryota; kingdom Viridiplantae; phylum Streptophyta; class Polypodiopsida; order Schizaeales; family Lygodiaceae; genus Lygodium; species Lygodium microphyllum. The sequence continues at coordinate 34,528,773 of NC_141143.1, read as the reverse complement.
GACCCCCGCCAGGGGGGCCGCTGGCCCCCCTGGGACCCCCCAGCCAGGGGCCGCTTCCGCGGCCCCCGGACCCCACAATAGGGGCCCCTTTTAACTCCCTTACCACGCAACTCAATGCAATGTGCCTCGAGTTGCTACCAGCTTAACCACTCCGTCTAACCCAAAGATTAGACCCACAACAGTCACCTTTTTGCCATCCGGTCACATAGACCTCATCTGATATACAAGTCAGGACTCAACCAATGTCCGGGCTCACATTTGGCTTCTCCTCATAATGGGGGCCTTACAACTTTGAGCACCATGGATCATTGGTAGCACCTAATGAGGGTGGGGCATTGATCATATCTAACACACCTAATCCTTGCATTTCCTTGGCAAAGTTTACAACAACCCCTTCTCCAATTGCACATACGTGAACCTGTCACTTATAGTTTTATTACATATAGAGAACACATTGACAAGATACCATTACAAATATACTTCTATAAAAGGATACCAAGTATTGTCTATAGAGAAGTCTCCATGTTACTAACTTGCACGACTTCTAAGACTCAATATCATCATTTGGTTTAAAATTCTTTTTATCTCCTATGTGAACTAGAACAAAATATCTTTATCTATTTGAATGTTGTAGTAGTTTTCTCATTTTAAGAATGAGAGAGAGAGAGAGAGAGAGAGAGAGAGAGAGAGAGCTTTGAATCACAACTGCCTTCCATCATCTCTCTAAGGGGACACGAAATTTTTTGTCGCCATACAAGGTTCGTCGACAACCCCTTCTTGGTGAAAAAAATTTACCAGTTCCCTCTTTCATCTTCTGAGAGGGGACTTACACAAAATTTTTTGGTTGGGAAGGGGTTGCTAATAGCCCCCTATTTAGTTTTTTTTTTTAAGAGAGGAATTGTGAAAAAAAATTCGTCGAGAAGGAATTGCCAACAACCCCCTGCTCAATGTAAAAAAAAAATAAAGTCTCTTCAAATAAATAATGCAGGAGACTTTTAAAAAAAATTTCATCTCGAGGGGGGGGATTGCTAGCAACCCTCTTCTCAACAAGTTACTAGCAACCCCCTTCTCAACCAAACAAAAATTCAAAGCAAGTCACATAATCTCTCTCATTCATCTATATGTCTCTCTCCCCCCTCTTTATATTTTTATTTATTAATTAGTTAAAATAATTAGTAATTAAATTATTAACTAAGTAATAAATTAAGTAGTACATGTATGTATGCACCTCTCTCTCTATATATGTGTGTGTATTTGTGCATGGCCCTTACCTTTATTTCTTACTATGTGTATCTATGGCAACTCTCTCTCTCTCTCTCTCTCTCTCTCTCTCTCTCTCTCTCTCTCTCTCTCTCTCTCTCTCTCTCTCTCTCTCTCTCTCTCTCTCTCTCTCTCTCTCTCTCTCTCTCTGTGGCCGTTTTCTGGGAGAGGCATGGCACATCAGAGAGCAGAGCACACAGCGGGTCCCAATCAGAGAGGGGCCCACCCAGATGACTATTACACAGTTCTTTCAGACAAATAGAGTGAGAGCTACTATACCAGCCTCCAGCCAGACCTCCGGGCTCACACTACAGCAGGTTGAGGACCAACGTACCCGACGCCACACGAGGATCCGTGGGTTTCGAACCCGACAGCCACACCGACAGGAGATCCGGAGGATTCTTGATCTACATCGACAGCAGACTGAGATCCGACGACACTCGACACATTGGATCTCAGACCTCCAGTTTGCTCTTTCTCCACCGCCGATGTACCACATCCTGCATCCAGGAGGGATCACCTGCTATTAGCGACTTCGACGACTGCTACTACATCCAAGGATAGTATATCTCCTTGCATATGTTACATATACACATCGCACCACTTTATCACAGCTGACAGTTGTTCCCCTATCACAGCCGACATTTGTTCCCCTTTTGTAGCCATTATATGGAGTACTAGAGCTACATACGCACATACACATACACGACACTTATCACACTCACAGCACCGTATTTTCAGTTTTCAGTTTTTAGCTTTTCATTCAGCACTTTTATTTTGGATAACTGGACCTCATCAGTTGTATCACAGTTTATCTTATAGGCTAGTTTTGGTCTTTAGAAGACGTTAATATAACTCTCTCTCTCTCTCTCTCTCTCTCTCTCTCTCTCTCTCTCTCTCTCTCTCTCTCTCTCTCTCTCTCTCTCTCTCTCTCTCTCTCTCTCTCTCTCTCTCTCTCTCTCTCTCTCTCTCTCTCGTCATTAGGACTCAATAGAGTCAATAGATAAAGAGAGTATACATATGACAATGAAGTTTTAAAAATAATGTTTGATGAGAGAGAAGAGATAAAAAATAATTACTAGCTAAGAATATCATATTGTGTGTGTATTTATGATATGTTTTAATGTGAGATGACATAGTACATTGAGACTTTGTGAATGAACTATATTGAAATATGGATGTTTTGAACAAAAAAGTAATCCTCTCTTTTGGGAATTTTTTTCTCCTAACATAAAAAACTAATAACTAACATAATGTATAATGGTTATTGTTTTTTGCCTTATGTATTTGGAAAAATAAAGACCTTATCAAAGATTACAAAAAGTTTTATACTATCGAATTTATAATCAAAATGTGACCTTTTTAGTCTAATTGTACTTACGCCAAAAGCTTTTAAATAGAGGAATTTGATCTCAAGTGTGTGTGTGTGTGTGTGTGTGTGTGTGTGTGTGTGTGTGTGTGTGTGTGTGTGTGTGTGTGTGAATGTGTATGTGTATGTGTGTGTATTGATAAAGGTCCAAAGTTATTAATGCAAGAGAAGATCGAATGTAGTATTGTACTATTATAGGAGAGAGTTGCTAGAATTGTTTTAAGCCATCAAGAGAGAGAGAGAGAGAGAGAGAGTGTGTGTGTGTGTGTGTGTGTGTGTGTGGATAAAGATACAAAGTCATTAATGTGTAGAAAAGACCCAAATGTAGTATTATAGGAGAAAGTTGCTAGAATTTTGTAAACACACACATGTGAGAGAGAGAGAGAGAGAGAGGGTATGTGTATATGTGTGTGTTTTGATAAAGGTCCAAAGCTATAAGAGAAGTCCAAAGGTAATATTGTGGTATTATAGGAGAGAGTTGCTAGAATTTTTTTAATCCACAAAGAGAGAGAGAGAGAAAGAGAGAGAGAAAGAGAGATTGTGTGTGTGTGTGTGTGTGTGTGTGTGTGTGTGTGTGTGTTTTGATAAAAATTCAAAGCTATTAATGTGTAAGAAAGGCCCAAATATAATATTGTAGCATAGAGAGAGAGAGAGAGAGAGAGAGAGAGAGTGTGTGTGTGTGTGTGTGTGTGTGTAAAGATCTAATGCTATTAATGTAGGAAAGGGTCTAAGGTAGTATTATAGAAGAGAGTGCTAGAATTCGGCTTCAAAAATTTCTAGCACTCTCTCCTTATAATGCTACAATACTACTTTTGGGCCTCTCCTACATTGATTTGCAAAAGGTACCTCTCTATCCAAACTACTTTTCATATTTCTTTCTCTTTTCTCTTATTTATGATTTTTAAAAAAACACCTCTCTCTTGTCTCTCATATATATATATATATATATATATATATATATATATATATATATATATATATATATATATATATATATATATATATTTCAAAAAGATATTTATATCTCTCTACTCCTCTCTTCTCTATTAAGTCCTAATACCCTCCAATTGAAATTCCTTACATTCAAAGTATTTAGAATATATTTTGTTTTTAAAGACTAGGCATACCATTGATAAATTACTTAGTTAAGTTGGATTAGAGTTTGTATTAGTAATAATTTTAAAAGCTATGTCTTTAGTTTTATAATATGTATTGGACAAACTTACCTTGATTGTTCTCTTTGTGTGTATGTGCATGTGCATATGTACACACTTGTGAGTATCTCATTTAATAAGTTATTTCTATCTTCTCTCTTATTCAAAAACTATTATCACTAAATATCTCTCTCTTTCTCTCCCTCTTTCTCATTAATATATATACATATTAATGTGTGCATGTACATGTGTGTGTATATTGGAAATCCTAATAAGCTCACACACATATAATTAGTTCAAAGAAGTTTAACTATATTTTATAGCATGTGGATATTCATAGACTATAAAATATTCATATTACAACAACATGATGTCAAGTTAGCAAAGACATACACAATTAGAGATCAAGATGATGCTCTCTCTCTCTCTCTCTCTCTCTCTCTCTCTCTCTCTCTCTCTCTCTCTCTCTCTCTCTCTCTCTCTCTCTCTCTCTCTCTCTCTCTCTCTCATAAAGCATTTTGATTGAGCATTGAATTTATACTTGTTTTCACCAATCAATATCCCTTCTTGCCACCACAATAAATAATCCACAAATGTGTAAGCTTTAATAATGAGTTTTTACTTTCTAAATAATGTTTAATGAGGTTGCTAGAGCATGTATAAAGAAAAATGTTTAGTGAGTGTTTGGAATGGATGCAAATGTAGATATGTTTATACACCAACATGTGCTTACTGAAGAGAAACTTACATCTAATATTTAGAAAGAGAATAACTTTCCTAACGTCAGCCATAGTGTGACTAGTAAAGCAAATACTTTGCTACTCCTTAGAGTAAGTGTATTTTATATTGTTGAGAAAATACAAACATACCTCAATTTGATAGTTATGATTAAATCTTTTACTATCATTGTCTATCAATTTGTGGAACAATAGTACTCTTGCCACAAGTCAATGCAATACAAATCTAGATTCAGATTGCTAGCAAAAATTATTATGTATTGTAAATAAATGTGTGTGAGAGAGAGAACCATTTACAAGTAAAGAGTGAACTATTTATTGAATATTATTTAAAAGGGTGGTGGTGTTGATGGACCCTCTAATGGTGATTTAGATGCTGCTTTTGTGGTAACTTCTTACATTGGACCAAGTGATAATTTGATAGTAGGGGAGAAGCAAGCCTCCAAGCTTAATGGCTCAAAGCAACAACAACTATGAAGCAAGAAAACTAAGTAGGGAAAACTATTTAGTGGGTATAAAGAGGATGATAAATTGAACATGCATGTGTTGGAAAAAGGTAAGGAACATTGGTGTAGAAGAATTAGATTCACAAGCATGAAATTTCTCTTAAAATAATTGCTCACAATCCAATTTTTAGAAGAAATATTTTTGTTCTCTTGGAAGAAATGGATGAGGAAGTCTATTTTGATCATTATTCTACAAAAAATAAATAGGAAATTATTAAGCTTACTTGCATGCCTTTGTGTGTTACAAAGTTGTGCTTTGAAGGTGTATGAAAAAAACTTTGGGAGCTTTATTGAAAAAGTATAAAAAAGATGTCATGATACTATATGACATTAAGCCTGGTTAGAGGGACTACAAAGCTCTATATTTTGATAGTTGTGTGGCCATTGTTGAAGTTTGTGAAAGAAGTAGAGTGGGTTCTCTGTTTTTGTTCAAAAAATATTTAAGACAATGTAAGCTCTAGGAAGAAGGTTGAGGGTGTGTTGTTGTGGCATAGATTCAAGTGGATGGTGAAGGGGTATATGTGTTCTCTAGCCTTATTATAATGTCTCGGTTGAGAGAATTGTGTTGGGGATTGCTTGAAGAGAAGATCACGTATCCCTTAACTATTTTTTTGGGAGATTCAAATATGAGAATTGGAACATGTGATAGATCTCATGGTACTTCTTGCATGATTCATAAGGAGGCTCATGCATGGGAATATTTGACCTTACATAATCAATTGAGGGATAATTCATTAAGGATTGAACAAATCAAGTAGTCCCTTTTAAAGAAGATAGAGATCTAGGTCTTGAGTCAGGATAAGGTGGCTTGGATTCAACTTCATCTATTTTGAAACTCTTTGAATATGAACATTGGACAATGGTCTTGCTTCACTATTTGTAAGCTACTACTACTCCAAATGCTAAGCTGAAACCACTTCATTTGATAGATATTTCTTATGCATGGAAAGATTGAGGTGGCCCAATATTCGATAAATAACTAGAAAGCAAACTCTAAGTGGAAAGGGGGATTTGGATTTAAAGGTAACTATCCATTACCTCTTGTAGTATGGATTAGCAAATATGCCTACAAAGATCCATACTATACCTATGATGATCAATGCTAATATTTCTCTATTATGTTGGCAAAAGGGTGTTCAAAGGTGGAATGATTTATGTGATGCTAGGGTCCATGATGGTATTGCTATAGAGTTCAAGCTCTAAATTTGTGGCTGATTGGATTCAACATACATAGAATAATCTCAACATAATTGGCTCACATCTTTTGTTATGTGTGATGATAATCCCCTTATTTTTTGGTGAATCGCAATGGCAAGCCCTTGGTAAAATTGGAGATAAGATTTGACTTTTCTAAGAAGAATCCTATTTGGATTTACAAAGTGACTACTTATTTTATTAAATGCTTTCCTATATAGATTTATTGAACTTGAAAGAAAAGAGTTAGATGAGTGTCAATAACTACTCCTTTCCTAGACTCAACTTGTCTATATGGAAGGTCTTGATGAAATAAGCTTCCTATAAAGTAGAAGTTGAGGAATTTTGAGAGTATATCTCCTTTGAGTTTTTATGCATAAGAAAGAAAAAAGATATGTTGCATTGTTTTTTGTAACCTTGTAAAGTTAAGCTCTTTTGGTGTGAAGTAGGTTCTCCTTAGGGATAGGGGGAGATTCAACAAGAGGAGATGAATGCGTGAAGTATTTTTATAGATGTTATCTTAAGGAAAGTTTGGAACTCAAGGGGTGATGTCCTATATGGGAGAACTAGAAACTATTTAGATCTCGGTACCTTCTCTACTTGGAAATTGTTTGGATGAATCTATTGCCATAGTGAAGTGCCTTAAGGGCAATCCTACTTTTAAGGGTGTGGTTAAGATGCTCAAGGAAGCATGTAATACTTCCATGCAATTAAAAGTCAGTTGGTTAGTTCGAAAGTTAGTTATTAGTCAATTAATAAGTTAGTAAAGTTACTGAAGTAAAAACTAACTAACGTTAATAACTAACAATTTTTATTTAATTAAAAATATAAAAAAATCAAGAGTCGTAACCTGACTTTTTTTATGGATTGGTAAGGACCGTAGCCACCCATCACAAAAGTTACCACATGAACGAGAGTTATGAGCCATATTAGTCACTATTTTAATGCGTATAGTATGGATGGTCCAAAAATATTAGATTTTTGAACAAAACTAGCATTTTTTGGATATTATTTATTGTAAATATCCTAAAAAGCTATGAAAATTTCTAGAACATGATGTCATAAAAAAAGCAAGTGATTTTTTCAAGCAGTTTTTGAGATTTAATACAAAAAAATAAGGATTAGCGAAATCGTACGCGTTGCGATCGCAGTTTACAATTAGTTATAAATATGAGGCATGGGGAGCAGTGAGGGAAGCATAAGGAGACCCCGAGAGACTACAAGAGAGAGATAGAGAGAGGGAAGCACAAGGAGACCTCGAGAGATTGCAAGAGAGAGGTAGAGAGAGGAAGGTGGAAGGATACCCCTCCAAGAGGCTGCGAGAAAGAGCTTGAGAGAGAGAGAGAGAGAGAGAGAGAGAGAGAGAGAGAGAGAGAGAGAGGAGACCTCGAGAGGTTGCGAGAGAGAGGTAGAGAGAGGGAGGTAGAAGGATACCCCTCGAAGAGACTGCAAGAAGAAGCTTGAGAGAGAGAGAGAGAGAGAGGTTACCCTGAGAGGCTACGAGGAAGAGAGTTAGCTCAATCCCCCTGTCTTGGTCTTCGACTAAGCCATCTTCTCTTACACTCTCCCATCTTAAATTCATTCCTTCTTCTTTATCTCTCGAATCCACTCACGAATGATGGCTCCAAAGCAATGAGGTGAAAGGACCATGGGAACCATCATAACCGGTCAAGGAACGTGTATTGTTAGACACATGGGAGTGCTCTAGGTTGCCGAAGTTGCCACTACCAACAATGGAACATCGGGTGTAGCGAACGCAAGTGCGGGCAAAGACAATATTCCCAATGTCGTCATGCCAAACCAGGTTATTCACTACTAGGTTATTATTTCGCCACATAAAATGATAAGGTTTATGTCGAATTTCTACCGAAAAATAAATGTTAGTCTTTGCATCAAATGGTACAAGAGTTACTTATTAGATTGCATGGACAGCATTTGAATAAGAATTAATTACGTAAAATATTAGCTTTATATTTTATACTTACATGAATTGATAGTTTCAACTAGAAAGCATACTAGTATATGCATAAACAATTAATCGCTATGATTTATAGTTAGATTAATTGAGATTCTAAATCGTGGAATCATGATGGAAATAGTTACAAGAGATGATTAGTAAAATAACTCAATATAATTATTGTCAAACGCGACAAGATTAAGTGTCGCTTAAAAAGCGAAACTCTATTTAAAGGATCTGTAAGTCATCTCGTTAAGTTATTGTCACAATATATTTCTTTAAAGAATTTCACTCACGTTGGGTAAGATAGCCCAAATGGAAAATTCATGCCTTGCTTAGCATGTTGTAAGAGAGATACTCAACACTTCTTTATGGGGAGAAGAATCCTCATTAGAATGTAAGATTACCTTAAGATAAGGTCTACCTTGGTTATATGGAAGCTGTGAATTGCACGATGATGTGATTGTCATTGCATCATTTGTTATGTGTTTGAAAGGACTAATTGTGTTTGCTAGAATCTGGATCTTTGATTGAAAATATTAACAAACATGATAAAAGGAAGGATCACGCTAGGCTATCCCCAAGCTAGGTGCGAGACCCTACTCCAAGGGGGTCATGGCTATCGCTTCATGAGGCTTTGACCGGCTCCGTTAGTGAAAGGTCTGTCCGGTAGGGATAGTCTCAAGCAGTAGGAAATGTGGGTGCAGGGGGGGCTCTAGCCATAAATCTTGCATCGTTCCTAGAATCTGATGAACCCCTTCATGACAGAGGATGGGATCCTAGAACCCTAAATACTAGCTACATGGGTGGAATCTTGGTGGGAAGAATACCCTCATGGAATTCTATGTACCTTCCGCAAGGTCGAAAAGATGGAAATTGCAATAAGCTTCCAATATAATAAATTTAAGGATTGTTTGAATTGTATGCATGTCTGTGAGATAAATTACGTGAAGGAACATGTGATTTAAAGGACTAATTAAGGAAGCTGGTTGTATATGTTCTAATAAATGTATTGTAGGTAATTAAAAAACTAAAGATGATTCCTTCATCAAGGGAAAGTGGGTAGGAGTGACCCCCAACAAGTCCATCCAACAATAGGTTGGTCCCGGTTAGCTAGAAGCTTTTCTAAATCAGTAGCAAAAATAAGAAAATGATAAATTGACCAACTAATCGTTAGGTAGAACGGACTTGTATTGTTTTAGGGGGCCGAAATGGGATTTTGCCTTATGGGCAGGAGGGTTGATGTACCGTACTCCCCTCTGTCTCCCATTCTCTTTGAACCAAGTGCAATGGCAAGTCCGCTTCAGATCAAGTAATCCTATAGAAGTGAAAACTCAAAATTACTGATGCTACCTGGCTATTAGGAGACTCATTTGATTTTCGGAACCCAAAAATTCAGGTGGATCCTAGTGGGTTTGGGTGGAACTCTCCCGTTGCGAAGTAGACTTAGTAGGGCCTAGGTGACAAACCCAATGATGTTCCAAGGGAGCGCGGGGTAGCATCATTTTTGGAAAACCTACTGATGGACTACTAAAAGGTGTGCTGTGGATTGAGACTCTGGCGAACATCTCACATTTGGTATCAGAGTGCACGTTAGTATAGAATATGACGTAAGCTTAAGAAATAATTTAAGTATCAAACTCTAATATTAACGCTATATAAATTTCAAAATTTTTAACTTGGGAATTGATGAAAATTTCCCAGAATTTCGCACTCACAACAATTCCCAACGAAGTCCAAGAGAAAAGGAATCTTTTCAAGCAAGTCAAACCTTCGAAATTTGACAGGAAAGGCAAGAATGTGGAAGCCGATGCAGCAATTTGGATCGAATCCATAGAAGATTATTTTACTACTGTTGGAACTATCCCATCCAACCAAGCCATGATAGCTAAGCTAAAATCAATTGGCAAAGCTCGACTCTGGTGGAAGCAGTACTACCGAGATTAAGGTATCCTTGAAAATACCATTAGTTGGGATTTGCTAAAAGAAGCTGTAAGAGGAAGGTATTTACCTCCAGCTTATCGCACGTAGAAGATGAATGAGTTCTTTAATTTGAAGCAAATGGGACTGACCCTGGAAGCATATTACTCCAAGTTTATTTCACTTCTTAAATATGCACCCCCCATGGATACTGTTCTCAACAAGTATCTACTTTGTGCAATGGGCTAAATTCTTCTTTGAACACTCGTTTGGAATCAATGCACCTAATAGACCTCCAAGATGTTTTGATTCGAGCTACTCCCATTGTGCGAGAAGCACAATTAAAGCCTAACAATAATAAGTTTTGGAGCTACAATAACCAGAACAAAGAAGGATTCAAAGGTCAAGCAAAAAGAACCCAAGGCCAAATTTACCAAGGTCAGAAGAAAAATGCAAAATCCAATGTAGTTGGAAATTTTGTTCTTACCCAGGGAAAGAAGGATGGTATTCGGTGCTTTCATTGTAATGAGTTAGAACATTTTAGGAGAGATTGTCCAAAGCTTGGTGAAAACCATTACCAAGGCCAGGTCAAGTAGCTGTGGTAAGAGGAAGAACATCAAATATTACCCTAAAAGAGACTAATAGGGAGGAAGATCCTACTATGGAAGAAGATATTGAAAGAGCAACTGTTCATGTTGCATTCCACAGGAAAGGTCAAAATCGTCAATATTCGATAATGCAGACACTAGCTAGTCATCGAGGTAAATCATTTAAAGTTTTGATTGACTGTGGAAGTACACACTCATTTATTTCACCCAAGTGTGCTAAGAAGTTAGGAATAGATACAATAAATGCATCAAAAAGACTTGCAGAATTAGCAAATGAAAAGGAAGTACTTTCTACACAACAGACTACCAAGGTAGAGTTTAACCTAGGAGAAAATCTTTCAAATATGAGGTTCAAAGTAATGAACTTAGGATCTTATGAATGTTTACTAGGAATGGATTGGATGATTCCGAATGATGCTCATATCCATTGTGGAAAAGGTCAAGTCACATTTTAGGATTTAAATGATGAATTAGCAACTACACAAGGTGAAATAGAAAAACCTAAAGTTCAATTAGCAAAAGCTTATCGAATTGTGAAAGGCTTGAATAAAGGATTGCCCGTTTATTTGATCAAACTTAACAAGGTAAATCAAGATGGTCAGACAAAAGAAGAACCATCCTGGTTAAAAGAGGATGCCGACATATTTCCTGAAGAGCTAACTCCAGAAAGAGAAGTTGGTCATGAGATCAAACTTGTTCCAGGAGCCGCTCCAATGGCAAAGAGACCTTACAAAATGTCTACTCCTGAATCCATTGAACTAAAAGAAACTCTCAAACAATTGCTAGAACAAGGGTATATTCAGCCAAGTAGTTCACCATGGGGAGCCCCAATATTATTCCAAAAGAAGAAAGATGAAACTCTCCGTCTTTGTATTGACTAACTGAGGGCTAAACCATGTAACAATAAAGAATAAGTACCCGATCTCGAGGATAGACAAGCTTCTTGATTGTCTACAAGGAGCAAGGATCCTTTCTAAGATTGATCTTCAGTCATGATATTATTAGATCAAAGTCAAGAATGAAGGTATTCCAAAGACCGCCTTCAACACAAGATACGGTCATTTCGGATTGACAAATGCCCCAGCTACCTTCAATAGGTTAATGCAGGACTTTTTCAGACCTCATCTTGATGATTTTGTTCTTGTATTATTTGATGCATCCTAAGTTATTCTAAGGAGGAAGAAGATCATGAACCACATCTTCACATTGTTTTGCAAACAATGAGAATACACAAGTTGTATGCCAAGAAGAAGAAGTGTGTCTTCTTCAAAAGGAAGATTGAGTACTTAGGATTCATAGTGTTTGCTGATGGTGTATCAATAGATCTTGCCAAGGCCAAAGATGTTCAAGGTTGGCCACACCCAACCACTATCAAGGAAGTGAGAAGTTTTCTAGGTCTGACAAGATGGTATAGAGTATTCATCAGAAACTATGCCCAAATTGAAGCATCTCTTACATACCTACTCAAAAAGCAAGTTGCCATTAACTGGATGTCGATTGAACAATCTAGCTTTGAGCAACTAAAGCATAGTTTAGTAATTGCTCCTACCTTAAGGCTACCTGACTTTAAAAAGGAATTTGAAGTTGTCACAAATGCCAACTCTCTTGCATAAGAATGCATACTAATGCAGAAAGGTCATCCTGTAGCTTACTCCTCAAGAAAATTGAAAGCCCATGAAAAGAGATATGCTACTCACGACCTGGAGTTATTAGTTGTGTGACATGCTCTCAGATTATGGAGACATTACTTGCTTGGAAATAAATTTTCCTTAGTCACAGATCATAAAAGTCTTAAGTGCATTGTTACTCAGCCTAATCTTAATATGAGGCAACGATGATGGATTGAAAATTTGCAGGAGTATGACTTTGAAATTAAGTTCATTAGACCTGATAAAGAAAATGTAGTAGTAGATGCCCTTAGCCGTAAAGCCTTTCTTAATGCTCTTATCGCGCTGAAGAACCATCTAGGGCAGAAACTCTAGCTACAATGGTATCAATGACAACTAATCCTATCATCGAGTTGAACAAGGATGAAGCAAATAAGGACCCATACTATCAACAATTGTTTTAAGAAGTTCAAATAGGGAATACGATCCCAAACTCAAGACTACATATCAAGAAATCTCTACAGATGAAGATGAAGGACTTGTTTATTTCAGAATGAGACTATGCATTCCTTCAAGTCAAACTCTTAAGAGAAGGATACTTTGGGAAGCACATGATTCTCATTTTTCAGGACACCCCAATTATGCAAAAACTCTTAATGTTGTTGGGAAAAGCTATTACTAGCAAAAACTCAAGGGTGATATACTTAAGTATGTCACTGAATGTCTAAATTGCCAAAGGGTAAAATCTGAACGTGTCAAGTTACTACCAACCACTTGACATTCCCCATATGAAATGGGAGTTTATTAGCATGGACTTTGTAGTTGGGTTACCTTGTATGCAAGGAGGATATAACTCAATAATGGTACTAGTAGACATGCTAGCAAAGGTTGCTCATCTTATCCAACAAGAACCAATTACAAAGCTTCAAATATTGCAAGAGTTTTTGTAAAATAGATTTTTAGGTTACATGGGTTACCTAAAATGATCATCAGTGATCGTGATTCTCTTTTCACATCACATTTTTAGAAGAGTTTATTTAAAGCCATTAGGACCCAATTTTGTTTCAGTACTGCTTATCATCCACAAACTGATGGGCAGACAGAACAAGTTAATCAAGTAATTGAGGATATTCTGTGTGCATATTGCAGCAAGAAACCTAAGAGGTGGATTCAATACCTACCCTTAGTGGAATTTGCTTATAATACCTCCTATCATCAAAATATTCAAATGACTCCATTTCAGGCACTATATAGTCAAGATTGCCATATGTCACTTAATTTTTTTGATCCTACTCTAAGGGTAGAATCTTTAAGAAAAATGTTAAAAGAAATGGATGATCAAATTAAGATTATCAGTTAGGATATTCAAGCTGCCAAGGACCGACAAAAGGCGTATGCTAATCTAAAAAGGCAAGAACAAATCTTCAAAGAGGGAGGCATGGTCTTCATCCGTGTCCATCCAAATAAGAATTCTTTATCTTTAGGAGAATTTAAGAAGCTAAGTCCAGGATATTGCGGAGCCTATAAGGTTCTCAAGTACTTAGAACCAAGTGCTTACAAGATACAACTCCCTGAGAATATAAAAATCCACAATGTATTTCATGTTAGCTTATTGAAAGCATACGTAGCTAACTCGAACAATATCCTTGATGATCAACAAGTTGTAACCTAGCTAAGGAGTCCTTGAGCTACAACTTGACAGAGCAATTGATGTAAGGGAGATAAATTTGAGAAGTATGCTAGAGAATACATTGTCCAGTGGAAGGATTATCCCGAAGAATATGCTACATGGATAGATGGAATGTTCTTTATCAACAATACCCACAGTTTCTCTTGAGATGAGGGCATCTCGATTTCTCTAAGAGGAGGAGGATGTAATACTTCCACGCAATTAAAATTCGGTTGATTAGTTTGAAAGTTAGTTAATCAATTAATAAGTTAGTAAGGTTAGTTAATTAATAAGTTGGTAAGATTACTAACTAAAGTAGAAACTAACTAACATTAATAACTAGCCATTTTTATTTAATTAAAATATAAAAAATCAAGAGTTGTAACCCGATATTTTTTTCGGATTGACAAGGAATGTAGCCACCCATCATGAAAGTTACCACGTGAACGAGAGTTATGAGCCATATTAGTCACTAATATTAATGTGTATAGTATGGATGATCAAAAATATTATATTTTTGGACAAAACTAGTATATTTTAGATATTATTTATTGTAAATATCCTAAAAAACTATAAAAATTTCTAGAACAGGATGTCATGAAAAAAAGTGAGTGGTTTTTTCGACCAAATTTTGAGATTTAATACAAAAAAAAGAAGGATTGGCGAAATCGCGGATGTCGTGCTTGCAGTTTACATGCAACAAACAACACTTCGAATAGGGAGAAGAAGAAGAGTGATCTGGAAGATTTCTAACCAAGTGTCTTAGGGTTTTACCCCCCTATAGGAGCCAATGAAACTATCAAATTTGTGATTTGAGCATTAAATTGCTGATTTTTCCAAGATCCTCTCCATGAAGAGCTCTTCTTATCAGCCACCACAATCCTTCTTCTCTTGTTTAGCTATAAACATGAGGCATGGGGAGTAGTTAGGGAAGCGTAAGGGGACCCCGAGAGGCTACAAAAGAGAGGTAGAGAGAGGGAAGCACAAGGAGACCTCGAGAAGCTGTGAGAGAGAGGTAGAGAGAGGCAGGTAGAAGGATACCCCTCCAAGAGGCTCCGAGAAGGAGCTTGAGAGAGAGAGAGATCATATATCACTCGCACAAATTACCACAAGCTTTTCTAGGTGGGCTCCTTGAATGACATGCATCCGTTCTAATTGGTTGCCCTAAACATAGTCAACCCTCTATTTGAAATCTGGAATTGGTATAAATACCTCATGATCCTTACAGAATATGTTAGGTGATGGTATGAAGACAATATTGTTCTAGATGATACAACACCAATAGTGACTCAACTCTTGCTAGAAGATGTCATCATCAAACATTCATGCTGTGGACAAATACTTTTGAACCAAGGCCTTCCCCCAAGCTAGCTGCAAGACCCTAATTTAAGGGGTCATGGTTATCGCTTCATGAGGCTTAGACTGTCTTTATTAGCGAAAGGTCTATCTGTAGGGATAATCTCGAGTAGTAGGAAATGTGGGTGCTAGGAGGGGCTTTGGCCATAAATCCTGCATCGTTCCTAGAATTTAACAAACACCTTCGTGAACTAGGATGGGATTCTGGAACCCTAAATACTAGTTACATAGGTGGAATCGTAGTCGTGGAATTCTGTGTATCTTTCGTAGGGTCGGAAAGATGGAAATTGTAATAAGCTTCCAATATATAAACAAGTTTGTTTTATTCAAGGATTGTTTGAATTGTATGCATGTTTGTGAGATAAATTACGTGAATGAACATGTGATTTAACAGACTAATTAAGGAAGCTGGTTGTATATGTTCCAATAAATGTGTTGTAGGCGATTAAAAAACTAAAGATGATTCTATCATCAAAGGAAAGCTGGTGGGCATGACCACCGACGGGTCGTCCAATGGTAGGGTAATCCTAATTAGCTGGGAGCTTTTTTAAATCGGCAACAGAAATAAAAATACGATAAATTGACTAACTAGTCATTAGGTAGAACCGACTTGCATTGTTTTAGGAGGTCGTAATAGGATTTTGCCTTATGGGCAGGAGGGTTGATATATAGTACTCCCCTCCATCTCCCATTCTCTTTGAACCAAGTGCAATGGCAAGTCTACTTCAGATTGAGGAATCCTATAGAAGTGGGAACTTGAAATTATTGACGCTGGTTGGCTGTTAGGAGACTCGTCAAGTTTTAGAAACTTAGAAATTCGAGTCGATCCTAGTGGGTTTGGCCAAAACTCTCCCATTGCAAAGTAGACTTAGTAGGGTCTAAGTGACAAACCCCATGACATTCCAAGGGAGCACCGAGCAACATCATTTTTGGAAAACCTATTGATGGACTACTAAAAGGTGTGCCGTGGATTGAGACTGGCAGACACCTCATAAAGCACTATAAAGTGTGTCTTGTAGACATTTTATGGGAGCTATAATTTCTTCCCTAGAGTTGATTATAATGTAAATTATATACAATAAAATTTTTTCCAACATTTATAGAAAACCATATACTTTGTGAAACTACTATAGCTAGAGGTTTTATTGACAATAATCGATAGTGATCCTTCCCTCTATGCAGCAAACTGAAGGCAAATATCATTAGGCAAGAGAAAAGAATGCTTGGGGCTTTTTGGAACCCTATTTTTAGTCAAGGACAAAGCTTTCATTTTTCTCAAAACAAAATCAACTTGTTATTTGCTTTCTACTTTAGTCTTCTACTCAAAATGTCGAACTTTCCTTTTGCTTTAAATGCCAAAGCTTTTATTACTGTTACTTTTGAATGCTATCACCGCTTATACACACACTTGTTGATGTCGCATGTTTCCACTTGGTTTGTAAGCATTAACGTAATGGTATTAAGGTTTAGCATGTAAGCTTGGGAAACTAAGGGAATACGACTTTACTAAGATTATAAAGTCAATAACCTAGCTATAATCCTCAACTTTTGTATATGAAATTTTCATTAATATCATCTTTATCTTTTTGAGACTAAGAAAGAAGTCTAAGGTTTTTAACTTCAATATTGCATTTAGAAATCTCAAGGGGGACATGCTAAGTGAATCATTTTGTATTTTGCATATGGCAAGTTTTCCTATATTTTTGGGTGTAGATATTAACATATTATCTCCTTTCACATTGAAAAAACATTGGCACTGGCAATATATGCTAGAGTTTAACTTTGGTATTGGGTAAAAGGGCCAACAAAGTATCATCTAAGAGTCATCTTTCTTTTCCAAGTGATTTATGGGCACTACAAGAAAAGAGAGGTATAGCGATGGCGGGTAGCGATGCAGGAATAGCAGCGTCGCTATTTGCGTTGACGCCCCACAGGGAAAAAAAACAAGGCTGAAACCCGAGCATGTTTCATTTCGCGCATTTTCGTGAGACATTTCGAGAGGGAGAGCGAGAGAGAGAGTGATCGTTTTGCATAGAGGGTGAGAGAGGGAGAGGAAGAATACTTGCTGCCACCGCTGCCGTTCACGAAGGAGAGGAGGAGCCTTCGTCGCAAAGAGGAGCCGCCAAACCCTCGCTATATCTTTATGGTGAGTCCATTCTCTCTCTCTTTTGCTTGTTTAGGGTCTAATTTGTGTATTGGAGGGAGAGGAAATGAGAGAGAAAGAGAGGGAGAGGGAGGGGGAGGGAGAGAAAGAGCAAGAGAGGGAGAGGGAGAGGGAGAGGGGAGGAAATGAGAGAGGGAGAGAAACAGAAAGAGAAAGAGAAAGAGAGGGAGAGGGAGAGGGAGAGGGATGGGGAGGAAATGAGAGAGGGAGAGGGAGAGGGAGGAAATGGGAGAGGGAGAGGGAGAGGGAGGGAGGGAGAGAGAGAGAAAGAGAGGGAGAGGGAGAGGGAGGGCGAGAGAGAGAAAGAGAGGGAGGAAATGGAAGAGGGAGGGGGATGAAATGAGAGAATGAGAGGGAGGGAGAGTGTATTCTCTCTCTTTTTTATTTATTTTTTGTATAATTTGTATATAATGAGAGAGGGAGAAGAAATGAGAGAGAGGGAGAGGGAGAGGGAGAAAGAGAGGGAGAGGGAGGAAATGGGAGAGGGAGGGGGAGGAAATGAGAGAGGGAGAGGGGGGGGAGACGAAAATATAATAGGGAAATGAGAGAGGGAGAGGGAGGGAGAAGAAATGAGAGAAGAAGAGGAAGAGAGCAAAAGGAAATGAGAGAGGGAGAGGAGAGAGAAAAAAAAGAGAGAATGAGAGGAGAGAGAAAAAGAGATAATATATTAAACATAATAGGCAAAGAGAGAAAGAGAGGGTGTGGGTGAGGGTGAGGGCGAGGGAGGGAGAGGAAGAGAGAAAAGGAAATGAGAGAGGGAGAGGAGAGAGAAAAATAAATGAGAGAGAGAGGAGAGAGAAAAAGAAATAAAGATCATTAAACCTAATGGAAAAATAGAGAAAGAGAGGGTCAGGATGAGGGAGGGAGAGGACATGAGAGGGAGAGAAATAAAGAAAGGAAAATGAGAGAGGGAGAGGAGAGAGAAAAAAGAGAAAAAATTTATTAAATCTAATAGAAAGAGAAAAAGAGAGGGTCAGGGTGAGGGAGGGACAGGAAATGAGAGAGGGAGAGAAAGAGAGAAAGGTAAATGAGAGAGGGAGAGCAGAGAGAAAAAATGTGTGAGAGAGAGAGAGGAGAGAGAAAAAGAGAGAAAAATCATTAAACCTAATAGGGAAAGAGAGAAAGAGAGGGTGAGGGCGAGGGAGGGAGAGGAAATGAGAGAGGGAGAGGAAGAGAGAAAAAGAAATGAGAGAATGAGGAGAGAGAAAAAATTGTGAGAGAGAGATAGGAGAGAGAAAAAGAGAGAAAGATCATTAAACCTAATGGGAAAAGAGAAAAAGAGAGGGTCAGGGTGAGAGAGGGAGAGAAAGAAAGAAAGGGAAATGAGAAAGGGAGAGGAGAGAGATAAAGGAATGAGAGAGAGGAGACAGAAAAATATCATTAAACCTAATGGGAAAAGAGAGAAAGAGAGGGTCAAGGTGAGGAAGGGAGAGGAAATGAGAGAGGGGGAGAAAGAAAGAAAGGGAAATGAGAGAGGGAGAGGAGAGAGAAAATAATGAGAGAGAGGAGAGAGAAAAAGAGAAAAAAAACATTAAATCTAATAGAGAAAGAGAGAAAGAGAGAATCAGGGTGAGGGAGGGACAGGAAATGAGAGAGGGAGAGAAAGAGAGAAAGGGAAATGAGAGAGGGAGAGAAGAGAGAAAAATGAAAGAGAGAGAGAGAGAGGAGAGAGAAAAAGAGAAAAAATCATTAAACCTAATAGGGAAAGAGAGAAAGAGAGGGTTAGGGTGAGGGAGGGAGAGGAAATGAGAGAGGGGGAGAAAGAGAGAAAGGGAAATGAGAGAGAGAGAGGAGAGAGAAAAATAGAAAAAAATCATTAAACCTAATAGAGAAAGAGAGAAAGAGAGGGTGAGGGTGAGAAAGGGAGAGGGAGAAAGAGAGAAAGGGAAATGAGAGTGAAAAAGAAATATGAGAGAGAGGAGAGAGAAAAATAGATAAAAATCATTAAACCTAATAGGGAAAGAGAGAAAGAGAGGGTACCCTTGCACCTGCTACATAGTATCATAGTATTGGGTACTTGGCACTATGATACTAGAGTACTAGGTGCTAGATACTAAGATGCTATGATATTATGTGCTAGGTACTGAGTACTAAATACTAAATACTAGTGTTCTATGATACTATATGCTAGGTCATAGAAAAAGAGAGAGATGGAAGGAGAGGATAACAATTTAAGAAAAGAAAAGAATGATAACAAAAACAAATTGTTTGTTGTAACGTAGACAAAATGGAAAACGAAGAAGGTCCTGTTGTTCAAGATCGCGAGGCGTATCTTAATCAGCATGTCCCATGTCCTTGCTCTCAATGCAAGCTAGCAATTAGACGAAAATGCCGATTGTCTATAGAACACGTACGATGATTTGGTGAGTTTCAATCTGAGATCATTGATTAGGCGATTGCGGATTTTCAGCAAACGGTAATTTGAAGTTAATATCAATCATGCATTGTACTCGCAAGCTAATTGAATACCATATATAATAAGATTGGGTCTCGCTGGCAAATTTTCTATCCAAGGAGGTCATGTCTCATCCCAAGGAGGAGTGCACCCTTTGCGGCCAATTAGAAGAGTACATGGGCATGCGATGGATGGAATGCAGAAGCCAATCCACCACTTGCAAGGCCAATCTATATCGTCAATGCCAGAGGAGACATGCAACCTTCCAAACCTACCTACAATCTTGGAGCCTGAGATGGAGGCAATGATCGATGCATTGATTCCCATGGATGTCGAGACTTCTGATCCGCCTAGAGAGAAAGCATCCATATCATTATATGATGGGTGCCGAGTATCTCAGCTGAAGACATTGCTTGCACTCTTAAGTGTGCAAGCAAAATATGGGTGGAGCGATACGAGTGTGACCGAGTTATTCAGGTACCTTGTACATATGCTTCGTTGATTTTTTTTTTTCGACACTATTATTACAAACATTTGTGTTTTTTCTAGGTGTTTATGATTTTTTTCAGGTTATTGAAATATCATATATTACCACCTGCAAATACCATGCCTGAGTCTCGTGATGATGCATGACATGTTTTACGAAAGCTTGGCATGGACTACAATAACATCCATGCATGTATCAACGATTTCATACTGTTTCGAGGAGAATACGAGACTATGAAGACATGTCCAAAGTGTGGTGCTCATAGGTATCAACAGGACTTGCAAGGGCAAACCATCCCTCAAAAAATTCTCATACACTTTCTGCTTATCCCCTGCATAAACCACATGTTTCGTATGTCCGGCATGGCGAGCTTGACAACGTGGCATGCACAGAATAGGTCCACGGATGGAGTTCAACGAATATCAACGAATTCACGCGCATGGAGACACATTGACTCTACCTTCCCAGGCTTTGCCCAAGAGCCAAGGAATCTTTGGCTTGGTCTTGCAATGGATGGCGTGAACCCATTTGGTTTGCGCTCAACTTCTTACAGTGTGTGGCCTATAGTCATTGTCAACTACAATATCCCTCCATAGCTTTCTACGAAGAAAGGACATCTCATCATTAGCTCATAGGCGCGATGATCGACGGTCAGCCAATATTCGAGCCATTCTCATGTGGACGATACATGACTTTCCGGGATTTGGAGAGTGCTCAGGTGAGCAGGCCTTTGTTCTTATTGGTAATATCTATATTTTATCTCGTTCAAGCAAGTATTCACTGGGTCGTGGTATTGGAACAGGTCTGGTTACCTCAGGTTATCATACATGTCCATTGTGCGAGCCACAGTTAGACTCTCGAAGGTCACGAACCATGAAGAAGATGGTATATCAAGGACACACTGCTTTCTTGCCAGAGGATCATGAACTCAGTGAAGGTTTCCTTGGACGACCTCCAACACGTATGAACGCCACAAGCTGGTACGAGCTGAAAATGGTTCACGTGAAATCACATCCAAACAGAATGTGACAGTTCTCAGTTTTCTACGAGTTGCCATATTGGACCCACTTACAGGTCAACCACTTGTTGGATCCCATGCATATTTTCAAGAATGTGGACAGCTTGCTATGGGACCACATCATAGGAAAGAGAGACACTCTAGGGGCACGAATGGATTTAAAGGAGGTAGCTAAGATGGAGCGCGTTGGCCGCAGTCGAGTGTTGATGGTTGCGTGCAGCTTCCTCGCGCTCCTTAGGTTTTGTCCACTAAAGAAGAGCGCATTGTGAAGCAAGTAATCAAGTCTATCCGCACTCCGACGAGTATGATGTGTTCTCTCAGGTCCGCATTTTCTAAAGACGACCAATTATCAGGACTAAAATCCGATGACTGGCATAATATATGTCAGGTTTATACTACGAATGGATTGTAATTAGCGTGCGCATTTTGCTATTTGGAGTGTAGCCATTATTCACAATACTTTCTCATTTGTGGCAGTTTGTACTACCGATCGTGATCGTAGGATGTCTTACTCCAGAAATACGCGGGGCCATTTACAGGTTGTCGACTTTGGTGCAATGGATCTCACAGAAGGAGATTAAGACGTTCTCTATTGAATCCACGAGACGGGGAGTAGTGGAGACGGTCTATCTCTTTGAGAAATACCTGCCCACCAGCATGCTCACGATACAAATCCACCTTCTTGTGCATCTTGTAGATGAAGTGGAGATTGCTGGACCTGTCCATACGCGATGGATGTTCTTCTTGGAGTGCTTCATGAAAACCCTGAAAGGCTTTGTGTGACAACGAGCTTAGCCAGAAGGTAGCATGGCTGAAGGTTGGTTGGTGTTTGAGGCGCTAGTGCATATTTCACAATGGCTACCAACGGTGGATCTAGACAATGAAATGCTATGGTTGCTGAAGGACGATCATGAGGCCGAGATGTGGTGGTTGGAAATGGGGTAGAAAAAAGAATGGATGCCTCAATGGAGGAGAAGGTGAATCGCTTTTGTATGTTGCACCATGCCTCTATGGAGACATGGCTTGCCAAGTACCAGATCGCTAGGCAAGATTGAGAGGAAGCGCGAGTTGAATTCCGACGTAGTACGCATCATCGATCGATTCGATATCCCAGAGGCATGGAGGAGATGCTGCGGTTCATGTCAACGCGATTGGTTGCATGGAGCTTTGACCGCAGCGCCTCGCGAAGGGACAGAGGTCTCAATGGAGGAGCGAGAATTCTCGAGGGGATGTAGTCCAAAGGTGATGAGGGGTTTAGAATCTGTCGTATCTAAATTTTATATGTGACATCTAATTTGAGTGTTTTAATATACGGTACAAAATATATAGTGCAGCGTGGTCGCGCGGACGGCATTTTCACATGGAGCATATTGACAAAATGCACTCCACAATGGACTGTGGTATCATGGTAAGGTTTGAGCAAGAGATCCGGCGACGAGCAACGGATCCAAACACGGTTATGGATGAGATGGAGTATTTTGGAAACTTGCAAAGTATTGTTACGGTGGATTACCGTAACTTCTCCATGATACTATTCGATGTGCAGTGGTTCAAAGTGGTACTTGGAGGAGCTGAAGCAATAGTTCGACGAGGTCCATCTAGATTTCTCGAAATAGATTCCGAAAAAAAATGGATGGATTTGCGCGACACCTTTGTGTTGTCGGCCCATTGTGAACAGGTGCATGGACTCATTTGTTTGCTAATTATATTACGACATGGTTTATGTCACAATGGTTTGAACTCTTGTACGTGTTTGTGAACAAGTAATCTTCTATCCAAACCCCTGACAACCTCGATGGTGGTATGTTATACCTTCAACTCCCCGAAGTGCGAGAGTATATGATCAAAGCGATGTTCCGAGCATAGATGAAGATAATATGCAAATAGAGGGGTCGATATTGCAAGGAGTGGAGGTCGTCAAAAGCTTGGAGCCAGCATCAGCTAACAATGATGGAAATACAGGAGTCCAAGAATTCTTTGAGAACGAGGTGAACTCATTCTTTTGTGGTGACATGTCTATCGACCTTCCAGTGTATGCGGAGTTATGTCAAGAGATTAACATGGGACCATAGGATACTTCATACTTGGAGCATCCACTTACTCAATTCGTTGACCAATCACTTATAAGGGTACATAAGATATGCATTTTTTAAGTGAGATTTTTTTAAAAATGATTTATATTATTGTGCTTTGTATGATTTAAATTGATTATTCTAACATCATTTTTTGTCTGTGCAAGTGACATTTTTAGGATGAGTCGAGGGATGAGCGATGAGGAGTTACAGGATATCTTCACACGCATGTCTCCAGACCATATCGTGAGATTCAGAGATATGGCAGACCAGGAGCTGTCTCGGTCTTCGTCAGGGTGCTCTGTTAGATCTACTTCAGCATGATCGGATGCTTCGGCTTCGAGCAGATGAGCTCGACACTCCAAACTTGGGCAAGAGGGAGGGAGTGCTTCGGGGTCAGGGGGATGCTACAGAGATATAGAGGCAGTGAGCCCGCGGTCTACACGGGATACATGTGCGACTTCTCACTCTTGTGGCTCTTCCAGGAAGCGTGGCTCAGACTCAGGTGGATGCTGTGGAGGCACGGACACGGTGTCTCCATCTCATCGTTCAATTGAAGCTGCATCACCTCAGGGATTTGTCATACTTGTGGGGACATCTACTCCAATTACTCCGGCTTTTGCTCAACCGTCAGCAGGCAGGTGGCACCCCTGTGGATGCCACTCCGAGAGATATTACCCCGGTCGGTACACCGGATGTACAAGGATCTCCTGGATATGCCCAGGAGCGTGGACGCAGATGGGAGATGACCCATCTTAGGCAGACTCCAAGGGGATATGGATATCTAGTCAATGGTAGGTCAGGAGCCATCATCATGAATGATGAGGGGAGGAGGGTGATGGCTCGCATGAGAGAGTTGTGCCAACGAGTTTTTCGGCACAATGTCTTGAATCATTGGAAGAACATACCGGAGGGGAGCAAGGACTACATATTAGCATCCTTGCACGAGGAGTTTCCGGTTCCAGACTCAGTATATAGATTCTCTACGGACTGGATGATGGATTACATGCATGCATACATGTCACACAGACGATCCGACGCACGCAAGGCAATCAAGAGTGGGGCTACAAAGCCCGAGTGGTTAGGTGCAGACGACTGCGCGGACTGAGGGAGGAGGCTACATATTCTCCAGGGCGAGGGCACGACTCGAGGCCGGAGTGGTCCATCATCTTGGACATCTTGGGAGTGGCGGCCACAGGACATATTTGGAGGACTTTGTAAGTTTTTCTTTTGTTTTGCTTGTTTATTTTTTTACAATATTCTTTGTATTGACAATCATGTTTCTAACAGTTAGTATTTTGTTTTCTTTGCAGCACTCCATTACAAATCGCGATCCAATTGGCCTTGAGACTCGATATGCAGAGAGACATGGTCTCACTTCATTGATCGACCGATTGTATAGACGCGGCGGCCCTATAAGTCACTCATCTTTCTTGTCCGTAGTTACCATGTTTAATTAGAATGCATTATTGTATGGTGGACTAATGTGTTGTTTCTTTTTCTGCAGAGTTCGTTTGATGTTCCTTTGCGGCGGGACGAGCTTTCGAGGGACGAGGATATGTAGCTCGCCCTTGGATCCCTGGAGCTCACACACCTTTATTTTTGAGTCGCCTGATCTATGTAGACATTTTCTATATATTAGTGATATCTTGTCATGATTGTACCAGTCGCTTATTATGCGATCATGTATTTATTTCATGTATTAGTGTTATGATTTCAGTATACATTGTTTTTGTTTACAAGCACATTGTACACAGTGCTGCCCTGCCACAATTTTTTTTTTCCACTGTTACCATCGCTATTAGCGTTGCAAATTTTATTGCTCGCATCGTTATTTACGTCACAAACCGTCGCTATCAGCGTCAGTATTGGCATCGGTATCAGCGTCACAATCCAATACCAACGCTAATAGCGACGGTGATACCGACTATTCTATGGCATTGCCAATAACGACGCTTTTTACGACGACGAGGACAAATTTTGTTATTTGCATTTTTGTCGCTTTAAACGTCGGTATAAGGCCTATATCTTGTAGTGGGGTATTTTTCTAACAATCTAACTACTTGCATTTCGCACGCAGCACAAAACGATAGGCCACTCTACATGCACAAAATACTAGGCCACTTCGTGCCAACTTGCAAAGCGGCAAGTATCGCTAATAATCCATTTATTCTCTTTTTCTCTCCTCTTTTCCCTCTTTGTTTCTAATTTGTTTATTCTGTCTCTTTCTCTTTGCCCCCCTTTCCCATATATCTAGAATTTTTTCCCTCTCTCTCTCCTCTCCGCAATTCTCTTTATAAAATTTATCTCTTGACCTTGTATTTTATTTTATTTTCTCTTGTCTCATTGTTTTCTCTCTCTCTCTCTCTCTCTCTCTCTCTCTAAAATTCTCCCCTCTATTTGCCCCTTATTTTTTTCTCATTTTTCTATTTCTCTTTATCTCCTCTTTTGGCTCTCTCACACTACAGCAGGCTGAGGACCAGCGTACCTGACGCCGTACGAGGATCCGTGGGTTTCGAACCCCACAGCCACATCGACAGGAGATCCGGAGGATTCTTGATCTACATCGACAGCAGACTGAGATCTGACGACACTCGACACATTGGATCTCAGACCTCCAGTTTGCTCTTTCTCCACCGTCGATGTACCACATTCTGCATCCAGGAGGGATCACCTGCTATTAGCGACTTCGACGACTACTACTACATCCCAGGATAGTATATCTCCCTGCATCTGTTACATATACACATCGCACCACTTTATCACAGCCGACAATTGTTCCCCTATCACAGCCGACATTTGTTCCCCTTTTGTAGCCATTATCTGGAGTACCAGAGCTACATACGCACATACACATACACGACACTTATCACACTCACAGCACCGTATTTTCAGTTTCCAGTTTTTAGCTTTTCATTCAGCACTTTTATTTTGGATAGCTGGACCTCATCAGTTGTATCACAGTTTGTCTCATAGGCCAGTTTTGGTCTTTAGAAGACGTTAATATAACTTTCTTTCTTTTCTCTCTCCCTCTCTCTCTGTGCACAGGTGCGCACACCTCACACTCTCTTTCCCCCCTTTTTTCTCCTCTCTCTCTCTTTCATATTTTTCCTCTCTTTCTCTATCTCTCTCTTGTTTTTTTGTCTCGTCTTTTTGCTCTCTCGCACACACACACACACTCACTCTCTCTCTCTCTCCTTACGTCTTTCTTTCCCTTTTTCTCTCTCCTCATTTTGCTTGCTCGATTGCACATGCACACACACACACTCTCTCTTTTTCTCCTCCCTTCTTTTTTCTCTTCTCTTTTTTCCCCATTCATTCCCTCACTCACTCTTCCTTTTTTTCTCTTCTCTTCTCTCTCTCTCTCTCTCTCTCTCGCTCACTCTCTCTTTCTCTGTCCCCTCTTTTGGCTCTCTCTTTCTCTCTCTTCCTTTTTTCTCTATTTCTATTTCTATCTCTCTTACCCCTTCTTTATTACTCACTCACTCACACACTCTGATTTATCTCTCTATCCTTTTTTCTCTCATCCTTCTTTGTTTCTCGCTTATAAAAATTCTCACCTCTTTTTTTCTATTTCTCTCTCATGTCTTTTCCTCTCTCTCTCTCAATCTTTTTCTTCCCCCTCTCTGTCTCTTTGTCTTTTTCTTCCCCCCTCTCTCTCTTCTCTATCTTTTTCTTCCCTCTCTTTCATTTTTCCTAATATTTTCTATTTCTCCTCTCTCTCTCTCTCTCTCTCTCTCTCTCTCTCTCTCTCTCTCCCCTCCTTTTTTTCTCTCGTCTCTCTTCTTTTGATTTTCTATCTCTTAGAATTCTCTCCTTTTCTTCTTTTTCTTCTTCTTTTTCTTCTCTCTCTTATCTCTTTCTCTCCTTTATTCTCTAATTTTCTCTCTAAATTTGTATTCTCCCCCATTGCCCCATTCCCTCTCTCCTATTTTTCCCTCTTATTTTATTTTCCTTCTCGCTCCTCTTCTCTTCTTCTTCTTCTTCTTCTTCTTCTTCTTCTCTCTCTCTCTCTCTCTCTCTCTCTCTCTCTCTCGTTTAGGCTAGTTACACACGAAATGATGGACGCCCACTTTGCAAGTTTTAACCAATCAAAATACTTCTTTAGGGGTTGGACGTCTACAATCCTTTACACATCAAAGAGGACATGACTTGCTGTTTACCCATTAAACAAGTGAATTCCTTGCCCACTTTTGGATGGGGAGTCTCCCTTGCCCAATGTGTAAAGTGACAGACAAGGGTATGCTTTTTATATTTGTAACCAATCAAAAAAATATAAATATAATATTTTTCACTTTTTTGCAAAATGTGTTCTGTTGGTGTGTAAATGCTTTGTGCCCATGTCTCCGACTAGTTTCAAAAATTGCACATCGACATTCTGGCCAAGGTTGGGTGTCCACCGTCACTTATTGTGTAACTAGCCTTAGAAATCCTAAATTTTTTTACTCTCTCTCTATCTTTTAACACACACACACACACACACACACACACACACACACACACACACACTCTCTCTCTCTCTCTCTCTCTCTCTCTCTCTCTCTCTCTCTCTCTCTAATCTAACGCTTCTTGCCAAACTATCCCCACCTATTCTAGAAAGGGCGATGTCGCTTCTCCACCTCCTTTGCCCTGGTGCTGCACCCACCATGTTCTTGTCGCTCGCTGCTCTAAGTGTTTTTGCCACTGTTGCACTCACCACTTTGTTTTGCCTCTATGGGGCATTGTTGCATCTGGCCACTACATCCCCATTGCTTTGCTCGTTTGTGTGCTTGCTATCATGTGCGCCACTAGCCACACACACAAATTTGAAAAAGTAGAATCCCTCCTAGGTTTAGTAAAGTTAAAATTAGGTTTGGAAATGCCTAGCATTTTCAAGAAGTTTTTGGTGGTTTGATGACCACCAAAGCCATAAGCAAAATAATAATGAAGTATATATATATAAATCATATAGCACTAGAATAAAATTTTTAGGATATTTGGATATTTTCATCAAATAGACTTCATTATAAATGAAGGGTTTCACAAAAGAGTGAGAATGAGAGGCATGCACTAATGTCCTCCTTTAAGGGTTTCACAAAAGAGTGAGAATGAGAGGCCAATAGAGTGACACTCAATGATGCACTAATGTCCTCCTTTGAGGTTTTACAACATCCATTCAATTGTTTGATTTAGATTATCAAGCTTTAAGAGGGTAAAAAAGATACATCTTTTGTACAAAACTATTACTAATGGGAGCATGCTCAATTTTGCTTTTGAGTCCGATGTTAAACGAAAAACCAATGTTTAATATAAAATGAGTTGCAAACATTTCCAAAATAAGAATCAAAGTCATTTAATAAGGTTTAAAACATTGTAGTTTAAGAAAATTTCAGTTATAAAAATGGCAAATATGTGTAATTTTTATGGAAGAATCCCTCAATATTCTTGTATATGCTACTAAAGGTAATTTCTTAATAAAAGTGAACATTGGGGGTCATCTCATTGGCCTCTGTACCCTAATCAATGGAAATTGCAGTGAGTTATAAGTAGGGGAGGAAAATGTGCATGTACTATATTGTGCGGCCAGCCCTGCATGAACAGTTCTAATTCTCATGTTCATTCCTCGAGCGTACTTTTGCTGCTTCCTTATTGCGGCTTCAAAAGAGGAACATTTAATTTTATCCCATGAATTTTCTGTTTTGGCTTTTCTGGGGTTTTTTTTGGGGGTGTAACTTTGATGCTTCAACGGCCCAACCATCTGCATGCTCTCTTCGCTTCTCTTCTTCCACTTTTCAAAAGAGACGACAGGCCGGGAGGCAGGGGCGCCACTTAGGCTCCCTCTCCTTTCCCAAATTCGTCCTTCCGAGACGACTAGAGAGAGACCCATATTGGAATACCTGCGTGTCTCTGTTGTTGGAATGCTTTTCCCCTGCTTCCTTCAGCCCTGCATGAGAATTTTCATGAGTTCACTTTGCCAACGGCATTCTGTTTTTTGTGCTATGCGCTATCTAGTCTAGATTAATGGAGGGATTGCTTTTTCCATGATATTCTACTTTGTGTCGTTGTGGGCTATCGTGATTGATGAAGAGACATTTAGCGTAAGCAGCACTCCTAAACACAGAAATAGGGGGCAACCAGTAGCACACTCAAAGTAAAGGAGGCACTAAACTATTAGGAACAACACACACACACACACACACACACACTCTCTCTCTCTCTCTCTCTCTCTCTCTCTCTCTCTCTCTCTCTCGACCAAGTGAAGGAGACTCTCCTTGGGTTGACATGTCAAGCCCCAAGGCCAGTTTGCATCTCCTGTATGTGAACTCTCAGAGCCAGCCGCGATATGAGACACAGCCAGTGCTAGCTGCAGCTGGTGCCCAAGGGGCTTTTGATAATGGTCAGGTTTTGTCAGCCGCATTTTTCATAAAGCCCGTGTCATCACAGCAACATGGATTTCAATGTACTCTCTACCTTCCTGACATCCCACCAGTCGTGTCTGACGTCTTTGCAAAGAAAAGGGAAGCAGAGCAGGATGCAGCTAGAAAAGCTTTAGAGCAGGTAAGGTACTTTGTCTTAAGACATACATGATGTTATCTGATTAGGGGTTAGGTGTCTTGGACTCATCTGCTTTTAAGCATTTATTTCTCTCTCACAGTATGCATTACAATGCACAGATGGGAAAAGCTTTCTCCTCTGATGCCACAAAACCCAGTTTGAGTCATGATGAGAAAGTGGATGTTCTAGCCAACAGAATTGGGGCCCTCTTCCATGAGAAGGTACACTTGGTATTTCCATTCACTTAACATTAATATGCTTTTCTTTGTCACAAATTTAAACATAAGGAATTTCTTAATCAAATGCACGTCCTCATACTATGTTCAACGAGCGATCATTAATCACATATTCTGTGATGGCTCTCTTTAATGCCTGGTTTATGTTAAGTATATCCAGAAACAAGGGTCAGCAAATTAATTCTATGCGTGTTATAGATGCTGCTCATACCCTTGACTAGCCAAGCTACACTTATCTTGAGGGAAACATGGTTATGTTAATGTCTTTCAATTCAAAAGGTCCCAAGATCCATGAGACAAGTAGCATTTTACAATGCTGATGCAATCTCACATATCATAAAGTGGAGTTATGAGCACTTGCAACAATGGATGAGTACCACTTCTCACTATCAAGTTAGTGCTGAGGTAGGAGGAATTGGCAAGAGTCGGCTTTGGTGTCAATACTGCTGAATATGTGCTGAAGAATAAGTGTATCTCATGTGGAAATTGGTGAAGATGGAGGGCCCTCAAGCTAGCATCAGAGTTCTCGGAACATGGCCGTAGGTGTTAGAGGTATGGTCATCCCTTGGACAAGCATGTGTCAGATATGGGCAGTTTTCCTGCATTTCTTGTCAGTCTGGGCATTTGAGAGCAGTTGCCTACAGTTTTGGTACTTTCATTTTGCAGTTTGGGCAGGTGCATCGGTTGTGGGCAGTTGGGCATGTGCCACATGGCAGGCTGGACAGCTTTTGCACGCGTGTGATCAGTTGGACCAGACAGTTGGCGCATTTACTGCAGGTCCATGTGTCAGTCAGCAGCATTCATGATCAGTCGGCGGTGTAAACGCAGTCGACTGATCATAATGCAGTGGATCTGCACATCTTGTCATTGTTTTTGTGCCTTTATATGCTGCCTTTCCAGCCCCCACAGATGATATCTTTTGTGCAGACTTCGAGGTTCACAACTTGGTGAGATCATCGGGGTGGGTGGAGATACACACACATATGCATTGTGTCTGTGTACATATGTGCTTCCCTTATTCAGCATTCCTTCATTGCAGATCTTTTGTATTCTCTTCTCTTCTTTCTCTCTCTCTCTCTCTCTCTCTCTCTCTCTCTCCATGTTCACTCTATCTCTCAATTTCAGTCATACGCTTTTGCACCGCTGCACTCTCATATGGTATTAGAGCAGCGCGGACTGACTGATCATGGATAGATGTGAAGGGGAGATTTCAGTGTGACACAAGGCTGCTTTTTCAGTGTTCTAGGACAAGTGGGAGTGCTGTGCATCGACACAAGGCTGAGGCAAGTGTGTGTGTGCGGGAAAGTAGCAAAGTTGCTGTTGGTTTTTGCTGTTAAAAAGGGATGAAGGCCATGTTTTGTGTTAGCAGTCATGTTTGTCATGCCTTGTTATCTCCCGCTTGTGAGCCTTAGTTTAGATGAGGACCTTTGGAGCTTTGATAGGTTTGTCATGTGTTTTGATGGGGGAGGCTACTCATTCTAGAGTGGCTATCTGGGTGCATTTCTTTTGTTTGTTGGGTTCTAGTGTGTTTTACATGGCCAATTTTTGCATTACCCAAGCAGTCCACACTTGTTGGACATTGTCCTTACCAATCATATTTTTTTGGTGGCCATTTGGCATTTTTAAAGGCATTTATTGTGCTACGACCAGCATTTCTAGGTTTTAGTCAGCCAGTTAAGGGGTTTTGTGGCTATGCGCATCATCATGTTCTTCCTTCCTTGGCAGGTGCACACTCCAACTCTGTCATCTTCCTCTGTCTTCAGTGCTGCATCACCATCAACTTGATTTGATGCCCTTATTGACGCTGTGGACTGCATGCAGGGACTAATTAGTCCTCCTATATTCAACATTTGTTCCTTGTTTGGTGTAGGTTTCTTTTCTTCTTTTCTTGCAAATTGTCTCTCTCTTCCTCTGTGTTCAAGTTCCTTCTTCCATTGCACACTCTCACATGGTACCATTGCCACAAGAGACAAGAGCTGGGTGGAGTTGCAGCACACCGTCTATTGCTGAGGCAACCACTCTAGAGTGTAGGGGACCATCCCAAATTGCTCTAGACACCTTCAAAATCTGCATTTTGCTGTCATGTAGCCAGTTCCCTTGTAGGCGGCTTGTTTTCTCCCCTCTTTTCCTGTGTCTTGCTGCTAGCTATTGTTTGCATCAGCAAACGCAAACTTTGGTGGCACAGGCGACTAACCGGAGTAGCAGGTGATAGGTTTCTGCATCATTGTTTTCAGCAAATGCAGCCCTTTTTTCTGTGAAGGGGACAATTTATTTCCTCCAGATTGACCATCTACATTGAATCCTTTGAGATCCTATAATTGCTTTTTTATTGTTCGAGGGCCTGTCTTGTCCAAATGCAGTTTGTGTGGGTGTTCCTCTTGTAAGATATCGAAGATGACTTATCACTAGTTTTGTGCTAACTTAGGGGATGTGGTCTCTATCCCTTCCTTTGAAAGATGGAGAGATTTTTGTGATTGTTCATGCGACGAACATAGGTCACCTAGCCCGTTCATTTATCCTCTCCTCTTGGTTCTCTCCATGTTTCATAGAAGGCCAGTTTTGCTGGCCTTCATATGCCTTCCATAGCACCCTCTATACAAGTGTTCTTACTTTCTTCTTTACCCAAGGAGGACAAGCTTGATGGCTCAAACTACTCAACTTTGGTTGTGTATGGTGGAGTGTATCCTTGATATTTGATCTTTGGGAGTTTGTTACCCATTCTATTCCTCGTCCAATGGAGGATCCCACAATTGGAATATCGATGGATCATGCAATCTTATGGAATTGGCTCAACTGTAGAGCTCGATTTTTCCTCTTTATGAGCTTACATGATTCTGTCCTAGTACATGTGCGCAGGTTGCGGAAAGCGATGGAAGTGTGGACAAACCTTGCTTCTTTGTACTATCGGAAGACATTTGCCCAATTGATTATTCTTGAGAAGAAATTAAGAATTTTCGTTTGTCGATGATTCTCCTCTTATGAAGGATCATATCTATAGGTTGGAGGACATGAGGGATGAGCTTGTGTCCCTTGGCAGGATGATCTCTTCCGAGGATATGGTTATGATTCTTTTGACTTAGTTGTTATCTCCTTGGTTTGATGTTTGCTACATGAGCCTTTTTACATCTAGGACTTGTGAGAAGCTTCTATGGGAAGAGTTTTGTTTGCTTGTTTTGAAGCATGGTGAGCATGCCAAAGAGGTAGCCAGTGGATCCATCTCCACTGAAGCTTTTGTTGCAGGTTCAGGAGGGGGGAAGAATAAGAAAAGGAAGTCAAAGTCTAAAAGACATGAGAGTTCTTTAGGTTCTGACTCTGGCTCGGAGAAGTCTAAATGCCCATACTATGGGAAGGGGACACATCCAGAGGAGAAATGTTGGAAGAAGTACCCCTATCTTTGTCCGGGTTTCCCAAGATCGTAAGGAGCTTCTTCATCGGCAGTCTTCATTGATGGACTTCCTCGACATTGGCATTCCTCTTACCATAGTAGGATCCGTTTCCTCCTTGGCCTTCTGCCACATCCAGGATCTAAGAGGGGGTGTTAGCAGTCATGTCTTGTTATCTCTTGCATGTGAGTCTCAGTTTGAGTTAGATGAGGACTTTTCCATGGGCAATTTTTGCATTTTCTAGATTACCCACACTTGTTGGATATTGTCCTTACCAATTGTATTTTTTTGGTAGCCATCTAGCATTTTTTAAGACATTTAAAAGACATGGCTGTAAAAAATAACAGGTATGCTTTGATACAATGTCAAAATAAGTGACAATGCAGAGAGGTAGTAGGGTTTGTGGGAAGTAACACGGAGTGTGTACGGCAAACAATGAGGGAGAAGAGAAACTCAAACACAAGAACATGGTGATGATGCACTAAATCATCCTATGAGAGGAAAAGTTGATATAACCGAGCCGAAGCTCAAAAGATAACTGCACTGCCCTATCTGAATTAGGCGGCAACACCTGTGGGTAATTTGCACAGCAAAGGGAGCGAAATGCAGTCCTCTAGGTAGTGGGCTATCGAAGTAATCACTGGAAGGTGAAGGATAGTTGTGTTGAGGGAGCGGACTGCAGTTCTCTAATGTCAGGGAGTGACCTGGGCAGAAAAATGCAAATCCTAGAGTGTTAGAGCTGTTAAAGGCAAGGAGAGTAGCCTAGATGCTGATGCTAGGTGGATAATGATGATGCCAGATGATGGAGGATGAGTTGGGCTTAAAAAACGCAGGTTCTAGTAGCCTTTTGATAGATGAGTGATGCCAGGTGATGGAGGAGAAGCTAGTTTGCAAAAACGCAGGTCCTAGTAGTCCTTGTGATAGATGAGTGGCACTAGGTGATGGAGGAGGAGCCAGGTTGCAAAAACGCAGGTCCCAATAGCTCTTGTGATAGGTGAGCGATGCTAGGTGATGGAGGAGAAGCCAATCTGCAAAAAGCAGGTCTTAGGAGCCCTTGTGATAGACAAGTGATGAAATCACTGATGCTTGGTGATGTAGACTGTCGCCAGAGGCTAGGATGCTGACACTAAGCTGGAGATGATGATGCTAGGCAAGAAGATCTCCACACTGAAAAATGCAAGTGAAGGTGGAGCTTGATGAAAAAGGGTACACTATCTTGCACATCTAGAATAAGCCGCATGTTACCCCTTCCTTGAATAGGAACGGAAGAGCTATCACCAATAAGAATTTGCCCATGTGAAGGGAGCGAATGGGCAACACTTGCTGTAGAAAAAGTTATGTGTCGAGAGGCGCCATTGTTAACAATCCACTCACGAGGGTGTGGGGCCGTCAACGCAATATCGAAAGCTGTAGGGGCCGATGCCTCTATCAGCTCCAAGTGGAGAAAGGTAGCTAATGAGGGAGCAGCCACCGCTCTTGAATCCTTTGAAGACTTCTTCTCCTTGTCCTTGTCCTTTTTCTCCTTCTTGGAGTAATCCTTCTTCCAGTGACTTGACTTGCCACGAATGTGACAAGTGGAATTCTTTTCTTTGTCCTTCTTTGGTTTGTTATCCTTCTTTTGGTCCTTCCCCTTATTGTAAGAGAAGTGACATCTCAATACCTCCGATTTGGAAGCATTTTGCCCATTTAATTGCTTGTCTTGGCCCAAAACCATAGGAATCAACTCTTCCCAATGAAGAATCTTTGACTCCCCTGAAGCAATCAAAGTGGAGTAAAATGCACTGGATCTAGGCAGTAACTGCAAAAGGAGTGTTATTGCCATGTCTTCGGAAGTAATCACCTATCTCAGGCTATGCACCTGCCTCTATAGCTGCCTTAGCTTGTTCACATGGTCTGGCATAGAAGATGATTTGGTGATGCTCAAGGTCCTCATTTGTGCCTCCAAAGAGACATGCTTCATAATGGTCATTCTATTGTACATTAGATTAAGCTCGTTGCTCCAGCCATATCTCTGTTGTTCTAAAACACGCTTTACAGCTGATTACCATCTTTAAATAGCCCCAAAACATGCTTAATCAACGAAAAATGTAAAATTGGTTTGTGGTTTAAGATAGTTTTGGTGGTCTCCCAAGACCCTAATTTTTTGGGGCACCCTTTAATATCTATAAATAGATAGGCTGCCCACCTTTCAGCCTCATCCTTTTGTGCATGTTTCTCACTTTACTGTGCAGATTTAGCCATCAGCTACCTACCATCTGTTGTCCAGCCACCATCACTAACTATAGCCCATGACTATCCAGTCTTAGGCAGCCCTTTTTCAGCCATTGCCCTATCGTTTGGAGGTCTCCATCTATTGCGTCATCATAGCACTTGATCAGCCTGTGCTTCCAATATTTGGTGCTAGACGACAAGTTGTTGCCATCTCTTCGACTGGGCGACTATTGTAGTATTTGCATTTTTGTTGTCTAGTAGGCCACCTACATCAGTACACATCTCTACTATTGTCGATTGACAATTCTCTGCCTCAAGTGACTAATTTTCAACCTTCTCTAGTGGTAACTGTGCATTTACCAGATTTCAGTTTCCAACTGCTATGTTTTGGTGACTTGTATGTTGCTCTTCATTATTATGCACTCTTATCATCTCTGATTGGTGGCTAAAGCACTCGAGATCCGTCTTTGGTGGATGTCACTCTTCGACACGCCATTGCTTTGCCCTTACGCATTTTGTACACTCTCACATTCATTTACAACATTCATTCACTTCAGAGTTTCTTCTCTTTGTGTTAGTCTCTGTGTTAGAGTTTTGAGTTTTGCATTTTGCGTTTAGGGTTTGAGTTTTGCTTGTCATTGTCCGAGTCTTTGTATTTCAGTCTTGATCGTACTTGTTGTGTTTCCTTGTTGCAAGCCCTAGCTTATCCTCACATGGTATTAGAGCTGGTGCTCTTCTAAAGAGTATCTTGCGGTGATTGTGGAGGTTGGTCTTTGTGTGAGACTCATATGCGACTCAATTTTGACTCATAATGTTTCAGGCACCTTCTTCTTCGGATCTTTTGCTGCCCTATCAAACTTCTCCATTATTGGAGGCTCTAAGAAGGCATTATGGTCTGGAGGAGGAGGCAGACACACCTTCACCTTTACCATCTCTTTCTCCTATTCTCAGTCATCTTCCAGATGAAGAGTTTGAGGAGTACTTGTGCATCACACATAGTTCAATTTACACCCTTCCAATGAGTGCTACTACTTAGTCTAGATTGATTGGTGAGACTGGCTCTCTCTGATCTTGGAGGAACCACAACATTCTATGCGTTTGGAGATCCATCTCCTTCATCATAACCAGCCCCTTGGTCAGGTTTGTATAACCCTTTTGAGTTGTATGAGCCAAAATCCTCTTTTGCTTCTCCTTTTGGTATGTAGGATTTGAATGGCTTTCAATATGTTAACTTTAATTGAGGAGGCTCTCGAAGCAGTATCCCTTGATCAAGTGTTTCTCTACCATTTATTTTGTTTAAGTAAGTAAACTATACTTCTCAACTCCCTCCCATCCCACCACTATCTTCTCCCCATTCTGACCTATTCACATCTTCAATTTAAAATCTTGGATTACAATCCACTTTCGTTCACATCATACTAAGGGTTGGATCTTCTATCTTTGCTCCTAGCACTTTCTCATTTCCCATTCCACCATCTACCTACCCTCCGTTTAGTACACCTTTTGGTGTATCATTAGGGGGGGAAATGCCACCCTTTAACATTGTACCTTCTAGATATCCCCACTTTACCACATCCTTACACTCTAGGACAGTTGTGGTGGACATTCCCCTAACTACCCACAGACACTCACAACCCCTCCACACGATCTTTTAGACGCAAGGATATCCATCCTTTGCTTATGGATTGTTGTCACACATCCCTTGGGTCACTTCTATGTAGGGATTTCCATCCTTTGCTCCACGTGTCCCTATCCCTCCACCATGGGTTCCTCATGCGGTTACCATGCCCATACCCAATCCACCCGTTCCCACATTTGAAAGTGCTGTGCACACTTCTCATAAGCATGGTGGGTACTCTGTTATTGCTCCTCAAGTATACTCCACTCCTCCACCTTATTACCCTTATCCACCCTACCCATATTACACACCTCTATCTCCTAGCACTACCACTCTTATTGCAACAACCAAGAATGTATTCACGGATAAGACTTATTTTAACGGGTTGAATTTAATCACTTGGTTGAATTTCATGCAACAAGTACCACCAACCATAAAATCCTCTTCATTAATAGCCTTATTTCCTAGCACTACAATGCTTCTACAATGCAATATTGAGTCATAATAGTTAGGGACTTTGGGACCTCATCGTTGATACCGAACCCTTGATTAGCTCAGCTTGATCACATCCGTTAATGGAGAGCCCACAATGCTATTGTCAATATCGAGTTAATGTAGGGGTTGCTTCTGGAGTTCCACTCTTAATTATAGCATTTTCCCCTCACATCTAAGCGTCAGAGTCATATCATTGATTGCTATGTAGCGTGAGATTGCACTCGGTGTATCAATCTTGATTTTGAGCTTCAAGCGTTTTCCATGAAGAAAGGGGATGATTTGAAAGTTAAGTTGCCTGAATATTGGTGGTTACTTGTTGAGTTTGCCACTATTGGCTCTCCGAAGTTAGACAACAATTAGGTCACGTTCTTGAACAAGTTGCTTGATAAATATTTCCATTTTATCCAACACATTATCTCACTACTTAGATTGTCACAGGAGCTCAATATGTTGTTGCCTACCCCTGAGAGCACCAAACCAGTTGTCGACTACTTGTGGAAGCACCAAATCAGCGGTTGGCTGCAATGAATGACCTTCCTAATGGTTGAAAATTGCTCCCAAATAGGCGTTTGTAGTAGTATCAACCTCTCCTTAGTCTCTCTAAGCCTTCTCCACCTTTAGAATGGTTGGAATTAGCCTCAATCAGCCTCTACAACCTTTTTCCTATCTTGCATGGGAAAGTTTGCCACTTGATAATTTTCTAATTTGAAAATTTCAGCCATTAATTGAATTTTCAAAAATTAATAATAATTATTTTTAAAAGCCCTTTGTCCTTGTCTAGAAAATTAGCAGTGCCCATCCACGTTTAAATTTGCCAAGCCATTTTAATCCCCAAGTGGTTGTGTGCATTTATTGGTCCTTGACCTAGTACTAATTATTAATCAATGTCTAGTTTCTAATGTCACCATTGACATTTATTGGCTAGTGAAATGTCTTAGGCCAAAATTGCCACAAAGCACCAACTAGCTCTTGGTCAATATAACTTGTTACAACTTGTACCTTTGACACCCATTGCAAATAGAGGGTACTTGGCCCGTCATTGTGATTTGATTGACTTGCAAATCACACGTGTTATGAGAAGGTGAAATTTTGATGCTTTGCTTAGCATTTGATTAAGTTGTTAATTAAAAGTGTAAATGTGACTTGCATATGTGATGTGCAAGTTAGTTATTTTACAATGTCAAGCCAAGGACCTGAGTTTAGGGGCAAATAAATGCTTAGGAATACTTGGGTGACAAATTAGCCTAGTCAGTTTAATTGTTGGATGGTCTAGTCAGTTGTTTGGGCAAGAATTAATAATTAACTCAAATTTCAAAATAAATGTTTTGAAAACTATTTAATTTCGTTGGAAATTGTTGGAAAATGGATTAGGAAGGCTGTCACTTAGCAAAACCTGCCTATGCAAGTGAGAGGAGGCTGGTGGGAGGTTGGGGGAGAGAGAAAAGAGTCATTTTGGTGTCTATTAGCTGAGGAGAGAGCTGTGGAATCAGGTTGCCAGCAATTTGGGGGCATCTGCATCTCCCAGCCAGCAGGAGCAATTCTTATCCAGATGACAGCAGTATAGGGGCCTTAGACAATAGGCGACAGGAGGGAACAGGAGTTTCCAGCTTGACAACAATATCTTGGCTGAAGACGACAGCTACCGAGGCTGATTTGATAGGGCTGCAGCAAAGAATAACCATTTCTTTGTGACAAAACTCTGAATTTTCTTTCCCCTTAGCAATCTCTCACATCCCTCAGCTATATCTAAATTTCTCTTAGCAGATTTCAGTAATTCCAGCCATTGGAGGTGGAGAATTTAAGGATTCTCTGCCATAAACTCTAATTTATGGTAGAAACTTGGGTTTGACAGCCACCTCAAGAAGCATGCTCAGAACTCGGGGCCTAGTAATTGCAATTCAACAGTTGGAATTTGGGAATTTTAGAGAATTCCAAGATGCCAGTCAGCCAACGTTGAATTTAGGGCAGGATTTGTCATCTAAGGAGCAAGGTGATAGCCAATCCCCAACCGAGGGGCAAATCGGTTTGAGGACTTGCTGGTCATTTATGACAGAAAGAGGCATTTGGATTAGTGGAAGAGGTTGAAGGAATCTTAGTGTATTCCATCTTATTGCAAAACAAGTTAAAGAAATATTGCAAGGGATGGTAGTTTTGGTGCCAACAGGGTGCCCATTGTCCAAGATTAAGTGGTAATTATTGTATTTCAGTTCATTGAATGTTATTGCGTGCTGTAATTAGTGGATAATTAGGTCATTATCACCCTTGCCAAGAAGAAAGGTTGGTTTCACATCTACACATTTGATTAATGCCTAAGCCAAATACTAATTAAAGCATAAAAAAGACATGTACTCGTGATAGTTGAGGTCTTACTTTCATCCCATTAAAAAGTAGTGTTTCCTGTAACATCTGGTGCTGATGAGAGCAAGTTATTTTTAATGCTAACAATATCACTACAGATGAAAACTAAAATAATAAATGTGCAAATTCAATTCGTTGGTTCTTCTAACCACATTTCACACTCGTATATGTAATTTTCCATGCACTCTGATATTTGTTTAATTCTGTGGTTGGTGAAATATCCCACCTTCTTGTTGCATCTAAGGAATATTATCTACTTTCTGAAACTTCACTTACAGAGCAAGGATTGAACATGGCCAATTTATGTGTCACATGATTCATAGAGGTCCATGTGGCATATAGACACAAAGTTCATATGCTCTATGTGTCTCATGAACCACTTGTAGATGTAAATTTTGCATTGGTGCAGTTTGACATCAGTAATCTGCAAGGTCTGCTGATGTTTCTTTTTTCAGGCTGGTGAAGAAACATGCCATTCCTATCATTCTAATAGTATTATCCTATGCTATTTCTGCAGGTTGTAATTAGCTGCCAGCCTTTAAAGGAGCATTTCAGAGTAGCCATGAAAAGAAATGATTCAAAATCCGGGATGGTGCCAGCTACTGTCTTGGCTGCATTGGACAATAAGATTATCTCAATTTGTAGATCCTTATGTGCATCATCAGATTGTGATCCTGCATTCTCTGTGTTAATGGTATTGAAGGCTACAAGAAGATGCCCCTTGGTTACATGTGAGCAAGGTCTT
Organism: Lygodium microphyllum; assembly: GCF_053477565.2. Lineage (NCBI taxonomy): Eukaryota > Viridiplantae > Streptophyta > Polypodiopsida > Schizaeales > Lygodiaceae > Lygodium > Lygodium microphyllum. Next base: position 34,487,720 of record NC_141143.1, on the reverse strand, counting down.
TGGATCAAAAGAATAGAACCATTTTCTAGTGGTTTTGAGGAGGATTTTCTCAGATCAGAAACTGAAGTAGAAGTTTCCTTCAGGTTTGAAGCTGTCTACATACCTTGTTCTCAGAAGGAAATAGTGACCAGTATTGAGATCAAGTTGGGGCAATATGAATACTATTTGGATGCCTTGGCTGGTATTCTTGGTGTTAGAGATGGAGCTGGTGTAATGTTGTCCAGGTAAAAGTCTGCTGTGGCATGCTCATACTGACTATAGACATCAAAAGCTCAACTATTGCAGTGGACTGTCAAGACTTTAGTCTCCTGAACAGTTTTTTTAAAGCAGGGGCAGAGTTGATGATTCTGAATTTGTGCAGGACAATTGCAAGAGCTCCCCAGGGTAGTAGGCTGTATTGGCCAGTTTCAGATAAGCTGCAAAGAACTATTACTAATCCATTGCATCCTTTTTTCAATTCTTCAAACAATGAGGATTTCACCTTGGACGGGAAAAGGTTCTTAGAAGAAACAAGGGGTATTGAACTGCCAATGAACAAAAGGGCAAGTGATCTTGCTGGGTTTTCTGTGTGTGGGAATGCAATCCTAGCAAATGTGGGCTCTAGTTGGAGGTCTGAAGGAAAGCTTTCCTGTGTCGACTTTTCCCTTTGCAGCTACTATAGGTGACACAGAATCTCAACATATCTATACTTTTTCATCTTCATTTTTGGAAATTTCATGTGCTATGTAGTATCATTGTTTTGGAGTTGGTTACAACTCATCTTCTTATACGCAGTGCAGCTCCTCTTTTATGCAGGCTTATGTTGGGAAGGGCTCCTGTTGGCAATTACAAACTTTCCAGAGATTCTATTCTGGTTGCAACATTGCCATACTCTTTTTCAAGCCGTTCCCAGTGGAGAGGAAAACTGCCTCGTTCCTTGTTGATTGATTTGTGTCATCAGCATCGACTCCCTGATCCCTTGTTTTCTTTTTGTTACCCATTTTCAGTGGATGAAGAAAAGGCAGGTTCTGGTAAAAATTCATACAAATGTAGGGTGAAGGTTGTACTTAATGATGATACCATTGAATTTGAATCGGAACACCTGTACCGAAATCAAAATGATGCAGTTCACAGTGCAGCACTTTGTGCATTGTTGTTTATGTCTGGCGAGGTTGGTGATCTTGGGGATATGCCTTCAGAAACTGAGGTTTGTGACTGCCACCTCCCTGATACTGAAGGAATCAATGGAAGAGCTGGAGTTGCCTTAACAAAAGGAGTTACCTTGAGGAGGGGGATGCTCCAAAATGACAAACAAAGTGCTGAGGGCAATGGTAGTCAAATCTGTAAAAGTTGCCCTCGAGAAACTTGCCCAAGTAAAGCAATAGCTTCGGGCTCCATTGTTTCCATTGCTTATGCTGTGCATCTTTTTGGGACTGGTATTGATGTAGAATTGGAGTCTCACAAAAGATTTGAGTTTGAATTTGGTGTTGGTGCAATTATCGGGGAGTTGGAAAATGTTATTACTGGCATGCGTATAGGTGAGCAGGAGCAAATTATTTTGCATATACCAAGTGTGGAAATGATACTGGCAACAAATGAGGAAGCCGCTAGACAATGCACTGAATCTTCTATACGTAAGTTTTAACTGCATTACGCACATCTACACCTTTTTTCGTGAAACCAATGTTTTGATTAAGCCAATTTACAAGGGGTGATGCTGGTGCAGAGGTCAACACCACAAAAATTGTGTAATAACTGTTGAGAAACATCAAAAGAATTGTGTAATGAATATTGGAAAAATTAGGTTATAAATGTCACCAAGTGAATCACAATCACATAGTGATCACATAGTGATTGTGTTGTAAAGAACCACAGAAAAATGAGAGGCTCACAAGAAAAGATGGACACACAAATTTAGCATGGTTGCTTGTTGTCCATATTTTTCCACAGGGTCCAAGATCTGGACCATGCAAAGAAGAAAGAGAACTCTGAATGATGAGAAAGGAATCTGCTGAAGTGTTTCCCAAAGTTTGTGTAAGGAAATTTGCATTTGAGTTGTGCAATCCAATGAATTCACAGGATACTTCAGGTCTCGCTTATCTGGCTGTTGTAATTCCTTTCTGCAGCACCTTACCCAGAAAGGAAGGCTTTTTTTCTACATCCTTCAAAAGTTTCTTGTCTGTTAGATTGTAGACTTAGTCAAAATACCATAATTTATTGGCATGCTCATGAATCAAATGTGGTGGAAGTAAGCCTTCACACAACCTTTTGGCTGAAATTTGAGTCAAAGCCAATGGTTATAATGGCTGACTATGCTCCAATCTTGCAATTTGTGGCATGAAGCACCCAAGTGAAAAGCCAGTGAAATGACTGAATAATTGTGCTAGAAACATTTAACTGTGCATTTCTGGAGTGAAATGGCTAGACATTTCACTTGCAGACCAAAACATTTAGTGAAACATGTTTCAATGTTCAGCCCTGGTGATTCACAATTCATGATTACCATGAAGAGCATGCCCATCAATGTTAACCACAATGTTGGTTCCTATGTCATACAAAGTCACCAATGACATGTAAAAAGGCATTAAGATGTATCTTTCATACACAGACACTCATTTTAAAGTAAATGCCTGTGCAGGCTCTTGCAACTTTTTTTTCTTGGGATGAAGCACAATTTCTACTCTTCATCCATTGTGAAGATTAGGACCCTAGAGAGCAACTACAAGGATGGACAAATGATTGGAAGCAAGAAAGAGAGTGTGAATATAAGAACACATGGCCACCTACTCAGAGAAGGGTATTGACACAATGATGAACAACAATAGTTGCCTCTTGTCTTCCTCTCTCCACGGATGCAATGATACAAGAATGATAGGAGTGGATTTAGGAGAACATATAAAAGTCTCAAGACGAGACACAAGACAGTTGGAGAAGCCCTAAATGTTTGCCTAGGTGCCTCTATGAGGCACCCAACTAATAGCTAAATGTTGTGCCTAAAGCCCTTGATATGTACTAAACTAAAATCCTCTCTCACATCGTGGGTGACCAATACAAAAGAAATTACAATGATGGAGAACATACAAGCCCTTAGGGACCACCATCATTTCCCATACCACAATAATGATTTGTCAGAGAGTTGTAACATCATAAGACCTATAAACAATGACAATTAGCTAGGACCATGGATAGTTAAGCAGTGGTGATCAAGCCACCACCAAGGCACCTTGGAAAGTCATTGATGTCAATGCTGACTATACTCAATCTTTGATCACAAAAAGTGGAAATAGTCCAATCTTGATGCCTTGTCATGAATGCCCTGCAGAAGCACTTCATGACCATGGATTCCCCTCCTTAAGCTATAGCACTGGATTGTTACCCCATGAGAGAACAGTGTTAAGATGATAAGCTCCTGTGTGCGTTAGTTAGATAGGCAGACAAGCCAGCCAGGCAGTCAGGCAAGTGGAGCAGGGCAGGCAGCAGTCAGGGACAGTTCGCTAGGCAGCCGGACAAGCAGGCAGCAGCTGGCAGACAGGCCGACAGGCAGGCAGGTGTTCGCTAGGCAGTTGGTGGCCCACAACAAATTGCTCAGCCTTCAGTCATGTCACGCAGCAGGTTGGCCTAGTTTTCCAGGACGACCAGGCTGCATTCATCACTTATTTATCGGCTGCCACACGTGGTTGACTGTCATATTCAGTCTTTGGTGAAGATTGACAGGTTTGCTGAGAGTGATAGGTTCATGCACTCTCTTTTACATATCCTGCTCTCAGTTTTCATTATTCAGCATTTTCCTTCTTCAGTTTCTCTCTCTCTCTCTCTCACACACACACACACACACATTTCATCTTCTGTCTCAGCCCATGTATCCACTTCTGCATTGCTGCACTCTAACATGGGATTGGAGTAGTAGTGGGCTGCAGCAAAGGTGGAGCTGGTGGAGTTTCAACACACAAAGAAGAGCAACATTTCGACATATGACTACAAGTAGGAGGGTTGCACATTACGCTACTGTTGGAGTAGGTTCGAGAACATGCCAACATTGGGAGGGCTGCTTGGACCTGCGTTGTGCAGATGGGACATACTGATTTTGTGAAGGATTCAATGGAAGTAGTAAAAAGAAGGCTGCATTTTCAGCAATCAAGGGTAGAATTTGTGCTTTCATCACCTCTGGTGATGAAGAAGACCTAGTGATTGAGTAGTGGAAGTCCTAGCTGGTTGGGTTTTCAGATTTAGAGGGGGGAATATGTGAAGTGCAGTATTTTTAAGGCAAGAGAAGGATATCTTCTTATTCAGACATGGAATCCTTTCAATATGGTGGGTTTTACTCTTCTTTAATCACTTTCGATAGGGTTGTTTCAAGCTACATTCTCCCCCCAAAGGAGAACTTAGAGGCTTTGACAAGCCAAAACTCAAATACAAAGAAGATTGGCAAGGAGAATAAAAAGGATGACATATCCAAGGAGGATTCTAATTGCCACGCCACTCCAAAAAGCTATATTTGGAGGTGTTGGAAACATTCCCCTCCCAGGATCCAGCATTGATGGTTTCCTTGGATGAGGAATGAATTGTGGACAGTGGGGCTTCCTGTCCCATGACTTTCAAAGGAAAGTATTCAAAACTTGCATTCCATGCAAGGCAATGTCTTCATTGATTATAGTTTTTTAGTCCCAAAAAATGCTCTGAATTTTCTCTACATTTTATGAACATGTGTTATACTTTTCTTCATGGGTAAGATCCCAGCGATCCCTTGGGATCCAACATGGTTAGCTTCCATTCTGAAGTGTGATTGTGTTGATGAGGTTTTTGTGGGCCCTAGATGTTTTGGTTGTGCTCACATTGGCCACAAACACAAATGATTTGGGTAGGCTGCCCCTCTTTTTTGATAGATAATTGGTGCATGTGGTACCATGGAGATTGATGGCGGATTTTCAAAAGCTGCTCAAACAGGAGTGTCCAGTGTGGGTTGAAGTACTATGTTGCCTTGCAGTTTATTGGCCCTTGTTAAGGGATGCAATGGCGGAAATTGGTACTGTCTTGGTGTCTCCTAGTATGAGGGCATGCAATAGGAATCGTTTATGCATGCTATGGGACACCTTGAGGAAAAGGCCCAATTAGTTGCGCCTTAATTGTACTGGCATGCATCCACATTGGTTTAAGTTGAATTGGGGCATCTTTGTAGGCCACTGTTTCACTTGTGGCAAGCTTGGTCGTTTCATGGCCAAGTGTTTGGACAAAAAGGATCCTATTGTTTCTTGTAATGAGGATATTGAAATGGTGATGGAGGCATTGCTCATCGGAAAATAGAATCGACAAAAGGATATGGTTCAGCAAAAGCAACATGTGCTTTTCTCAAACCCGCACGATTCGGGATGGTTTGATATCCAGCGTAGAAAGGGTAAGAAGGTGGAAATTAGTAGTCAATGGGTTCATCGTTAGGCACTCATGATGCCTTTTATACATGTGTGTAGAAAGGATAAATCTTCTGAGGTGCCAAACCCCTTCAATTCGAAGTAGGTTGTGCAACAAAGATCACAGGTTGAGCGCCCTTGAGAGCATCCGAGAGTTCATCTAGCATGCGTTGCTTTTGATCATAGAGGCAAGGTGATCACCTCGTGGGATCACAATATCCTCATTTGCTTGCACGATAAATGGAACCAAAATTTTTCCTATGAAACCTCCTCGCATGGGACATAATGCTTTTGTGGTTTTGGCAAAATTTGTGGATGAAGGAATTTTGGAGACTTTAACTAAGAAGGTGCAAGCGAGGTGTGAGCAGTCTCGCCCATGGATTCCTTGTTTTACAAATGTGGATTGCCACTGCGAATGTCCGTCGGATTTGTTCCTGCAGTAAACAACACTACATGTGGCGTATTTTGCATGAGAACTATTGGGATGCTTTGTATGTTTTTGAGCACAAAAGCCATGATGATATTGGTTGGGTTTTGGCTTTGTCATGGATTCCATCTTTTTTATTATGGTTGCAAGGCTAAACTCTATACAGGTGTCCTCATGGTTGTGCACGAGAAATTCCAACCAGTGTTTGTTAAGCATGATGCTCATAGATGCTTCCTAGTGATTGAGATTGTGTTCGAAGGGTAGGTATTATGGCTGGTTGGCCTTTATGCGCCCAATGAATCATTGAATCACGATGCCCTATGGAGCCGTCTTTGGGATTTTGTGAGCCTTGAAAGATTGGGTTTGCTTATGTATCTATTTTAACATGTGTGTTGACCTGTCATACTTCACTTCGGAACACTCTTCAATGTATAATCCAAAAAGCAGAGCATGGCAAGCCTTTGCCATGGATGTCCTAAAATAGGAGTTGTGGTCTTGGCTTTCTCCATTGGCTTTAGGATTTACCTTTCACTCACCTCAATATGTTGTGACGTGGTCTCGATTAGACTATATTTATGCCATGCATGAAGACTCCTTTTTACCAGAAATTTTGGAAATTTTGGAGATGCGAGTCTTGTAGCACTATGTATTATTCAACCATTTTCCTTTGTAGCGTGACATGATTAGGCAGCTGGTGGATGCTTTTGCCAGTATCTTGGGCAGGAGGCCCTTGAGATTCAATTCTTTCTTTCTAAGCCATGCAATTTTCAAGGGCTTCATGACGCAGCTGCTTGAAACGTTTTCATGTGATTTTCCAGTACAAGGATCAGACTCCTTTGATAGATGGATTTCAAATGTCTAGAAGGTGTTAAGACAATATGGCATTTATCATGCTTCACTTAATAGGCAATGCTTGCATGTTGTGGAAGATATGTTGTATCGGTCCGTTTTTTGTTGCTCGACTTGCCGCATGATGATTTTTTATTCTCATTGGTAGTTCAATTGGGTGAATTTATTCAAGGCTTTCAATTGTGGTCTTACCAACATCAAGCTAAGCTAAGGAATCTGGATGACGTTCTTCAAAACAGTTCTTGCTAGTCTCACAAATTCTTTCAGGCCTTGCATGCATCCCCAATGCGGGAAAATGTGGTGAGATTGCAAGATGCAGAAGGTCAAATGGTCATAGATCCGATATCAATTGTAAGTATGTGTAGGGAATATTCCATAACCCTTTTGGGTTCGTGACAGATATCTTCTTTGTAGGTTGTGTATGCTGTGCGCCCTTTTATGCATTGGTTAGAAATTAAGTTACCCATGACATGTAAGATTTCTTGAAAGCCAATATCGAGTGAGGGTGAAGTTATGGATTTCTTATTGCATTTTCCAAATGATAAGAGCCCCATTTGGGATGGCATCACCAATGAATTCTTTGGCACTTGTGATTGATTCCTTTTGGCAAAACCTATGGCTGTCTCATGCCAACAAATTCGGACATCCAACAACATGCCTTTATTGTGGAAATAAGGGATGATCAAGTTGATTCCCAAAGTCCCCTCCGCGTCCAAACTTACCTAGTGGAGACCCATTTCATTGATGGGCTCTATGTCTAAGATCTTCGCGAAGGTGTTGGCAAACCATTTCCATAAACGATTGCGTGATCTTTTTCATCCTCACCAATATGGATTTATTAAGGGCAGAAATATTCTTCATAATATCCTCAATGCATGGATGGCCATAGACTATGCGTGGCACACACAGCAAGAGGTTGCCCTGGTGCAATTAGACTTGGAAAAGGCCTTTGACTTCTTGGAATGGTCTTCTGTTATAGATCTCATGGAAGTTTTGGGTTTTAGACCTTGCATGTCAAGGTTGATCTACACCATTAGTATGGGTGCCACCTCCTGTGTCATGCTAAATGGTGGAGTCACCAAGACCTTTTCCCTTGCGTGATCGATCCGATTGGGCTGTCCTCTTAGCCCACTCTTCTTTGCACTTGCTACTCACCCTATTCTTTCCATGCTATCGCATCTTGTGGATATGGGGTAGTTAGCTGGTCTTTCTCTACCTTTGCAGTGACAATTTACTGGTTAGACACTGGCTGATGATACTTTCATAATTTGAAAGTTGATGCTTCTAATCTTCGGACAGCCTTGGATGTATGGGAATTGTTTGGGGCATGTGTCCGACTTGCTAATCAATGCCACCAAATCTTCCCTAATTGATTGCATGACCTCCAATGTGCCAGATTTAGAATGGTAGGGTAAGTTTGTATAGCATGGTGACATTGTAAGGCATCTCGGTTCGGGGATTAATGTGTAGTCAAAAGTCTTGCTGGAATGGATATTGTAGAAATTGAAAGGCAAGTTTGTGTAGTGGAAATCTTAAGCTTGGCCATTCCATGTGCGTCTTAAAGCATCCCAGACCATTATGCTTTCTATGCTCACTTACTTCTTGCCATTGTTGTCTTGAAGGATCTTGCCCGCCACATTTGTTTCATGCTCTGGAAGAAGGATTTTGTGCAAGCAGGTATATCTTGGATATCGTGGAGTCATGTTGGCAACCCAAAATCTGTGGGAGGTGGGGCTGTTTTGGATTTGGGGATCCATATGATAGCGCTCCGTTAGTCGCTTTTTTAGGCCTTGTGTATTGGTCAACAACCCTAGACTCTTATTGCTTGGGCTTTCCTTGAAGAATGGGGCCTTTGGCGTGGTAATACAAGGATTCAAGGTTCCTGGTGGCATGTGCTTAATGTTGAGGCTCACTTTTCTACGTTTACCTTGGGTCTTCTTAATCATTTGGTGTCTTTATGGAAAATCATCCTCTCCAAGTTCCATTGACATGTGGTAGAGGACAAATAGGTGGCTAATTCATTGACGATGGAAATTCTAGTAGTCTCTCCAATTATTTCATGGGAATGCAAATTGGAGGAGAGACCTAAATTTAATCGCATGGGATGCCTTGAGTTGACCTCAATGGCTGATGCCACTCTCTTGTCTCGAGGCACCTTGATGTCCTTTTGCACCATCAAAAGAGTCTTTCAAGTATTGTGTTGCTATAGTGATCTTTATGGTAGAGTCTTCGATCTCTTGTAAGAACGACAGCCCTTTCCTGTTTTGGATTCCTATTGCCCTTTATGAGGGCAGGGAGTGTGAGGCTTGGGCTGTTGAAATATCAGAGTGGCTACATGGAAATGTGTGCACAAGAGGGAGAAGAGAGCTCAAAGTACAATAACAAAATCTTGCTTACCAAGTTGCTTATGAAATACAACTAGTACACTCTCTCATCTACTTGAGAGTGGCCTTTGGCCATGTATTTATAGTCTTACTAGAGCTAGGGTTAGGGTTTCCCTTGTCCTTTGGTCCATTCACATCTCACCTTCCCTCATGCACCCTTACTTACATAGGGTTCCTATCATAGTTACCTAGAACAGGAAACGGGAATGAGAATGGGAAGGGGTTCCCTTAGAATGGGGAATGTCTAAAGTCAAGGCACGAGAACGGGGGGGTTTGGGGGGGGGGGGGGGGCCTAGATGGCACATGTCTTAAGTGCCCCAAATATGCCCTGCATGACCCAATTAGCCCCAGTTTGCCTCAATAGTCCCCCAATGTACAAATCACCCAAATTGTCTTAAATACCCCAAATTGCTTTAAACGCCCCAAAAATGCCACAAATTTCCAAATGCTACAAATGTTCCTCTAATTGTCCCAATAGTCCTCAATGCTCCAAATTGATGGAAATGTCCCAAAATTGACTTGATTACTCCCTAGCTACAAATTGCCCTAAATTACCCCAAATGCCTTAATTACCCCAATTTCCCTTGAAATTAGACAATATAATGGGTGATTGCCTTGGAATTGAGGATGGGGCTGAAATTTGATTGTGATTTGCAAGAGTTGATAATGCATCAAATTTGAATTTTGCACGGACCTCATGATTGGCTTGTGGCTTGTCTTGACAGTTTGAATCTTCTAAAAGAGAGAGAGAGAGAGAGAGAGAGAGAGAGAGAGAGAGAGAGAGAGAGATTAGTGCATTGCACATTAGGAAATGGAGATGGATGAACATGTGGTAGGAGTGTGACACCAACAAGAAGAAAACCATAGGAAAAACGTCAATTTTTGGTTAGTGGGCTTGAAATGGCCGTTCCAAATAGGGAATGGCAAGGAACAGGCTTGGGAATGACATGGAATGTTCCTTGGCCGTTTCACCACCTCAGAGGGTTTGGAATGTGCTAGGCTATCTATGGTTCCCATGGTATACTTCTAATACGTAAATGGTTCATGAGACCAACCTTCCTTCTTGGAGAGGGTGGTAATTCCTTGATTAAGCACTTAATTACAGCAATCAGCAAACAAACATAAATTGAAATGCACAATTTTTCTTAATAATCTTGGACAATAGATACTTAGTGCTAGTGTCCCTTTCGGTAGTTTTTAAACTTTAATTGCTAATGGATTGAGTATAAGTTGAGATTTCACAATCTCCTTTGCTGATTCAAAAGCCCCTTGCTGTACATACAATTAGGAAGCAATTTGGGCCAATTGCACCTTAATTTTTACCTAGGAATTGCACAAATGGAACCACCTATTGGCCAAATGTTGCCCCAATTCAGAATGCATGGCCTAGCATCTAAAATCCTTGTCGACTCTATGAATTTCAATTGCTGATTTCAGTGTATGATGCCTTTTCCTATTGGCACGAGTCCCAAGGTGATTGGTAAATTCTCATTTTTGCAAAAATTTGGGATTTACTGCAGAGATCTTTGTGCTATCTGCCAAATTTGGCTGAAATCTACTCAAAATGGTTGAGAAACATTGAGATCTCTTGAGAATGGGTTGGAGAAGGTGAGAAAAAGCCAAGATGAGAGAAATCTGATTTTTTTCACTAGAGAACCCTAAATTCTGCCCGCTGCCTACTCCAGCCTGCATTTAATACAACCACCTATTGCCAAGCACCTCCAAAATGCTGTCACTTGATCAAGAATGTTGTTGCCAGTCCCTGGAAGGTGACTCCTTGTTGTCTCTTGCTTGCTGAGGCGCCCCCAGATGGTTGACTTTTATAGCAAGTTGTTCCCTTATCAGAAAATGGACTAGCAACTCTCTCTCTCTCTTCCCTCCCCTCCCCACTAAAAAAAAGCTATAAGCTAACTGAATGACTGAGACCCAACCCCCAAAAACGTTTCTCAATTTGCATGGGTATTTTTGCCAAGTGGCAGTTTTTAAAACCCATTTTTTAGCATTATCCAACCATTTAATTAATTTTCAGAATCAAATAATCTTGAAAATTAATTCCAGCCCTTTTGTTCTTGCCCAAAACTAAGTGTGCTAATCCATAATGAAATTGGCTAGGCCATTTGCAACTTGGAGTGGTCCCCAACCTCTATTGACCCTTAGATGGGCATTAATTAAATAATTAATACTAGTCCCTAGTGTCACCATTGACACTTAATGACCAAATAACTGTCCTAGGATCAAAACTGAGACCTAATAGACTCCCAAAGCCGAATTGGCATAACTAATCACAACTTTTGCCTTCGACATCTATTGCATCCTTAAGGTCCTTGGTTTGTTACCATAAAATAAGTGCCATGTGCATCACATGTGCTAAACCAACTTGCACATTTGATTAATAGCTTAATTAAATGTTATCAACAAGATTAAAGCATCTCAAAATTTCACGTCCTTGTGATAGTTCCCTCACTCAAGAAATCAATGGGATGTCTTTATAAAGTAGGCTACAAGGATCTTTATGGAAAGATGGTATAACAAACCTTAAAAAAGGTGGTCATTAGGTGCTTTGGAGTTATAGTTGACATCCAATTCTTTTAGTGCTTCAAGGGAGTTAGCACATTTACTAGTGATATGTCATGTTTGCTTACATTTGTTGCACTTTATTTTGTTGGGATATTTTTTTTAGCAGTTGCTCACAATATGTTCTTTTTTATTACAAAAGGAACATTTAGTAGAAACAGTATGGATTAAGAGTTGATTAGGGGTTGTTGATGTAGATGCTGAGCTAGTGCTGCATTCCTTTTGATTTATTTTCTCCTCATCCAGACAAGGTTGTATGACACCTTCAAGTGAAGGATTTGGTACATTTGTTGGGGTAGTTACAAGAGTTGAAAAGAGTTTTCTTACAACTTTTAAAAGTATTGCAATGGCATCTTCTTCAGCAATTGGAGCTTGGATTGAAGCTAGTTGGGCCATTAGTTCCTTCATGTGGAAAATGAACTTTCCCAAGTCTTCTCTTTGCTTGTATTCTCACTTGAAGAACTCTATTTTGAGGAAGATTTGAAGTTCTTTCCTCTTGCACCATACAATTTCTTGAGCTCATCCCACTTGTCCTTTGCAATTGCAAGTTGACCAATATGGTGGATTAAGGATTCATTGAGGTGCAATATTGTTATGGCTTGGGCTCTTTCATCATCTTCTACATCTAAGGGTTGGATGGGTCAATGGCCTTGGTCCTGTTGATGAAGGGCCAGTAACCCCTCCATCATTTTATATTTCACTAATACTTGCTAGGGGTGAAAGTCTCTCCTATCAAACTTGCGGATTTGAGGTTTTACATCAACATAGGCCATGATAGGAAGGTCTTATCGATTGCAAAGGGCAATGGCAATGTCTAATCCTTTATAAGGTAGGCAATAAATGTGAAAGCAAATTGATGTTTAAACCAACAGATATCAAGTTAAAAGTGATTTAAGAGGTGAAGTAGTCTATGTGTTTATAGCTTACACATAGCCTTACAAAAGAAAGATAATGCTTTAGTGAAGCACTTAGTGAATGTGGTTAAGAGCTTAAAACCTTTAAACTTCTGAATAACTAGTAAGCAAATGATGCTTTGGATTACCCTATGCTTTATACTTTTGCATAGTTTTTACAATGGTATAGAAGGAATGATGAGATGTAGGTTTAGATGTTGACCATACATTTGAAACAAATGCTTGTTCACTTTGTCAGAGTGCAGTGATGCGGAAGCATGGGACCAAGACCGAGAGAGAGTGAACACAGAGAGAGAGAGAGAGAGAGAGAGAGAGAGAGAGAGAGAGAGAGAATGAAACACAGAAAATCTGCAGTGTAGAATGCTGTATAGGAATGCAGAAATATACACGGGTGCAGAGAGAACATTTGCGTATGTCTCTGCCTTGAGGACCTCGATCTGTCTGTCACTAGCAGGCTGTCTCTGTTAGATGCGAGTGTACAAAGTGTGCTAGAGGACTGCTATAAATAGCAGAAAAATACCGAGAGAAAAAAGGAGGAGAGAGAGAGAGAGAGGAGAAACAGAACACTGCATAAAAACTGCATAATGCAGCCAACTGCATAAAAACTGTCTGATTGTTGCTGTGCACCTGCCATGTGGCAACTGGTCCGATTGGTGATGTGGCTCCTGTGCTGCAATTGCTGATGTGGCGCTGGCCGTACTGCTCTGCAACAGTGCTGTCCAGGGAATGACATCTCTAACACCCCCTCTCAGATCTTGGACAAGTCATGAGGGATTTGGCATGCCTCTGAAGAAGACCCGGGAGAAGTGCCTTCGTGAACAAATCTGCAAGATTATCCTCTGCCTTGCAGTATTCCACATCAATGGTCCCATCCAGAAGCTTCTCCCGAATGAAGTGATATTGGATCTCAACGTGCTTTGTGCGGGCCTGGAAGACAGGATTCCGTAACAAGGCAATGCAACTCTCATTGTCGCACCGCAGAAGAGTAGGACAAGTCTAGGAGCAGCCAAGCTCCTCCAACAATCGCCGAAGTCACACAACCTCACATGCGGTGGAAGATGCAGCCCGATACTCTGCCTCAGTAGAAGAAAGAGCTATCATGGGCTGCTTCTTGCTACTCCATGAGATAATACCCGAACCCAAAGTAAAACAATAGCATGTAGTGGACCGTTGATGGTCCACATCGCTAGCCCAATCCGAGTCGCTCCAACCTGCAAGAACAAGATCTAAAGCATCTGTTCTTGTTGGATAGGAAATCCCTAAGTCAGAGGTCCCCCTCAAATATCAAAGAATTCTTAGGGCAGCTTGCCAATGCACATGTTTGGGTTCACTCATGAACCCCGCCAAAAGACACATAGCAAAATTGAGATCAACACGAGTGTTGAGTAGCCAAATCAAGGACCCAATCAGCTGACGGTAGCGGGAAGCATCCGTCAAGGGAGAAGCTGAGTGTGAAGTGGCCTTCCAGTTCAGATCCATAGTAGTAGAAATGGGCCGATAAGCCTCCATCTCAAAGGTCACCAAGAGCTCCTGAATGTGATAAATCTTGTGACCCAAGAGGTTTTGGCTTGAGTTGGGAGTATAAAGGAATGGTTGTGTGTGTGCGAGCCTTGGGAAGAGGGCGGAGAGATTGAGAACTCCTTACATCAAGAGTCTGAAGAATGGCTTGGAGATTTGTGGACCTGGGACGAGGGTAAATAACCGGAGCAGCACACCATGCTGATGCGGTGAAGTTGAGTGAGGGCGAGGGACTGACTGGACGGGGATCGATAGACTTGTGGATCCCGGGATGAGTATAAAGAAGCCAAGGGACACATAGGGACACTCGTGGAACCCGGAGTAAGTATAAAGAAGCCAAGAGAACCTATGGACGTGGGATGAGTATAACTAAGCCGGGGCAACACATCATGTTGTTTTGTAGGGAAGCCAAGAGAGGGCAAGGGATTTATTGGATGGGGGTCAATTGGCTCATGGACGTGGTGTGAGGGTAAATAAGCTAGGCAACCTACCATGTTGGTGTCGTGAAGCCAAGAGAGGGTGAGGGATAGATCGGATGGAGGTCGATGGGCTTGTGGACCTGGGGCGAGGACAAATAAGCCGGGGCAGGTGCTCGTGGACTTAGGGAAAGGGTAAATAAGCTAGGCGGATTGGGGATAACATAGGTGGAACTTGTGGAGCCATGAGTATAAAGAACGGGGCCAAGTGAGAAAGTGGGTGGGAACAAGGACTTGTAGGCATTGGTGAGGATAAAGGAATTGGGACTCCTAGAGGCCAGTGAGCAAGATAAAGAATCGGGCATAGCTTGGTTCAAGGTGGAAAGGTGGGAGAGAATGGCAGTAGGTGTAGCGAACGCGTTGGAAGAGTCATTGAGCTGCGAGGATAAACGAAATGGCCAAGGGTAAGTGGTGAGAAGGGAAGCTATGGACCAATGAAGGCCTATGAGAAGGCCGAAAGAGTGGATGATCGTGTACTTGGGGTGAGCCTAAAGAAATCGGGATGGGGACTCAGCCCATCTATGTGGAAGCTGAGGTATCTTGGGACCCGAGGTTGAAGCTAGGAGGGTGTTGTCAAAAGATAATGTACTAGCGACACAGTAGGGTTTGGGGGGAGGAACACGGAGTGAACTCGGCAAACATGGAGAAGAGAAGAGAAGAGAGAAGAAACTCAGATGAATGGAATGATGAAGTTCTGAATCATGGAGTGAATGTGATACAAGGGAACAAGGGTGCCGTAGCACAAGAAGATGATGAAGACAGCCACGAACCACGAATCGCAATGTCCTCCTGAAGGGGTGTGAGGGTAGTGAAGAGGCTGGAGAGAAGAGGTGACGGGGACTGAATGAATCAGCCGTAAGGAATGAATGAGAGAGTGGCCTATAAATAGACACAGTTAGTCTATGACGGCACCCCTTTTTGGGGCTGCAAACCCTAAACGAAAAATGCAGAAACGCAAATTGCGGGTGAAGGGTTTCTCAACACCCCCTCTCAGGCCCAAAAAGGGAAACAAGAGAAGAGTGAGGTGGAGATGCAATGCTACATGCCGAGGAATGCTCATGCAGCAGGTGTCACTTGGACAGTGTCCCTCATGGGAAAATTGTTCACTTGCCCAAGCACCCTAGTACAAAGATGATGAAAACATGCAATGCATAGGAGGAATGTCGGACTTTGTGTGGTGCCGAGAACCATAAGGATATGCCCCTACTTGATCTGGGAGGTGGCTCCATGCTGACCAAGGGACGAAGGCAAGAAGAAGAGGAGGAAGAAGATGCAGAGGATCTCGAAGATCCAAGATTTCCACCGAAAAGGGAATCTGCAGTAAATAACAGTAGACAGAGTGAACTAGAAAACCAAAACTCAACCTTGGGAGAGAAGCCACTAGCTCCGTGCTTCCATGCTGGAAGGAATACGAAGGCCTCATCACCAAGTCGTGGCTGAACCTTCGAGGTCCCCATTTAGGTGGTACCTGAAGATCCTGGGTATCAGTAGAAGAGATGACGGGTCGAAGACAGCCACCCCAAGAAAGTAGAGGATGGGTGAAGAACTTCATGCGGAGTAGGTTCCCCCTCTGAGGTGGGAGGTGGAGGGGCCCCCGCTGAAGTCGAAGAAGTAGATGTCCCCGGTGAGGACAAAGAAATAACATCCCCCTCTGAGGTAGATAGGGAATCCAAAAACTCATGGATCACGGACTCCGAAATGTCTGATGATGAAGAAAGTGCCGCCGGTCGTGTTGAAGAAGGTATTTGGGGTGTTGAAGAGCTCCCAGAGGTAGCCTCTTGAACTTGAGTAGTCGAGGGTGGGGAAGGATGGGGCTTAGAATGAGCAACAGGTGGGCAACAGTCGCTGTCTCTTAGTGGAGCAGACTGGGTAGCTGAAGAAGAGGAAGGAGTCGAGCAACCACTGTCTCTCGAAGGAGCAGACTGACGAGGAGACGGTATCAAACAATCACTGTCTCTCGATGGAGCGGACTGCAAATCCGTAGGTCGTGGAAGCCACTGTACCTAAAAATAAGCGGGAGATGACTGCTGCTGGCATTGCGACAATCTCCAAGAGGTTGTAGCGCCAATCGATCCTCCATGTACTCAAAAGGACTTAGTGCGCATTGGATACGTCTTATTGCCTTGAGCATAGTACTCTGATAGCCGATGCAGAACGATCTTTGTGGCCTAGAAAGGAGAGGTGGCACAAGGAGTGCTTAGTGGAAGACGCATATACTCTGGGGGGGTGGGGAGCAAGGGTCGAAGTCAGCAAGCATTGGTGGTGTGCCCGGTGATGCCACAGTAGGAGCACCCAGTAGTCTGCTCATCTATTGGTAAAGAAGTCATGGATACCAGTGTGCCTTGCTGAAGAAGGAAGAGGTCAGCCACCATGAACCACGAATTGCAATGTCCACCTCAAGGGGTGTGAGGGCAGTGTGAAGCATGAACCACAATTTCCACCTCAAGTGGTGGGAGGGTCGTGGAAGGGTTGGAAGTGAGCTGCTAGTAGGAGGAGGATGCGACCATCAGTAAGAGGTTGCAATCAGTAGAAAAACGTAGGTGAGGAGAGAGAAAGACTAAAAACGCAGGCAGGATAGCGTGCAAGAGAGAAAAAGACTAAAAACGTAGACAAGAGGTGAGAGAAATTCTAAAAATATAGGTAGGACAGTCTGCAGGAGAGAGAAAGACTAAAAACGCAAGCAGGACAGCTTGCAGGAGAGAGAGAGAGACTGAAAATGTAGGTAGCAGGACTGTGATGATGTGGCAGGCTGTACGGTAGCAGGTTTGCACAGAAACAGCAATCGCTTGAGTGAAATCAGCTCCAAACTGCGTGAAGAGGGCTGGAAATTAGGCGCCAACTAATGGAGACAACAATGGGCAGCTTCAGCTGAGATATCCTCCGCAAACGGGGTGTGGGCAGCAAGCTAAAACACTTGAAATCTGCAAAAACGAGATGTTGATGCAACGGAAGAAAAAGAGAAGTGGATGCCGAACCCGCCACCGGTCTTTGCCTTCATTGGATTGGAGGATCTTTGCTGCTAGGTGAGCAAATCCAGCTCTGATACCATGTCAAAAGATGACGTACTAGCGAGACAGTAGGGTTTGCGGGGAGGAACGCGGAGTGAACTCGGCAAACATGGAGAAGAGAAGAGAAGAGAGAAGAAACTCAGATGAATGGAATGATGAAGTTCCGAATCATGGAGTAAATGTGATACAAGGGAACAAGGGTACCGTAGCACAAGGAAGATGATGAAGACAACTACGAACCATGAATCGTAGTGTCCTCTTGAAGGGGTGTGAGGGTAGTGGAGAGGTTGGAGAGGAGGTGACGGACTGAATGAATCAGTCGTAAGGAATGAATGAGAGAGTAGCTTATAAATAGGCACAGTCAATCTAGGATGGCACCCCTTTTTGGGGCTGCAAACCCTAAACGCAAAACGCAAAAACGCAAAAATGCAAACTGCGGGTTAAGGGTTTCTCAACAAGTGCAACATGTGCAGGTCTGGATGTGACGTGATGGGTTATGGGACCCATTGTGGAGCAGAAGGATTTGTAGCATGAAGGGGATGAGGATGGAGAGTGTTACCAGTACTGGGACATGGAAGCATGTTTAAGACTTGCCTCCTTGCAGAGTTGGTTAAAGTTGGACTCCCTCTCACAACGGAGGCTAATAGTAGTTGTGCTTCGGCAGTTCGGTAGGCGTTGCCATTATGTAGGCAGGAAAGTGGATGGAGCTTCTATAGTGGTAGCAGGGCACCTTTTACCAAAATTGTCGAGCATAGTGATCTCATGTGAGATGTCTTCTACCAAGATGTGGCAGGTTTGGGTGGAGATGTTGAGCAGGTTGTCACCACAGGGGTGAAGATGCTTGTGCAGGAGAATCAGACCCCGTATGAGTAGATGCATTTCGTGTGCAAAGCCCTTCATGAGGTAAGGGTTGTAACCAGCCTGTTCACTGGGAAGGGCAGTAGTGTACAACCAAAATATATAAATGCTTTCACCCAATTAACAGTCGCCCACTTTACTTGAACTTAAAGACACAGAATCAAGAAGAAAAACAAGAAGCTAAAATGCTCCTCTTGCCACATAGACACCCTGTTGGCCCCTAAGTTAGGCGCCCCTTGCGGTATTTCTTTATTTTTAAAAAGAGAGAGAGTACAATGGGCTGTCTTTCACCTATTCTGGGTGAAATTTGGCAGCATAACAGTACAATTACTGACCCAAAACAAGCCGACCAGGAGGGGAAACTCTGCCCAAGTCTGAAACTTCTAGTTGGAGTGCAGAATTGATCATTTCAGCCTGCTATAATTATTGGTTCAGATTGTTCTGAGACCTGTTTTCAACTCATACTGTTCCCTGTACTGTTCAGCCCACTGTAATTATTGGTTCAGACCTGTTCTGAAACCTGTTTTCAGCTCATATTGATCCGTGTATTGTTCTGCATCATCTGGGCCAAGTGCCCCTTGATTCTGACATCAGTTGGGCTCTGAAATAACCTCTGAACAATCCAGAATCTGTACTGATTTAGAGCTGTTTCAGACACCTGCTTAGTGAGGTTACCACCCTCACCTGTCCCTACTGGGAACTGCAAACAACTGCTCGTGTTCTTGAGGAAAGGAGGCTCTTGCCTCATGCAAAGACAGCATATTCCACACAGCTGTACCTGAATTAGAAGAAAGGCCCTTGATTCTGTAGCATAACCATGCTGTCAGGGAGAGAGAGAGAGAGTAGAAAGCAAGCTCAGCCTTTTGTGCATCATAGACAAGGTAGGCCAGCTCTCAAGAGCTCTCCATCTGCAGCTGTTCATCACAAATGAGCCCCTTTTAGCCCCAAAACTGCACGGCAGCCCCTCTTTAAAGAGGTAAGTGCACAAATTTGTGCCAAGTGGCAGCACTAGAAGATATTTCCCATTCCAGCCTTCCGGTCTAAAATTCTCCATCCTCGGTGCAGAATTTGACCTCGGCACAGACCAGAGGATTGATCCTCGTGCAAAAACGAAGATAATGAGGCGAACAGATTTTGAGGTCCAAAAATAGTAACTCCCTAAATTTTAGGAGTTGCTTCCATTGCATCCCCACTAGTTTTCTGACCATCTTTGCAGACTAAGGCTACATCCAAATCTGTAATGTAGCTCAACTGAAAGTGAATTTTCCACTGATGACCCCACATGGACTAATCTCTTGCAGATTTGTCCATCTTCACTTTGAACTAGTCTCTTCTAGGCTAGTTCTTCAACACACTTGTCCATATATACTTTCACAAGTCTCTTCCAGGCTTGTCAATCTACAGTGCCATCAGTCTCTTTCAGACTTGTACTGGACCTTAACTGTCCAGTCTTGACTCACTAGACATTCTTGTTCGTTTCACATACTGGCCATGCAACTTAGGCATTTAAATTTCAAGAGGGATCCTTCCAAAAAGAAAAACCAAATAAAATATGTAATAAAGAAATCAACAAAAAGGTAATAGTTGTCACAGTCTTGTGACAAGGGTAGTTGATCTCGGCCCTAGAGTACGAGTAGGGGATAGAGTGAATGCGGGAATTGACCAAGGCAGATTGCATTGTGTTGGGAAACACTTGAAGTCTATTGCGAAAGGTGACTATAGGAGTTTTGATGTAGGTGGACATATCCACGAGGGGATGGCATTGATCTTGTTCTTGTGGAGCCTTTTTAGTGGGACAACTAGTTTGCCATGAGAGGTTCAAAGCCGTCTATGCATCTGATGCATAGGTGTTGTACCCTAGGTTGTTGGGGGAAAAACAATCCTTCTTGGGTATGGTGCAAGGTACATGTTGGGACGCGGTTTAGGCCCTAGTTGAAGCGCTAATGTGTCTACTTGCCTAGGAAATGATGGGGGGAGATAACTTTGATGCGAGTTTAGAAAACAACTTAGAGATGCAAGTGGTAGTTGTGTCTTTGATACGGAAGTTAGAGCAAGTGGCAACACCTCAGGTATTTGAATGAAGAGAAAAGTAAATTAGGGCAAGTGACCCATCTTTGATCTTTGGATCAAAGGCCAACTTGTAGCTAGTGGGTCGAGACTTAGCCAAAATGGCAAGCTCTTTCTTGTGCAAGGTGGTTGGGCAATCTTGCGAGGGTGCCAAGTCATATTGCAAATGGCTCGAATAAATCGTTGCCTCAGCTCTAGAGCGATCTGCACCAAAGGCATTTGTATGGTTGATTTCCTCGTAATGCCTCTTTTCGTGGGATTAACCTTGGTCTTTTTCGTAGGGAACTGGCTCAATTCAAGCAAACTCATATTTGATCAAGGGGAGGTAGATATGAGGGAAGGGAGTGTGAGGCTTGGGCAACCCCACGTCTCCCCCCTCCTCCATGGTGGCCATGCCTCATGGAGCAACCATCATTTTGGCCTCTTAGTGTGCAGGGTTCTTTGTTGAGTCGTAGCAGCGGGTCCCTTGCTCCAAGTTCAAGTCAACATAACTTGTTAGAGTCGAGACTCATGAGGAGAGGTGGGATTGACCTGAGACACCCTTGTGGCAACGTGGTCGAAGATGTTTGAAGGTGGATACTTGTGAGGTCGTAAGTCTTCCGTGGCACAATTTGGCGACTCTAGGTGCCAAGTCACCCAAGTGCGAGTTAGACCAACACGACGTGTGTTGTGAACGAGCCATTGTACGGGAGGGATATCTAAGGTGTGATGGCCTAGTGACATGACACAATGCAGAAGGTGCATGTGTTAGCCTGCTCTATTTTCATTCTCAGTCTGTCATCTCCTGGTTGTGAGCTCCTGTCAGAGTTTGGTAGGAGACAGAGGAGCTCTGTCAGTTTTGTGTCTGCTGTTTTTTGTCTGCATTCCCTTTTCGGGTGTCACTCAGCCCAAAATGGGCCTTTTTGTGTGCAGTCGGCCCATATTTGGGCAGGTCGGCCAGTTTTTCTGGCCTGGGGCTATTTATAGCAGCCCCCCCAGTCATTCTCAGCACACTCTTCTGCAGGTTCAGCACACTCTCCCTCCTCTCCCACTCCGGCATTGGTGCTGCCATTGCTTTCAGTCTGTTCTGGTGCCTTCACTGACGCTCCGGGCTGTGTGTAGGGACTGATCAGTCTGTTCTGGTGCCCTCACTGACGCTCCGGGCTGCGTGCAGGGACTGATCAGTCCACTTTGGTGTATTCAGCATTTCATTTCAGTCAGTGCAGATTTTCTTCCTTCATTCCCTGCTTTCTCTCTCTCCTCCTCTGTGTTTGTGTTCTTCTTCCGTTGCGCACTCTCACATGGTATCATCGCCTGACTGAGAGCACAGAGGACCTAACCTTGTGGAGAGATACCTCACCCCTCTTCTGCTGCTGTCGCCTCATCTCCAACTGCCTAGGCGGCCCCTCTTGGTGGCCATTCTTCTTGCGTTTGCTGCAGACGACTCCGCCAGAGGCTGCCACGTCATCCATCGACCCCCTGCTTGCGTTTTTCATTAGGCGCCCCCCCTTCAGCTGGGCGACACATGATCAGGCTGCGTTTTGCAGATCTGATGGTCGTTTCCACTCCCAGCGGCTCATCTCCTGCTGGCGACCCACTTTCAGGCTGCGTTTTGGTGCTGGCGGTCTCTGTTCTGGTGATCTTCATCAGCTCCCTTTGCGTTTTGTAGATCCAGGTGTTTGTAGGCTATCACAGCCTGTGTTTTGGTGGTTGGTGACCATATTGCTGGTCATACTTCGGCTTCGGCACAATTTTCTTTGGTGTTTGGTATTTTACAGATTGGAAGATGTCTTACCAGTTTTCAGGCTTTGATGACTCAGAGGATGAGCTTCTTTCTCATCATTTCTTTGAGTGGAGGCGGGATTATCAGGAGTTTCTACGTTCGAAGGAGCCTCCTCGCACTCGTTCCTCTTCAGTCCATGCATCTCAGAGGGTTCCATCTACCGTGAAGGTGCCTTCCGTGAAGACTGCTTCAGATATGCGGATGCCTTCCTTGATTCCCTCTATTTAGGTGCCGATTCTCCCTTCCTTTCCGAAGGAAGATAAGTTGGATGGTTCCAACTATTCCCTTTGGTCGTGCAAGGTGGAGTGCATCCTCGATACATTCGACCTATGGGAGCTTGTTTCTTCGCCCATCGACCGTCCCCTCGTGGATTTGTCAGATGGCACCTCTATGGACCGTGCAGCCTTGTGGGATAGGCTCAACTCTCGAGCCCGTTCCTTTCTTTTTATGAGTTTACATGATTCCGTTCTTGTACATGTTCACAGGTTACAGACCGTGACGGAAGTGTGGAAGAAGCTTGCGTCTTTGTATCAGCACAAGACGTTTGCCCACAAGATTTCCTTGGAGAAGAAGTTGCGGATGCTCAGTTTTGATGATTCTTCTTCTATGAAGGAGCACATCACGAAGATGGAGGACATGCGAGGCGAGTTAGCCTCTCTTGGTCGTGTGATATCGTCCGAGGATATGGCGATGATTCTGTTGACTCAGCTGCCATCACCCCGCTATGATGTCTTCTACACCAGCCTCATCACCTTGAGGACCCGTGAGAAACTCCTATGGGAGGAACTTTCCCCGCTTGTCTTGGAGCATGACGAGCGACTCAAAGAGGTGGGTGCCAGTGGCTCCACCAAGGCTTTTATTGCAGGTACAGGTGGCGGCAAGAAGAAGAAACAACAAAAGGAGAAGGCCAAGGACAAGGAGGAGGACAAGAAGGATGCGAAGGAGAAGAAGCCCAAATGTTTCCACTGTGGGAAGGGTACTCATCTTGAGGAGAAGTGTTGGCAGAAGTACCCCCATTTGAAGCCCAAGGAGAAGGACTCGAAGGCAGCCCCAACCACGACAGAGTCTGCGTTTGTGTATGTCTTTGTTGAGGAGGATACATCCCTAGCTTCTACCACTCTAGAAAAGCCTTGGCTCATGGACAGTGGAGCATCTTCCCATATGACCTTTCGACAGGATTGGCTTTAGGATCTTCATTCCCGAGGGGGCACTGTCACCATTGGTGACAATTCTACAGTTCCTGTTCAAGGTGTGGGGACTCTACCTATGTTTTCTGACAGGCGGTCTTCTTCCGCCAAAGTTCTCTATGTACCTGATTTGGGCTTTAACCTATTGTCTGTGCATGGTCTTACTCAGCTAGGTACCCGAGTCATTTTTACACAGGATGCAGTCACAGTGGAGGATGCTTCTATAGGTGATGCTCTTTGGATGGGTACACAGGAGGGTGGGCTTTATACGCTCACAGCCTTGGCTGCGAGGACTTCCCATGAGCTTGGGCTGCTTTGGCATGCTCGGTATGGTCATTTGAACCTCGATTCTATTCGGCGGGCTTCTCGAAGGAAGATGGTGGAGGGACTTCCAGATTTCCCTCCTCTTCACACTTTGTGCCCTAGCTACTTGAGGGGCAAGCAGCATAGGCAGCCTCACCCTCAGGTTGCCTCTAGGAGGGCTATTTCTCCGCTTGAGTTGGTTCACACCGACCTTTGCGGACCTATGGGCACGGCCTCCCTTGGGAAGGCCAAGTATTTGATGCTAATTGTGGACGACTTCAGTCGTTATGTGTGGCCTTATTTCTTGGAGTACAAGAGTGAGGCGTACTCCCGTTTCTGCGAGTGGCAGGTGTTTGTGGAGACACAAACAACTTCCAAAGTTCGTGGCGTTCGAGTTGATCACGGTGGCGACACTTCTCACCTTTTCTCTCAGTTTTGTAGGGATCATGGCATTCGGGTGGAGTATTCCCATCTGAACACACCATCCGAGAATGGTGTGGTGGAGCGTGCGAATCGGACCATGGTGGAGATGGCCCGATCTATGCTGGAGCATAGGAGTCTTCCTCATTTCCTTTGGGGTGAGGCGGTGGCTATAGCGGTGCATATTCGCAACCGCTCTCCGACTTCGGCTTTACAGGACATGACTCCTTATGAGGCTTTCTTTGGGAAGAAGCCTTCCGTGTCCCACTTTCGCATCTTTGGGTGCGATGCTTTTGTCCATGTGGACAAGAAGAAGAGGAAGACGAAGCTTGACTCTAAGTCGAGAAAGCTTATCTTCGTGGGCTATAGCACGACCACGAAGGGATATCGGCTCTACGACCCTACGACACGGAAGATTGAGGTGAGCAGGGATGTGATCTTTGATGAGGCTTGCCTCTGAGGATCCGATTGATGGTTCTATTACAGGTGCTTCTTCGACATCGCCGAAACCCCCCCCCCCCCCCCCCCCCCCCCCCCCCCCACCTTCTCTTCCTTCCAGGATACCCCTTAGCAGCCCTCCCATTCCTCCTTCTACTACGGCTTCCCTTCCCCCTTTGGCGGATGTGACTCCTTCTACGAGTTCTTCCACCCCTTCCGACTCCCCTCAGGAGTCTTCTGGGGATACACAGCCTTCTTCGGGTGAGGAGGATCTACCTTCATTTGGTGGGGGGGAGTCCCTCTCCGACATGGGTGCTTTGCAGGTTCCGGAGACTACTCGGTCTCCCTCGCAGCAGGAGGAGTCTCTTAGGATTCCCTTATGGTATCGCCGGCTTATGCAGGATTCAGGTGTTACTCTCTTTCCTACTTCTTCTTCAGGTCCACGCAGATCAGCCCGCTTACAGGCCCAGCGGGATAGTTCACTATGTGTGAACTATGCTCTTATGTCTCAGATTCTTCAGGATTCCGAGCCTTCCACTGTGGAGGAGGCCCTTGCACAGGATATTTGGAGACAGGCTATGCAGACCGGGCTCGATTCCATCGAGCAAAACCATACTTGGGAGCTTGTACCGCGTCCCAAGAAACGGAAGGTGATAGGTGTGAAATGGGTCTTTAAGACCAAGTATCTTGCAGATGGCTCCTTGGACAAGCATAAGGCTAGGCTTGTTGCCAAGTGTTTTGCACAGCGTGCAGGATTGGACTACTTCAAGACTTTTGCTCCTACAGCTCGGATGTCTACCATTCGAGTTATTTTGGCTCTTGCAGCTCACCACCGTTGGCCTGTTTATCAGATGGACGTCAAGTCAGCCTTTCTGAATGGCTTTCTTGAGGAGGAGATTTATGTTTCACAGCCTCCTGGTTGTCTTGTGCAGGGGAAGGAGGATCATGTCTACAGGCTGCGGAAGGCTCTTTATGGCCTGAAGCAGGCTCCTCGTGCTTGGTACCAGAGGATTGACCGCTTCTTTCTACAGAGTGGCTTTCAGCGCTCCGCTCATGATCCCAACCTCTACTTACGGGTTGTGGGTTCTCTTTGTGTTTTCCTTATTTTGTATGTCGATGATCTTATCATTACAGGGAGCGACACTCGGTAGGTGGAGCATAGTCGGTCCATTCTTCAGCGGGAGTTTGACATGACGGATCTAGGGATCCTTCACTTCTTTCTAGGACTGGAGATCTATCAGATGGCACAAGGCATCTTTATCTCGCAGCACAGGTACATCTCCGAGCTTCTTTCGGAGTTTGGTATGGTCGCGTGTCGGCCTATTTCTTGCCCCATGGACCCTGCGTCCAAGCTTTTGGCAGATGGAGTCCCCCTTACAGATGCCACTCGTTATAGGTGCCTTGTAGGCTCTCTCACCTGGCTGCTTCACACTCGGCCGGATATCTCTTTTGTGGTGGCTTTGTTGTCTTCTTTTATGAAGACTCCTACACAGGATCACTGGAAGGCAACCTTGCGTGTTCTTCGGTATTTACAGGGGACTCGATCCTACGGGATCGTGTATGGAGATGGGATTACCCTTTCTGGATGGAGTGATTCTGATTGGGCAGGTGATGTGGATTCGAGACGATCCACTACAGGTTAATGCTTTCACCCTTGGATCCGGTGCTGTCTCTTGGAGCAGCAAGAAGTAGCCTACTGTGGCACTTTCTTCTACAGAGGCTGAGTATCGGGCCCTCTGTTCGACCGCTATGGAGGCAGTTTGGCTCCGTCGCTTGCTGGCAGAGATTGGCTTTTCCCAGACCGGACCTGCGGAGCTGCGCGTGGACAACCAGAGTGCCCTTGCTCTGGCAAAGAACCCGGTGTTTCATGCTCGCACGAAGCACATTGAGGTTCAGTATCACTATGTTCGAGAGCGGATCGTGGATTCGGAGCTGGTGGTGGCCTATTGTCCCATGGCGGCCAATGCGGCTGATCTCTTCACGAAGCCTTTGTCTCAGGCTTCTTTGCTTCATCACATGCAGTTATTAGGTCTTCAGACCCTCCCAGGATCTAAGAGGGGGTGTTAACTTGCTCTATTTTCATTCTCAGTTTGTCAGTTTTGTGTCTGCTGTTTTTTGTCTGCATTCCCTTTTCGGGTGTCACTCAGCCCAAAATGGGCCTTTTTGTGTGTAGTCGGCCCATATTTGGGCAGGTCGGCCATGTTTGGCCAGGTCGGCCAGTTTTGGCAGGTCGGCCAGTTTTTCTGGCCTAGGGCTATTTATAGCAGCCCCCCCAGTCATTCTCAGCACACTCTTCTGCAGGTTCAACACACTCTCCCTCCTCTCCCACTCCAGCATTGGTGCTGCCATTGCTTTCAGTCTGTTCTGGTGCCCTCATTGACGCTCCGGGCTGCGTGCAGGGACTGATCAGTCCACTTTGTTGTATTCAGCATTTAATTTCAGTCAGTGCAGATTTTCTTCCTTCATTCCCTGCTTTCTCTCTCTCCTCCTTTGTGTTCGTGTTCTTCTTCCGTTGCGCACTCTCACAGCATGTTGTGACGCGAAGGCATATTCTTAGCATATCTTTCGAGTTGGCTTTTGTTGCATGCTCTAGATGCGACACGGTGTTGTGTGCCTGTGAACCATGTTACTTGTGTGGGATTTGTGCTATAGACCCGTGGGGTCAGGTATTCAGTGTCACACCCTTGGCAGGATTGGGATCTTGTAGGGTGTTTGACCCTTCAGTCCTCTTCAGTTACCTAGATCTATTGTCTCATGATCAAAGACCACACATGGATCACCACCAAAGCCAATTCTCTTTGGGGTTTGCGCAAATCTAAAGCTTTGTGGAAATTGACAATAATGGAGGGATGGATCAATAAGACTCCATTCAAATGCAAGGTATTCATTTGGAGAATTTTGATGGGGGGGCTTTCCTCTTGTGTTGGCCCTTCACAGGAGAGGTATATCTAATGGGAATTGTTTCTTTTGTATCACTACGGTGGTGCATTCCTGTCACATATTCATTTCCTGTGCTTTTGCTCGGAAGATTTGGGCCCTTCTCTTGGACGTTTGGCTTGCGGTGGTGGGCACAAGGATGCGTCCGCCTAACTAGGTTTTTGGAAAAGCTAAATACAATGGTCAGCCTTAGCCTCACATGAAGATTCTGCTTCACTTTTTCAGATTTTGTGGTTGCTGGCGTATTTGGGTAACTCACAATGTGTTCATTTTTTATGCCGCCTTCAGCATCATGTTGCAAAGCTAGAGGGTCTTCTCCAGTGGCAGCTTGACCTTCTATAGCATGCTGATATCTTGGTCAGAGATGATTTAGTCCCTTCGCATATGGCACTTCCCTCTGTTCCTTTGCCATGACTTTGTATCTATCATGCATAATGGAAGGGAGAGAGATATGCTTGATGGCCTAGAGCCATCCTGTATCTTGTAACCATGTCATCTTGTATTTTTTTTGTAATTACTACAATTACCTTTTACACACACACAAAGAGAGAGAGAGAGAGAGAGAGAGAGAGAGAGAGAGAGAGAGAGCCTCATTTACGAAAAAAAAAAGAGAG
Source organism: Lygodium microphyllum (assembly GCF_053477565.2). Classification (NCBI taxonomy): domain Eukaryota; kingdom Viridiplantae; phylum Streptophyta; class Polypodiopsida; order Schizaeales; family Lygodiaceae; genus Lygodium; species Lygodium microphyllum. The sequence continues at coordinate 34,459,600 of NC_141143.1, read as the reverse complement.
AGAGCCTCAAGTTCTACTCCATTGTAATGACTTGAAACAGGAAATTGCATGTTAAGATATGAGGTTACAGTTTTAGGTTCCCTTGAGCCTCCAGAGGAAAGAATGGAATCAGCTTTATTTTCACCCCCCCTCTCAAAGCAGAGGAATGAGTTTGCTATTCATAAGATTCAGGAAGTTCATGCCAAATCGCTGGTATGTGTTCCTAGGTTCGTGCTGTTTGGAACCATCTTGATTCTGTGGAGATTTTGACTAAACAAATAACAGGGAAAGTAATTATTGAACTTAAACAGGTGGATCTTGGTTGTGGGTCTGGAAGCCTACTGGATGCTGTAGTCGACTCCTCTACGGAGTTAGAACTTGTAGCTGGTGTTGATATTTCACTCAAGAGTCTACTTCGTGCTGCTAAGGTTTGTTGTGTGGAGTTCTTTTGATTTGATGGCCGGTCTGCACACATTTTGTCTTACCATGTGCTTATGTACATACAATAAGAGTTTTTGCCAGGTTTTGTGTTGCCATGTGCTTATATCATGCAATAAGAGTTTTCCCTACTTAAGACATAATACTGTGTTGTGATGCAGTCACTTAACACAAAGCTAGGGTCATGTCCACGTGAAGGGCCTGCTTCTAGAAAGCTGAAACAGGCTGTTTTGTACGAAGGATCCCTTGCAGAACCAGACCTGCGCTTGTGTGGCTTTGACATGGCAACCTGCATAGAGGTTCTGCTACTTAAGCATAATGCCTTGTGGCTATTTCTTCCAGTCTAGAAAGCCAGAATCCTAACCCCTATACTGTGCAGGTCGTTGAGCATATGGATCCTGAACCTTTACTCAAGGCAGGTGAGGTAATTCTGGGTATATATTCACCCAAGATACTTATTCTGTCAACACCCAATATAGAGTACAATGTACTGTTGCAGAAAATAACAGCAGATGCAAAGACTAATTCAGGGCTAGAAAAGAGTGATCCCTCCAGTACAACCATGGAAATGCCTGCCAACATTAGGACCACAGTGGTTGAAAATCACGAAAAGGATTCTTTTGAATGCCATTTTGATAATGGAACTGAAGACATGGTGATGAATACAAACCATTTAGATGATGTTCAAAATTCATTTTTGATGGATGATAATCTAGGTAATCAGCCCATAAAACTTAGAAATGATGATCACCGTTTTGAATGGACAAGAGCAGAATTTGTGAAGTGGGCAGATGACTTAGCCCTGAGGTTTGGATATAAAGTTGAATATTCAGGTGTTGGTGGATCAGTTGAAGATCCTGGGTTTGCATCACAAATTGCAATTTTTACACGGAAAACTGGTAGTACAGATGCAAAACTAAATGCTGATGTTGGAATTAATCATAACTTGGAACTTTGTGGCCCACAGAAAAGCGGTGTGACTGCCTCATATAGGGAGGTCTGGAAGTATAATCAGGATGGTGTCCAGCTGCACATGGATGTAACTTGTGAATGAAGAAAGGTTAGGTAGTTTATTTTTGGTAGATTCTACCAATGTAATTCATGACCCTAGAGTGCTATGCTAACAATTTTGAAGTGGATGCGATTGGATAGACCTGCTGCAAAACTTGAGTTGTAAATGGTCTTCTTTGTAAAAATGTTATAGCAGAGTACTTCTTTTTGCACTGTTCCTTATTGCCATAATAGAGAGAGCAGCTTTTTGGACTGTTCGTTATTGCCATGATGGTTTGTTTGGTGCTCGTTCTTTCAATTGAGGGGTGTACTCATGTTTTGGAGGGCAGCAATTGGCCAGAGTAGTCTGCCTATAAACTTAAGTGGTGCACGTTGTGCTTTGAAAGCTTTGTTTGATTGCCTTTGCACTTGCTGTCACAGATATGACTCTGAATGCCTTCTATCATGTCAGGTGACAACTGGTAGCTGACCCGCCTGATAATGCAAATGTGTGTGTGACACTCGTGAAGAGCATGATGTGATCATTTTGGGATGACCATTTAGGCAGAAATAGATGGCAGGATGTGCAATTCATGCCCAGCAGAGTTTTGCAATTTCGGTGTAATAGATACATTTTATTTTTTCTATTGTTTCTCAAGATGACCAAGTTTTTCTTTGCACCTAATCAATTCTATCTTAATTTTCCCAATTAGTTTATTATCTTTTATGAGTTTTGCATCAAGATCTGTTACATCTGTCAATTTGGCGTGCCATTTGATTTCTACAACTTCCATTTTAGCTTGTAGTTGCACTTGCACTTTATTTTTTAGCATCATGAACATCATATCATGCTTTTCCTCCCATCTCTCATACAATCCCTTTTGCAATATCTTTTCACAGTAGATGCATCTCAACTTGTACCAATCTGTGTGTTTCTTCATATATTGCTTTATTTATCAGTGTGGACACCTTCATGCGCCTTGTGGATTCTAGATGTTTAGCCTAGTTGTGGCATTTCATGTGTGCGAGAGTTTGGAATTATGTATCTGTTGTATTAGGTATGGTTGTGTTCCCCATAAAATTGGTGTGGCACTGTTTTTGGTTTGATAGTTGTGCATTGTCAAATGCCAATCATTGGAACCTTGACTATTGAGAACAAGGTTCAAGTTTGCATTCAATGTTTAATATGGCACTATTGCACTTGTTTCATTCAAGCTAACATTGAATGACACCCTCCCCAATTGTGCAACAATAATTAGCAACAGTTTCAAACGCCCAGAATGTAGACAATTACATTAGTTTCAAGGTTGTCTCAATGTCAAGACTATATTACTCTACATTAGAGTCCATGACTACATGTATCAAGCACATGAGTTCACAATTACCAATCATGTCATCAGAACATTGGAGCTAAAAAGTTGTGCCTAAAATTAATAGGGTTCACCCTTGGATTGATTGCCCTTAAAACTATGTAAGTTATATTTGCTTCTTGTTGGTATCAAAGCTGCCCTGCAATATGTCACCATTGCATTATAGCATTACTACACTATTGCACTCACGCAATTAGTAAAAAGTTACATTTTGCCCTAAACAAATTCATAGCAATATCCATAGAAGTGTCATGTAGTCTCCGTGTCACATATAAGTCGAGAGTGTTTAAGTCATCACAGACTTCCAGTCTCATGCCAACATTCTCAATTCATGTCATTCCAACATAGCCACAAGCAATAGTTCTAGGATGTCTATGATCATCATGTGTAGGTTTGTAGGTCATTTGCCCTTTAGCAAGTCGTGTAGCAAGTTATTTGTAGGGTTCATTAGCAAGTTCATTTGGAGAGAGAGAGAGAGAGAGAGAGAGAGAGAGAGAGAGAGAGAGAGAGAGAAAATTAATGTCTTTGAAAGGCCAATGTAGCCTATGAGACCACCAATACCTACAAAGAAATGTATTTATGACCTAAAAAGGATAAAAAGGCGTGACTGTGGGACTATATATTAGGTGGTATCCTATGTAAGAATATGTATTGATACAAATGTAAGTGATACTTCTAAAAAAGTGAGGAGAAAAAGAATGGGAATGCTCTTTTCCTCAATGAAGTATCTCCCTTGGGTGGAAATGTAGTTTTGTGTGGTTGAGGTACGCCAATATTTATCTCATGTGGTAGCCTATGGTAGCTCTAATTTATTAATGATAACAATATCTAGGTCTCCTCTTGGGTGGTTGTGGGCATCGTGCTCAATTGATTATTGGTGCTCTATCCAATGAGATACCTCCTAAATATGAAGCTTCTCTGTAATGTAGCATTGTTGGTGGCTACCTATTAGTAGTGGCGGTGGTCATGACTATGTGGTAGTAAAAAGTCAATGACAATCCTCTATCTAGATGGATCTGGCTATGGGGGACTCCTATTCTATAGAACAACAACTTTGTGCCTTTGAAGCTTCGAAAGGAAGAATCACAAATCTCTCTCATCCTCAAGCTACATTACTTGTCACAGAGGGCAAAATCCCTCTTTGCTTGTATCATGTGTATATCATCATGACCAACGGTTTCTCCATATGCTCCTGTCCGTCATGAAAGTGCCTCTTTGGTCCATCATAATATATTGGTGGTTGTCTCCTCATATGATAAAGCTTGGTTTTACTCTCTTTTCCATGAAAAAAATTGCAATATGTTGGGGACTGGAGACTTAGGGGAGGGGCACAAGGTCTTGACCTAGAAAAATATAAAGCATGAAAGCATATCCATATCAGTCCTTTTAAGATTTACAATCTTTATCAACAATCGACTCTCATGAAGCCTCCTCCATGCTCTTTTACTCTCTTGTCTCAAGAACATAGAATATATCTTTGCCTCCAATCTAGCCAAGTAGTTTTGTCTCAAGAGTAGAGGTGGCACACACCAAGTCCCACCTCTCACTCTTGAGACATGCATGTCTCTCTCTGTAGTCACCCTTATACCAATCATTCTTGTGGGACTCAACATTGTGGTGTATGAGTTGCTGAAGTATGTAATACTTTCATTAGATGTCTCATGAACTCATCCAATGGAATCTTTAATAAATCGATTAGATGAATTTTTGACTATGTTGTTATATACATGCAAGGTTTCCTCTAGCAAATTCATAATGTGGGAACCTAGGTACATATGATTGTGCCTCTTGTACACAATTACATGCCATTATAAAGGCCAAAATAGCATGGTCTATTGCTTGGCCAATCAGTTTGCTTGAGATCTCAAAACTCTTGATATCTCATATCAAGCTTGGTGAATCTATCAAGTAATCCATAGTATTCACTCCCTTCTTATTGTTCCAACATGTGAAACCATTTGATCCAGGCTACTCGATAGGCCGTAAGGATAGCTAGGTTATGCACACTTCCTAATGCTAGTAGGCGTGTTCCATATTCTATCAACTTTATATTGGGATGATTTGAGTAACCCCAAAATTTGTAAATTTCATGATGCCATCATAAAGTGATGCATATGGGGATGTATCTCTAGTGCCAAATCTAAGAGAGAGAGAGAGAGAGAGAGAGAGAGAGAGAGAGAGAGAGAGAGAGAGAGAGAGAGAGAGAGAGAGAGAGAGAGAGAGAGAGAGAGAGAGAGAGAGAGAGAGAGAGAGAGAGGGGTTAACATCTCTAAAAGGCCAATGTGGCCTATGAGATTACACCTAATTGTATCTCTCATGTTAAAAGATAAAAGGTAAATGATAAAATGTATGAGACTAGATGTTAGGTCTATGTAATAATATATCTATGGTGTAGATGTAAGTGATACTACTAAGAAAGAGGAGAAGAAAAAAAATATATAGAAATGGTCTTTTTGTTAGTGAAGTATCTCCCTAAGGCAGAAATGTAGCTATGTGTGGTCAAGGTGCCTCAACATCTGTCTTTTGTGGCACTCAATGATAGCTCTAATTTGTCTATGGTAAGGGTGTCTAAGCCTCCTCTTGGGTGGACATGGGCATCTCGCTTAATTGATTGCCAATGCCCTATCCAAGGGGATACCCTTCGAAGATGAAACTTCTCTATGACATATCCTTGCTGGCTATCTACTAGCAATGGTAGTGGATCTCATGCTTGATTGTGTGGTAGTGAAAAAGTTAGTGACAATTTTCTATCTAATCATGCATGGCTTTGAGGGTCTTTTATTCCATAGGATAGCAACTCTATGTCTATTTGATCCTCAAACTGCATCCCCTATTGGGTTAGAGAGCCAAAACCCTCATAAAAAAGAAAATAGTGTCTTCCTTGAAGATCATAATATTGTGTACATGGAAATATATAATGCTCCTTAGTCCCTAGCTCTCTGTCACAAAGTTAGCGCATGTGGTCCTTAGTCTTCATACCCTCCCATATGCTTGTCTCAATCCTTAAGTGATCTATTGAGGTGCAAATCTATGCATTAGTTGTACATAACCCATGTGGCAATAACATGGTTAGGTGATGAAACCACTTTTAAAGATCTAAAAGAGTTTAGCACATGATACTGTATCAAATGTCTCATGGAAATCCATGAAGTAGCAATATATGTTTTTGTTACATGCTTGACCTTCCTCAATAAAAGCCCTCAGAGTGAAAATATGGTCGAGTGTGGTATATCCTTGTCTAAAACTAGCTTGACCTATTGATCTCATGCAATGCATCTTAGCCCAATCACTCAAGGCTTGCTTCATAATACATCCATATATCTTAGCTAACATGTGGCCAATCATAATTTTCTTGTAATTACTAGTAGATATAATAGGGTTTTCAATCTTAAAAAGTAATACAATTGTATGGTTTCACTAGCTAGTTGTAAATTCCTCACAAACCGCTATATTGAAAATATGAGATAACATTGGTGCCAAGATATCGCAAGCATGTGCAAAGTATTTAGCCACCACCAAGCCAACATGATCACGATTTGTCCTATTCTTTAACTTTCATATGGCATGTTTCACTCTCTTTTCCATGAAAAAATTGGGCGAGCTTTTAAGTGAGCTTTTCTGGGCAACCTCCATTTTTCTTGTTCCACATATTCCACATAATCCTCCTATTCTCTTGTGCACATATTAAGCACCACTACCGCCCCTACTGCCACCACCATCTCCACCACCACCACCACCACCACCACCACCACCATCGCCACCTCCACTGCTGTTGTCACTACCACCTCCACCACTTTCACCACTACCGTCCCCTCCCATGTTTCTCCCCCCATGTTAATTACCTCAAGTATAGCTCTCTCTCTCTCTCTCTCTCTCTCTCTCTATTCCCCATCTTCTACCAATTATTCTCTCTCTATTCTCTCTCTATTTTCTCTCCTCCCCATCTCCGTCTCTCCCCCCCCCCCCCCCCACCCCCCCACACACACACACACACACTCTCTCTCTCTCTCTCTCTCTCTCGGCAACTTCTTGCTTCTCCCTCTCTTACACTCACCTTCTCTCTCATTTACTCTCTCTCTCTCTCTCTCTCTCTCTCTCTCTCCTTGTGTTGCTCATAAATACATATACACCCACACACACACACACACTCTCTCTCTCTCTTTCCTTTCCTCCTCTCTCTCTCTCTCAAATAGAGCAACTAATGAATATTAGATCAAAGTGCACTATACCAAATAAGCAACTCCTCTCTTTCTCCCCCTCTAACACACACACACACACACACACACACACACACACACACACACACACACACACACACTCTCTCTCTCTCTCTCTCTCTCTCTCTCTCTCTCTCTCTCTCTCTCTCAATCAGCAACTTTTCACTTTTTCCCTCTCCTACACTCACCCTCTCTCTCACTCTCTCTCTCTCCCTTGTGCGCTCACACACACACACACACACACACACACACACACACACACTCTCTCTCTCTCTCTCTCTCTCTCTCTCTCTCTCTCTCTCTCTCTCTCTCTCTCTCTCTCTCTCTCTCTCTCTCTCTCTCTCAAATAGAAACCTCTCTCTCTCCCCCCCTCTCTCTCATACACACACACACACACACTAAATTAGCAACTTCTCTCTCTCCCCCTCTTAATTTTGCAAGGGTCATCCATCTGTTTTTCACAAATCTCTTATTATTACAAGGGTTAAGGGTTTGTATGACATAAATTTTCTTAGACACTTCTAGTTGTTAATATTAGGATGAAAAAAATATCACATTGTTATTCCACATGCATATATACATTCATGTACCTCTCACTTTTATGTGCATGATTTGATATATATCACTTCCATTGTGCACACATAAGCAAAACTACATTGCACATGTTTTTGCTACTTTCAATTGAGCATTATTGTGTAGACTTACTCTACAAGAGGATAGGGTATCAAATAGTTTGTTACACCAATAACATGCAATATCTATAGTTTTTCACTTTTTTCGAATAGTTAATATAGACAACAATATTACCTCATTGTTACTCAATCCACTGTGCACATATACGTTCACATGCATGCGTGTTTCTACACTCCACCCGTCCCTAGATATTTTGCACGTGCTTTGTTTACACATATTGTAGTATTGCAATTGAGCGAATGCCTATACACAATCTCCTGCACTTGCACATTCCTTTTTCTTTCTCCTCTTCTCTCTCATCCTCGTTTTATTGCGCTTGTAAATAAACACAATCTAATAATTTTAAAAGTACATATTCATCATGCACATCAAATATCAATCGAGTTTCATTATTGGGGGTGGAATTGGTGATCCCTACCAAAGTCTAGGACTGAACCATGGAAGCATGCTAGCTTGGTCAAGTAGGGAAGCATGTGCTCCAAAAGGATATTGTGTATGGGGTTTCCCTCGAATGGGGGTGGGCATATAAAGGCATTGGGTGGGTTTATCTACATCTTCTCCATGCTTTCATCCACAAATAGTGTTGTTGTTGGGTTGAAGTGCGGCCAATTAATGTCATTAAAACATTTCATGAAAAGGGGCTTTGTGTAACTCCTTTCAACAGAAGTTTTTGTGGGAGTTGCTCTACACTTTCCTTGTCCATATTGGAATATAAAGGTTGATGCTTGCTTTGACGACTGCACACATTCACTCCTAACCAATTGGGAGTAGCTCACTTAAATTGTCTTCCTTCATGGAGCTCCAGATGGGAATGTTAAACAATGTAGATATTTCCTTCAAAAACTTGGCAAGCCTTGGCTATAGAATTACCCAATATCTGCCCACTTCTAGGGGCTTCACTAGTAATGATCCCTTTTTCTTTGGCTGCCTATGTAGAAGCACCCCATTCATATCGAACACGATTAATTTTTGGATTGTGGGAGGTAGTTGTACATGCACACATGGAAGGGTGAGCACCCATGTACTAGTATGACGAAAAAAAACACTACATTATAATTAGTATTGTAAAAGTTTATGTAATCATGTTACCTTTGCTCTTAGATATCTTCCATCTTCAGCGAAGCGATACAGACATGCAATTTGTCTATTGGAATTTAGCGCTACTGATGCAAAATCACCACATCCCGCATTGCAATATGAAATGGTGTCCCCTTCTTTTGTTTACGTTAGCAAGAATGAGCTCCAAAAAGCCGTACCATGTTGTATGCCACCTACAGTATTTGGTAGTCATATAATGGATTAGGAATCTACTAAATGTTTACAAAACATCTCTACAATAGTTTAACAACATTGGATCTCATATTGGCCTCTCATTAGGGATCCTGATGTATCTCACACCCACTCATTTGCAGTATGTCATCTTTTGTGAACTCTGGAGGGATGATTCCATTGTAAGCCATATCTAAACGCATGTACACTAGAATATATAGCAGATGTACCTGCATTTAAATATTGAAAGACTAATTTTAGTAATTGTACTCACTAAATGGAGCCAACAAGTGTGATACATAAAAAATATCCAACATGACTATATCATGACTTTAAAACTCTCACCTCTCTACCTCCAATGACACAGACAGGTGTCTCGCAAAGAAGAACTTGTGCCATGCGTAAGACACAATACTTTTGCCCTGATTCCATTCGTCAGTGTCCATCCTCCACAACCTGCTTGAAAAGCTCTACCATGGAGTGTGTTGTGGCAAGGAAAAGTAGCATCCCTACATCCTTGAAAACACGATCAGCTAGATACATGGCATCAACTGACTTTGCCTCAGTATGGGAGTTCCATGACGGAATTCCATCCCCCAATCCATGCACAGAACTATCTTCAGGGAGACAAACCACCATGATATCACATGCTATGTTTGTGTTTCTTCATCAATCTTGACCATCTTGTTTTGGTTGACCTCCTCAAATGCCTCTACCAATCGAGAGAATGCCTCACTAGGCTAATCATTTCGCAATGCATCTCCAATCTCGAATGGGTCGCATAGAGCAATATGCCACTCACTTCGCTATCATAGCGGCATGGGAGACAACAACTTGCAAGGGGTCTTCCATGGGGCTTTCAATGTTATGGACCTCTGTGCATTGACTTCTCGATTAGTAACATATTCTTCTTTTACTGAATGTTTACGATAGATAATATTCTTCTTACATGTTTGTTTACCTGCATGTGTAGTTGGAACATCTTGCACCATTGTAGCTTCGTGGGAGACGATGTCTTGCAAGGGGACTTGCACATGACTTTCAATATGGCCCTTTGCACAATAAATTCATAATTAGCAACACATTTTTTGTTCAAAATGTTATTGTAGATAGTATTATTGAGACACGTTAGTTCACCAGTGTTTGTGGACTAGCACATCCTCCAACATTATAGGTTGAAAATCAAAAATTGTATCCCCCTCTGCAAAAATACAGACCATTCTTATTGACATTGTATTGTGGGAAAAAAAAAATCACGAGTCATGCTTGTTTACCAGTAGCTGCCACATCTCCTAGCACAGCTAGTCCATGTTCTTGCATTCTTTCCTTCCCTACACAGAGATACACATCACTATTAACATCATATAATGATAGAATATTTTAAAGCTCTGACATCATCCAATCTCGACATGTGTGGAATGCATGAGCATTGTCTCTTTACCTCTCTGTGCACGAGCCACGTCTGATGTGACCTCAAATCCAAGACACTCAATTCTTCCACCGTTTGCATGTTAAAAAATATTCTTGATGTTACTTTGGTGATGAATAAGAATTATGTGCCTTCACATCATGAGTTTTGTACAAAAGCAAGCTTACCATCTTGTTGCTCTATAATACATGTGTCAATTCGATGTGATGCCTCACTGCTTCTCATCATTGTCATGCATCTCTCTATAGCGGTGTGTAAGGTAACACTCTCCACTGCAAGATATGGAAGAACTTGTTGTATCCTTCTATCCATGCCAATGTCACGTACCTCCTTGTTGATGCCTTCCATTGTGATTTTCTCTTCAGTGGTATCAACGAAGGGGCCTACATGTTTTGGTGGTTACGATTCATATTCAAGGAAATATTTTCACTGGAGGGACACAAGAGATGTCTCGGCTATAGTACTTCAAAACATCAAACCTTTTAGATGTGGAGAAACCAAATTAATTGGTAATTAGGGCACATCTTTGCTTGGCCTCTCTTCAATGATATTGGATGTGTGCTTGCTCTTCTATTTTCTTTTTACAATAACCGCACTACTAGTATCAGTTTCCTATGAACCCATCAAAATCTCTTCATTAGGAGACAACAAAGTGAAATATACTCCTAAGAATGCAACTCATTTTACTTACCATGCCTCTGGATCCTTGTGTCTCTTGTGTTTATTTTTTCCTTGAGTATTTTTGGTACAAACTTTTCTCCTTGGAGGGTATTCACCTTCTAGATAGTTGAGGAAATGGGCATCTTCGATATACCTCCTCGTCCCACTCTTGCTCTATCTAGTAATCCTCATACATGCATTGATCCTCCTGTACATTTGCCCAATCCTCACACTCTCCTGGCAAAGTTTGTATAGCCCCCCTCTCCATTTTCCCATACATGAATCTGACTTGCAAAGTCACCATTACAATTCTAGAATGGATTGGCAAGGTAGCATCGTAAACATGCTACTAAAGAAGGATATTGTGAACTACCTATACAAAAGTTTCCATGCTACCAACTTTGTTGACTTTTGTGACTCTATATATTCATCTGGCTTGAAATCATAGAAGATAGTGTGAAAAATTTGCTCTCTATGTTTTCTCTTTATCTCATGGGTGTATTGGAAGAACAAATCATGTTCCACTCAAATGTTATAGTAGTCCTCCCAACTCAAAAGTAATCTCTTTCCGTCATCTTTTTGCAACATGGCCCAAAAGGTCTTTTGTCTCACTCAACTTTGAAACAATGCATTTCCATATGCTCAAATCAAAGTTATGTCTTTTAATACCAATTCATCAAACTTATGATGCACATAATTTAGACAAACAAGAAAAACCTACGTTTAGGCACGCCCATCAACGTTCAAATTTTCATGTCAGAACTCTCCATGGCCTTCAATATCCTTATGCAATCTACCTCGTTTAGCTTTGAGGATGCCAATGTGTATACTCTCTCCTCGTTTCAATAGACCCCCCCATCTTGGAGCCCCACTCTAAGCATGAGATAGTTTTGCATTGACAAAAACATTGTTACTTTGGACCAATGTAGTTTGAGTACATATAAATGGCAGGTACAAAGAGGTAGCAACTTACTGATACCACTTCTCTCCGAGGCTGGGGTCTGCAACTCTCAGCAAATGTCGAATCTTGTTGACGAGCTTTTCATTGATAGTATAGTACGCCTTGCCCCACTTGATTCTAAACTCAAAGTCAGAGAGTTGTGTCTGCTTTTGTTTGATTGGTCACATTGCCATATCATACTCATCCTACACTTGGTAATTAGAGACAACGTCATTGCATTAGAAAAAAATGCATCAGGAAAAATATTGTTAAGATAACTTGAAGAACTACCTACCTTCCACATAACATGGGAAAATGCAATGAATGGTGTCTTGTACCATGCGGGAATGGGCGTCGGCTTTCTGTTTGCTTGCACCCATGCCTTTGCCTCATCAGTTAGCTTGTCAAAAATTGTTGCATGGTTAGCCTACCCTAGCATCCTTGCTTCACAAACAAGGTCTGGATATGAGGTATGGACAATCCTCTTTTGTGCCAGCCTGTGTACGTTCTATATTAGGATCTCATGAATATGGTCCATTACATACGTGTTTGTAGAAGAAATAGCTAACAAAATCTCCCCCTCTACCACACTTGCCACTTTCACAAGGTGATAATCAACGCGCACATGTTGCCTCATGTTATCTGGAAAGGCTGTTGCAAATAGTCAATTACGTTAAAGATGAAGTAAGCAACAAACACATTGTAGAATGTTAAGGTCCTACAGTTTAGGGAAACTCACATGTGCGTATCTCATTCATCCATGCTATGAGCTGATGGTTACCATCCCAAACATAAAACATGCAATTTGACAAAAAGGCCCAATTGGTGCCGTTGATTTCTACCTCGAAGTCTCATGCTTCTTTAGCCAATGGGGGTTCCACTCATTTCTAATCATATCATCAACCTCCTTGCACTAGTGTCTTGGAGTCTCTAATGATACTATGAATATACCCATCCCTCTAACGTACCCATTGCTAAAAAAAGGTTTTTGAGAGTTGCTTGTACCTCAATGTGACTTGTCTGATTGTAGGCATGGAAACCAAATGACATAATGGGATGGGTGGCAAAGGGGTGGATGTTCACATCTAAATAAGAAGATGAAGTAATTAATGTCCAATCAATTTACAGAAATAAAAACCATAATCTAAATCATGTTGCCATCTCTTACATTCACTCACCCATCAACGTTTCCAATTGGTCTTCTATGCATGCTTGCACAATACGCTTATCGCACGTGATTGTGAGAGCGGTCTCGATAGTTGTTTCACCGGCATCTTTCATGTGCTTCTTTTGGGTTCTTTGCATTTGATTCTTCTTGGTTTGCATACAGCCACACCCTTGCTCTGCACTAAAGGACTCGATGCTTTGATGGTCATCGCTTTTCTCATCACAATATCACTCTCTAATACTACGAGCTTTCTCTTGCCCTTCCTCGCTTGTGTCATTGAAGCGTGCCCACCTTCTCCTAATGTCACTCCTTTCCCCCATGCAATTGTAACGGTTGTCTGTAGCTCCGATGAATGAAAGTCAATGATCGCGTTTGTGTTGCTCTACCTCTTGCTCTTGGAGGGCAACTCCCCCCTTGTGATTATATGTTTCCGAAGTTAGAGTTGTCGAGAGACTCATCCTGTAGTTGCTATCTTTCCTGCAAACAATGATCCAAAATAGGGTAAGAGGGGGAGATAGAGCAGTTGTAAAAAAAATAAAGAGAGGAGCTGCTTACCATCTGTTCAATTGGCCATTGCACAATTGCGTTTTCCTCAACATCAATCTCAGTATTGTCTTTGCCATGGGCCTTCACACCCCTCTAATGCACGATGGTGATAAGAACTCCCACTCATCCAAGGAGCAAGCTCAGTGAGGGGAATGCTTGTCAGATTAAACCTTCTACAATCCTTTCATCACCCTTGTTAAAGGGTGACATGATCTTGTCTTTTGAAATCGGATTTGGCCATGATAGAGGGGGTTAAGGTTACTTCTTACAGATATATTGCTTCCTCAATTTCTTGCACCAATGAAATAGAGAGAGAGGGAGAGAGAGAAAGAGAGAGAGAGGTGGAGAGAGAGAGAGAGAGAGAGAGGGAAAAAGCATAGGATAGAACAGTGAGATAGAGTATGTGTGACTGTGTTAGAGAGAGAGAGAGGTCTGGAGAGAGAGAGAGAGGGGGGAGAGGGAGACAGAACCGTGTTGAGGGTAGGGGATAGAAAACAATAACTTGAATTGCAAGGGGAGGGGGGTCCTTTTAAAAACAAAGGAGAGAGAGTGAAGGAGGGATAGACAGAGAGAGTTACATACTGAGAGTGGAACGATTTGCAATGTGAAAAGGGGGGGATGGGTCCTTTTCATAGGTGAAGGAGAGAGAAAATAGGGGGAGAGAGAAAGAGTAATGAAAGAGAGGGGAAAGAGAGAGAGTATGTGATATGTGTAAATTTTTCTCAACAGAAAGGGGTCGTCGGCAGCCCCTTATCAGACGAATTTTTTTTTGATGACCCATTCTTGGAGAGAGTAAATTTTGGCCCAACTATATTTGTGGTTTTTTTTTCGCCCAATAAGGGGTTGCTAGTGGCGACTCCTTTTTGGCAAAAAAACAAACTACAGTTCCAAGAATATACAACATGGGGAGAATAGAGACCAATAGGGTACATGTTTTTTTTCCACTCTTGGGTGAAAAGAAAAAACACTCTATTGCTCTCTCTTCTTCCCATTTAGTCTATTCTCAAAACTGTGGTTTGTTTTTTTGCCAAAAACAAATTGTCGGCAGCCCCTTATTGGGCGAAGAAAACCCAGTTGGGCGAAAAGTTACTCTCACAAGGAATGGGTTGCCAGAAAATTTTTTCGTCCGATAAGGGGCTATAAGCGATCCCTTTCTGCCGAGAAAAATTTACACATATCACATGTCCTCTCTTTCATCACCCTTTCTCTCTCTCCCCCCATTTTCTCAACTAATTAACTAATATTTACTTAATTAACTTTATGAGAGAAAGAGAGAGATATGATTTTCTAAATAGTAGATATTTACACTCCTATAAGCATAATATGAGATAGTCATACAAAATAGAAGCTTATACACACTCATTCAGACATTGCTTTATTGCTTAAACAGCACACTCATTCAAACATTGCTTCATTCATGTTGTCTCTCTCTCTCTCTCTCTCTCTCTCTCTCTCTCTCTCATCCCTCTCCCATCACTTTGTTACTCTCTCTTCCCCCCATGCATTATTAGAAATGTGGGATTGTTTTCCGCCGAGAAGGGGTCGCCTATAGCCCCTTCTTTGGAAAAAAAAAGCCACAGTTTGTTGCTCTCTCTTCTTCTCATGATGTATATTCTTGGAACTGTGGTTTGTTTTTTCGCCAAAAAGGGGTCGTCGGTAGTCCCTTATTTTACCCACAAATCCAATTGGGCAAAAAGTTATCCACAAATCTAGTTGGGCGAAAAGTTACCCTCGCTATGACTAGGTCACCAGAATTTTTTTTTGTTCAATAAGGGCCTGTCGGTGACCCCTTTTTAGTGAGAAAAAATTACACATACCACATGTCCTCTCTCTCATCACCCTTTCTCTCTCTCCCCACATCTTGGGTATCCTTCAAAGGGAAAATTGTAATAGCTCTTTAGAAATAGAGTCACCTAGTCTTTTTATTCATGCTACAAGGTTTGGATAATCTATTTGGCTACCATTGTTTCTAATAGTTTGAGTAGGTTGGGTAATCCTAGACCACCCTTTTGTTTGTTCTATGTAGTCCTCCAAAGCTACCTTGGAAAGTTTTAATGTTTCATTGTTCCATGACTAGAGAAAATTCCTAGCCAATTGTTATAGTTTTTAAAGTTCTGTAAACAAACTCCTTCACTAAGTTTAGTGTGAAAATGAGCCTCAATTAGTTAAGAGGGATCCCTTTCTTGTCCTGGATCTTTGCCTTGACATTATCAATTGTACCCTTTTTGTACATGCTATAAGGTCATAAAATGTCTACTTTTACTTTACTAAACTTGCGGTTTTTTTCAAATTATAACTAAAAATATATTTTTAATATAATTTTATAAATTTTACTAAATAAAATAACTATTCTTTTGAGTTCACGTGGTATCTTACATATTCTATAAGATGCACCTCCCATGATTTTAGTAATGTTGAGTATTTATGTTGTATATACAAGTTAATGACATTAGGATAAGTAACTATTAATATAATAGGTAAGAACACTACCTATTGATGGGTCTAGTAGGCTTTTATAATACCTCGATAGGGGTGTCATGATAATGTGTAAATTAGACCATTGCTAGATGTAAAAATTGTATTTTAAAAAATATTAGTTTTTTAAAATTCTAAAATCAATCAAAATAACACTCAACAATGATATTTGGGGCTATTGAAAAGATTGATAGTTTTGAACTAATGGTACTTTTGTTAATAAAAAAACATTATGTACATGACAAAGCATTTTTCTAATACTTTTAATATTAATAGATATTTTTGGATGATTTTTAAATTAATAACACTAGAACTTTTATACATTTTGCAAAAAGGATATTAAAAGACACCTACCAAAATATTAAATTCTACCATATTTGGAGCTTTTATATTACTTTTAACTTCTATGTTACTAGGTGCAATTTTTTTTTGGGAGGGGGGGGGAAGGGAGGTTTTGTGGGGGTGGGTGGGTGTGATGCACCTGCACTCGTTACTCACTCAACATGGCATAGAAAGGTAACATGATATGTGAGTGTAAGGTATACTCTTGTATTATTCAATCAAAGAAACGGTACAACATAGGCACATCCCATGACTACACCCTCGTGATGCCACACATAAGAGGATTCACCATTGGGTATAGGGAATCACATGTAGAGTGGAAACCAAGCAGGGCTCAGAGTCACTACTACTCCCTATATAGGTGTTTCGATGATAACGCCATGGTATAGCTACAAAGCCCTTACACTCACCCTCGCTTTATGGATTATTGTCCTCAGCAATCTAAGGGTAGCATTTATTTTGACTCTCTAGGGTCTTAACACAGCTTTTTGTTAAAACGTGGATCTAGAGCATGGCAGGAGTTTTCAGTGATAAACACAACTTTTTGATAAAATACGGATCTAGAGCATGGTAGGAGTTATGGAGGATGAAAGATGAACGTAGACAAAGAGAGACCAACTGTTGCACAAGTGAATTAGATTCTAAGATAGATTAGCTTGGACTCATAAATACAATCTTGTGTAATGAACTGACACTGACAAGGCACTAAGTGAAAGTACAAAGCATCATGATATGTGTTCATTCCATTGTCAAGTACAATGCTTTATAGAAGTTGGGTTGTTCCACTTTCCTCACTGTGCATATGGGATTCAGGACATCTGTTCCTGGAGCATACATCATTTTTCATTTCTTAACACCCCCCCTCAAATGATGAGTCTCTACCCTTGCTGGCTTTTGCCCTCCCTTCATGATGTCATCGCCCAGGAGACTAGCTCGTAGGTAGCCTAGTCAAGTTAAAGCTTGAAACTTTACATCTTTGACAGGAGTTTTTACAGAGCAAACCCACTAAGGGAAACATAGAGATCCACTATGGGAAAAACATATGAAAGATACAAAAAATTCATTAGAACAATCTGTCAGAATTGTTGATGGTAGTGGAAGCATCTTCTTCTTCTTCTTCTTCATTCATGAATTGGTTCTGGTGGTGATCATTTTGCATTTGCTGTGCTCTTTTCTTGTGGAAACATTCACTGGCTATATGGCTAGTCTTACCGCAATAATGACGTCATCCAATTTTTGTTGTTGGTGTTGAATCCTGGCCCTCTTCCTTTGGGTCCAACAGCTCCTTTAGTGTATGAGAGATTTTCCCTAGATGATGGAATACCATCTTTTGCATTCTTATTCTTCTATTTGTTCTCTTCATCAAGAAGAGAGTGCTCAATATCTTTAAGTGAGAGATTGGGAACATTACTTAGTGTTGAAATAAGGTTATCATATGGTTCATGATTAACTCTGGCAAGTAGCACTGCTATTGCCTCATCCTCATTAATGTTTTTTTTAAAGAGTTGCTAGTTGAGTTTTAAGGCTCTTAAACTTATTGTTGTGTACAATCATAGATAAACTTTCTTTTACATCCAACTTATAAAACTACATAAGTAATTTTACCTTCGAGTTCTTTGCTTGTGTACCAAAGATATTGCCAAGTTCTTCCCACGCCTTCTTTGCATCCCTAATGCCAGAGATATGGTGTAATACATCATCTAATAGACCCCATGCAATAAGACCTAGAGCTTTGTTGTTCATCTTCTTCCATGCCTTGGTTTTTGGCCGGTCTTTTGCAGCATCTTCTTCTTTAGCATCTTTATTATACAATCAATAGTTAATCAAGTAATTATTTAATTAGTAATTAGTAAATTAACTTACTAATTAATTAATTATAATAAAGAGCTAATTATTATAATAACTATTGAGTCAAATAATAAGTGAATAAAATTAACTATTGATTAATTAATTAATTATCAATAAATTAATTATTAATTATTAAATTAATGATTAAGTAGTAATTAGTATTTTATTAATAGTAATTAAAATTAATTAATTACATTAACCATAGTAATTACTATTAATTAGTAATTAAGTATTAGTAATTACTCATTAGTTAATTACTAATTTTAACAAATTAACAAATTAATTAACTAACTAGTTAATTACTATTTAATAGTAATTATTTAACTAATTACTTAATTACTAATTAATTAATTAATTGATTATATCAGTCTATTGATTAATTAAGTAACTCATTAAAATTAAGTAATAACTTTTTAAAAGAACTGATTAATTAATAATTTTTAATATAATTATTAAATAATTAAGTAACTAATTAACTAATAAGTTAATAACCAATTAACAATTAATTATCTAATTAAAAACCAAGTAATTAATTCAGTAACCACTTAACCAAATAAGTAATTAATTATTAATTAATAAATAAAAATATATTATATATTAGTTAATTAATTAAAATTAATAATTAAGTGTTTAAAATTAATTAATATTTGGTTAAATATCTAATTACGTAAAATTAATATTAATAAGTAACTAATTTATTATAAACTACTTAAATATATTTAATTAGTTATAAATTAGTTATTAACAACTAATAGATATCTTTAATTCAAGTATTATTTGCTAAATTTTATATTATGTATTTATTTTATTAAAAATAGTAAATAATTTTATCACATAGTTTTTTAATAATTAGAATTATTTATTACTCAATTAATTAATATTAATCTATTAATTAAATTATTAATAATTTAATATAAATCAAATAATATTTACCAAGATGGAATCAATTAGTTCATTGATTAGTTAATTAGTGTATCGATCAAGTTATTAATTAATTTCTTAATTGATGATAGTTAGCTTGTTTTTTAGTTCATGTATATCAACTAGTTTATTGATTATAGTTATTATAGTAATCAATTAGTATGAAGTGAACCATTGGTATATTAATATTACTTAACTTGTTTATTAATTTATATACTAGTAATCAATTCATATAAATCAATGTGTTAGTATAATAATACTAATTAATCAGTTAATATGATTATACATTAATGCGTTAGTTGTATGGGATTTTTTTTGGAGGGAATGAAGAGAGAGTGTAAGTGCATGTGGATTAGGATCGTTCTGCCTGCCGAGAAAGGGGTCGTCGGTGCCCATATCTATCCTAGTTATTTGGGTTTAGGGTGCAGGGTATATGAGAGAGAGAGAGTGTGTGGGCTAAGATGGCTAATGAGAGAGAATGCATGTGGACTGGGATCATTTTGTCGCCAAAGAAGGGGTTGCTGGCGGCCCAATATTTGGTGTAGAAAAATATAACTAGCACCCCTCCCCCCCTCTCACATCTCTCTTCGTACACCACATGTCTCCTAGTTTCCCTTTCTCCATCTCTCTGTCTCTGTCTCTGTCTCTCTCTCTCTGACATGCATTTAATGCCCCACTATCTCAAAGTGGTTATATAAGGCCACACCCCCCCTATGACACAATGCCTCCCCCTCCCTCAAGTTGTGGAATATTTTCTTAATCTTGCAGGAACGTACACATCTCCCTCTCTCTCTCTCTCTCTCTCTCTCTCTCTCTCTCTCTCTCTCTCTCTCTCTCTCCGTCTCCCCTCCTCGTCACTCTATCCATCACCCCTCAGTCTCTCTCCCTGGCTCCCTCTTGGTGCTCTTCAACCCCTCCCCTCTCTCTCTGTGGCACCCATATCCACTCATACACACACACTCTCTCTCTATCTCCCTCTTTTGCTCTCTCCCTCCCGCACAAATCTTTATATAATCTCTCTCTCTCCCTCTCTCTCTCTCTCTCTCTCTCTCTCTCTCTCTCTCATATCTGGCACCCATATCCATACACAAACACACACATACATGCACACACACACTCTCTCATGCCAAATACTTTATATATCTAGCAGTCGCACACGCACACGCACACGCACACGCACACGCACACGCACACGCACACGCACACGCACACGCACACGCACACGCACGCACACACACACACACACACACACACATGTGCATACACACACACTCTCTCATGCGCACACTTTATATATCCTCCTCTCTCTCTCTCTCTCTCTCTCGTATATGACATACACCCCCACACTAAGTCTTTTAATGACACTCATATCTGACATGAGTATTCGTACATGTGTAGATAGCTTTGGAAATGGATTCAACATCCAATGCTACACCAAATATCGAGGTCCGCATATATGTATCATCCCTCTTTGTCAAACCTATTATGCACTACATAAGTAGTCGGTTCCTGATGTCGAAGAAGGAAAACATTTGCAATGGCAATGGCTATTGTGTTCTTGCTATCACCCATGCAAATGGCCAAATACAAAGCACGCCAGTCCATTGTAATAATGACCATGAGGTTGTCTAGGTATATGTTTTGGATACCTTGGTCTCGCAAGACTATCTTGTCAAACAAGGAAATGGGCCTACTATCAAGATTGTGGGAGAGAAGGAAGGAGTCTCACTTGTAGCTTTCTTGCTTGCACAATGGGGGAATACACACAAGGTGGAGGCTGAAAATAGTTTTGCTCTTCTTAGTTGTGTAAGCCAAAAGAACTCAAGTACATACAAATAGAAGAACCCTATATATGGGTCTCAAACCAAACTCAACTAACTAAGGTGGCATACTAACTGAGCCACGAACTAGAGTAGATAAGGATAGCTATCATCCAGCTATTATTCATGAGCGGTGTACCAACCACATCTGCAACAACTGACAAGTCGGTGACGTAAATGCACAACGGTCACCATGGCATATCAAGAGTGGAGCTCGATATCTCAACACTCCCCCTCGAGCTCAATCCCAATTCCTGCACACCAAGTAGGTCTCTGAACTTGCGCAGCTTCTCTGCGCCCGATGCCTTCGTAAATATGTCAGCTACCTGATCCTCTGTGCTGACATAAACTAGATTAATAAGACCTAGTAAAACCCTCTCCCGCACATAGTGATAATGCACCTCAATGTGCTTTGTTCTGGCATGATAGACTGGGTTATTTGCCAAGTGTATACTGCTCATGTTGTCACAATAAATGACAACTGGCCCATCTGTAGGCTGATGCATATCATAAAGTAGCTTATGCAACCAAGCTACCTCACATGCAGCCATTGCTGCACCCCTGTACTCAGCCTCTGTGCTCGACAAGGCAACTGTAGGCTGTTTCTTGCTGCTCCAAGTGACTGCAGCACTCCAAAAAGAGAACACATATCCACTGGTAGATCGTTTATCAAAAATACCACCAGCCCAATCAGCATCAGTGTATCCATGTAGCTGTATCTAAACCCCAGTCTCATAAAATAGTCCATACTGCAATGTGGACTTCACATACCTGAGTATGCGTCTAGCTGCATCCAAATGCGGTTTCCTTGGAGCTTGCATAAACTGACTTACCAATCCAATAGCATAGCTCAAATCTGGCCTGGTAATAGTCATATAAATCAAGCTTCCTACTATGCATCTGTACATAGTAGGGTCTTCCAGAAGCTCACCTGCATCTGCGCTCAGCTTCACATTCTGCTCCAAAGGAACTGAAATAGGCTTACAGCTTGTCATCCCATATTTGGACAACATGTCCAATCTATACTGTCTCTGCAAGAGTTGTATCCCACTTGGTGATCTAATCACCTCAATGCCCAAGAAATAACGCAGCTCTCCCAAATCCTTCATTTCAAACTTCTGCTTCAATAGCATTTTCACATGAAGGATATCTTCATCACTGTCACCTGTCATAATCAAATCATCAACATAAATGACAAGTAGCATAATACCTTTCTCTGTTTTTCTCACATAAAGTGAGAAATCTGCATTGGAAATTTGAAAGCCAATAGTGACAAGATACTGTCCTATCTTGTCAGACCATGCTCTAGGTGCTTGCTTCAAGCCATACAAGGCTTTCTTCAACCTGCAAACAAACTCAGGATGAACAGCATGCACATAACCTGGTGGCTGCTCCATATAGACCTCTTCTTGCAAATCACCATGCAAGAAGGCATTCTTTACATCCATCTGATGTAAAGACCATCCCTTTGATGCAGCCATAGCAATGACTGCTCTTACGGTTGCCATCCTTGCAACTGGACTGAATGTTTCTTCATAGTCAATGCCATATGTTTGTGCATACCCCTTGACTACTAATCTTGCCTTGTATATATTCACAGAACCATCTGCATTGTGCTTCACCTTATAAACCCACTTACAGCCAATTGCATTTTTACCTTTAGGCAAATATACCAACTCCCATGTAGAATTTGCTTCCAAGGCATCCATTTCTTCATCCATGGCTTTCTCCCATTTTTCTTTTCCCATGGCTTGCTCAAAAGAAGTGGGTTCTGGTTCCTGTATCACTTTGACCATATATGCATAGTGAATGGCTGTAAATCCATCATATTTCAGCCTATCCACAGGATACCTAGCTCTGGTAGACCTGCACAAAGTAGGTTCACTCCCAAGTGCTCTCAAAACATCCCTCATCTTCCTTACTCTAGATGTAACAATAGAAGGAATACCCAACTCATCATCAATGCTCTCTTCTGAGCCACTGGATTCACCATCCACATAAGAGTGACCTGCATTCACATCAAACATGGGCTGATCAACCTTCTTTTCCTTTTCGTGATACCTGCATACCACTATCTGCATTGCTTTGAGAAGATTCTCCTGATCTCAATCTGCCTGTCCATGGCGAAGAATGTGAACCACTACTAGAGGACGCTCCAGGTCCACTAATATTTTGTGATTGCTGCTGTGAATTCTGTGCAGCATTACCATTTTGTGCATCTACATCATTAATCACATTTACTGGTTTATACCAGCTACTCATCTCATCAAAAACAACATCTCTGCTCACTGTAAGCTTATAAGTAGAAGGGTTATAGCATCTATACCCTTTTTGCTGCAGAGAGTAACCAATAAAGATGCACTTCTCAGCTTTTGGATCCAACTTGGATCTCAACTCATCTGGCACATGTACATAGGCAATGCAATTAAAAATTTTCAAATGAGAAATATCTGGTTTCCTACCAGTATACCTCCCCTCTGGAGTCATCCTATGTATTGCTGCAGTGGGAGTCCTGTTCATTATATAGACTGCTGTAGCAACTGCTTCAGCCCAGTAAAAATCTGGCAAGTCTTTTTCATTGAGCATGGCATGAGATACCTCTCCAATATGCCTGTTTTTCCTTTCTGCAATTCCATTTTGTTGTGGGGTATGACTGCATGAATATTGCTGCTTTATGCCATGTTCATGCAGGAACCTTGTAAACTCATTTGAGAGGTACTCTCCCCCTCCATCTGACCTTAGGCATTTTATTTGCAGGCCTGTTTCTTTTTCAACCATAGCTTTAAGAGTTTTGAAATTCCCAAAAACTTCACTTTTCTTTTTCATAAAATACACCCAAACTTTTCTGCTATAGTCATCAATAAAAGTGACAAAATAATGACAGCCTCCAAGAGATGCAGCTTTAGTAGTCCACACATCAGAGTGGATTAATTCCAATGGCTTCTCACTCTCTTGAACATGTCTAGGAAATGGTTTCCTTGCCTGTTTTCCAAATTGGCAGGCTTCACATACCTTATGCATTTTTGCAACCTTGAATTTAGGCAATCCTGCAACAATATTTTGGGCCTGCATTGATTTAAGTCGCTGTACATTAACATGACCAATGCGTTTATGCCAGATATCAATATCTGCAACTACACCAGTTCCATGTGCAAACATTACCGCACTCAATTCAGGCATGTCTGCATCCAACGTAAACATTCTGTCATTCTTCTTTCCTTTTGCTATCAAGTGACCTTTATTTTTCATATCCTCAACAAAGCATCATGAGGATTAAATCTGACCTGCAAGCCCTACTCAACCATTTGACCAACAGAAACCAGATTCTTAGTGATATTCGGGACATGAAATACATCAGACAGGTATTTCTTTTTCCCATCCTGCATAGACAAATGAACTTTTTCAATCTGCACAATAGGATGTGCAGTATCATCACCAGTCTCCACAAATCCTGGTTTTTTCATTTTCCTTGCATCCTCCATCCATTCTGCATGACCTGTCATGTGGTTTGATGCACCTGAGTCAACATACCATACATCGTTGCTTTCTTCTGCACTTGTCACAGAATTATTCATGTGCTGCACCATAAACAAATGCTCATTTGTGTCATCACCCTGTCTACTAGAAGATGCATAATTCCCTTGTTGCAGTTTTCTATTCATGATGTCATTCTGCTTTTTATAGCAGTCTTTAGCCATATGACCCATTTTACCATAGTAGTAGCATTCAACATTACTGTTTGCATTTTGGCCTCTTTGCCATCCACCACGACCTCTTTGGCTCCCCTTGCCTCTAGAGTTACCACGTCCTTCTCCATAGGACTGGTTTTCTTGAGTTTGCTGCATATTCTGATTTCTACCACGGCCTCCAAATCGGCCTCCTCTACCTCTGCCTCTACCTCTTCCAGCATTTGAGTAGAAGACAGTTTCTTTTGAAGTTCCTCCTGAAGAAGATGCATCACCATTTCTTTGCTCCTCAGAAATTAGAAGAGCAATCAACTACTCAAAATTAGGAAATCTTTCACGAACTAAAATGGATGTCTGAAATTGTGCATAATCCTTTCCTAGACCATTCAAGGTCACAGAAACTAAATCATCATCCTCCACTGGCGACCCAATGGAACCAAGTGCATCTGCAATCTTCTTCACCTTCATGTAGTAGTCATTGATGCTCATACTTTCTCTTTGCACATTATGCAACTCTTGCTTGAGCTGCATTTTCCTGGCTTGCGTATTTGTGCTATACATTTTTGACAAAGTATCCCATGCCTCCTTTCGCGTACTTGCATCCTGAATATGCACAATCATAGAGTTTGAAATACTGATAGACAGCCAGTACATAACTTTCCTGGCTCTCTCATGCCATGCCTTGAATGCCTGCATTTGCTGTTGATTGGGAGCATAAGGAAGAACTGGTTCTTCTTCATTTCCTGCAACAAATTCCCAATATCCTTTTCCCATAAGGAAATTCGTCATTCTAAATTTCCATGCCTGGAAGTTGTTCTTGTCAAGCTTTTCAGTTACAATCTGTGAAAGAGAATCAGACGCCATTACAGAACACTGCAAAAAATCCTATCACTGCAAAAAACACAGCTTCACCCTCACAAGGGCAAATTTGCAAAACTGGCGAAAGTGGTATTTGACCGCACAGTCACTTCCTAGTGACGATTTTGCATAAACAGGAACCAAGGATGATTCTGAAACTCCCAATGTCTCTGCGCACAAGTATACGATGCAATTTCTACAGTAACTTTTCACCGACCTGTAGAACATTGGTCGCACAACATAAAACAGGGCTTTTTCCTGAGTGCGTACAGAAAACTTCCGTCTCCAAAACAGGCCCGGCCCCGAAATGGCCTCAAATCAAAAAAATAGGGTCACCAAGGGCTAAAGCCCTACCCGCAGCATATACTGCCCTCTTGCTTCACCGCGAAGGGTATCTTAACCTGAGACAATGCACTCTTGCAATTTCTGGCTGTGCTGCCTGGAGAGATCTACTCCCAAAATAGAAAATGAAAGCAACACTACTCCTCTTACCAGAGCACCGGGAGCTTGGCTTGCTTTCTTGAGCTCCTTACCACGAACAAGGCTCTGATACCATGTCAAGATTGTGGGAGAGAAGGAAGGAGTCTCACTTGTAACTTTCTTGCTTGCACAATGGGGGAATACACACAAGGTTGGAGGCTGAAAACAGTTTTGCTCTTTTTAGTTGCATAAGCCAAAAGAACTCAAGTACATAGAAATAGAAGAACCCTATATATGGGTCTCAAACCAAACTTAACTAACTAAGGTGGCATACTAACTGAGCCACGAACTAGAGTAGATAAGGATAGCTATCATCTAGCTATTATTCATGAGCGGTGTACCAACCGCATCTGCAACTGACAAGTCGGTGACATAAATGCACAACGGTCACCCTGGCATATCATGAGTGGAGCTTGATATCTCAACACCTACATTGCAGCCTTTCCCCACCACAGACCTCACCCACCAGAGCCCTTGCAGCATTGAGAAAACAACAATCACCATGGAAGCCTCACCGCCCCCCTTGGACATTGAGAAAAACAAAACCATCTCTATCACGCTTGATGTGGAAGAGGAGGGGATATGACAATCCTCTTATGTTGTAAGTGTGATTGAGTACATGATGTCTTCGGGGGGACCGACACCGAGTCTTACGTCATTTGCTTCAAAATACGAGCGCTATAGAGAGTGTGGAGGAGATTCCAATTTTCTATGATGGCAATGTGGCATACGAGCTTCCACTAATAACAGACAATATGTGTCCAGTGGAGGGTATGGAGCAAAAGTATGATGGCCATTGTTGGAAAAAGCCTATGTCAACATTGATGGCATTCCTTGGTACTATTTACCAAAGCAAATGTATCGAAGAGCTAGAGTGTCCCAATAGAGATTGTATTGGCAGATCAATTTTTGGCTCCCCAAATAAGGTGGCATGGACATGCACAAGATTCTTCATTTGCTCCACTATCATTGAAATGATTGCAGAGTCGCATGATATGGTTTTAGTACCCTATTGCAAGTAAATTGCACTAATCAAGTCCCAATACATGCCATGCAAGTAAACTCAGTACTAGCATACTAATTGTCAGAATGTCAACTGATGGTCTCGAAAGCCTTGGATACATATATTGTAAGAAACCCCCCCATCCTACTCTCCAAGTGTGAGTGTGTGGTGTATTATGTGATGTCAGCAAGGCCAATGCCAAGACTGTTTATTCATCAAGGCACACATAACCATGAGATGCAAAGAGGCACATGTAGAGCTAATGTCAAAGAGGTGTGAAAGGTAGTAAAGGAAATGGTAAGAGACTTTAGTGCAGCTAGACCTCGACACCTGCAAAGACTATGGCTAGAAGGCTAGTGATGGATGCCTTTGGTTTGTGAGCAAGGTGTCCCCATGTCTGACACTGAACTCTCAACGATGCTCGAGAAACTCCAACCACTCATTTAGAGGAACATGTAACATATTATTCCATTCACAACACATTCCAAATTATCATTAAAAAGCCTTGCATATATGAAGATCAATATTTTGTGCATGTAAGTTCAAACACATGGTTTGTGCAGCATGCACTGAGAGTGATCAGGGATAGAATCTCGTCTTCTAAAGTTAAATTAACATTGTGCATATAGATTTTTCCATGGTAGCCTATTTCCTAGGCAAGCCGTTGACAATTATAGTAGGTGCTTTATATTCAAAATGTCAATCTTGGGCCAGCCTCAAGGGTTGGCTTAGTGAATCGTATGCGAAGGAATGGCACTAGGGACCTACGCAATAACTGGGTATGCTTCGACCATGTGCATCGCATTAATGATTCGATCACCAAGGTAACACGTGTATGACCCAAGCTCATGACCCAAGCGCGTCAACCCAAGGTAGTTTCTCTTACGTGATTCTACTATCACAACATGAACTTAATATAGTTCTCCTTACTCTCCCATTCCTTTCTTGTGTTTCTATAGTATATAAGAGTTGATGACTCTAGCAATATGTGAGATGAAGGAAGAGGATACAGATGCACAAGCTCTTTTTTGGACAAAGATAATGAAGTGATGGAGAAGTGTGGACACCCAAGCACTGATTTTTGAGGATTCATGGTAGATGAGGCAGCCCCACCAATTGGAAGGCCATCCACACAGTGTTCAATGGTGTGCTAGACAATGTAATGCAAGGAAGGGAGAGATCTTGCTTATTTCATTGGGAACAAAGTCTCCAAATACATACATCACAGTATGTGCACAAGATTTTTCAAGATGAGTATAAGCGCTTGTGCCGCATGTGGAAGTGTGCAGTCACAGAAGATGATGCAACAATGCAATATCGATTCATTTGGGCTTGGTGGACCTCGGGGAAAGTTGCGGATTGCAATATACTAGCAATGGATTGTTGGCTTAGTTGGTGGGATATCGGATATCCACATTGGAGGCGGCACTTTTTCAGGGTAAGGCTAGTTTATAATAATAGGACGTGATGTGTAGTGCATTTGTTTTTTCACGCTCCATACCTTCTTGTGCTGTATTTTTGTCTAGGTGGTGGAGGACATTGCTCATATGCCAACCATGAGCTTGGCAGAGCCAATGCATGCAAGTTGGTTGACAGGGAAGGGATTCAAGGGATCTATTAGCTTGTACGATGCATGTGTCAGTGATTTGGCCAATGCTCTACTACTACATTGCACAAAATGACATGCATTCATTGGTGGAAAGTTCCATGGTGTACGACCCAGTGCAGAGAAGCTTTTGAGTCGACTACAATAAGGAATTCACCCCATAACTTGAGCAACGGTAAGGATGGTTGAGGAGGTGGCAAGAGGAATTGAATTGCATAAATATCCCAATTTTCAAGGGGACAATGTGATTGTAGCAAGAAAATGCAAGGTTGATGGGAAAGTGGTGTCCGAGGAAGCCAACGCCTCTCATAGGCCTGAGTATGTGATTGAAAACATACCTAGAAGAAAGGGTACAAGAAAACTAAACTTTTAGGACCCTTTGCCTTTTGACCAATCAAGGGCAATATCACCAAATTGTTTGGAGGAAATGGTGGTGGGGATAGTCCTTCATGACACCGTTTGGGCTATAAGAAGGATTCCAGCTTGTAGCTGTGTACAATGTCAAGGATGGTTGGAAGCTAGAGAGGGAAAATGCAAAAAACCTATAAAAGAGACGTCACATGGGTGCTGCACCTTTGTTTTGAGGCATCATGGAGTGGTTTAGCTAAAGAGGAGAAGCTAGCAATCAACATGGAATGCGGCACCGATTCATGTGGTTTTGTAATGATAGTGTGGACCATACATGGAACATTTGTTCTTCCATTCATCACACACCACCCAAGGTTTCACGTATGGCTAGCGGCACCAGGCACTAATTTGAACGTAGAAGAAATCCACATGTTGGAGAGTGGTGGGTTTATTTTACAAAAGAAGGTGGCACAAGCAGCGGATGTTAAAGAGGGCTCATGTAGATATCAAAGAGGTATTTCACAAGTTGCAGGGAAAAGGATAGACTCAGAGTTGGCACTAGATGCAACTGTGAAGGGATACACAGTGGTGGTGAAGCCCTTCAAGCATGAGGTTTTCAAACTAGAGACAGCTAACCTAACTTTCATGCACGAGTGTTATGATGTGCACATTGCAAAGAATCCAACATGTAATTGCCGGGGTTTCATGGATTGCATCGCAGAAGGAAAAGCATATTTGGCATGCAAGCACCCATACTATGTGTACGTCCGAGTGTTTGGGATGGATGCAAATGCCAACATGTTTATACACCAACCCACACTCATTGAAGGAAACTTGCACATTGTATTTGGAAGCAAAATAACTTTTCAAACACCACCTATATAGTGACCAACACAATGCAATGCCAACACTACCTCTTAGCACAACCGTATTTTACTTTGTTGAGAAAGTCACCCTTATACAATCCAGTTGGATGGCAAGCCTTTGGTGACCTTGTCTCTCTTAATTTAACAAGCAAAAACACTTTTTCCAAAGTTGACACAATATAAATGTACATTTGGATTGCTTGTATGAATTGTCTTATATCATATTTGTTGGGGAGAGGGAGGGGGAAGGGAGGGAGGGGGGAGGGGAAGAAGCTATCAATCCATTGAAATTAAAGTTCTAAGAACACTGAGTGACTACCCAAGCATTCACATTATGAGAGAGAGAGAGAGAGAGAGAGGTGGGCCATGGTGTTCCATTCTTCTGGCTAGAGAGAGAGAAATTGTTTACACGAGATGGAGTGCTATTTGATCGAGTGTGCTAGAAAGAGCAAACGAGAATATAAAAGTAGAGGGAGAAATAGAGAGAGAGAGAGAGAGAGAGAGAGAGAGAGAGAGAGAGAGAGAGAGAGAGAGAGAGAGAGAGAGAGAGAGAGAGAGAGAGAGAGATAGAGAGAGAGAGGTGTGGGCCATGGTGTTCCATTCTTCTGGCTAGAGAGAGAGAAATTGTTTACATGGGATGGAGTGCTATTTGATCGAGTGTGCTAGAAAGAGCAAATGATAATATACAAGTAGAGGGAGAAACACAAAGAGAGAGAGAGAGAGAGAGAGAGAGAGAGAGAGAGAGAGAGAGAGAGAGAGAGAGAGAGAGAGAGAGAGAGAGAGAGAGAGAGAGGTGGGCCATGGTGTTCCATTCTTTTGGCTAGAGAGAGAGAAATTGTTTACACGAGATGGAGTGCTATTTGATCGAGTGTGCTAGAAAGAGCAAACGAGAATATACAAGTAGAGGGAGAAACTGAGAGAGAGAGAGAGAGAGAGAGAGAGAGAGAGAGAGAGAGAGAGAGAGAGAGAGAGAGAGAGAGAGAGAGAGAGAGAGAGAGAGAGAGAGAGAGAGAGAGAGAGAGAGAGAGAGAGAGAGAGAGAGAGAGAGAGGTGGGCCATGGTGTTCCATTCTTCTGGCTAGAGAGAGAGAAATTGTTTACACGAGATGGAGTGCTATTTGATCGAGTGTGCTAGAAAGAGCAAACGAGAATATAAAAGTAGAGGGAGAAATAGAGAGAGAGAGAGAGAGAGAGAGAGGAGAGAGAGAGAGAGAGAGAGAGAGAGAGAGAGAGAGAGAGAGAGAGAGAGAGAGAGAGAGAGAGAGAGAGAGAGAGAGAGAGAGAGAGAGAGAGAGAGAGAGAGAGGTGTGGGCCATGGTGTTCCATTCTTCTGGCTAGAGAGAGAGAAATTGTTTACATGAGATGGAGTGCTATTTGATCGAGTGTGCTAGAAAGAGCAAATGATAATATACAAGTAGAGGGAGAAACACAAAGAGAGAGAGAGAGAGAGAGAGAGAGAGAGAGAGAGAGAGAGAGAGAGAGAGAGAGAGAGAGAGAGAGAGAGAGAGAGAGAGAGAGAGAGAGAGAGAGAGAGGTGGGCCATGGTGTTCCATTCTTTTGGCTAGAGAGAGAGAAATTGTTTACACGAGATGGAGTGCTATTTGATCGAGTGTGCTAGAAAGAGCAAACGAGAATATACAAGTAGAGGGAGAAACTGAGAGAGAGAGAGAGAGAGAGAGAGAGAGAGAGAGAGAGAGAGAGAGAGAGAGAGAGAGAGAGAGAGAGAGAGAGAGAGAGAGAGAGAGAGAGAGAGAGAGAGAGAGAGAGAGAGAGGTACATAGAGTGAAGGTAGTGGTGGCAATTGTGGAGGTGGTGGGGATAATGGTAGTGGTGGTGGAGGTGGCGACAATGGTGGCAGTAGCATAGATGGTGGTAGCAGTGGTGGAGGTAGCTATGGTGGTGGTGGCAGCACTGGCGGTAGAGCGGCAACGATGGCGACAATGGTGGTGGAGGAAGCTGTGGTGGTGGTGGAGGTAAAAAAAAACAAGGGATGGAATAAGTGGACTATGTAGAACAAGAAATGGAGGTTGCCCAGAAAAGCTCGCTCAAAAAGCTCACTACACACACACACACACACACACACACACACACACACACACACACACACACACACACACACACACACACACACACACACACACACACACACACACACACACACACACACACACTTACTCAAAAATTGCAATATGTCATCCTAGAGACTTAGGGGATGAGCACAGGGTCTTGATCTAGAAATCATAAAGCCTACAAGCATAACCATGCCAATCCTTAGATCTAGTAATTTGTATTTGCGGCTATGCTCATGAAACCGTCTCCACGCTCTTTTGCTCTCTTGTCCCAAAAACATTGAGTGCATCTCTATTTGTAATTTAGCCAAGTATTCTCATTTGTTTTTTTGCAGTAGGCATGTGAAAAGTGTATAAGCATGCCCATGTGTACATGCACCAAGTACCACTCCTCATTTTTGGAGATGTGCATGTTGTCTCTGTGCAATCATAATCATAACAACCATTCTATGGGGCTAAGCAATGAAGTTGCCTCCATAAATTCATAACATGGGAACCTATGTACATATGATTGTGCCTTCTGTACATGATCACATGCCAATATGAAGGTCAAGATAGCATGGTTGCTACTAAGCTAATTAGTTTGCATGAGATCTCAAAACTCTTGATATTTGGTATTAAGGTTGGTTACTAGCCATGTAATCCACAATACTTGTTCCCCTCTTATTATTCCAGCATGTGAAACTGTTTGATCTTGGCCACTATGATAGCCCATTGACAAAAGCTAGGTTATGTGTAATCCCCAACAAAGATATAGATGTATTCTATATTCCATCAAAATTTCCACCAAATGGGGGGTGTTCACCAAAACTGTTATGCTTCTCAATCTGACTAATGCACCATGCACCTTCTAGAGACTCATGTGTACTATCTATAAAGGCATGCTAAGATGTTGGCTTGAAGTGTTTGTGGATGACCTCTATGTCCACTACACTAGGTGTTAGGAAGAATAGCTTGAAAAGCTTTGGCTAGTCTTTAAGAGATGGTGATAGTATCATCTATCTTTGAATTCCTTGAAGTGCTAATTCTGGGTTAAACATGGTATCATTTTGGGCCATATGGTATCTAGGAACGGTATTGCAATAATGAATATGACAAAGATAAAGGGAAAGGTGGATTTCACCCCATATACCACCATAAAGGCATCCAATGTTTTCTTGGA
Source organism: Lygodium microphyllum (assembly GCF_053477565.2). NCBI lineage: Eukaryota > Viridiplantae > Streptophyta > Polypodiopsida > Schizaeales > Lygodiaceae > Lygodium > Lygodium microphyllum. The sequence continues at coordinate 34,426,418 of NC_141143.1, read as the reverse complement.
CATACTAGCTATTATCGTAGCTTTGTGTTGAACTCCACACCCATAGCATAACGATTGTACAACTATTAATTGTTCGAGAATGGATAGAGGAATGGCAAGCTTCATATGAAGCATTAAAGAAGGCTCTTATGTCCACACCAATTTTACGAGCCCTGCATTGGACAATCACCTTCCATGTGCATATCAATGCATCCAAAATCGTGATTGAGGTGTGTTGTGCCAACTGGATGAGTATAATATGGACTTCTAAATTACATTTGCTATAACAGATAGCTCATCAAGGAAAAATAAGTTACTCCATGAAAAAATGGGAAGGATTAGTGATGGTATACGCTGTTAAGAAGCTTCGATACTACTCCATTTACATTCTTCATAGACATTAGACACTCCTTTATTTGGTCAAGAATCCGTGTGGTACAAGCCACATTGCTAGATGGCTTTTATTTTCTCTTAAACTTGATTTTTTGGGGGTCATAATGCAAGGGAAAGTAGCATTTTATTGCTGGTGACCACATGTCTCATGTCGCTTGCGATGAAAAAGAAGTTAGGATTGATGACAATCTTCCCATAGACACACATTTGTTTCGCATTCAGTGAGAGAACTATTTAAGTAGACCTTACACCCCATTGTGCAGATGATATCATCCATATACTAGAAAGTGGATTGCCAGAGTGACCTATTGAAAAAGTATAACTCACTCATCTCTTACTCAAGACCCTACCCTATCAGATGATTGTTGGTCAATTATATTGCTTAGGGTAGGATGGTCTTCTTTGGAGATGCATATGCAAGCAGGAGATTAAGAGTGTGTTAGAAAAAGCACATGGAGGGTTTACATGACAACATTTTGATGCAGATGAAATAGCAAGGAAGGTTATACACTCCTAGTTGTCATGGCCAACTCTATTCAAAGATGCGGCCAATTTCGTCAAACATTGTGATTACCAACAAATCAAACTCCCCATTAGGAAGGACAAAATGGAACTCTCACATGTCATCACCCACCACCAACCCTTGAGAAGTAGAACATAGAATTCTTGGGATGAATCAGCCCTGATGCCCAATATTCTCAGAGCATGCTACATTATTGTAGCCATAGACTACATGAGTAAGTGGGCAAAGGCTAGGGCCACTTTGAAGAATAATGCTACAACAATGGTAAAGTTCTTATGTGAGCAAGTCATCTCACGTTTTGGCTATCCCATCGATATTGTTAGTGACCAAAGAACCCATTTCTTAAACATAGTTATTGAACATCTCTTGTCTGTGTTCCTCGTCTTGTATCAAATGTCTAGCCCTTATTACCATGAAACAAACAATGAAGTAGAGGCGACTAACAAAATTCTAATTATTGTCTTAACCAAAACAATCTTAGCCTCATGTTCAAACTAGGATCATAAGCTCATGGTAGCACTATGGGCTTATCACATAGCATACAAGTCAACCATGGGGCAACTCCCTTCAAGTTGACCTATGGGACCAATGCAGTTCTGCCAATGGAGTTCCTTATTTTGAGTCTTCATATCACAATTCTAGAGTGATGGGAAGGTATTAAAGGTTGGGATGGATGACTTATTAAACTCGAACACTTCAAAAAATGTGCCTTCTTGCAACTCATGCCCTTTTGGCTAAAAAATCTTAATGAAAGGCTTGGTTTGATAAGCACATCAAACAGCAATCCTTCAAGAAAGGTGATCTCATGCTGCTATATTCAATCAAAGGCCATAAGCAAAAATTGAAACTTTGTGTTCTTGACCCCCACCACGTTTGCATTATCAAGACAACTAGTAATGTGGAATTAGGAATCCTAAATGGGTAGAGCATTGCCCATTTCAACTGCAATGGTATTACCTCCTAGCTTTCAAACTCTATCACCATGGATTTTGTTCTTGACTACAATCCCATCCTTGGTGTAGATGTGCTTTTACATCACCTTGGGTGTGATGTGTGTGTGTGTGTGAGAGAGAGAGAGAGAGAGAGAGAGAGAGAGAGAGAGAGAGAGAGAGAGAGAGAGAGAGAGAGAGAGAGAGAGAGAGAGAGAGAGAGAGAGAGAGAGAGAGAGAGAGAGAGAGAGAGAGAGAGAGAGAGAGAGAGAGAGAGAGAGAGAGAGAGAGAGAGAGAGAGAGAGAGAGAGAGAGAGAGAGAGAGAGAGAGAGAGAGAGAGAGAGAGAGAGAGAGAGAGAGAGAGAGATCTTTATTGGATGCATACCAAGCCACTCTTCCATGTGCCATAGAAACTCCATGCTTTCGATTTGTTTGGGATCCCCAAACTAAGCTCATATAAGATATAGAAGAGGTGTTTCTATAACAATAGTCTCTTGTGCATGTATGCATGAGCATGAAGCACGCATCTTGCATACTTCTATGTAGGTGAACAATATAGGTGTAGATGGAACTATTTATCATGGTCATCCTTAAATAGAAGCATGCATCATTGGGCATTTTAAGGAGTTTAATAATTGTACAAATGGTGTATGTGCACTTCCAACTATTTATCATGACATGATCATACCTATATTCTTTAAGAAATGCAAGCTTTTATGCCAATTATTTGTAATGGAAATCGCATGAGCACGTTTCACATGTGCAAATTTTAAATAAAACTTTGCAAATGCCTTTGTCAGAGATAAAAACTCTTAAGTCTGTGCCTCCTTCCAAGTCTTATGCATATATTGTTATGTTACTAATAAACTGAATGCTAAAACAAAGGATTTGATTAAAAGTGCAAGTCCAAATCTTTGTTCCACTAATGCTAACATAGAGCAACACAATGGATGATATATTAGACTTTCTTGATTAAACTATGCAAAAGGATTCCACTTTTTTCAAACTTCAAAGTGCTAGATTAAGAATGTTTGAAGATTCCCTTTCATACCAACATGGAGCCTAGATATTTCTTTATGCCAATATGAAAAGCAATCTTCAAACATTCTTGATTTGGCATGTTGAGGTTTGAAAACGAAAGCATACTTTTACCTATTTTATTCATGTAAGTCTAGACTCTAGACATAATCCACTCTATTGCTCTAGTGTAGGATTAGTGGGACAAAGCTTGAAATTTGCCATTGTTTTAGCATTCTTAGTAACATAATAGCATGTTTGTAAAACTTGGAAAGAGGCATACATTTAAGTATACTTCTATTCTCTAGAACAAATTAGATATCTAAATATGTGTTGTATGACGTGGGATAGAAGCATTTACAATAAGTTTTGTGAAAAATTTGCAAATTTGAAACATGATTGTTTTAGCATTCAATTTAAACACAATATTATATTTGTGATAGTTGGAAGAGGCATACATTTATGTATGCGCTTGTGTGAGAACAAATTAAATATCTACAAATGTGTTGTAGAACATGGGAGAAAGGTATTTACAATAAGTAAAATGAATAAACTACAAATGTGAAACAATTCGTATGGTTTCCATTAGAACTTTTTGCAACAAAACTTCACATTTTTGAAGAATATGGGTGTGATCATGTTATGGTAAACAAGTAAATATGCACACATATATCATGTACTCACTTGTTATAATGACTCCTTATAATGTACAAAATACATGCTCTTGCATAAGGATATGCATGATAAACAGTTACACCTACATGTATATCGTGAGCCCACATAAAAATGTGCAAGATATAGGCTCCTTGCTCATGGATAAGTAGACGTGAGTTTGCTTTGAGACAAATGTGTATGATTAGTGTATTACTTTAGCAAGCACACACATGCATATGAAATGTGTATGATTAGTGTATTACTTTAGGAAGCACATACATGCATATGAATGTGTAGAAAATACCATGCCAAGATAATATCTAGTGCTCATATCTTTGATGCAACATAGAGTTACTCATGCACGACAATACTTTACCATAACATGTACAAACATGTATTAGACATAAACATCATGATCAATGCAATATGTGCAATTCTTCAAAAGGTTGCTATGCTCGATTAAATCAACATATATGTTTACAAGTGTTTGTATACACTTTGCAAGCATGGATGCTTCTATGCACAAACTAATGTATGCCTAGGTGTAGATAGCATGCATCTAGAAAGAGACCAAATATAACCCAAAGAGAGAAGCATGGATGCTAGTATGGAAATATCAATGCATGCTTGAGTAGATATAACATGCATCGTGGAAGAGGCTGAATTGTGTCCTTGAGTGAGAGGCCCCAGTCTTCATGTATTCAAGCACATATTGTCATCTATCCTTGAAGGTACAAGCTATCATGCTTGCTCTTCTATCCACAACTAGACTACTGGTGGTATGTAATGAGCCTCCATTGTAATAACCAAGCAATTTCTTCAAGGATGTTTGTGGGAAGTGACATTTCAAAAAGTGAGCTTTCTTTTTGGAAAGCCCTTGTCTTTGTTCCACATAGTTCACTTGTTCTATTGTTTGCTATTGCCACAAGCGCATTGTTGTCCTGCCCCTCCTCTTTGTCCTCTTCATCCTGACTTTGCCTTTCTCTCTCTCACACACACACACACACACACACACACACACACACACACACACACACACACACACACACACACACACACACACACACACACACACACACACACACACACACACACACACACACACACACACACACACACACACACACACACACACACACACACACACACACACACACACACACACACACACACACACACACACACACACACACACACACACACACACACACACACACACACACACACACACACACACACACACACACACACACACACACACACACACACACACACACACACACACACACACACACACACACACACACACACACACACACACACACACACACACACACACACACACACACACACACACACACACACACACACACACACACACACACACACACACACTACTTCTCTTGATGTCTCACTATGCATGCCTCTACCAACTTTGAGTGTGGATGTATGTCACTTGTCCAAAATCTATATTACTCGCTCGCTCCCTTCCTGCCCCCTATGTGTGTGTGTGTGAATTCAATGGAAAGCATAGGAGTGGTGGCAATTTCATTCTTAATAAAACACAAATACGTTTCTACAAATTGATAGCATGATGCATTCTATTTGGGGTAGCCACACAATTGGTATTGAGGGAAAGATTTTGCTTCCAAAATATGGGATGTGAATTATCTTCTATTACCATGGCCTAGTGTATAATTATACTTACATTTGCATCTATTACAGAGACACAAGATGTATACATAGTACAAGTGGTTACATGCAAGGTACATATTCCTTTTTGCAAAATGATCCATAAAATCCCAAAAGTTGCATGTTTGAATCTTTGATATGTGCACATTGTAGCACTCCTCCATGACACTTGAATATGTCTGTTTTGACAACCTTGTGTATTAGAGCTTTGACTAAGGTGTGGCCCTTCATAGTTGCATCTATAGGGAGGGAAAATCTATCATGCTAATTGTAGCCTATGAGACACTTTACCAATATCTATGATGTTCCTTCATTTTCCCGTACCTATTGTCGTGACTACTGCTAAACAAACTTTCTTGTCTCTTCTAACACCTTGATTTCATCTGTAGTCAAATTTGCACTACGAGCAACTAGTCATGTGAAACTCAAGATGCAACATGTTTAATATAAGAATATATGTTTCATGTGTGGTCCATGCTTTCATTGCATAACCAAATATGGCTTGATTGATAGGATCTCCTCATGAATTAGACCAATCAAGCATACCCCAAAATGATGGTGTGGGTTTAGGTGCTCATGTGCTGTGTTTCTTATTGGTCTTTTCCATTTTCCTTGCCAAGCCCCTAGCCAACCTTGACATTGTGCTTGGTTGTGTTTGTGATGTGGAATCCTTGTGATTGCCCATAGGTGTCATATAAGTGACCCTCTATCACTACTTTGACAAATAATGAGATGTTGGCTTTGATTGGGCTAATTGTGGCAGGCCCTCAAAAATTAGTTGCCTTTCTTCCTTTCTTTGTTACATGCTCGAGCTATGTGAGTGGCATGGGCTTCCTATGCTCTCACTTGATGTTTGCTCGTTCTTCCCTTGCCATTGTTATGTTGTTACCTCTGAACTTTGGCTATTGAGACAACTGAGTTTAGGATTTTATCTCCTCAACCATCCCTTTTCTATTATAGTGTAGGGCTTCTCCCTTGTTGCACCCTCTTTGTAAGCTCCTCTACACTTTGTCCAATATCCCTCTTTACCCCTCTATGTGTGTGTGTGTGTGTCCATTAAACCCAATGCAAATAATGATGACTAGCTTGATTATGCACAAGCAATCAAGGATCTATTCTAGGAGCCCCAAAACCAACAATTAGTTTCTAACAAGTTTTGGATTATGTTCTTTATTTCAAGCCATATGAGTTTGATTTCAAAGATCAATTTGAAACTTGTTTTGAGCTCAAGGTATATATGAAGGGGCAGTGTATCCAAGTGAAAACCATTCCAGAATAGTATGGGGTGTGGTCATTATGGAACCCATGGGGTCAACATTTTCAAGTAGAGAGTTGTATTGGTTGAAAGACATTCATATTTTATCTTTCATGTCTCCTTGCAACCACCTCTTGTGAACTAGATTTGGCCTGAAACCAAAAAAGACATAAGATTTTGGTTTCATGTTTTAGCTTCAACTTTTATCTCTCATGTCTCCTTGCAACCACTTCTTGTGAACTAGATTTGGTTTGAAACCAAAAAAGGCCTAAAAAATTGGTTTCATGTTTTAGCTCACAAGAATGACTCCCACAAAGAAGTAACTTTTTCAACTTTTGGCATTTCTTGATTTACTTCTACTAGGGGATAGTTCGTGTGAGTAGGATGGTTGTGCAAATAATTGCATCTCAATTGCACGGTTACACTACCATTTATAGGCCTCATGGATAATCATAAGATAGAATGATGATACTTTTATTACCCTTTGGACAATAAAAGAAGGCGTGACCATTTTTGAAGTGGAACTTTTAAGAGAAGGAGGCCACACCCCCTTTTTTTTGGGGTCTTGATTGCACTTTGGGACAGAGTCCCCCCTTATTGTCAAGAATACAAACAATTGCCAATGTGGTTTGAGAGTGGTTTTAAAAACTAAACGTGTGGATTAAGTGGTTTCTTAGTTAGTTCGAAGCCAATGGAAACCACCCTCCTTGCATGAAGTGATCCTATGTGTTGTATTTTGAGAGAGGGGCATTTCATACACCAAGTGAAATGACATGTCATAGTTAATGAAACTCTTGCAGGTGAAAGATGAAGCTATGTAGTGCACAAAAGCATGATGGCTATTGCCCTTGGGCAGCAACCTTGTAGACAAAAGCTATGTAGTGCACAAAGTGTGTGTAGTTGAATGTTGGATTGGTATGTGACATCCTATTAGTCCACACTTGGAGTTGTGAACTGGCAATATACCTTTGCAATTGCATTATTAAAAAACATGCTAGCTATTAGCAAATAGAATATAGGCATTGATGCTCTCTCTACTTTTGTTGCAAAAGTTTGCTAGTAAAAGTTGTTCACTTTTTGGCAAAGAAGATACTGTCTTTTCTGAGTGGTGGGGTTTGGTGTCTCTGTGAGAGAGAGAGAGAGAGAGAGAGAGAGAGGTATCAGGAAAGCATGGGGAATGAGCTCTGCCTACAATGCACGGAACTACCTAAAGCAACCAAGTTTGCATGTGACTTCCGCCTCTCCTGAGAGAGCTCCATCGCTTTTCTTTTTCTTTCTGTCATCCCCATTTGGTCGGTTAACCTTATCTGTTTTGCCCCTAAGTCAAAAACCTCATCTTTAAGCACCTGTCCACAGATAGATTGATATATATATATTTGTTTTTTCCCGACAGGCATCTTCCTCTTGCCCAAGAAAGAAAAATCAGGATTCAGGAATGAAGGCGCTTTTGAAATGTCGTCGGTGCAATGGCAGGCGCTAGGCCCCTACTCGTCAATGGTGCTATGCCAGGCAGAGGCCCTTTGTCAAAGTGCTGCCAATTTGCATCATGCCTCTTTTTGTGAAAGAGATGGGTGTTTTCATCAACGTCCATAAACAAATTCTGAGAGACAAAGGATCGACGTGTTCCCTGCGCCGATTAGCGATCCTCTGGCCTTAATCTCGAATATGGCAGAAGCCAAAAAGAAGGGGAAATCAGTGCAAATGCTGCAGTGCCTTCGTTGAATTTTGTGGCCAAGACGTGTTAAAGTGAAGCTTCTCACGACATTGGGGACTTGCTGTGTGCAACTAGGGTTTTTTCAATTGTGTGTGTGTGTGTTTGTGTCTGTGCAAGAATGACTTGGGTGTTTCGAGTATGGGGCTCGTGGCCGGGCCTGCGGAAAATCATCTCCCCAAATCATTACTCTGAAACTGACTTTTCGATCCGCGTTGGCGAACTCGGATTGAATCTGTTCGCATGCTGCTGAAAGCTGAAGCTGTGATTGTGTTTTGGGAGGTTTCTGATTGAAAAAAACCGGGGAGATTTATTGCGTATAGGAGGACTGTTTCATGTCAACATCACTGCAATTTGTAATTGGCAGTTTGGGTCTGCTCACAGCCGCCTAGAAAGTGGGGAAATTTCTTGTTTTTACAGGGATCAGTGGGGTGTACTGTTTACGAAGCTTTTCTGCTGGAGGTGGGGACAGGAAGGAATGATGGTTGAATTCCGACTTTTCCTGTGACCACAAGATGGTAACCATCATGATCTTTACACAGCTTGCTGAATATATATGACAAGCTCTCATGCCAGCAGTAATCCCCTTCAGTTGTTACCTTCTTACTTCTATTTATCTTAGGTGCCATGGCTGCTCAAAACAGAACAACTCCCTTGTTTTCAGCTTTTCAAGTCAGCGAGCAAACACCTGATGGCTCTAATATGTCAGTTCCTCTGGGGTTTGTCAAACTTGACAAAACTTTGTCTGTTGACGGACACTCCAACGGAGAGAATGGTGTGAGAGACAACATAGAGGGTGTTCTGCAAGTGACCATTCACCATGCCTATGACATTCACAACATCTGCATATATGGAAATCAAGATGTTTATGCTAAGTTCTCCATCACACATTGTCAAGATGCTGTTTTTACCACTCAGCCAGTGAAAGCAGGAGGCAGAAACCCCATCTTTAACCAAGCCCTCGAGATTCCTGTCTCTCAGATAGATGCTGTTTTGAAGTGTGAGGTCTGGATGATGAGCTGTGCTCGCAACTACCTTGAGGATCAATTATTAGGATTTGTTCTGGTCCCTCTTAAAGGTTTGTATGAAAAGGGGAAGCAAACTCAAGATTATTCCCTTACTTCCACTGACCTTTTCTACACACCTGCTGGTTCTGTGTGCCTGTCTCTTCTATTCCAGAAAAAGGGCATTGAAGTAGATGGCAATACATTTCATGAAAAGACCCTGTCAGTCTGTCCACCAGCAAGCTTCCCTGAAATGATGATGGATGGTGGGCAGCAGCAAAGGCTTTCTCCAGCTGACGTTTTGAACACAGTTGAATTTCCAGACTTGGAAATTGCCTCTGAGAATCAGCAGCTAGTTTCTATGTATCTTGACATGGCAGCTGCTCATGGCAAAAGCAGTTATTCTGAAACTGATGGTGTTACTGTTCATTGTCCTGGAAATGTAGCTGCTAATGAGGATGGAAACCTTCTGCAAAATGAAGTCTCAAATGGGCCATCCTTTTTGCAGGTGAAAGCTGCTTCTCTTGTCCATGGTGATTGTGAAATGTCAAGTCCGAGTGAAGAGAAGGTTATGGAAGATTCACCTGTCACAAGAGGTGATTCTAATGATGTCAGTAATGGCTCAGTGTGTCGCAAAGAAGTTTTGGCTGTACCAGGTGCCAATGAAAGCAGCTCAGCAGCTAAACTCGTTAATGGCTCAGTTGAGAATTCAGGCACCTCGCTCCCAGATGAGCACAAGTCCACAGATAATCTCATGCTTGGGAATCAGCCAGCCACAAGCACATCTTCTGTGGAACATACCAGCCTGTCTCCTACGGACAACCATTTGATTTCACGCAAGGAGAAGGCTTCTTCCAGTCATCGAGAAAGTGAAATATCAGCTTTTACCCCTCCTGCTGTGAATCTCTCAGTTGAGACAGAAGTCCCAGTCAGTCAAGACAAAATAGTAGACTTGTACATGAAAAGCATGCAACAGTTCACAGAGAAGCTTGCAGAGATGAAGTTTTCACTTGACATTGACCCCCAAGAGTCTACAGTCTCTAAAAGTAGCACAGAGAAGAAAATTTCTGATGGAAAGCAAGATGGATCTAAATTGTATTATGGTAGCAGAGCATTTTTCTAACCAGTCCCTATCCCAGCAGGTTGAGGTTATTCATGCTTCACAAGTGCACTCATATTTCTGCACTGACTTAACAATGAAAAATGTGTGAATCCTTTTCATTTCAGTTTACTGATACATTGGGTCACACATTTTTTGTTGTTTTTGAAGCTTTTAACAGGACCTGACCAAAAGAAAATTACTATTTGACACAATGATCTCAACCCGTTGGGACTTTGAAATCAAACTTTAGTTATACATTTCAGGCTTTATATTATAATCAAAACCCATGCTAACAAATGCAGATGGTTATGCTGTATGAAAGTTTCTATACTGTAAGTCTTGCTTTTGTTTCTCCACAGATGTTTTCTTTGATGTAACTCTAGCTGTCCTGTGTTAGCTTGCTAGCTTACTGGAGGTTTGTTACTTTTTGAGATGAGACTTCCTGATTGAGAGAGGAAACCAGTTGTCAAAGTTCTCTGCTAGTTTTGCATCTGTAAGTTCTTACTGCTTTAGGGTTGCAGTTTACTTTGAGCATTTTGTATTCATCTTAAGGTTATTGTATAGAGGATACCACAGTGAACTAATGTGACTCGTTTTGGTAAATTTTTTAGCAAACTACGAGGTAGGGGTTGCAGTACATTGGCAATACAGTGTCTGGCATGAACTGTCTGTGTAAGGCTAGGTTGAACTCCACTTTAAGATTGAAGAAATGGAGATAGATTGTTGGAAATTCCAGCACATGTGGTCGTGGAGCCTTGGCATCTTCACACAAAAGGTTCATAGTGTTGGAGAAGCCTTTGTATTTTGATGTGGGGTAGCATTTGGTTTCATTTGTTTTGCTGGAGTGTAACTTAATCCACAAATGTTTAGGGAAAATACTTGGAACTTGATTTTGTTTCTTTAGTTTCTTATTGCTTCCTGCAGAATCTTTGACTATAAGCTTGTTTAATGTTATTTGAAGTTTTTATAATCAACTATGAGAAAATTGATGCAAGGCTAATCTGTTATTTGAAAACCCTAATAAGTTTTGAAAGTTCATACTGATGTTTGCTTTATTTTTATGGAGGGGTCACATTAGCTTTCTACCTGAGAAAGGAGGAAATTTGTGTAGCATGTTTGTATCTGAAGACAATGATGGGCTAGTTTTTAGTTTGAGTTGTAATATTGAACTTTTTCAAAAACCTTGTAGGGGACTTTTTTTGTAACCAGCTTCAACTTTGGTTACATGCCAAGTACTTTCATGTGGTTGGATGTTCCATTGTGTCAAACGGTTTTGAATTAAATATTACAGTTGCAAGTGTCTTCTATTTTCATCTATGCAGGCAACTTTCAAGTGACAATTGTACCACTCAATGACATCTATGCATATGGTATTAGTACTTTATTATCTCTCAGACAGAAGTGCTAGGAGAACAAGGATGATTGATTTGCATGACCCATATAATTCAAGGAGCGGGCAGGCAGCTTAAGAAAACAATGGAAATAAACTATTCTGAGGGTATCAAACTTACAGGTACAGCTAATGGCTGCTTCCCATCTTTCTTCACATAACAAAACAGCTTTAATGGTGATCTAGAAAGACACGGGATGGAAGACAAAATTTGGAAGGTGTGGTGAACAACTGAATGCAATGGATGACAAGCTGCAGCAACCAAGTCCTTATGTAGTGTAGACCACATTCTGACATCTTGCCTGAGTGTCCACCAAAGGGTAAATTCTTGTTTTGCCCAATTGCTAGGTGATACAGATGCACACCTTAGCTCATTCCTCAGTGCCTGGTCAAGATATTTGTTAGGCAGTATCCACCTACACAAATCCATTGTCAATAAGCCTGCAAATCATAATATTACTGAGCCCTGATGTGCTTGATGTTTAATGACTATTCCTGCTGTGAGAGTGCCCAAACTAGCTGATATTTTGCTAAAACTGGCTGGCTGCAATTAATGGAGCCACCTGCCCAAAAAGCTGATCACCAGCCCTTAGGGCGATCCAATGTGAATGCAGCCACTGGGAAGCATAAAACTGATTCCTTAAATGCACTAAGCTGGATCACTAACAGCCATTGTGAAAACAGCAAAATTGAAAAACTGCACAGTAACGCAAGGGCTGGAAATATTCAGAGCTTCTTTGTTTTCATTAGACTTTGTTGTAGCACACAATCAGGAGATGACAAGAATGAAAGATAGGGATGCTAATACCCTCTCTCAGATCTTGGGGGGTGTTTGAAGACCCAACATCCTCATGTGATGAAGTATAGAAGCTTGAGACTAAGGCTTAGTGAAGAGATTTGCTACATTATCCTCGGTGGGACAATAGACCACTGCTATTTTGACACCAGTCTGCTTGTGAACTGAATCTTGATGTGTTATTGCACGGGCATGAAAGGTGGGGTTCATCACTTGAGTCAGGGCACTCTAGTTATCCATGCATAGCATTGTAGGTCCTGTTTGTGGAAAACCAGTTTCTGCTAACATTCATCAAAGCCATACTACCTCCTCCTATGTTGAGAGATGAAAATACCCCGAGCCATCTGATAGATTTCCAATCTGAGGAAGGAATGGAGGACACCCAAGTATGTCGGATTAAACTCTTGGCTCAGGTTTTCCCATGTATGATTCACCTCCTGTTTATGGCTATTCATAATGATTAAATCATTCACATAGAGGATGACTAAGTCATAGTATTGACCCTTCCAACCAATAATAAGGTTGGGGTTGCAATATGATTGCCGAAAGCCATTCTTAAGAAAACTTTCGGATACGTTGGTACCAAGCCCTTTGAGCTTGCTTTAGGCCATAGAGAGGCTTTTGCAAGCAATAGACTTAATCCTTCTTCCTAGGCACATGAAAGCCTAAAGGTTGATCAACATAAATCTCTTGTAAGATGCCATTAAAGGTGGATTTCACACATCCATCTGGTACACAAGCCATTGATGTGATAGGTTGCAAGAGCTAAGATAGCCCGCATATTTGACATTTAGGTTGTCAGAATGAAAGTCTCTGAGTAATCCAACCTTGCCCTCTGTAAAACCCTTGACAATAAGCCTAGCTTTGTTCTTGCCCAGATACCATCAACTAGGTTTTTGGTCTTACAGACCCTCTTTACACCAATCACTTTCTACTTGCTTAGATGCAGAATCAACTCCCAAGTCTCATTTTACTCAATGGAATTGAGATCCTCTTGTGTAGCATGATGCCATGATGCCAAATATATTGTGCTAGAGCCTCCTCAATACTAATAGGCTCTTGATCCTCTGAAGATTTGAGTCCTAAGGGTATAGTTAACACAAAGTGAACCCCCCCCCCCCCCCCCCCCCCCCAACATTTTGCATATAGCTTGTTTGATTGTCATGGGTCCACAAGTGTCTTGGGAAAAGAACTACCTCCTAAATCCTGCATGAATTGCGTGAACCATCATAGAATAATGATGGGCCGTTTTTGCTGTGAGAGATGCCTAGGGCCCTTTGGAACTTGTATTGCATGTATGGGTAAGGGACTTCCCCTCACTAGGTAAAGAAGGCTCCCTCTTATTGGGAAAGGTAGACTCCACCCTCAGTTCCCTTCCCCCCTCACAGTTCCCTCCCCCCCGCGCACACCAAAAGAAACATGAGGGGATGGGGAGCGAAGAAGTCAACAAAGGTGGGGGAGCCAAAGGAGGAGAGGGAGGAGCCAAAGACAAAGTAAAGGTGCCAATGGAAATTCAAGAAGGTAACAATGGTGATGTTTGTATATCTTGACTCACCTTAATCTTGTGTGCCTAGAGATTATGTACAGACCAATGAAGATGTGCTTCTTGGACTCTAGTCAAGCTTGACCCTATGTTTCTTGCCCACATGGTATCTTGCACAATTGCAAATTGGAGACTTATTGTGGATATGAATTGTAGCAGAGATTGCTTGCCCACAAAGGGTGTAAAGGAGTTCCCAATGATCCAATGTTGAACATGCCATCTCCAATATGGTTTGATTTGCTTGGTCCACAACACCATTCTTGGATGGTGTATTCAAATGGAAGAACTATTCTTGATCTTGTAGTTTGTGCAAAACATGTCAAACACTTTGGAACAAAACTCTACCCATGGTTAGCTAGAACCCTTGCAACCTTTAAAGAAGTTTGCCTTTTAGCAAACACCTTCCATTTGTAGAAGTTGGAAAAGGTATTTGATTTGTACTTCAAGAAATAGAGCCACATGTACTTGGAAAAGACATCAACAAGGATTAGGTATTTGGCCTTCCCTAAGGAGGCCGTTCTCTATGAACAAATTCCAAGAGTGTGAAGCCTGCCTAGTAGCCACCTTTGGAAATGGATAGGGCTGTTTGCCCCTCAACTAGCCAGGGCATATGATAGTAATAGAGGAAAATCTGGTAGTCCCTCAATCATTTTGTTTTGCGATGTTTAGTGAAAATAATTGAAGCTCATATACACACAATAGATATGTTGAAGTAGCCCAAGAGCCAATGAAGATTGAGCAGCAAGGGTTGTGAGCTTATAGAGCCCACCCGCCTAAGTACTGGTCCAAAGGACAACTCCAATGGCTACATCTTGAATTATAATAATCAATTTGTTGAAAACCATGTGGGTTCCTCATATGGCCCACTCCTTGCTAGCAATGGGTGGATCAAGGAAATTTATAGACTTTCCAAAACACACACTATTTAGAGGAGTTGTATAGATGCATTTGTAGAAGAAGATGCAAGAAGCTTGAAGCTAGAAGCTTCGATGCCATCCTATCTAGATATAGCAACATGCACACATATGCATGTAGACAAGTAAATTTCCTGGTGAGGCAATCTAGCGGTTGCCAATCCACACAATTAGAAGTGAATATATTCACGACAAAAATAGTTTGGTCCAAGTAAATAAATCCAATGGCATGACAACTCATGTACCTTCATTAAGTTTATAGACCATGTCAACAACAATAGATAAAACTTCTTGAGGGAAGCAAGAAACTTATGTCAAGCTTGTATAGATTGATTTAATTTGATTCAAGCCATTGTCAGCTCAAGAGAAGCAACGATAACACTCGTGGATTTTGTTGTAAGTACACATCATATTACTCAAACATTATCCTAACAAGAAGTTGCAAGTATGAAGCTCTACAATGCCCTCATCTTCGAGAAACATGGCTTTCCAATTGCAATATCGAGGCTACATGGCTAGATGAAATCAAGAGTTCTTTGAAGGCCCCTCCTTGTCTATTAATTGTACTTCAAGTTTTATGTTATCGGCAAGAGTCTATGCACCACATTGACAACAAGATGTTAAAGCAACTTTAGACTTTTGAACCTCAATATGTTTTATGGATGAGAAGTTTGCAAGAGGACATTTGTATCACAATTGTGGAGAAATCTAGTCCAATTCTTGTAGAAGTTATAGATGACCATATCCTTGCTTTATCACATTGACAACTAGATGCTAAATCACTTTTAGACTTTTGAACCTCAACATGTTTTATGGATGAGAAGTTCGCAAGAGGACATTGTATCACAATTGTGAAGAAATCTAGCCCAATTCTTGTAGAAGTTACAAATGACCATACCCTTGCTTTATCACATTGACAACTAGATGCTAAAGCACTTTTAGACTTTTGAACCTCAACATGTTTTATGGATGAGAAATTTGCAAGAGGACATTCTATCACAATTGTGGAGAAATATAGCCCAATTCTTGTAGAAGTTATAAATGACCATACCCTTGCTTTTGTACGAAGACAGGGAAAGAGACAGACAAAGGAATGGAGCTGCATAAGAGAGTAATGTATTCTCATTGTTTATATTATTCTTCCATACTCAATTGAGTAACTTAACTAAGGTCTACTCACACATAACCAAATAAACTAGGTCACTAATTGATCGTATCATTAATTACAGTTGAGTTTGACCTACTGAGTTATTACAACACATATGGATGGTGACAGTTAGGACTACAATTGTTGAAATAGAGTTTGTGTTGGTGGCTAACTAAATTGAGCTTGAATCTCAACACTCCCCCTCAAGCCCAAGCTAACTACTGTACTTCAAGTAGCTCTCTGAAGTGAACAAACTTATCTCTACTAAGTGATTTGGTAAATATGTTAACTACTTGGTATTTTATCTTCATGTGAAGTACATCAATACCATTTCCCTGACGAAATGATAATGAACTTCTATGTGCTTGGGCCTAACATGATAGAGTGGGTTGCTAGTCAATAGCACACTATTCATATTGCCACAATGCAATGTAACCTTCCTATCCAACTGTATATCCAAGTCACATAGCAATTTCACAAGTCAAATTGTGTCAGGTGCAAATATGGGCCCGACACTGGCCCTTTAGGACTCTAGCCGGGTCTTTAACTCAAACAAGACAATGCCACGGTATCTTGGCTAGGAGTGTCTAAGAGATACACTACCCTAACTTCTAATTTAGATATTTGCATTTGTATAGTTCATAGTCCAATAGATATCCTTCCCAAACTCCTCGGAGGGACTCCCTACACATATTGATGTTATACAACACGTAAAATAGACACATGGAGCACCCCTCGGTTGATTGATGCAGCCCCACTTTGTGGCTCTTTTACACCTCGAGGATTGGCTGCAAGATGTGCCGCTCATACATAGAACAACCATTTTTATTTATTTAAATTAGCATTGTGAAGGTGCAAAACCATTTCTTTTCATGCTTTCATTCTACGCGTAATTGCTACATTGCATAGGGTCATCACACCAAGCATGCTCGTACTACTGAATCCTTTAACTTTTAAAACACACGTGCCCTATATGCCATGCATCAGAGAAAAATTAGAATTTAGCGTATTATCAGCACTTAACACTCCCTTTCTTCCTATCGCTTAAGGTTGTACATTCGGTGGTTAATTTAGAGAGCATTTTGATGTATTTTTATTCCTAAAAAGTGATAAATACTCTAATACAAAGATAGGTCCAAATTGAGGCTAAACCCCATGCCTCAATCTTATCATACATTCACAAACAATGTGATTTTTTTCTATTTTTTAAGATACAAAAACTTATTTTTTTTTCTATTTTCTCTATTTATTGATTTATTGATGTAGACTAATTAGGCTTTATTTTCATACCACATTTCATCCCATGAGAATACCATAGACACAACAAAACCCCCAAAATCCATGATTTCTTGTAAAACTGCAATGTTGCGACTTTTTCGTGTTTATGAAAAAATTATTAGATAATTGTTTTTTTTCTAATTTCCCTAACATTTTTGATAGATCATAGCATTGACAACCAATAACAACCATTTTCAACCATTTGCAATCAAGATCTACCATAAAACGATGAATCTATCACTTATAAAATCGTGCTTTATCTCATATGCATCTCGTGATTGGAAGGCCGTTGACGCTTCCCAATAGCCATTGACGCTCCTTCGAACCTCGATCTATGCTTCTTCATGCTCCAGTATCATCCCACAATCCATATCTCTCATCTCAGCCCGCCCCCTTCTCTCATAGATTAAAGCATGAAAACACACATTAAGAGGAGAGCGAAAGACTAGAAACTGAGAATTTCATTTAGTGGATCATATGACGTGCGAAGACATGTGTTTTGAAGCGAAGGAAATGTGCATCCTAGCCCTCTCTTTGCATCCCGTGCATTTACTTGATCAGAAATCCAATTTTTTTTTAGAAATGAGGGGGCGTTCCATCTCCTTCCCCCCCCCCCCCCCCCCCCCCCCCCCCCCCCCGCCCCAATTCGTTGTGATTTTGGCTTTAAGCCTCTTGAACAAGTCATTAAGCTTAAACTTTAAAATAACTAGTTCACAAACTGAGTGTTCACACTACAAATTTAGAGAGGCAAATGAGCTCGGAATTGAAATCCGACTGGACAACTAGCTTTGTGACATCAATATCTATCAATCTAGTCTCCATTGTGTACTTTTTGGCTCCCAGATCACATAGTTGCTTTAGAGCACCAAACCTTGCGGGGATTAAATGGGGGGCCAAACAGCCTCTAATCGATGAACTGAGACTTGCTTTGGATTTTTGGCGTCGAAATCCACCTAGGAAAACTTCAACTTGACCATCCACCACCATTTAAATTTCCATGAAAAATTGGTTTTTTACTTCTCCAAACTACTTTTGCGCTTCAAAAACGGATTCCAAAATCTAGCTCTCAAATTTCTTTGTATGTCGCTAAGGCTACTCCTCTGTATTCTATCCCAGTGCTAGAGAGAGCAATGGTGGGTTACTTTTTACTACTTCCATTGATCATACTACTACCTAGGCTAAAAGCATAACCACTGGTTGACCTTCTATCATAGGCACAACCGGCCCAACCAACATCTGTATAACTTGTCAAGTTAAGTGACTTTCCATGCTCATAAAATAGCCCATAATTAGTAGTATCCTTCACTTACTGCATAATCCTCATGACTACATCCAAATGTGGCTTATGGGGCTTCTATATGACATGACTAATTAGCTCCATTGCATAATTGAGGTCAGGTAGGGTGATAGTGACACCATCTGTCTATACATAGTGGCATTATCTATTTCACTTCCAACATCAATTGTAAGTTTGACATTATGATCCAATGGTGTTTTCATGGGATTAACACTCCATCATCCCATATTTTAACAATACATCCCGAGCATACTATTTTTGTAGCAGCCATATACCTTGAGGTGTAGACACAACCTCAATCCTAAGAAAATAGTTCAACTCTTCTAGATCTTTTACCTTAAACTTAGCCTGTAACATGGATTTAATTTTAACAATCCCATCCTCATAATCTCTAGTGATGATCAAGTCATCCACATAAATCACCAAGCAAACATAACCATTCTCTGTCTTCTTTGTAAATAGACTATGGTTTATATGTCCCATCTGAAAACCAAGCTGCTGTAAATACACATTAATGCAAGTATTCGATGCTCTTGGTGCTTGTTTTAGTCCATACAAGGTCTTTTTAGTCCATATACAAGTTATTGAAGCTGCATGATTACAAAATATATTGCATTCCATGTATTTTGAGGCCTGCTTGATGGATAGCATGAAGAAAAACAAGAGGAACCAAATAATGAAAATTGACAAGAATATTGAGAGCCATACATGATAGAGACCAAACTAAGGCCAATTTTGGGAGAAAAAGGGTTCAAATGGATGATACCATGGAAAATCGCCAAGCAAAGAATGGAGCATCTTTGGAATTTGGAAACATAGAAGATAAAGTTGAATTATTAAAGTAATCAAAATGTTTTAAGGGAACCCAAATCTAAATCACATCTAAAGTTATAGAACCATAGCTCAAAGCATGACAAAGTGAAATCACCAAGATGAAAGCGACTAGGAAAGAGCCAAGTGAGCAATTTATTGAGGTGGAAAAGTTATTATAGAGGAGTCAATCTTCGTCCTATACACCTTTGAGGCATCTAAAAGGATGTAAATGCATCTCTCTCTTTCTCCCCAATGTGTCTATGTCTTTGCCTAAAATTATATAATTTTATGCCTTTGATGTATCTAAAATTATGTAAATACATCTCTCTCTCTCTCTCTCTCTGTGAAATTGTGATTATATATAACTCAATTAAGGAACTACAAAGACATTTTATTGCACTACCTCCTTTTTGTAGAGATAGAAGCCTTAGGGTGAACCTTGAGAAAACCAAGGTTATGGTATTCAATACCTCAAGTGCTTGGGTGTTAGACAATATGTATACTAGGGAGCTACTTTCAAAGGGACATAATTTTCTTAGAGAGAGACATCAGAGGCTTGACTAGGACGAACATGTGCATCATTGGGTGCATTTGTTGAGAGACAATGTGCACACATACAATTCCATGAATCATGCACCAAATTGTGGTTCTTTGATATACTGGCTACACTCACACTCCTCTATAGGGTTGTCCTTTGGGAACCAACCCTCTATGATACGAGGACACAAACACACAATTAACAATGGACCAAAGAGGGAGCTTTATGATGGATGTAATCATATGGAGTGACCATTGATCATGATGATATCACTTATGGTATAAGTGAAGAGATCAACCCCACATGAGATCATTTAAGTTGAGATGGAGGAGCATCTGTCGTGGTTGAGGCCTTGCTCTAGGTAGTGACTTTGTTATATAGGTTATGGACGCTCCCTCATGATAGATATTTATGGATAGCATTAGCTTCATCTAGATAATTAGTAATGTAAGGTGACAACTATTGTTGGTATGGTCACATGGGTACATGGATGAGTATGCATGGTCTAGAGCTTGACAAATTGCCCCCTTACAATTATAACATGAATTTCCCTACACTCGAGCTTAGCCAATTAGAGCTGAACCCCATAATCAATGTTGGCATACTAAGACTAAATATAGAGAGGGGCTGAATTACACCCCTTGCCCCACATGGCGTGAGGGTGGCACACTACAAAAGTCATTTCCTTTAGCTTTCTAAGGAAAGTTTTATCATTTGAACTATATAAATACTCATCTATCACATGGGCAATATACATCTATTGGGAAGATCCATACCTCAATGCATCATCTAAGGACTAAGGTAGACATATGGGAGGGTATGGAGATAAAGGACTATGTGTGCCAAATTTGTGATAGAGACCTAAAGACAAAGGAGTGTTACATCTATTGGTATATATGGTATATCATATCACTATATCTATTTTTAGACAAATTTGGCCTTCTGCAGTATATGATGCAATTTGAGAAATAAAAATATTTGGGATTCTTCCTTTTGGAGCTTTAGAAACACAGAACTACTATTCAATGGGATAAGTGCCTCTCATAGCCAAGTCCACCTAGACAAAGGTTTGTTATTGAATTTTCTACTACCCGGGATGGCCACTACCAATGTTAATAACAAATGGCTAGCAAGGCTACATCATAGAGGAGCTTCATCTTCAAGGGGTATCTCCTTGGATAGAGTATTGGTATGCAATCAAGTGTGACACCCATGTCCACTTTGGAGAAGATCTTGATATCCTTATCATAGATAGAATAGAGCTATCATTGAGCATAATAGAAGACATATATTGAGGCACCTTAGCTACAAAATGTTACATTTCCACTTTTGAGAGATATTTGATTGAGAAAAAGAGAATTTGCATATTTTTTATTCTCCATTTTAGGAGTACTAGTTATATATGTACCATAGATATATTCCTCCATAGAACATCATCTAACATCTAGTCTCATAGGCCTGTCTTTACCATCTTTAGATGAGAGAAACACTTCATTGTATGTATTGATGTGTTTATTTAGGACACATTGGACTGCCATAGATGTTAATGCATATACATTCTCTCTCTCTCTCTCTCTCTCTCTATGTTGTGTGTGTGTTAGTTTGCATGTCTTTGCTTGCTGGTTGTCTTAGCATGTCTCTCCCATGTCCATTTTATGAGTGGTTTTTTAGCTTGTTTCTCTCTCTAGAATATGGCCTATCTTCTCTCAATGCCCAAACAATCTATCTCTCACTCATTTCAACCATCTCTCACAATCACAGAGACCAACATATCTAGTGTTTGTGTTTTTGGCAGCCCCCCTTCATGAAGATTCCCTTCATAAAGTTCTATTCACAAGTACAAGGAGCTAGAGTTTACAATCCTTCTCTCACCACCTCTTCCTATGGTGCCAAGGCAACATCTAGCCCGAGCCAAATCAAGAAAAAAGCCCATATGAGTCCACAACGTGGAAGAAAAGAGCATGTCTTTGAAAAATTTAATTGCCAAAGAACTTATACATTTGGCAAAGCCAAAGGAGAGAAGCTTATAACATAGGTGGTTGCGACTAATAAGATTAAAGGTCAAATTGAGAAAATGACAATTGAAGTGTAAGAGGAAGTAGAAAATAAAATCAAAACAAGAAAGGAGGTAGATAAACAAGGTATGGCATTATCTTTTTAGTAGTTAAATAAGCTAGATTCCAAAAGAAGATTACATTCCATGTATGTTTCAAAGGCCTCCTTGATGGATGGAATGATGTAGAAGCGATCAACCGCCAAGACCTATGGACCGCTTATTGTTTCAAGCATTCCAAGCCTAGCACTAATGGCTACCTCTCACATAGCAGATGCGCTATCCATCTCTACGGGTGTAGTGGGCTTACCTCCATGCCTGATGGAGTTACCTCCTCTCCCGAGCACTCCAGTAGCTCCACGATCCAAGTTCAAGCTTCAAGCAAGCTCCATCCTCAAGCTCCACGCTCCAAGCTCCATTGCCACGAGCAAGATAATAGAAGAGAAAAGAAGAGAAGAAGAGAGGAGAAGAAGTAGAGCTTCTCCACCCCGGTCCCTCACCCCCACACACTCACTCCTTCACACTCTCACACTCCCTCACACTCCCTCACACTCTCACACTCCCTCTCTCAAGCACAAGCTTAAGCAAGCAAGCAAGAAGAAGAAGAAGAAGAAGAAGAAGAAGAAGAAGAAGAAGAAGAAGAAGAAGAGAGCTACTTTTGGCCACACACAAGAATGAGTTTCTCATTCACTTTTCAACTTTATATACAAAACCCTAAATCCCTTTTGGGCGGTCATTCCCTTATCCCCTTTTTTACATGGCCCTAGGCCATTTTTCCCATTGTCCCCCTATCTTCCGAGCTTCCTTCCTACTGCCCATCTACCTTTACAATTTGCACGGGTGAGAGCCCCGAGTGAGAGCTTGCCCGACACTCTTAAAATAAATCATGGTGCGCCTTGCGCTCTTTTACAAAATTATTGAATTGCGCTTTTTCTTGTGTGCCTTTCTCCTTGATCTAGGACTTTTTTGCACTTCCTGTGTTTCCATATTTTTCTTGGCGCATCTTCGTCTTCCGTTTCACTTTTGCCTTGGCATTGTCTTCCACTTTAGATTTTCCAGATTTTTCACCTTGTTCGTCTAAGGGTTAATATTACCCCCCTCCTAGATGAGTGCTAGCCCCATGGCACTCACCGTCGTAAGTAGCAGGCTTTGGCATGCACCAAAGACATGGTTGAAAGGGATTGCTGTGGTTTGCCATGGAGGAGTTTTATTTGTTGGGAGTTGTCAAGATTGTGGGAGAGAAGGAAGGAGTCTCGCTTGAAGCTTTCTTGCTTGCACAATGGGGGAAGACACACAAGGGTGGAGGCTGAAAACAGTTTTCCTCTTCTTAGTTGTGTAAGCCAAAAGAACTCAAGTACAAAGAAAAAGAAGATCCCTCTATATGGGTCTCAAACCAAACTCAACTAAGTAAGGTGGCATACTAACTGAGCCACGAACTAGAGTAGATAAGGATAGCTATCATGTAGCTATTATTCATGGGCGGTGTACCAACCGCATCTGCAACTGACAAGTCGGTGACATAAATACACAACGGTCACCCTGGCGTATCACGAGTGGAGCTCGATATCTCAACACTCCCCCTCGAGCTCAATCCCAATTCCTGCACACCAAGCAGGTCTCTGAACTTGCGCAGCTTCTCTGCGCCCAATGCCTTCGTAAATATGTCAGCTACCTGATCCTCTGTGCTGACATAAACTAGATCAATAAGACCTAGTAAAACCCTCTCCCGCACATAGTGATAATGCACCTCAATGTGCTTTGTTCTAGCATGATAGACTGGGTTATTTGCCAAGTGTATACTACTCATGTTGTCACAATAAATGACAACTGGCCCATCTGTAGACTGATGCATATCATAAAGTAGCTTATGCAACCAAGATACCTCACATGCAGCCATTGTTGCACCCCTGTACTCAGCCTCTGTGCTCGACAAGGCAACTGTAGGCTGTTTCTTGCTGCTCCAAGTGACTGCAGCACTCCCAAAAGAGAACACATATCCACTGGTAGATCGTCTATCAGAAATACTACCAGCCCAATCAGCATCAGTGTATCCATGCAATTGTATCTGAACCCCAGTCTCATAAAATAGTCCATACTGCAATGTGGACTTCACATACCTGAGTATGCGTCTAGCCGCATCCAAATGCGGTTTCCTTGGAGCCTGCATAAACTGACTTACCAATCCAACAGCATAGCTCAAATCTGGCCTGGTAATAGTCATATAAATCAAACTTCCTACTATGCGTCTGTACATAGTAGGGTCTTCTAGAAGCTCACCTGCATCTGTGCTCAACTTCACATTCTGCTCCAAAGGAACTGAAATAGGCTTACAGCCTGTCATCCCATATTTCGACAGCATGTCCAATCCATACTGCCTCTGCAAGAGCTGTATCCCACTTGGTGATCTAATCACCTCAATGCCCAAGAAATAACGCAGCTCTCCCAAATCCTTCATCTCAAACTTCTGCTTCAATAGCATTTTCACATGAAGGATATCTTCATCACTGTCACCTGTCATAATCAAATCATCAACATAAATGACAAGTAGCATAATACCTTTCTCTGTTTTTCTCACATAAAGTGAGAAATCTGCCTTGGAGATCTGAAAGCCAATAGTGATAAGATACTGTCCTATCTTGTCAGACCATGCTCTAGGTGCTTGCTTCAAGCCATACAAGGCTTTTTTCAACCTGCAAACAAACTCAGGATGAACATCATGCACATAACCTGGTGGCTGCTCCATATAGACCTCTTCTTGCAAATCACCATGCAAGAAGGCATTCTTTACATCCATCTGATGTAAAGACCATCCCTTTGATGCAGCCATAGCAATGACTGCTCTTACGGTTGCCATCCTTGCAACTGGACTGAATGTTTCTTCATAGTCAATGCCATATGTTTGTGCATACCCCTTGACCACTAATCTTGCCTTGTATCTGTTCACAGAACCATCTGCATTGTGCTTCACCTTATAAACCCACTTACAGCCAATTGCATTCTTACCTTTAGGCAAAGGTACCAATTCCCATGTAGCATTTGCTTCCAAGGCATCCATTTCTTCATCCATGGCTTTCTCCCATTTTTCTTTTCCCATGGCTTGCTCAAAAGAAGTGGGTTCTGGTTCCTGTATCACTTTGACCATATATGCATAGTGAATGGCTGTAAATCCATCATATTTCAGCCTATCCACAGGATACCTAGCTCTCGTAGACCTACGCAAAGTAGGTTCACTCCCAGGTGCTCTCAAAACATCCCTGGTCTTCCTTACTCCAGGTGTAACAATAGAAGGAATACCCAACTCATCATCAATGCTCTGTTCTGAGCCACTGGATTCACCATCCACATAAGAGTGTCCTGCATTCACATCAAACATGGGCTGATCAACCTTCTCTTTTCCTTTTCGTGATACCTGCATACCACTATCTGCATTGCTTTGAGAAGATTCTCCTGATCTCAATCTGCCTGTCCATGGCGAAGAATGTGAACCACTGCTAGAGGACGCTCCAGGTCCACTAATATTTTGTGACTGCTGCTGTGAATTCTGTGCAGCATTACCATTTTGTGCATCTACATCATCAATCACATTTACTGGTTTATACCAGCTACTCATCTCATCAAAAACAACATCTCTGCTCACTGTAAACTTACGAGTAGAAGGGTTATAGCATCTATACCCTTTTTGCTGCAGAGAGTAACCAATAAAGATGCACTTCTCAGCTTTTGGATCCAACTTGGATCTCAGCTCATCTGGCACATGTACATAGGCAATGCAACCAAAAATTTTCAAATGAGAAATATCTGGTTTCCTACCAGTATACCTCTCCTCTGGAGTCATTCCATGTATTGCTGCAGTGGGAGTCCTGTTCATTATGTAGACTGCTGTAGCAACTGCTTCAGCCCAATAAAAATCTGGCAAGTCTTTTTCATTGAGCATGGCACGAGATACCTCTCCAATATGCCTGTTTTTCCTTTCTGCAATTCCATTTTGTTGTGGGGTATAACTGCATGAATATTGCTGCTTTATGCCATGCTCCTGCAAGAACTTTGCAAACTCATTTGAGAGGTACTCTCCCCCTCCATCTGACCTCAGGCATTTTATTTGCAGACCTGTTTCTTTTTCAGCCATAGCTTTAAGGGTTTTGAAATGCCCAAAAACTTGACTTTTCTTTTTCATAAAATACACCCAAACTTTTCTGCTATAGTCATCAATAAAAGTGACAAAATAATGACAGCCTCCAAGAGATGCAGCTTTAGTAGTCCATACATCAGAGTGGATTAATTCCAATGGCTTCTCACTCTCTTGAACATGTCTAGGAAATGGTTTCCTTGCCTGTTTTCCAAACTGACAGGCTTCACATACCTTATGCATTTCTGCAACCTTGAATTTTGGCAATCCTGCAACAATATTTTGGGCCTGCATTGATTTAAGTCGCTGTACATTAACATGACCAATGCGTTTATGCCAGATATCAATATCTGCAACTACACCGGTCCCATGTGCAAACATTGCTGCACTCAATTCAGACATGTCTGCATCCAATGTAAACATTCTGCCCTTCTTCTTTCCTTTTGCTATCAAGCGGCCTTTATTTTTCATATCCTCAACAAAGCATCCATGAGGATTAAATCTGACCTGCAAGCCCTGCTCAACCATTTGACCAACAGAAACCAGATTCTTGGTGATATTCGGGACATGAAATACATCGGACATGTATTTCTTTTTCCCATCCTGCTTAGACAAGGGAGATTTTCCAATCTGCACAATAGGATGTGCAGTATCATCACCAGTCTCCACAAATCCTGGTTTTTCCATTTTCCTTGCATCCTCCATCCATTCTGCATGACCTGTCATGTGGTTTGATGCACCTGAGTCAACATACCATACATCATTGCTTTCTTCTGCACTTGTCACAGAATTGTTCATGTGCTGTACCATGAACAAATGCTCATTTCTGTCATCACCCTGTCTGCTAGAAGATGCATAATTCCCTTGTTGCAGTTTTCCATTCATGATGTCATTCTGCTTTTTATAGCAGTCTTTAGCCATATGACCCATTTTACCACAGTAGTAGCATTCAACATTACTGTTTGCATTTTGACCTCTTTGCCATCCACCACGACCTCTTTGGCTCCCCCTGCCTCTAGAGTTACCACGTCCTCCTCCATAGGACTGGTTTTCTTGAGTTTGCTGCATATTCTGATTTCTACCACGGCCTCCAAATCGGCCTCCTCTACCTCTGCCTCTACCTCTTCCAGCATTTGAGTAGAAGACAACTTCTTTTGAAGTTCCTCCTGAAGAAGATGCACCACCATTTCTCTGCTCCTCAGAAATTAGAAGAGCAATCAACTCCTCAAAATCAGGAAATCTTTCACGAACTGAAATGGATGTCCGAAACTGTGCATAATCCTTTCCTAGACCATTCAAGGTCACGGAAACTAAATCATCATCTTCCACTGGCGACCCAATGGAAGCAAGTGCATCTGCAATCTTCTTCACCTTCATGTGGTAGTCATTGATGCTCATATTTTCTCTTTGCACATTGTGCAACTCTTGCTTGAGCTGCATTTTCCTGGCTTGTGTATTTGTGCTATACATCTTTGACAGAGTATCCCATGCCTCCTTTGGCGTACTTGCATCTTGAATATGCACGATCATAGAGTCTGAAATGCTGATAGACAGCCAATACATAACTTTCCTGGCTCTCTCATGCCATGCTTTAAATGCCTGCATTTGCTGTTGATTGGGAACATCAGGAAGAACTGGTTCTTCTTCATTTCCTGCAACAAATTCCCAATATCCTTTTCCCATAAGGAAATTCGTCATTCTAAACTTCCATGCTTGGAAGTTGTTCTTGTCAAGCTTTTCAGTGACAATCTGTGAGAGAGAATCAGACGCCATTACAGAATACTGCAAAAAGTTCTGTCACTGCAAAGAACACAGCTTCAGCCTCACAAGGGCAAATCTGCAAAACTGGCGAAAGTGGTATTTGACCACACAGTCACTTCTTAGTGACGATTTTGCATAAACAGAAACCAAGGATGATTCTGTAACTCCCAATGTCTCTGCGCACAAGCATACGATGCAATTTCTGTGGTAACTTTTCACTGACCTGTAGAACAGTGGTCGCACAGCATAAAACAGGGCTTTTTCCTGAGTGCGTGCAGAAAACTTCCCCCTCCAAAACAGGCCCCGAAATGGCCTCAAATAAAAAAAACAGGGTCGCCAAGAGCTAAAGCTTTGTCCCGCAGCATATACTGCCCTCTTGCTGTAGCGCGAAGGGCGTCTCAACCTGAGACAATGCACTCCTGCAATTTCCGGCTGTGCTACCTGCAGAGATCTGCTCCCAAAACAGAAAATGAAAGCAACACTGCTCCTCTTACCAGAACACCGCGAGCTTGGCTTGCTTTCTTGAGCTCCTTACCACGAACAAGGCTCTGATACCATGTCAAGATTGTGGGAGAGAAGGAAGGAGTCTCGCTTGAAGCTTTCTTGCTTGCACAATGGGGGAAGACACACAAGGGTGGAGGCTGAAAACAGTTTTCCTCTTCTTAGTTGTGTAAGCCAAAAGAACTCAAGTACAAAGAAAAAGAAGATCCCTCTATATGGGTCTCAAACCAAACTCAACTAAGTAAGGTGGCATACTAACTGAGCCACGAACTAGAGTAGATAAGGATAGCTATCATGTAGCTATTATTCATGGGCGGTGTACCAACCGCATCTGCAACTGACAAGTCGGTGACATAAATACACAACGGTCACCCTGGCGTATCACGAGTGGAGCTCGATATCTCAACAGGAGTTGCACTCATGGCTGTCACATGTGTTGGTGTTTTAGGGATTCTACGTGTGACGATTCTTTAGTGGGCTTGCATGATGATAAAGGATAATAATTCAGAGTTGAGTATTAATGAAGGGCTTGGTGACACTTTCGTTGGAGTCTGCAATACTTGCAATTAAAAACCTCTCATATGTGGTTTCTCCCTAGGGGTAGTGCTAGTCTTCTTGTCGTGCACAAGACGTAGTTTGATTAGTTTGGGAGACAAGTCAAACTTTTAGCAAGCTAAGAGTATAGTGGTGCACTTGAGAACCCAAATTGTGTATAGATTGTGGTACAGATATTGTGTGAGTGCACGTGCATACTTAGTACGTAGTTAGGGGATTGTGAGTCTGGTTCCTCCTCGTAACAATGTGTGGATGGGTTCAATGGGGTGGAACAAATTGTTGATGTTGAGGAGTACACATGAAGGCAGATGAGACATCATTTGTGCTGTGACAATATAATATAGCATAATTGAACTCATAGACACCTTAACTTTTGGTAGTGGTAGCTACTTGTATTGCTTGACGAGTACTGTGTACTTTCCATGGTCGTTCGTGTGTTGCTTACCATGATCGATTGCAATGGTATTGAAGTGGAGTGCAAAAAAGGAATCATGCAAATGGGTCAAGGTGAAAGGTCTAACCATAGGTGAGATAAGCTCCCTAGGTATGTCCTGCCCTTAATGGGCCCTGAACAATTGTGGGGGGTGTGAAAAGGGCTAGGGGACTAGGGATGGAGCCAGACGACCAAGGTCATTGGACACACCTAATTTGAGGACCCCTAGGTGTTGTGCTGTGATTGTGAGTGCTTTTTTTTTTTTGGGATTACAACCATTGCAATATGTTGTTGCCATCATCCTTTCATTTGGATTGGGAAATGTAGAGATTCAAAGGCTGTGAAAATGGATATTACAACGATGCTTGTGTTACTAGCCTTGTGGCTAGGGGAACAGTTGTTGTGATGGAGAGATACACTTGAGATTTTCAAAACCTCTTTGTAACGTGCAATCTCGGTACAATTGAGGTAAAAACTACAATGAGCCAAATGTAGAGTTTGACCCAGAAAGAGAGAGAGTAGTCAATGACTATGCTTCAGGCCATGCGATGCAGGCGGGTTGCAAGTGCGATCGTCACTTTCGATAGTGAGGCTCTTTGTGGTGTTAGTGGTCTTGTGGTGCCTTGGACATTGAATGCTTTCATATAGCGACATGTGTCGTCCTATATCCACTTGACAACTCGTGAGGGTACATGCAAGTCATACGTTTCAATTATAATGAACATGTGTAGCAGAAAGAGACATCACTTATCTGAATCCCATGGTGTTGATTTAGATGCATATCACCTGTGCTTGGTTTTTGTTAAAGGCATGAACTATATTAAAAGGAGATATGGAAAGTTTGCATAATTGGAGAATCTGCCCCTTTTAACTGTCTAATGATAAAAAGTTGTGGCCAGATAGCACTTTGGTAAGCATTGTGTATAAAATAGGGGCTATTCTATTTGTATGAGGCGGGGTGAGTCCGGGTGACTAGGAGACTTGGGTGCTGCCGGTGGGGGGCCATTCGGCCGGGAAAGGGAGATATCGGCTAGGACCCAAATGGTGTAGTCCCTGGCCGCTACCGTATCAAGAATGCTTTGAAATAGTTCAGCAAATTTCTTCTTGTTTTTAGCTTCCTTCTCTTCTTTTGAGCACCTGGTGCTCGAGCCTCTAGGAGGGCTTGTACAATAGGGGTCATTACCCCCCGAGCGTTCCCTTGAGCCTTCCTCTTCCTGGCCTGGGGAGTTTGCAGCTTGCGTCCTAGGCGATGTCGCTTTGGGCCTCGCCTCGGTGCATACCTCTATAGGGTAGGTACACATCATTCTGGTGGAGGAGCTCCAGCAATGTCCTCCCTTCTACAGAGGAGAGCTTCTTTGCAAGCCAGTTGCATTGTGTGCTCCATGAAGGGCTATTGTGGGGGAACCCACAAAATTTGAACAAGGGGTTAGGCCCTGAGGCACGATAGAACTATTCGCATGAAAGGGATTTATCAAGTGCATATGACGAGGAGGGGTGAGGTGAGGCATGCAATGTTTGCTATAGAGGGACGACCCTCGTGATGATGTTCATCTTGCCTCAACTACGGGGTGTATTCTAGCTAGTAGCAAATCTTTGCTCATGCCAAGTTGCACGGACTGGCTGCAATGGACTAGGGTAGGGCTTGCCCCTGAAAGGATAGATCGAAAACGGGGGAAAGCCTGTAGAAGGGGACAATGTTCCTTGTACACCCTTAGAGGTGTTGGTCAGGGCTTCCCATGGAGCCCATGAGGACTACATACCTCCGTCTGGAGGTGGGAACGGTCACACAACTTCTAGACATGTGGTAAGAGGAGGACCCTAAGGGCTCAGCCTGTCAAACTCAAACTTTTCTCCCTATGCTTGGCCACCATTGCTTGTGTGTGTTGGTATTATCTATACATAGTTACAAAACTCATTGTTTATTTATGTACATATTTATGAACCTATGTCACTTTGTGAGGATAAGAACCAATTGTAGAACTCGGAATTGTACTGTAGTGTAGCACACACATCTAGTACTCGTGGCAGCTTACTCAATAACAACATATATTTTGCAACATCGAGTAGCATGGTACCTTGTCTGAGTCTATTGGCAACATGTAGCTCCTCCTCAATGAGAATCTTATCAACCAAAGAGTTTTCGTGGCTACGACTAAGTCCATGCCTTGAATGGTAGTCAATACTTGAAGGGAAGTTGGCGCCACATAGGTTGGGTCTCTTTGAGACCGCCATTTGGCCAATTGCTCCTCTGAGATTGTCATAATCTGGGCTCCAAGTTCGGCCATTGTAGCATTGTTTTTGAACTAACATTTCTCAAACTGGCTTTGACCTTTTGATTGTTGCCTTAATTGCTCTATCTCTAAGATATTTGGTTGGTAAAGCACATCGTTAAATGTCACAATTAAGTGTAAGTCGTTTGATTCCTTGTCAGAGATGAGTTGCATGCATTTATGTAGGAGCTTGTTGTAGTGGCCGTGAAGACATTCTTGCTCTTCCCAGGATAGGGGATATGGCAAGTATTCCTCAAGCTATTCCCTAGGGAATGTGCCCATTTCTGCAAGGATGTAGACATGTGCGAATATTTTGAGTTTAGCATCCAACTCAGCCAAGCACTCTATGACAGTTCTATGTTCTATGAAGGCTTGCTCAATTGCTATCTCATGCAAGGTTCTGGGGATTTCCCTAGGCTAAAGCGTAGCTGGGGGACTCAGGCCTAGATGGGCAAGATTGGTCAGTGCTAGGATTGCTCATGTCCTTAGGGTTTTCAT
Source organism: Lygodium microphyllum (assembly GCF_053477565.2). Classification (NCBI taxonomy): domain Eukaryota; kingdom Viridiplantae; phylum Streptophyta; class Polypodiopsida; order Schizaeales; family Lygodiaceae; genus Lygodium; species Lygodium microphyllum. The sequence continues at coordinate 34,394,245 of NC_141143.1, read as the reverse complement.
ATTTCTCATGAGGCTTTGTTGCTATTGTGTCATGGTTCTCCTCGGATGTGACTGGTATAGTTTTGTCACCCTATTGTGATAGTGTTGTATCCACCCTTGATTGGTCAATGCAAGTTCTATTGTCAGTGGATTGGGCGTTGCAAGCAATGGTTGATGGTAATGGTTGCTTTGATTTTTCAAAATACATGGATGTGTCTGAGGTTTCATTGTTGTTAAGAGAGATGGCAATGGGTTCATTGGTGGATGGACTCGATGCTTTATTCCTCAACTCTTCAGCACTCTTGATCTCAATCTTCTTAGTGTCTACAACTACTAGCAACTGCCATTGTTTTTGCTATTTTCTCCTCTTTTCCTTGGGCACTTGCGGTGCATCCATTGAGGACTCAGGACCCTGAACTAGGTCAGATGTTGATGTGCTTAGTTGGGCCTCAACATTCTCTTCCTCTAGTTTGTCCTCATGGGACATAGATGCGGCTTGTTGAATAGCCTTGTGGAGTTGTGAGGGTACAAGAGCCTCTCCTCTTGGGAAGTCTAGATCTTCAGTCAATTCTCCCTTGTTTGGCTCCTCATCCGATTCTTGTTTGGAAACAGTAGCCGAGTTTAGTGGATTGGCTATTGTTGGTGGATTGCGGTGCCAAGTCCTTAGGCGGATCAGAAGTGGTCACGTCTTTTGTTGCCAAAAAACATTGAGCATTCACTTGTGCAGGAGGTTGAGCATTAGTTGAGCTAGTCACCATGAATTGTACATGTATATCCTCAGGCTAAGAGCTAAGGGCGGTGTCATGTCCCACCTCTTGGACATTCAGAAGCTTTGATAGAGATGGGGATTGGAATTGAGTAGCCGCATTTGACGATTGCTGTTGTGCTTCCTATGTCCGTTTAGGGAAAGAGGGTATAGGAGACTTGGGAATATAAAGTGACTTTGACACGGGCTGGAAGATTTGCTCATGGCTATTAGATGACTCTACCATCTACTTTATTGAGAAATTAGCCTTATCATGAGAAACATTGCTCCTGTGATGCTCATTATCCTCTTGGAAAATCAAAAGCTCCTTGGGCACTAGTGGCTTTTGTGCATCCTCAATGATTACATATGATATCAGCTTATTAAGCATGTTAGGCTGAGGATCTACCTTTCGAATAGTCCTATTTGGATTCTTGATTTCAATTGTGAGGGGCTCAGTCATCCCAACTTGTTGAGTGAAGACTTGGATTTTGTCTAGATTTCCTCCTTTGCTTCTTTTCTTTTGATACGATCTGGCCTTCAGCTCAGAAAGTGGTGGTTTAGCAGGGGGTTTCGACACCCGAATCCATCGGTTAGATGCGTAATACCCTTGAGCATGTTGCAACGATTTGGATATCCATTGCGTCGTTGTGTTGGCTCTCCATCTATACCTTCATTGTGCTGGTACCTTCGTCTATAAGGCTTGGAATTCTTTTGTGGTCTTCTATGATGTTTGTAGGTCCAAAGTCTGTCCTTGGCATTGTCTCATGACCTTCTTGTCAAGCACTGGTTCTCTTTGTTCAACATGGGCTTGTGTCAACTCTTCCAACAAGTCCTTGCTCTTGTTACTAGGCTTGCATGGTATGTCAGAATGTTCCTTGCCTTTCCCTCGAGGTTTGACAAGGTCACCATTACTAAATGTTTTGATTATCCTCACACCTGGTAGTGTCAAGTGTATCCTTTGTGCTACGTAATTGGCCTCACACTTCATTGCTCTTTTGAAGGGTCTTCCTAGGAGGGTCTCCTTTCCACAATGAGCACTATCTGGAGGAACATGGAATAGGATAGGCAAGCTTTCAGTTTCAAGAGTTACAATGATTTTGCACTTCCCTATAAGTGCTTGTGGGTGTCTCCCGTAAGGACTAAGAATTGCATTAGTCAGTGTGAGCTCTGGTTGGCCTAGTAGAGTCCATGCTTCATAGGCCAAGATATTAAAATATGCTCCTTCATTGATGAGAGCATTAACACTATGCTCTATTTTTGCAGTGAGTTTGACCCTAAGATAAGCAGGTGGTACCATGTCTTCATCTTCCGGGTCTTGGCTTGTAAATTCAAGCCTTCTGATACATGCCCTTGAGTTTCCAACTACACAACTATATTTGGATTCTCTATTGATGTCTTGGGTTGTCTGTGCAGTGTCGTTCAAGGTGCATCTATTGTCAGGACTGTCATGTCTAGCCATCCTTACAGTAGCTTGATGTTGTTGCATTCTATTTTTACTAGATGCAATATGGACGCAACCTATACGTGTTTTTGTGGTATGGCCTTTTTGTCCTTGTTGGCTAGATTGGCCCATTGAGGTTCCAGGGTGTATGCGCTTTTGGTTGTTGTTTTGCAAGTGAGAATCTATGCTTGTGCAGAGTCATTACTAAACTAGGATCCAATTTGGAGGACCTGTCATGGCACATGTTTTCTCTCCATCCTATTTGGGGGAGGTGCGGAGCCCCCTCTATGGGGGTCCGAGGGGGTAGTCCCCCCTAGCCCGTAGGGCCAGTACACTAAATACCATGTGCGATTGGAAGGACCACTTTGAATTTCTTGCTCTAGATTTCAACCCAGTGATAGATCTGTAAGGTGCTTTCAGCTCTATATGGTCTCTAGGTCAGTATTTTCTTGTTTTGGTTTGTTGGTCCGATTCCCAGAATTCCAATTCTGGGTGGTCCGACTCTCAAAGTCAGATGGTTCGACTGGGTTGGTTTGACTTCGACGAGTGGTCCGATTGGTAGTTGGGCCCGAGTCCTATGATTGGTCCAACTATAGAGTGATCTGATTGTGTGTGCATTCGATTGGACGGTTGGTTCGATTTTCGTGTGTCCAATTTTTGTGCATGCGATTTGGCAGGTGTCCGATTTTGGAGTGTCGAATTTCAGATGGTCTGATTTTGAAAATCGAAGTGGGTATGTTCGATTGGACAAGCCTGCTGGTCCAAATTTGTGATTCGAGCGTCGCAATTGGATGGGTCGAGGACGAGTTGTATGTCCAATTATGGGTTGTCCGATTTTGAAAATCAAGCGGGGTGTCCGATCGGACCAGGTAGGTTTGTTTGAGTGGTTCGACTTTGGGAATTGGACACTATGGGGGGCATCTGATTCCACTAGTCAAAACGCGCATCGATCACTTATTTTCCCAAAAAATCTAGGATAGATGTTGCTAGTGGCTACCAGAACTTCTAGGAATCGAAGAGGGGTCTGGGTCAAGGGCATTCCATACCTGAATCTCTTTGGAAGTCCCGACATGCTTTGATCGATGACTTGGTGTAGACCTGGACCTACAAGCTCTCTCTCTCTCTCTCTCAGCTCTCCTTAGCCTTTCAAATGCAAAATAAGGTCTTCCTTACCACTCCTGGCCTCTTATTGCCCTCCCCAGGTCTGCACTCATCTTAGTCTTGCTCCTCTTATCAACATTTAACCCAGAATCTCATTTTTTGCCCTTCTTTTTCTTGTTTCCGCCTGTTATACAACAACAGAAACCCTACTATGTGCTCATACTTTTTTGCTCCTATTTTACCTAAATGTAAGCAAAAATCATAAAGAAAATACCTACACTACTCTAGCTTGCTCGTCCAAATCTAAAAAATAAAAAACTTACTTGCTAAGGAGATCGAATACCTCTTCAAACTCCCTCGCTTCCTATCTATCTAGCTCAAGCACCGGTTCGGGGAAAACCCTACTTCAATGCTTGATTCGAAGTGCGCAAGTGCTCAAGGCTTGAATCCATTTGTCTTGGCAACAAAACCAAAATGTAGAGGAGATCAATTGCCAAGACCCATGGATTGCTTATTGTTTCAAACGTTCCAAGCCGAGCACTAATGGCTACCTCTCACATAGCCGACGCGCTATCCATCTCTATGGGTGTAGTGAGCTTACCTTCATGCTCGATTGAGTTACCTCCTCTCCCGAGAACTCTGGTAGCTCCACAAGTGCAAGCTTCAAGCAAGCTCCATCCTCAAGCTCCACGCTCCAAGCTCCATTACCGCGAGCAAGACAAGAGAAGAGAAAATAAGAGAAGAAGAGAGGAGAAGAAGGAGAGCTTCTCCACCCCGGTCCCTCACCCTCACACACTCACTCCCTCACACTGTCACACTCCCTCTCTCAAGCACAAGCTCAAGCAAGCAAGCAAGCAAGCAAGAAGAAGAAGAAGAAGAAGAAGAAGAAGAAGAGAGCTACTTTTGACCACACATAAGAATGAGCTTCTCATTCACTTTTCAGCTTTATATACAAAACCCTAAATCCCTTTTGGGCGGTCATTCCCTTATCCCCTTTTTTACATGGCTGGGTGTGGCCTAGGCCCTTTTTCCCATTGTCCTCCTATCTTCCTAGCCTCACGTGATACATTCACATATTAATGAGTGAACCCACGAGACTAGGTTCCCCACAAATTCCTCATAAGGGTCATGAAATCCAATGTTAGTAATCACTTTTAACTTATAGACAATGAATGTAACAAATTTCTACTTTTTGATTTCACTTTGATATTACGTGTGACACACCCAACTTGAATTGGAAAATAGACCTATCACTAGCTCCAGGGAGTTGCCTAGCCTCTCCAAACTACCTTGAATTGGATGTATGGTCTGCATCTAACATACATTCGATGTTGGCCATCCTAGGTTTTTAGTTTTGAAAACATATTAGACTTCTCTTTTATGTTTGAAATTACAAAATTAGACCACTTGGATAACCTTGTCTAATACCAAGTGGTCTAATATTTTTATAAGGTTACATCCTCCCACATTTCATTCACACATCCAAATTATATGTAGTCATCTACTAAGAGAATTCTACCATAGTATGCAACATACAACAATAGGTTCCTTAATATGCAACTTTATGTAGGTATCCTTGAAAGATTTTTGAAGCACATAAAAGAAGATATTGAAAATAATTAAAAGAGTTGTCTTATTACAAAATGATTTGTAAGTCTTTCTCCTTATAGAGTACATTATCCAACCCTTCTCAAGTTTCACCCACCCTTATTTAGTATCAAGAGTTCTGATATCCAAACCTTCTCAAATTCCACACCCCCTTATCCAAAATCAAGTGTTTTGATGCATATTCCACATAAGACTCATGGAGGCTTCAATCTCCATCATAGGACTAATAAGGGGAATCATAACCAAGGCCAAAGTTTTTAAGCTATGATAGGATTGAAACTCCCTTCATGGAGACCTCCTATCTTAGGCGTGGGGGTTAGTGCTTTGAGTAGTTTATTTATAGTTCTTGGTGAGAGAGCCTCACTAATTACTAACAATGTGATGAAAGCATTAAGGAGGCACAACGCTATAAGTCATTATAAGGCATAAGATTTAATCAAGAAATATTTTTGTAACCAAGAACAAGGCAACAAACTTCTAATGTAACCTTATAAAAATAGTATGTTGAAGACAAATTTGAGCTTTCTACCTTGTTTTTGTGCTCAAATGATGTCTAATGCTCTAGAGATGATGATTCAAAGCTGCTTAAATGTTGTAGACTAGGATTTAAAAATATTTTATGTAAAGCTACAAGCTCTAAAATTATAGAAGTTTGACTATAAATCTAATTAATGTGGAGTGTCTATGGGATCAATGGAGTACAAAGCATGGCTTTAGGGGTTAGCATTGATGCTAGAGGGGTCCTCTTTGACCAAAATAGGGTAACCTCTAGATACTCAACACCACAATATCTCAAGGGGTTGGAAGCAATGGAGTTTTGAATGCCTATGCAATCTCTTCAGTTGGTTGTCTATGTCCAATGCTTGCAAGGTATATAAGAGAGCATACAACATGAGTGAAAGCTACTTGTGAGTGGAAAAAATCTATTTCTAAGCATGGTTGTCCTTTAGACTTATTGATGGTCATGGAAAACACCAAATCAGTGGGAAACTTTCTTTTCATTATGACAGCCAGTGCCTGATTCTCATCGTCTGAATTAGGTGGAGAAGGGGTCAGATGGATTTGCTCAAAAATTGCTAGCTATGCATGTATTCTTTAAAATTCATGCGAACGTGGAGTGAAGTGGTGGAGAGAAAGGGATGATTACATCTGGTGAACTGGCTATCGTTCATGTCTTCTAGGAGGGCTAGGCAAAAAGAAGGGAGGAGTCTAGCCCTCATCATTAGGTGCGCCATGGCACGACTGTCGATGGCATTAGGATCAAAAAAGAGGGGAGGCAGGCCACGTTCTTGCGGAGTCGGGTTCTGCTTAAGTAATAATTTAAGAAGCCTAAGATAATTACATGTAGTTATGAAAGCTGGATCAGGGAAAGAGGAGAGGTCGGCAAGGAAGCGAGTCATGGAGTCATCCAACTTTCCGAGTTGAAGATGAGGACGTGTTCAAAAGAGATAACATTAGAGTTGTAGATAATGGAAAAAATCATATCGCACATGGAGGGTGGTATCAAAATCCACTCCTACCCTACAAGGGCACGCCATAAGCGTGGGGTTGTTCCTCTCGTAGGGCAGGGTGTTGCAAAAAGCCATCTAGGCGAGCATGCTGATGTCGCACGCCTGCCTCCTCCATAGGGGCTGGAAGTTATAACCTTGCACGGAATGTGGCACTTCAAACACTTTATTTTGCCAGAATTCAACTTCTTCAGTTCCCCAAAGAGTGGGGTTCTTCTCTCTTTCTTCGAGCCACTTTTGTCCTAGTCGACTACCAATCCCAATCACCTCCTCCATCACCTTTGAGTGGTAAGACTTCTTACCCTCCGCAGGATGTTGGGCATGAGGAAGTTGAAAGTGAATGGCTCATTTTCTCTTTCCTGCCGCTCCCAAGCTACCAGTTCTGCGTGGAATCCCGTGGGAATGTCATCAGGGCATGGTGGGAGGGGCGCGGACGACTGCACGATTGGCTTGGCCCTTAGCTACTTTCTAGTTTCTTCTACTAATTTTTTCCTTCTTTCCTTGAGCGCAGCTTGTCTTTCTGCAAATGTGTCGACCGGTTGTTGCTCTTGGGAATGCGGTGAGGGGGGCTATGAGATCACGTCTTCTCTAAACCTTCCCATATCGAATTGAAGTTCCTTGTTGTGTTCCCTCTTCAAACCCTATCACATCAATTTCCTGGGGGGCTAGGCAGGCCAGTAACATGTGCTTTCGTTGATCATCCATGCTCAGCTTAACCTCCGTAGGTTAGGGTGGCATCTGCAGCCCTGCGTGCAGAGCTCTGCATGTGATACTGAGTTTCTTTTTATAACCACGTCCAATGACTCTCCTTCTTCTGGGCGAGTGGTGTCCATTAGTGTATCTAGGAAGGCCTTTTGCTGGGTATTAAAGGCTACCTAAGCGGTTTCTGCTTTGCTCTCTGGAAGGATCTTCTCTTTCTCTACCAGAGCCAGGCACCGCACCAGTGTCTTCACCCTTCTTTCATTTTGCCCTGCCCATTCCTTGGCTCTCTTCTTCATCTCTTCCATGCTCTCACCCTGCCTTGGACCAAGGACACGAGTTCCTGCTCTTGGTCCTTTAGCTCTTTGCTCATGGTTTCTTGTTCTTTCTTTCCTTGGTTCAGCTTGTTGGTCATGATTTCTATCTCTTTTTGCTGTTGCTCTAACTCTTGATTTCTTTCCTCATCCCTGGCAGTAAACTTAGCCATAAGCTTTTCGATCTGATCGATTTTTGCAGTTAACTCTTCAAGTTGCATGATCAAGAGCTTGTATTCTCTTTGCATCTTCACGAGTTCCTGTGTTTCATCCTCCAGCTGCTGCCTCCAGCCCTCTTCCCTGTCATCCTTAGCCTTCAACTCCTGTTTGAGATCAGAGATCTCCCTTTGCTGCATGGCTATTACTCGAGTCTTTTCGAGCTGAAATGCAGCCACTGACTCTTTTTCTGCCGCCAACTCAGCCACAGCTATCTTCCTTTCCTCCTTAGCCTTCTCCAATTGAGAGAGCAACTTGGTGACATACCTGTTGTAATTAGCTGGTGGCATCATTGTTGTGTGGATGGGAGTGGTCAAGGCCTCCACTTTTTGGTGCTTCGCATTCTACCTTGACTCGACATATGTGGCTGGCCTTTTCTGCCATGTGGCTGTGGTCTTGGTGCTCTTCCCTTAGGCTAGTTCTTTGTTAATAAAGTATTGCATCCACGCCACGAAGTTTGAGACATCTGCACTGGTGGGGATGCTTGGGATGAGGGTTGTCGCTTTGGTGGGAGGCACCAGGAGGGTCGGAATAGGGTGGATGGGAGCCTTGCCTTTGCCCTCAATGACGGCCGACGGTACGATTTCTGGCACCTGTGTACTGGAACTGCGCCCCTCCTCTTTGGGCGAGCTCATAGCCTTTAGGTCATTTGCCCTGCTTTGCTGTTCGATTGACCGGCATGTAGCTTCGGCCAAGTCCTCCTCCTCCTTCCTTCTTACCTCCTCCTCTTCTTCCAATAGCTCTTCTCTCCCTCTCTTTCTCTGTTTTCCTAGACTCTTCTTCCAATCTATCTGCTTCCTACTTTTTCTTCTTCTCCCTCTCTTCGGCCTCCTTGAGGGATTCCCTCTTTGCCCTCTCTAAATCCTCTTTCTCTTTTTTTCAGCCTTCATCCTTCTTCTTCTTTTGTGTTGTCTTTTTAACAGGTTTCTTGAGCCTATTTTACCACCTCTTGAATGAGGGCAGTCAAAATGCTTCCGTAGCCAATGGATGAGGCTTTGGATGAGGCCTTCTTTCTTTCTGTGGTCTTGGACGCTGGGGAATCCCCACCTGCTGGTTTACTGCCCAAAGCTAGCACTTTTTCTGCCTGGTCAATGGTCTTACGTACATAGCCATTCCAATCGACTTCGTCCAACATACGAGCTGCCACATTCTCCAGCACATGCATGCTGATTTGATGCATCAAGGAGTTGTAGCGCTGGCTGGAGAAAAGCGCATACACTAGCTTTTCTTGTAGACAGACTTCCACATTAGGAATCTCCTGGATGCTGATGCCATCATTGGTCAGTACTTCTTTCCTCTTCATCTTAAGCATGGCATAAACATCTCTCTTATGATTTTTCTCAACCTTCGACTCCAACCCTAATGCCTTCTCCACCAAGGCTGGATTTAAGTGTACCTGTACCTGCTTGGCCTTTTCTCCCCTTCCATCATCACGGTGCCACACTCTTGGTTTGGGTTGTACGTCCTGAGGAACTCCACACACTTTGTGTGGTCAGGCTCTTATGCAAACTTCTCAAGGTACTTTGTGAGGTTGCACCACTTGACAAATCTCTTGGCTATTTCCTCCTTGGCCACCACACCCTCTATGTTATGGATGGTTCGAAATTTGAGTTGGTTGTAGGCATGATTTTCTAGGGTGATGCGATATTGCATCCTTTCCTCCTCCGTGAACGGGAGTTGGTGGGCATGGTCTTGCTGCAACATCTTTCGTTCCTATCATGAACCCAAGTTTTCATTAGTGCTTTCAAAATAATAATTTGCTGGAAAAGAAAGACTCTGTGTTTATTGAATGAAAGCATTAAAATACAATGTAGATTCTTCCCTTCAGATCTGACTTTTTCCCCCCTTTATTTCAAAGTTCTCGTGCCATTTTTCCTACTTCACTCATTTTTTACGTGTTTATGTGTTTGCTTGATTTTCCTTGGTTTTGGTTTGATTTATCTTACCCCCCTCCCCTTCTAGCTTGAGAAGAATCCTTCCTAGGATTGAGAGTTAGGAGGTCAAGGGCATTCTGCAATGTGGTCTAGGATTTACCTGTGTAGGAGACAAGTATATAAATTGGGATTGTACTCTAACTGAGCTTTGCGGTCTAGTTCAAGGGGTCGAATGCCTACATGTGTGATGTATGTGAGAACATCTGTTAGAAAGTCACCGGAATTGACACGGCTAGCAATATGTAACACTTCCTTAGTCAGTAGGCGATCGAGGTAGGGGTGTCCTTTTATGTGCTCTTCCATGAGTCGGCCACAAAGAGTGGTTAACACTCTATACGAGGTTGGCGTGATGTAAGTGGGGTCGTACTTCACTATTTTGATTGCGCGACGTTGCTCAGCTTTGGTCATTATTTTGCATCCAACTTCCCATTGCAATCAAAGAGTGTACCAGTGCCTTAAGAACGGGGATTTAGTATCAGCAAATTTTGATAATTCTGCGATTTCTTGGTCAGTAATGGAAAAAGTGGTTCGTGTATCATAGGTCGTGATGAGGCACTGTTTGATGGCCTACTCTTTGGATATCTCGCTGGTGAGCAATTCAGTTGCGGAGTTAGAGGCTTTTGCGAATGCAAATTCAAATGTCTCCCAAGAACAAGGTATCGTTCGAACTTCATTTGCAAAATGTTCTTGTAGTAGGCCTAAATCCAAGCGATCATAGCTCAGAGCTAATGACATGAAAGTGGCATCGAGTCATCTAATGCAATCAACCACATCCTCCTCTATGTCCTCAGCCAGATCGGTGGCCAGTGTTAAGATTGATTTCAGTTCATAAGGGGGTTGAAGGCCGGTTGGGGTTTGATAGAACTAGAGCCTTTGACAACAAATAGTTGTAGTTGCGGGTGTTCTTCAGATTGCAGTTGGACCTCTTGAATTAGGGCTGGGGTAGTAGCAGTGATGTCTGACGGACTGCTGCCTTTGGTATGGATCAGTGATGTCTGATAGACTGTTGCCTTCGGTATGGATCAGGGAAGTCTGAGCGGCTCTATCAGGTGTTGATTCATGTGATAGTGTTTGTCGTTTGGGCCGATATAGGCTTGTTCGATTTTCTTGGGCATATGTGCGGATGAGCTTGATGGATATAATTCTTGAAAGTGCTGTGGCTTCTGGCTTTGAGGTTTTATGGGACTTGGTGTGATAAAAATTGAGGGCGGCGTGTAAGTAGTGCCTTCGGTGGTGCGGACCTTAGGGATCCATATCCAGGCATTTTCCTCATAGTAGCCTTGCACATGCAAGAGGGCTTTAGGGACCCATCTTGGCTTGATCATGCGTCGATTTCTATAACTGCGCCTTGGTCTCCTAGGCTTAGAGTTTCTGGTGTCATGAGGATGTGAGCGTCGACTCCTAGGTGGCGGTTGCGATTGTGGTTGCTTGGGCCTCCATTGAAGCCTAGGTTGTTGGACCTTAGCCTTTGCTGCTGTGAGCAGCGATTCCAGAGATTCGGTGGGTGGTGGTAGAGCACTACCTGCTCCTTAGACTTGGTGACTAACATTTCTACCAGTGGTCTTGCGGACTTTGACGAGGTCGCACAACCCTTGCTAAAGGTTGTAACAATGTGAACGTTGCCTATGGCGAGGTGGATACGCTGCGATCCATAATCAACATTGCAGTGAGTTTGCTTCTTGAAGGTTCGCCTTAGCAGCGATTCTGTGCCTGTGTCTTCAGCGTTTGGCAACACGTAGAAGATCATTGGTACAGTCTCAGACTCGATAGAAATGACAACCCTGCACTTGCCGAGAAGTGCATATGAGCGGCTCCCATATGGGCTTAATTTGGCATTGGTGGGCTGTAGTGGTGGTTTGCCCAGTTGCATCCAATGATCGCGAGTTAAGACATTGAAGTCTGCTCCCTCGTCGATTAAGGCATTGAAAGTGCATTTTTTCTTGGTAGTGACCATGATGTGTAGGTATGCAGGTTCTACGGCTTTCTCATCCTCATCATCCATTTTAGTGATCGTGGCTACTCGTACTTTGACAGGGGGTTCTAACATTGGTGGCTCATGTAGAGGATGCGTGGGAGGGTGGTACTTCTTGACACAACTGCCATTGAAGAAGCCTATACCCTCGCCGTCTAGAGTCTTGAGCTCAACTTTGCTGATTCGGCTGATTGCATGAACTTTGAAAGGATGTGTGGGAGGGTAGTACTTCTTGACACGACTGCCATTGAAGAAGCCTATGCCCTCGCCATCTAGAGTCTTGAGCTCAACTTTGCCAATTCGGCTGATTGCATGAACTTTGAAAGGTCCAAGACCTCTAAACTTCATTTTGTGCTTATGCCCCTTAATTGACTATAGGAGTACTAAGTCTCCCTGTTTAAAATCTCGCTGCTTGACGTGCTTGTCAAACCAGCTCTTGCGTCGTGCCTTCTCGCATATGAGTGCGTGAGTGACCAGAAGACGAGTTTTCGAGAGGTGTTCGAGCTCAACCAGGCGTTGCATCCATGCCTCCTTTCCTTTCCATTATTCCTAAAGAGCTATTCTCAGGCTAGGAATGAAGAACTCTATTGGGAGAATTGCTTCAGTTCCGTAGGTCAACCTAAAGGGAGTCTGGCCGATAGCCATTTTATAAGTTGTACGGTAAGCCCACAAGGCTACCATCAGCTTGTTATCCCAGTCACTGCGCGAAGCAGAGAGTACTTTGGTCAGGACGTTTACAAGAATCTTATTCGTGGATTCTGCCTGGCCGTTTGCTTGAGGGTAGTATGGAGAGGGTTTTCGATGGATAATTAGAAAGGTGGATAGAAGATGCGCTATCACTTCATTGATGAAGTGTGTGCCCTGGTCTCACTGACTAGTTCAATGGGGCAGCCGAATTGTGAAATCACCTGCTCCCATAAGAACTTGGCAGTTGTTCTAGCATCGTTCTTTCGTGTCGCTCTCGCTTCCGCTCATTTCATTAGGTAGTCTGTGGCCACAATGATGTATGTGGCCTGCGAATATTGTGCAGCTAGGCTGATGGGTCCTATGAAGTCGATTCTCCATTTTTCGAAGGGTTGTTATGCAATGATTGGGGTCAACTCCATTTGATCCTTGCGAATTGAGACCTTTGTCACTGACACTAGTCACAATGCTTAACGAATCGTGCTGCATCATGAAACAATGTTGGCCACCATAGTTGAGACTGCAGCACCTTACGGGCTATCGTGTCTTCGCTAAAGTGTCCACCCGTGATTCCACTATGTGCCTCTAAGAGCACATCGTTCATCTCATGCTTGCACATGCATCTACGTAGCAGTCCATCTTGCCCTAGTTGATATAGTTGGCCTGCTATCAACTGGTAGGGTTGGATCTTGAGGATGAGTCGCCTAAGTCTTGCCTTTTGTATCAGTCACTCAGGCAGTCTGTTCTCAAGCACTTGGACTATGTCATCTGCCCAATATGACGTTAGATCAGCCTTAAATAAATCTCTATAGCTAGAAAGGTTAAAGAGATGGGCATTCGGCAATGCCTTCTCCAGTGGCCTCTCCCGTGGGGATGCATGAAATATAGTCAACCACGTAGAAGTCGAACTCCAAATGCAGAAGGAGCCACCGAGCTATGTGTCCTATAGCGCAAGGTTTATTCACTAGATATAGCAAGGCTTGATGGTCCACAAAGAAGGTAAAGGGTGTAGCCAATAGATAATGCCAAAATTTCTTCATAGCAAACACCATGGCCAAGCCCTCTCTCTCTGTCATCAAGTAATTCATTTCCATCTCAGTGAGTTGTTTGCTAGCAAATCTCATTGGGTATTCCAGGTTGTGTTTGCCAGGTTGGCACAACACTGCCCCCACAGTAAATTTTGAGGCATCAATATGCACGTGGAAGGTAATGGTCCAATCTGGGGCTTGTAGAATCGGTGCTGTGGTTAGAGTTTTCTTCAACTCTTCATATGCTCGTTGGCATGCTTTGGTCCATTCAAAGACAATTAGCAGCTTGTATAAAGGTCTGGCAATCAATGCATAATTCAACACAAATTGCCGATAGTATCCCGTATGACCTAAGAAGCATTGAACTCCCTTATAGTTGATTGGGGATGGAAGATCAACAATAACTTTGACTTTTGAGAAGTTAGTGGCAATGCTGTTCTTTGACACCACGTGCCCTAGGATGCATCCATGCTTCACCCAAAACTGGCACTTTAAGGGGTTTAGGGAGAGACGATATAGGCAACATTGCTCAAAGGCTGCTCGGAGTTTGTCTAAATGTTCCCTCCAGGTCGAGTGAGCACACAAGTCATCTACGAAAACTTCCAACTCTTTGCAAAGCATGTCTTTAAATATGGTGCACATGAGGCATTGGAAGGTGGCGGGGGCATTAGTCAATCTGAAGGGCATGATTATGTAAGCAAAGATGCCCCACTCAGTGGCGAAGGCAATCTAATGCCTGTCGGCAAGATGCACTCGCACCTGATTGTATCCCGAGAAGCCGTCCAGAAAATTGTAGGCTTCCTTGCCAGCCACTTTTTCAAGCATGTGCTCGGTGTATGGCAATGGATAGTTGTCCCTCTTAGTAGCAGCGTTCACCTTCTTGTAATTGATGCACATTCTGATTTTTCTGTTCTTCTTCATGACAATGACTATGAGTGATATCCAATCAGTGTGCTCAATTTGGTAAATGAATCATGCTCTCATAAGCTTGTCAATCTCTTCCTTAACCGCATGAGTGTGTTTTGGATTCATAGGGTACGGTTGCTACTTGACCAGTGCAACATCTAGCGTCATGGGTATGTTATGAGTCACTACACTCGGATCTACCTCCTTAAGCTCTTCTAAGGACCAAGCGAATATGTCTATGTACTCTCGCAAGAGAGCGACAAGACTCATTTCCTCTTCCTCAGTCAAGTCATTGGCAATGAAGACTGGTCGGGGTGTCTCTCCTTCCAGGGCTAGGTTCACCTCCTTGACCTTGGCTGGTCTCTCGATTGGTTCACTCGTTTGCCCTTGACGTTTGGTGCCCAACAGGATCACTACCCTATCCCCTTTCTTGAATTTTGTAAAGCTTTTAGGGAGTCTTGTGGTTTTCTCTATTCTTCCATTTGAGTATCCCTGGGTTGTTCTATCCTTTCCTCTTTCAACCGTCTGTGCCTCAAGTGGACAGGTAGGTCCCCCTTGGTGCATCTAGTCTTGGCTAGCCTAGGTATCTCTGGGTCACAATATGAACTTACCTCTGACTCAGAGTCAAACTCCCCGTCTTCGCTAGAAGAGGTGGTCTCCCCTAGTGGTCGCAACTCAGATGGTGACTTTGTCCTAAGCACTGGTGTCATACTGGATTGGGCTAGGCCTGCTTGATCAAAATCTATGGTTCCTATGTGTTCCAACCAGGCGTGATCACAATCGATGCACATGACCCCTCGATCTATCCTGAAGGCACTCTTTTTCTATGGCTTGGAGTCTGCCCGTATTTGTTCTATTTCTCGTCCCTCAGTGTCGTATTCTACGGTATCCATCTTACCCTCGCTTTCGTCACTGAAAGATTGGCAGTCTTCATATTCGTCATTGGAGTCCTCTTCGTCAGACTGCTTGTCGTCTCCTAGGTCTTGGTATATCTCTTGTCTTTGATTGGGGATTAGGGCCCAGTTGTACATGAGGTTCAAGCCATGCACCCTAGTCCATTGCCACTTGGATTCATCTAAGAGATCCTGGACTTGTTTGAATTTTGCTGCTGGATTGCCACCTATCTTGCCCGTTAAATATTCCAGAATCTCTTGGAGTTCCCTCTTGTTATTTGGCACTTGGAAGGTGACAGGTTTAGGTCTCCCCTGAAGGGTTCCTACCATCATGCAATGTTTACCGTAGCACATAGGATCGGAAAACAGAGTAGAGGAGCATAAAAAATGGAAGAAGGAGATAACCGAAAGGGCACAGGACAAAGGAAGGAAAAGGCGCCCTGGATGGAGGTTAGACCCTGAAAATTTGAATGACGACCTCTCCAGAAGGCCTCAGTGTCGTGTCGAGAAAATAAAAGAGTAAAAGCGTGCCATTAAATGTGAAGGCACTCCCGAATCCTTGTAAAAGAGTGTCAGGATCACTCCTGTGCAAATTGTATGCATTAGTTGGGAATGGGATAAGTTAGAACGGTGGGAAATAGGAAAAGAGGGCCTAGGCTAATGGCCGGCTATGTAAAAAGTGGGGATGACTGCCCAAAAAGTAGGGCATATATATAAAGTTCAAAAGTGAATGAGAAGCTCATTCTTGTGTGTGGCCAAAGCTTCTTCTTCTTCTTCTCTTGTTTCTTGCCTTCTTGCTAATCGAGCATCAAGGTAAGCTCACTACACCCATAAGGTAGGCATTGCGCGTCGGCTATGTGAGAGGTAGCCATGGCCACTCAGCTTGAAATGCTTGATCAATAAGTGGTCCATAGGTCTCGGGGTAGAGCTTCGTAGCTCCCCTCCATTTTGGTTCTGTTGCTGGGACCAACGGAATCGAGGCTTGAGCGTCGTGCGCATCAAATCGAGCATAGAAGTAGGGTTTGTAGCCTGAACTGGTGCTCGAGATAGTTAGGAGATTTAGGAGGTTTTGATCCTTGGAGTAAGTAAGTATTTTGATTTGTTGTTGAATATTAGAGTAGGACCATCCATCTCCATCTCTAGTTGTGATTTTGGTTGCATTAGGTTAAGATTAGGATAGGAAAAAGAAGGAAAACAGAAGGGTTCTGCTGCTACTGGAAATAAGGAAATAGGGACACAGATTCAAATTTCTGGCTGGAAGAGAGTGAGAGATTAACTTCTGAGGTTGTAGCAGGCTGGGATGGGGCAATAAGAGGCCCAAGGAACCAGGAAACACCACATTTGACATTCTTCCTTCTGAGAAGAGAGTGAGCTTGAGAGCCAGGGAGAGAGAGAGAGAGAGAGAGAGCTGCAGGGAGATTGTTGAAGCACTGTCAAAGAGTTTTCTGTTCATGATGGCATAAATCATGGAGTTCTTATGTTTGTAGAAAAACATCATTAGGATCCACATGAGAAACTTTCATACATAATTCAGTCATTATTTCCCAACATTTGACCTAGATACCATTTAATCTCATAAGTTCCTTTGTAACTTAACATGCAATTTTCAATTTATAGCATGTAAATTGACAAAAATTAAGTCTATGGGGACCTTCAACTTGATCAACAGGAGGTAATTGACAGTTCACAGGTTATGTCACATTGGTTCATGTGGTGTATTTGCTTGGAAATCAAGAAGAGTGCCCAAAAGTCCACTTGGTTCGTATAGGACCTGAAGTAATGGACTTGTGTGACTTGTAAGTGACATATATGGTCCACTTTTGTGTGGGAGTAGAAGGGAAGTGTAGCGTGCATTTTTCGGTGCAATTTTTGGGCCTGCACACCTGTGGCAGATGGAGGGAAAGCTAAAGGCTATGTTGCATGCTCCAAAGCATGCAAACTTAGAGCAAATTGAAGATAGAGAGGAGACACAAACAAAGAAGGTGAGAGTCTTTTTTGCCCATCCATTTGGTATCACAAAAATGAGTGGTATGACAGTCCATAAAAGGGGAAAACAGAGATAAAGTATTCAGCCTACTCTTATGAATGTCTTCTTCCATTCTCTTACCGTATTCATGGACCATTGAAGCCCCTCTTGTGCCCAAGTACTTGAGTGACTTTGGGGCAAGTAAAGGGGAGTTCTTGGAGGTGTATGGGGCTGTTTTGGACTACTAAAACCTGTCATAAATAGGGCAGCCCACTGTTCTTGTCTTCTTGAAGGGAAATCAAGTGTTCTATGTGGTTGCAAGTGATGGTATTGACCTCTAAACATCATGGCTTCATTTGAGAGTGATTAGAGAGGCTTATTCTTGAGTTTATGTGCATTTTTGGAGCTTGTTTATGGGCTGGAAATTACTGTTATAAAACAAGGCTAAAGTGAATTAAAAGCTTTGTCAGTGCATTTCAAGAGTTTTTGGTCTATGTCTTGGAAGTAGTGGAGTCTCCCACTCAAATACTTGTATCTTGGAGTTATTGCTCATTGGCATTCATGAAATTGCAACCATTTGGGATTGCATTTGAAATATGTATTTGGATTAAATCTGAGATAAAATCTCTACATGTATTGGTCTATTAGCCTCATATGCATTTGATGTAATCGAGTCAAAGTCTTTGATACCATTCATGTATGCTAAGTATATGCTATCTATTAACCTCATATGGATTTGATATAATCGAGTCAAAGTCTTTGATACCATTCATGTATGCTAAGTATATGAAAAAGCTTGAGGTCTTTTTCTCCAATTGAATCATCTCTAAAACCCAAGACTTATCAAACCCCATTCTTTTCTCTCTCTCCTAACCTTGAATCCCTTACTCCTCTTCTGCTCTAAACCCCTGTGGTAGACCTTCGACCCCGAATATGATGACAGTGGTGAACCCGACGTGAAGTTCAGCTGAAGAAGAGAAAGTACAATGGGAGAATCATCAAGTTCGGGAGGAGATGCCTTGCAACAGTTGGTTTGCCTGATGCAAGACAACAACAATTGCAATTTCAGTAGCAGATACAACTGTAGCAACAACGGAGACAAGTTGAAGAACGGAATGATGCTGCTGCCATTAAAGCTTTGGAAGCAGTTGGGCAGGAGCTCAAGCAATTTAATGGGCAAAATGTGTCCTCTTTTATCTTCCTCTATACTGGCAAGATGGTCTTCTTTGGGGTCCCTCATCATGCTTGGAGCCGATACTTTACTCGTTTGGCCGTGCATGGCCTCTAGGACCGGATTCATGGTCTTTTTCAAAAAGATGCGGGATGGTCTGCATTCAAGAAGGCTCTTCGAGAAGAATTCTTTCTTGAAGATTCAGGCCTCATGACGAAGAAAATCTTCATTGAATGGGTTGAAAGGCCCAATAAGGGACTAACTGCCACCACTGCTCTTCACCGCGAATTTGAAAGCAATTTTGCTCAGCTAGATCCTGATGATCAGCAGAGTATGGAGATCCAAAAGATTGAATTGTTTCTGAAGGCTGCGGATTCTTTTCTTCAAGAGAAGCTGACTGATCGGCTTGAAGATCCTGACTCTGAGATGGGATTGAAGACTGCTTGGGGTGATGTCACTGAAGCAGTTAATATGATTGCTCGGAGAGAGCGAATGCGCCTAAGGTGGGGATCTACCTCTGCACCATCTGAGTCCATAAAAGAGCATGTTCCTGTATCTCGACTTCCTGTCTCTATGGTCGAGCAACCAAGAAATCCTGATGTTCCACCTCCAAAGAAGGATGTTATGGACGAGTTGATCAAGAGCATGTGGGATCTCCATCTTAACCTAATGTAGATTAATTCCAAAATGGAAAGTCTTGATGTGAATGTGGAAGAAAGAGGACAGACAACTACCCAAAGACCCATACGAGAAGGCTTCAAAAGACGCTGTATCTGGTGTGATAGCCTACAGCATGATAAGAGGGAGTGCAATGCATTCCGTGAAGCTGAGGCGCAAAAATTAGTCTTTTGGAAGGATGGTAAAATTCATACGATCAAAACTGGGCTTCATCTTGAGTCAAATTTTGGTAATGGTGGCATGAAGAAAAGATTGGAGGATTTGGCAATAAGAACAATCTATGCAGTTGTTGATGCAGCTACCTATGGGCTGCAAATTGAGCCAACTAATGAAATTGTTAAAGCATGCAAAGCTGATGTAAAATCTAAAGTGTGGATGCAGGCCTTAGATCGCATGGAGTGAGGCAAGGCATTGGAGCCCCAAGAGGAACACCAAGGAAAACGGAATTCTCTTGCAAGAAAATCTATCTTTGTAACATCAACAAGCTTTTATTTCATTCTTTTGATCATCAAAACAAAGAAAATAGCAATTCTTCACGCAGCATCATAGTAAATATCTCCCACAGATTTGATAGAATCAACCATAATCTTCAACATCTTCATAGAATCCATCAATATAACAAAGAACACAAATGAATACACCATCTTTGAATGGGAATCAATTACATAATATTTATCTAAAATATCTTCATAGTTCTCTCTCTCAATCTCTCATTTACAGTTACACTGTTTTGATAGAATTGGCTATCTCTGGCTCTCTCTTTCTCTCTCCATCAATAGTATATCATATCCTCACTACAATACTCTCATAATAACTCTCAATAATCCTTCTTAGGTCATGGATGCACCTCCCAAGAGGTATGTCTGATATGAAGAGTCACCAGAGCCACTACAATGTCTTTTCACAGCTCACTACTGTCAATGTCACTTAGTCTTCTCTTCAATCTTCAGCAGCTACTTCTTCCACTTGTTTTAGCTCTTTTGAAATTAGATTCATCCTTTCCAAAGGTTAGAAAACTTTCTCAAAGTCACACATACATTCTACAGAACACTTACAAAAGGTCTACAGAATAGTTACAGTACAATACCAGAGCAGCTACAGTA
Source organism: Lygodium microphyllum (assembly GCF_053477565.2). Taxonomy (NCBI): domain Eukaryota; kingdom Viridiplantae; phylum Streptophyta; class Polypodiopsida; order Schizaeales; family Lygodiaceae; genus Lygodium; species Lygodium microphyllum. The sequence continues at coordinate 34,374,296 of NC_141143.1, read as the reverse complement.
CAGTTACAGTACAGAGACAGAGGCTCTATAGAAGGTCTACAGAAGGTCATCAGAACCTCATAACTTATACTCAAACCATTCCAAACTATCAAAAACTATTCAATAGACTTCCAAAAGATTTCAATCTTCATCAATCATCAATCCATGCTTCATACAGAAGACAATCAGAACAAAATAGAAGCTATACAGAAGGTATACATAACCAATCAGAACATCATAGAGCTTCATATCTCCACTGAGAATCATCATGAACTTCCAAAACATAATCAATATCATCCAAAACACTCTCAAATACTTCCACTAACAACCACACATCACTCTAAATCCATCAAAAATCAATCATTCAGACCTCAAAAACAACAAAAATTAGTAAAAAATTCAGTCTTTTTCCACTCTCAACATATCCGCACACTTAGAAAGGAAGCGTCCTCGCAACCTAAGGAAAAGATTAATATAAGTTCACTAAAGAGCTCAATTTTATCTTCCATTGGATCTTCAATAATCTTGCCAAACCATGACCCCAACTTATCACTTGTATCTGAGAAAAAAAAAAGCTACTAAAGGAAAACTTCCATTATTCAATAACTCATCTGATTAATCATTTAAAAGCCATAACAAATTTGTAAAGGATATAAGAGGTTTTTCTTCAGCTTTCCACCATAGGCTTTCCATCCACCAGCAATTGGTTGAAAAGAGCTCTTGAAAAATTATTCTCAATCAGCACGAACTCATCACATACAATTATTACAACAAACACATAAACACTAACACAACCATTTGAATGACACCTCCAAAAAGAGATATATATCATTAAGAATCATCCAAAATACATTGCAAAGGCATCAATGAAGATGATCCCTGTTGAAGGTTTGGTAGTTTCGAAAATGATCCATAGAAAAGGATTCATCTACAAATGTCTTTGGAGGATTTTGAAAGAATTGCAGGTAGCACATCCTTTCTAGCAAAACAAGGTATCTGCTAGGTAGACATAGGGCATGAAAATACATGACATCCAACTCAATCATTTGGGTTTGTTGCTCCATCTGCTTAAATAGATCTGCTAATGTGTCTTTAGCAGAGGCTAACTCTGATGTTGCCTTATGCAACTAGTCGTTGGACTGCATCAGTTCCTCGTAAAAGGAAGCATACAGTTGTTGAGCACAAGCTGTCACTGAAAGTTCAATCGAACTCTGGATGTCTTTACAGAGGAATGGAATGGCATCTCCCGATACTAGACTGTTCAATGAAGGGACTGATATGTCCAAGGAACCCTCTCTATGTGCTCTGAACAGGTTGTTACATGTGAGATAAGCAGGGAGGCCACTGCCAGATGTAGCAGGAATTGTAACTGAAGGAAGAACTGAAGGAGTTTTATCTTCCACACGCTTCAAGTGTTTGCGCTGAATGACTAGTGGAGGAGGAGAATCAAGATCCTCGATATCAATAGGTTCTGACTCTTCTGAAGGTGGTGGAGGAGGAACTAGATCAGATGGAGGAGGTGGAAGCACACCCTTCTTTAGCCCTAAGTACGTCAAGAAAGCATACAGGTAGGATCCATATGTGACGTTTGTGACATTTCCCCTGGTTACTTTGACGAAATGTTGATCCATCTTTGTAAGTAGATAAGTGCTCCAATCAATGGCCACTCCCTTTAACACCATCCTAGAAGCTGTGAAAAGCTCTTTGGACAAGTAATGGGATGGTGTTTTGGCAAGCATAAACATGTCTTGGAGAAACTGGCAGACCAACTTCCGCACAGGATCCGTGATCATGGAAAAAGATATGCCTGAAGTATTGATCACTTTCTTGATTTCCAGAATTTCCTTGGTCTGCTTCTGTAACAGCTTGAAAATCTCATCGTTGGAGAATAATTGTCTAGCTGTAACAAAAGGCTCTCCTTTGTAGGGAAGAGACACAGCCTTCCCTAACCCTCGGGGTGTCAATGTCATGGAAGTACCATGGATCAGTCCTGACTTCTTGCTGTATGATGCAAGGAACTCGTCGCACAAGGATGGATCTTCTGGAATCAAGGGGAATGAAGCAGTCACGAAAGTCGCAAGTCCTGCTTTCACTATAGGCTCAAAAGTTAGTAGGGAAGAGTAATCCCTACTAACCAGTGGGACATACTGGATAGGAGGAGGAGTGTGAGACGCCATTCAGATGGAAAACACACACACCACAACACAGACAATCACAAAGAATGCCTGCAAAACAACCAAAGGGATATAAAAAAGAAATCAATAAATAGAAGGACACACATACATAGACATAACTAACCCATTTACCACCCCAAAAAATACATATCCTAGAAAAAATTCGGCATGACCTCTACACATATGCGATCAAAAACTTCATGCGATGTAACAAACAGGCACCCAAATCCCCGTATCAGGCAAGAAATAAAAAACTTCACACCGTTCACGTAGTCATAACACATAGACAGATCAAAATACCATAAAATGTACCTCAAGACCGGACCATAACCTTGACCATCAGTGTCAGCTCAAAGACGTTTACGCGCCCATCCCACAAAGTGTGTTTATTAAAAAGAAGGAAAAAGTGCAGTGAGGGGGAATTATTTTAATGAAGGGTTCATTTTAAGAAATTATTAACAATGGGTGACATTTTATTAGGTTATAAACCTTAATAAGAAAACGACGGTTCTTTCTTAAAATCTTAATTACAAATTATTAGGGTAAAACGGTGCTTTATCGAAACCTGAACTACGATTTTCAGACTAGGTCTCTAAATGCAAATTTCTTAATTAAAAATTAATAGTGATGTGGAGCACTTTTTTGCCAGCGCGTGCTTTTTTGTGACGGATGGTTCATTTTTATTAAAAATTAAGGTGCCTCTTAAGCGCATGTAGCACGTGCAAAGTGAACGACTGGTTGATTTTTAAATTATTAAATTGTGTGTTTAGTGTAAATACACATGGAAAATGTGGGTGAATAAATAGTTTATTTTAGCAAATAATTGTGGTTAAGGGGGTAATGAAAATAAATAAAGCGCATGTAGCGCGTGCAAAGTGAACGACTGGTTGATTTTTAAATTATTAAATTGTGTGTTTAGTGTAAATACACATGGAAAATGTGGGTGAATAAATAGTTTATTTTAGTAAATAATTGTGGTTAAGGGGGTAATGAAAATAAATAAAGCTCACAAAATAAATACCTGGTAGGGGTGTGTATACAATGGACTGAAGGTGTACGGAGTAGTCCCCTAAAAGCAATGAATCCAGTCAAACAAAATCAAAGACCACTGACTGAACAAAAAATAAAACACCTAAGTGGTTTTGTTGATTTTTATTTTATGTTATTTTGTTATTTTGTATTTTTTTAAATTTTGTAGGTTAGGTGTGCTTGTTTTGTGTATATTGTTTGGCTTGATTAATTTGTTTTTTTATTTTTATTTTTTTTATTTTTGTTGTGTGTGTTTTGTTTTTTGAATTATTTTTGTTTAAAATAAATAATAAAATCAGGATATATAACACATGGATATGTTATAAAGTGTAAGAATGAATTTTCAGCCATTTAGCAAGTGTCCATAATTGATATTAATGCATCCATGATTTTCAATTGATTTTTTAAGGAGTTAAAATGAATTTTTATGAAATGTAGTATTAAAATTAGGGTTTTGGTGCTTCAAATAATATCTTTACATTTTATGGAAATATTGTTTAAGTGAAAGATTAGGGGAAAAAGGAGTAGGGGGTTTGTGGAAATTTTTGAGATTTTTTTGAATGTATTTTTCAATTTTTACTAATTTTTAATGAATTTTATCTAATTTTCATGTAATTTGGACTGAATTTTTAGAATTGTTTTTTTTGGAATTTATTTGTTTTAATTTTCACGTGATAAATATTCCAAATAATTGCAAAAATATGGGGAAATTTTTAGAAAATTTTGTTTGATTTTAAATGAATTTTTGGAATTAACTAAATCAATTAAATGATGTAAATCAGGTTAATTGGTTACGTGAGGTCAAGTTAGGTCAATTAAGTTAGGTTAGTCTGGGTAGGTCAATTAAGTCAGGATAAGTCAAGTCAGGTCTGGTTAGGTTAGTCAAGGTTGATTAGGTTAGTCCGAGTTAGTCTAATCTAGTTAGGTCAATTAGATTAGTCTAGGTTGGTTTGTCAAGTCAGAGTAGTTAGTCAAGTCCTAACTAGATGTGGTTAGACTAACTAACCAGGGTTAGGGAGGGGGGTAGTCAACTAACCATGGTTTAGTTAGTGGGGTGGAAACTGACTAGGGGTTAAGTTAGTATGGTTAACTAACTGGGGTAAGGTTAGGGGTCAACTAACCCTAGGGAGGTTAATGGGGGTACTAATCTAGTGAGGTTAGTGGGGTACTAACCCTAGTTAGGTTAGTGGGTAGGAAACTAACCCTAGTTAGGTTAGTGAGGGTACTAACCCTAGTTAGGTTAGTGAGTAGGAAACTAACCGTAGTTAGGTTAGTGAGGGTACTAACCCTAGTTAGGTTAGTGGATAGGAAACTAACCCTAGTTAGGTTAGTGAGGGTACTAACCCTAGTTAGGTCAGTGAAGGTACTAACCCTAGTTAGGTTAGTGGGGGGTCAACTATGGTTAGTGAATGACTAACTAAGGTTAGTGGGGCTAACTACGGTTAGTTAACTATTAACTAAGATTAGGCGAGTTAGTAACCAGTGTTAGGTTAGTGGTTAACTAGGGTGAGATTAGTGGTTAACTAGTGTTTGATTAGTGGGTAACTAGGGTGAGATACTAACTAGAGGGTGGTTAGGTGGTTGAGGAGGAGGAGGAGGGAGAGGTGGCGACGTCAGGAGGAGGTGGAGGAGAAGGAGGAGGAGAAGGAGGAGGGAGAGGTGGCGGCGTCAGGAGGAGGTGGAAGAGAAGGAGGAAGAGGTGGCGGCGTCAAGAGGAGGTGGAAGAGAAGGAGGAAGAGGTGGCGGGGAGGAGGAGGAGGAGGAGGAGGAGGAAGTTGATGGGGGCGACGAACGACAGTTCGAGGCGGCAGACGGCGAGTGTGGCGACAAACTGCGGCAGGAGGTAGACGGCGGGCAGGAGGGGAGCACGGCCGAGGCTGGAGGAGGAGGTGGAGGGTAAGGAGGATGTCGCTGGAGCGCGGCGGTTGGGCGGAACAAAGCGCAGCTACTCGGTGACGTCAATGGCCTGGTAGGTGAACCAAGGGGCGGGCTGCTTGGGGTCGAAACGCTTGATGTGGACGGCCCCAAGCACGTTCGCAGTGATGGAGCTGGAGCGGCGGTGGAAGGACGGGGGAGGAGGGAGAGGTAGGAGGGAGAGAGGAGGGCAGAGGCGTAGGGAGGCCGTAGGAGAGGGAGGTGGATGCGTTGGAAGGAGGAACCACAGGGGAGGAGGGCCGAGGAGGGTGGAAGGAGAAGGTGGGAGAGCGTGGAGAAGCAATGCAAAGGAGAGAGGATTTGGGCGATCGCGTCACAGGAGGGGGGAGAGTGCACCGCGCAGGAGGAGGGAGAGCACGACACAACAAGAGGGAAGGCGGTTGTGTTTGTTTTTTCTTTTTTCTTTTTTTTTTTGGTTTTTCTGTTTGGTTTTTTTTTGGGTTTTTTTAAAGGGTCTCTCTTTTGTGTTTTTTTAAAAGTTTTTCTTATTGAAGGTCCTTTTTGTTTTGTTGTGGGTTGTATTAGTTTTTTATTTTATTTTTCATTTTAGTTTTTTGTTGTTGTTTTTTTTGTGGTGAAAAACATGGGTTTGTTTTAAATGTTGTGTTGTATTAAAAGTGTTGTTGTTGTTAAAAAAAAAAATTAAATATATATATAATTATTGAGTAGGTTGGTGTGTGTGTGTGTTTTTTGTTTTTTGTTTTTTGTTTTGTTTTGTTTTTTTTGTGGTTTTTTTTTGTTGTGGTTTATTTGTTTGTTTTTTTGTTTAATAATAATAAATGTGTTATGGATGGTAACAAGGAGCGCACCCCCGTCCCGCGCATGCGGGTAGGGGTAATTTTTCTTTTGCAATAACGGGATCAAACGAGGCAAGGACGGCGATGCGCAAGCCACGGACGCCATGGGGCGTCTTGAGGCGCGTAAAACCATAAATAAGCGCGTTCACGTGCGAGGCAAGAAATGCGGTTAACTGGAAAAATGAAGAAAAATTAATAAAATCCAAACCATTTGTCGCATAAAAAATCCGTAAAAAGGAAAAATGTGCTAGAACGCAAGGGAAAAATGATGGAAACAAGCGACATAGGTTTCGGGGCAAAATCAGGGTGTTCACATGGGAAAAACACAAAAAATCAACTCGAAAATACATACGTGTATTAATATTGGAAAATCTGCGCAACAGAACGAAGTGCGGAAAGAAGGAAAAGTGTGCAGAACAATGTGTCTGACAACACTTTCATGACAAAACACAGTTTTGAGCGAGATAGAATGCATTCACATGGAAAAAAACCCCAAAAATGGGCCCGAAAATAGACTCGAAAATTAATACGGGGAAAATCGTACGTCGGAATAGAGGACAATAAAAAGGAAAAATGTCCAAAAAAAGGAATTCATAGGGTTGGTGCATCAAAACTCAGTTTGGGGGAAATTAGGTTGGATTCACATGGAAAAAACACGAAAAATGCAACTGAAAACATACACAAAAATTAATAACTAAAAATCTGTCAGTCAAAAGAGGGGAGAGGAAAAAGGAAAAAGTGGGGGAAATACTGGCAAGACACGGCTGTCAAATCAAACTGGAATTCTGGTGAAAACAGGGCAGGTTCACATGGAAAAATGTGAAAAATAGGCACGAAAAAGGTCCCAAAAACCCGTAAAAATTAATAACGGATGAACCCTGCATCGGAATGACACGGAGTAAAAAGGAAAAATATTAGGGAGAAGGGATAGGATAGGCTTGACACATCAGATCAGGGTTCTGAAGCAATAAAGATGTGTTCACATAGAAAATCGTCCCATTTACGGGAATTGTTTCAAAAATTAATAACTTAAGAACCGTCCGTCGGAACAGGGGTCGGTAAAAATGAAAAATAGGAAATTCAAAGGGACGAACATGACTATAAGGTTGGATTGGGATTCCGATGAATGTAGGGTACATTCACATGGAAAAATTGCAAATCAAAGAATAATGGCAAACAGTCAAGGAACAACCCCAAGGACAGGGTGAAATAGAATGGAAGGGTGGGGAAGGGACCCCATCAGGGTAAAATAAAATTACGGCATAGTTGCATGATCATAATAGGGTATATGCATAGGGGTATGCAACATAGACGCGTAGGGACGCGTCCCCACACTTAAGACCTTAGCAGGAAGGGTAAACCAAACTTCAAGAACCTAGTACCTCACATCAGAACAACCACGACATCCGACACTTAAAACATAACCGGTACAAGAAACAGAAGGTGTAGGGTTAGAAACACTTGGCCCATATTGCCGAGGAGGAATGTCAACTATCGAGGTTGCGTCTGGTGTCGTCGTTGGCTGCAGGAGGTAACAAGGTGTCTTCACAGCACACGTCCTTCACCTTTCGTGGTAGGGACCATGCGGTAGCACCCAAGGAGGTAGCTGGTTGAAGGAATCATAGGAAATTCGTCGATGGCGAGGGATATTGCACTCAACTCACGATCACTCAAATGGATTGAAAGAGTAGACACTCGCCCCATGACTAATATCACTTGAAGAAATAAAGATGAAACCCATAGCTCACACCCAGTTTAGGAATCAACAGGGGAATGGTGCAAAGAGAGTATGCCAGGGTGCACAATTGATGGTGCATCAGTGCGTCCAACCTCGTCTCGCATAGGTGCAAGGAGAAAGGCCAGGGAGCCTTGCAGTGCAGTGTAAAAAACAGAATGATGTGTCATGTGTTGATGGTAGAAACCCAGCTCGTGGGTGCATAGGGAAACAGGAACGTACTTGACTCCAAAGGTCGTAACATCCCTCAATCCTCACCTCTCGATAATTAATTGAAGAAACACCAGTCACACAGCCCACCCTCTGTCTCACACTCTGTTGATAGATACAGAGGGCAGCCCTTTCCTGAAACCCATTGATGTAATCCTCACTGTCACTTGCGCAAAAGGTGTATGCCTTGTGCGCATTTGATGGTGCAACTGTGTATCCCGCCCTGTGCCAGCATACAGTGCAAGAAGGAAGACCAGGGAGCCTTATGGTGTAGTGCACAGAACAGATCGTGCTTTGTGCATTGAGAGGCCCATCCTATGCGTGCAACACTCCGTTCACACATCTCACCTTTCATTTGATTCAAAAGGAAAAACTGGTCACTCCCCCCATCCTCTATCTCACTCTTTGATAGATACAGAGGGCAACCCATACTCACATCCCCATCTTGTTAGGATGAAAGCTCACATCACTCAAGGGGTTGGTGATGAAGATCATGTCGACTGTTGTTGTCATGAGAATCTTGAAGAGGAGGGGTACCCAGGGAGGCAACCTACAAATTTCATACTTCAATGACTTGTAAAAAAAAATCGTATGTTAAGAAGGGCAGACAGCAGGCTGATATTGCAAAGACAGCGCACCAAGGGAGGTGGCTTCAAATTACATGCTGAAGAGGTTTTGCTGGTGAGTCAGCTATCCTGCACTGCGGAGTGTGACCACCTTTTCCATAATCAGCTTCCCGCCCAAGGGTGTTTCCACCTTTTCTTGGAACGAGGCCTGTTATGACAATGAATTTCTTCCTTTTCTCCCATAACAGTTTTGTTTATTTTTATATTTACTTTTTTTAATTTTTTTTCTTTTTCTTTTTCTTTTTTTTCTTTTGTTTTTTTAATAAAGAAAGAGAATGGTAGAAATACCATATGTCAGGACCAACCTCGCCACCGTTGTTGGATCAGACGAGAATAAAACAATGTCGGGTTGAGATGTTTCTGCGAGGGGATAGTAGAAGGAGACTGCCTCATGAGGAGAATCATAATGGCTATCAGAAGCACGACAAGAAGAACAGTGCAAAGCCCAAAAGGGAAGGGGTAGGTCAACTATAATTGTCAAGATCCCCAGCAGAGGGAGGGAAGTACATCTTTAGGCGATAGCCATTGATGAGGAAAGGATCATTAGAGGCATCAATGGTTTGTACCTGAACAGAGCCGTTAGGATTCATGGCTAGTACCTTGTACGGGCCTATCCACCATTGTTAGAGCTTGCAAGGAAACTTGCCAAATCTCAAATCATAGGCTAGAACAAGATTGCCTTCTTTGAACTCCTTGTGCTTGATGAAGCTGTCATGATAGGCCTTGTGTCGCGCTTGAGTAGTTTCCATGCACTGTAGGGCTATCCGCCGTATCTCACCCAAGCATTCCAAGTGTAGGAGACGGTGTTGAAGTGACTCACTATCTCCCAAGCGTTCTTTAACTGCCACTCGCAAAGATGGCAATTCCAGTTTAACAGGGAAGACGGCTTCTGTACCATATACTAGCTGGAAAGGGGTCTGTCCTGTAGTTGCCTTGTGAGAGGTTCTGTACGCCCAGAGGGCCTATGTAAGTCGATCGTCCCAATCACGACGATGTGTGGCGATCGTTCTTGTCAGAATCAAGCAAAGGATGCGATTGGTGACTTCAACTTGGCCGTTGGCTCTGGGGTAATAGGGAGTGGACTTATGATGGCGGATCTTATATGGCTCTGTCAACTCCTCCATGATTTTGTTAATGAAATGAGTACCTCTATCACTTACTAGCCCGAGAGGACTGCCAAAACGGGTGATAATATTCTCATACATGAAAAGGGCGACGTTGTTACCATCGTCCCACTTCAGGGCTTTAGCTTCACACCACTTTGTGATATAATCCATACACACTAGGATGTATCTGTTTTGCTTCCGTCTGGTAGGTGGATCAATGGGACCCACAAAATCGATCCCCCACTTCTCGAACGGCTTTAGGGGAAGAATGGGTTGCAGTGGCATGGCACTTGTTTTGGTGGGTTTTCCCATTCGCTGACAAGCATCACATCTTTTACAGTAATCATATGCATCCTTGTGGAGGGTCGGCCACCAGTATTCTGCTAGCAGAGCCTTCCTAGCTGTCGCTTCTCCTACAAAGTGTCCACCATAGGGTTCGTCATGGCATGCTTTTAATACTATGTCAATTTCATCTCCTGCAACACATCTTTGCATCACTTCATCTTTGCCTTTCTTGTACAGGGCACCGCCTAGCAAGGTGTAGGGGGCTGATTTTAACAGAAGCTTCTTCTTCTCACGACTTGAGATGCCAGGAGGATATTGTTGAGTTGCCAAGAGGTTGGCTATATCTGCATATCAGGGAGTAACTATTTCAACTAGAAACAAAAAAGCATCAGGAAGGTCTGGATCATCCTGTTCCTCTTCTTTTGTTTGAGGGATCCATGACAGATGATCAGCTAGGACATGGAAATGGCCAGGCTTAGTGATCACTTCAAAATCGAACTCCTGGAATAGGAGCAACCATCTCATTAGTCGTCCTTTAACATCTGCTTTGTTCATCAAGAAGGATAGGGCTTCATGATCCACGTAGAACTTGAAATGTGTTGACAGTAGATAGTGTCGAAACTTCTCTAGTGCAAACACCATTGCCAAGCACTCAAACTCTATCACTGTATAGTTCCGTTCCCTATCAGTGACTTCCCATCTTGCATAATAAATCGGTTGATCTGATTTAGAGGGGCCCTTTTGACATAGGATAGCACCTAGCCCTTGAACTGTGTGCACATGGAACTCCTTCGTCCAATCAGGAGGCTGTAAGATAGATGCTTGGATAAGGCACTGTTTTAGGGTATTAAAGGCTTCTTCAGAGTCATCAGTCCAAAGGAAATCAGTTTCTTTCCTTAGAAGCTTGTGCAGAGGGGCTGCCTTGTTGCAAAATGTGCAATAAATCTTTTGTAGTAGCCCACATGTCCAAGAAATCCTCTTAATTGCTTGAGGTTTGTTGGTGCTGTTAAGGCGGCAATCTTCTCAATCTTTGCCGGGTCTGTTGCAATCCCTTGTGCAAAGACAATATGGCCTAGAAGAACTTCCGAGGAGATGCCAAAGACACATTTGTCAGGGTTGAGAGAAATCCCATACTCGCGGCATCTGTCAAAACATTGCTCTAGGTGTCCCCAGTGCTCTCAGATCAAACTATAGACACAAAAGTCATCAAGATACACCTCAATGAAATCATGTAGATGATTCTGGAAGGCATCCATCATTACTTGTTGGAAGGTGGTAGGAGCATTTACAGAGTCGGAGAATGGCATCACTCTATAGGCATAGGTCCCCATTCCGTGGTGAAGGTTATTTTAGATTGGTCCTCTTCTGCAATTTGGACTTGGTTATATCCGCTGAATCCATCCAAGAGGGAATACAACTCATGGCTTGCTAATGTGTCTAATAGTTGGTCTGTAAAAGGGATAGGGAAATGATCCTTCTTTGTCTTCGAATTGAGCTTCTGAAAGTTGACACATATTTGAAGTTTCCCGTTCTTCTTGGGTACTACCGCAATGGGTGAAACCCATTCACTGTTAGCCACGGGATAAATGAACTCTGCTTTAAGAAGTTTCAATAATTCGGCCTTCACTAGAGCAGAGTAATTAGGATTCATATGCCTTTGTCTTTGCCTTACAGGTTGGGCATCAGGCTCTAGATCAATGTGATGTTGGCATACTGTGGGATCAATCCCCTTTAGGTCTTTATATGACCAAGCAAGCATGTCTAAGTTCTCCTTTAGTAGGTCTAGCAGGACCACTAGTTCTTCTTCTGGAAGATTGAGACCCACTTTTAGGTGACATTCAGTACCGTCAGTATCCAAAAACGTTACTTGTCTTTCATCTTCCACTTCACGGATAAATGTCCCACGGATTGCTTTTGGATAGAGGTCTGACTCTTTCAAGAGAGTAGTATCCTCATCTGATGTTCCGCTAGAACCAGTGTCCTTCGTCTGAACAGATGACTCGTTTGTCTATTGAGGTTGCTGGGAGGGTATCAGAGCTTTGTTTGCTTCTATGTGAGTGGTAATTTCTTCTGGACTTAGGGATTCATCTTCAGAGGATGTGTCCAGGAATATCACATAGCACGGACCTTCTAGGGGCCGTGGCTCTGATGGCTTTAGCTTTTGTTGGTAGGGAGCATCATCATCATCTTTTCTTTGGACTGAATGGTCAGGGCGAAAGTAGCCACTGGTGAACTTAATTTTTATGCCTTTAATCCATTGCTTATACAAATTCTGCATACTTTGTGGTCCATTGGTCAACCCAAATGGAACCATAGTCATTCCATCCAGCACCTGGAGATCTTTGGCCTCTGAGGTCTTTGTAAGAACATCAACAAGATCATCCTCTATCAAAGAGAATTCTTCATCTGCACTTTCATAATCTGCTTCATTTTCTTCATCATCATTTTCATTCTCTTCCTCTGGAGGCTCTGTCTCTACTTTTGTAGAGGCTCTGTAGGAGAAGAACAGATCTTCTTCCTCTACATCTGCTTTTGCTTCTATCACCGCTTCTGACTCTGCTTCTAGCTCTAGCTCTGGCTCTGTTACTGTCTTTGTAACTGTCTCTGTATTTGCTTTGCCTCTATTTTGTATCTGCTCTGTATCTATACTATATCCACTCTGTCTCTGCTTCTGTAGAGCCTTTGTCTCTGGCTCTATTACTGTCTCTGTAACTGTCTCTGTATCCACTCTGTCTCTGGTCTGTAGCCACTCTGTATCTGCTCTGCTTCTGTACTGTCTCTGTACTGTAACTGTACTGTAACTGTACTGTCTCTGCTCTGTCTCTGTGACTGTCATGTAACAGGGAGAACAGTACATCCATGCTTCTAGTTCACTGTCAGAGGTGATTTCAGAAGTTAATTCTAGTTGAGGCAAGAGGTATTCACCCATGGACAGGGATTTTGCTTCCCTTGGCAGTTGGTTTACAGTGCCCACTGTTAGGGACTGTGCCTCTATTTTCTTAGGAAAGATTTGCTTAACAGCCTCTTTATCTCCTGATGTACCATCTGTTACCTCATTAGAGGAGTTAGTTATGACTTCAATGGATGTGGATCCATTGCCTTTTTGCGATCCATACAGCTTCAACACCACTTTGTTGGGTCCTCTGCCTAGGGTTAGGGTTCCTTTGAACCAGTCCGTCCTAGCTCTTGCTTCAAAAAGCCAAGGTCTTCCCAACAGTAGAGGGTATGAGGTCCCATAAGAATTTGGTTTGACCATTAGGTATGTCAGCCAATAGTCTCTTCCTGTAGCAAGGGTTGTTTTTACGTATGGGAGGATGCCCAACAATTTTGATCTACCAATTTGATAAGCCACTGTGTAGGTTGAATTCCTTGCAAACCTAAGTCCTTCATTGTCACATCCCTCATTATGTTTACTGATGAGCCTCCATCAATCAATGCATATGAAATGAAGCATCATTCTATCCATACACTAATCTCTGGGGTTCCAGGATCTAGGAAGGCATTAGCCACATCTACTTCCTTTACAGGGTCTAGGGCCTTATTGGTCTTGGTTGCTGTTGAAGGAGCGATCCTTAGTTCACGTCTTCTTGTCAAGATGCTTTTGAATCTCTTTCAGAAGCAACTGTTGGAATGTTAAGTTTGGTTTAAAAGTGTCTAGGTCCTTGAATTCATAATCTTTGATAGGATCCATAGGCTTCTCTAGCCTGCTGGGAAATGGGGCTACACCCATTTTCATATTTTCTTTCTCTTCTAACAATTGCTGCATCGGCACTTCTTCTATTTCTGGAAGTGCTTCTGTATCATCTATCTCGTGGGCCTTTGGTCCTGTCTCTGGGACTGTCTCTGTAGCTCTATGTGGCGCTATAGTGCTCTGTACTGCACTGTTCTATTCTGTACTACTATGTCCCTCTATTGGCAGGTTGAACTTCACAATCTTGGCAGGAGAGTTATTTTCGTTCTGAACAACTGGTTCCTTCTTCTTGGTGTGCCAACTCTACCAAATTGGAGGCAGGCTCTTGTACCTTTTGTTGGCTATCAGTGGCATTGTCCTTTACAAGGGTTGGACTTGGACAGTCCTTTGCAGTGTGGCCTTCTCCTTTGCATCGGCTGCATAAGGGCTTGTAATCCATAGATCGTCTAGGGTTTAGACAATTCGGGGAGATATGTCCCTTTTCTCCACACCTATAACATTCACCTTTGATCTCTGACCACCGCAAGACTGTCGTCCTCTGTAACTTTGAGAGGGAAACCTCCTTGGACCGAAATTAGGACTAAACTCCCTAGACTTTGGTCCAATATCATGTGTTGTCATTTTGGATTCTAGCAAGTTGAATCTTGCATTTTCATCCTTCTGTCTTTGTTCATGCATCTCTTTCAGAGAGCAAATATCCTCTGTATGGTTCTTCCGTAAACGGTAGGAACAGAAGGCCCCAGGAATGGTTGGTTTTTGGGTACATTTAGTGGCTAAATGTCCTGCTTGATGACACTTTCTGCACCATGTATTAGAGCGCATCACATCTCTTCCAGCTCCCACAGGAGTGGATATATTGGTGGTATTCACCTTCAACGTCTGTAGCTGCTCTGTAATCACATCCAGAAGCTCTTTCTTGATACTTGCGACTGAGTTGGATAAGTAGTCCTTCAAATTTTCACCTCCTGAAGTGCTTGTAGTGGGATTTTGGGAAGTGTCTGTAATTACTCCATACACTGGTTGGGTCGATCCAGAAGGTCCTCTATTCTGGCTTTGATTCAGAGCTCTTGTTGAGACTTGGGGTTGCTGATTCCAGTTGGTAGGGTTCCATTGTTGTTGAGTTGCCATTGGAGGAACTGTTTGAGGCCACTGTTGTTGTGGTTGAACCATCATTTGAGGCACTGTCGTTTGCGGCGGCGACCACACTGGATTAGGTGCATTATACTGCGGCACTGTTTGCATCTGGGGATAGGGGTAGGGAACTATCCCCGGGACTGCATTTGGTGGGTATACCATTCCAAGCATGGGAGGAGGTAAGACTCCTCTTCCTGGAGTCATTGATAGCCTTGCTTCAAGTTCATCATACAATCTTGCACCTTCCACTGCAGCTTGTAGATTGACTGGTCTTCTCAATTCTACGAACTTGCGAACTTCTGGTTATAGGCCTCTGGGAAACACTCCTTTTTGGATTCGTTCATCCAAATGATGGTTAGTCCATCTCTTTAAGATGGATTCCATTCGCGAGACATAAGATTCTACTCTTTCTCCAAAGGACTGACTTAGGTTCATGAACTCCTTCTGTATCCACTCTTCAAAACCTTCATGCCTGAATTTAGTGAGGAAGGCCAACTTCAGGTCGTCCCATGTACCAAAAGTTCCTGCTGCTTGTCTCTCATATCACTGAAACACCGTGCCCTTGAAAGTGGCGGAAAATATCACTAACCAATGCTCAGGGGTCCTGGCATTGTTAGCCACACATGCTACCATAAATTCTGCTACATGAAGATCAGGGTCTTCATTGTACTCTCCCTTAAAAACTAGCAATGGGACTACATTGGCTGGCCTGTCATCAATATTTCCAGGATGAATCTGACTAGGAAGGGGACCTTGAGTCGCCATGGGGACTTCTGTAAAGAGTGCTTTTAGGGCGTCAAAGGAGGCTTCTGCTACAAGCTCGTTTTCAGCTTTGATTTTTTCTTTCTCTCTTCTCATGTACCTTTGGACTCGTTCTAATGCTTGCATCTTTATTGCGTCATTCATCAGGGGGTTGGCTCCAACCAGTTGGTTTGGACTCAATAGGATAGTATCAGAGGAGGCTTTAGTCTCTGAGGGATTCTCTAGCCAACATCTCTTCTACTTCCTTCTTTTCAACATCTCTGAATTCGGCTTTCAAACCACTACAAAGGGGAAGATATTCCGTTCTAAAAGTATCAAAACTCATTCTTCTTAGGATTGTTGTTGCATCATTATAATAATGCCAGCTTCTGAGGGTTTCAACAGCGTATGTTGTGAAAAACACTCTGTCTACCAACTTCCAGTGGGTTGCTAATTGGACAAACAGAAGATTATCAGTGCACCAAGCATCCCACATATATTGCTGTTGAGCATCCACGAACAAATTCCAACTCTTTTCCTTCTTGTCTTTGTGAACCTCCACAGACCACAACTCCTGAAGCTTCTTCACGATCTCCCACTTGATGATGTTCGGGGGAAACTTCTCAATGAATGAAAAATCTTCCATGAATGGTCATTCTCTCTGTTTCTGCTCTTCGGTTTGTTTCCAAACAGTTTGCCACCAAGATGCAAGTTTCTGCTGCTTCAACAGGAAGAGGAAACAGTCTACCACATAGAGCATGCATCATGATGGTGATATGTTTCTGCCATTGTGGGATGAACTTATTGTGGAAAGTGGCTTTGATTATGAGAAATTCCAACTCTTCAGTGGAAGCAGGAACTTTGTAAACATCCATTGAATTCTCCTCTTCTTGGCCATGCCATTTCCTTCATTTTCAGCCTCTTCTGATGCTTGTTGATGGCAAGTTTCCCCGGCTATGCACCAAAAACATGGAGCCCCAAGAGGAACACCAAGGAAAAGAGAATTATCTTGCAAGAAAATCTATCTTGTAACATCAAAAAGATTTTATTTCATTCTTTTAATCATCAAAACAAAGAAAACAATAATTCTTCACACAGCATCATAGTAAATATCTCCCACGAATTTGATAGAATCAACCATAATCTTCAACATCTTCATAGACCATCAATATAACAAATAACACAAATGAATACACCATCTTTGAATGGAAATAAATCACATAATATTCATCTTCAATGTCTTCATAGTTCTCTCTCTCAATCTCTCATTTACAGTTACACTGTTTTGATAGAATTGGCTATCTCTGGCTCTCTCTTTCTCTCTCCATCAATAGTACATCATCTCCTCACTACAATACTCTCATAATAACTCTCAATAATCCTTCTTAGGTTGTGGATGCACCTCCCAAGAGGTATGTCTGATATGAAGAGTCACCAAAGCCACTACAGTGTCTTTTCACAGCTCACTACTGTCAATGTCACTTAGTCTTCTCTTCAGTCTTCAGCAGCTGCTTCTTCCACTTGTTTTAGCTCTTTTGAACTTAGATTCATCCTTTCCAAAGGTTAGAAAACTTTCTCAAAGTCACATATACATTCTACAGAACACTTACAGAAGGTCTATAGAACAATTATAGTACAGTACCAGAGCAGCTACAGTACAGTTACAGTACAGAGATAGAGCAGAGATAGAGGTTCTACAGAAGGTCATCAGAACCTCATAACTCATACTCAAACCATTCCAAACTATAAAAAACTATTCAATATCCTTCCAAAAGATTTCAATCTTCATCAATCATCAATCTATACTTCATACAGAAGACAATCAAAACAAAATAGAAGCTATGCAGAAGGTATACAGAACCAATCAGAACCTATTAGAACATCATAGAGCTTCATATATCCACTGAGAATCATCATGAACTTCCAAAATATAATCAATATCATCCAAAACACTCTCAAATACTTCCACTAAAAACCATATATCACTCTAAATCCATCAAAAATCAATCATTCAGACCTCAAAAACAACAAAAATTAGTCAAAAATTCAGTCTTTTTCCACTCTCAACAGGCATCCAAAGATGATTTACTACTACCAGGCAATGCATTCGAGGAAGAACCAAATGGACCGAGCCGATCAATTCATTTTCAGCTTTTGCTCGGTTGGCTGAAATCAATAATCAAGAAGCTATGATAGAAGAAAAGGGAAGAAGAGATAAAGATGTTGTCGGTCCCTCCTGTTCAGGGCCAACCAAATGTGTGACAAGAAGTAAACCGGATCAACAGAAGGCTGCTGAAAATCCACCACCATTACTAGAGCATGATATGGAAAATGCCCCACAAGTAAAGAAGATGGAAGGAGAGAGAAAAGGTAAACATCTTAGCTACAAGCTGCAGTCTGACATAGACACTGCAACGGATCTCAAGCGGGTCCTAGAAGAAAGAATTCTTAGAAGCAAAATTGAATTACATTGGGTGAAATTCTCAAAATTGCAAAACGAGGATTTCATGATGTAATAATTGATGTAATTAAATGGAAAAGACAATATTTTGGTGAAGAAACTAAAGAATCTGTGCATGATTTTTTGCAAGCTCTTCATGTGTATTTGCAGAATGAAGAGAAGCTGAATACTCAAGGGATTCGACTGGAGGTAATCAAAGAATTGATTGCAGCCATAGAAGCCAAAGATGAAGACATCTATGAAGCTAAAATTGAAGAAGCGATTGTAGATGGTGTTGAGATATCGAGCTCCACTCGTGATACGCCAGGGTGACCGTTGTGTATTTATGTCACCGACTTGTCAGTTGCAGACGCGGTTGGTACACCGCCCATGAATAATAGCTACATGATAGCTATCCTTATCTACTCTAGTTCGTGGCTCAGTTAGTATGCCACCTTAATTAGTTGAGTTTGGTTTGAGACCCATATATAGGGTTCTTCTATTTCTTTGTACTAGAGTTCTTTTGGCTTACACAACTAAGGAGAGGAAAACTGTTTTCAGCCTCCACCCTTGTGTGTATTCCCCCATTGTGCAAGCAAGAAAGCTTTAAGTGAGACTCCTTCCTTCTCTCCCACAATCTTGACATGGTATCAGAGCCTTGTTCGTGGTAAGGAGCTCAAGAAAGCAAGCCAAGCTTGCGGTGTTCTGGTAAGAGGAGCAGTGTTGCTTTCATTTTCTGTTTTGGGAGCATATCTTTGCAGGTAGCACAGTCGGAAAGTGCAGGAGTGCATTGTCTTAGGTTGAGACGCCCTTCGCGGTGAAGCAAGAGGGCAGTATGTATTGCGGGACAGGGCTTTAGCCCTGGGCGACCTTGTTTTTTTGATTTGAGGCCATTTCGGGGCCTGTTTTGGAGGCGGAAGTTTTCTGCACGCACTCAGGAAAAGGCCCAGTTTTATGCTCTGGAGCCACTGTTCTACACGTTGGTGAATAGTTACTGTAAAAATTGCATTGTATGCTTGTGCGCAGAGACATTGGGAGTTACAGAATCATCCCTGTTGCCTGTTGATGCAAAATCGTCACTAGGAAGTGACTGTGTGGTCAAATACCACTTTTGCCAGTTTTGCAGTTTTTCCTTTGTGAGGGTGAAGCTGTGGTTTTTGCAGTGACAGAATTTTTTGCAGTCTTCTGTAATGGCATCTGATTCTCTTTCACAGATTGTCACTAAAAAGCTTGACAAGAACAACTTCCAAGCATGGAAGTTTAGAATGATGAATTTCCTTATGGGAAAAGGATATTGGGAATTTGTTGCAGGAAATGAAGAAGAACCAGTTCTTCCTGATGTTCCCAATCAACAGCAAATGCAGGCATTTAAAGCGTGGCATGAGAGAGCCAGGAAAGTTATGTATTGGCTGTCTATCAGCATTTCAGACTCTATGATTGTGCATATTCAGGATGCAAGTACGCCAAAGGAGGCATGGGATACTTTGTCAAAAATGTATAGCACAAATAGGCAAGCCAGGTAAATGCAGCTCAAGCAAGAGTTGCACAATGTGCAAAGAGAAAATATGAGCATCAATGACTACCACATGAAGGTGAAGAAGATTGCAGATGCACTTGCTTCCATTGGGTCACCAGTGGAAGATGATGATTTAGTTTCTGTGACCTTGAATGGTCTAGGAAAGGATTATGCACAGTTTCGAACATCCATTTTAGTTCGTGAAAGATTTCCTGATTTTGAGGAGTTGATTGCTCTTCTAATTTCTGAGGAACAGAGAAATGGTGGTGCATCTTCTTCAGGAGGAACTTCAAAAGAAGCTGTCTTCTACTCAAATGCTGGAAGAGGTAGAGGCAAAGGTAGAGGAGGCTGTGGTAGAAATTAGAATATGCAGCAAACTCAAGAAAACCAGTCCTATGGAGGAGGATGTGGTAACTCTAGAGGCAAGGGGAGTCAAAGAGGTCGTGGTGGATGGCAAAGAGGCCAAAATGTAAACAGTAATGTTGAATGCTACTACTCTGGTAAAATGGATCATATGGCTAAAGACTGCTATAAAAAGCAGAATGACATCATGAATGGAAAACTGCAACAAGGGAATTATGCATCTTCTAGTAGACAGGGTGATGACAGAAATGATCACTTGTTTATGGTGCAGCACATGAACAATTCTGTGACAAGTGCAGAAGAAAGCAATGATGTATGGTATGTTGACTCAGGTGCATCAAACCACATGACAGGTCATGTAGAATGGATGGAGGATGCAAGAAAAATGAAAAAACCAGGATTTGTGGAGACTGGTGATGATACTGCACATCCTATTGTGCAGATGGGAAAATTTCCTTTGTCTATGCAGGATGGGAAAAAGAAATACCTCTCCGATGTATTTCATGTTCCGAATATCACCAAGAATCTGGTTTCTGTTGGTCAAATGGTTTAGCAGGGCTTGCAGGTCAGATTTAATCCTCATGGATGCTTTGTTGAGGATATGAAAAATAAAGGTCGCTTGATAGCAAAAGGAAAGAAGAAGGGCAGAATGTTTACATTGGATGCAGACATGTCTGAATTGAGTGCAGCAATGTTTGCACATGGGACCGGTGTAGTTGCAGATATTGATATCTGGCATAAACGCATTGGTCATGTTAATGTACAACGACTTAAATCAATGCATGCCCAAAATATTGTTGCAGGTTTACCGAAATTCAAGGTTGCAGAAATGCATAAGGTATGTGAAGCCTGTCAGTTTGGAAAACAGGCAAGGAAACCATTTCCTAGACATGTTCAAGAGAGTAAGAAGCCATTGGAATTAATCCACTGTGATGTTGCGACAACTAAAGCTGCATCTCTTGGAGGCTGTCATTATTTTGTCAGTTTTATTGATGACTATAGCAGAAAAGTTTGGGTGTATTTTATGAAAAAGAAAAGTGAAGTTTTTGGGCATTTCAAAACTCTTAAAGTGATGGTTGAAAAAGAAACAGGCCTGCATATAAAATGCCTAAGGTTAGATGGAGGGGGAGAGTACCTCTCAAATGAGTTTGCAAGGTTCCTGCAGGAGCATGGCATAAAGCAGCAATATTCATGCAGTCATACCCCACAACAAAACGGAATTGCAGAAAGGAAAAACAGGCATATTGGAGAGGTATCTCGTGCCATGCTCAATGAAAAAGACTTTGCAGATTTTTATTGGGATGAGGCAGTTGCTGCAACAGTCTACATAATGAACAGGACTCCCACTGCAACAATACATGGAATGACTCCAAAGGAGAGGTATACTGGTAGGAAACCAGATATTTCTCATTTGAGAATTTTTGGTTGCATTGCCTATGTACATGTGCCAGATGAGTTGAGATCCAAGTTGGATCCAAAAGCTGAGAAGTGCATCTTTATTGGTTACTCTCTGCAGCAAAAAGGGTATAGATGCTATAACCCTTCTACTCGTAAGTTTACAGTGAGCAGAGATGTTGTTTTTGATGAGATGAGTAGCTGGTATAAACCAGTAAATGTGATTGATGATGTAGATGCACAAAATGGTAATGCTGCACAAAATTCACAGTAGCAGTCACAAAATATTAGTGGACCTGGAGCGTCCTCTAGTAGTGGTTCACATTCTTCGCCATGGACAGGCAGATGGAGATCAGGAGAATCTTCTCAAAGTAATGAAGATAGTGGTATGCAGGTATCACGAAAAGGAAAAGAGAAGGTTGATTAGCCCATGTTTGATGTGAATGCAGGTCACTCTTATGTGGATGGTGAATCCAGTGGCTCAGAACAGAGCATTGATGATGAGTTGGGTATTCCTTCTATTGTTATACCTGGAGTAAGGAAGATCAGGGATGTTTTGAGAGCACCTGGGAGTGAACCTACTTTGCGCAGGTCTACGAGAGCTAGGTATGCTATGGATAGGCTGAAATATGATGGATTTACAGCCATTCACTATGCATATATGGTCAAAGTGATACAGGAACCAGAACCCACTTCTTTTGAGCAAGCCATGGGAAGAGAAAAATGGGAGAAAGCCATGGATGCCTTGGAAGCAAATGTTACATGGGAATTGGTAGCTTTGCCTAAAGGTAAAAATGCAATTGGCTGTAAGTGGGTTTATAAGGTGAAGCACAATGCAGATGGTTCTGTGAACAGATACAAGGCAAGATTAGTAGTCAAGGGGTATGCACAAACATACGGCATTGACTATGAAGAAACATTCAGTCCGGTTGCAAGGATGGCAACCGTAAGAGCAGTCATTGCTATGGCTGCATCAAAGGGATGGTCTTTACATCAGATGGATGTAAAGAATGCCTTCTTGCATGGTGATTTGCAAGAAGAGGTCTATATGGAGCAGCCACCAGGTTATGTGCATGCTGTTCATCCTGAGTTTGTTTACAGGTTGAAGAAAGCCTTGTATGGCTTGAAGCAAGCACCTAGAGCATGGTCTGACAAGATAGGACAGTATCTTGTCACTATTGGCTTTCAGATTTCCAAGGCAGATTTCTCACTTTATGTGAGAAAAACAGAGAAAGGTATTATGCTACTTGTCATTTATGTTGATGATTTGATTATGATAGGTGACACTGATGAAGATATCCTTCATGTGAAAATGCTATTGAAGCAGAAGTTTGAGATGAAGGATTTGGGAGAGCTGTGTAATTTCTTGGGCATTGAGGTGATTAGATCACCAAGTGGGATATAGCTCTTGCAGAGGCAGTATGGATTGGACATGTTGTCCAAATATGGGATGACAGGCTGTAAGCCTATTTCAGTTCCTTTGGAGCAGAATGTGAAGCTGAGCACAGATGCAGGTGGGCTTCTAGAAGACCCTACTATGTACAGACACATAGTAGGAAGTTTGATTTATATGACTATTACCAGGCTAGATTTGAGCTATGCTGTTGGATTGGTAAGTCTGTTTATGGAGGCTCCAAGGAAACCACATTTGGATGCGGCTAGACGCATACTCAGGTATGTGAAGTCCACATTGCAGTATGGACTATTTTATGAGACTGGGGTTCAGATACAGTTGCATGGTACACTGATGGTGATTGGGCTGGTAGTATTTCTGATAGACGATCTACCAGTGGATATGTGTTCTCTTTTGGGAGTGTTGCAGTCACTTGGATCAGCAAGAAACAGCCTACAGTTGCCTTGTCGAGCACAGAGGCTGAGTATAGGGGTGCAGCAATGGCTACATGTGAGGTAGCTTGGTTGCATAAGCTACTTTATGATATGTATCAGTCTACAGATGGACCAGTTGTCATTTATTGTGACAACATGAGTAGTATACACTTGGCAAATAACCCAGTCTATCATGCTAGAACAAAGCACATTGAGGTGCATTATCACTATGTGCGAGAGAGGGTTTTACTAGGTCTTATTGATCTAGTTTATGTCAGCACAGAGGATCAGGTAGTTGACATATTCACGAAGGCATTGGGCGCAGAGAAGCTGCGCAAGTTCAGAGACCTGCTTGGTGTGCAGGAATTGGGATTGAGCTCGAGGGGGAGTGTTGAGATATCTAGCTCCACTCGTGATACGCCAGGGTGACCGTTGTGTATTTATGTCACCGACTTGTCAGTTGCAGACGCGGTTGGTACACCGCCCATGAATAATAGCTACATGATAGCTATCCTTATCTACTCTAGTTCGTGGCTCAGTAAGTATGCCACCTTAGTTAGTTGAGTTTGGTTTGAGACCCATATATAGGGTTCTTCTATTTCTTTGTACTAGAGTTCTTTTGGCTTACACAACTAAGAAGAGGAAAACTGTTTTCAGCCTCCACCCTTGTGTGTATTCCCCCATTGTGCAAGCAAGAAAGCTTTAAGTGAGACTCCTTCCTTCTCTCCCACAGTCTTGACAGATGGTTCATCATATGCTCGGATAAGAAGTAAGGATAATGACAAAGGCCCTTGATGATGGTTCATCATATGCTCGAATACGAAGTAAGGATAATGACAAAGCTGTCCAATTTCTGACTATATGTGTAAATCATCATTGGAATAGAGATCGATTAAGAGATCATCCTGTGCCTCCTAATGCCCGAGAATTTAAGGGTTTTTGGCTTGCACTGCTATAAGTGGAGGCTATGGCAGTGCTTCATCATAAAACTTTACCTCCACATGTAAAGGGAGCTATGCCAAATGCTGACTTGCAGGTATTTACGGCCAACAGTGTGGGCTATTACAAATAGTTTTCAGCCATGAATAGGGATGAAAGAAAGCATTTATGTCATGTGGAACGGGAGCTGAAGAAAGTTGATGTTTTGGCTGAAA
This sequence comes from Lygodium microphyllum, assembly GCF_053477565.2. Classification (NCBI taxonomy): domain Eukaryota; kingdom Viridiplantae; phylum Streptophyta; class Polypodiopsida; order Schizaeales; family Lygodiaceae; genus Lygodium; species Lygodium microphyllum. Next base: position 34,350,159 of record NC_141143.1, on the reverse strand, counting down.
ATGAAGAAATTTCAAGACTATTTTATGGGATGATCTATAATGATACATTGGTTGAAATACATGCAGTGGTTCATGCAAAAAATTAGGCTGAAAATCAGTCCATACAGGTATGCACATTGGATATTTATGACATAATTCAAGAATTTGCTTATCATGAAGCTTTTGGATAGCCAAACAGGGATGAGGCAAGAGTAGAAACGAAGTAGAAGACAGTTGGCAAGAAGGTTAATCCGGTGGCAACTCCACTACCTCTCGAAAGTGAGGGACTGGCTGAAAGGGCATCCAAATAGTCAAGTCTTTGTGACCCCAAAGATATTGGTTACCAATTTACAACTGAAAGCTTACAGGAGCTAAAAATTGGTGAATAATCTTTTCTCTTACCAGTTGAAAAGCAAGCCTATATGCAAATATTAAAGAAACGTGGAAAAGCTTTTTCATTTTAGCCTCATGAAATTGGCCGTGTGGATCCAAGTGTTGTGGCACCAATGGTGATTTTCACGGTCCCACACATCCCTTGGAATCTTAAACCAATTCCGATACCAAGGGCTCATTTGCCTAAGTTACTGGAGCTTTTAAATGAAAAGATAAAGATGCGAATATTGGAGCCATCTTCAGCTCCGTATTCTAATCGATGGTTTACCGTGCCTAAGAAGAATGGATCTTTGTGATTCATTCAAGATTTATAGCATGTCAATAAATTCACTATTAGAAATGCTAGTTCGGGGCCAATTGTTGATGAATTTGCTGAGGCTTTTGTAGGAAGAGAAATTTATTCCATGGGTGATTTATATTTGGGCTATGACCAATTTCAGCTTACTTTGGAGAGCTGAAACATTACTACAATGAAGACGCCTCTTGATTTAGTCCGCATGTGTACTCTACCCCAAGGAGCTACAAATTCAGTGGCTCACATGATGAATGCCATGCATAAAGTATTAAGAGATTATATTCCCCAACCGACTCTTCCTTTCCTTGATGACATACCGATCAAAGGATGTGAAATTCATGCAGAGCTCAATGAGCTTGGATGCCGCAAGTTTGTTTCCGATCATATTAATGATTGTGCTCAAATCTTGTCTAAACTGGAAGAAGTCCATCTTACTCTTTCAGGAGCTAAATCTGTTTTTGGAGTTGAAGAAGTTCTTGTGCTTGGGCATATGTGTGGCCCATATGACCGAAAGCCTTCTCCAATCAAGATTGGTGGTATCAGCAAAATGCGGGAAATATGTACAAATGTTTCGGAGGTGAGAAGATTTCTTGGAGCGTGTGTTTTCTATCTTATTTGGATCCCACACTTCGCTCATGTTGTTGAAAATCTTTATCAACTGTTAAGAAAAGGCCAAAGGTTTATGTGGGAAAAAGAGCATACTCAAGCTGTTCAAAAATTGAAGAAATTCCTGATTTTAGCCCCCACCTTGAAGAGGGCTGATTACTCTAATGGAAAGCCTATCATACTCACGGTAGACACAAGTCCTATTGGGATAGGATGGGCGGTCGGTCAAGATGATCTTGAGGGCAACAGATATGCAATCCACTTTGGAGCAAAGGTTCTTAATGAACGTCAAAGGAGGTATGCTCAAAATAAAAGAGTACTTTGGGGAGTTGTAACTGCATTGAAGTGTGATCAAGAGTACTTCATGGGTGCACATGTAGTAGTTGAAACAGATTGTCTACCACTCTTGGGCATGATTGCCAACTGTTCCACTCCCGACATAGCTATGCTAAGATGGATAGCCTATATTAAATTCTTAAATCCTGATTTGAAACATATTGCAGGAAGAGATAAACCAGTTGCTAACATGCTTTCGCATGCCAGATATAAAGATGAAGAAAAGATGATGGATGAGGAAGAAACAGAGTCTATATTTGCTGAAAATGATGTTGTAATTGCAGGTTCAAATCTAAAAACAGTAAGTACAACTATTCTTAATGATGGTAAAACTATCATAAATTCAAGTACATCATTAATTACGACAAGTACAGCTGCTATAATAGAATTTACGGTAGTAAAGAAAGAAGAAACAACCATGGAAGAGCAGTGGTGGGCAGCTGAAAGACAGCATGCTCAATGTTTTGTTTTAGTTTGTTCTCTTTTTAAGGAAGAATATTATGCAGATGATTGGCTAAAAATTGGCCAATTCTTGAGCACTATGACAAAGAAGGAAGATTGGACTAATGAAGAGTTCAAGAGAATCAGGAGAAAGGCTTATGGCTTCTTTCTCAAAGATGGCTACCTTTGGAGGCATGCAAAGAAGAAAGGAGGAATGCCTGTTCGTGTCCTGGGAGACAAGAAGACTCAAAGATAGGTCATGCAAGAATTTCATGAAAGCCTATTGGCTGGCCATAGAGGCATATGGGGCACTTTTGCCAAAATAAAAGAGAAATTTTGGTGGCAAAACATGTATAAAGACATTGAGCATTTTTTTGAGACTTGCCATGTTTGTCAAATGTACTCTATGGTTAAGCATAGAGATGGGCTTCAGCCTACCTTTCCTTTATCTATTCATTACAGATGGGTTGTTGATTTAGTAACCATGCCTATAGGAATTTGGAACATGAGATATCTAGTGCTTGCTAGAGAAGATTTCACAAATTAGGTGGAAGGAAAAGCCCTGACAACAAAGTCCACTCAAGTTGTTTGTAGATTTTTACTTGAAGAAGTGTTTTGCATGTATGGCTGTGTTGCCAAAGTAACTGCTGATAGAGGAGAATTGGATGCCGATGAGGCTCGCCATTTCTTTGCTCAATTGGGAATCAAGCTATCTCTTACATCAGCCTACAATCCTGAAGGCAATGGTAAGAGTGAAAGAGGTCATCAACCGATTCTCAAAGCTTTGGCAAAGTCTTGCAGAGGAAAGATGAGAGAATGGCCTAAAATGCTTCCATTCGCATTATGGGTTGATAGAACTACCCATAGTGCAGTAACATGTTATATGTCGGCTGAACTAATATATGGGCAGCCACCTATTATGCCTATTGAGGAGTCTATTATCACATGGAGTATCTTGCCTTGGGATGAAGGCATAAACAGAGAAGAGTTGCTGATTTTGCGTATAAGGTAGCTTGAAAGAAGGCCAGAGGATGTCAAGCCAGCCATTGAAAGGCTGAAGGCAGCAAGGTTGAAAAATAAGAAGAGGTTTGACAAGTGTCATCAACTCAGCTATCCAAGAGAATGATTGGGTACTTGTCTATGACAATAGCCTGGACAATCAGTATAGTGCTCATAGGAAGCTAGCCAAGCGATGGTTTGGACCATATGTGGTGAAGGTGGTACATGATAATGCTACTTACACTTTGGTTGAAATGGATGGGACCATGATCAAGATACCAATAGCTAGCAAACATATCAAGTTCTTCAAACGAAGAGAGTCTTCTACTTATGAGCTTGATGACTTGGATGTGAGCCATCTACTTGAAGACAAGGAAGAAGAAGAAGACTTAGAGGATGAAGATGAAGAAGAAGAGCCTCCTTAACCTGCAATTTCATGAAGTGGCACATGCCGGAGGATGTGCAAGTTAGGAGGGGGTGAATATCAAAGAGTTTTCTATTCATGGCATAAATCATGGAGTTCTTATGTTTGTAGAAGAACTTCATTAGGATTCACATGAGACTTTCATACACAATTCAGTCATTATTTCCCAACATTTGACCTAGATATCATTTAATCTTATAAGTTCCTTTGTAACATGACATGCAATTTTCAGTTTGTATCATGTAAATTGATAAAAATTAAGTCTATGGGGACCTTCAACTTGATCAACAGGAGGTAATTGACAGTTCACAGGTTATGTCACATTGGTTCATGAAGTGTATTTGCTTGGAAATCAAGAAGAGTGCCCAAAAGTCCACTTGGTTTGTATGGGACCTGAAGTAATGGACTTGTGTGACTTGTAAGTGATCTATATGGTCCAATTTTGTGTGGAAGCAAAAGGGAAGTGCAGCCCGCATTTTTCAGTGCAACTGAAGATAGAGAGGAGATACAAACAAAGAAGGTGAGAGTCTTTTTTGCCCATCCATTTGGTATCATGTAAATGAGTGGTATGACAGTCCATAAAAGGGGAAAACAGAGATAAAGTATTCAGCCTGCTCTTATGAACGTCTTCTTCCATTCTCTTACCGTATTCATGGACTATTGAAGCCCCTCTTGTGCCCAAGTACTTGAGTGACTTTGGGGCAAGTAAAGGGGAGTTCTTGAGGTGTATGTGGCGATTTTGGACTGCTAAAACCTGTCATAAATAGGACAGCCCATTGTTCTTGTCTTCTTGAAGGGAAATCAAGTGTTCTATGTGGTTACAAGTGATGGTATTAACCTCTAAACATCAGGGCTTCATTTGAGAGTGATTAGAGAGGCTTATTTTTGAATTTATGTGAATTTTTGGAGCTTATTTATGGGCTGGAAATTACTGTTATAAAACAGGACTGAAGTGAATTAAAAGCTTTGTCAGTGCATTTCAAGAGTTTTTGGTCTATGTCTTGGAAGTAGTGGAGTCTACCACTCAAATACTTGTATCTTGGAGTTGTTATTCATTGGCATTCATGAAATTGCAACCATTTGGGTTTGCATTTGAAATATGTATTTGGATTAAATCTGAGATAAAATCTCTACATGTATTGGTCTATTAACCTCATATGCATTTGATGTAATTGAGTCAAAGTCTTTGATACCATTCATGTATGCTAAGTATATGAAAAAGCTTGAGGTCTTCTTCTCCAACTGAATCATCTCTCAAACCCAAGACTTATCAAACCTCATTCTTTTCTCTCTCTACTGACCTTGAATCCCTCACTCCTCTTCTGATCTAAACCCCGGAGGTAGACCTTCAACCCCCAACACGACGACGATGCTGATCAATTCGAGCGCCACATCATTTCCAGGTGGGCCTGGCAGTTCCTTGCATTGTTTTGCACCTATGTGGAAGGCATAGGATGATTCCAGGGAGTAGGTGTTGACCTTGAAGCCTTGCGTGCAACCCGTGGACCGTGGTCTGTGCCGTTGGACCAGCCTGTATGACCCCTAGAATAGGACCACCCGATTTCCGGAGTTGGACCATCCGACTCTGAAAATCGGACAACTTTTCCGATCCAACTCCCAGAATCGGATCACTCTAAAAATCGGACCACTTCGAAAATTGGACCACCCCCGTTTGACTGCTATAATCAGACCCAGTTTCAAAATTGGACCACGTATCCTAGTCTTGGATTTGGACTACTCGACCCATCGCAGTAGTTGGACCTCCCTTGTCCGACTAGGGAAATTGGACCAAAGTAAAATTTGACCACCCTGTCCAAGTCTCAAATCAAACCACTGCTAGAATCGGACCACTGTTCCTAGCATGAAACTCGGACTAGCTTGTCCGATTCCCAGGATTGGACCAGCCCGTCCAACTCCCAGAATCAGACCACTTCACCAGAACTTTAAATAGAGGGTTTTTAAACTTGCCCTATAGTCCTGGCCACCTTGTGCACATCTCTGATCCCCAAGGGAACCCAGTTTAGCCCTTAGAAGCCAGAGGCCAGATAGGATAACTGAGGATTCACCCCGAACAGCTAGACACGAGCAGACCAAATTTAGAATTTGACTTGACTTTCGGTGACCAACCAACCAACCCTGAAGCAGAATAGGGAACGTAGCATGGACTTTCAGTAAAACCGGCTAGGGATATAGAAAGAGATAGGCCTTGGTTGGCTACTTGAGCTCCTGGCCATCATATAGAGTGGCACCATGGGCTCCTTCTTTGGTACACTTGCAATTTTTGCAGCCTGTTTATACGTCTCCTCTTCATTCGAGAATGGGAGATCGATGGTCACTAGGACATGCATCCAATCTCGCTCATCTTCAAGACAATGGATGTATTTGGTCAAAGGTCTATAAGGTCTTCTTACTGGTGCATCACCCCTGAGCATGGCAGAGATGGCACCTAGGTTGATAGGGGTCATCTTCCAAGTGTCCATCTTGACCCTCATTGCTTCTATTCAGTTTCCTAAGAAGATCAGACCATTGCCCCAGTCTTCGACAACTCGAGCATTCCTCATCCAGGGTCGGCCTAGCAGAATGTCGTAGTTCTTGATGATGAAGTTCATAGAGAACTGGACACCTGCGATCTTCACTGTGGCCAATTCTTCAAGACTCCAAATGGCCTAGCTTTCATTCTATTAGCTAGAGTGACATTGAACCTAACGGTTTTGAGAGGCAGGTTTCCCCAATCCTGGAGTATAGTATGGCTCAACACACTCACTACAACCCCAGTATCTACTATTTCCTTCCGTGTTACATCTCCTAGGACTAGGATAGGCAAGACTACGTGCATCTCAGTGCCTTCCCAAAAGGCATTGACATGTAGTGACTTTGGCACTAAGTGCAATGTCAAGCTTTGTATCCGCGTGACTGCATCATGATCCTGCAAGTCAGCGACATCATGCTCCATCAGTTCTTCCACCCATTGTTTCAACTCTTGCCATAGCATGGGGTGCTGCTTGAGCAAGCCTCCTAAACTCAGAGTCACTAGGGTGGTCATTAACGTCGCGAGGAGGTTGCTGATTACTTGCCTCTCTCCTAGGTTTGTGCCTCTTGGCCATTAATCTTGACAAACTGGTTAGCCCCTAGCATATAAACTTGGCATAGGTGACACTGCCTGTGGCATAGGTGCATCTCTCGACCTTGGTTGTACATGTGAGACTAGTGTGCTTACGCTAGAGAGATCCTTGATCTCATACTCTAAGATAGGATCATCATCCTTGAGGTGCTCCTGGGCTTCCTTTACCCACTCCTTGACTTTGGCTATTGCCTCGAGTTGGCACCTAGGGTGAGGATACTCCCTACCTTGGCACTCCCTTTCTCTGTCATCTTTGGGGCAGTGGTCCTGCCTCTGCATCCGTGACCTTCTTGCTAGTCACTAGCGTTTTTGGATCCTTAGTCTTAAATGTGACCTTTGCATCAGTCTTTTTAATTCTTCTCCTTTGACTCTTCTTCCCTATTGAGGCTTCGTCTAACTTGCTAAACCAAGGCAATGATATGACTGCCTGCTTGGTCTATGCTCTGGTCATGACATGCAACGAGATGGGTGTGTTCTCAGTGTTGAATGTCTTGACTCCCAACATCCCCAAAAGCACTAATGGCACAATTGTCAAGCTAGAGGATGGCTTCTGTTCAGGGCAATCGACAAAGAGATGAGTGATGCCGCACTCAACACATTTGAGGTTGGCTTTTCTCCAATTCACTTATTCTCTCTAGACATCGTGATGAGATATGACCTGGGTGACTGCAAGTCCAACACGAGATTGGATCTTGGGTTAGCCCTACGAATCCTCTGCCCCTACCTCTACCTAATGCCATCATCGATACTGGTCAATAGTCCATCAGGACTAGATTGCCCTCTTTGTCGTACGAGATGTAAGGGTTCAAGTGGGCTTCGTCTTCTTTAGGCTCCTCCACATAATGGACTAGAGCAACACTTGGTGGATGGGTTACATAGGGTCCTGGAGGCCTCGGTATTCCTGTCGAGTTGATCTCCATCCTAGGGATTGCTGGTTTTACGTTGTTTGGTATTGGGAGCGCCAATGGGGCTCCTCTTCCAAATAAATTTGGTGGCCTCTTAACCCCAAGTCGAGATGATGGAGAAATGAAGGAAAAAGTGGAAAAAAGATGGAAAAAGAGCAAAGACATACATGCAACCTCTAAAGATAAGCTGGGGCAAAAAGCGTAATTTTAAATGAAAGACGCCTCAAAAAGCTCTAAAAACTCTTGTAAAAGAGCGCCATGATCCCTCCTGTGTCAATTGTAAAATATTAGACAGGTGTAGGCTAGAGGCATAAGGCTAGAAGAGGGAATTAGAAAAAGGGACCTTGCCACAATGGCCAGTCATGTAAAAAGAGATGGGATCCCATGGGAATTTAGGGTTTTGTATATAAAGTTCAAAAAGTGAATGAGAGCTCATCCTTTTGGTGTGTGGCTAACAAGAGTTCTCTTATTCTCTTCTCCTTGCTTGTGTGTGCCCTTGAGAGAGGGAGTGTGAGAGTGTGAGGGAGTGAGTGTGTGGGAGTGAGGGATCAAGAGGGTAAAGCTTTTCACCATCTTCTCTTCTCTTCCTCTCTTCTCTTCTTGACTCTTTTCTCATGCACATGGCTATGGTGGATGGAGCTTGGAGATGGAGGAGGCTTGAAGATACTTGAGCTAACATCTAGGATCTTGGAGCTACCGGTGTGTCCGAGAGAGGAGGCAACTCATTTTGGCATCAAGGTAAGCTCACTACACTCGTAGGATCGACGGTGCGTTGGCTAGGTGAGAGATAACCATTAGAGCTCACTTGAAATGCTTGAAACAATAAGAAGTCCGTGGGTCTTGGAAGTTGAGCGTGAGCTCCCACATTTTGGTTCCATTTTTTAGATCAACGGATTCAAGCTTGAGCACTTACACGCCTCATATCGAGCATCGAAGTAAGGGATTCATCCCCGAACCGGAGCTTGAGATAGGTAGGAAGTTGGGTTTTTTAATCTTTGAAGCAAGTAAGTATTTTGGGTTATTTTGTTTGTTTGATCATTGGAAAACATGGAGAAATCATTTCAATTTTTTGCTCTCGATTCTTGTTGCATTTAGCGTAGGTTAGGATTAGGAAATCGAATCGAAAAAGGGTAGGGTTTACTGTTGCAAAACAAGGAAAAATAGGGCACAAATCATGCAAAAAATGACAAAAAGATTGCTTGGGATGCTTAATGTCGGCAAACGAGTGATTGGAAGCGTCCAAACCTTACTCGGAAAGGGGGTTTAAGAGCCAAGAGACCAAGGGAGGGCTCATTTGCAACCCTTGCACAAAAAGAGAGAGAGAGAGAGAGAGAGAGAGAGAGAGAGAGAGAGAGAGAGAGAGAGAGAGAGAGAGAGAGAGAGAATCCATGGAGCATCGATTCAATATTGTCATTGGAGAGCCTACCGATCACTTCAGGTATATCAATCAAACTCGGCACTCGGCCAACCATCCCGCTCGACCCTCGGCCCTGCCCTCGGCCCGTTCGAGTGACCTAAATTGGCCCTCGGACAAACCTGATTCGGCCCTCGGCCCGTGTGCCTCGGTCCGTCCGAGTAGACTCCCTCGGCCCGTCCGAGTGGACCTTTTCAACCCATTCGAGTCTGCACCTTGACCCGTCCGAGTCCACCCTGTCTGAGTCGTCCATTTGGCCTTTGGCCTGTGTGCCTCGGCCTGTCCGAGTCACCCACTCAGCCCCCGCAATTCGGACAAGTTGGACCGAGTGTGGACTTTTCCAAAATTTCCAAAAATTTGACCAAACCCAGCTAGAGCTCAGCTGCAGAACCTGTCACCAGTCCTCCTGACGCTTAGAACTCGATTCTGGTGCAAGGAATAGGAAAAATCATAAGGCGTAGCCGCTTAGCAGCTTGCGTAGGCTGTCGTTAGACCTAGAGTCCTAGAGACAACTTGCTGAGCCATAAACCCTGACTAGACCAAGAATGAGCAACGCAACGTAGTAGGAAAACCCGAAACCCTGTCAAGACAGCCAGAGAATTGATCAACAAGCCTATTAGCCACATTCACCTTGAGTTTTCACACTTGAAGTACACTTAAGGAAAACTAAAAGCCTAATTGAGCACAAGTGCGGGGGAAGGAATACACACATTGAGAGGAGATAAATTGAGGATTGTATTTAATAAGTCAAGGAACTCACTCAAATAAACAACTCAAGGAACCCACCAATAGGAGAAGACCCAAAGACATGGACAGACTATCGACACACAGAGTAGGACCAAGTAAGCGGTGTGCAAGGAGGTGGATTTGACAAACTTACTCAAACTGATCGATAGCTTGGTGGAGCATAAGAACAAGACTATAGCAGAAGAAAACCTAGACCGCATGCCAAACGAGGAGCTCGACTTAAGAGTCTTCCCAGAGGCGATTCAATAGCTGGTTAGTAGCTATGATGCACACGCCTGGTATGAGCACTATGGTAGAACAACAGATGCCATCATCAAGACCATAGAAGAGGAGAGGAAGCTAGCCCTCAAGGCACTGCAAAGCATAGTAGAGTACAACAGAGACCAGTAGGCTAGGAGCCAAAGGCAAAGCACAGAATTGCGCAAGGTACAGTGGGTGCTAAACCTAGCTGGTAGAAACCAAACTGATCATGAGAGAGCCCTGGAAGGAGACTTAACGTTGAGCGAGCTTCTCATGAAGCGATTGCTAGACAACATAGCAGTAGAGCAAAGTGCCATAGCACTAGCGACATCACTGCTAGCAGGATTAGGAGCAAACCAAGGCTCTAAGAGCTAGTCCAAAATTCCAATCGTTGCAAAGCAGCTTGACAAATACCAGCCCCATGACGATCCATACAGTTTCGTAGAGCAATTCAAGCAAGTCTGTGAAGCCAATGGCCTCACCGACCTAACTCAGTGCTCTCAAGCGTTCGGGCTCTACTTAGGTGACAAGGGTAGAACTTGGTAGCGAACTAACTTCAATGGCCTCAAGAATCAAGAGATTTGCCGAGCTTGGATACTCCGATAATCTGCTAGTGTGATTGATGAATGTCAAGTAGAAGGAGAAGGAGGACATTCGCGATTATGTGACCCATGTGAGGAGTCTCTTCAAGAGAATCCCTACGGGTGAATGACCAACTTAAAGAGCAGTGTCAACTGTATTCATCATCAGAATTCGAAATAAGGAACTATATAAGGCTTTGGTAGGCAACTCAAGCTTGCAGCAAGACATGCTAGCTAGGGTTTTTGAGGAAGCCATTAGAGTTGAAGACTAGCTGAAAGACGGAACCTCTAGGAGCCATCAGAAGAAACCAACTCACAGAGCTTAGAGAGAGCTTCAACCCCTAGCAAACGATCAGGTGGCCCAACCACCCAAGATAAGGGGAAAGCCATCGAGACAAACCAGGACTTGGTTGATGTAAAGATGGAGATAGCCAAGCTGCAAGACATGTTGGGATGACCAATGCGTGTACTGCGGAAAAAAACACTTGCTAGCTGAGTGTCAAGACCCTAGATCAAGACATTGCGCTAACTGGGGTAGGTTCGGTCACGACATCACGCATTGTAGATTACCAAGAAGACTTCCGCACTCACAACCATATGGCCATCCCTACCTGGGGATCCCCATTGGCCCTTCCTGCACCTAATGACATTAAGTCAGCTGTTCTTAGGATGGACATAAATCCTACAAGCATACCTAGACCGCCTGGTCCCTACGTGACCCATCCACCAAGTGACACTCCAGTCCACTATGTGGAAGAGCCGAATGAGGAAGAGACTTATGTATACCCTTACATCTCGCACGACGACGAGGGCAACACAATCCTTATGAAGTATCGACCAGTACCGGTGATGGCATTAGGAAGAGGACAAGGTAGAGGCCTAGAAGGGCAGACGCAAGATCCAATCACCTATTGGACTTTTGATCACCTAGGGCATGTCTCATCACGCTGCCCTGAGAGGGAGCAGTAGAACAGAGACAAAGCTGACCTAAGGTGCATTGAGTGCGGGATCACTCATCTCTTCGTTGACTACCCAAAGCGAAAACCATCTTTGAGTTCAGCCAACGTGCCATCTGTCCCATTGGGATTGTTTGGTGTTAAGAACCTCGATGGGGAGGCCACACCTATCCCATTGCGGGTCATGACTCATGCCCAGACGAAGCAAGTTGGCATATCACTCCTAGGGCCTAGCAACCTCATGCAGCATCGATAGGGGAGAAAAGCCATAGGTGGAGAAAGAAGAGGCTTGAAGCTAAGGTTGCACTGAAAATTGAGAGTGCTACTCCTCTGCCTATTGGAAAGAAGGTTACTGATGCAAAGGCAGAAACTTTAGCCCCTAAGACGGCCGAAAAGGGAAGTACTAAGGTAGGGGAATACCCGCATCTGAAGCGCCAACTAGATGCCATAGAGAAAGTAAAGGAATGGGTGAAAGTAGCCCAAGAGCACCTAAAGGACGATGATCCCATCCTAGAGGAGGAGATCGATGATCTCTCCAGTATAAGCATGCTAGTCTCACCCCCTCGACCAAAGTTGAGGGATGCAATCGTACCACCAGAAGTATCACTTAGGCCAAGTCTTGATGCTACAGGCCTGCAAATCAGTCACGGCCATTGGGCAAGGACAATCTGGATTAGGAGAGAGACGAGCAGCCAACGACCTCCTTACCACATTGGTAACCACCCCCGTGACGCTAAGTCTGGGAGACTTGCTTAAGCAGCATCCCACCCTATGGCAAGACCTGAAATAGTGGGTTGAAGGATCACGAGAGCAAGATGTTGATCTGCACGACCATGATGCAGAGACACAAATATTGATTCTGATGCTGCACTCTATGCCAAAGTCCTTTCATGTTAATGCCTTATGGGAGGACACCGAGATGCATGCAGTCTTACCAGTCCTAGCCCTAGGTGGCACAACGAGAAAGGGGATCGTAGACACGGGAGCTGGGGTTAGTGTGCTTAGCCATGTCGTGCTTCAGACTTGGGGAAACCCTCCTATTGAGACTACTAAGTTCAATGTCACACTAGCAAATGGTATGAAAGTGAAACCATTCGGGGTGCTAAAAAGCTAGCCAGTGAAAATCGCAGGTGTCCAATTCTCGATTGACTTTATAGTCATGAAGGGTGTGGACTACGAGAAAAGGGCATGGACCATTTTAGCTTGCATCCTTGTCGCAGGGTTTGGAATGTCAGCTAAACTGATTCCATCCACCGTGTGCACATCCTCTTTTTTGACTCCTATCATGGCATACACATCTCTTTTTGGGTGCCTCTCTTTCTTGGACAAAAGCCCCAAGGCTTTCTCGACAATGTCTACATTGCACTTGCACCCTTCTTTCTTGGTCACCACTCCTTACTGTGACTGTGCCACAGCTCCTCCCTTCATCAAAGCTCCTTAAGAAGTCCACGCGCATGTTGTATTCTACAGCCTGTCTTCTGACCTTTTCCACATACTTTTGGAGGTTACATTTGTCCACCAACTCCCTCACGGCCGGCTCTTCCAAGATGGCTTCATCTAAATTCATGGTATGCTTGAACGTGAATTAGCTAAATCCACGTGTCTCGACGCTGATTCCATACTTTGTCAGCTCCGCTTCAATGAATGGGAGTTTACTCTGTCCTGCCACCATGGTAGGTTCCTGTCATCACACCAAGCCAACATTAGCGTTATAAATGGACTCATCACTAATAAGAACCCAATAAAGAATGTGTGTGACAATTTGCAGTGCTGATTCACAGGAATGAAACTTGGAAATAATTCACAAGCAATATATATTTCCTCCTTGCATTCTTTCCTATTTGAATTCAGTTGATCATTTTCATCCATTACACATTTTGCTACATCACTTGGCTCTCATTTGCTCCCCCCCCTTTTCCTTAAGTTTTAAGGGAATCCTTCCTAGGATTCGCAAGGGGAGAAAGAGGGCTCGCATGGATTGTTTGGGGCAAGTTACTTGGCCAATAGCCAAGTATAAAGGTTAGGGTTATATTCAAAATGGGCATGATGATCAAGTTCACATGGTCGTATGGAAGCTTGGGTGATATAGGTCAAGACATCATGAAAGATGTCCTCGGAGTTGAGGTGACTAGCAACGTGCAACTCCTCTTCTGTGAAGAATTGGTCAATGTAAGGGTGGGCCAACACCTGGTCATCTAAGTGTATGTTGCGTGTAATGGCCAAAACCCTAAATGAAAGAGGTGCCACATAAGTAGGGTCATGTTCAATTGTTTTGATTTCTCTCCTTTGCTCAGCATTGGTCATGATACGATAGCCTTTTTTCTCCCATTGGAGTCGTAAGGCATACCATAGTTGTAAGAATGAAGAAACAGAGCTGGCAAGCTACATGAGCTCCTCCAGTTCTTGTTCAGATGTAGAGCGAGCAGGCTTGGGGTAAGAGGTGATTAGTCTTCTGAGAACAGCTTGCTCCTTTGAGATTTCTCCATTAGCAATTAATTCGATGACAATTTTGGGAAATTTGATGGTCATAAACTTGTAGTCTTCCCAAGTGCATGGCAACGCACGAATATCAGAAGCAAGGGGTTCATCAAGAAGTCCTAGGTCAAGCCTCTCATAGTTCCTAGAAAATGTGGTGAAAGTGTCATCCAACTCCTTGATGCATGTCACTATGTCATTTCCCAAGGTCTTAGTGAGATCCTTGGCCACTGAAAGGAAAGATAGTCTTTCGTACGAAGGCTTAAGACCTGCTGGTGGTGATGGTGCAATTGGACTGGACAGTGGTGACATCATTGCTGGTGTCACAGATGGGGTTTTGCAGTCTGGAGCACTTTGAGATGCTGCAGTGGGCTTCAGTGGCATAGGAGGTGTGCTGCATTCTATTTGAGCCAGCATGGGGATGGTCAACTCCTCTGACTCGAATAAGCATGGGGTATCTAGCTCTGGACGATAATCAAGTTGGGATTCATTAATCACAACCGGTGTTGGTCAGCCTGCCTTGTAGTCTAGTCTCTGTATGTGCAAGCCTCTCTAACTGGAGGGAGATTACTTAGAGTTGAGCCTCTTGAGTGTCCACTCTTAGGCACCCATATCCAAGGGTTGCCCTCATAGTATCCTTGTGCCTGCAAGAGATCTTTGGGGATCCATCGTGGTGTGGTAGTGCGCCCGTGTCGATAGCATTTGAGCTACCTCTTAGGCTATGACCGATAGTTTTTGCATTTAGAAGTACGTTTTTGTGGTTTACAAGGAGGTGGCCCTTGTAGTTTTGGAACCCATATGAGCGTGGACTCTTTAGCCTTGTGAATGGCCTAGGTGGGCTTGATTCTAGTAGTTTGAGCGTGGGGTGAGATATCCCTGCCCTTCTCCTTAGGCTTGGTCATGGGCGTGGCCGTAGGGGTCTCTGTCGGTGGCTCTGCAATTGTGGGAGGCGCAAGATAATCCTTGCTGAAAGTAGTCACTATGTGCACATTGCCTACAGCAAGATGGATGCGATCTAGGTTGTAGTCCACGTTGTAGTTCGTCTACTTTTTTAAAGTGGGACCTAGTAGTGACTTATTACTGCCCCCTTTAGTGTTTGGTAACACATAAAAGAAGACTGGGATACTTTTAGACTCGATGGAGACAACCACTTTGCATTTCCCTAAGAGTGAGTAAGTGTTGCCCCCAAATGGGCTGAGTTTAGTGTTTGTGGGCTACAATTTAGGTTGACCGATGCGTATCCAATGGTCATGTGTCAAGATATTACAGTCGACACCTTTGTTGATCAAGGCATCAAAAGAATACGTCCGTTCTGCAGTGACCGTGATTTGTAGGTAGGCAGGTGCTACTGCTTCTTCATCTTGATCTATCAGTTCGGTAATTGTGGCCACACAGACGTTGACAAGGGCTTCAAGCATAGGTGGCTCATGCAATGGATGGGAAGGAGGATAGTACTTTTTTATGTGACTGCCATTGAAGAAGCCTATTCCTTAACACAAAATTAGTGAGTTTGGGAATCTCCCAATTTCCATTTTTTGAATACTAAAAAGGTGGCACCCGGAGAACATGCCCATAAGTTTCTCAAAACCATATGATGTGACCTATCATTGGAAAGCACTTGACAAATGGAATCTATTAAGCTATAGAGCGCTTGATTTGGAGTTATAGTGTTCAAGTTATGACAAATCCAAAGATTTGACCCCGTGTCCCAAACTTATGGGAAATTCCCATATTCCCCAATATGGTGTTCCTTCCCCTTCGAGCGTCTCCAACTCAACATTGCATGTTCTATTAATTGCACATACCCGGAAAGGTCCCAGTCCTCAAAATTTCATTTTCTGTTTGTGACCTTTCACAGAGTATAGTAGAACGAGGTCCCCCTGATCAAAGTTGCACTGTTTCACATGCTTGTCAAACCACATCTTTCGTTGTGCCTTCTCACAAATCAGAGCGTGGGTGGCTAAGAGTCGAGTCTCCGTGAGATGTTCTAACTCCACTAAGCTTCTCTTCCCTCCCAACGCTCCTGGGCTGATATCCTTAAGCTAGGGACAAATAACTCTAAGGGTAGAATGGCCTCCGTTCCATAAGTCAGCCTAAAGGGCATTTGTCCTACAGTCGTCTTATGAGATGTACGATAGGCCCACAAGGCGGCCATCAATTTATTATCCCAGACTCTTCGTGATGTGGATACTATTTTAGTAAGCACGTTGACTAGGATTTTATTCGTGGACATTGCTTGGCCATTTGCTTGAGGGTAGTAGGGCGAGGATCTTCTATGAATGATTAGGAAGGTTGAGAGCAGGTGGGATAGCACTTCATTAATGAAGTTCGTGTCCTGATCACTCACTAGTTCGATTGGACAACCAAACCGTGAAAAGACCTGCTCTCACAGGAACTTCGCAGTGGTTCTAGCATCGTTCTTTCTAGTGGCTCTTGCCCTCGCCCACTTTATTAGGTAATCAGTTGCCACAATGATGTAGCATGCCTGGGAGTACTGTGCCGTAGGACTGATAGGTCCAATGAAGTCAATGTCCCATTTTTTGAAGGGCTGTCGAGCTATTATGAGGGTCAACTCCATCTTATCCTTGCGCATGGGCACCTTAGTCCTCTGGCACTCATTGTAGTGTTTGACAAACTTAGCAACATCACGGAATAGGGTGGGCCACCATAGTTGGGATTGTAGCACCTTACGGGCGGTCATATCCCCACTAAAGTGTCCTCCAGCTATCTCGCCATGTGCTTCTCTCAATACATCGTGCATCTCGTGCTCACACACACATATATGCAACAAACTGTCTTGTCCTAACCTATAGAGTTGGCCGGCAATCAGTTGGGTATATTTGGATTTTTAAGATAAGTCTCCTTAGCATGGCTTTCTCAATAGGTCTCTCAGGCAGACCGTTCTCTAGCACTTGAACTACATCATCAGCCCAATATGGCGTCAAATCAGCCCTAAACAAGTCTCCTTCACTGGACATGCCAAAGAGATGAGCGCCCGGTAGGTCATCAGGTATGCCTTGTCCAACAACTTCTCCTGTGGGTATGCGAGACATGTGATCAGCCATGTAGTGTTGCT
The DNA here is from genome assembly GCF_053477565.2 of Lygodium microphyllum. Taxonomy (NCBI): domain Eukaryota; kingdom Viridiplantae; phylum Streptophyta; class Polypodiopsida; order Schizaeales; family Lygodiaceae; genus Lygodium; species Lygodium microphyllum. The sequence goes on along the minus strand of NC_141143.1, from coordinate 34,333,171 downwards.
TTCCCTTACGTACAACGACAGAAAAATCAAATTTCAATAAGAGAAATAACCATCTCACTATGCGACCTATAGCGCACGGCTTGTTCACAAGATAAAGCAAGGCTTGATGATCAACGAAAAAGATGAAGGGTGTGGCCAACAGATAATGCCTAAATTTCTTTACGGCAAACACCATGGCTAACCCTTCCCTTTCTGTAGTGGAATAGTTCATCTCCATTTCGGTGAGATGCCCTGCTGGCAAAGCTCACGGGGTAATCAAGGTTATTTTCACCAGGCTGGCATAGAACATCTCCAATAGCAAACTTAGAGACATCTATGTGTACATGGAATGTCATGCTCCAGTCTGGGACTCGTAAGATTGGTGCAGTGGTGAGAGCCTTCTTCAACTATTCATATGCACGTTCGCATTCCTTAGTCCACTCAAATACGATCAACAGCTTGTACAATGGTCTAGCTATCAGCGTGTAATTCAATACAAAGCGTCGGTAGTATCCCGTATGGCCTAAGAAACACTGAACGCCCTTGTAGTTAATGGGTGGTGGTAGGTCGACAATGACCCTGACTTTTGAGAAGTCGGTGGCAATGCCATTCCTTGACACTACGTGCCCTAGGATACATCCGTGCTTCACCTAGAACTGGCACTTTAAGGGGTTCAATGAGAGGTTGTATAACCAACACCATTCAAAGACAGCTCTCAACTTTTCTAAGTGTTCTGCCCAACTAGACTGTATGCATAAGTCGTCTATGAACATCTCTAACTCATGTCTAAGCATATCCTTGAAGATGGTGCACATTAATTGTTGGAAGGTTGCATGCGCATCCATTAGCCCAAAGGGCATAACGATGTAGGTGAATACACCCCACTCCGTGGCAAAGGAAGTCTTGTGCCTGTCATCAGGGTGCACTTGCACTTGGTTATAGCCAAAGAAGCCATCCAGGAAGTTGTAGGCTTCTTTTCTTGTCACCCTCTCCAGCATGTGCTCGGTATACGGTAAGGGGTAGCTGTCCCTCTTCGTAGTGGCATTAACTTTCTTGTAATTCATGCACACTCGAATTTTACCATTCTTTTTCATAACGATCACTATGGGCGATACCCAATCCGTGTGCTCAATCTCATATATAAATCCCGCCTTCATGAGCTTATCGATTTCTTCCTTCAGTGCATGGGCGTGTTTGGGATTCATAAGGTAAGGTTGCTGCTTTGTTGGCACTACATCTGGAACCATTGGGATATTATGGGTCACAACCCTAGGATCAACTCCTTTATGTTCTTCCAAGGACCAGGCAAACACATCGACATACCCTGGTAGGAGAGCAACAAGTCTAGCCTCCTCATCCTTGGTCAAGTCGTCAGCGATGAACACAGGTTGAGGCTTCTCGTCTTCCCCTGCTAAGTTGATTTCCTTGACCTTAGCGGGTCCCTCAATTGGCTCACTAGCTTGCCCTTGTCTCTTTGCTCCTAGCAAAATCACCACTCTATCACCCTTCTTAAACTTTGTGAAGCGTTTGGGGAGATCCTGTGGCTTCTTTTGCCTCTCTCCTTCTGAGTCCTTAGTTTGCTTCCTGGCCTCCTCCCTTAGCCGTCTGCACCTTAGGTGGACTGGCAAGTCCCCTTTGGTGCGTCTGACCTTAGAGGGTTGGGGCATTTTGAGATCACTCTCTCTGTTGAGTTTAGACTCCGAGTTAAACTCACATCGCTCGCTTGAGGAAGGAGTTTTGCCAGGGGGTCGTAATTCAATATGTGTATCTGTCTTAAGCACTGGAACTACCAATGGTTGCGCCACCCCTGCCTGCTCATAATCCATGGCTCCTATGTGCTCTAGCGAGGATCTATCGCACTCCAATGGTTGGAGCTCGACGCTAGGTACTTCCTAGAGGCTTGGTTGATAGGGAAGAAACCCTGACTTCAGGTCAGTCCTAAGTGGGAACGTCTAGATACTTCCACTTTGGGGTAGACTTGGGAAGACCTAGATCAAAAACCCTGTGACATTCCTTGTGAGTGCCAGGTGGCACTTTCTAGACTCTTCTCCCGATGGGCTCGTGTCCCACAAGTGGTCAAGCGAACAAGTTACAGAGTCATTATCACTATCTATAGTATTGTACTAGATCACTCATGATCTAAGAAAGGGTGTTAGTAGATTATTCAGTTCATATGAAAGTCTATACATGTTCCAATGGGTGTGGATTTCTTTTCTAATGAGAATCAATGAGCACTAGTCATTTTGTTGTGGTAGAATATTTTATGCATTTGTTGGTTGGCTAACCTATATTTTGAGGTCTCTTGATGATGATTGACATGATTCTATTCTTGGCTTATTTTTTATTGGGCTCCATCCTCATCAAATCATCATATTCATTCTCCCTTACTTGCAAGTTTTGTTGGAGAGAGGGAGCCAGTGCCAATGTTTACATAGCTAGTGACTCATTGTTATTTATGTACCGTCTAATGTCTTGGTATATGGATTCCATTTCTTGAGAATCTCTTTTATTTTGAGTTCTTTATGTAGTGTTCTTCTTTTCTATCTAATGTTTCTTTTACCTTCTCTCTTGTGATACACAACCTATTACAATAGTTTTCCACATTTCCATCATTACATCCACTTTTGACAACCCAATCATATGTATCTAGGTTCCTACATTATGAATTTGTGCAAGTAACCTCACATGTATATAACGACATAGTCTAAAATTCACTGATGGAGCTACAAAATGTGCCATCAATAGCTAGAAAAAACATATCTCAAAGTTAATTCCAAATGAATAGAGCTATACTCTTATCTTAAACACTTATAAGATCATTATTTTGTATAAATCTAAAGTAAATAACCTTAGCAATACCTAGAAAAATCATACCTCAAAATTAAATCCAAAAGAAAAGACCTACCCTCTTAACTTTAGTGTTTAACTCTTTATCATAAAGCAAACTAGAGAAATGCACATGCCCTAAGAATTAGCTTAGCAAAGATTTACAAGAATTTAACCTAGCTAATTGATGAGATGAATAAGCATGAGAAAATAAGTATGAAGTTAATGATCAAATTATCATGAGTAACCTACAATGAGGAACTAAAGTTAATGTAGAAACTTGAAAGTATTCCTAAAACCTTAAGACTACTCTTTTTCTCACAAGGATACTAATAAAGACAAGATCTTCAAACTCAAAGTTAGGCTAGTAGGAGCTAGACATTAGACTCAAAGTTCCAATAAGGGGAGATGTAGTTACTTAGAATGGTCAAGAACTAGACCTACTTCAAGACTCAATATGTGGTATCTATCTTAAATTGTTAGCTAATTATAGACCAATCATTGTTATTAACCTTGGAAGATGGTTTAATGAGTCCTAAGATGATATTACATCTACCAATGATTTGTATATTATTCCTCAAAATTGATGTTAATAATAGTTGTAAAGTTTTCTTTGCCAAAGTTATGTAAAGTTGACAAGGCTTTATCTTGAAAGGATTGCTTTTCTAAGGTTATAGTAGAACTATCTTGCGTTTTCCTTGGTTGCAAATTTATCGCCTTTCTTCAAGTCCATATAACTCTCCAAAAGTATCCTTCTTCCATGACAATCTCACAGTAAGTAGCTTGTTTATGCCATGAGATAAATTTACCACTTAATTCTTAGCTTGAAGTGGTGTGGCCTATAGACCTTGAAGATGCCTTGATTAAAGGCCATACAAGAAGGACAATTAGAGGATATCATTCAAGAGGTCTCAACCATATCAACAAGATAGGAATCACAAGAAGCCTTGAAATAAGTGTGCTAAGGACTCCACCAATTGATTAAAGTAATGGATGTGATCATGAAACTCAAAGATGGTGCTTGTAATGAAACCATCATGGACATTTTTAGGCTCTATGTCCAAACTGGAGTAGTGCTTTCAACATGAATGCACTAAGGAAACCATAATGGAGGGGATTTTTCAAGGATGCTTGAAGAAGTCAAGGATGATCATAACTAGGAAATGATTGGGTAGCACCTAAGGAAGTCAATGTATATAATGGAAGTGACTGAGTTACCATTCAAAAATTTCATGGTGACTTAGTCCAAACACAAGGTTAATATAGGAAACTCAAGATTTAGTTAGTAGGATAATCAAAGTGCAAACAAAAGGACTCCTAGTCTACTTGATTCAGCTTCACAAGGTTGATCAACTACCTAACAATAATGAGCCCTTCAAACTTAAGGAATATGCTAATGTATTCCTCAAAAGGAGATAACTTAACTACCACCCAAGCAAGAAGTTGATCATGAGATTAAACTAGTTCATTAAGCTACGCCTATTGCAAAGAGACCCTATAGGATGTCAATCCTTGAAGCCATTGAGTTGGAGTAATTGAGGAAATTGATCGATCAAGGATTCATCTATCCTAGTAACTCACCATGGGGTGCCCTGTTGAGATATCGAGCTCCACTCGTGATACGCCAGGGTGACCGTTGTGTATTTATGTCACCGACTTGTCAGTTGCAGACGCGGTTGGTACACCGCCCATGAATAATAGCTACATGACAGCTATCCTTATCTACTCTAGTTCGTGGCTCAGTTAGTATGCCACCTTAGTTAGTTGAGTTTGGTTTGAGACCCATATATAGGGTTCTTCTATTTCTTTGTATGAGAGTTCTTTTTGGCTTACACAACTAAGAAGAGGAAAATTGTTTTCAGCCTCCATCTCTGTGTGTATTCCCCCATTGTGCAAGCAAGAAAGCTACAAGTGAGACTTCTTCCTTCTCTCCCACAATCTTGACATGGTATCAGAGCCTTATTCGTGGTAAGGAGCTCAAGAAAGCAAGCCAAGCTCACGGTGTTCTGGTAAGAGGAGCAGTGTTGCTTTCATTTTCTGTTTTGGGAGCAGATCTCTGTAGGTAGCACAGCCGGAAATTGCAAGAGTGCATTGTCTCAGGTTGAGATGCCCTTCGCGGTGAAGCAAGAGGGCAGTATATGCTGCGGGAAAAGGCTTTAGCCCCTGGCGACCCTGTTTTTTTGATTTGAGGCCATTTCGGGGTCTGTTTTGGAGGCAGAAGTTTTCTGCATACACTCAGGAAAAGGCCCAGTTTTATGCTGTGTGACCATTGTTCTACAGGTCGGTGAAAAGTTACTGTAGAAATTGCATTGTATGCCTGTGCGCAGAGACATTGGGAGTTACAGAATCATCCTTGGTTCCTGTATATGCAAAATCGTCACTAGGAAGTGACTGTATGGTCAAATACCACTTTCGTCAGTTTTGCAGATTTGCCCTTGTGAGGCTGAAGCTGTGTTCTTTGCAGTGACATAATTTTTTACAGTGTTCTGTAATGGCGTCTGATTCTCTTTCACAGATTGTCACTGAAAAGCTTGACAAGAACAACTTCCAAGCATGGAAGTTTAGAATTACGAATTTCCTTATGGGAAAAGGATATTGGGAATTTGTTGCAGGAAATGAAGAATAACCAGTTCTTCCTGATGTTCCCAATCAACAGCAAATGCACGCATTTAAAGCATGGCATGAGAGAGCCAAGAAAGTTATGTACTGGTTGTCTATCAACATTTCAGACTCTATGATTGTGCATATTCAAGATGCAAGGACGCCAAAGGAGGCATGGGATACTTTGTCAAAAATGTATAGCACAAATAGGCAAGCCAGGAAAATGCAGCTCAAGCAAGAGTTGCACAATGTGCAAAGAGAAAGTATGAGCATCAATGACTACCACATGAAGGTGAAGAAGATTGCAGATGCACTTGCTTCCATTGGGTCACTAGTGGAAGATGATGATTTAGTCTCAGTGACCTTGAATGGTCTAGGAAAGGATTATGCACAGTTCCGAACATCCATTTTCGTCCGTGAAAGATTTCCTAATTTTGAGGAGTTGATTGCTCTTCTAATTTCTGAGGAGCAGAGAAATGGTGGTGCATCTTCTTCAGGACGAACTTCAAAAGAAGCTGTCTTCTACTCAAATGCTGGAAGAGGTAGAGGAGGCCGATATGGAGGCCGTGGTAGAAATCAGAATATGTAGCAAACTCAAGAAAACCAGTCCTATGGAGGAGGACGTGGTAACTCTAGAGGCAGGGGGAGCCAAAGAGGTCGTGGTGGATGGCAAAGAGGCCAAAATGCAAACAGTAATGTTGAATGCTGCTACTGTGGTAAAATGGGTCATATGGCTAAAGTCTGCTATAAAAAGCAGAATGACATCATGAATGGAAAACTGCAATAAGGGAATTATGCATCTTCTAGCAGACAAGGTGATGACAGAAATGAGCATTTGTTTATGGTGCAGCACATGAACAATTCTGTGACAAGTGTAGAAGAAAGCAATGATGTATGGTATGTTGACTCAGGTGCATCAAACCACATGACAGGTCATGCAGAATGGATGGAGGATGCAAGGAAAATGGAAAAACCAGGATTTGTGGAAACTGGTGATGATACTACACATCCTATTGTGCAGATTGGAAAAATTCCTTTGTCTATGCAGGATGGGAAAAAGAAATACCTGTCCGATGTATTTCATGTTCCGAATATCACCAAGAATCTAGTTTCTGTTGGTCAAATGGTTGAGCAGGGCTTGCAGGTCAGATTTAATCCTCATGGATGCTTTGTTGAGGATATGAAAAATAAAGGTCGCTTGATAGCAAAATGATAGAAGAAGGGCAGAATGTTTACATTGGATGCAGACATGCCTGAATTGAGTGCAGCAATGTTTGCACATGGGACCTGTGTAGTTGCAGATATTGATATCTGGCATAAACGCATTGGTCATGTTAATGTACAACGACTTAAATCAATGCAAGCCCAAAATATTGTTGTAGGATTGCCAAAATTCAAGGTTGCAGAAATGCATAAGGTATGTGAAGCTTGTCAGTTTGGAAAACAGGCAAGGAAACCATTTCCTAGACATGTTCAAGAGAGTAAGAAGCCATTGGAATTAATCCACTCTGATGTTGCGACAACTAAAGCTGCATCTCTTGGAGGCTATCATTATTTTGTCAGTTTTATTGATGACTATAGCAGAAAAGTTTGGGTGTATTTTATGAAAAAGAAAAGTGAAGTTTTTGGGCATTTCAAAACTCTTAAAGCTATGGTTGAAAAAGAAACAGGCCTGCAGATAAAATGCCTAAGGTCAGATGGAGGGGGAGAGTACCTCTCAAATGAGTTTGCAAGGTTCTTGCAGGAGCATGGCATAAAGCAACAATATTCATGCAGTCATACCCCACAACAAAATGGAATTGGAAAAAGAAAAAATAGGCATATTGGAGAGGTATCTCGTGCCATGCTCAATGAAAAAGACTTGCCAGATTTTTATTGGGATGAGGCAGTTGCTACAGCAGTCTACATAATGAACAGGACTCCCATTGCAGCAATACATGGGATGACTCCAGAGGAGAGGTATACTGGTAGGAAACCAGATATTTCTCATTTGAAAATTTTTGGTTGCATTGCCTATGTACATGTGCCAGATGAGTTGAGATCCAAGTTGGATCCAAAAGCTGAGAAGTGCATCTTTATTGGTTACTCTCTGCATCAAAAAGGGTATAGATGCTATAACCCTTCTACTCGTAAGTTTACAGTGAGCAGAGATGTTGTTTTTGATGAGATGAGTAGCTGGTATAAACCAGTAAATGTGATTGATGATGTAGATGCACAAAATGGTAATGCTGCACAGAATTCACAGCAGCAGTCACAAAATATTAGTGGACCTGGAGCGTCCTCTAGCAGTGGTTCACATTCTTCGCCATGGACAGGCAGATTGAGATCAGGAGAATCTTCTCAAAGCAATGCAGATAATGGTATGCAGGTATTACGAAAAGGAAAAGCGAAGGTTGATCAGCCCATGTTTGATATGAATGTAGGTCACTCTTATGTGGATGGTGAATCCAGTGGCTCAGAACAGAGCATTGATGATGAGTTGGGTATTCCTTCTATTGTTACACCTGGAGTAAGGAAGACCAGGGATGTTTTGAGAGCACCTCGGAGTGAACCTACTTTGCGCAGGTCTACCAAAGCTAGGTATCCTGTGGATAGGCTGAAATATGATGGATTTACAACCATTCACTATGCATATATGGTTAAAGTGATACAGGAACCAGAACCCACTTCTTTTGAGGAAGCCATGGGAAAAGAAAAATGGGAGAAAGCCATGGATGAAGAAATGGATGCCTTGGAAGCAAATGCTACATGGGAGTTAGTACCTTTGTCTAAAGGTAAGAATGCAAATGGCTGTAAGTGGGTTTATAAGGTGAAGCACAATGCAGATGGTTCTGTGAACAGATACAAGGCAAGATTAGTAGTCAAGGGGTATGCACAAACATATGGCATTAACTATGAAGAAATATTCAGTCCGGTTGCAAGGATGGCAACTATAAGAGCAGTCATTGCTATGGCTGCATCAAAGGGATGGTCTTTACATCAGATGGATGTAAAGAATGCCTTCTTGCATGGTGATTTGCAAGAAGAGATCTATATGGAGCAGCCACTAGCTTATGTGCATGCTGTTCATCCTGGGTTTGTTTACAGGTTGAAGAAAGCCTTGTATGGCTTGAAGCAAGCACCTAGAGCATGGTCTGACAAGATAGGACAGTATCTTGTCACTATTGGCTTTCAGATTTCCAAGGCAGATTTCTCACTTTATGTGAAAAAAACAGAGAAAGATATTATGCTACTTGTCATTTATGTTGATGATTTGATTATGACAGGTGACACTGATGAAGATATCCTTCATGTGAAAATGCTATTGAAGCAGAAGTTTGAGATGAAGGATTTGGGAGAGCTGCGTTATTTCTTGGGCATTGAGGTGATTAGATCACCAAGTGGGATACAGCTCTTACAGAGGCAGTATGGATTGGACATGCTGTCCAAATATGGGATGACAGGCTGTAAGCCTATTTCAGTTCCTTTGGAGCAGAATGTGAAGCTGAGCACAGATGCAGGTGAGCTTCTGGAAGACCCTACTATGTACAGACACATAGTAGGAAGTTTGATTTATATGACTATTACCAGTCCAGATTTGAGCTATGCTGTTGGATTGGTAAGTCAGTTTATGCAGGCTCCAAGGAAACCGCATTTGGATGCGGCTAAACACATACTCAGGTATGTGAAGTCCACATTGCATTATGGACTATTTTATAAGACTGGGATTCAGATACAGCTGCATGGATACACTGATGCTGATTGGGCTGGTGGTATTTCTGATAGACGATCTACCAGTGGATATGTGTTCTCTTTTGGGAGTGCTGCAGTCACTTGGAGCAGCAAGAAATAGCCTATAGTTTCCTTGTCGAGCACAGAGGTTGAGTACAAGGGTGCAGCAATGGCTGCATGTGAGGTAGCTTGGTTGCATAAGCTACTTTATGATATGCATCAGTCTACAGATGGGCCAGTTGTCATTTATTGTGACAACATTAGTAGTATACACTTGGCAAATAATCCAGTTTATCATGCTAGAACAAAGCACATTGAGGTGCATTATCACTATGTGCGAGAGAGGGTTTTACTAGGTCTTATTGATCTAGTTTATGTCAGCACAGAGGATCATGTAGCTAACATATTCACGAAGGCATTGCGCGTAGAGAAGCTGCGCAAGTTCAGAGACCTGCTTGGTGTGCAGGAATTGGGATTGAGCTCGAGGGGGAGTGTTGAGATATTGAGCTCCACTCGTGATATGCCAGGTTGACCGTTGTGTATTTATGTCACCGACTTGTCAGTTGCAGACGCGGTTGGTACACCACCCATGAATAATAGCTACATGACAGCTATCCTTATCTACTCTAGTTTATGGCTCAGTTAGTATGCCACCTTAGTTAGTTGAGTTTGGTTTGAGACCCATATATAGGGTTCTTCTATTTCTTTGTATGAGAGTTCTTTTTGGCTTACACAACTAAGAATAGGAAAACTGTTTTCAGCCTCCATCTCTGTGTGTATTCCCCCATTGTGCAAGCAAGAAAGCTACAAGTGAGACTCCTTCCTTCTCTCCCACAATCTTGACATGCCCTTGTTATCTACTAAAAAGACGAGTATGGATCCCTTGGAATCTACATTTAATTATCAAGGATTGCATCAAGTGATATAAGAAACAAGTGTCTAATCTAACCCCTAGATTGATAAAATTTGGGACAATGTACAACGACACAATATCTTCTCGAAGATAGACTAAGATTTGGGTTATATTGGGATTACATAACAAGATCTTCTATAAACCACCTTCAAGATAGGGTTTGGACACTATGAGTTCAAAGTAGTGTCTTTTTGTTTGAATAACATTTTGGGTATCTTAAATTGGTTGGTACAAGACATTTTCAAGGCTTGATGAATTTTTGCTAGTCTTCTTCAATGACATTTTGACTTATTAACTTAAAAAGAAGAACACGTAGAATAGCTCCAAATTAATTTTGAAATCCTCAAGGCTTAGGAGCTTTATGCCAAGGAGAGAAAGTGCACCTTCTTCTAAAAGAAAATTGAGTACTTGGGTTTCGTTGTCTCCAAAGAAGGAATTGCTATTGACTCAACCAAATTTAAAGTTGTGAATGATTGTTAGCTCCTCAAACAATCTAATATATTTTGGAATTTCTTGGTCTCACAAGATGGCCCTTACATTTTCATTAAGCAGTATGCCTTGGTTGTAACTCTTCTCATAAAGCTTCTCAAAATGCAAGCCTAAATCATTTGGACCATAGCCATGAGAGAGAGATTTGATAAGAAATGCCTTACCAATACACTCAATTTGAAGTTCTATCTATTCATTAAAGAATTAAAAGTTTTTATTAAAGCTAGGATTCTTACAATAGGATGTATGTTAACTCAACAAGGCCATCTAGGAACTTATTCTCTCATAAGCTCAACCTTATGCAAAGAACTATACTACCCATGTTGTGGAGCTATTGGCAGTTATCCATGCCTTAAAGCTATGGCGAAACTATTTTATCTGTAGGAACTTCCATTGGTATCTAATTACAAGAGTCTAAGATGCCCAACCAAATCTTAAGATGAGACATAGAAGGTGGATTAAAGTTCACAAGAATTCAATTTTGTGATCAAGTATCACCCATGCAAGGAAGATGTTATGGATACCCCTAGCAATAAAGAAATATTGAATTCCTTGATAGCTAAAGAGCCCTCCATGAAGAGATCCACTACAATTTTGATCGCTATGTGGAGCCCCAAGAGGAACACCAAGGAAAAGGGAATTCTCTTGCAAGAAAATCTATCTTGTAACGTCATCAAGCTTGTTTATCATGTTTCATATGATCACAATGAAGAAAAGAACACCAGGCACCACAAATCTTCATGCAGCATCATGTAGATCTCCCACAGATTTGATAGAATCAACCATATTCTTCAATATCTTCACAAAATCCATCAATATAACAAAGAAAGAAAAGGAATACACCATCCATCAGAACACATACAGAAGCATACAGAACAGTCACAGAACAGTACCAGAACAGCTACAGTACAGAACAGAACAGAAGCTCTACAGAAGATCTACAGAAGACCTACAGAAGATTACAGAAGGTTATCAAAACCACATAACTCATTCTCAAACCATGCCAAACTCTCACAAACCATTCAATAAACTTTCTCAAGATCTCAATCTTCATCAATCAATACTCCATCCCTCCTTACAAAAGACAATCAGAACAAAATAGACCAAAGCAGAGCAAAACAGAAGGTATACAGAACCAATCAGAACCTATCAGAACATCACAAAACCACCAATAAACATCATAAACTTCCAAAACTCAATCAATATCATCCAAAAAACTCTCAAACCACTTCCAAACCAATCAATCATCTCATAAAATCAACCATTCAGCTCTCAAAAACAACAAAAATCAGCCAAAAAACAAGTCATTTCAACACTCAACATATCCCCACACTTAATAAGGAAGCGTCCTCGCGACCCAGGAAAAAGGGAATACAAGTTCAGGGAAAAGCTCAACTTTGATCTTCAATATATCTTCAAAAGAATCCATCCACTACGACCCCAACTTATAAACTGTTTCTGATATAAAAATACAAAGAAAGGAAAACCCTTTATACATTAACACTTCTTATCAAACTAGAAAATCACAACAAATTTGTAAAGGATATAAGAGTTTGCTTCTTCTTTATCTGCATCAGCTTCAACTCTGCAACCACGAACCCAGCACCACAATTCTCCAAAATGTAGCTCGTACACGAAATCCAATAGGAAACCACTACGTTCGTATAAATGAACTCACAACACAAACACGAATACACAACACAACCATTTGAATGACTCCTCCAAAAAGAGAGATTTTCATTAAAAAGCTTCCACCATACATTGGAAAGGTATCAATGAAGATGATCCCTCTTGAAAGATTGATGTTGTTGGAAATGATCCATAGACAAGGATTCATCTACAAAGGTTTTAGGAGGATTTTGAAAAAACTGAAGACAGCACATCCTTTCCAACAGGACCAAGTATCTGCTAGGCAAACAAAGGGCATGAAAATACAAAATATCCAGCTGTTGGGAATCAATGCTCACATTGACATTCATGCACAACTTTGGAATAGGCTTGGAATCATTATGAGAGTGCCTATGCATATACGCCAGGTACCAAGCAAAGTGAGCAGTTAATCTCACTGAGGGATCTGCAGACTGTGAATACTGTTGAGAAAAATGAACATAGTTCTGATAAGCTTGACTGGAAGCTGTCCATTCTCTTGGAATTACTGGCCAATTGATCTGAGGTCCTGTAAGGCAATCATCCGAACTCCATCCCCTTCTTCTGGAAATCTGATTATCAAACCCATCATAGTCACTAACCAACTAAGGTGGTTGAGATATAGAAGTGTTAGGAGAGGGTAATGGAATAAGGAAAAGTGGATGAAGTGAGGGATAGGAAAAATCATAAAAGGAAGAAAAGTTTAAAGGAGTGGCAAAAATTTGGACGGAATCACTAAGGAAGGGTGTTAACTGATAAATAGGAAATGTAGAGGGTACATGAATGGATGGAGAAGGACAGGGTGGAGAATGGGAAAATACCCTATCCTCAATAAAGGAACAATATGTAAAAATGGAAATTTGAGGGAAAGATGAAGGTTGGAAAAGAAGGGGTAAAATAGTTGTGGAATTAGATTGACAAAGGGAAAAATAGATAGCATATCGGTGAGCCATTTGTTGGTAATAGAGGAGGGTAGGAACACAAGGTCCTAAGAGAGATCGTCTATGATAGGCATCAAAGAAGGAAGAATCAAACGGATTATATTTTGAAAGATAGGCTAAGAGATCCATCCTCAGTTGATTAGTACTCTGGGCAGAGATAGGAGCTGTGTTTTGTCTTTGATTCAGGACCACAGAATCAATCATGGGATGCCACGAATTATCATGATAGTCAGCCACTTTGGACGAGTAACTCTGGAACATGTCAGCTATGCGCAACTCCAAATGGTTGACATACAAAACAGCCTGTAAGACCACATCCCCCACATACCATGCCATATCCACCTCATCTGGAATTAACAAGTCTCCTCATAGATACATGTATGACATCAACATGGTATCTGGCATGACAGAATCTTCAAACACCATCCTTACTACCTCTGTCAACAACTCAGCAGACCAAGCCCCACTCCAGCCATCCTCTGGAAGAGGTAAATCCATCGTGGAAAGCTTCATGTAGAAGACCAACTTTTGTAAGTGGTAGTGGACAAAGAAAGAATGGTCTGGTGGAACATATTCCTGAAACTGCTCAAATGTAGACCATATCAAGTCCATTCTCGACTGCAATCTTTCCACTTTATCTTGAAATAGAGGGCATAAGGTAGCCTCTCTCTGAAGAGCAGCCAAGTCCTGTTGTGAAAGAGAAGGAATCAAGGGAACATTAGGGCTTGGAGGAATAGAGCAGGACTTTGTGAGTTGATCTTGCAACTGCTGGATTTGGGAGGCTTGGGATGCCACTGTGTCATTAGCAATCTGTAAAGCTGAAAGTTTGTCATCTAAGATAGCTTGGAACTCCTGCGCTTCTCTAGACATCCTCTCCTTCTTCTCTGAAAGGCAAATAACCTGGGATTGAGCCTCTAGTAACTGGATCTTCAAAGAAGATATCTCATCGCGTTGGGTGGCAACCAGTTGGGTTTGCTGTTCCATTTGTTTAAATAAATCTGCTAGGGTATCCTTAGCAGAAGCTAACTCGGATGTTGCCTGATGCAACTGGTCCTTAGACTGCATGAGTTCTTCATAAAAAGACACGTACAGCTGTTGAACACAGGCTGTCAATGACAACTCAATGGAGCTCTGAATATCTTTACATAGGAAAGGAATTGCATCTCCTGAAACTAGACTATTCAGGGAGGGAACTGATATGTCCAATGATCCTTCTCGATGTGCTCTGAATAGGTTATTACAAGTGAGATACCCAGGAAGATTACTGCTAGAGGTAGCAGGGATGGGTACTGAAGGAAGTACGGAAGGAGCTTTATCCGCTACCCTCTTCAAGCGTTTGCGCTGGATGACCAGGGGAGGCGGAGAATCATCATCCTCTATGTCAATGGGTTTTGACTCATCTGAAGGTGGAGGAGGAGGTACTGGATCTGATAGAGGAGGTGGAGGCACAGTCTTCTGTAAACCTGAATAGGTCAAGAAGGCAGACAAATATGATCCATATGTGACATTGGTAACATTATCCCTGGTGACTTTGACGAAATGTTGATCCATTTTAGTGAGGAGGTAAGTGCTCCAATCAATAGCAACTCCTTTCAACACCATCCTGGAAGCGGTAAAAAGCTCTTTGGACAAATACTGGGATGGTGTTTTGGCAGGCATAAACTAGTCCTGGAGAAACTGACAGATTGTCTTCCATACGGGATTAGTGATCATAGAAAAGGAAACTCCTGAAGAGTTGATCACCTTCTTAACATCCAGCATTTCCCTTGTCTGCTTTTGCAACAGCTTCAGAATCTCTTCATTAGAGAAAAGCTGACGAGTGGTAACAAAAGGTTCACCTTTGGAGGGAAGAGACAGAGCCTTCCCTAAGCTGCGAGGTGTCAAAGTCATAGAAATGCCCTGGACTAGTCCTGTCTTGCTGTAAGAGACCAGAAACGCATCACATAACAACGGATCCTCTAGAAGCAATGGAAAAGAAGTAGCCACAAAAGTAGCAAGTCCCGCCTTCGTGAGAGGCTCAAAAGTAAGTAGGGAAGAGTAATCCCTACTAACTAATGGGACGTACTGGATAGGGGGAGGAGCATGAGAAGGTGCCATTCAGATGGGTACACACACCACAAACACAAACAATCAAGGAGAATGCCTGCAAAGCAACATACAAAAATCCAAGGATAAGAGAACAACCAAAACAATAAAACGTGACTCGACCAACTAACCCCAAACAAACCACAACCTCGAAAAAAATTTGACATGACCTTGAGACAAATGCGACCGAAAGCTTCATGCTATGCATCAGACAAACACCCAGAACCCCGTATCAGGCAATAAAAGAAAAAACTGCACACCGTACCCGTAACCGTAACAAAGACAGGAAACCAAAACAATACCACATCCGACACATATCAAGACGACATCATGGATAAACCAGTGTTTGACCATGGAAATAACTCCAATGACTGCGCATACCCATCCCACGAAACGGTTCATTAAAAAGGGGAATTAAGTGCAGTGAGGGGGAATTAATTTAATGAAGGGTTTATTTTAATAAATTATTAAAAATGGATGAATTTTTATTAAGTGATAAACCTTAGTAAGAAAACGGCGGTTCCTGATTAGAAATTAAATTACCAATTATTAGGTGAAAACGGTGCTTTTATTCGAATCCCAGCCTGCGATACCCATACTGGGTCTCTAAATGCAAGTTCATTGATTACAAATTAAGGTGATGTGGAGCGCTTTTTTGCCAGCGCATGCGCTTGTGACGGCTGGTTTATTTTAATTAAAAATTAAAGTGCCTCTGTAGTGCACGTAGCGAGTGCGAAGTGAACGGCGGGTTTATTTTAATTAAAAAGGATGTGTGTGTAGCGCGAATGCGCGTGCCATGGTGGTATTGTTTGTATGGTTTTTGTTGTTTTTCGTGGTTTTTTTTTTCTTTAAAGTTTTATATTAATCGTGGGTTTTGGGGTAGCGTGTGTGTATGTTTTATTTATAAAAAAAACGAATAAAAGGGAAATATCTGGTAGTGGGTGTATGGAAATGCAAAGAATGCACTCTCCTCAAGCCAAAAATATCTGGATTTTTTTTTTAGACGGTGAGTTGGTGTGTTGGATGAAAAGGTTGTTGGTTATTTTATTGATTTATTTTTGATTTCTAAGGAATTTAGGTGTGAAATTAAATATTGGGACAGCGGAGAAAAATATGCCAAAGATAAATAAAAATATTAAGAAAAATGTTAGGAAATTGTCAGTAATTAATTTGGAATTTTGTAGCATTTTTAATGAATTTTTATCATATTTTTGGGTATTTGGAAAGATTTTAGAATTTTCAAATGGGCAAAAATATTTTTTTCTGAAATGTACAGGTTTAGAAAAATATGGCCATGGGTTGCAAAAATAAAAGGAAAGTTTTCTAGATTTTTCTGGATTTGTTCAGAATTGAAAGGAGTTTTTAATGATTTGTTTTGTATTTTTCAATGTTTGTGTGTGTTTGTTTTTTTTTTGGGTTTTTTTAATTGAAAAAGGGTTTGCAGGTGTGTTAATTAAAAATCTGGGAAAAATACCCAGCAACAAGCTACATGGCAGCTGCGTGGCAGCAACCAAGGAATGATCGTCCGCACACGATCCCGCACAATCACACGATCAAGCACGAACAATTGAACAATCGCACACTCATGCGTGTGGTGGCGTCTCGAGGGAAAACCGGGTGTGGGTAGGGTTGTTTGCTGCGGGTCTGCAGGATAGGAAAGTGGGCTTACAAGGGAGTAGGCGGGTTGAAGGTGATGGTTGCGGGTGTGTGGGATGGGGACTTATGGAGTGGTAAGGTTGTGTGTTTGGTGACAGTGGGGGGAACAAGGGCATGTGTGGGGGTTACTGGGGGGTGGTGGAAAAGGGTGGTATAGTGGGGGGTAAGTGGGTTAGTGGGTTTGCAGTGGGGGGAATGGGGGCTGAGAAGGGGGGTAATGGGTTAGTAGGTGGGAAGGGGAGTTAGTGGGGGGAAGGGGGGCTTAGACAGGGGGGTGGGGTTAGGGACACGTGGTGGAAATGGCGTGGCAGGGGGGCCTGACAGGGCAGGCGACAACGACGCCACGAGGAGGCGGCAAGGGCGCGGCAGGGCCGGCGCGGGTAGGGCGAGGTGTCAAGTGACAGGGCGGGCGGCAGGAGGGGACGGCGCCGCGAGAGCGCGGGCGGGGCGGCAGGAGGGGACGGCGGCACTTCGACGGCGAGGAGGAGGCCACAGGGCACGTGGTAGCGAGGGGGGAAGGTCAACGGTCTGCGTCCAGGGCGGCCACGTTGTCGATGATGGTGCGGGGCAAGGCGCGGGTGCCGAGGTGGGGAGGTCAACGGGGCAGCGTCCAACAAGAACGACGAGGACAGAGGGCACCAGGGCAGGGAACAGGGCGCTAGCGCAGAGGGCAGGGGCAATGGCGGCCAACAGGGAGGAGGTAGGGCACTTCGTCAGCAAGGAGGAAGGAGGCCACGTCGTCGAAGGCGGGGAGGGGGAGTACACGTCGTGGAGGAGGGGGCGTAGGAGAGGAGCAGAGCAGGAGGGGGGAATGGAGGAGGAGGGGAGGGGGGAAGCACGCAGAGGGAGAGGGAGAACGGGAGGCGGTTGGGGGGGAATGGGTCGTGAGAGGGGAGGGGGGGATAGGGAAGGGTGTGTTGGGGGGCGGTGGAAAGGGTGGGAGGGTAGGGTTAGGGTAGGGTTAGTGGAAGGGTTAGGGTTAGGGGGTCATGGGGGAGGCATACCCCGTTCTGCGCGCGTGCGCGGAGCGGGGTAAAAAAATTTGCCATGACGGGATTGAAAAGCGCACGGGTGATGGGGACGAGGCACACGGATGCAACCGGGGCGCGTTAAGACGCGTAAAATTGAAATCGGGCGCATTCACGCGCGGGACGGAGCGCGTAAAAACTCATAAAAATAAAAAAATTAATAACTCCCAATCCGGACGTCAAAACGAAATGGCATAAAAACAAAAAGTGGGCAGGACGGCAAGGGGAAGACATGAAAAATATGCAACGGAGGTTCCGGGAGGGGTAAAGGGCGGTCACGTGCAAAAACACAAAAAATGAACCAAAAAACGCATTAAAAAATTAATATCGGAAGATCCGTGCATCGGAACGAGGTGCAAGAAAAATGAAAAAGGCATAGAAAGACATGCCCGACAATCCAATCACATCAAAACATAGTTATGATTGAGATAAGACGTGTTCACAGGGAAAAAACCCAAAAAACAAACTCGAAAATAGGATCGGAAATTAATAGTGGACGAACCGTTCGCCGGAATGACATGCAAGAAAAAGGAAAAATGTCTGCAGGAAGGAGTGGCACAGGGTTATCAAGTTAAACCGCAGCTCCGGTGGAAGTAGGAGGGGTTCACATGCGAAAAACTCCAAAAATACGCTCGAAAACTCATTTAAAAATTAATAAGTAAAAATTCGGAAGTCAAAAAAGGGTGGAGGAAAAAGGAAAAAGGTGGGTGAAGACATAGGGGACACGGCTGGCATATCAAATTAGAATTCTGATGCAAACAAGGCAGGTTCACATGGAAAAATGTCAAAAAGACGCACGAAAAAGTCTTAAAAAACCGGAAAATTAATATTGGACAAACCGTGTATTGGAATGACTCGGAATAAAAAGGAAAAATATCAAGCGAAAAGTGGTTATCAGGGCTATGATGTCAGATCACTGTTCTGAAGCAAGCAAAGCGCGTTCACATGGAAAATCGGCTAATTTACTCAAAATGCTTCAAAAATTAATAATGCAAAAACCGTGCACCGGAACAGGGGTAGGTAAAAAGGAAAAATGGTCAATTCAAAGGAGGGAATAGGGCTATAAGGTTGGTTTTGGACTTCGGTGAACGTAGGGTGCATTCACAGGACAGGACCTCAAAATCAGGGAATGAAGGAAAACTTCAAGGGAACAGCCCCAAGGGTGGGTGGAAAATGAACGCTTGGGTGAGAAGGGACCCCATCAAGGATAACAGCAAGGCATGGCATACATGCATGAGCAGGTTAAGGCATATGCAGAAGGATGTGCAATGTAGACGCGCAGGGACGCGTCCCCACACTTAAGACCTTAACGGATAGGGTTAGCCGAACAATAGGGACCTAGGACCACGCCACAGACCATCCACTAACTTCCCCACACTTAAAACATGACTGTCACGAAGAAACCAAAGTGGGAGAGTTAGAAAAACTTGGCCCATTTCGTCAAGAAGCAAGGTTGAGTGTCGATGGCACGTCCAGTGTTGTTGTCGGCTGTTGGAGGTACCAAGGCATCTTCTCGGCACACATTCGTCATGGCAGGGACCACGCAGTAGCACCCAGGGAGGTAGCTGATGAAAGGAATCATAGAAAATTTGTCGATGATAAGGAATACTACACTCAACTCACAGTCACTCAAATGGAATGAAAGAACTGTCACTCGCCCCATGACTAATATCACTCGAGGAATAAGGATTGAAACCCATATCTTATACCCGGTTTAGGAATCAATAGGGGAATGGTGCAGAAGGAGTATGCCAGGGTGCACAGTTGATGGTGTATTAGTGCGTCCAACCCGTCTGGCATAAGTGCAAGGAGGAAGGCAAGGGAGCCTTACAGTGCAATGTACATAATAGGGTGATGTGTCTTGTGATAATGGCAAAGACCCATCCTGTGGGTGCATAGGGAAACAAGAACATACCTGACTCCAAGTGTCGTAACGTCCCTCAATCTCACCTCTCGGTAAGTGATTAAAGAAACTCCAATCACACTCAACCCACCCTCTGTCTCACGCTCTGTTGATAGATACCGAAGGGCAGCCTTTTCCTAAAACCCATTGATGTAATCCTCACAGTCACTTGTGCAAAGGTTGTATGCCTTGTGCACATTTGATGGTGCAACTGTGCATCCCGCCCTGTGCCGGCATACGGTGCGAGAAGAAAGGCCAGGGAGCCTTATAGTGCAGTGCACAGAACAAATTGTGCTTTGTGCATTGAGAGGCCCATCCCGTGCGTGCAACACTTCATTCACACTTCTCACCTCTCATTTAATTTTAAGGGAAAAGACTGGTCTCTCGCCCCACCCTCTGTCTCGCGCTCTATCGATAATTATAGAGGGCAACCATACTCACTTCCCCATCCGGTTAGGATGAAAGCTCACGTCACTCGATTGTTTGTCGATGAAGATCGCGTCATCAGTTGTTGCTGAAGAGGCGTACCCAGGGAGGTAGCCATCAAATCAAACGTTGTGTTAGATAGGACATGTCGTCTGCGAGAGGACAGGTAGACACTCTGTAGAAAGACCCAGGACACAGTGTACCAAGGGAGGTAGCTTCGGAATTGGATCCTGAAAATTTCAAGTGATGAATCCACTTTCTGGACTGTTGGGTGTTGCCACCTTTTCCACAGCCAGCTTCCCGCCCAAAGGTGTTTACCACCTTTTCTTGGAACGAGGCCTGCTATGACAGGAAATTGCTTCCTTTTCTCCCATAACAGTTTTGTTTTTCTTTTTTTTTCCCCCCCTATTTCCGAGGGTGTTTCCACCTTTTCTCAAAGAATAGGTCGGCATGACAGGGACCTTAGTCCTTTTCTCCCATGACCGATATGTATATTTTTCTTTTTTTTTCTTTTTTTTTTTGAATTGAGCAAGGGAATGGTAGAAAGACCATTTGTCAGAACCAACCTCACCACTGTCGCTGGTGGAAAATAGAGGATAAGAGATCAAGGCTGGAGGGGGGATTTGAGGGGATAGAGGGTTGCGTCCACTTCATCAGGAGTGATTGAAGAACGGCTATCAGAAGTAGCATCATAAGAAGTACAGTGCCGCGCCAATGAGGGAAAAGATCAAGTGACCGTAATTGTCAAGATCCCCAAGGAGGGAAGTACTTCTTCAGGCGATATCCATTAATCAGAAAGGAATCATCAGAGGCATCCAGGGTCTGCACTTGGACAGAGCCATTAGGGTTGACGGCAAGTACCTTATAGGGGCCCATCCACCGCTGTTGGAGCTTGCCAGGAAACTTGCCAAATCGTGAATCATAGGCTAGGACCAAATCACCTTCTTTGAACTCCTTGTGCTTGATGAAGCTGTCATGGTAAGCCTTACGTCGAGCTTGCGTGGCTTCCATGCACTGTAGAGCCATCCTACGAATTTCGTCCAAACATTCCAGGTGCAGGAGATGGCATTGTAGTGAATCATCACCCCCCAAACGCTCTTTGATAGCCACTATCAAAGAAGGTAATTCCAGTTCAACAGGGAAAACAGCTTCTGTACCATACACCAGCTGGAAAGGTGTCTGTCTTATTGCTGCTTTATGGGAGGTTTTGTACGCCCAGAGGGCCTCTGTAAGTCGATCATCCCAATCACGACGATGTGCGGCAATCGTTCTTGTCAGAATCGAGCAGAGGATGCGATTGGTGACTTCGGCTTGGCCGTTGGCTCTAGGGTAATAAGGAGTGGACTTGCGATGGTGGATCTTATACAGCTCTGTCAACTCTTCCATGACTTTATTAATGAAATGAGTGCCTCTGTCACTTACCAGCTCTAAGGGACTGCCAAAACGGGTGATGATATTCTCGTACATGAACAGGGCCACGCTGTTACCATCGTCCCGCTTTAGGGCTTTAGCTTCACACCACTTTGTGACATAATCCGTACATACGAGGATGTATCGGTTCTGTTTCCTTCTGGTAGGAGGATCGATCGGACCTACGAAGTCGATGCCCCACTTCTCAAAAGGCTTCAAAGGAAGGATAGGTTGCAGTGGCATGGCACTTGTCTTAGTGGGTTTCCCCATTCTTTGACAAGCATCACATCTTTTACAGTAATCATAGGCATCCTTGTGGATGGTAGGCCACCAATATCCTGCTAGTAGAGCCTTCCTGGCTGTAGCTTCTCCTGCAAAGTGGCCTCCACATGGCTCGTCATGGCAAGCCTTCAGAACAATCCCAATCTCATTTCCTGCAACACATCTTCTGAGCACTTCATCTTTACCTTTCTTGTACAGTGCACCGCCTAGCAGGGTGTAGGGGGCTGATTCTAACATGAGCTTCTTCCTTTCCCGACTAGAAATACCAGGAGGATACTGTTGGGTTGCCAGCAGATTGGCAATGTCTGCATACTAGGGAGTTACAGTTTCTACCAAGAATAGGGAAGCATCAGGGAGGTCTGGGTCATTCTGCTTCTCATTTGCAGTTTGTGGGATATGCGACAGATGATCAGCCAAAACATGGGAACGACCAGGCTTAGTAATCACCTCAAAGTCGAACTCCTGAAATAGGAGGAGCCATCTCATCATTCATCCTTTCACATCTGCTTTGTTCATCAGGAAGGATAAGGCCTCATGATCCACTTAAAATTTAAAGTGGGTGGATAGGAGGTAATGGCGGAACTTCTCTAGGGCAAACACCATTGCCAAGCACTCCAGCTCTGTCACTGTATAGTTCCGTTCCCTATCAGTGACTTTTCGGCTTGCATAATAGATCGGTTGATCCAGCTTCGAGGAGCCCTTCTGGCAAAGGACAACACCTAAGCCTTCAATTGATGCATCAGTGTGTACATGGAACTCTTTCGTCCAATCAGGAGGTTGTAGAATGGGTGCCTCAATCAGGCACTGCTTCAGAGTGTGGAAGGCTTTGTCACATTCTTCCGTCCAAGTAAACTCTGCATCTTTTCTCAGAAGCTTGTGCAAGGAGGTTGCCTTTTTTGCAAAATGAGCTATGAACCTTCTGTAGTAACCCACATGGCCTAGAAATCCCCTCAACTGTTTGAGGTTGGTGGGTGATGTCAGAGCTGCGATCTTTTCGATCTTTGCAGGGTCTGTTGATATCCCTTGTGTAGAGACAATGTGACCCAACAGAACTCCGGAAGAGACCCCAAAGATGCATTTGTCGGGGTTGAGGGAAATCCCATACTCCCGGCATCGGTCAAAGCATTGTTCCAAGTGCTCCCAATGTTCACGGATCAAACTATAGACATAGAAGTCATCCAAATATACTTCAATAAAGTCGTGTAGATGATTTTGAAATGCGGCCATCATGACTCGTTGGAAAGTAGCAGGGGCATTGCAGAGTCCAAAATGGCATCACTCGGTAAGCGTAGGTCCCCCATTCTGTGGTGAAGGTTGTTTTGGATTGGTCCTCTTCTGCGATTTGGACTTGGTCGTATCCGCTGAATCCATCCAAAAGGGAATAGAGCTCATGTCCTGCCACTGTGTCCAACAGTTGGTCTATGAAAGGGATAGGAAAGTGATCCTTCTTCATCTTGGAATTGAGCTTTTGGAAATCCATACATATTCGCAATTTGCCATTCTTCTTGGGTACAACCACGATGGGTGAAACCCATTCACTATTTGCCACTGGATAGATGAACTCGGCTTCCAGAAGCTTCAGCAGCTCTGCTTTCACCAATGTGGAATAATTCGGGTTCATTCGCCTCTGTCATTGCCGTACTGGCTTGGCATCAGGCTCCAAGTCAATATGATGTTGACATATTGTGGGATCAATCCCCTTTAGGTCTTTGTAGGACCATGCAAACACGTCCAAATTTTCTTTCAACAAGTTGTACAAGGTTGACAACTCCTCTTCTGGGAGACTGCTACCCACCTTCAAGTGGCATTCATTGCCATTTGCATCCACAAAGGTTAACTGCCTTTCACCTTCTACTTCACGGATGAAGGTCCCGCGGACTGCTTCAGGGTACAGATCCGACTCCTTCAAGGGAGTGGTGTCCTCTTCTGATGTCCCACTAGAACCAACTTCTTCTTTTGGTGGAGACTTAGGTTGCTCCTTAAGATGTTGAAATGGGATTAGAGCTGTTTCTGGTTTGGTTTCAAAATTAATTACCTCTTGGCTTGAAGACTCCTCTTCTGAAGATGACACATCCTGGAACGTCACATAACAGAGACCCTCTGATGCCTGTTGGGTTTGTGGGACTGGTGCTTGTTGGCACGGTGCATCATCATCATCTTTCTTTGGCAAGGATGGGTGAGGATGGCATGAGCCACTGTTGAAAGACGGCTTGTTCTTCTTAATCCATTTCTTATAAAGATTTTGCATATGAGAAGATCCATTTACCAGACCAAATGGTACCATCACCATTCTGTCCCATAGCATGAGCTCATCTGCTTCTGATGCTTCTGGAACTTCTTCTTCATAAATATCCTCTTCAGGTGGGATAGACTCTTCTAGCTCACTTTTATAACCTTCTTCTTCCATATCATATTCATCCTCTTCTGTCTCTGTCTCTGCTTCTGCTTCTATCTCTGCTTCTACTTCTGCTTCTGTCTCTGCTTCTGCTTCTGTAGGCGCTCTGTAACAGAAGAACAGATTCTCTGTTTCCTCTCCTGCCTCTGTCTCTAGCTCTGCTATGGCCATGTAACAGGGAGAGCAGTACATCCATGCTTCTATCTCACCGTCAGAAGTGATTTCAGAAGTCATTCCCGGTTCAGGCAGGAAGTATTCACCCATTGATAATGACTTTGCTTCTTTTGGAAGTCGGCTTACAGTGTCCACTGTTAAGGAACGTGCCACTGTTTTCTTGGGAAGGATCTGTTTGACAGCATCTTCGTCTGTTGATGTTCCATCTGTAGCCTCATTAGGGGAGTTAGAAGATAATTCCAAGGAGGTGGATCCATGTCCTTTTTGAGAACCATACAGTTTCAGCACCACTTTGTTGGGCCCTCTACCCAAGGTCAAGGTTCCTTTGAACCAATCCGTCCTTGCTCGGGCTTCAAAAAGCCATGGTCTGCCCAGTAACAGAGGGTAGGATGTACCATAAGAGTTTGGCTTCACCACCAGATAGGTTAGCCAATAATCTTTTCCAGCCACTGTAGTCTTCACATATGGGAGAATGCCCAAAGGCTTGATTCTACTCTAATCCGCCAGTCTGATGAGCCATTGGGTGGGTTGCACACCTTGTAGGCCTAGATCCTTCATTGTCACATCCGTCATAATGTTCACTGATGAACCTCCATCAATTAGTGCATTTGCAATAAAACAACCTTCTATCCACACGCCAGTCTCTGGAGTACCCGGATCTAGGAAGGCGTTAGCCACGTCCACTTCTTTGACAGGCTCTGGAGCCTTGTTGGACTTTGTCACTGTTGAGGGAGAAATCCTTAAACCACGTCTTCTTGTCAGTATACTTTTGAACCTTTTTCAGCAACTGGGAGACAACATCAATAATTGTCAGAATGTGAGGTTTGGTTTAAAGGTATCTAGATCTCTGACCAGATCGTATTCCTTAATAGGATCCACTGGTTTCTCTAATCGGTTAGGGAATGGGGCAACACCCATTTTCATTTTCCCTCTTTCTTCCAACAGAGGCATCATGGAAACTTCTTCTGCTACTTGCGGCACTTCCTCCTCTTCTGTATCCTGGACCTCTAGTCCTGTCTCTGTAATTCTCTGTGGCACTGTAGTGCTCTGTACGGCATTGTTAGGCTCTGTTCTGTTCTGTTCTTCTGGTGGAAGATTGAACTTCACTGTTTTGGCAGGAGGGTTATTTTCTTTCTGGACAGGTGGTTCCTTTTGCTTTGCACGTGTGATGGCAGCAACTTCCAATTCCACTAAATTGGAGGTAGGCTCTTGAGCCTTGGCCGGACTATCAGTAGCACTATTTTTCACTGGGGCTGGGCTTGGACAGTCTTTTGCAGTGTGGCCTTCTCCTTTGCATCGACTGCATAAGGGCTTGTAATCCACTGACCTTCTAGGATTTGGACAATTTGGTGAGATGTGTCCCTTTTCTCCGCATCTGTAACACTCCACTTCTGATCTCTGACCACCGCCAGACTGTCTTCCTCTGTAACTTTGAGAGGGAAATCTTCTGGGTCCGAAATTAGGACCAAACTCTCTAGGCTTGGGTCCAATATCCTGTGTTGTCATTTTGGATTCCAGCAAGTTGAATCTTGCATCTTCTTCCTTCCTTCTCCTATCATGCATCTCCTTCAGAGAGAAAATGTCCTCTATATGGTTCTTCCGCAAACAGTAGGAACAGAAGGCCCCAGGAATAGTTGGTTTTCGTGTACATTCAGTGGCTAAATGGCCTGCTTGATGACACTTACCACACCAAGTATTTGACCGCATCACATCTCTTCCTGCTCCTACAACGTTGGATATGCTCGCGGTATTCACTTTCAGCGTCTGTAGCTGCTCTGTAATCACATCCATCAACTCCTTTTTGATGTTTGCAACTGAGTTGGATAAGTAATCCTTCAAGCTTTCTCCTCCTGAGGCACTGGCAGGAGGGTTTTGAGGAGTCTCTGCAATCACTGCATAAACGGGTTGGGCTGGTGCAGAGGAATCTCTGTTCTGGTTCTGATTCAGAGCTCTTGTTTGAATTGTTGGCTGTTGACTCTAGTTGGTAGGATTCCACTGTTGCTGCTGATTTAGCATTGAGGAAATTGGTTGGGACCATTGTTGTTGTGGTTGCACCACTATTTGAGGCATGGATTGTGGCCACTGTGGATTTGGTGCACTGTACTGTGATACTGGGGGCATCTGCTGGTAAGGGTAGGGAACAGTCCCAGGAACTGCATTTGGTGGATACATCATTCTTGGCATCAGAGGAGGTAGGACTCATCTTCCTGTATTCATCGCCAATCTAGCTTCCACTTCATCGTATAGTCTTGCACCTTCTGTTGCAGCTTGTAGGGTAGCTGGTCTTTGCAGCTCCACAAACTTACGGACTTCTGGTTGTAATCCTCTGAGAAACACCCCCTTCTGAATGCCATCATCTGGATTATGGTTAGTCCATCTCTTTAGGATGGATTCCATTCGTGAGACATAAGCTTCTACTCTTTCTCCAAAGGACTGACTTAGGTTCATAAATTCCTCTCGCATCCGCTCTTCAAAACTTTCACGCCTGAATTTAGTGAGGAAGGCCAACTTCAGGTCGTCCCATGTGCCAAAAATTCATGCTGCTTGTCTCTCATACCACTGAAACACCGCGCCCTTGAAAGTGGCAGGGAATATTGCTAACCAATGCTCAAGGGTTCTGGCATTGTTAGCCACACACGCTACCATAAACTCTGCTACATGAAGATCGGGGTCTTCATTGTACTCTCCCTTAAAAACTGGCAATGGGACTACATTCGCTGGCCTGTCATCAATATTTCCAGGTCGGATCTGGCTTGGAAGTGGACCTCCAGTAGGAGGAGGAAGGGCTTGATGTGCCATTGGGACTTCTGTAAAGAGTTCCACAAGGGCGTCAAAGGCGGCTTTTGCTGCGAGCTCGTTCTCAGCCTTGATTTTTGCTTTCTCTCTTCTCACGTACCTCTGGACTCGTTCTAACGCTTGCCTCTTTATTGCGTCATTCATCAAGGGTGTGGCTCCACTATGTTATTAGTGCTCCACAGAGGGTTAACATAAGGCTTCAATCTCTGGAGGACTCTCTTGCCAACATTTCTTCTACTTCTTTCTTTTCAACGTCCCTGAAATCTGCTTTCATTCCACTACACAGAGGAAGGTATTCGGTTCTGAAGGTGTCAAAATACATACGTCTGAGCATTGTGGTGGTGCCATCATCATAGTAATGCCAGCTTCTGATAGTTTCAACAGTGTATGTTGTGAAAAACACTCTATCTACCAACTTCCAGTGGGTTGCTAATTGAACAAACATAAGATTATCAATACACTAAGCATCCCATGTATCTTGCTGTTGAGCATCCACGAACAAATTCCAACTCTTTTCCTTCTTGTCTTTGTGAACCTCTACAGACCAAGACTCCTGAAGCTTCTTCACAATCTCCCACTTGATGTTGTCTGGAAACTTCTCAATGAATTCCAAATCTTCCATGTATGGTCATTCTCTCTGTTTCTGCTCTTTATTTTATTCCCAAACAGTTGGCCACCAAGATGCAAGTTTCTGTTGCTTCAATAGGAAGAGGAAACTGTCCACCACATAGAGCATGCATCATGATGGTGATGTGTTTCCGCCATTGTGGGATGAACTTCTTGTGGAAAGTGGCTTTGTTTATGAGGAATTCCAACTCTTCAGTGGAAGAAGGAACTTTACAAACATCCATTGAATTCTTCTCTTCTTGGCAATGCCATTTCCTTCATTTTCAGCCTCTTCTAGTGCTTGTTGATGGCAAGTTTCCCCGGCTACGCACCAAAAACATGGAACCCCAAGAGGAACACCAAGGAAAAGGGAATTCTCTTGCAAGAAAATCTATCTTGTAACATCAACAAGCTTGTTTATCATGTTTCATATGATCACAATGAAGAAAAGAACACCAAGCACCACAAATCTTCATGTAGCATCATGTAGATCTCCCACAGATTTGATAGAATCAACCATATTCTTCAATATCTTAACAAAATCCATCAATATAACAAAGAAAGCAAAGGAATACACCATCTTTTAATGGAAATACATCACATATTATTCATCTTCAATATCTTCATAGTCTTCTCTCTCAATCTCTCACATACAATCACTCTGTTTCAATAGAATTGACTATCTCTGACTCTCTCTCTCTCTCTCTCTCCATCAATAATACATCATATCCTCACTACAATATCTCTAAAATCACCCTTAATAATCCTTCTTAGGTCATGGATACCCCTCCCAGAGGTATATCTGATATGAAGAGTCACCAGAGCCACTACAGTGTCTTTTCATAGCTCACTACTGTCACTTCACTCTAGTCTTCACTTGAGTCTTCAGCAGCAACTTCTTTCACTTCTTTTAGCTCTTTTGCACTTGTATTCACCTCTTTCTAAGGCTAGAAAACTTTCCCAAGCTACACTCTCATCCATCAGAACACATACAGAAGCATACAGAACAGTCACAGAATAGTACCAGAACAGCTACAGTACAAAATAGAACAGAACAGAATAGAAGTTCTACAGAAGACCTACAGAAGGTTATCAAAACCACATAACTCATTCTCATACCATGCCAAACTCTCACAAACCATTCAATAAACTTTCTCAAGATCTAAATATTCATCAATCAATACTCCATCCCTCCTTACAGCAGACAATCAGAACAAAACAGACCAAAATAGAAGGTATACAGAACCAATCAGAACCTATCAGAACATCATAGAACCACCAATAAACATCATAAACTTCCAAAACTCAATCAATATCATCCAAAAAACTCTCAAACCACTTCCAAACCAATCAATCATCTCATAAAATCAACCATTCAGCTCTCAAAAACAACAAAAATTAGCCAAAAAACAAGCCATTTCAACACTCAACACTATGCCTATATACCTTAACTTGGAGACATTAATTGAAGAAGTGCCCATGGATCTAGGATCTTATACTTAAGATAGTCGGTCTCAAATAAGGAGAATAACCCCAAGTATAAAACTAAGCCCAAAGACTATCATCTTGAAGGAAAACTCTTATATTTTTAGGATAGGGTGTGCATTCTCAAGAGTTGGGGGAGATTAAGAGAAACATCCTATGGGGGATACACAAGGTATCCCTATTATTGGATATCCAAGACAAGAGCTATTTTGGCTATGTTTGAAATATGATATGTTTTATTATGTGACCTAATGTCTAAATTGTCAAAGGGTCATGGCGGAACAAACCAAGCTACTTGGAAAAACGCATTCTCTTGATATCCCTCAAATAAAGTGGGAATTTAACATCATGTATGTTATTGTTGGCCCTCCTATGACACAAGAAGGTTCCAATTCCCTATTGATCATTGTAGAAATGTTAATCAAAGTAGCCCACATTTTTCTAGTCAAGAAAATTTCAATTTTTTTATATAGCTATCCTATTTTTCAAGGGGGTCTTCTGCTTAGATAGATTCCTAAGAGAATGATAAGTGACATAGACATACTCTTGTCAAGACATTAGTACACAAATATGCTTTAGTAAAAATTTTATCACCTTCGAAATGATGGCCAAACTAAAAGGATCAGCCAGGTCATTAAAGATATTTGCATGGACTACTATAGGTATGAACCTAAGAGGTGAATCAAATACCTTCCTTTGGTAAAGTTTCCTTAAAATGCTCCCTACCATAAAATCATTGGGATGAAATCTTTCAAGGCCCTATATGGATAGGATTAAATATTCCCACTAAAATTCTCTAACCCCCTGCCTTCAAGGTTGAAGCTTATAAAAGGATATGTGAGTATATGGTAGAACAAGTCAAAGCCATTTAGGTTGCTCAAGATAAGTAGAAAGCTTACATAAATCCAAAGTGGTCGAAATGATTCTTCAAAGGAGACACGCTTATCTTGTGTATTCAACCCAAAAACAACTCATTGTCACCTAACAAGTGCAAGATTTAAGTCCAAGATATTGTGGTCCTTACTAGATTAGTAAAAGTTGAGACAAATACGCCTATTGGATTGATGAAGCCAATGTTAAAAAAGAATAGCAAGACTTTATCTTAAGATCAGGCCATCTCAATTATCCTAAGGGAGAGAAGATGTGATGAACCCAACGTTGATTGCAATTATTGCTTTGATTTTCTCTTTTGGATCAACCTTGTCAAGTTTCAAGAAATTTAGTAAGCTTGAATTTTGTAATATCGAGGTAAATATTTTTAAATTTTTAAAGTTATATGAGAGTTGAAGTTGGGAAAAACCCTTCAAAGATCCTTTGTAAAATGCATAATAGTAGTAGCAATAGCAATAACAGCAGTAGCAGTAGTAGAGCATTAGAAGGAGCAGGAATAACAACAGTAGTAGTAACAGTAGCAGTGGCCTAGGATCAACTTGAGGAGTGAAGTTGAAGGATGCTAATGGATAAATGTACTTATAAGTTTCATGTTACTTAGAAAAAGAGATTTAAAAAATGATTGAATAAGGAATTTAAGATTAATTTGTAGTATTTTAAGATGTATCTAAAAGGCAAACTTATTGAGTCAATATGATGACTCCTATGTAAGGCATTCATCCATGAATTTTTGATACATCAATTATGCAATAAGTTTACGGCACATTAAAAACTTTTTTGATTCTATATTGGGAAGAAAATTTCGAAAACTTTATTACATAATAATTCCATCTACTTCTCCCTAGAATAGCTATCTTGTTTGGAGGAGTAACTTCATGTACATGGTCATATACATAATAATTCCATCTACTTCTCCCTAGAATAGCTATCTTGTTTGGAGGAGTAACTTCATGTACATGGTCATATACATAATAATTCCATCTACTTCTCCCTAGAATAGCTATCTTGTTTGGAGGAGTAACTTCATGTACATGGTCATATACATAATGATTTTGAGAATTGATCAATAAGTAAAGTAGAGTAAAACCTTGTTCCTTAAAATAAGAATAGAAAATCTAACTTTAAATCTTCCATCCAAAAAATGTGCTTATTTATCTAAGTAAATCAATATTTTAGCATCAATGAAGCAATAAGTTCCTTTTTGATTCCACCATTGATTGATAGAGAGACCTAATGGCAATAGAGCCTTTTGAGAATTCTCATAAATTTATCCCACAAATCGTAGTTCTACAAATGGAAAGAAAACATATTATAATACAAAAGAAAAGGAAATGTTACTAAGATCTTTAATTGTCTTAACAAGAAATTTATTTTTTAAAGATAATAATTCCATGATATAAGCAACCTTATCTTGCTAGCTTCATGAACCAAAATGCCTTGATGCCCAACATAAAATTATTGGAAAATAAGTTTGATGGAAAGCCTATGATTTTTCAAATACAAAACAGTTTATTTAATATGGATTCATCTTTTCAAGTACTAAATTTTGGTTTCAATAAAGGTTGATATTCTTTTGGACTCTCAAACTTCAAGGACCTTAATAACATGATGATGGTGATGATGGGATCTTTTTGCTAGCTTGAGAAAGGCTTGTGTAAATGTTGTACAATATAGTTTCTCACCCGTATTAGCTACATAGTTAGCTAGGAAGCACACAACTAGGAACTATACGTATCCTTCAAATACCTTTCTAAAAATTGATATTGGTTTTTGTGTTTTAGTTGTTTGGTACAAGTTTAAATATCATACAAGCCTCAAAAAATGATGATAATAAGTGTTTATTTCAATCTCAAGGAAATTGACACATCAAGGTCTTGAGGAGCTTGAAAGTTTTTTACAAACAAATTCCAAAGGGTATCTACTCAAGAACTTAGTCTTAGGAAATTTTCTAGCATATGACATATTTTTTTGTGCTTCTAAGAGGTTAAGCCCTTATGGCATATGAATGATGGTTTGTATAAGAATGAAAAGAAGGTTTAGCTAAGCCTCATGACATGCAACATGTGTGAGATTCTTGGCTACACTTGGCTAAGTTTGCCTACAATACCAACCGCATCTGCAACTAACACGTCGGTGACATAAATGCACAACGGTCACCCTGGCATATCACAAGTGGAGCTCGATATCTCAACAAGAAGAAGGAAGGGAAGGTGGCTAAATCTTCCAATGAATTTGCATTACTCAACAAGGTGGATTGCTTGAATTGAAAAGGGTAAAGATAGAAGGCTTCTTGTCTAAGTTATTGTTGTTAGGGGAGGGTCTCTCTTGATCTTGAAAAATAGGGTAATGAAGTATGAAACGTGTGGCCAAGAGATAGTATTGAAACTTCTTTACATCAAATACCATGGCCAACCCCTCCCTTTCTGTGGTGGAGTAATTCATCTCTGGGTTAGTGAGTTGCCTACTAGCAAAACTCATGGGTTAATCCAAGTTATGTTCACCAGACTGGCATAAGACAACTCCAATACCAAAATTTAGATTCATGGAAGGTGATGTTGGAGTCTGGGGCTCGTAA
This sequence comes from Lygodium microphyllum, assembly GCF_053477565.2. Classification (NCBI taxonomy): domain Eukaryota; kingdom Viridiplantae; phylum Streptophyta; class Polypodiopsida; order Schizaeales; family Lygodiaceae; genus Lygodium; species Lygodium microphyllum. Next base: position 34,300,352 of record NC_141143.1, on the reverse strand, counting down.
GATTGGTGCAATTGTAAGAGCCTTCTTCAACTCCTCATATGCTCGTTGGCACTCATTAGTTCACTTGAACACGATTAGCAGCTTATAGAATGGCCTTGCAATCAATGTGTAATTCAACACGAAGTGTTGATAGTATCCGATGTTACCTAAGAAACACTGAACTCCCTTATAATCCTTGGGTGGCGGCAAGTCGACAATGACCCTGACTTCTAAAAAGTCAGTGGCTATGCCATTCTTGGATACCACATGCCCTAGGATGCATCCATGCTTGACCCAGAACTAGCACTTCAGGGGGTTCAATGACAGGTTGTAAAGCTTGCATCATTCAAAGATTGCTTGCAGCTTCTCCAAGTGTTCTACCCAACCAGCTAGATTGCATGCATAGGTCATCTACAAACACCTCTAGCTCTCTCATCTAAGCATATCTTTGAAGATGGTGCACATTAGATGCTAAAAGGTTGCAAGTGCATTCGTTAACCCAAAGGGCATTACGATATAAGCAAAGACATCCCACTCAGTGGCAAATGCGGACTTGTGCCTATCATCAGGATGTACTTGCACCTGGTTGTATCCTAACAAGCCATCCAGAAAGCTGTAGACCTCTTTACTTGCTACCCTTCCGAGCATGTGCTCCATGTATGGTGATGGGTAATTATCCCTTTTTGTTGCAGTATTAACTTTCTTATAATTCACACACACTCGGACCTTTCCATTCTTCTTCATGACTATCACAATTGGTGATACCCAATCCATGTGCTCTATTTCTTAGGTGAATCCTACCCTCATTAGCATATCGATTTCCTCCTTCACGGCTTGGGCATGTTTTGGATTCATAGGGTATGGTCAACATAACTCATTCTTGCCAGCGTAGGTTACCCAATGCAAATCTTCCAATGCACATGAGCATTGCAATATATATTTAACCTATGTGCGCGATGTGACTAGGACATTATTGCATGAGTGCATCTTTTAACACATGAACCATATATTCACGAATACAATAGTCTTTCATCATGATGGTGCGAGAAATATAAGTACCTTGTGATGCGATCTAAAACTTTCCCGAACATTCTTATGATCTTTTTAAAACAAAGCGTTCGATTATAGTAAATTTTCAATGCGATTAAGACTACCCTATGTGAATTTATACTTATTGCACCCATATCATGCGAAAACGAAAAGGGTGAATTTGATGGAACATGAACTTTTGCAGGAGGGGTATTATCGGCTTTCACGCTCTAGGTGGGGACTCCTACATGTGCCCCTCTTACTCTTGCGTGTGCTCCTCTCGTGTGGCACTTTGGGGTCATCGCAATCGAGGCTAGGGCAGGTGGAGGGTGTGCTAAAATTCCCTACAACTAGCAGTCCTTCCCTCCCGCAAGGGAACTCCCTTCATGCATCCTCCCGTGGTCCGTGGGTGAAACACCCCCTAGGAAGCTTTTTTTTTTGGAAGCTTCTTGGAATCTTTTTTTTTCTTTTATTTCCTATCTTTTGACAGGGGGATTCTAACAGTGTCGAGCCGAGGATGGGGAGGAAGACGAAGAAGATGATGATGTTGATGATTGGGGGGGGGGGGGGGGGGCGGCGCTGCTGATCATTGGGGGGGTGCTGTGTCTGTCCACGAGGGAGGGGGGTTCCCCTTTTATAGAGGGGGAGGAGGTGGTTTATGGGGGGGAAGACGGCCGTTTAAGGGCCACCACCCCTCCACCTGGGGGGTGCATGCCCCCCTTTCTCTCTCTTTACTCCCTCTCTCTCTCTCTCTGCTCGACATGCTGTCGGAGGGGAGAGAGAGGGATAGGTTAAATTTTTTTTAAAAAATTTGAAAAAAAGGGGGGGTTCTCATGGGGGAGGCACCGAGGGGGGGGGATGCTACATCCTCTCCCTCTTAGAGGAGGGAGAGGATGTAGCATGGGGGGGGGGGGGGGGGGGGATACTACATCCTCTTAGAGGAATCAAGATGTCCTCATCTCGAGAAGGTCTGGGGGTATTGTTGGTTGAGAGTATTTTCATCCATCGAAGTGGCATCCTCTTTGGGACAATCTTTCCACTGGATAAGGTATTCTCTCAAGGTCCTTGATCTCAAATGCCTCTCCCTAACATCTATGATTCTATCAGGCCATAGCTCAAGGACTCCTTGGCTAGGCATTACAATTTGCTGATCATCAAGTACATGATTCAAATTAGGTAGATACTTTTTCAGTAGGCTAGCGTGGAATACAATATGAATCTTTAGAGTTGCGGGTAGCTGTAGTCTATAAGCATTAGGCCCTAGGAACTTGATGATCTTATAAGGTCCACAATATCTCAAACTTAGCTTCTTGTACTCTCCCAAGGACAGTGAACTATTTTTAGCACGTACACGGATGAAGACCGTATCCCCTTCAATGAAGGATCTGTCTTACCGCTTCAAGTCAGCGTAAGCCTTCTGTCTATCCTTGGCAGCATGAATGTCTTGTCTTATTGATTTGATTTGATCATCCATGTCTTCCAGCATCTATCTTGAAGCTTCTACCCTTCAAAGTTGGATCTGAGAAGTTCAAAGGGGTATGACAATCATGCCTATACAATGCTTGGAAAGGGGTCATCTGAATACTCTGTTGGTAAGAAGCATTGTAGGCAAACTCAACCAGGGGTAAGTATTGAATCCACTTTTTGGGTTTGCGATAGCAGTATGCCCTAAGCATATCTTCAATGACTTCATTGACTCGTTTTGTTTGTCCATCAGTTTGGGGTTGGGATGTTGTACTAAAGCAGAGTTGAGTTCCAATAGCCTCAAAGATAGCTCTCTAGAAGTGTGATGTGAAAAGAGAGTCACGATCACTAATGATTCTTCTGGGTAACCCATGAAGTTTGAATATTTCCTTGATGAATAATCTTGCGATGTCTGAAGCTTTATAGTTTGTCTTGACAGGGATGAGATGTGCGACCTTGGTGAGCATATCTACTACAACCAAAATAGAGTTATATCCTCCTGAACTTGGGGTAAGCCAACAATAAAGTCCATACTAATGAACTCCCATTTCATTTGTGGAATATCAAGTGGTTGCAATTTCCCAGGCATTTTAACATGTTTTGCATTAATGCGTTGACAAGACAAAAATTCCGTGACATGTTTGTGTACGTCTCCCTTGAGCCTTTCCCAAAGATAGCTCTTCTTGACCGTGTTAAGGGTCTTGGCATAACCAGGATGTCCTAAGAAAGGGGAGTCATGGGCTTCCCAAAGTATCTTCTGCTTGAGAGTTTGGCTTGCAGGGATACATAATCTTGTCCTAAAGTAGACAAGTCCATTACTGATGGAGAATTCTTAATACTTTGTCTTTAGCTTCAGGTCTTGATCCTTGATGGGGATCTCCCTTAGCATTTTCTGATAGACTAGGTCATGATATGCCCCTTCTTTTACTAGCTCAAGAATTAGGTTGTTTGGCATTGATACCTTTGTGGCTAGAGACCTTGCTGTTGATGGATCTTGCAAAGTGAGAGAATTTAGAAATGCCTTGCAACTGAGTGCATCGGCAACTACATTCTCTCTTCTAGGACTATATTTGATTTCAAAATCATATTCTTCCAGCACTTCGATCCATCGACGTTGCCTCATATTGAGCTCATTCTGAGTGAAAATCTATTTAAGACTCTTGTGGTTTGTTACTAAGCAAAATTTGTTACCTAGCAAGTAATGTCTCCAAAGTTTGAGAGCATGGATGACACCCAATAGCTCCAAGTCGTGAGTAGCATAATTCCTTTCATGGCTCTTCAATTTTCTTGAAGAAAATGCTACGAGATTACCTTCTTGCATGAGTACACATCCTAAAGCAAATGTGCTAGCATCAGTTACCACTTCAAACTCCTTACTAAGATCAAGAAGTTTCAGGATGGGTGCTGATACTAAGCTTTGCTTTAGTTTGTCAAAGCTGGTCTGTTCAGCAGAGGTGACCATACAATTGCTACTTGCTTCTTTAGTAGCTCAATCATAGGTGCTGCAATAAAAGCATAATCTTTGATAAAAATTTTGTACCACCCCGTCAACCCAAGAAAACTATGTATTTCTTTGACAGAAGTTGGTGTTGGCCATTCCAAAATGTCTCTGACCTTAGTTGGATCTACTGAAATTCCTTCTGCTGATACAATGAATCCCATATATTCAATCTATCGCCTGAAAAATGCGCACTTCTTCTTCTTGGCATAAAGCTTATGTGCTCTCATTGTTTCAAGAACAATGCGAAGTTGGGGTTCATGATCTTGTCTCTGTTTTGAGTAGACTAGGGTATCATCAAAAAAGACGAGTACGAAGTCATCAAGATAGGGCCTAAAAAGATATCTTGCATTAACTTGTTGAAGGTAGCAGGAGCATTCGTAAGCCCAAATGACATCATTAGGAATTCAAAGTGTCCATATCTTGTACTGAATGCAGTCTTTGGAATATCTTCTTCTTTCTGATAATATCCAGTTCTAAGATCTATCTTTGAGAAGATATTTTCCCCTTAAAGACGGTCAAGTAATTCACCTATTCTTAGAATGGGGTATTTATTTTTGATAGTTGCTTGATTCAACCCTCTGTAGTCAATGTATAGGCGAAGCGTTCCATCTTTCTTCTTTTGGGACAACACTGGAGCTCCCCATGGAGAACTACTAGGTTGGATGTAGCCTTGATCTAATAATTGCTTGAGTTGCTCTTTCAGTTTGATAGCTTCCAGGATGGACATCTTATATGGCCTCTTTGTAATTGGTGCAGCTCATGGCACAAGTTTGATTTCGTGGTAGACTTCCCTTTAGGGAGGAAGTTCCATCAAATCTTCAGGGAATACATCTACATATTCCTTTAACCATGAAGGTTCTTCTCCATATTCCTGATTCTGATCTAGCTTATTCAATTTAATCAGATAGACAGGTAGACCATTTTGAACACATTTTATTATCCGTGTTGCTTTTGCCAACTATATTTTTGGCTTACCAGCCTCACCTTGAGTCGTGACTAGTTCCCCTTCAGAATTTCAGAAGGAGACTTGGCCCTTCCCACAGTGGATGTGGGCATAATTGGGTATTAGCCAATCCATTCCGAGTAAACATTCCTGGACACCTAGGTTCATTATCCTGAATCTCACAGAAGTTGGCTTCCCATCCAGTAGGAATTTCACCTTAGCAGTTTGCCTAGTACAAGTGACTCCATGACCATTTGCTAATTTTATAAGTAAGGTAGGTGCATCTATTGTTGGCTATCCCTAATCTCTTTGCACAAATTGGTGAGATGAAGGAATGTGTACTGCCATAGTCAATCAAGCTTTTGAAGATTTTACCTTGATATTATGATGGAGTTTGAATCACCGAGAATTGGCGATTTGGACCCTTCTTGTGAAGAGTGGCATGAGCCGTCGCCCTCTCAATGTCAGCATCCATGGATGGATCTTCTTCATTGTCCAGCTCCTTGTTGGAAACAATGGAGGTTCTCCCTCTGGCCATAAGGTGGTTTCTTGGCCATGAGCGGCTTTGTTTTGACCTTGGAATTGCCCTTGGCGATGCCCTCTACCAAGCTTGGGGCACTCCCTCTTGAAGTGTTAGGGCTCATTGTAATGGAATCAATGTGGGTTGCGATCATTGCTTTGTGTTAGAACAAAGTTGTTAACAGCATTGACCCTAGCTTTGTTTCTTTGGCTCTGATTCTGACCCTGCGCTCTCTTAATCCGAGCCTTAGACATGCCCTTATTCTGATCTTTGTAAGGCTAAATCCTATTGTTCCTTGGTTTGGTCTGCACCTCTTGTATTATTGGAGCAGCTCGAATGAGTGTATCTTGTAGGTCCATTGGGCGCATTGATTCCAATCGAGTGTTTACTTTCCTTCATAAAATATATCCACAGCTTTCTAGAACAATCATCAATGAATGTGACAAAGTATGAATTGCCTCCAAGAGATACATTTTGTGTAGGCCCCCAAATATCTGTAAGCACAACATCAAGGATATTTCTGCTTACATCTCTGTCATATGAAAAGGGTTGTCTTGCCTGCCTACCAAACTAACATGCTTCGCATACCTTATGAAATTTTGCAACTCTAAATGTAGGCAAACCTGTAAACCCTTTGGACTGCATTAATTTCAGTATTTGTACATTTGCATGTCCAATGCGTTTGTGCCAAATTTCACTATCTACAACAACACCTTTTCCTTTAGCATACATAGCAGCATTAATAGTAGGAATTCCAACATCCAGAGTAAACGTACGCCCAAATCTACTTCCCTTTGCAACCAACCTGCACTTGTCATTGAAGTCTTCTACAAAGCAGCCCTTTGCATTAAATCTGACTTGTAGCCTTTGCTCTAGACTGACACCAAGTTCTTTGTAATAGATGGCACATGTAATACATCTAAAAAACTCTTTGTCTTACCATCATGCAAGGACAAGGGAACTTTTCCAATGTGTGAAATTGGGTGGCATGAATCATCACCCGTCTACACATAACCTGTATTTCGCAAATCCTGCATCTCTCCAAACCATTCTGCATGGCTGGTCATATGATTAGATGCACCTGAATCAACATACCAAACGTCATCATGTGTTTCTTTTCCTGTAATAGCATTCAGCATATGCTGCATAACAAACAGACGTTCATTTTTGTATTCATTCTGTCGTGAAGATGATGCATAGTTTCCTTGCTGCAACTTACTACTGCGAATATCATATTTCTTAGCATAACATTGGGCTACAATATGACATGTTTTGCCACAGTAGTGACACATAATACCAAAGTTGTTAGAACCTCTGTTCTGCCATCCACCTCTTCCTCTAAAGCTCCCTTTGCCTCTAAAGTTACCACGACCTCGTGAAACTTGCATATCGCCAATTTGTTGATTCAATCTGTTTTGCTGGTTATCAGTATCATGTCCTGTACCCATGGCCTCTTGAAGAGGACCTGGCATGTCCCCTTCCTAAATTGGAGTAGAAAGCTTGGACCTGGCACGTCCCCTTCTTGAACTGGAGTAGAAAGCTTGGACCTGTTCACCACTTTTTTCAGATGTCTCACTCTGTATGTTGATCTCTTCAGTGATCATAAGGGAGATCAACTCATCAAAATTTGGAAATGGCTTTCTGATATATACAAAAGTTACAAAAGACTTCCAAGCCTTTTCATTGTTAAGTCCACCCAAGGTAGACGACACCAAATCATCATCATCAGGCATTGCATCAATCGCTGGCAAGGCATCTGCAATGCTCCTTACCTTCAGTGCATACTCATTGATAGACATCTTCCCTTTCTTCAGTGTATTCAACTCTTGCTTGAGTTGAATCTTTCGTGCCTTTGTATTTACAAAAAACATACTTTCAAGTATGGTCCAAGCTGCATATGAATTCTCTGCATTTCTAATATATCCCAGCATATTATTGTCAATTACTGCAAATAGCCAATACATGACCTTTTTGTCTTTTGCATTCCATTCCTTCCATGCCTTTGTCTCTTCTACAGTTGGAGGATCACTCACCTCTGGCTCCTTTTCTTCACCTGAAACGAACTCGTAGAGGCCTTTTCCAATAAGGAAGTTCGTGACATGGAACTTCCATGAAGGGTAGTTGTTCTTGTCGAGCTTCTCAATGATGGGGTTTCCACTGTTCTCTGCCATTGTCACAAGACTAATACCAAATAGCAAGCAAATCTTCTACAACCCTCAACCTATAGTGCACAGCAATACACCAGACAGTCTTTTTCACTGCCTGCTCAATAATACATGAAATTTGCAACGAGTTTGCAGATAAACCTTGTGTTTATTCACTGGTAAATAGCTTTGAACTTACAGATCTGAAAACTGTAACCTGTGCACCTGTATACAGCAGACACAACTGAAATTGCAGGGTATCTCGAACTGATGTTCGCAACCTTGCGAGTCTAAAATGGGACCTGAAATGACCTAGGATGGACAAAATAGTAGCGGGAAAGACCTAAAGGACTTAATATATAGAATACGTAGCACTCTTTGCGCACACCAAATCTCACTGTAATCTGAGACTTTTGCTTTGCCCTACTTCCAGTGCCTCCACAGGCACACTGTCCAAGAGAAGAAGTAGAGAATGGAAGAGCTTCTTACCCGTTGCTTGCTTGCTCGAATCCTTGGCTCCTCTCCTACGCTTTAGCCTTCAAAACCAGCCTCAATTAGTGGTGCAGCTTTGATACCATATTAAGAATCACATGGTAGGGGGACTTGCTCAAGATGCTGCGTCGAACACACACAGAATGCACAAGGAGAAGCTCACTCAAGAGACAAGAAGAGAGATAGAGGCAAAAACATTTTCTTGTTGGTTTCTTCTTCTTCTTCCACACACTTTACAATGTACACAAAGTATAAATAAGATATAACATAAAGGAAAGTGGCCTACTAAGTCAAAACAATGCATAACCGACTACACTAGTCGACTGGCGCTATAACTATGCCAGCTGTAAATAGGTGTAACAACCTGAATATAATAAGTAATGAGTCAGTGGCCATGTGAGAGTCATAATGACCACCGACATGCTAAGTGTAGACATGTGGACCCATCTAACCAGGCGGTCTATCATTAATGTCCGCATGTGTTGAGCTTGTCATCTCAACAGAAGTAACAAATGATTTCCATGCCTTCTCATTGTTAAGGCTACTCAGAGTGGATGAAAATAAATTATCATCATCCGGCATTGCATCAATCGATGCTAAGGCATCTGCAATGCTCCTCACCTTCAAAACATACTCATTGACATACATTTTCCCTTTCTTCAAGGCATTCAACTCTTGCTTGAGTTGAATCTTTCATGCCTTTGTATTTACTGAAAACATGCCCTCAAAAATTGTCCAAGCTGCATGTGAAGTTTTTGCATTCCTGATATGTCCCAGCATAGTATTATCAATTATACTGCAGATAGCCAATACATCACCTTTTTGTCTTTCGCATTCCATGCTTTTAACTCATCTACAGTCAGAGGGATACCCAGCTCTGGCTCCTTTTCTTCACCTGAGATAAACTCATAAAGGCCCTTTCCAATAAGAAAGTTCGTCACACGGAACTTCCATGAAGGGTAGTTGTTCTTGTCGAGCTTCTCAATGATCAAATTTCCACTGTTCTCTGCCATTATCACAAGCAAGGATACAACATAGCAAGCTAGTCTTCTGTAATCTTTCACAACACGTGCACATCACTACACCAAGCAACCTTTTTCACTGATTGCTCAATAGCACATGTAATCTGCAACCTGTTTGCATATAAAACTTATGTTTGCTTCCTGCAAACACCTCAAAATTTACAGATTCACAATCTGTAACCTGTGCATCCACTTTTGGTCAATACAGCCGAAATCACAATGTATCCTGAAACTGCTGTCCGCAACCTTGCGGCTCTAAAATGGGGCCTGATTCGGCCTCAGACACCCAAAATAACTTTCGATGAGCGGCGCTTATCTGTCACGTTGCCGTCCACCGCCACGTCCCGGTTCGGGAATATTAACCCGATTCCCTTTCGATGAGCGGCGCTTATCTGTAGAATATACAGTGATATGCTTGCACACCAAATCTCACAGCAATCTGAGATTTTTGCTCGACCCTGCTTCTGGTGCCTCCACAGACACTATCCAAGAGAGAGAGTGGAAGAATGGGAGAGCTTTTTATGCACGGCTTGCTTGCTCAAATCCTTGGCTCCTCTCCTTTGCTTTAGCCTTCAAAAACAACCTCAATCAGTGGTGCAACTCTGATACCATGTCATGAATTGCATGGTGGGGGGACTTGCTCAAGATGCTGCGTCGAACACACACAGAATGCACAAGGAGAAGCTCACTCAAGAGACAAGAAGATAGATGGAGGCCAAAACGTTTTCTTGCTGGTTTTTTCTTCTTCTTCCACAAACTTTTCAATGTACACAAAGTATAGATAAGATACAACATAAAGAAAAGTGGCCTACTAAGTCAAACAATGCATAACCGACTACATTAGTCGACTGACGCTATAACTATGCCAGCTTTGTAAATAGGTGTAACAACCTGAATATAATAATTAATGAGTCAGTGGTCATGTGAGAGTCATAATAACCACCGACGTGGTAAGTGTAGACGTGTAGACCCATCTAACTAGGCGGTCCATCATTAATGTCCGCATGTGTTGAGCTTGCCATCTCAACACTTGGTCTCTACACCAATGTTTCCACCAAAGTCTTGCTTCGCCTGTAAGCTTAAGTTTGGCGAGCATGGCTTAGTTAGCAGGTGCAGTTCCCGCTGCCTCAAAATAGTCCTCCATGGACTCAATCCAGATCTCGGCATTGGCTTGAACAGTCCTTTCCTTGCCATCAAACTTGGGTGGCTTAATTTATTTGAGAAGGAATTTCTTCTCTTGAGTCGCAGCTGGACTTAGTGCAAAAGTCGGATTTGGAACCTGCACTTGGGGTTGCGTCTGAACAATAAGATTCTTTATGTTAACATCTTATCATACGTTCCCATATTATATTAATATGACTAGCACAGCTTTTTAGCTAAGTGATTTAATCACTTAACATCCTTAGTTAACATTTATTATCAAGATAGACGATTGTAAAAAGTCTTATTTATTCATGAAGGCATAACCCCTTGAGTACATTTATTTGGATAAGTAGAACAAGCTGATTGATACATCAATTTGGGGAAAATAGGATTGTGTTGCAATCGGCTACAGGGACAGAATAATAATATGGAGTGGGGTCATGGATTTTCAAGAAACGGTAAGTCATAGGGAGGTTGGGGTATCCCTTCCTTTGATACCCGTTCTTCTCATAGCACCCTAACACTTTGATTCTGAGCACAGATCACTCGGGTCACTTCTTCATAGACATACTTATTTTGCTTGACTTGCTGACCGCTAACATGCAAAGTTGCATTTACGCGAGCTTCAACAAAGATGAACAGCTTCACGATCTTTAAATTCTCCATCCACTTGATTCTCTTTAAGTTGGTTTGAAAGTACGCAAGTCAGTGGGCTGCTATGTAGTATATTCCTGAGTCTCCTGTCCATCTTCGCATTGCATACAGGGGCGAAGGATTATAGATACGGTCCAGAATATTCATCATTCCAAGCCTCTGACGATAATTTGAAGCATGCATTGCAATCATGAAAACATGACATGGAACACCACGAACTTGCTCCATGCTTCGTGACTCTGCAACCCAACATCCATAAGTGAGTAAAGAAATGTTTTCAACAGAAAACGCTGCTCTATTCCACTCACCCTCCCCTGTTTATCCCCTTGTTCCGTTTATTTTCCTCCATTAAGTTCCCTTATAATATTTAGATCTTGTTGGTTCGCTCTGATACCAACTGTAACGTATCTGCTTGACCACTTGTGGGACACGTCTTAGCAGCCCATCGGGAGGGGAGTCTAGAAAGCGCCACTTGGCACTCGCAAGGAATGTCATAGGGTTTGTGATCTAGGTCTTCCCGAGTCTGCCCCAAAGCGGAAGTATCTGGCCGTTCCCACTTAGGACCGACCTGAAGTTAAGGTTTCTTCCCTATCAGCCAAGTCTCTAGGAAGTAACTAGCGTCGAGCTCCAGATGACCCACTTTGAGTAGGAACAACATAGTCGAAGTGGATTTATGCTGCACTTGGTTCATGGAGAATGGGAAATGAGAGGGATGCAAAGCTCAACCTCTCTGTCCATAAGGCATAGTCCCATTCTGCTCCCCTAAAACATCATAAATCGGGATTCTAACTCAATTGACTCTAGGTCTTTACAGTATCATTATCACATCTTTTGAGAAAAGTTTCCAGCTAATTGGGACCACCCTTCCATAGGACGGACCCAAGTCACGTCCACCGCACTTTCCTCGGTTTGCTTAGTTATCTAATTACCTACCACATTATGTTTGACATGCAAAAGCAACTTCCTTAATTAATCAATTTAAACATAGGTTCCTTCACGCAACTTAGGCACTGACATAAAAAAACAATGTCAAGCAAGTTCCTTTTTCAAATATCTAATTTTTATTTATCATAGTGGTATCAATCCAATTGAGTATTTCAAAATAGTTGCTCCCTTCTTTTTGTTCCAACATGTGAAACCATTTGATCATGGCCGTTATGATAGTCCATTAAGAAAAGCTAGGCTATTTGTGTTCCCTAATCTATTAGGTGTGTTTCATATGGCATCAACTCTCTATCTTGGGCTAATCTGAACAACCCCAATGCTCGTGAATCTCATGATATCCTCATAAAGCAATGCATAGGGGGACCTCTCTTTAGGGACAAATTTAGATAGATAGTGTAATGTCCCCATTACTTAGTTTATGTTAAATAAAAATGTGTGTATACATTCCAAAGAAAATTGATTTATGTTGCACATCCACACATGAAAAAACACTACAAAATCTCTATAAGATTTATAGGAAGCAGGACTGGTTTACTAGAATAGTCTGAAATCTCTAGTATCATGTTTAGATAACTTAATTTCCACTTTACATGGATCCAAATATATACTGTGACTTATTTAGAAGGGAATAAGTCATCCAAGATAAAAGATCGATAAAAATAACGTGATTTACAAAAACCATTATTTTTGTCTATTTTTTATGGATATTCGCAAATCTGCCTACGCTTTCTTGTCGATCAGATGCGTTCCAATCGTTTTAAGTACCCGAACATCTATATTTGGAGTTTATACGGTGAAGTTATTATCCAAAAAAGTTGCAGGGCAAAAATAAATGAAAATCTTTGTTATCGATGATGTCATAAAAAATGCCAAAAAGCAAGCGCCCTCTCTTTACCCCCCCCCCCCCCCACTACTATATAAACAGGGGTAGAGTGTCACATCAAACACACATATACGCAGACACACAACGACCCATTCAGAAGCCCCTCTGCTATTATTGACACGACGAAGCTCTACTGCAAATCAGCCGAGCCTCTCTTTCTCTCTCTCTCTTTCCACCCCTATGCGAAAGCGCTGCCCGAACCCATTAAGCTTCTTCTATGGCTCCCAAGAGATGTCAAGATGCTGAGCGAGGTCATGCTCAGAGACCTCCCCAATACAAGGAAGTGGTCACCACTGTTGCTAATGAAACTCAGCACAATACTGAAGCACAAGCAGAAGTTAAACCCGAACCCATTCAAACCGAAGAACCAACCATCCCACAACAAATCAAGGTTGCGGCTATAAACCGTAGTCACAATGGATAGCCAAACAGAGATAATGAGATTAGTACCTAAGATAGGGATCACGATTAGTTAGAACTTACTTAGACTTATAAAAGCATGTTAGTACTATCAAGTACTTTTTAGGAAGGAACACGAAAATTGATGAAGAGGATAGATTCTACACATTGCATTGACAATGGTGTTAAAATGTCTTATGGTTATGACTGCTTTTGGATTTGTGAATGATGAATTATGGCTCTTATGATTATGGGCTTGCACAGCCGGACGAATTGTGGATTGTGGTGGTTTGGGACATTGGGGTCCCCAACCCAATGCTCCCTTACACTCTGCGGAGTGCGAAAAAACTCACATGCAGGTGGGGGTCCTACGCTCCTGAGGGAGGTAGGTGTTTTTGATTTTGATCACTCGAGCACTTGAGAGGGCAAAGGGCCGAGTGGTAAGTGCCCCTGTTATGTAGGACGACTCTTGAGGCTCAAGGAAGCTTAGAGGGGCTCTGAGCCAATAAATTTCCCTGTTGACCGTGGATAGAGTGAGATCACATACAACCTAATCCCGAGGGATTGAAAGGTCCTATCCTAGGTTGGACGATGTCTTTCTGTGGAAAGACAGTTTTGTATCACTCTACGGAGTGATGGTGAAATAAAGTATCTGATTTTTGAATTATTTGCTATGTGCTAAAGGTTGAGTTTAACGAACCCAATTTAACGGAGTAATAAAAGCAAGCTGATTTTATATGTCCAAAAAATGTAGTAGTATGCTTTGCTAATTAGAAAACTAAGTAAACCCATCGAGGAAAGTGGGATGCTTTGATCCTGACGATTGGACACCTGTGGCTGGGTGGACCCGATAAGTCGGGTAACTTTCCAACATTAGATAGAGCTAATTAAATCATAACCCTCCCAATACTGGTAGGATTAGCTACCAGATTTAACACCATTTTAGGGGGCTGGAGCTGAGATTTTACCTTATGGGTAGGGGGATCGAGTTACACTCTCCCCCGTTTCTCACTCTCTTTGAATCGAGCACGGTGTTAACCTCATTCCTGCCTTTGATTGATTACAAAATGGTCTTTCTTAGGTGGGTGTTAGATTGCTGTTAGGGGTGACTTGTCCATGATTCCCTTGTGAAGTAGAATTGAGATTCCCATGTTCAACTAAGCCCAAGGTTTCCCATGGAGAGACGGGATGGTGATGTGCATGGATATGAATTTCAGTCAACTATTAGAGGACTCCTCCATGTATGTTGGAGGAGGCACCTCACACATGGTATCAGAGCCTAGGTTTCAAAAGAGCCTTGGTTTCAAAAGAGCTTTTAGTGTAAGGTTAAGTAGTCAACGTATAAAAAGAATTAAAAAAAATAACCACACTTGTTTGAAGAAAACTGTTGTTGATTATCTTGCACTAAGAGTAGCATATGCATTGTGCTTATCAGGAACTTAGTGATGAGGAAGCTACACATTGTGGGATATTTTTCCCATCATGTATCAAGTAGCCTTAGGGTCAAATAAACTCTCATACTGCGAGGCTATATTTGATGTTAGAATATCAAGCTCATACTATTCTCCTGCTAGTATGTATGACCGACATTAGTCTTGTCCAGTTGTATCAGCAAGTGTGGGACATTAAATAAGTCGGTGGTCTTAGACCTAGTGTGAATGGTCTTACAGACCTTATTACTATTGTATACACTTACTCTATGTGTGTGGTTATGTGAGAATGAATGAATGAAGAAGAGGAGAGCATGCTTGCTCCTCACTCTGTCTCTGCCTCTCTCAATCTCAACATGGTATCAGAGCACCCATGACTAGGCTCTGTGGAGTGCATATGGGAAGAAGACCTGAAGATTGAACTGTCAGGGTTGAAGAGAACAAAGGACTGACTATCCTTTTTCTCTATTTCTCTAACTCAAGGTAGGCATTTGTTCATATCAGACTCTATGCTTCATGGCAACAATGAAGACTTGTCTGGGAGTCTTTGGGAGCATCCTTGAGCACATTTGAGTGTTCATCATCATCATTATCATCAACAATAGCTACTAGAATCAGATCTATAGGCTGCGTGAACTACACATGTTTTCAGGCTGAATACATCTGCTGTACTTTATGCTAGTACTTGGTCATACACTGATCTCTGACTTATAAACAAGCCTTGGCAAGGTTGCTAAAGACTTGTGGCATGCTAATGCCTGACTGGGAATGAGATATGAACTGTGAGAGTTGATTGCAGATCTGAAATCTGTCCAAAATTGCTATGTACAGTGAATATTCAACAAGTACTTGACAGTAAGTAAAAGATTGAGGCTTCCGAGCATGCTCAAAAGGGTCTGTTGAGCATATACATATTTGTGAAGACATATGCATTGTCTAATATGGTATGGACTGAAGTTATTGACTGAAATGCTCAGTTCTGGGAAGTCATTGACAGGCTGAAAACTATCATTGAATGCAGGCAGCAAGCACCATCTTCTACTGAAGCATGCTATGACACTGTTGATCTCTAACAATTGTGTCCTATTGGGAATATATCTGGGAATGCTTGGAGCATTGAATTGGGCATTGAACATGATTAAAAATTGAAATTTGAAGCTGAAATTGAATGCATTTACAATGTCTTGGCTGGGTACAAACTGTAATTGCAATGTATTCAACTGGCTATTGAAGACATCTTGTTTATGGGTGCCCATATGGTCATGCAGTGACCTCGATACTTTAAAGTGGATGTATGGCATGCTTTTGAGCTAGTTTAGAGCTAAAAAGGCTTGATCTCATTGAGCATTTGCTGAATGCAACCTATGAGTAGGAAGCTTGACACCTATACTTGCTGGTTATGCACTATTTTGTGCCCGTATGGTTATGCTTGGACTGCTACATGTACTAGCAGTTGTCTATGAAGGTTTGGGACATGTATGACATGTATATGACTTAGTTTGGCTTTGAATAAGCTGCTCGTCACTAACAGTTTACAGTTTTCAGACTGTATGTATTTATCCTGGTAGTGAGGTTGCAGGAGTTTAAGCTGAAGCAACTCCAAAGCATAAGTCTTGACCGTTATACTTATGAGTTAGACCACTGGTTGTGGACTATTTTGAGATGTCACTGGGCTGAAATACCCTGGTTTTTTACTGCAATTAATTCCAAAAAACTATCATAAATAGTTGAGGATTGAACTTGGTCAGTCATACTTGTTGGTTTGCAGGTAGTCAGGCAAAGTCTAGAACATGTCAAATGCAGAAAGGACAGACAACATAACCCAGATAGTAGGGGAAAAGCTTGATAGTAACAATTATTCCATATGGAAGTTCCGCATGGAGAACTTCTTAATAGGGAAAGGCTATTGGGAGTTGGTGTGACTAGAGCGGAAGCTGAACCTGAGCTCCCAGATCGACCTACGGCTGATCAGAGATGATAACACCGAGCTTGGACAAAAAGAGCTCGTAGAGTCTTGCACTGGCTCTCTTTACGTATCTTAGATGCCATGGTAATGCAAATAATGAACTATAGCTCTCCTAAGGATGCATGGGACATTTTGGTCAAGTATTATGGCACAACCACAAGTGCCAGGAAGATATAGTTGAAGTAGAAGTTCAACAACATGGAGAGGAAGAGCAGATCTATACAGGATTATGTCACGGAGGTTAAGTCCATTGCGGATCAGTTAGCATATGTTGGTTCACAGGTTGAAGATGAAGACATGGTTGCTGTGATCTTGAATGGCTTGGGGCCTGACTATAAGTCTTTTGACACTTCTGTGTCTGTGTGGGCTGAAATGCCTAATTTCAATGAGCTGGTTGCATTGCTTATCCATGAAGAGGTTAAGCTTGGTTTGGTTGTAGATCTAGCAGTTCTAAAAACAAGGATGCAGTTTTCTATTCCAATCAACGTGGCCGTGGAAACTGTGGTAGAGGCTATGGATTTGGCAGAGGAGGCCAGCAAAATGCATCCTATGGCAATAACAACCAGCAGGTATCAAATGCAAGAGGTGGTGGAAACTTTAGAGGCAGGGGAGATCTAGCCCTAGAGGTAGAGGCTCCTGGAAATAGCAGCGTCCATCCGACAATCCGAACAGGGATAAGGATTGTCATTACTGCAAGAAGTATGGGCATATTGCCAAGGACTGCTGGAAGAAGCAGGGCAATCAGAAAGGAAAACAACATGGGCATTTTGCTACATCTAGTCAGGCAGATGATACTTCAGGAGATAGATTGTTTGCCATGTAGTATGTAAAAGACAGAGTTGCTGAAAAATGCACTGATGATGTAGTTTGGTACATTGATTCAGGGGCATCGAACCATATGACTCCTCATGGAGATTGGTTCATTGATATGGTGGCTGAAAAAAATGGCTATGTTTATACAGGTGATGACACGCAGCATAGCATTGAGCATAAAGGCAAAGTGCCTCTTGTGGTTCATGATGGCAAAAAGAAAAATTCGCATGATATATTGCATGTTCCTTCGATTACGAAGAACCTACTATCTGTTGAGCAGAACTTGCAGGTTAGATTCAACAAGCATGGTTGCTTTATTGAAGAGTTTGCTAATGGATGCAAGTTGATAGCTCGCAGTCACAGGAATGGCAGAATGTTTACTCTTGATGCTACCTTGCCAGAGCTGAATTCAGCTATGTTTGCCCATGGTTCTGGCACTATCAGAGACTTGGAAATTTGGCACAAGAGAGTGGGGCATGTAAATTTGCAAAGGCTGCAAATTATGCAGAAAAAACACATTGTTACAGGTTTACCCAAGTTCCAATATTCACATATTGGTCATGTATGTGATGCTTGCCAGTTTGGTAAGCAGTCAAGGTTGCCATTTGTCAGGCATGTAAGGCAGAGTACACGTTCGCTGCAGTTAGTGCACTTTGATTTTTGGGGGACCAGCCCATAATGCATCCATGGGAGACTCGAAGTATTATGTTACATTCATTGATGATTACAGTCGCTATACTTGGGTTTACATTTTGAAGACAAAGGATGAGGTGTTTGCTGTTTTTTAGTAGTTTAAAAAGCAGGTTGAAAAGGAATTTGAATGTTATATCTCTTTCTTGAGATCAGATAGCGGTGGGGAGTATCTGTCAAATGAGTTTGACAACTTTCTGGCTGAAAATGGCATACATAGGCAGCTTACCTACAGCTACACTCCTCAGCAAAATGGGGTAACTGAAAGAAAGAACAGGGTCTTGATGGAAGCTGCTCGTGCCATGATGAATGAGAGGAAGATGTCGCTCTATTATTGGACTGAAGCTATTATGACAACCATGTATATCTTGAATCGGACTCCCACTGTAGGTATTCATGAGATGATATCGTTTGAGAAGCTATATGGCTATAAGCCGGATGTAAGTCACATGAAAGTCTTTGGATGTCTTGCTTATGTGCATATTCCAGATGAAAAAAAGAAGAAGCTGGATCCAAAAGTGCATAAGTGTGTTTTCATTGGATATTCGCAGGAAGACATAAAAATGCTATGATCCCTCTACCAGGGAGACCTTAGTGAGCAGGGATGTTATTTTTGATGAGATGGGCTCTTGGTATATATCACCGGCTATAGTGCCATCAGATATGCCTTCTACTCATGTATCCACAATTGATATGCAGCAGAGCACTGCTATGATAGGACCTAGTAGTTAGACAACATCCCCATGGACAGGGAGATTGAGGAGCTCTCCGTCCACTGACACCAGTATGTCAGTGAGGGGATATGATGTCGTGGACAAAGGAAAAGAGAAAGTTATTGAGGATGTATCTGGGATGATGACACCTGGTAGAATGAATTTTGGATATGAGTTTACTGACACTTTAGACAGTAAACTTGGTATTCCGACTATCTATACGCCTGGCGCAAGGCAGAGAGGTACATTCTGCCTCATGAGAGAGGGGAATTGAGCAGTGCACCATAGCTTAGACACTCATCACAGAGGGTCAGATACCATGTTGACAAGTTGACATATAGTGGCTACACTGCAAAGCATTATGCTTACTTACATGACAAAAGTGATGGAGATCAAAGAACCATGTACATATGCTGAAGCAGTGGAAAATGAGAACTGGTGTGCAGCTATGGATGAAGAAATGAATGCCTTGGCTGAAAATAAGTCATGGGATCTTATACCACTGCCTGAAGGAAAAAAGACCATTGGCTGTAAATGGGTCTACAAAATCAAATGCAAGTCAGATGGTAGTGTGGAAAGGTACAAAACCAGGCTGGTTGCTAAGGGGTATGACCAATAGTATGGACTTGATTATGAGGAAACAATCATCCCTATTGCCAAGATGGCAACCATATGCACTGTGATTGCCTTGACTACTGCTAGAGGATGGAAATTACAGCAGATGGAAATTACAGCATTTCTTAACGGTGACTTAGCAGAGAATGTCTATATGGTTCAGCCAAAAGTGTATGTTCACCCTGATTTTCAGCACTATGTATGCAAGCTGAAAAAGGCACTGTATGGGTTGAAGCAGGCTCCGAGAGCTTGGCATGCTAGGATCAATAACTACTTGCAGAGGTTGGGATTTACTGTTGGTAGGGCTGATCACAGTCTATTTACAAAGAAGACTGACAGTGGCTTGGTAGTGCTGGTCATATATGTTGATAATTTGATAATCACTGGTAATGATGACTTGGGCATACAGCATGTAATGAAGATGATGAAATTTGAATTTGACATGAAAGATCTCAGTGAGTTGAAGTACTTTTGGGGTATTGAGGTAGTCAAGATAAAAATGGTTTATGGCTGATGCAGAAACATTATGCCATGGAAATGCTGAAGAAGTATGGCATGGCTAAATGCAAACCATTGGATACACCCTTTATCAGAATGTCAAGCTGGACATTAGCACTGGAGCTGAAATTCAAGATGTGACTATGTACAGGCTGATCTACTTGACCATCACTAGGTTGGATTTGAGTTATGCAGTTGGGCTCATAAGCCAGTTTATGCAGAAGCCCAGGAAGCCATATCTGGATGCTGTTAGGCGGATTATGAGATATGTTAAGTCAACTATAGATTATGGGTTGTTCTATATGAGAGATAAGCCCTTGAAACTAGTTGGATACACAAATGCGGATTGGGCAGGATGCTCATATGATCGCAGATCTACGAGTGGTTATGCTTTTGGTCTTGGAAGTGGCATGATTAGCTGGAGCAGTAAGAAGCAACCAACGGTTGCATTGTCTAGTACTAAGGGAGAGTACAGGGGTGCTGCATTGGCAACATGTGAGATTTCATGGCTGCTCAAGCTAATCATGGTATTGCAACCTTATCCTAACTCATGGTACATTAAAGATTTATGGCCAAGGAATGGGTCACTTATGGAGATATATTGTGAGTATAACATTCTTCTTCATTATGAACTATGGAGGATTCGATGGGCTGAAGAAATAAGGATAGTTAAGATATATCTTTTGTTCAATGCCTTTGCTGAATGGTTACTAGACATTGGGGATGAGCTTGTATCTGAAACCTTGTGGGTATACCAGAAGGTGTTACAAATAGTACCACCCGAGAGAGTTGTTGTAGTGCCAACAAGGCCTTATTCTGGTACTAGATGTTTTGGTTATCGCCAAGAGCCACCACATTATGTTGTTTGCCATGTACATGAGAATCACCCAAGATATGAGAATATAGACCCTAATACTTTTCATGAGGAAAGGATCTACAAGATGATGTATTGGTAGATTATAGTATGATCAAATACATCTTTGTAAGTACTTTTCATAAATATAAAGTCTCATTATTGTTTTTGAAGAGCATGAGTTATGAGCTTATGAGCTTATGATGATAATTAAGCTGTTTTGACAAGTTAATGATGAAGTACGCTTTATGCGAGTTATTTTTGAGATCATGTACTCCACTGCTTGTGTGCTAGTCAAACATGTTGGAATTAAGAGAAAGCATAATGGCTACCTTAGAGAAGACTCATCTATGGAATTGCTTAAGCTTACGAAAGGGCTAAAACATGAATGTCTTATGTTTAAATGCATGGATCTTGATCATGGCTATGGAGGATGGAAGAGAAATACAAGACTCATGATAACATTGACTTAGAGACAATACCTTTCACACAAGTGAATTAGGTTCCAAGATGGAAGTTTGGACTCATAAACACAATCATGTGTGTATAGACAATGACATTGATGACTAGAAGGACAAAAGTACAAATGGCATTGCATTCAAATGAGAGGCAAGTACAATGCTTTATAGTCTTTTGGGTAGGTAGCACTTTCCATCATTGTGCTTATGGGATTCAGTAAACCTGCATATCCTTAGCCCAACTAATCTCTATACAAAGAGGCTATACTAGGTGTGATTGCCTAAATTCTCAACACCCCTCCTCAATCACAACCAAAAGGACACAAAGTATGTAGAGGCTTTAATGAGCAACCACCTCCAAAGTGTGGGCACACCACAAATATGGTAATCATCCTATGGGTACCAAAGACATGGTGGACATCTAGAGGATATAACAAGGGATTCACAAAGTGTTCAAAGGATGTACTAGGTTACATGAGGATTTTACAAGCTTGTGAAAGGAACATTAGGGCAAGGTTATACAAGGCTTCAAAAAAGTATATTAGAGTAGTGCGAATAGAAGGACAGGTGAGGCTTGCCCTTTTACTCGTGATGGTCTTCTTCTTACTTCTTCCTATCCATGGTCTTCTTCTTCCTTCTTCATAGCTGTAAGGTAGGCCTTTTGATGCCTCTTTCTAGCATGACAGAACTAGTATGTCTCATCTTTTTGCAAAAGTCACAAATTAGCTAATCCTTTTTTCCTTTGTACTTGTTATTGACATATAACATTTTTTCATCCGTAGAAGTACTTGGCTCTTCTTTAATTTTGATCTTCTTTTCTTCTTCTAATAGAGAGGCTTGAATGTCAATAAGTTTAGGATTTGGCATGTTGCTTAAGGTAGTGGAGACATTACCATAATCAGGGAAAACTTTTTAACAAAACACCAATTCATACATCCTCATCCATTTTTATGTTGATCCATGCAAGCTAGGTTAAGAGGCTTTCCATGTAATCCAGATATGTTGCAACAAGACATGTGTTAGGTTTCATGTCCAGTCTAAAAATTTCAATTAACAAACCATACTTTGAAGACTCTGACTGTGCACCAAACAGAGTATCCAATCTTTTCCAAGTGTCATGGGATGTGTCACATGTATCCACATGGTGAATATAGCTATCATCCAGCTCAAGTTTTATAATGACTTGAGCCTTGTCGTGACTTTTCTGCCAAGAAACTACAAGATTTGCATCTCGAGGCTTCTTCTCTTGTCCACTAGTGATGGTCCATAGGCCTTTCTTCATTACGATAAGCTTTATGCATGTTTGCCAGGTATGAAACCCGACTCCTTTAAAGTGACATGTTAGAGATACTTGGCCCATGCTGGAATGATTGGAATAGCAAAAAATTAGTACCAAAATCCTTAGAAATTAGCTGACTTTGGATGTGTCAAGAGACACAAGCAATGGCAATGGTAAATAGTATTAAGAGATATTAGTTGAACTTCATTGTTGTTGCTTGAGTCCTTCAAATCTTCACAAATCTTCCCCTCCTTGCTGGTTTGCTACCCAAATGCTTGCTAGGAACTGAGTAAGAACTTAGATCAGTGTGATAGGAACTCACTAGGCTTGGAGGAGTGAGAAAATGATGAGATTTTTCGGCTTGAGGTTGAAGAAGCTATGGTGAATTAGGGTTTCCGAGACAAGTGACTGGTTTTTTGTTGATTGCGGTGTGTAGGATGAATCCTTTGATGGGGAGAGAGCTCATAGATAAATCTTCAATTTCCCTATGTCAATCATTGAGATTGTGTCCTACATGTAGCATGATAGTAGTATGACCGTAGGCATGACCATAGGCAAGCAACACAAATATGGCAACAATGATGAATTTTTGAAATGTTGGAGCTATAGACCAGCAATGTCAGACTATGATGTGACACAGAGGAGCACCTTGAAGTGGGGAAAAGGTCCAAAAAAGGAAGCTCACTCACATATATGCCTTGGTTTGAGAGATCCAAGAGCTCAAAGTAGGGTAGGTGTAGGCTAGCTATGATTGCCATGAAGGAAAGAGTGGAGTAGGAGTGAGGAATGAACTCATGAACTGACACTGAGCAAACCAAAGGTGAAGAGAAGTTGAGAGAGGAGTTTGATGAGCTTAGCCATGCTCACTATGGTTCTGATACCATGTTGAAATACATAGATTTTGAGCATGGCTATGGCCGATAGAAGAGAAATACAAGACTCATCATAGCAATTATTTAGAGACAATGATTGGCACACAAGTGAATTAGGTTCCAAAATGGAAGCTTGGACTCATAAACACAATCTTGTGTGTATAGACAATGACAGTGAGTGGAAGGAAAAAAGTACAAATGACATTGCATTCAAATGATAGGCAAGTACAATGCTTTATAATCTTTTGGGTAGGTAGCAATTTCCATCACTGTGCTTATGGGATTAAGTAAACCTGCATATCCTTAGCCCAACTGCTCCATACAAAGAGGCTACACTGGGTGTGATTGCTAAATTCTCAATAGTTTGAACCCAAGGTTTGAGACATACAAGCAAGTACATGGACTATTGTAATATATTTACAAGTTTTAGTGATACAATCAAGTACAATGATTGTTTTGTGATACAAACAAGTACATGGATTATTGTAATATATTTATAGGTTTTTGTGATACAATCAAGTACATGGATTATTTTTGTGATACAAACAAATACATGGATTATTTTGTAATAGAAATAAGTATATAGATTATTTCAATATGTTTATAGCTTTTCATGATGCACCATTTTTTGTAGATCATCAAGCCTTGCTATATCTTGTAAATAAACCTTGCGCTACTAGATGCATTGATAGTAGATGGTT
This sequence comes from Lygodium microphyllum, assembly GCF_053477565.2. Taxonomy (NCBI): domain Eukaryota; kingdom Viridiplantae; phylum Streptophyta; class Polypodiopsida; order Schizaeales; family Lygodiaceae; genus Lygodium; species Lygodium microphyllum. The sequence continues at coordinate 34,276,346 of NC_141143.1, read as the reverse complement.
GCTTCTTCTTCTAGAATTTGACTTCTTTGTGATGGTACGCAAGGGAAAGTAGTACTACATGACTGATCACATATCTTGAATACCCACAGGAGAAGCTATTGGAAAAGGAATTGTTGACAATTTGCTAGATGCTCACCTCTTTGGCCTGTTTAGTGAGAAAGATTTGTTTAAAGCCATTCTAATGACGTACTGGGCAGATGATATAGTCTAGGCACTAGAGCATGATCTACCTGAGAGACCTATCAAGAAGCCCATGCTTAGGTGCCTCATCCTGAAAATACAGCCTTATTAGCTAATAGCCGGTTAGCCCTATCAGTTAAGGCAAGACAAGATGCTAGGCGATGTGTTGTGACCACAAGATGCATGACATGTTGAGCAAAGCGCATTGTTGGATTGCTAGAAGGCACTTCATCAGGGATACAACATCCCATAAGGTGTTGCAATCTTAGTTGTGGTGGCCCACTCTATTTCGCGATGCTGCTAATTTCGTAAAGCATTGTGATGAGTGCCAAAGGACTAAAGTTCCTACATGAAAGGATAAGATGGAGTTGACCCTTGTCATTGCATGACAACCCTTTGAGAAATGGGAAATAGACTTCATTGGACCCATTAGTTCCGCAGCACAATACTCACAGGCTAGATGCATCATCATAGCAAACTAACTATCTTACAAAATGGGCCGAGGCAAGAGTCACCAGGAAGAACAATACTAGGACCATAGCGAAGTTCTTGTGGGAGTATGCTATCTCAGGATTTGGTTGCCCTATCAAATTAGTAAGCAACCAAGGCACTCACTTCATCAATGAGGTGATTGCCCACCTGCTCTCAACCTTCTTAATCATCCATAGGAAATCCTCACCCTACTACCCTCAAGCTAATGGCCAAGTAGAATCCACGAACAATATCTTAGTCAACATCCTTACTAAGGTAGTTTCTACCTCGCGAAGTGACAGGGACAACAAACTTATGGTAGCATTGCGGGCTTATCGGACAGCCTATAAAATGGCTATAGGACAAAAACCCTTTGGGTTGACCTACGGGATTGAGGCAATCTTGCCATTAGAATTATTTGTCCCTAGCTTGAGGATAGTAGTACAAGAGAGATGGGAAGGGAAGGAAGCTTGGACTGACCATCTCATGGAATTGGAACGACTCACTATGACCCAACTCCTAGGCACCCACACCCTAATTTGTGAGAAAGCATGACGAAAGATGTGGTTTGACAAGCACATCAAACAATGTGACTTTGAGCAGGGAGACCTTGTTTTGCTCTACTTAGTAAAGGGTCACAAGCAAAAAATGAAATTTCAAGGATTAGGACCTTTCTGAGTGCGCACCATTAGTAGGATAGGAAACATAGAGCTTGAAACCCTTGAAGGTGAGGGCATAGGCTTCTTTAATGGTAGTCACACATGAAGAAGTACTATCCTCCCACACATCCATTGCATGAGCCCCTTATGCTAGAAGCCCCTATCAATGTCCGCATAGCCACCATCACCAAACTAGAGGATGACGATGAGGAGGTAGTAGCACCAGCATACTTGCACATCATGGCCACTGCCCTGTGCATGGACACATTTGATGCCTTGATTGATGAGGGAGTTGACTTCAATGTCTTGACCTACGCTCATTGGACCCTCATTGGTTAGCAACAGTTATAGCCTACCAACGCTAAACCCAGCCCATTTGGGGGAAACTCATATGCACTCCTAGGGAAGTGCATGATCACAGTCTTTATCGAGTCTAAGAGCCTACCAATCATCTTCTATGTATTGTCGAATACAAAGGATGCAAGTCAAGAATCACTATTAGGATGCACTTTCAAGAAGCAAGCACACTGCAATGTAGACTACAATCTATAGCACATTCACCTTTCCATTGGCAACGTTTGAATTGTGACAGCTTTTAGCAAGGGTACCAAGGCTCCACCAAAGCCTGCTATGCCATTGATAGAACTACTTAGGACCAAGCCTAAGGTGGGGGGTCGTGAGTCATCAAAACCCCCCCAGATTACAAAACCACCGCCAACTAAGGCCATCCCCAAAGCCACAGAGCCCATGCTGAAATGGGTGCCAACACACCAAAAAGGACCTACTCGTAGTAAGAAAACATAGCCCCACAAGGCTAACAACTATCATTCGAAACCTAAGAGACCAACCCAACGCTATCGATGTAGGCGCACAATGAAGCCGCGATGGATTCCTAAATATTTGTTATGAGCCTAAGGATACTACAAAGGAAACACCTAGATATGGGTATCCAAGAAGGGAAATCCTAGGAGCATAGCCCAACCATGACCATCACTTGCCACCCCATCTCTAGGAAGCCCCACTTCTGCTAAGGCAGTGAACACTCAGAAAACCCAAGCTACAAAGCCTACAAAACTCGTGACGGTTGCAGTCAAAAAACCCCATCCAATCTATCGGCCAATGCAACAGCCTGATACCCCAAAATCATCTAAGTCCAGAGAGCTTGGCACCCCAATGCCTGTGCAAGAGGAAGGCAACGCATCATTTGTACCACTGAAGCCACCCTCAGTATCCCAAAGCAACACTGGACACATGGATAGACTAAAGAGTTATCCTTAGGTACACCGCTATCTAGTCTGCTTCCCCTCAAACCATCACTGTATAGCTCAATTACACCCCAACCACTAGTAGATCTTAGGCCTTCCTACGAGCAAGGTTCATTTCTATTGGTCGCCAAGGACCTTACTAAGAATACAGGAGATGACTTGGTGACTTGCATCAAGCTCTTGGATAACACCTTTACCACATTCACTAGGAGCTACGAAAGAACTGACCTCGGCTTGCTTGATGAACCCCTTTCCTCTAATGTTTGTTCCTTATCCTGCACTTGGGAAGAATACAAGTTCATGACCATAAAATTCCCCAAGATCGCAAAGGAGTTGATTGATAATCGTGAAATTTCAAAAGATCACGTGCTCATCAGATAGCTAATAACATTATATCACAAGCCCAAAAGGCCTACACCACTTGTTGAGCTTGAGGAACTCACTCGCCTCGTTGACTCTGACTCATCGTTCTTACAAAAATGGTGTAACCTATGCCTCCAATGGGAGAAACAGGGTTGTTAATTAATGACTAATGCTGAGCAACGGCGTGCGATTAAAACAATTGAGTATGACCCAACTTACGTAGCACCAACCTCTTTTAGGGTCTTGGCCATCACTCGAAACAAACACCTAGATGACCAGGTCTTGGACCACCCTTACGTTGATCGCATCCTTATAGAAGAGGAGCTACATGTGGCTAGCTACATTAACTTGGGTGATTTTCTAACCCATGTCCTAATTTACATTACCCAAGTATGCATTAGCCCTCATAATCTCGATCGTCATGCCCACGTGGAATACAACCCTGATTTCTATAATTGGCTTATGCCAAATTAGATAGCAACATACTGTGCTCAAATGCCCTTGCCTCTCCCATGTCCAATCCTAGGGGAGGGGGTAAGGTAATTAAGAAAACATAGGCAAGAAGGAAACAAAAGCCTTAATCAAAGTTAAAAGCAGGAAAGAATAAAAAAAGGGTTGGAAAGAAAATGTCAAAAATGTTTTGGAATGAATAGGTTGTTAGAAAATTTCATATCTCTAATTCAGTTTGTTTATTCTCTTCATGGAAGCAAAATCAATTTCCTAATTACTAAAAAGCCATATGAGGAATACTAATGTTGGACTACGGTAAATGATAGGTATCCACAATGGCATGCCAAGATAAAGGTGGCAAGCTCCCTTTCATGGAAGAAGAGCAAACTAGGTATGGCTTGAGTGTCAAGATAAGGGGCTTTAGCCATTTCACCTTTAAGCACACACGATGAACCTGGACGAGGCCATCTTAGAGGAGCCAGCTATGAAGTAACTAGTGGAGAAATGTGACCTCCAAAAGTATGTGGAGAAATTGGGGCAAGTGGTAGACTATGGCATGTGCATAGAATTCTTGAGGAGATTTGATGATGCAAGGAACTGCGACATAGTAACAATGAGGACAATAGGAGAAGAAGAACGTCAATTGGAGGTACCCCTAAGTGTTGCAATGGTGGAGAAGGCCCTAGGTTTGGCCCCCAAGAAAGAAAAACACCATCAAAGAGACGTGTACGCAATCCTGGGTGTGAGTAAGAATGATGTGCACACGGTGGATGAGATAAGTCTGGAAAACATCCCAAATCCAGAAGTAAGAATGCAAGCAAAGATGGCCCATGCTCTCTTCTTGGGACATAGGTACAATGCGTTGATGAATAGGATTGGCGTGCCACTGCTGGAGAGCATAGCCGCAGGGTCCCCTGAGGAAGTAGATTGAAATGGGTTTATCTTGAAAACCATCAGGAACTCGGCCGTCGTCCTAGCCACAAGCGCAACACTAGCAGGAGGGGAGTCCCGAGCCTCAATGGCTAGGTCAATGCGCAAGAAGCCTGCCTCTAAGGCCTCCACAATCAGTTTTGGTGGGGTCTTGCTAGCAATCATTCAAGATGAAGTAGTGAGGGAGGTAGAAGGAGTTGAGGAAGAAGTGGGAGAGACACCCCATTAGTCACCTCACCCTGACGTAGAGCAATCAAGTGAGTGAACCATTAGTGATCGGGGAGAGCAGGAGGTGCAAACGACCCAGAAGGAGGCCAGGGCACAAGAGAAGAAGAAGGCCACAAAACCCTAGCAATAAAGGAGGGAGGAGATGATGAAAGAAGAATGGGTGGAACTAAAAAAAGCCCAAAAAGAATCCAAAAGGGCAGAAGAAGAAGGAAAGAGGAAAGGGGAGGAAGAAATTAAGAATGCGAGAGAGGAATCATAGAAAGCCGGGGAGGAGAGAAAATAGAGAGTAGAAGAAGAGGCCGAGGAGCTAAGGAGAAAGGAGGATGAAGACATGGTGGAGGCCATGCACATGTATGTCGAGGAGACCCATGGTGCTGGAGAGATGATCCCACAATAGGAAGGCAAGCCCAGCGATAGTGCGGGAGCAGCCCCTATTGTTGCAAGAAGGGGCAAGGCCCCACTACATCCCCTCCATTCGACTTTCGCATCTCAAACCACCACCACCACCACTGCCACAACATAGGAGCTAGCGCTTGCCATGGACACCACTCAACTCATGTACATGATGTAGTTCCTAGTCATGAAAGTACAAGAGATAGTGCCAGAGGTAGCAGATGCCGAGTCAATGTAAGGCCCAAAGCGGCAAAGGTTGGAAGCGTCCACCACCATAGCACCACCTATAGTGCCCCCATCTACAGATTACGATGCATATGTAGCTGAACTTCTAGCCCAGCACTGGAGAAGGATAAGGAAGAGAAGAAGGCATCAATTGCAGAACTAGAGGCCGAAAGAGAAGTTTTTGCAGTGCTAAGGCTAGAGGTGACATGGCAAGCCATGGAACATTAGAAAGAAATCCGAAACCTAAAAGAGCAACTCAATGTCAAAGAAAAGGAGGCACAAGAGAATGAAGATCACCTAAGGTAGAGGCTGGAAGATGAGGCACAAGACTTGATGGCCAAGCAACGAAGCCACAAGCTGCTCATCTTGGAATATGATGAGCTTCAGGCAAGGGTGCAAAAAGTGGAAGAGATGAATGCAAAATTGCGAGAAAACCAACATGACACAGACTAGGCATCCAAAGAACAATGCCAAGAGCAAGATGATGCCATGGAATTTAGGTTGATAATGGAGCTAGAGGAGCAGGGAAGGCTTGAAAGAGAGGGGAAAGCAATGGTGTAGGAAAAGGAAGAGGCAATTGAGGAAGCTACCGGGAGACTGCACAACCTAGAAAATGCCCAATAGAAAGTGGAGGCATTGATGGCCATGGCCATTACTGAAAGAAGGATGCATCGAGAAGAACTACAAAGCCAAGTGCCAGTCAATGAAGAATTGTCAGAAAGGCTCGTTGAAACCCACATGCAGTTCACCATGACCAATGAAGGAAGAAAAATAGCTGAAGAGCAGCTAAACCATTGGGATAAAGAGAAGACGCAAAAGCTGGAAGTGTGGAATGAGCGGTAGCAAGTGGTAATGATGGTGTCTCAGGAGATGGAAAAAGACACGAAAGATCTGGAAGAGAAAGAACAGCAATGGGAGAGGCACAATTTTGAAAGAGTGCGAGGATTGAAAGAGTGCCTGTGGTGGCAGTGGCAGAGTGCAAGAGGGTGCTCGCAGAATCTAGAGCAGAAGCTACAGAAGTGTGTTCAGACACTCAAAAATAAGATTTTATGAGCATGGTGCTTCATGTCACCCAAGTTGAAGGCAAGGATTTGGTGGGGATAATGAAAAGGAAGCTGGAGTTGACGACTAGAGCCTTGAGGTATGGCCTACAAGAGCGCACATTCCCAATCGACACATGCATAACCAAGGAGTAGCAATGTGGCTACTTACGACAAGCCGGCCTCTCCACTGATGAGCTCAAGGAACTTGGATTCAAAGAACAAGAGTAGCCCCATCCACCCCCAATCCCAACCCATGATGGAACAAGAGTAGCCCCATCCACCCCCAATCCAACCCATGATGGAACAAGACATTGGTTGGACTTCGAGCAAGATTTTGAAGAAGAACTACAAATCAAAGAGCCCAGTCTGCTGCCCTTTCCTGACCTACCCCTAGAAGAGCCAGAGGGTGCCCAAGTCCCCAAATGCATCATTGCTACCAGAAGAAGAAGATGGAAACTTGTGGAGCAAGCCCATCAAAGAGCGTAAGCACAGCCATGGCATCTTCCTGACAAGCTAATGCCACTACATGAGGATCCTATTAACTAGCCGTAGGAGCTAACCATCTAGCAACCTTAGGAACTCCAATCCTATTGACCCTTCGAGTTCTCCTTCCTCTATCCATAAGCCTTGGAATGAGTCCTACCTTTGGATGTAGTAGAAAGGATCATTTGCCTGGGAAACACCCTAGTGAACCAATGGGCCAAGGAGCAAAGCATCGTAATCATGCAATGGAGGCAGAAGCCCGTGGACTACTGGTAGGAAAAGGTCTATTAGGTTCCCAAGACCATTCAAGGCTACGAGGCACAGTCAAAGTGGCGGAGGAGGATTTCGGATATCAATTTTTATGCATGGATGGGGCATTTTGCGGCATGCTACTTGAGGAATGGAATGATCTTATCTACATGCCCTTCCTATGCAGATATGGAGTAGATTATGATAGGAATGTGCATGGAAGATATAAATTTCCAAAGTTCTACAACATCAATGCAAAGACTCCTGAGGGATGCATGTCTTTCAAAGCAGGGGACTTGCGCCCATCCATCAAGCGCTTCCTCGAGGATTTCTCTTTGTGCCCAGACCCTGCATTTATAACTACGTGTAACTATCTTAGGACCATTAGAAAAAGTCAGCAGCTCAGGAAGCCCACCTTCCCCCACTCTTTTTTGACATTAACTTGGGAATAGATAGCTGCGCTATGGCTAGGCTCATGATGAGGGCAACCATGCTTCCCTCTTTTTGTATGAAGATCCTTGCGGACATGAGCGATAGCCGCTTTACGAGGTGTGATCATCCTTTCTTATCAATCACACCTCTTAATGTAAAGGCTAGTGTTAAGGAATACCTTCAGAGCTACACCTTTTTGACGAAGTCCCTAAGACCACCTCGCGAATCACACCCCTGTGTTAGAATGCCGGTTGTAATTATCTAATCCAAAAAAAAAGATAAAAGAAAAATAAAAAGAAAAAAGGGAAGAAAGAAAAAGGTGGAAACATTAGACCCCCCCAAAAGCATCTTGAGTGCCACAATCACTGCACCTTGGGTTTCCATACCTAGCCATGTCCCCCACTGCACATGCTTAGGGCACATCAAGGGCACGACATTCGCCTAGACCTGTCTCCCTAAGCGACACACCACACATACAACAACACACGAACTGGGTCCTCAAGTGTGGGACACCACCAAGGGGTACCCATCTCCCAAATCCACAACCATGTGCACCACACACCACATGGTAAGGCAGACACACCCCTTGGGAAGTGTACAACTTTGTCTTACAGGTTAAGATCGAGTCGCATCAAGGAGAGGGCACAAAGAAGGAAAACCATCCAACGACATCCTCAATCTCGAGGACAAGTCCACCATCTTTGGCTTCTCCAAGGAGGATTTGCCCAACACCATTTTTAATTTCAAGGGTAGATCCATCCCTAGCCAACCTTAAGACAGGGGGTTTGCCTTAACACCATTGTCAATTTCAAAGGCAGACCTCCACCACAACCAACTTCCAAGAGGGACTCACTTCAACACCATCTTTAATTTCAAGCATGAATCCCTCCAACATATCCTCAACCAGGGCTTGTATACAAACTCAAAAAGCCACTCAGCTACCCCATCACCACCATCCAACTCACCACCCAATAGTGCCATGGGACTGGCACTCGGCTAGGAGGGGGTAATGTTTATTGTAGAGTAGAGAAAGTGGAAAAAGAGGCATCAAGAGGAAAAGTGCAAGGTGGAATAAATAAAAAGGCACCTCACAAGGGAATAGACCTGGAAAAAATCCAAAATCATGGGAACAACTAGCAAGAGTCCAAGGTGCAACCATGGAAACGGCAAAAAATCCAAAAGCAAGAAGGCGCACCTTTAAATATAAAGGCATAGCCAAAATCTTTGTAAAAGAGCAGCAAGCTCCCTCTTGTGCAATTTGTAACCATGGACGGGCGGGAAGACTAAGCTAGGAAGTTAGGGCAAAGGGAAAAAGGGCCTAGGCTATGGTTGGCCATGTAAAAAGGGGATGACTGCCCAAGGGAAAGAGGGCATGTATATAAATCAAAAAGTTAATGGAAACTCTCATTCTTGGTGTGTGGCAAAAAGCTTCTTCTTCTTCTTCTCTTCTTCTTGCCTTCTTGTGTGTGCTTGAGTGAGGGAGTGAGTGAGTGTGAGAGAGTGAGGGAGTGAGTGTGTGAGAGTGAGGGATTGAGGAGAAGAAGCTCCCCATCTCCTCTCTTCATCTTCTTCTCTTCTCTTCTCTTCTCTTCTCTTGTGTCATGCGGCTATGGAGGATGGAGCTTGACGGAGAGGAATTGAGGTTGCTCGAACTTGCATCAAGGATCATGGAGCTACTGGTGTGCACGAGAGAGGAGGGTATGTGATCGGGCATCAAGGTAAGCTCAGTACACCCCATAGGTAGGGAGAGCACGTCAGCTATGTGAGAGGTAGCCATGGCTGCTCTACTTGAAATGCTTGACCAATAAGCGATCCGTAGGTCTCAGGGGTTGAGCAAGAGAGCTCCCTTTAGCAAGAAAGTAAATAATAACTAGAGGCTTGTATTATGCTTGCTCTCTTACCTCTATGCTCTTTGAAAGACTCAATGATGGCCTCAAAATCCAAGTGGCACTCCCTTCACCACTCGCATTACTCCTACACACCATCGATCTACTCATCAAGTGCTCCACAAAATAGGAGGAGCTAGAAAAGAAGAAGGAGAAGAGCTTCTCCGCTCTTAATTTCTCACATTCTCACATTGGCACTCCCTCACACACAACCTCACTTTCAATCCTCTTACCACCATGAATGGGAAGAAGAGAAGAAATTCAAGAAAATAAGAGAGCTTCACTCTATCAAGTACTCTCATTCTCCTTCACTCTCACATTTTGCATAAGAAGATGGATGGAAGCAAGAAGAAGAAAGGAGACTCTCAAGTTTACATACATCCAAATGTTTTGTTTACTTTTTAACTTTTGTACATGGGCTTGAGATTTAAAGTTCTCTTGATAAGCTAGGCACCCTTCCCACGTCTTATGCTCTAGATTGATCCCCTTTGATATATACACAAATCTCATGTTAATTGGGCCAATCCCATCAAAGGTGAATAGAAGATTCATGCCTATAACCTTTGATATATTTTCCAATTTCCATAGGAGAGATCCCATCAACTCTCAAATAATATTATAAAAGATATATGAAATTGTAATAAATAATGCAAATACATAATGATTGCATATTGGGGATGATATTGGCTAAAATAATATAATGCAATCAAAAAATATATATATTCCAAAATATTTTTGGCACTTCATATTTGTATGTTTCTACTCTGGTTTGTCGAACTTACATCCTTCTTGGTGTGCATAGTTAACATTCCCTCCCTAAAAGAGTGCCCATCCCATGGCACTTTCTATCCTAGGTAGCATAGTTCAATATGCATTTAGGATGAGGAATGCTCATGACATCAAGATGTTAACCTTGGAATGGTAGTGCACTTGATTAGAAGTCAATGTTGCTTAGATAAAACTTGCATAAGCACAGGGTGGTGGGTTGTTTACTCCTTACAGAAAATTGCTAGTCTTCTTCTTTATGCATAAAACATATATTGTTGATTTAGGAGATGGGTCAAACTCCAAAAAAAAACTTGGAGCATTGCTACACACTAGAGGTTTGAAATAGTATATACTTATATGAGTGCACATACAAGTAAATACATCTTGTCCAAATACTTAAAGGGCATTTAGCTTAGGAGGGAGATAGTGATTTTCCTAATTGCAAAAGATTTGAGGTGGATCGATGTGAGAGGAGCTAGTGTGCACATTTTATCCACTTCCTTTTTCCCTTGGACCTAACACTTATAGGCTTATCCCCCTATATCCCCTTTCTTCTCCCTCCCTTTCTCCCTCTCTCCCCCCACTTTTACCACTCCCATGTTGGGTGGATCCCACTGGGCATCCAAAAAGAGAGACCAAAATTAGAAACTTTCCACCCTTGTCCAAATAGGATTTCCTTTCCCCCAAGACCTCTTTCAATGTCATGTATAATCAAGAAAAGTAATTTGGTGTCTTTCTATAATAAATGTTTCTAGTTTGATCATACTCTTACCTCCACTTTACAAATATTCTTGTTCTAATATCTCCTTCTATGCTTACATAGCCATAGCCAAACAATTGTCAATATCTTCTATACAACATAGCTTCTCCCGTTCTTCAGTCTCCATCTCTACCACTATATTAAATATTCTTACTCGCATTCCACTCCTTCTAAGTGGCATTGTTCTAAAATATATCCCAATAGCATCTAGATGTTAGAAAAGACGATATCATGATTTTGTCTTTGCTATCTATACTTGCAATATGAAGGATTGATATGGTAAATTTTGAGTAAATTTTGAGAAGAATTCATGGGTTTATATGAGCCTTTCTACATTTGGGCCTCATCTAGTTTTCCACCGTGGTATATTGCAAAATCATTGGAAGGATAGAGTGCTTGGGTCTTAGGAGGCTTGAGATGGTGGTCTCATTGCATTAGCTCAACATATATATGCTGTAAAGGACTTGAAACTGTCTCCTCAGTCTACTTGAAAAATCTTTCCCTGAAGTTGTAAGCCACCGCTTTTATGTTCTTAATTTTTAGTTTGTTTTGTTGAGGTTTTTAATTCTTCTCTCCTATTAGACAATTTCCCTTCAAATCTTGTCGAGGATCAACCTTGGCAAAGTTTGACTGGGATATACAAAGCTCTACATATATGGATGTGGATGAGATAATGACTAGAAAGTGATCACAATATCTTCTAGATTGCAAGGCTTTCTTTTATAAATTAATGTATGTGCTACCTACTTTGGTTAATTCATATAGTTCACTTGAATTACTTCCTTGTCCATCTCTCAATTCTTTGGAATGACCTATTTGGGTGAGTGGTCACTTCAGACATTGAAGGTAAAGATCGTACATGATATTTATAATATGGGCCTTTATGGTTTGTGCCAATTCATGTTTTTGCTTATATGTTCAAACCCATTAATACGCATCATTGTCTCTCCATGTTCATTTGTAAGGATATAAGTGATGACTTATTTAATTTTAACTTTAAAGAAGGATGAGATGAGGTGGGTGGGGTACACAAAGGTGACATCTTTTCATCTCTAGACCAGTGGACTATTAGTGTTGCATTTCATTACTTGGTTGTATGTTCATCATTATACATGCGCTTGAGTGAGTCATAGTAAATGATTGTTGTCACTTGCTAAATTTTCATTAGCAACAATTTAATATTATTTTTTGACCTTTTACTATGTATAGAGAGAGAGAGAGAGAGAGAGAGAGAGAGGGATCCACCAATGAGGAGAAGGCTTTCGTAATGATTTTTTTTCAAAAATAATTTTTGTAAGTTCAAAAATAAAAATTTCATTTTTGATATTGCTAGATTTATTGAAATGAGTAGAGTAATTGTCATTTTCTAGCAGTAAATTGAAGTGATTGCCATTTTCCAATAGTAATATTATGCTGTCCTATTTCATTCTCTCCCTCTCTTGCCTCCACTCTATACCCTTTGGAGTTTCTATTTTTTTTATCTCCATTCAACCACATGTTTCCACCCTCAATCTTCCTACTCCAGAAGACCTAGTGCTTCCATCAAGTCCATAGTCGCTTTCAATATGCTCAATGAGCAAGATAGGTGGGTTTCCTTGACAATAGCAAAGGGAAGTTGGATAATCATGTAGCGAGGAAATGGAAAGATATATTCAATACCCAACCATTTTTTATCATGCTAGAAGGGTAGAGTAACATATTTTAGGCTTGGTGGCTCCAAGAAGACAATCAAAGAAGTACGTGTACAACATATTTCCATGCATAAAGAGCTTCAACTTGATTCCATTGTCTATAATCTCCCTCTCCATAGACCCAACTATTGATGCATTTTTTTGCATTTAATTTTTTATATGAATGAAGGTCTATGATTCTTATTCACCTTGTAGCTGACAAGACCATTTGATATTAACAATCAAGCTTCTAGGAGTGGCAGTCGCACTAGAATATATCGTAGATGTTCTGGATGTCATCCATAGCTCTGTTGGCAAAGAGCTTTACAAGGAGATGATGAAGGTGGCAGCAATTGAGATGGGCATATTCTTTTATGACTATTTTTACATACCATCTCCCTTTAGTGGACAAAAGGAGAGCCTTGTCTAGCCTTCCCCTTCCAGATTTCAAGAGCAGAGAGTGGTTGTTACAAGACTCTAGAATAAGTGAGGATTACATGTGCAAAATTTTTTATGAGGTATATGATGCCTAAAGCCCAACATTTCAAGTAGGCAAAGCAAAATATCCACTTTTATGAATATAGACATTTTTGTGGACTTCTTCTCTAGCATCGAAGTTCAGACCTCAAGAACCATGTTTCTATTGAAGCACCCACATGTAGATAGTATCCTAGAGTTTGCGAGTGTAGGCTAGGATACAAAGGTACAATATGGAATCACTTGCAAGGTGAAATTGGATTCTCTTGTCTAAAAGTATATGATTGTCACTTAAAACTTCATCATGATATTTTGGTATACAAGATGTCACCATGTTTGTGAAAAATTGGTGCCACTAGACCAAGACATGAGGGAGTTTTCCAAGAATTCATTACAAGATATTGACGTTTGACTCGATGGTGAACTTTTGATCATTATGAAGGTAGTGTCAATGTGTGCATTACAAAAATTGAGGAAAGACTTGCGCAATGAAGGTGTCCAACATCCAAATTCGTTTAGCTTCTATGTTGATGATAAAAAGGTGCATTACTATTTGTAATATTTATCTTGCTTTACATTCATATGATCAAATGAATTATTTGCATCACATTATCTCTAACTACTCCCTCAATGTTTGCCAGGTCCTAGTAAGAAGTGTAAAGAGATAACAAACAATGCTATGTATTTGTGTTGCCATTAGTAGCCTACCAAAGATACCTCTAAGGACTACACAATTACAGGATAGTAGGCGCCTACTTTGCAAGATTCAAGGAGATACATCTAAAATCAAGGCTTGGACTATGAAAGAAAGATACAATGTCATCATCATGTAAGAAGTTCTTCTACACTCAGCAATCACAAAATGAAACTATCCTCTTTCCTATCAAGAGATACATTTGTTACAATGACAATGACAAAGATAAATAAAGGCATAGAGCGAGAACATGGAAAGAATAGAAGTTGTATAGACATAAAGTAGAATAGTAGGTTGAAGTTTAAGCATCACAATTAGTATTTGGATAGTGCATTCCCTAGCTCTCAACATTTATTTTGTATTCTTGAATCATTCTATACTTCTATCCATGACTATTTTTACTAGTGATTATAATACGATTAATGACGATCCCATTGTACCATTATTGGTAGTCTTGGTACTTCTGAGTAGAAAATTTGGTAGTCTCATAATATCTTTCTATGGCATATGGGTACTTTTTGTACATGATAAATAGATTCATAAATGCAAGTTTCTTATGCCTCATTTGAGTAATCTCTCATATTAGTGTGTACTTGTCTATGTTGGGCCGTGAGCAAATCACATTAGCTAATTTTCATCGAGAATGGCACTCAATTTGAGTAGTCTACACTTGAAGTGTCGCGATCAAGCAATATGGGGGTCATCACCCTACAGAGGTGCCTCTCTCACTCGGTGGTGACCCATATGGCATTCAATGCACACGAGGATCAACACCAAGCAAAGTGGGGGCTCTTCATCCTAGGGAGGGACCTCCTTAAAATGTTGAAGAGCATGCATGGAAAGACCAAGAGTACACTGAATAGGTTGTCAGAGCTAAAGACACAAGGAGGCATGCTCAGGTATGAGGGGTTGAATAATGATGGCTGAGCATATAAAGAATGGCATTAAAGTGTATGAGGTGCATCTCTAAGAGCTCCAACAACAAATTCCATTTAATGAGGTAGAGGTAAAGGAGGTGGAAGTTGAACTAGGAGTGAGCCAATGAATGTGACAACATCTCAGGGTCAGTGTGAGAACATAAAATGACTCTTGAGCTTGAGTAGGTATACTCAATGTAGCTTATCTTGATTTGTCTCTAGTACAACCTCTTAATCTTCTAAGAGCATCTAGTGATTTTGGATACATTTGGTTCTCTTGAAACCCTTTCAGTACCATCTGTTGTTCCTTGGAATTATATTTGGCCATTTTCCTTAGTAAAAAGCTTATCGATACAGACTTTGACTCTTTTGGGTATAATTTGGTGTTTCATGTATTCTTTGTACATTTTAAGCTCTTTGGTACTTGGAGCATTTGGTAGAACTTGGTACATTCTCAAAATTCTTGGTTGATATGGTCTTGTTTGATACATTTGGTTCTCTTTGGTGCATTACGTTTAGGGGTTACATTTGGTACACTTGAAAATGTAGAGTGTATTTGGTGGTTTTTGGTAGTTTGGGATTATAAGGTGTTTTTTGAACCTTTGGTGAAATTGGTACTTTAGTGCCTTTTAATCGTTTTGGAGCACTTGGTTGTTTTGGATACATTTGGTACTCTTGGAACCCTTATAGTACCATTTGGTGCTTCTTGGTACTCTCTTTGATGTTCTTGTTTTAGTAAAAAGCTTATTTGTATTGTTCATGCTCTTTTCAACATATTTTGGTGGTTCTTGTAGTCTTTGGTATCTTTTAAGCTCTTTGATACTTGAAGCATTTGGCTAAGAACTTGGTACATTCTTTTTGAATCTTTTGGTGCGATTGGTGCTTTTTGGTGGTTTTTGAACCTTTGGTGCAATTGGTGATTTTTGGTATTTCCTCTTAATCATTTTGTAACATTTTGTATTTTTGGATACATTTATTACATTTGAAATCATTTTAGTACTATCTAGAGATTTGAGGTAGTCTCTGGCATTTAGTGTAGGTTAGAATTAGGAAATCGAACCGGAGAAGGGTAGGGTTTACTGTTTCAAAATAGGGCAAAACGGGTCAAAAATCGTGCAAAAATGGGTAAAACGCTCGCTAATGATACCTAAGATCGGCAAGTGAGTGATTGGGGGCATCAACACCACACATGGGAAGGGGCATAAGAGCCAAGAGGCCAAGGGAGAGCTCATTTGTGCCATTTCAGTGAGAGAGAGAGAGAGAGATAGAGAGCTCCAGCCCGCATTGATTAGATCGCATCACCGACGCGCTTACCAGCCCATTCAGGTATATGAATCTCTCCCTCTACTCCCCTAGATAGGATCTGGAAGTGCATGGCCATGGTGCTTGCCTACATCTGGTGAATCGATCAAATTTGTGTTCGCGTTGTTTGCGTGCGCCGCACTCGGCCCGTCCGAGTGGCCTTCTCTGGGCCAAGCCCCAGAATCGGCCCTTGGCCCCTGTCACTCGGCCCACTCGGCCAAACCCTAGTCGGCCCTCGGACCCATCCGAGGCAAACCATTTGAGTCAATCCATTCGGCCCGTCCGAGTCAAAACTTTTTGCCATGTGGCACATTTGGCCCTCGGCCACTTCCCACATTTGGCCCTCGACCTAAATGCCTCGGCCCCTCTGAATCACCTTGTCCGAATTTTCCATTTGGCTATCCGAATCAAAACCGTCCGAGTCTAACCTTGAAATTCGGCCCTCAGCCCTGTGCCTCGACCCGTCCGAGTGACCTACTCGGACCCTGCAATTCGGACTAGTTGGTCCGAGTGCAACTTTTTATCAAATTTTTCAGAAATTTGACCTGACTCGGCAAATACGCAGCAGCGCAAATTGTCAAAACCCTTCGGGCGCTCAGAACTGGAATCTGGCACACGTAATAGGAAAAAAATCGTAGTGCATAGCCGCTTAGCAGCTAGAAGTAGGCAGTTGCGAGACCCAAGGACTTAGACGCGAACCACTGAGCTGTAAAACCTGATTGACCGAAAACGAACAAGGTGACATATGAGAAAAACCATAAACCCTGACAAAACGGCTGGAAAATTGATCTACAAGCCTACTAGGCCCGAAACAAGCGAAAGTGCATAAGACGCTTGAGAATTGCTTGCTGCACTCACATTGAGTTTCCACACTTAAAGTACACTTAAGAAAGCTGAAAGCCTGATTGAGCACAAGTGCACGAGAAAGGACACACGCACCGAGTAATCATAAATTGAGGTTTGTATTCAATGACTAAAGGAACTCACTCAGATAAACCACTCAAGGAACCCACCAATATGAGAGGACCCAGGACATAGACAAACCATTGAAGTGCAAATTAGGACCAAGCAAGGGGTGCCAATGACATGGATTTAACAAGTCTACTGAACCTGATCGACAGCTTGGTGGGGCAACACAA
The DNA here is from genome assembly GCF_053477565.2 of Lygodium microphyllum. Taxonomy (NCBI): domain Eukaryota; kingdom Viridiplantae; phylum Streptophyta; class Polypodiopsida; order Schizaeales; family Lygodiaceae; genus Lygodium; species Lygodium microphyllum. Next base: position 34,259,362 of record NC_141143.1, on the reverse strand, counting down.
CTCGACAATGGCAGAGGAAACCTCAGACCGCTGGTCTAATGAGGAACTCGATTTGAACATCTTCCCAGGTGCTATTCAGCACAGCTGGTAAGTAGTTACGATGCACACACCCGGTATGAGCACTGCGGTAGGACAACAGACGCTATCATCGCAGATCTAGAAGAGGAGAGAAAGCTAGCCCTCAAAGCATTGCAAGGCATAGCCGAATACAATAGGGAGCAGCAGACTAGAAGCCAAAAGCAAAGTATGGAGTTGTGCGAGGTGCAGCGAGTGTTGAACTTAGCAGGTAGGAACCGAACAGATCAAGAGAGAGCCCTAGAGGGGGACTTGATGTTGAGCGAGCTTCTCATGAAGCAACTGCTAGATAACATGGCTGCAGAACAAAGTGCTGCGGCACTAGCGACATTGCTACTCACAGGACTAGGGGCAAACCAAGACTCAAAGAGCCAGTCCAAAATACCGATCGTTGCCAAGCAACTCGACAAGTACCAACTCCATGACGACCCATACAGCTTTGTTGAGCAGTTTGAGCAAGTCTGTGAAGTCAACGGCCTCAACGACCTGACTCAACGCTCGCAAGCATTCGGGCTTTGCCTAGGCGGCAAGGGTAGGACGTGGTATATGAGCCTAGATGTTGTAGAGTGAGCCAACTTCAATCTGTTTTAGGATCTCATCATGCTGCCCTGAAAGAGAGTAGCAAATCAAAGACAAGGCTGACCAAAGGTGCGCAGAGTGCGGAATCACCCATCTCTTCGTAGATTGCCCAAAGCGAAAGCCATCTTTAGCTCAACCAACGTACCATCTGTCCCATTGGTGCTGTTTGGTGTCGAAAACCTTGATGGGGAGGCCACACCTATCCCATTGCGGGTCATGACCCGAGCCCAAATGAAGTAGGCCGGCATCTCTTTGTTGCCAAGACCTAGCAATCTTGATGCAGCCTCGATAAGGAAGAAAAGCCGTAGGCGGAAAAAGAAGAGATCGGAAGCTAAAGTCACACTAAAAATCGAGAGAGCTATAACTCTGCCTGCTGGAGGGAAGGTTTCAGACGTAGAGGCAGAGACTTCAGCCCCTAAGACAGCCGAAAAGGAAAGCGTTTAGGTAGGGGAATACCCGCATCCGAAGCGACAGTTAGAGGCCATAGAAAAGGTGAAGGAATGGGTGAAGGAGGCTCAAGATCATCTCAAGGACATTGAGCCCATCATAGAGAATGAGATCGATGATCTCTCTAGTGTAAGCACGCCAATATCACCACCTCAACCTAAGTCGGCAAAAGCAACCGCACCACAAGCAGTGCCACTAAGATCAAGCCTTGATGCTACAGAGCCGCAAATCAGTCACGGCCATTGGCCAGGACAATCCAGGTTAAGGGAGAGATGAGTATCCAACGATCTCTTGACCATGCTAGTGACTACCCTTGTAACACTTAGCTTGGGAGATCTACTTAGGCAGCATCCTACCCTATGACAAGATCTTAAGCAGTGGGTCGAAGGGTCATGAGAGCAGGTCACGACAGACCCTCAAGACCATGATGCAGAAACGCAAATACCGAGTTTGACGTTGCACTCTGTGCCTAAATCCTTGCACGTCAACAACTTCTGGGAAGGGTCTAAGATGCACGCAGTCTTACCGGTCCTAGTCCTAGGCGACACAACAAGAAAGGGAATCGTAGACATGGGAGCTGGGGTTAGTGTGCTTAACCACGCAGTGCTTCAGACTTGGGGAAACCCGCCTGTCGAAACTGCTAGGTTTAGTGTCACACTAGCAAATAGTATGAGAGTAAAGCCATTCAGGGTACTTAAGAATTGGCCAGTGAAGATTGCAGGCGTCCAGTTCTCTGTTGACTTTATAGTCATGAAGGGAGTGGACTACGATATCCTATTAGGCTGACCCTCGATGCACAACGCTAGAGTCATTGAAGATTGGGGTAACGGCTTGATCTTCCTTGGCAACAGATTGGATGCCATAAGGATAGAGATGGATACTTGGAAGACCTCACCGGTCGACCTAGACGCCATCTCTGCTATACTCAAGGGTAACACTTAGGTCAAGGAGTCCTATGGGCCCTTGACCAAGTATATCCCATGCCCAGAGGATGAGCGGGATGGGATGTACGTTCTTGCTACAATCGACCTGCCATTCTCAGACCATGAGGCGTATGAGCAAACCATGAAAATGATCGGCAAGCCTAGAAACACACTCTCTGTACCAGTCCGCATGATGGCAGGAACCCTTCGGGGAAAGCCTAAGCCTGTCAACTTCCAAGTCCCAACTAACAAAAAGGAACTCCAGGAGATGCTGGAATACTTAACAGACAAGCTAGCTAGCAATTCAGCTGCAAACTTCAAACCACTACAGGATCTCTTAGGTGAATCCAAGTGGCAATAACACCATATTGGAAAATATGGGAATTTTCCATAAGTTTGGGACACGTGGTCAAATCTTTGGATTTGTCATAACTTGAACACTATAACTCCAAATCAAGCGCTCTATAGCTCAATAGATTCTATTTTTCAAGTGCTTTCCAATGATAGGTCACATAATATGGTTTTGAAAAACTTATGGGGCTTGTTATCTCGGTGCCACCTTTTTAGTATTCAAAAAATGGGAATTGGGAGATTCCCAAACTCACTAATATTGTGTTAAATGGACCAGAGTGCATGACTTAAACCTCATGTATAATTGGGCCCTACTCCCTGACCAACGACAAGAGGTGCACCAAGCCCTAGGAAAGGACGAGCAGTCTGATGAAGGGGATTCTAACAACGAATACAAAGACTGTCAATCCTTCAGTGATGGAAATGAGGGTGAAGTAGATACCGTAGAATACGACACTGAAGGACAAGAAATAGAGCAAATACGAGCAGACTCCAAGCCGCAGAAAAGAAATATCTTTAGGATAGAGCAAGGGTTCATGCGTAGGGAATGTGACCGTGCCTGGTTGGAACACGTAGGAGCCATAGACCTTGAACAAGCAGGCTTAGCCCAGCCAGGGACGACACCAATCCTTAGGACAGAATCACCATCTGAACTACGCCCACTAGGGGAGACTACCTCTTCTAGCGAAGACAGGGAGTTCGACTCTGAGTCAGAGGTTAGCTTGGATAGCGATCCAGAAATCCCTAGGCCGGCCATGACTAGACGCACAAAGGGGGACCTACTCGTCCACCTGAGGTGCAGACGATTAAGGTAGGAAAAGGTAAAACAACCCAGGGATATGCGAACGGAAGAACAACGAAAACCGTAGGACCTCCCTAAGCACTTCACGAAATTCAAAAAAGGGGATAGGGTAGTAGTCATGTTAGGTGCCAAACATCAAGGACAAACCAACAAACCAATCGAGGGATTAGCCAAGGTCAAGGAGGTGAATCTGGTCCAGGAAGGGGAAACATCCCGACCAGTCTTCATTGCCAACAACTTGACCAAGGAAGAAGAAACTAGTCTTGTTGCTCTCTTGCAAGAGTACATAGACGTATTCGCCTAGTCCTTGGGAGAGCTAAAGGGGGTAGATCCGAGTGTTGTGACTCACAACATACCCATGATGCCAGATGCAACACCGGTCAAGCAGCGACTATACCCTATGAATCCAAAACACGCTCATGCTGTCAAAGAGGAAATTGACAAGCTTATTAGAGCGGGATTCATTTACAAAATTGAGCACACAGATTGGGTATCACCCATAGTCATCGTGATGAAAAAGAATGGAAAAATCCGAGTGTGTGTCAATTACAAGAAGGTGAACACTGCCACAAAGAGAGACAACTATCCATTGTCATACACCGAGCACATGCTTGAGAGGGTGGCAGGCAAGGAAGCCTACAGTTTTCTAGATGGCTTCTCAGGGTACAACCAGGTGCAAGTGCATCCTGCGGATACCGCCTTCACCACTGAGTGGGGCGTCTTTGCTTACATAGTCATGCCCTTCGGGTTGACTAATGCCCCTGCCACCTTCCAATGCCTCATGTGCACCATCTTTAAGGACATGCTTCGTAAGGAGATAGAAGTCTTTATCGATGACCTGTGTGTCCATTTGACCTGGATCGAACACTTAGACAAACTCCGTGCAATCTTCGAATGGTGTCGCTTGTATCATCTCTCCTTGAACCCCTTAAAGTGCCAGTTTTGGATAAAGCACGGATGCATCTTAGGGCACGTAGTGTCGAAGAATTGCATTGCCACTAACTCCTCGAAAGTCAAGGTCATTGTTGACCTTCCACCCCCAATTAATTACAAGGGAGTTCAATGCTTCTTAGGCCATACGGGGTACTATCGGCGGTTTGTACTGAACTATGCGTTGATCGCCAGACCATTGTACAAGCTACTAATTGTCTTTGAGTGGACCGAGGCATACTAATGAGCATACGAAGAGTTGAAAAAGGCTCTGACCACAACACCAATTCAGCGAGCCCCAAATTGGACCATTATCTTCCTCGTGCATATCGATGCTTCTAAGTTTGCCATGGGGGCAGTGTTGTGCCAGCCTAGTGAGCACAACTTAGATTATCCAGTCAGCTTTGCTAGCAGACAACTCACTGAGACGGAAATGAACTACTCGATGACAGAAAGAGAGGGATTAGCCATGGTATTCGCTATGAAAAAATTCCGGCATTATCTATTGGCCACACCCTTCATCTTTTTTGTGGACCATCAAGCCCTGCTCTATCTAGTAAACAAACCTTGTGCTACAGGACGCATAGCTCGATGGATCCTTCTACTCTTGGAATTCAATTTCTCTGTGGTTGTGCAGAAAGGGAAACAACACTACATGGCTGACCATATGTCACTCATTCCCACGTGAGAAGCCGCCGCTGGACAAGGCATCGTTGATGAACTACTCGACGCCCATCTATTCCACCTGTCTAGCGAGACAGATTTATTTAAGGCTGATCTAATGCCATATTGGGCGGACGACATAGTCCAAGTGCTTGATCACGGACTACTTGAGCAACCAATAGAAAAAGCCCGACTTAGGCGCTTGATCCTTAAGATCCAGCCCTATCAGCTGATTGCAGGCCAACTCTATAGGCTGGGGCAAGACGGATTGTTACGTAGATGCATATGTGAGTATGAGATGCACGATGTGCTCTCGGAGGCACACTACGACATTGTGGGAGGACACTTTAGCGGAGACACAATAGCACGGAAGGTGCTGTAGTCTCAACTATGGTGGCCCACGCTTTTCCACGATGCCACGTGATTCGTCAACCAGTGTGACGAGTGCCAGCGGACAAAAGTCCCGATTTGCAAGGATCAGATGGATTTGATCCCAATTATTGCTCGAGAACCCTTTGAAAAATGGAGAATCGACTTCATAGGACCCATCAGTCCTGTGGTGCAGTACTCACAAGCCAAGTACATCATTGTGGCCACGGACTACCTCACAAAATGGGCAAAGGCAAGAGCCACACATAAAAACGATGCTAGGACGATTGCCAAGTTCTTATGGGAGAACTTGATCTTGCGATTCGGCTGCCCCATCGAACTGGTTAGTGACCAAGGCACGCACTTCATCAACGAAGTGATAGCACATCTCCTGTCCACCTTTCTCATTATCCATTGCAAATCATCGCCATACTACCCTCAGGCGAACTGTCAGGCAGAATCCACGAATAAGATTCTCGTCAATGTCTTGACCAAAGTAGTCTTAGCCTCACGTAGCGACTGGGACAACAAAATTATGGCGGCTTTTTGGGCTTACCATACAGCTTATAAAACGGCTGTCGGTCAAACCCCATTCAGGCTGACCTATGGAACAAAAGCAATCCTACCCTTAGAATTCTTTGTTCATATCCTAAGAATAGCCCTTCAAGAATGATGGGAAGGGAAGGAGGCATGGACGCAATGCCTGGTCGAGCTTGAATGCCTATCAGAGACCTGTCTTCTAGCCACCCATGCACTTATATGTGAGAAGGCCCGTCGCAAGAGTTGGTTTGACAAGCATGTCAAGCAGCGCGACTTTGAACAGGGCGACTTAGTGCTCCTCTACTCTGTTAAGGGACATAAACAGAAAATGAAATTTCGAGGCCTTGGACCCTTCAAAGTTTGTATGATTAGCCGCATAGGCAATGTCGAACTCGAAACCTTAGACAGTGTGAGGGAATAGGCTTCTTTAATGGCTGTTATGTCAAGAAGTACTACTCTTCCACCCATCCTTTGCACGAGCCCCCGATGTTAGAACCGCCTGTCAAAGTATGAGTGGCCACAATCACGGAGATTGATGATGAGGATGAGGAAGCCGTAGAGCCCGCATACCTCCATATAACAGTCACTACAAAACAAACTTGCACTTTCAACACTCTAATCGATGAGGGAGCAGACTTCAATGTCCTAACTCACGATCATTGGACCAAACTTGGCAGCCCACCACTTCAGCCCATGAATGCTAAATTAAGCCCATATGGGGCCCATTCCTACGTACTCCTCGACAAGTGCAAAGTAGCTGTTTCTATCGAGTCTGAGACTGTCACAATGATTTTTTACGTGTTGCCAAATGCTAAAGACGCAGGCACGGAGTCGCTGCTAGGACACACTTTCAAAAAGCAGACTCACTGCAATGTTGATTATGAGTCACAGTGCATCCACCTTGCAATAGGCAACATTCGCATTGTCACAGCTTTCAGCAAGGGCTGCGCGACTTCATCACTGTCCGCAAAGCCACCGATCGAATTCTCCATGACCAAATCTATGGAGGGGGATAGTGCGCAGCCGCCACCTCCCAGAATTCACAAATCATAGCCCACAGTAGCAAAACATCAGGCTCAACAACCTAGATTCCAATGGAAGCCCAAGCAGCCACAACCACTGCTTAGGAGTCGACACTCCCTCTCTCATGGGACCAAAAACCCTAACCCTAGGAGGCCAAGATGCAGTCACAAAAAGCACCGCATGATCAAGCAAAGATGGGTCCCTAAAGCCCTCTTACGTGCGCAAGGCTACTACGAGGGAAATACACGGCCAAAGGCACCAGTCATACACCGCCCTCAAGCTTGATCAAACCGCGTTCCATAAACCCTCAAAACCTCAAGCCGTAGTGCTCTCCTGAACCACAACCATCCGCCTCATCCACGCCTAGGTCCACGAGAGTCCCACAAGCCTACCGACCCAAACCGCAAGCTCCGTCACAAGAGTCATCACCCGCCGAAGTCAACCCGCCTCCCCAGCTCCAACCTGAACGTAGCAGCCAGTCCATCGTGGCTACTCCTAATCCACTCAACATCCAAGCGGCCCAACCACAAACTCACAAACCCTCCCAATCGCCCATCTTTGTTGTCAAAAGCTCTTGTTCTGTCAAACCTCAACCACTTGTCGGCCTTACGCCCTCCTATGTATGAAAATCTTTTTTAGCACTAGCCACTGGCCTTGCTGAGGACATCGGGGATGATGTGGTGGATTGTATTAAAAGATTAGATGACACTTTCGTGTCACTCGCGCTAAGCTACGACTGCTTGGACTTAGGTCTATTAGAAGAACCCTTTGCAACTGAAGTGCAAAATATGCCTTGCTCTTGGGAAACCTTTAAATTCGCGTTCACAAAAGCTTCTCGCTCCGCTGTTGAGTTGATTAACAGCAAAATCTCCAAGGAGCAAGCCATCAAATAGCGCCTTATCACGTCATACGATCCACGAACCACTTCTACTATCATTGACCAAGAAATTGTGGAGTTATCACACCTCGTTGATACTGGATCACCTTTCTTGAGGCAGTGGTATGCTCTTAGGTTGCAATGGGAAGTTGAAGGATGTCGCATAATGACCGACGCTGAGCAACGCCGCGCCATCAAAACAGTAGAGTATGATCCCACTTACGTCGCGCCCACCTCGTATAGAGTGTTAACCACTCTTCGGGGCCAACCCATGGAAGAACACCTCAAAGGACACCCCTACCTCGATCGCTTGTTGATTGAGAAAGAGTTACACATTGCTAGCCATGTCAACTCGGGTAACTTCCTCATAGATGTTCTAACATACATCACGCAGGTGGGAATTCGACCCTTTGATTTGGACCGCGAAGCTCAATTGGAATACAATCCAAATTTCTATACTTGGCTCCTTCACAAGTAACTCCTACACCACCATGCCGAAAGTCCTTGACCTTTTGACCCTCAATCCTAGGAAGGATTCTTCTCAAGTAGGAAGGAGAGGGGGTAAGGTGAAATGAATCAGATGAGAAAGGGGTAAGGTGAAATGAATCAAAGGGGATAAATCAAAGTAAAATCAGTGAAAAGCATAAACATATATTATGAAAAAACGGATGGGGTAGGAAAATGGGCATGAAAACTTTGAAGTAAAGGGCAAAAAGTCCAAGTCTAAAAAGGAAAATCTACATTGCTTCTTAATGAATTCATTCAAAAAACATAGAGTTTTTCTTTTCCAGCAATCAGCGAATTAATATGTAGAAAGTACTAATTAAAGTTACGATTTATGGCAGGAGCATAAAATGTCGCAACAAGACCTTGCCCATCGACTCCCATTCACAAATGAGGAAAGGGAGCAATACCGCATCCATCTAGAGAACCGCGCCTTTAGCCAGCTCAAATTTCAAACCATCCACAACATAGAAGTTGTGGTGGCCAAGGAGGAAGTAGCCAGGAGGGTGATTGAACACTGCAACCTCACGAAGTATCTTGAAAAGTTCTCGCAGGAGCCGGACCACCTGAAGTGCATGGAGCTCCTTAGAACATACAACCCAGATCAAGAATGTGGTACTGTGACGGTGGGCAGAGGAGAAGATACAAAGCAGGTACAGGTCCGCTTAGACCTAGCCTTGGTGGAAAAGGCTTTGGGATTGGAGCCAAAGAAGGAGAGGAAACAAAAAAGGGATGTTTATGCCATGCTTAAAATGAAGAAGGAAGATGTGCTCACAAATGACAGCATAAGCATCCAAGACATCCCCGACGCAGAAGCCAAGATGCAAGCCAAGCTGATACATGTGCTCTTCTCTAGCCAGCGCTACAATTCATTGATGCATCAAATTAGCATACTTGTGCTAGAGAATGTAGCAACCTATACCCTAGACGAAGTAGACTGGAACGGGTACATGTGAAAAACGATCGATCAGGCAGCCAAAGCATTGCCCCGAGGAAGTGTACCAGCAGGAGGAGAATCTCCAGCTTCTAAAGCCATAGAAAGAAAGAAAGCCTCCTTCATCGGGTATGGAGGTGTCTTGACTCCACTCATCAGGAGGCAGTGAAGGGAGCACAGGATGCAGAAGAAGGAGAAGGAGAAATGCCAGAAAGGTCACCTCCTCACCTGGACAAGGATAGATCCACCAATAGAACTGAGATAGAGGAAGAAGGGGAAGGACAGACAAGCAAAAAGACAACCAAGAAGACCAAGAAGAAGACAATGCAACAAAAGAAGAAGGATGAAGAAGGCAGAAAGAAGGAGAGAGAAGACTTGGAAAGGGCAAAGAAATAGTCCCTAAAAGAGGCCAAGGAGAGAGAGAGGACGAAGAGATAGGAGGAAGAGAAGGAAAAAGAAGAATTACAGAAAGCAAAGAAGGCATCAAAACATGAAGCAGAGGAGAAGAAAAGAAAGGAAAAAGAAGAAAAAGAGAAAAAGAAGGAAGAGCAGAGAAAAGCGGAGGAGGAAAGGAGAAGAAAGGCGGATGAGGAAGAGGAAGAACTAAGAAGGAAGGAGGAAGAGGACCTGGCTAAAGCCACATGCCGGTCCATCGAGCAACAAAGCCGAGCGGATGAATTGGGGAACTGGAGCCCACAGACGGAAGAAAGGCCAGGGTCCAGCACACAAGTTCCGGAGATCGTGCCACCTGCAGTCACTCACTGAGGGCAAGGGCAAGGCCCCAATTCATCCAATTCCTACCCTCCTGGTGCCTTTCACTAAATCCACCACCATCACCCCTAGCATTTCAACCAGTGCCAACATGTCAAATTTCGTGGCGTGGATGCAATACTTCATCAATAAAGAGATGGCCCAGGGACAGAGCACAGGAACCACTGCCACAGGACAAAAGAGGCCAGCCTACTGATGCGGAATCCAGGAAAGATCCTAAAAGGCAGAAGGTAGAATTCTCAATCTCACTCATCCACACAACGATGACGCCATCGGCTAACTACGATGAGTACGTCACCGAGCTGCTCTCCCAATTAGAGAAAGCTAAGGAGGAACGCAAGATAGCCGTGGCTGAGTTGGCAGCTGAGAAAGAATCAGTAGCGCCTTTTAGCTGGATAAAATAAGGATGATAGCCATGCATCAAAGGGCGATCACAGATCTCAAACAAGAAATGAAGGCTAAGAATGACAGGGAGGAGCATTGGAGACAGCAGCTTGAAAACAAAACACAGGAGCTAGTAAAGATGCAAAGAGAGCACAAGCTCCTGATAGTGCAATACCAGGAGCTCGTTGCGAAATCTGCTCAAGTTGATGAGCTTGTGGCTGAGCTGAATGCCAGAGATGAGGAGAGAAAAAAAGACATAGAGGAGTAGCAAGAGGAGATCGAGCGCTTGGCAGTTCAACTAAACTCTGAAAGAGAAGAGTAGAAGAGGCTGGTCAGGGAGTTGGAGGACCAAGAGCAGAAACTCATGATACTAACCCTAAAGCAAGGAGAGAGCTTGGAAGAAATGAACAAAAGAGCAGAGGAGTGGGCTGTGCACAATGAAAAGAGGGTGAAGACACTGGCATGGCACCTTGCTCTGGTAGAGAAGGAGAAAATCATTGCAGAAAGCAAGGCAAAAGCCGCCCAAGTGGCCTTCGGTGCTCAACAGAAAGCCGTCCTCGAAACCATCTTGGACACCACCCACTCAGCGCAAGGAGAGTCATTGGAGGTGACGCAAAGAAATCTCAGCATCGCACGCAGAGCCCTACATGCTGGATTGCAAATGCCACCCCTACCAGCGGAGGTTAGGCTAAGCTTGGACGAGCAACGAAAATACCTATTGCTGGCCGGCCTAACCCCCTAGGAAATCGATGCCCTTGGATTCGAAGAGAAAGCACCACAGGGAGAATGACAGGGGGAGGAAGCAGAACTTGAAATCAACATGAACGGATTCATGGAGGATGTAGTCCCATAACCCCCCTCGCCGTAGTCTCAAGAGCCACCATAAGAAAACCCATCTGCGAAAAGACAAGCCGCATCTAGGGAAAGACACAGAAAGCTAGTAGAGGAAGCCAGGAAACAGGTGAGAGCCAAACCAGCCGTGCTGCCGTCCGCACCCCTCTCACCTTGCCCTGATGATATCCCCGCGGGATTCCACGCAGAACTGGTGCTGTGGGAGATACAAGGAAAGGATCCATTCGCCTTTAGTTTTCTCCTATCCAACAGTCTGCGGAGGGTCTTGCTGCTCAAGGTGATGGATGAGGTGATCGCGATCGGTGGCCGGTTGGGGCAAAGATGGCTACAAGAGCGAGAAAAAACCCCGACCTCTCGGGGCACAGAAGTGGCTGATTACTAGCAGAACAAAGCTTTTGAAGTCCCACACACTGTACAGGGCTGCAAAAGCCAACCCCTATGGAGGAGGCGAGTATGCGACATCAGTATACTTGCCTAGATGGTGTTTTGTGACACCCTGCCATTTGAGCGGAACAACCCTACCTACATGGCATACCCTCGAAGGGTAGGGGTGGATTTTGATGCCACCCTCCACGGGCGGTACGACTTCCCTATTATTTATAACTCTAATGTAGTATCCTTCGAGCATGCCCTTCTCTTTACCTCTGAAAGCCTAGATGATTCTATGACACGCTTTCTTGCGGATTTCTCCTCATGCCCTAACCCCGCCTTTGTAACAACCTGTAATTATCTTAGGTTACTTAAGCTACTCCTTAAGCAGGACCTGACTCCACAAGAGCGCGGCCTACCTCCCCTCTTCTTTGACCCTAACGCTATTGACAATAGCGCCATGGCTCGTCTTATGATGAGGGCTAGTCTCCTCCCCTCTTTTTGCCTAGACCTCCTAGAAGATATGAATGACAGCCAATTCACTAGGTGCAATCACCCCAAATCCATCCGATCCCCTTCCCCTCCTCATTCCGATGAAGATAATTAGGCCTGGCTGTCATTCCACAACTGCAAAAAAAAAAAGAGAGAGAATATTTGAAAGGAAAATCATACAAGCACTCACTTGCACAAGCACTTAAACACCACATAGAGCACTATCACTGCACCTAGGGGTTCTCAAGTTAGGCGTGCCAGGTGGCCTTGGTCGGCCGGCTCCGCTCCTAACCCCCTAGCCCTTTTTTCTTCCCCACTTCATGCTTAGGGCATATCAAGGGCAGGACATACCTAGGGAGCTAACACTCGCCTATGGTTAGACTTGTCACCCTAAGCCACTTGCACCGCACCTCCCTTAACACAAATGGGGTCCTCAAGTGTGGGACATCACCCAGGCTTGCCTGCAGTTAGACCCACCTCCCCATTCCACTAGCACGAGCACAGTGCACTTCAACAGTAAGGTAGACACTCCCCTTAGGAAGAGAACCGCACCTTCTCCTTTCAGGCATCACACAAGCGGCAAACCACCAACTTCGGAGGCCCCTGTCAACCACTCGCTATTCATCTGGCTTCCTCGACAAACATCAGCTTCCACCCACACCTGAATCTCCATGTGGCCCTTCCATTTACACCATCATTTCCCAAGTGCCTATCACCCTACAACAACACAGAAGTGCCATGGGATTGGCACCCGTCTCAGAGGGGGGTAATGTTAACCCCAAGTCGAAATGGCAGAAAATGGCAAAAAATGAAGAAAAAAGCGGAAAAAGCATGGAAGAAGGGCAAAGACACGCAGGCAACCTCTAAAAGCTAAGGTGAGACCAAAGGTGCAATTTTAAATGAAAGGTGCCTCAAAAAACTTGGAAAACTCTTGTAAAAGAGCGCCAGGCTCCCTCCTGTGCCAATTGTAAAATATTAGACGGGCATAGGTTAGGAGGTGTAGGGCTAGAAGAGGGAAATGGAAAAAAAGACCTTGCCATAATGGCCGGTCACGTAAAAAAGGGGATGGGTGCCCATGGGATTTTAGGGTTTGTATATAAAGTTCAAAAAGTGAATGAAAGCTCATTCTTTGGTGTGTGGCTAACAAGAGCTTTCTTCTTCTTCTCTTCTTCTCTTCTTCTTGCTTGTGTGTGCTCTTGAGAGAGGGAGTGTGAGAGTGTGAGGGAGTGAGTGTGTGGGAGTGAGGGATCACGAGGGTGAAGCTCTTCACCATCTCCTTTTCTCTTATTCTCTTGCGCATGCGGCTATGAGGATGGAGCTTGGAGATGGAGGAGGCTTGAGGATGCTTGAGCTAGCATCAAGAATCGTGGAGCTACCGAGGTGTGCGAGGGAGAGGCTACTCACATCGGCATCAAGGTAAGCTCACTACACTCGTAGGATCGACGGTGCGTCGGCTAGGTGAGAGATAGCCATTAGAGCTCACTTGAAACGCTTGAAGCAATAAGCGGTCCGTGGGTCTTGGCGGTTGAGCGTGAGCTCCCACTACAACCTTGTTGAACCTATATCTGATTTTGCTCAGCATACTAAAGTATTTGTTCATTAAGGTCACCCTATGAGCATGAGTAGAAGCAATGTAAGAATAATTCATAAATTCAATGACAAAGTCTTCAGTTGCCTCTTGAAGAAAAAGAATGGTTACAAGGTACCATTTTTTTTGCATGCCATCTTCAGTGGATAACCTTGATAATCTATCAGAAATGTCATTGACAAGTCCGATAAAAGTTGTCTTTGGAATGACATACTGTGTAGCTCTTTGTGCCTTCCTTATCTTACTAAAACACTTTAGAACATAATAAAATCTAAAACTTCTCTTTCTCTCAAGCTTCAAAGGCTTTAGTCCATGAGCAGAAGAGGGTTCAGGTTACTTTGTTTACTGAATAGGTGCTCTAGGGGAGGTTGGAAACTTGGCAGTTATATGAGAGGACTATCCAGCAAGATCATAGGGTTGGTTGTCAACAACATTAAGCTTGCCATGGGTAGGAGGAGAACACACAGTCTCTACATTTAATTGCTTTGATTGCATGGCAAGAGATTGAGGGAAACCATGGGTAAGAGGAATCTTAGGAGGGAAGCCTTGAGGAACCACTGATGGCCTTGGCTCTTCCTCACTATCCTTTCTGTCTATATAGACCTTCCTTGCAGTTTGCTTTGTCCTTGCCATCACCTACTAGAAAATGACAGATAAACTAATAAAAAATTAGAAATCACACAAAGTAAGATACGGCATGAGACAAGTGAAGCATGATCTGATGAAAGACATATTCGCACTGTATCGTGGACTGTAGATAAGGTGTGAGAGGAGAGACATATGCTCTTTCAAAAGATCTCTTTGCAATGTATCTGTGATTACACAGGGTGAATAAGGAGCGAACCATGATCAAGTAGATGACATTTCACACCGTATCTATGATTGCACAGGGATGAATAAGGGGTTGTAGATATGATGTGAAAGGAGCGAAGCATGACCATGCTGATGACCTATTTGCACTGTATCTGCAAATGACTGCATAGGGGCAAAAAAGGGCTACAGATATATAGTGCAAAAGGAGAAAACCACGATCATGCAGATGACTTATTCACGCCGTATCGTGCACTAGAGATATAGGGTGTGAAAGGAGTAAACCAAGATTCCACAAACTACCTATTCATGATGTATCATTGTGATGATTATATTTGGCTTGAATCGCCTTGCACAATATTCTGGAAAGTTGAGTAGTATAAGCACTATTGGAGGTTGATCCTGGAAAGCTAGGTAATGTGAGCCTTGTAACCTGAGTAACTGATACATTGCGATGGTGAAAGAGCGTTAGCAGTGCAAGAAGTCCCTCACTTTGTATCATTGTAAAGCAAGTATGCAAGTGCAAAAGCAAAGCAGATATGGTGCAAAAGACAAGAGAGTCAATCTGGGAGGGATTGTTGTTCGTGTCATATTGTGGATGTAAAAAATGAGCTATGTAAGTCAGCATCGGTCTTTTATACTTGTGTTGTAGGGCAAGATGTAGCACTGAATTATTGGCTAGGTTTTGCAGGCATCCACGTGGCTGTTGATGTGGAAAATCCCTCCCATTGTCTATAAATACGTGCTACTAGGCATATTTTGGCTTTTTTAGCAAATTATGCGATTGAATTGTTTTAGTCCAACCAAGCCATTTCGAGTTTCTTGTGTTTTTTTGGGTGCAATCTCATCAATTGTATGAATCACAATACAAAGAGAGGACTGGTGTTCATCAATTGGTGGAGTTTGTTTTTGCACCGTATTATTAGCATTCAATGATATGGAGTGAGAAGCCATTTTTCATCTGGCCATCTTTGTCTATTTGTGCCATATCGTGCATCTTATGATACGAAGCAAGCATGCATTCTCTATGCATTCGGGTTTTTCTTTTCACGCCGTATCATGCATCTTATGATACAAAGGAAGCACACATTCTCCATGCATTCGAGTTTGTCTTTACGTGCCATATTGTGCATCATACGATATTAAGCGAGCATACATTCATCGTGTGGTCAGCTTTGTCTTTTCATGCCATATCATGCATCCTTCGATATCTGAACCAAAATATTTTGTAGGTTTCCAAGATGTGGTCACCCCAAAGAGAAAAATAAAAAGTTTATCTTTAGGGTCAAGGGCCTCTGGTTGTCCTGCCTTTTCTCTTGAAATTCTCATTGCTTCTTCTCCTTGCTTAGCAGTAAGTGTGGGAATGCCTAGTAAGTCTCTATCAAAGGCAAGCCACCATTGAGGGTTCCTAGATTGTCTCAGATAATAGAGATTTATCTATCAAAAAGGCTCCTAGACTTTCTTCTTCAAAATGACATGGAGTTATCCTACTTTGGAACTGCAAAGGATATTTTCAACCCTGACTGGGATATTGACTATGTCTTGAATTCTTGCAAAAAGTATTTTGTGGAGGAGTTTACTAAGTTTGAAAGTCTTGCATTTCCTATGGTTGAAAAGGATGCAAAGAAATATGTTCATATACATGTTGGGAGATCACCTTCAAGGAAGACTTTGTTCACAAGGAAGTGTACATCTCATTCTCTTGACACGTTTTATGCACCAGATTTATTTTGTTTTTCTCATTCTAGGAAATGTTGGTTTATGTCAAAAGAAGATGTATTCATTGTGTATACTCTTGTTAAATATCCTTTCAAATATGATGAACAATAATTGGAGAAACCAAAATGTTATAGCTTCTTGCCTTTTGGATGAGGTGGCAAATGAGAGGGATACAGAGGAATGTTTGGACCCCGAGCAAGAAGCATATATTGCTGACAAAACAAATCTTGCCTAATCCAAAGTTGAGACCATAATTCAAGAAAACCATGTAAATATAGATATTGTATGTGACTCCTCTTCTTTCTATAATATTCCTTCCCTTTCAACTTTCCCTATTGAGGACAAGGAATACATACCGCTATCAGACATCCAAAGCCTCTTCAATCTCAGGGAGGATTATTGTGTAGCGATCATTGCACAGGCTTCTGATGATACAAATGGCATTGTTGATGTTGAAAATGAATCGAAAGAAAAGTTACTTAGATTGGATACTGGAATTACAGATGACAAGTCTATTAATGCAAGGGATGTCATTTCTCTTTGTTTTAATAAGGCAAAGGATGTTGAGAAAGAGTAAGGGATTACTTATGAGGAGTTCAACTGCCTTCAAGACCGACTTGGAATTTCTAATTTTGGAAGAAAGGAGTCAGAGTGTGTTAAAGAATTGGAAAATACCAATGGGGCGCAATCATCAATTAATATATGGAATCCAAGTAAGCTAGAGAATGATGAAAATCAATTGGTACTATTATATCCAATTTTCTAAGATACATTAATATTTTTTATTTCAACATTCTTTTGACATTCATTTTTTTTGCACTTGGAGATTGAAGATTTTGATAATTTCTTGGGATGTGGGAAAGGGTAGAGAGCTCATATTAGTTCATTCAAAGATTTTGATAACTTCTTGGGATGTGGGAAAGGGTAGAGAGCTCATATTAGTTCATTCAAAGATGTTGCACTTGGCCATTACTTAGCAATGATTGATCCCCATGTTTTCTTGGTATTTCATAACATCTTCTTAGAGGAAGCAAGATGGCCTATACTATGTATCAAGGCACTTAGAAGGCTATTTGATTTCTCTGGGTTACAGTACAATGCATACAAGGTGATGTTTTTGGAGAAGACAATAGCAATTAGGATTTTTGGTTATGGTCTTGGTTTCTCTACTTCTAGAGCATGATACTTTCTAGCCCTCTCATCTTATGCTTTGGCAGCAAATCAAACTGATATAAATTTAATAGTTGGCTAAAAGAGAAGAAAATTTCTATGTTATAGAGGAAAGATCACTGGGGGGGAAGATGTAAAGGCTCTTGAGAGCTAGCTTTGTACATTTCTATCTTTAAAAATACTATGAATTCTCAAGTTTCATTGTCATCTTTATTATTCATTCTTTGAAGTTGTCATCAAAAAAACCGATTGAATAGCTCCTCAAAAGCATTGCTTTTTGTAACTCCTCCTCCATGTCTTGTGGTTTGAAAAAAACTTGTATGTGCTTGATACCGAGATTTTTCCATGCCTTGGCTATTATAAGTTGCTAGGGGATCTTGCTTCTCCGCAAAGTAAGGCCTATGGATATGAAGGATATGCTGCAAATACAAGAGAGTAATATTTATTTTATGCCATTGGAAATTTTATCAAAGAAAGTTTGAATTAAATATTCTCTCTCACAAAATAAAATGTGATATCTTTTTCTCCCCATGCCTCCTTTATTGCTTGAACAAGATTTGTAATCAAATATTTGAACTCTTTTGGATATGTGTAGGTTGTCTTTTGTTGCTTGAGGAGCTTTACGAAGACATCGAGGTGTCTCCAAATCTCCATACTTAGAAATGCAAGTCGCGGTGTGCTTGCAACATTTGTTGTTATCCCACACAACTCTCTCCAATGCTCCCAAGTAATGCTCACATGTTTTTTTGTATAGTTTTCTAAAAAGTGTCTGGCTTTTGAGCGTCCTATTGAGACATTAGCCAAGACATCTCTTATTTGCCCTGAAAGTATTGGATATTTTCGTAAGTAAACTTGACCTCCATGAAAACCCATTTTGGAGAGTAATGCCTCACACTTGTCAATACACTCATATGATATATAAAAACAAGGGCTTAATCGAGTATACATAGTCGAGATGCAACTTGAGAAGTTTGTCAATTATTCTAATCTCTGCATGTGAAGTATATATACAAACATTTGTAAGAGAAATTGAAAGAATGGGATCCCATATATCTTCTTTGTTTTTATATTTACTCAGATTTATAGAGTCTCTAGTTGGGACTCTTCTTGCGGGAAGCAAGTTGCTTCAATCTTTAGACCCAACACTTTCCATGCAACAAATACAAGGATATTTTGTATTTGCCCCATTACATATTCTAAACATATATTTGATAGTTGTTAAGTCAGAGATTCCACATTAAAATTAGCAACCCTATCAACCACCAATATTTCTCCTTCACTTTGAAACTTAATAATATTTAGAATACATGTATGAGTGAACAACCATTTCAGTGTTTAATGATTCTCAATTGGTACTTGAGCCGCTGCACCAACCCACCAAATCTCCATCTTAGATTGGAACTTATGTACCAGTGCTTGATCCTCATCATTGCTGTAGTCCAATACCCTGTTCACGATGCAAATGTTGACTCTTTCCATCTTTTGTCTTTTTTGAATCTGTGCTTCATCTAACTTCAATGCAAACTTTAAAACACTATTACATTCCTCTAGTGTGAGTCTATGCATGTGAACCATTACAATCTGCATGCACTCTTCTTAGATCAATCCATATATTATTAAACACATTGTATTCAAAACTACTTTTTTTTTTGTCTTTTCATATGGCATAGATGCTTATATATGAATGTATTCCCCAAAAACATGTGGAATCTTACGATTTATGGTAGTCCTTACAATCGATACTGTAAGGGCTCGAGGCAATCCAAATATAGTTATTTTAATCACATTTAAGATTTTAAACCATAATCTAGAGATAACACAATAATCTTTTCGACTAATACCCAAAGTATCACATGTCTCTACAGTTTTGCTTGGTTTTATTGTGTCATTTAAATCATTTACCAATTCTTTGAGAGTTGGGCCTCTCAAATTCACGTTTTGAGGTGATTTAAGAATCCTCATTGAAATATCATTCTTATTCATGGTCTCTTTTAAAAGATAGATTCTCTCCTCACTCTCTCGAATATTAATGCCCCATATGATAGAGACATATTTATTTGCAAGATTTAATCTTCTTTTTTTATTCTCTCACATAAGCTATATTTTTTAATGGTCTCCTTCTCTCTCTCAATCCTATTGGAAGTTTCTTTAAGTGTGCTAGCTTGTATTGTAATGACTTATTAGCATTTTTTAGAATGTTAATCTTATTTGTAAGCTTAAAAATGCTTATCTATGTAATTACTAATGCTTTTTTTTTTAATTTCGTTCATTTGAGCCATGTATGTGTAAGATGCAGAGTGTAACCTTATACAATAGCCAAGCATTGTGTTATAACCTTTCCCAACATATCTCAGGTAGTCATGAATATTAAAAAATTAGGAGGTTTACTTGTGGAAGGATCCAAATTGGGATAAATATTTTCATCCACCACAAATCTATATGTTTCTTTCATTGAGTTCGTAATCTATTAGCCTCCATCTCATCTGTTTTAATACTCGATGATGTATACTTCTCCCAGATGAATAAATTGGATTTAGTTGGATGGTAAGTTTGTACTTGCATGTGCTCGCATCTATATTACTTGTAGAGGTATTGTAGAACATTTTAGCAAATCAATTATTAATGAATCTCACAGTGATAAGAAAGTGAGCTCAAAGAAGAGAATGACGAAAGAGTGGTTGGTGTGTAAAAAAAAGACGCGAGAGTAGATAAACACGATTTCGATGAACATATGTCCAAAATACAAATCCTCCCAAGTTTCAAGACAAAAACAATCGAAAAAGTGACCTTGACATAAGTTAAAAATGAGGGGCAATTAATGGTTGGACCCTTCAATGAATTAAGTATTCTCTTATTAATCACATCTTAGCAACCAAATTTAACGGTTATATTCTTCCAGAATTTAAATTAATTAACAATTTAATCATTTTTTTATAAGTACTTGTTTTGAAATGTATTCCTTAGTACGTCTGCCTTGCGTAGTACCGTAAGGCCGCACCGTCTCGCTAGCCGTTTAGCAAGCCAATTAATAGGCCTTCGGACAAGCCGATCCAATCGCAACCACACCACCCAAGCTGCACTCGACCGCCACCCTCAGCATTTCCTAACTAGGCAGGCTTGCCTCACCCACTCCACAACCTCCTAGCACGTCAAACAGGCCACCACCCCCGTGGACCAACGCAGTCGCATCTGATGCACTCGCCTGCCATGGCCACCTCATGCGCCACATGGAATAGGTTGGAGACAACGTTCAGTCGACTTGTCGTGCTGTGACGCACAAGCCTCGTCAATCGACGGTCACCAACCCCCTCGTCATAACATCCATGCAATCATGCCAGTAAAACACAGATTCGGCCTTGAAGACAGAGAGACGTCACTCGACCATCCCACCGGCCCCTTCCGCCTCTTTCCATTCAACAACCGAGTAGTCCATTAATTGGTAACTCCTCATCTCCTTAGCACAAAGAGGAAAACACACCTTGGCCATGAGAGACTTAACCCATAACCACATGCCTTGAATTTGCTATACGAGCGACCTATTGCTAGCACGAGTGCATTTTGCTTGTTGGCACCACAATGAGTGTGATTGTTCTTCGTTGACCAATGAGTGGTGGCATTATATTTATTAGCCACAAGATAGATATGCAATGAATGAGCTCTTGGCCTATTGGCTATGCATGAGGCTCATCTCCTACCTTTAACTATAGCCCTCACCATCATGAAGGCCACAATATAGACCAAATCCTCTAATCTTTCAAAAACCTTAGCCTTTTGGGTGGCCTACTCAACTTGCATGCAACTTCATAAGAAGACACCTCCTATTTCAATACATGCTTCTAAATGCGTACATTCTAAACACAACTACGCACTGAAACCTGGGGGAGAGCAAGAGTAGACCTCATTCGCCATCTTGGGACAAGTACCAACTTGTCAAGCCACATTACAAGACACCAATATCTCTTATGATCTTAGTAATTGGCTCGGGTAAGTTACTCACAATACAAGATATAGGCCTCATAATATGGACATTCAAAGCGACGCAAATGTTAATTAAAAAAATTGCCCCTTGTTGTCACTAGAAGCGTCAATATAAACGTCTCTACAAAATCGTCGCAGAAACCGTTGCTATTTGCGTTGCTATATATGTCACTATTTGCATCGCAATAGCAACACAGATAGTGATGATTTGCGATGTACATAGCGACACGTGCAAAGAAATCAATGACGCTAATAGCGACGGTTACAAAGAAATTTTTTTTTGTGCTTGCCTTATCATGTATAGCACCATATGTTGTATAATATTCTGCAAAGAAATTACATGTTGGATACGCAATGGTTGTCAAGATGAGCACAAAACCTACTTAAACCCATAAGATTGATAACTCATAGAATAATTACAAGACTAGTAATGACAACTCATGACATTACATGGAACCATGGAGAGAGAGGAGAGCCAAAACAAATATGAAATTCTATCTGTAATTATTGCAAGATGTGATTTTATACAAATGATGATAAGTACATCTAAGGAATAGTACATGAAAGATACCTACAGATCATAGGACCAAAAAAGAAGAGGGTGTGTACTCCATGAATCCAAGCGCGTGCTACAGATCCTTGCCATCAGAAAGCTCATCTCGACACAAAGGAGACACAAAGGAGCATCGAACAAACTCTACAAAATGAACAATTACACATCAGTCCACCATACATTATACATTTAAAAAAATAGTGACTACGAACAAGAAAGATGATTGACTTACTAGGCGTACAATCTATCGATGAGTGCAGTCAGAACATGTGATCTCTCTATATATCGAGTCTCCAAACCTGTGTGATCGCGGTTTGTGATGGAGTACTACAAAGAAAACAGAATACAATTATTAGTAATATGATTGTTAGTACAAGTATTATTGTAAATAAGAAACTGAGAAGAACAAAAAGAAAACTTACAAAGTCCTCGAGATAAGTCATGTGATCGCTACTTCCCAAATGATACACGATTCTTGCCTCCAATCGTGTCCTCGCTACCTCTTGCTTTGCTGTCATTACCATCCTAGAGAATCTTTAGCCTTCTCCTTGAGTCTCTGCTAATCATCTACATCTAGCTACTTGGGCTTTGAGGCGCTACTCTTGAGTACCTTGCGTGCGTCCGATCGTCTATGTGACATGTATGTACGCATACACTCCATCATCCACCTAGCGAAAAACCTTTCTGCCATAGTAGATATTGAAAACTTCTCATGCAAAGATGACACTATATAGTCCTTGATCCCCTCTGGTATATTCTTCCAATGGTTCAAAATGTTGTGCCTACATACTTATTGGCACAACTCTCTTATGCGAGACATCATCCTCGTCTCCTCATCGTTCATGATCATAGCAGTACCTGTCTTGTCATCTACAATGTATCTATATCTTAATGGAATACATTTAAGGTGTGTTCTCTCTCATGCATGACCACACTACTAGGCATAACCAAGAGACCCCTATATATCTAGCGTATCCACGGGGGTAGTATCTCTTGGAGTAGCGCCCATTAGGGTGCCACTTGTTGTAGATGTTAGAGCAAAACTCGGAGTCACTGGAGTAGATGTCCCTACAGGTGTGACAAATCTCGAAGGTGACAAGTATCTACCAGATCGACGAGATGGAGACACTGCATTGGTGCCTCCACAACACCCACTTGAGCCACCCTCTTTGGAACCTGTAAGAGAGCAAGAAGTAGTATCCCTATTTGGAACAACCAACTGTGGACTCACAATATTCACATCTCCGCATCACCCCCCAAAATCACTCCTCCTAGTCTAAAGCATCAACCTCATCTATTGGAAACCGAAGCATCCGAGTGTGCCAAAGTAGATCTTCCAAAACGACCCAATGGTTGTTGAGTGTTGAAATGACTTGTTTTTTGGCTGATTTTTGTTGTTTTTGAGAGCTAAATGGTTGATTTTATGAGATGATTGATTAGTTTGGAAGTGGTTTGAGAGTGTTTTGGATGATAATGATTGTGTTTTGGAAGTTCATGATGTTTGTTGGTGGTTCTATGATGTTCTGATAGGTTCTGTATACCTTCTGTTTTGTTCTGTTTTGGTCTGTTTTGTTCTGATTGTCTTCTGTAAGGAGGGATGGAGTATTGATTAATGAAGATTGAGATCTTGTGAAAGTTTATTGAATAGTTTTTGAGAGTTTGGAATGGTTTGAACGTGAGTTATGTGGTTTTGATGACCTTCTGTAACCTTCTGTAGGTCTTCTGTAGAGCCTCTGTCTCTGTTCTGTTCTGTTCTGTTCTGTTCTGTAATGTAGCTGTTCTGGTACTGTTCTGTAGACTGTTCTGTATGCTTCTGTATGTGTTCTGATGGATGAGAGTGTAGCTTGGGAAAGTTTTCTAGCCTTGGAAAGAGGTGAATACAAGTGCAAAAGAGGTGAAAGAAGTGGAAGAAGTAGCTGCTGAAGACTTAAGTAAAGACTAGAGTGAAGTGACAGTAGTGAGCTATGAAAGGACACTGTAGTGGCTCTGGTGACTTTTCATATCAGACATACCTCTTGGGAGGGGTATCCACGACCTAAGAAGGATTATTGAGAGTGATTTTGGGAGATTGTAGTGAGGATATGATGTATTATTGATGGAGAGAGAGAGAGAGAGAGTCGGAGATAGCCAATTCTACTTAAACTGAGTGATTGTATATGAGAGATTGAGAGAGAAGACTATGAAGATATTGAAGATGAATACTATGTGATGTATTTCCATTCAAAGATGGTGTATTCTTTTGTTTTCTTTGTTCTATTGATGGATTTTGTGAAGATATTGAAGAATATGGTTGATTCTATTAAAAACCGTGAGAGATCTACATGATGTTGTATGAAGATTTGTTGTGCCTGGTGTTCTTTTCTTCATTGTGATCATATGAAACATGATAAACAAGCTTGTTGATGTTACAAGATAGATTTTCTTGCAAGAGAATTCCCTTTTCCTTGGTGTTCCTCTTGGGGCTCCATGTTTTTGGTGCGCAGCCGGGGAAACTTGCCATCAACAAGCACCAGAAGAGGTTGAAAATGAAGGAAATGTCATTGCCAAGAAGAGAAGAATTCAATGGATGTTTGTAAAGTTCCTTCTTCCACTGAAGAGTTGGAATTCCTCATAATCAAAGCCACTTTCCACAAGAAGTTCATCCCACAATGGCGGAAACACATCACCATCATGATACATGCTTTATGTGGTGGACAGTTTTCTCTTCTTGTTGAAGCAGCAGAAACTTGCATCTTGGTAGCAAACTGTTTGGGAACAAACTGAAGAGCAGAAACAGAGAGAATGACCATCCATGGAAGATTTGGTATTCATTGAGAAGTTTCCAGACAACATCAAGTGGGAGATTGTGAAGAAGCTTCAGGAGTCTTGGTCTGTAGAGGTTCACAAAGACAAGAAGGAAAAAAGTTGGAATTTGTTCGTGGACGCTCAACAGCAAGATACATGGGATGCTTGGTGTACTGATAATCTTCTGTTTGTTCAATTAGCAACCCACTGGAAGTTGGTAGACAGAGTGTTTTTCACAACCTACACTGTTGAAACCATCAGAAGCTGGCATTACTATGATGATGGCACCACCACAATGCTCAGACGTATGCATTTTGACACCTTCCGAACCGAATACCTTCCCCTGTGCAGTGGCATGAAAGCAGAATTCAGGGACGTTGAAAAGAAAGAAGTAGAAGAAATGTTGGCAAGAGAGTCCTCCAGAGACTGAAGCCTTTTGTTAACCCTCTGTGGAGCACTAACAACCTAGTGGAGCCAACCCCCTGATGAATGACGCAATAAAGAGGCAAGCGTTAGAACGAGTCCAGAGGTACGTGAGAAGAGAGAAAGCAAAAATCAAGGCTGAGAACGAGCTAGCAGCAGAAGCCGCCTTTGACGCCCTTGCGGAACTCTTTACAGAAGTCCCAATGGCACATCAAGCCCTTCCTCTTGCTGGAGGTCCACTTCCAAGCCAGATCCGTCCTGGAAATATTGATGACAGGCCAGTGAATGTAGTCCCATTGCCAGTTTTTAAGGGAGAGTACAATGAAGACTCTGATCTTCATGTAGCAGAGTTTATGGTAGCATGTGTGGCTAACAATGCCAGAACCCCTGAGCATTGGTTAGCAATATTCCCCGCCACTTTCAAGGGCGCGGCGTTTCAATGGTATGAGAGACAAGCAGCAGGAACTTTTGGCACATGGGACGACCTGAAGTTGGCCCTCCTCACTAAATTCAGGCGTGAAGGTTTTGAAGAGCGGATGAGAGAGGAATTTATGAACCTAAGTCAATCTTCTGGAGAAAGAGTAGAAGCTTATGTCTCACGAATGGAATCCATCCTGAAGAGATGGACTAACCATAATCTAGATGATGGCATTCAGAAGGGGGTGTTTCTCAGAGGATTACAACCAGAAGTCCGTAAGTTTGTGGAGCTACAAAGACCAGCCACCCTGCAAGCTGCAACAGAAGGTGCAAGACTGTACGATGAAGTGGAAGCTCGATTAGTGATGAATACAGGAAGAGGAGTCCTACCTCCTCTGATGCCGGGAATGATGTATCCACCAAATGCAGTCCCAGGGACTGTTCCCTACCCCTACCAACAGGTGTCCCTGGTATCACAGTACAGTGCACCAAATCCACAGTGGCCACAATCCATGCCTCAAATGGTGGTTCAACCACAACAACAATGGTCCCAACCAATTTCCTCAATGCCAAATCAGCAGCAACAGTGGAATCCTACCAACTGGAGCCAACAGCCAACAGTTCAAACAGGAGCTCTGAATCAGAACCAGAATAGAGACCCCTCTGTATCGGCCCAACCCGTTTATGCAGTGATTACAGAGACTCCTCAAAACCCTCCTGCCAGTGCCTCAAGAGGTGAAAGCTTGAAGGACTACTTATCTAACTCAGTTGCAAACATCAAAAAGGAGTTGATGGATGTGATTACAGAGCAGCTACAGATGTTGAAAGTGAATACCGCTAGCATATCCAACGTTGCAGGAGCAGGAAGAGATGTGATGCGGTCAAATACTTGGTGTGGTAAGTGTCATCAAGCAGGCCATTTAGCCACTGAACGTACACGAAAACCAACTATTCCTGGGGCCTTCTGTTCCTACTGTTTGCGGAAGAACCATACAGAGGACATTTGCTCTCTGAAGGAGATGCATGATAGGAGAAGGAAGGAAGAAGACCCAAGATTCAACTTGCTGGAATCCAAAATGACAACACAGGATATTGGACCCAAGCCTAGAGAGTTTGGTCCTAATTTCGGACCCAGAAGATTTTCCTCTCAAAGTTACAGAGGAAGACAGTCTGGCGGTGGTCAAAGATCAGAAGTGGAATGTTATAGATGCGGAGAAAAGGGACACATCTCACCAAATTGTCCAAATCCTTGAAGGTCAGTGGATTACAAGCCCTTATGTAGTCGATGCAAAGGAGAAGGCCACACTACAAAAGACTGTCCAAGCCCAGCCCTAGTGAAAAACAGTGCTACTGATAGTCCGGCCAAGGCCCAAGAGCCTACCTCCAATTTAGTGGAATTGGAAGTTGTTGCCATCACGCGTGCAAAGCAGAAGGAACCACCTGTCAAGAAAGAAAATAACCCTCCTACGAAAACAGTGAAGTTCAATCTTCCATCAGAAGAACAGAACATAATAGAGCCTAACAGTGCCGTACAGAGCACTACAGTGCCACAGAGAGTTACAGAGACAGTTACAGAGACAGGACCAGAGGTCCAGGATACAGAAGAGAAGGACGTGCCGCAAGTAGCAGAAGAAGTTCCCATGATTCCCCTGTTGGAAGAAAGAGGGAAAATGAAAATGGGTGTTGCCCCATTCCCTACTCGGTTAGAGAAGCCAGTGGATCCTATTAAGGAATACGATCTGGTCAGAGATCTAGATACCTTTAAACCAAACCTTACATTCCGACAATTATTAATGTTGTCTCCCAGTTGCCGGAAAAGGTTCAAAAGTATACTAACAAGAAGACGTGGCTTAAGGGTTGCTTCCTCAATAGCAACAAAGTCCAACAAAGCTCTAGAGCGTATCACAGAAGTGGATGTGGCTAACGCTTTCCTAGATCCGGGTACTCCAGAGACTGGCGTGTGGATAGAAGGCTGCTTCATTGCAAATGCACTGATTGATGGAGGTTCATCAGTGAACATTATGACGGATGTGACAATGAAGGATCTAGGCCTACAAGGTGTGCAACCCACTCAATGGCTCATCAGACTGGCGGATCAGAGTAGAATCAAGCCTTTGGGCATTCTCCCATATGTGAAGACTACAGTGGCTGGAAAAGATTATTGGCTAACCTATCTGGCGGTGAAGCCAAACTCTTATGGTACATCCTACCCTCTGTTACTGGGTAGACCATGGCTTTTTGAAGCCCGAGCAAGGATGGATTGGTTCAAAGGAACCTTGACCTTGGGTAGAGGACCCAACAAAGTGGTGCTGAAACTGTATGGTTCTCAAAAAGGACATGGATCCACCTCCTTGGAATTATCTTCTGACTCCCCTAATGAGGCTACAGATGGAACATCAGCAAACGAAGATGCTGTCAAACAGATCCTTCCCAAGAAAACAGTGGCACATTCCTTAACAGTGGATACTGTAAGCCGACTTCCAAAAGATGCAACGCCATTATCAATGGGTGAATACTTCCTGCCTGAACCAGGAATGACTTCTGAAATCACTTCTGACAGTGAGATAGAAGCATGGATGTACTGCTCTCCCTGTTATATGGCCATAGCAGAGCCAGAGACAGAGGCAGGAGAGGAAACAGAGAATCTATTTTTCTGTTACAGAGCTCCTACAGAAGCAGAAGCAGAAGCAGAAGCAGAAGCAGAGACAGAGACAGAGACAGAAGAGGATGAATATGATATGGACGAAGAAGGTGATGAAAGTGAGCCAGAAGAATCTATCCCACCTGAAGAGGATACATTTGAGGAAGAAGTTCTAGAAGCATCAGAAGCAGATGAGCTCATGCTATGGGACCGAATGGTGATGGTACCATTTGGTCTGGTAAATGGATCTTCTTATATGCAAACTTCTTATAAGACGTGGGTTGAGAAGAACAAGCCGTCTTTTAGCAGTGGCTCATGCCGTCCTAACCCATCCTTGCCAAAGAAAGATGATGATGATGCACCGTGCCAACAAGCACCAATCCAACAAACCCAACAGGCATCAGAGGGTCCCTGTTATGTGACGTTCCTGGATGTATCATCAGAAGATGAGTCTTCAAGCCAAGAGGTAATTACTCTTGAAACCAAACCCGAAACGGCTCTTATCCCATTCCAATGTCTTAAAGAGTAACCTAAGTCTCCACCAAAAGAAGAAATTGGTTCTAGTGGGACATCAGAAGAGGACACCACTCCCTTGAAGGAGTCGGATCTGTACCCAGAAGCAGTCCGCGGGACCTTCATCCGTGAAGTAGAAGGTGAAAGGCAGTTAACCTTTGTGGATGCAGAAGGCACTGAACGCCACTTGAAGGTGGGTAGCAGCCTTCCAGAAGAGGAGTTGTCAACCTTGTACAACTTGTTGAAAGAAAATTTGGATGTGTTTGCATGGTCCTATAAAGACCTAAAAGGGATTGATCCCACAATATGTCAACATCATATTGACTTGGAGCCTGATGCCAAGCCAGTACGGCAACGACAGAGGCGAATGAACCCGAATTATTCCACATTGGTGAAAGCGGAGCTGTTGAAGCTTCTAGAAGCCAAGTTCATCTATCCAGTGGCAAATAGTGAATGGGTTTCACCCATCGTGGTTGTACCCAAGAAGAATGGCAAGTTGCGAATATGTGTGGATTTCCGAAAGCTTAATACCAAGACAAAGAAGGATCACTTTCCTATCCCTTTCACAGACCAACTGTTGGACACAGTGGCAGGACATGAGCTTTATTCTCTTCTGGATG
This sequence comes from Lygodium microphyllum, assembly GCF_053477565.2. Classification (NCBI taxonomy): domain Eukaryota; kingdom Viridiplantae; phylum Streptophyta; class Polypodiopsida; order Schizaeales; family Lygodiaceae; genus Lygodium; species Lygodium microphyllum. The sequence goes on along the minus strand of NC_141143.1, from coordinate 34,230,261 downwards.
GATTCAGCGGATACAACCAAGTCCAAATCGCAGAAGAAGACCAATCCAAAACAACCTTCACCACAGAATGGGGGACCTACGCTTACCGAGTGATGCCATTTGGGCTCTGCAATGCCCCTGCTACTTTCCAGTGAGTCATGATGGCTGCATTTCAAAATCATCTGCATGACTTCATTGAAGTATATTTGGATGACTTCTGTGTCTATAGTTCGATCCGTGAACATTGGGAGCACCTGGAACAATGCTTTGACCGATGCCGGGAGTATGGGATTTCCCTCAACCCCGACAAATGCATCTTTGGGGTCTCTTCCGGAGTTCTGTTGGGCCACATTGTCTCTGCACAAGGGATATCAACAGACCCTGCAAAGATTGAAAAGATCGCAGCTCTGACAGCACCCACCAACCTCAAACAGTTGAGGGGATTCCTAGGCCATGTGGGTTACTATAGAAGGTTCATAGCCCATTTTGCAACAAAGGCGACCTCCTTGCACAAGCTTCTGAGGAAAGATGCAGAGTTTACTTGGACGGAAGAATGTGACAAAGCCTTCCACACTCTGAAGCAGTGTCTTATTGAGGCACCCATTCTGCAACCTCCTGATTGGACGAAAGAGTTCCATGTACACACGGATGCATCCATTGAAGGCTTAGGTGCTGTCATCTACCAGAAGGGCTCCTCAAAGTTGGATCAACCGATCTATTACGCAAGCCGAAAAGTCACTGATAGGGAACGGAACTATACAATGACAGAGCTGGAGTGCTTGGCAATGGTGTTCGCCCTGGAAAAGTTTCGCCATTACCTCCTATCCACCCACTTTAAATTTTATGTGGATCATGAGGCCCTGTCCTTCCTGATGAACAAAGCAGATGTGAAAGGACGAATGATGAGATGGCTCCTTCTATTTCAGGAATTCGACTTTGAGGTGATTACTAAGCTTGGTCGTTCCCATGTTCTGGCTGATCATTTGTCGCGTATCCCACAAACTGCAGACGAGGAGCAAGATGATCCAGACCTCCCTGATGCTTCCCTATTCTTGGTAGAAACTGTAACTCCCTGGTATGCAGACATTGCCAATCTGCTCGCAACCCAACAGTACCCTCCTGGTATTTCTAGTCGGGAAAGGAAGAAGCTCATGTTAGAATCAGCCCCCTACACCCTGTTAGGCGGTGCACTGTACAAGAAAGGCAAAGATGAAGTGCTCCGAAGATGTGTTGTAGGAAATGAGATTGGGATTGTTCTGAAGGCTTGTCATGACGAGCCATGTGGAGGTCACTTTGCAAGAGAAGCTACAGCTAGGAAGGCTCTGCTAGCAGGATATTGGTAGCCTACAATTCACAAAGATGCTTATGATTACTGTAAAAGATGTGATGCTTGTCAAAGAATGGGGAAACCCACGAAGACAAGTGCCATGCCATTGCAACCTATCCTTCCCCTGAAGCCGTTTGAGAAGTGGGGCATTGACTTCATAGGCCCAATCGATCCTCCCACCAGAAGGAAACAGAACCGATACATCCTCGTATGTACGGATTATGTTACAAAGTGGTGTGAAGCTAAAGCCCTAAAGCGGGACGATGGTAACAGCGTGGCCCTGTTCATGTACGAGAATATCATCACCCATTTTGGTAGTCCCTTAGAGCTGGTAAGTGATAGAGGTACTCATTTCCTCAACAAAGTCATGGAAGAGTTGACAGAGTTGTATAAGATCCGCCATCGCAAGTCCACTCCTTATTATCCCAGAGCCAACGGCCAAGTCGAAGTCACCAATCGCGTCCTCTACTCGATTCTGACAAGAACGATTGCCGCACATCGTTGTGATTGGGACGATCGACTTACAGAGGCCCTCTGGGTGTACAGAACCTCCCATAAAGCAGCAACAAGACAGACACCCTTCCAGTTGGTGTATGGTACAGAAGTTGTTTTTCCTGTTGAATTGGAATTACCCTCTTTAAGAGTGGCTATCAAAGAGCGTTTGGGGGACGATGATTCACTGCAATGCCGTCTCCTGCACCTGGAATGTTTGGACGAAATTCATAGGATGGCTCTACAGTGCATGGAAGCCACGCAAGCTTGACGCAAGGCTTACCATGACAACTTCATCAAGCACAAGGAGTTCAAAGAAGGTGATTTGGTCCTAGCCTATGATTCACGATTTGGCAAGTTTCCTGGCAAGCTCTAACAGCGGTGGATGGGCCCCTATAAGGTACTTGCCGTCAACCCTAATGGTTCTGTCCAAGTACAGACCGTTGATGCCTCTGATGATCCCTTTCTGATCAATGGATATCGCCTGAAGAAGTACTTCCCTCCTTGGGGATCCTGACAACCATGGTCACTTGATCCTTTCCCTTATTGGCGCGGCACTGTACTTCTTATGATGCTACTTCTGATAGTCGTTCTTCAGTCACTCCTGATGAAGTGGACGCAACCCTCTGTCCCCTCAACTCCACCCTCCAGCCTTGATCTCTTATCCTCTATTTTCCACCAGCGACAGTGGCGAGGTTGGTCTTGACACATGGTCTTTCCACTATTCCCTTGCTCAATTTGAAAAAAAAAAAAGAAAAAAAAAACAAAACATATCGGTCATGGGAGAAAAGGACTTAGGTCCCTGTCATGCCGACCTATTCTTCGAGAAAAGGTGGAAACACCCTCGGAAATAGGGGAAAACAAGAAAAAAAAAAGAAAAAAACAAAAAGAAAAAAAAAACAAATCTGTTATAAGAGAAAAGGAAGCGATTCCCTGTCATAGCAGGCCTCGTTCCAAGAAAAGGTGGTCAACACCCTTGGGCGGGAAGCTGGCTGTGGAAAAGGTGGTAACACCCAGCAGTCCAGAAAGTGGTTCATTAATTGATATTCCCAGGATCCAATTCCGAAGCTACCTCCCTTGGTACGCTGTGTCCTGGGTCTCTCTGCAGAGTGTCTAACTGTCCTCTAGCAGACGACATGTTCCTGTCCAATAAAACGTTCGATTTGATAGCTACCTCCCTGGGTACGCCTCTTCAACACCAACTGACTACGCGATCTTCATCGACAAACCCCTTGAGTGACGTGAGCTTTCATCCTAACCGGATGGGGACGTGAGTATGGGTTGCCTCTGTCACTATCAACAACGAGTGAGACAGAGGGTGGGGCGAGAGACCGGTCTTTTCCTTTCAAATCAAATGAGAGGTGAGTAGTGTGAATGAAGTGTTGCACGCAGGGGATGGGCCTCTCAATGCACAAAGCACAATTTGTTTCTGTGCACTGTACCATAAGGCTCCCTAGCCTTCCTTCTCGCACCGTATGCCGGCACAAGGAGGGATGCACTATTGCACCATCCAATGCGCACAAGGCATACAATCTTTGCACAAGCGACTGTGAGGATTACATCAATGGGCTTCAAGACATGGTTGCCCTCCTGTAATTATCAACAGAGTGTGAGACAGAGGGTGGGATGAGTGTGACTGGAGTTTCTTCAATCAATTACCGAGAGGTGAGATTGAGGGACGTTACGACACTTGGAGTCAGGTATGTTCCACTTTCCCTGTGCACCCACGGGATGGATCTTTACCGTCAACATAAGACACGTCACCCTGTTCTGTACACTGCACTATAAGGCTCCCTTGCCTTCCTCCTTGCACTTATGCCAGGCGGGTTGGACGCACTAATGCACCATCAACTGTGCACCCTGGCATACTCTTTCTGCACCATTTCCCCCTTGTCGATTCCTCAATCGGGTACAAGATATGGGTTTCAATCCTTATTCCTCGAGTGATATTAGTCATGGGGCGAGTGACTGTTCTTTCATTTCATTTGCGTGACTGTGAGTGGAGTGTAATATCCCTCATCATCAACAACGAATTTCCTGCGATTCCTTCAATCAGCTACCTCCCTGGGTGCTGCCATGTGGTCCCTGCCATGAAGGACGTGCGCCGAGAAGATGCCTTGGTACCTCCAGAAGCCGACTACAACAGTGGACGTGCCATCAACACTCAAACTTGCTTCTTGACAAAATGGGCCAAGTTTTTCTAACCCTACACATTGGTTTCTTCGTGACAGTCATGTTTTAAGTGTGGGGAAGTTAGTGGATGGTCTGTGGCATGGTCCTAGGTCCCTATTGCTCGGTTAACCCTATCCGTTAAGGTCTTAAGTGTGGGGACGCGTCCCTGCGCGTCTACAGTGCATACCCTTCTGCATATGCCTTACCCTGTTCATGCATGTATGCCATGACTTGCTTTTACCCTAATGGGATCCCTTCCCACCCATCCGGTTATGTTCCACCCACCTTTGGGGCTGTTCCCTTCCAGTTTTCCTTTATTCCTTGATTTGGAGGTCCTACTATGTGAATGCACCCTTCGTTCCCCAAAGTCCACATCCAGCCTCATAGCCCTGTTCATCTCTTTTCCCTGACCATTTTTTCTTTTTACCTACCCCTATTCCGGTGCACGGTTTTTGAGTTATTAATTTTTGAAGCATTTTGTACAATTTAGCCGGTTTTCCATGAGAACGCGCTTTTCTTGCTTGGGAACCATGCTCTGACGCCATAGCCCTGCCAACCACTTTTCCCCTGACATTTTTCCTTTTTCCTCCGCATCATTCCAATACACGGTTTGTCCATTATTAATTTTCCGGTTTTTACACCTTTTTCGTGCGTATTTTTGACATTTTTCCATGTGAACCTGCCCTCTTGGCATCGAAAATCCAATTTGATTTGACCCTCGAGTCCTTCGTGTCTTTCCCTACCTTTTTCCTTTTTCCTCCTCCCTCTTTCGACTTTCGGATTTTTACTTATTAATTTTTAAATATGTTTTCGAGAGTATTTTTAGTGTTTTTCACATGTGAACCCTTCTTATTTCCACTGGAACTACGGTTTAACGTGATAACCCTGTGCCACCCCTTCCTGCGGACATTTTTCCTTCTTACTACATGTCATTTCGGTGAACGGTTCGTCCGATATTAATTTCCGATCCCATTTTTGGGTTTGTTTTTTGGGTTTTTCCCATGTGAATGCGTCTGATCTCCGTTAGAATTATGTTTGATGAGATAGGATTGTCGGGCACATCTTTCTGCATAGTTTTCCTTTTTTTTGCACCTCATTCCGATGCACGGATTTTTCGATATTAATTTTTAATTGCATTTTTTGGTTCTTTTTTTGTGTTTTTTGCACGTGACCGCCCTTTACCCCTCCCGAAATCTCCGTCGTATATTTTTCTTCTCTTCCGCCTGCCGTCCTGCCCACTTTTTGTTTTTACACTATTTCGTTTTGACGTCCGGATTGGGAGTTATTAATTTTTCTTTATTTTTACGTGTATTCGCGCGCCCATTTTGAGCGTGAATGCGCCCTTTTTCGATTTTACGCATCCCCACGCGCCCTGGTCGTGTCCGCATGACCCGTACCGTCATCCCGGTGCCATTTCAATCCCGTCACGGCAAATTTTTTTACCCCGCCCCGCGCACGTGCGCGGGACGGGGGTACACACCCATTTTCCCCCACCCCCTACCCCCTTGGCCTTGCCCACCCCCTACCCCCTTGACCCTGCCCACCCCCTACCCTTTTGACCCTGCCCACCCCTTCCCCCCAACCACCTCCCTCTCCCTCTTCTTCCTGCGTCCCCTCCTCCTCATCTCCATCTCCTCTCCCCTCCTCCTCCTGCACTCCCACCCTCTCCTATTCCTCCCTCCCGCTTTCTTCCCCTTCTTCCGCCTGCTCTCGCCTCCTCCCACCCTCTCCTTCTTCCTCCCCCCCGCCGCTTCCTTCTTCCCCACGCCTCCTCCTCCTTCCTCTTCCCCTCCCTTCCCCGTCTCCTGCTCGCTCCACGCCCGCCGCCGCCCTCTGAGCCTGCCGTCGACGTCGCCTGGACTGCCGTCGCCGCCCTGCAGACGAAGCCGCCGCCAACCTGCCCTCGCCGCCCTCGCCGCCGCCGCCCCCTTCTCCACTTCCCCCACCACCTCTACCTCCTCCTCCTCCACCTCCACCCAGACTAACCAGACTTAACTGACTTACTTCTAACTGATTTATCTGATTAACATGATTTATATGATTTAATTAATTTCTAAATTATTTTTCCCATCAAAATAATTCAAAAAAAAATCTAAAAATTCTCTTTGTTTTTTGCCAATTTTTGGGAGTTTGTCTACTAGAAATTTCCAACCCTAACATTTCTGTAAATTAAATATTTCCTAATTTATCCCCCAAATTGCCAATAAATGTAGAAAATTCATTTAAAAATAGTTAAAAAATTCTAAAAAAATTCTAAAAAATTTCCCTCACCTCCCTTGACCATTTTTCATTTATTTTTCACTTTACAAAATTATCATACATGGTACCCCTATTGTTTTAAAAAAAAAACAAACAAACCGACAAACCAACAAACGGGAATTTCCCTTAACACTCTCTATTTTATTATTTGCCTAGATTCCATTATGGATATTTCCTCCATATTCCTGTGTTATTTATGTTAATTTTCTTATTATTATTTTTATTCTTTTTTTTTAAAACACCAACAAAAACAAACCAACAACCTACACAAATAAAAACCAATAAAACACATCCACAACCCATAATAACCACACAAAAAAAATAACCAACCATAAATAATCACAACTTAAAAAAAATTAAAAAACCAACTCAAACCAAATTAACACATCCGCTAAGGTGTTGTGTTTGTTGTTTCATCAGTGATCTTTACTTTTCCTTTACTGGATTCACTTCTTTTGGGGGACTCTTCCGTGCGTATTTCTGCATTACATACACACCCCTTCCAAGTATTTATTTTATGTGTTTTATTTATTTTCATTTCCCTCTTAATCACAAATTAATTGTTAAAATGAACTCTTTAATTCACCCACAGTTTCCACGCGCATTCGCGCTAAACACACACATACTTTTTAATTAAAATAAACCCGCCATTCACTTAGCACGCGCTACGTGCGCTACAGAGGCACTTTAATTTTTATTTAAAATGAACCAGCCGTCACATGAGCACGCGCTGGCAAAAAAACGCTCCACATCACCTTAATTTGTAATCAATGAACTTGCATTTAGAGACCCAGTCGGGTATCGAAGTCGGGATTCGAATAAAAGCACCGTTTTAACCTAATAATTGGTAATTTAATTTCTAATAAGGAATCGCCGTTTTCTTGCTAAGGTTTATCACCTAATAAAAATTCACCCATTCTTAATAATTTATTAAAATGAACCCTTCATTAAATTAATTCCCCCTCACTGCACTTAATTCCCCTTTTTAATGAACCGTTTCATGGGATGGGTATGCGCAGTCCTGAGAGTTCTATCACCGATGTAGTATTGATATGTGTCAGATATGGTATTGTTTTGGTTTACTGTCTTTATTACGGTTAAGGGTACGGTATGCAGTTTTTTTCTTTTATTGCCTGTTACGGGGTTCTGGGTGTTTGTCTGATGCATCGCATGAAGCTTTCGGTCGCATTTGTCTCAAGGTCATGTCGAATTTTTTCTAGGATGTGGTTTGCTTGGGGTTAGTTGGTCGAGTCACGTTTTCTTGTTTGGTTATTCTCTTATCTTTGGTTTTTTGTCTGTTGCTTTGCAGGCATTCTCCTTGATTGTCTGTGTTTGTGGTGTGTGTGTAACCATCTGAATGGCGCTTCCTCATGCTCCTCCCCCTATCCAGTACGTCCCACTAGTTAGTAGGGATTACTCTTCCCTACTTACTTTTGAGCCTCTCACGAAGGCGGGACTTGCTGCTTTTGTGGCTACTTCTTTTCCCCTGCTTCCAGAGGATCCGTCGTTATGTGATGAGTTCCTGGCCTCTTACAGCAAGAAGACAGGACTAGTCCAGTGCATTTCTATGACTTTGACACCTCGAGGCTTAGGGAAGGCTCTGTCTCTTCCCTCCAAAGGTGAACCTTTTGTTACCACTCGTCAACTTTTCTCTAATGAAGAGATTCTAAAGTTGTTGCAAAAGCAAACAAGGGAAATGCTGGATGTTAAGAATGTGATCAACTCTTCAGGAGTTTCCTTTTCTATGATCACTGATCTCGTATGGAAGACGATCTGTCGGTTTCTTCAGGACAGGTTTATGCCTGCCAAAACGCCATCCCAGTACTTGTCCAAAGAGCTTTTTACAGCTTCCAGGATGGTGTTGAAAGGAGTTGCTATTGATTGGAGCACTTACCTCCTCACTAAAATGGATCAGCATTTCGTTAAAGTCACTAGGGGTAATGTTACCAATGTCACATATGGATCATATTTGTCTGCCTTCTTGACCTATTCAGGTTTACAGAAGACTGTGCCTCCACCTCCTCCATCAGATCCAGTACCTCCTTCTCCACCTTCAGATGAGTCAGAACCCATTGACATAGAGGATGATGATTCTCCGCCTCCCCTGGTCATACAGCGCAAACGCTTGAAGCGGGTAGCGGATAAAGCTCCTTCCGTACTTCCTTCCGTGTCCATCCCTGCTACGTCTGGCAGTGAACTCCCTGGGTATCTCACTTGTAATAACCTGTTCAGAGCACATCGAGAAGGATCATTGGACATATCAGTTCCCTCCCTGAACAATCTAGTCTCAGGAGATGCCATTCCTTTCCTCTGTAAAGATATTCAAAGTTCCATTGAATTGTCCGTGACAGCCTGTGTTCAACAGCTGTACACGTCCTTTTATGAAGAGCTCATGCAGTCTAAGGACCAGTTGCATAAGGCAACATCTGAGTTAGCTTCTGCTAAGGATACCCTAGCAGATTTATTTAAGCAAATGGAACAGCAAACCCAACTGGTTGCCACCCAAAGCGATGAGATTTCTTCTTTGAAGATCCAGTTACTAGAGGCTCAATCCCAGGTTACTAGCCTTTCAGAGGAGAAGGAAAAAATGTCCAGAGAAGCGAAGGAATTCAAAGCTATCTTAGATGACAAACTTTCAGCTTTACAGACTGCTAATGATACAGTGGCATCCCAAGCCTCCCAAATCAAGCAATTGCAAGATCAACTTGCAAAGTTCCGCTCTATTCCTCCAAGCCCTAATGTTCCATTGATTCCTTCTCTTTCACAGCAGGACTTGGCTGCTCTTCAGAGACAGGCTACTTTGTGCCCTCTATTTCAAGATAAAGTGGAAAGATTGCAGTCCAGAATGGACTTATTATGGTCTACATTTGAGCAGTTTCAGGAATATGTCTCACCAGACCATTCTTTCTTTGTCCACTACCACTTACAGAAGTTGGTCTTCTACATGAAGCTTTCCATGATGGATTTACCTTTTCCAGAGGATGGCTGGAGTGGGGCTTGGTCTGCTGAGTTGTTGACAGAGGTAGTCAGGATGGTCTTTGAAGATTCTGTCACACCAGATACCATGTTGATGTCGTACCTGTATCTACGAGGAGACTTGTTAATTCCAGATGAGGTGGATATGGCATGATATGTGGGGGATGTGGTCTTACAGGCTGTTTTGTATGTCAATCATTTGGAGTTGCGCATAGCTGACATGTTCCAGAGTTATTCCTCCAAAGTAGCTGATTGTCATGATAATTCGTGGCATCCCATGATTGATTCGGTGGTCCTCAATCAAAGACAAAACACAGCTCCTACCTCTGCCCAGAGTACTAATCAACTGAGGATGGATCTCTTAGCCTATCTTTCAAAGCATAATCCATTTGATGCTACCTTCTTTGATGCCTATCATAGACGATCTCTCTTAGGACCTTCTATTCCTACCCTCCTCTATTACCAACAAATGGCTCACCGCTAAGCTATATATCTTTCCCTTTGTCAATCTAATTCCACAACTATTTTACCCCTTCTTTTCCAACCTTCATCTTTCCCTCAAATTCCCATTTTTACATATTGTTCCTTTATTGAGGATAGGGTATTTTCCCCTTCTCCGCCCTGTCCTTCTCCCTCCATTAATGTACCCTCTACATTTCCTATTTATCAGTTAACACCCTTCCTTAGTGATTCCTTACAAATTTTTGCCACTCCTTCTTTAACTTTTTCTTCTTTTTATGATTTTTCCTATCCTTCCCTTCATCCACTCTTCCTTATTCCATTACCCTCTCCTAACACTTCTATATCTCGACCACCTCAGTTGGTTAGTGACTGTGACGGGTTTGATAATCAGATTTCCAGAAGAAGGGGATGGAGTTCGGATGATTGCCTTACAGGACCGCAGATCAATTGGCTAGTAATTCCAGGAGAATGGACAGCTTCCAGTCAAGCTTATCAGAACTATGTTCATTTTGCCCAGCAGTATTCACAATCTGCAGATCCCTCAGTGATATTAACTGCTCACTTTGCTTGGTACCTGGCGTATATGCATAGGCACTCTCATAATGATTCCAAGCCTATTCCAAAGTTGTGCATGAATGTCAATGTAAGCATTGATTCCCAACAACTGGATATATTGTATTTTCATGCCCTCTGTTTTCCTAGCAGATACCTGGTCCTGTTGGAAAGGATGTGATGTCTCCAATTTTTTCAAAATCCTCCCAAAAACTTTGTAGATGAATCCTTATCTATGGATCGTTTTCGACAACATCAATCTTTTAAGAGGGATCATCTTCATTGATACCTTTCCAATGTATGGTGGAAGCTTTTTAATGAAAATCTCTCTTTTTGAAGGAGTCATTCAGATGGTTGTGTTGTGTATTAGTGTTTGTGTTGTGAGTTCATTTATGTCAAATGAACGTGGTGGTTTCCTATTGGATTTCGTGTACGAGCTACGTTTTGGAGAATTGTGGTGCTGGGTTCGTGGTTCACGAGTTCAAGCAGATGCAGATGAAGAAGAAGCAAACTTTTATATCCTTTACAAAATTTGTTGTGATTTTTAGTTTGCTAAGAGGTGTTAATGTATAAAGGGTTTTCCTTTCTTTGTATTTTTATATCAGAACTAGGTTATAAGTTGGGGTCATGGTGGATGGATTCTTTTTAAGGAGATATTGAAGATCAAAGTTGAGCTTTTCAATGAACTTGTATTCCTTTTTCCTGGGTCGCGAGAACGCTTCCTTATTAAGTGTGGGGATATGTTGAGTGTTGAAATGACTTGTTTTTTGGCTGATTTTTGTTGTTTTTGAGAGCTGAATGGTTGATTTTATGAGATGATTGATTAGTTAGGAAGTGGTTTGAGAGTGTTTTGGATGATAATGATTGTGTTTTGGAAGTTCATGATGTTTGTTGGTGGTTCTATGATGTTCTGATAGGTTCTGATAGGTTCTGTATACCTTCTGTTTTGTTCTGTTTTGGTCTGTTTTGTTCTGATTGTCTTCTGTAAGGAGGGATGGAGTATTGATTAATGAAGATTGAGATCTTGTGAAAGTTTATTGAATAGTTTTTGAGAGTTTGGAATGGTTTGAACGTGAGTTATGTGGTTTTGATGACCTTCTGTAACCTTCTGTAGGTCTTCTGTAGAGCCTCTGTCTCTGTTCTGTTCTGTTATGTTCTGCACTGTAGCTGTTCTGGTACTGTTCTGTAGACTGTTCTGTATGCTTCTGTATGTGTTCTGATGGATGAGAGTGTAGCTTGGGAAAGTTTTCTAGCCTTGGAAAGAGGTGAATACAAGTGCAAAAGAGGTGAAAGAAGTGGAAGAAATAGCTGCTGAAGACTTAAGTAAAGACTAGAGTGAAGTGACAGTAGTGAGCTATGAAAGGACACTGTAGTGACTCTAGTGACTTTTCATATCAGACATACCTCTTGGGAGGGGTATCCACGACCTAAGAAGGATTATTGAGAGTGATTTTGGGAGATTGTAGTGAGGATATGATGTATTATTGATGGAGAGAGAGAGAGAGAGAGTCGGAGATAGCCAATTCTACTTAAACTGAGTGATTGTATATGAGAGATTGAGAGAGAAGACTATGAAGATATTGAAGATGAATACTATGTGATGTATTTCCATTCAAAGATGGTGTATTCTTTTGTTTTCTTTGTTCTATTGATGGATTTTGTGAAGATATTGAAGAATATGGTTGATTCTATTAAAAACCGTGGGAGATCTACATGATGTTGTATGAAGATTTGTTGTGCCTCGTGTTCTTTTCTTCATTGTGATCATATGAAACATGATAAACAAGCTTGTTGATGTTACAAGATAGATTTTCTTGCAAGAGAATTCCCTTTTCCTTGGTGTTCCTCTTGGGGCTCCAATGGTGTCCAAGACAGCTCCGCCATATCTCTAAATCAGGCCATTTGATCCAACGACATATGTGTGAATATTTCTTGCAACTCATCATGCTCTCCAAGTATCGTCAAAGGTAACCTACACGAACAGAAAATGATATTAGTATAATCAATATAAAGATTTAGGTAAAGCATGATAATATAACTCGAATCATCAACAAATTAAGTAAGCGGATGCAAATATGACCCGACCTATGCTCCCATGTCAATCTCTTGGCTCAACTCCATGTATACTAGAAGATCTATAGATAGGTTACCACACAGAAGAAGGAGTCCACTTCATTCTCAAAAAATTATTGGCCTCCTATCTCTTCATGTATGTTACCCGTGTTTGCCTCCTCTACATGCTTCAAGCCCTTTCCAGCCTCCACTCTCCGTAATATCGACCCCTCCACCTACATATTCTTCTCGTCTATGTTGAGAACATTGCTTTCATCATATACTCTCACACTCCGAGGAGCTGACGGCATAACATACCACCATCGAGGTTGTTGGAGATTTGGATAGAAGAATACCTATTCAATGGGCACATATAAGAGGGAATCAGCATTTGTGACTGTTTTTGTCATGAAAAAAATAAAGAAAAAGGTCATGCACTTGTTCACAATGGACTAATAGGACAAATGTGTCGCATAGATCCGTCCATCTTTTCTTGGAATCTATTTTCAAAAATCAAGATGGACCTCTTCAAATGGTTGCTCTAGCTCCTTCCAACACCACTTTGCACCATTGTACATCGAATATGATCATGGAGAAGCTACGGTAATCCATTGAGATAAAACTTTACAAGTTTTCAAAATACTCTATCTCATCTACAATGGCGTTCGGATCCGTGGCCTACCATCGGCTCTCTTGCTCGAACTTTGCCATGACACCAAAATCCATTGTGGAGCACATTTTGTCGATGTGCTCAACACGAAAATGTCGCCCGCATGACCACGCTGCACTACAGATTTTGTACTATATAGTGAAATGGTTTGATGAGTTGTTACATATAAAATCTAGATACGATAGCTTATAAAACACGTGGTCACCTTTGAACTATATCCCCTCAAGAATTCCTACTCCTTGGTAGAGATCTCTACCCCTTTGTGAGAAGCTGTGATAAAAGCTCCATATAACATCTTACTAGCTTTTGCCCCCTACATGATGACATGGCCTAGGAGACTAGCTCATAGGCAGTCTAGTCAAGTTAAAGCTTGAAACTTTACATCTTTGGTAAGGGCTTTTACATCAACTATGGGAAACAAGATCCACTATGGGAAATAAAGATCCACTATGGCAAATGTTTTTTTGTTGTCAGGTAATAGAAACAATTTCTTTATCTTCTTTTTGGTGGTTGTCTTTGCCCTTTGCTCTAGTCTTCATTCTTTGCTAGTCTTCATGATATTCTCCCTCTTCTTGTCATACTAGATTCTCTTGGAATTCTTGGTCTTCATTCTCCTTATGTTTGTCTTGTTCTTCATTCTTGAAGCTCTTTGCTTCTTTGATAAGATACTTGGGATACATAGATTTTGGAATTCCATTTGGTTTTATGAGGTCATTAGATAGCTTCGACCGTATAAGATGGATACATTTTTCTTTTGTATATCTTTTTATCTCGCTAAAATACATGACTTGATAGAACATCACTATATTAGTCTTTAGTACATAGAATTTTGGGATTTCATATGACTTTGGCTCATGGCTTGACATTACATTGGCATTGGATTTTCTTTCCAAATCAAACAACATCTTCTCTTTGAAGCACAGGGAGGTCTTACCAATTGGCAGTCTAGTTCAATGGTAGTGTCTAATTCCCGTTACAACAAGATTTGTGGGAGTTACAAGGATTTTGATCAAGGGAATGCTTATGAGTATTTGCACAATGAACTCAGCTTTGGAAATTAAACCTGTTTGAGTAAAATAGGTGTGAAAGGGTTTATAAGATAGAGAAGCAATGTGAAAGGGGATATTTTAGTAGAGGCTTATTGTAATGTATCCATTACTTAGTTTATTTTAAAAAACAATGTGCATATACATCCCAAAGAAAATTGATTTATGTTGCACATCCACACATGGAAAAAAATGTAGAATCTCTACAGGATTTACAAGGAGGAGGACTAGTTTACTAGAATAGTTTGAAATCTCTAGTATCACATTTAGATGACTTAATTTCCACTTTAGATGGATTCAAATATATACTGTGACTTATTTTGAAGGAAATAAGTATTCCAAGATAAAAGATCAATAAAAATAATGTGATTTATGAAAATTATTATTTTCTCCTATTTTTGATAGATTTTTGCAATTCTGCCTATGTTACCTTGTCGACAGATGCATTCTGATCGTTTTAAGTACCCAAACAATTATACTTAGAGTTCATATGACGAAGTTATGATCCAAACAAGTTGCAAGGCAGGAAAAAAATGAAATCTTTGTCTTTCAATGATGTCATAAAAAATGCCAAAAAGTAGGCGCCCTCTCTTTACTCCCCCTCCCCTTCCCCTAATTACTATATAAGGAGGGGTAGAGCGTCACATAAGAAACACATACAGACAGACAACAAACCATGCAAATGTCTCTCTATTGCTATTTACGCGATGAAACTCTGCTGCAATCAACCGAGCCTCTCTTTCTCTCTCTCCACCCCTACGTGGAAGTACTTCCTGACCCATCAAACTTCTTCCATGACTCCCAAGAGACGTCAAGATACTGAGCGAGGTCATGCTCAGAGAATCTCTCCCTCTCTATCCACACCTACGTGGAAGCGCTGCTCAAATCCATAAGCTTCTTCCATGGCTCCCAACAAATGTTGAGATGCTGAGCGAGGTCACACTTAGAGAACTCTCCAACTCGAGGAGGTGGTTGCCGCTACTGTTGAGGAAACTCGACATGATGCCGAAGCACAAGTGGAAGTTAATATCGAATCCATTCAACCCAAAGGACGGGTTATTCCACAACAAACCAAGGTTGCGGCTATAAACCGTAATCACGATGGATGGCCAAATGGAGATAATCAGGTTAGTACATAAGAAAAGGATCACGATTAGTTAGAACTTACTTAGACTTATAAAATCATGTTAGTATTATCAAATGCTTTTTAGGAGAAGGAACACGAAAATTGATGAAGGGGATATATTCTATGCATCGCATTGACAACTGTGTTAAAATATATTATGGTTATGACTGCTTTTGGATTTGTGAATGATGAGTTATGGTTCTTATGATTCCGAGCTTGCATAGCCATAGGCATCAAAGTGTACTTATCGGGTCCACCTAGCCATAGGTGTCCAAGTGTATTGGAAAGTTACTCGACTTATTAGGTTCACCCAACCATAGGCATCCAAGTGTGCTTCTGCTATCAAACAGAGAAATAGAGTTTTGCAGCTCTATAACAAATAGGTAAAAGAGAGGAGTGTTTTTTGGTGGAGTGGTAGAAGAAGAGCTCAAAGCTCCAAGCTCCAAAACTATCCATCTTGCTCCAAGAGACTGTGCTTACCACTATTGATACCTATGAAATTAGATCGAGAGAGAAGATGAAAAAACAATGTAGTGCTCTTAATAGGGAGCTCAGAATTAGTTTTTTTTTAAAACCTAATAAGCCTTATTACTAAGGTTTTAATAAGTATGAGGTGCCTCCTCCAATAGACTCGGAGGAGTCCTCTAGTAGTCGACTGAAATTCATATTCATGCACATCACCATCCCTCCTCCCCATGGGAAACCTTGGACTTACTTGAACATGGGAATCTTAGTTCTACTTCATAGGGGAGGTGTGGACAAGTCACCCCTAACAACAATCTAACGCACACCTAAGACCACTTTGTAATCAATCAAAGGCAGGAGTGAGGTTAACACCGCACTTGGTTCAAGGAGAGTGAGAGTCGGGGGAGAGTGTAACTTGATCCCCCTATCCATAAGGTAAAACCTCAGCTCTAGCCCCCTAAAACAGTGTTAAACCTGGTAACTAATGCTACTAGTATCTGGAGGGTCACAATTTAATCAGCTCTATCTAATGATGAAAAGTTACCGACTTATCGAGTCCACCTAGCATTACCAAAAAAAATTCTGTCTTTTTTGCAAACAAACTATAATAAGCCATGCCAATAGAGAATCTCAAACTCTACAAGTAATTATTGAACCTTGCATGTCAAGCTCTCAGAGCCTGCTTCAGCCCATACAATAATTTTTTCAGTTTGCATACATAATGTTAAAAATCAGGGTGTGCATACCCTTCAGGCTAATCCATATAAACATCCTCTACTAAATCACCATTTAGAAACACATTCTTAACGTCCACTTGCTGCAATTTCTAGCCTTTAGCAGTAGCAGCCAATGTGATCACTATTTATATGGTTGTCATCTTGGCAACAGGGCTGAATGTCTCCTCATAGGCTAACCCATACTATTGAGCATATCCTTTAGTAACTAGTCTGGATTTGTGTCTCTCTACATTGCCATCCGACTTGCATTTAATCTTGTAAACATGACAAACGACAAGCTTGACTATTTGCCAAACTGACAGGCATCACAAACATGACCAATATTTGTGTAGGCAAACTTGGGTAGACATGTAATAACAAGCTATTTCTTCTGCATCATTTGCAGCAATTGAAGATTAACATGTCCTACTCTCTTATGCCATATTTTTAAATCTCTAACTGTGCTAGAGCCATGGGCAAACACGGCTGATTTCAGTTGTGGCAAAGTGGCATCAAGAGTAAGCATCCTGCCATTCCTATGACCACAAGCAATCAATTTGCAGCCATTACCAAACTCCTCAATGAAGCAACCATGCTTATTAAACCTAACCTGCAAATTCTACTTAGTCATTCGGCCCACAAACAATAGATTTTTAGTAATTGACGGGACATGTAATACATCATGTAAATTCTTCTTCTTGCCATCATGGATTACCAAAGGCACTTTTCCTTTATCTTCGATGCTACACTACATGTCATCTCCTGTGCATACATAGCCATTCCTCTCAGGCACCATGTCAATAAACCAGTCACCATGAGGGGTCATATGATTCGATGCCCCCGAATCAATATACCAAATAGCATCCTCAGTAGACTTCTCAGTAGTCCTATCTTTCACATATGTCATGGCAAACAGTCTATCCCTAGAAGCATCATTTGTCTGGCTGGACGATGCATAATGTCCATGCTACTTACCCTTTTGATTGCCCTGCTTCTTCTAGTAGTCCTTGGCAATGTTACCATACTTTCCACAGTAGTGACAATCCTTATCCTTATTAGGATTGTCAGATTGACAATGTTGCTACTAGGAGCCTTTGCCTCTAGGGCTAGATCTCCCCCTACCTTTGAAATTTCCACCTCCTCTTGCATTTGAACCCTGCTGATTATTATGACCATAAGATACATTTTGTCGGCCTCCTCTACGAGAACCATAACCTCTACCACGGCTGCCACGGTTGTGTTGATTCAAATAGAAGACAACATCCTTGCTCTTGAAATTGCTAGAGCTTGTAGCCAAGGAAAGTTTAACTTCCTCATGAATAAGCAATGCAACCAGATCATTGAAATCCAGCATTTCAACCCGTATAGTGATGGAAGTATCAAATGACTTATATTCAGATCCCAAACCATTTAATGTCACTGCAACCATGTCTTCATCCTCAACATGTTTGCCAATGGATTCCAGCTGATCTGCAATTGTCTTAATCTTTGAGACATAATCTTGTATAGATCTACCTTTTCTCTCCATGTTGTTCAATTTCTGCTTTAATTGTATCTTTCTGGCACTGGTAGTTGTGCCATAATATCTAATCAATATGTTCCATGCATCTGCTAGTGACTTGCAATTCATGATTTGCATTACCACAACATCTAAGATACACAAAGATAACCAATGTAGCACCCTTCGAGCTCTTTCCAACCAAGCTTGGTGTGCTCGTCTTTGATCAACTATATGATTCCTCTCTGGGATTTCAGGTTCAACTTCAACACCTGTCACTAAGACCCAATATCCTTTACCTATCAAGAAGTTCTCCATGCGGAACTTCCATATGTCATAGTTATGGCTATCAAGTTTTTTCCCCACTATCTCGGTTATGTTGTCGGTCCTATCAGTGTTTGCCATTTTGTAACATACAATGGCTGCAAGTCAACAAGTCTAATTGACCAACTACAGTCTTTGACTATTTATGATAGTTTTTTGCAATCAACTATCTATTGTAATCAAGGTATTTCAGCCCATTAAAATCTCAAAACCATCCACAAACATGTGGCATAACTTGTAGGTACATCAGTCAACACATAGACCATGTAGTTGTTGTAACTTTGTATCATGCAACCTTACTACAATCAACCAAACATCCAATTTGAAATTTGTAGACTATCAATGACCAGCACTTCTTCCAAGGCCAAAACTGAGACGTATACATATCATACATGTTCCAAAAACTTTAAGACATCTGCTAATATATGTAGGAGTTCATACATGATCATAGGGGCACAGTTTAGTAAATATACATCAAGTACAAGTGTAAAATACATTGCCTTGCAATTTACAATCAACCAATACATAGATCAACTAGGGTTTATTAAGCTCCAAAATGTCCTCAAAGTCCTTCATACATGTGCTATCAAGTGTAGGGGTCAATACATGACCATGCAGACAACCATAGGCACTTTGTCTTCAATAGACAATGTCATAGAATGCATTCCCTATTTGTAACTAGCCAAGACAATGTCAATACATTTATTTCTAGATTCAAACTTCAACTTTCATGAGCATTCAATGCTCATCTTAGTCCTCCAAAAATTCAGTAGACATATGCCATGCCATACATTTGACAAAAGCTAATCGATGTTATGTAGTGCTTCAGGACCAATGAGTGGTTGCTGTCCATAGCTTTATGATAGTTTTCAGCATGCCATATACTTCTAGATTTGAGTATTTTCTTCAAGAAATTGCAATTCAAATGCATAAGCCACAATACATATGTTTTCCAGGATGTATCTACACTTCAATGGAGCCAAGAATGCATGTCAAATAGCTTCCATGCTTCAAACCAAGATCCAATGTATGCTATATATTCACTATTTACAGTAGTTCATTCTCTATTCTAGATCCATGTACCTGTGCATAACCTTCAAACTGAGATTCCATCAATGCATTGCCATGTCAGGACCTTCAAGTACCTTCCAAATTGTGTATGCAAGTTTTAGATCACATGACTTGTGATTATTTTATTGATTAGCAGCCATGGGGAATAGTTTGGATAGCAAGCACAATCACGTGATGTAGCCTGGAGGTGTATTCAAAAAATCTCCAGCCCACTGATGATCAATGGTCTCTCTAATGTGGCCAATGAAGCCTCCAAGTGCTCTAGACAAGACCCAAGCACACTCCAATAGCAAAGAGAAGCATAAATGACCTAACCCTTACTCAGCATGAACAATGGCAACCTACCCCTCTTCACAGAGATGCTATCTCTTCAATCTTTAGTTCTTCTTCAAAATTTTCAGTTGTAGAGAGCCCATCCAAGATGGCTTTGATACCATGTTGAGAGAGAGAGAGAGAGAGAGAGAGAGAGAGAGAGAGAGAGAGAGAGAGAGAGAGAGAGAGAGAGAGAGAGAGAGAGAGAGAGAGAGAGAGAGAGATTGGAGCAACAGAGAAGAGCCATATGCTCTCTTCCCATTTTACTTCTATTTTTCATAACACATATATATGAAGTGAATACAACACTCTAAGGTCTATAGACCATTCACACATAGTCTAAAGTCACTGACTTATTTAATGTCCCACACTTGCTAATACAACTAGACACAGCTAAGACTCTATCGATCACACACAAGAGCTTGAAGTCTCAACAAACCTCAAGATAGAAAATAGGCTCAAACAGTTTGATTTGGAAAGCTAACATTAGTTTTAAAGTATTTTGTTGTAGCTCTTGCGTTGAGCTTTAAATAAAGATACAATTGCACAAAGATTGATTGAGAAGTTTGATTGAGCATCCATGGCATGATAAAAAACCACATTGAATTCATTCATTTCTTGAGAAATAATTGAAATTTGCATGTTTCTGCACTTTCCATTGTTAATTACATTTGGCAAGAAAGGATTTTTTGCTATGATAAATAGCGTTTATACATGTTAACTCATCGAAAAAGGGGGGAAAAGAATTAACCAATCACTAGGAACCAAACGAGAAAATGAAATTCAGAGATCATTGGAGAATTGAACCACAATAATACTAAGTCAAAGGGGATAGGTGACAAAGCAAATTGGTAAAGTACATAAGTTGAGTGAAGCCTTATGGGACAAGCATTTGGAAAAGCATCTTTCATGGGAGAATCCATTGCTTTTTCAAATTTCATTGGCAATATCAAAACTTTAGTTGCGCAAGAATAAAAAGTGATCATGTTAGCATCAAGATCAAATGCTAGGAACCTAGGAATTGACCCTTTAGAAAGCTAAAATCCAATAGTTACACATGTAGTATGAGCAAAAGATGTGGGTAGTTTATGCTATCCCAATACATAAATCATCACTAAGGTAGAAGAGGAAAGAAGGCTAGAGAGGGACATATTACAACAGGTCATAAGATTCACGTGCCAAGCAAAATGAGTCAATAGGCAAAGGAAAAAGAGACCGAGCTTAAACAAATTCAATGCATCTTGGCATTTATAGGATGCATGGGATCGAAGGTTAATGGTGACATAGAAGAAGTTCTCAAAGGAGATCTCACTCCAACTAGACTCCTAACTAAGTGACTATTGGGACAATTCAGTTTAGTGAGTTAACACAATCTTGAAAAACCTTCTCTGAAGTAGGATACATGGATAATCTAATTCTCAAGTTGACAAATGTTAGTCAAAAAGATAAATAAGAAATCCGTGACTACATCACTCACGTGCAAAGTCCCTACAAAAGAATTTCAATAGTGGACCCACTTAGAAGGTAGTCTCCATTGTATTCATTAATGGGATAAAGGATGAAGAACTCTAGAAGGCCCTAGCAAGAAACTCAGGTTTACAAAGAGACATGCTAGCTAGGATTTTTGAAGGGTAAACTCATGTGTATGACATGCTAAAAGAGAGAAATGCCAAGGCTATATAGCTTGCTGTTAGCCTTACCATCCATAATGAGAGGTCAACAATCCATAGTGGGCAACCTCTCATACACATCCAAGACAAAGAGAAGAGTATAGATATCTCGAGCAAAGTTGTAGGACTTAAATTGGAGATGGTAAGAATTTAGGATACCTTGCAACAACTCATGAGACTACATGTGCAATGCATCCATGTGGTGGTCATCATCTTTCGTGAGAGTGTATAGGTTCTCGATCACACACTTCTTGAAATTGTAGAAGGATGGGCCTCAAGGCCATGCATTGTCACCTAACATGAAGGTTTATGTATCTTCAACCTTATCCACTGCCATATTACTCATTGAATAGGATGTTTGACTATGGAAGAGGGGCACTACTTGTAGTCCCTACACCCAATGACCAATCTCCTATAGCCTCTAAGGTTGTGGATAGGGATACTAAGGCCACCTACACCCATAGTCACACATCCACTAAGTGGCACACAAGTATACTTCGTGGAGGAACCAACCTAAGAGGAATCATATGTGAACCCCTATGCCACATATGATGAAGAGGGGTATCCAATCTTGATAGACTTTAGGCCAATTCCTGTCATGGCCTTGGGAAGAGGGCAAGGTTGCGGTGTGGGGAGAAACCAATCTCAAGATCCTCTCAATTGTTCAACATGTAGCCACAAATTCCAAATTACTAGGGGGAATGTAGAGTTTTTCCCCATTAGCAGTTCTTTCCATGTGATTGTAGAGGGGTGATAAGGAGTTACTAGTACTTGCATAGCATTCAAGATATTAGTATGCAAACCCCCTATGCCACATATGATGAAGAGGGGTATCCAGTCTTGATAGACTTTAGGCCAGTTCCTATCATGGCCTTGGGAAGAGGGCGACGTTGTGGTATGGGGAGCAACCAATCTCAAGAGACTCTCAATTTTTTGACATGTAGCCACCAATTCCAAATTACTAGGGGGGCAATCCATAGATTTTCCCC
Source organism: Lygodium microphyllum (assembly GCF_053477565.2). Lineage (NCBI taxonomy): Eukaryota > Viridiplantae > Streptophyta > Polypodiopsida > Schizaeales > Lygodiaceae > Lygodium > Lygodium microphyllum. The sequence goes on along the minus strand of NC_141143.1, from coordinate 34,208,103 downwards.
CATTAATAGTTCTTCCATGTGATTGTAGAGGGGTGATAAGGAGTTACTAGTACGTGCATAACATTCAGTGAGAGTGGAAATGGACTAAGGTTCATGAATTGAATTTGCAATACAATTGAGCTCTCATAAAAAAGAATAGCAAGCTGAAAGAAGGAGCCACAACCAATGATGAGTTTTTTATAGGAAAGAAATAGAATGTACATACACTGATTGTGAATTGGGGGACAAAGCCTCAGATCTAAACCTTGAGAGATTGATTACAACACTGAGGGATAGGTGATTGAGAAGATCATTGTTGACCCTAAACCCAAAGAACCCTCGGTATTGCTAGTTGATGCAGTAGTCAAGATGGGTTCTGATCTCACTTGGTTGGAATATTTGAAAGTATTGGACTATCAGTCCGCAACACTCAACCAAGGTGGTCCAATAACTCTATATGAAGCTAAAATTGCATAAGAGCTGTGACTACTTGGAGAAATACCCTCGTCCAGCAAAGACTATGAATTTAACTCAAAAGTTAGTTTTGATAGCTATCCAAAAATTCCCTTACTCCCTAGAACCCAATCCACTAAAGGGGATCTTCCAATCCACCTATGATGTGAAAAACGTTGATGCTGAGAAGCAAAAGAAACTACACGACCTTCAAACGTTTTACCAAATTCAAAAATGGAGAAAAAATAGTAGTGATGTTGGGAGCTAAATGGCAAGGCGAGCTAATGAAATGATAGATGTCCCAGCAAAAGTTGACTTAGCTAAGGAATGTAAAAATCCCCGACCAGTGTTCATTGCCAATGACCTACTAATTAAGGACGAGGAGATTAATCTTCTTATTATCATCTTATAAGAGTTCAAGGATGTGTTTTTGTGGTCACTTAAGGAGCTCAAGGGAGTAGACCCTAACGTTTTCACTCATAATATTCCCATGGTACCAAATGCGGTCCTAGTCAAACATTGACCATGTGCTATGAATCCCAAACATGCACTTGCAGTCAAAGAAAAAATTGAAAAACTATTGAATGTAAAATTTTTTTATGAAATTAAGCACACAAATTGGGTATCACCAATAGTGATAATGCTAAAGAAAAATGGCAATATTAGAGTGTGCATCAATTACGAAAAAGTTAATGCAACAACGAAACGAGACAACTACCCATTGCTATACAAGGAGCACATGCCAGAGAGAGTCACAAAGAAAAAGACGTCTATAATTTCTTGGATGGATTCTCAGTCTATAATCAACTATAAATCTACCCACATGACAGGCATAAGATGACTTTTGCCTCTAAATGGAGTGTATTCATGTGTATAGTAATGCCATTTGAATTGACAAATGCTCTTGCCACCTTTCAATGACTAATGTGCACAATATTCAAATCTATTTTCTGCAAATGGTTGGAAGTGTTCATAGATGATCTCTAGGTCCACACCAATTAGACTTAGCATCTTGAAAATCTTAGAGTATGTTTCAAACATTGTGGGTAGTACGAGCTATCTTTGAACCCCTTGAAATGCCAAACATGGATGCATCCTAGGACACGTAGTGTTGAAAAATGGCATTGCAATAGAATCCTTGAAAGTCAAGGTCATTGTAGATTTTCCACCACCAATGAATTAGAAGGGATTTCAATGCTTACTTAGACTCATGGGATATTATTGGTAGTTTTTCCTAAACTATGTGTTGATTGTTTTTGAGTTGACTAATGAATGCCAACTAGCTTACGAAGTACTAAAAAAGGCTCTAGTATCAGCATCCATCCTACAAGCCTCATATTGGAATATAACCTTCCATGTGCACATTGATACATTCAAATTTGCAATGGGACTAGTATCATACAACTTGGAGAATAGAATTTAGACTATCTTGTGAGCTTTTATAGCCATCAACTTATAGACACAAAAATGAAATATTCCACAATAGAGAGAGAGGGATTAGCAATGGTATTTGCTATTAAAAGGTTTTAACATTATTTGCTAGTGGCCCCATTCACTTTCTTCATGGACCACTGGGCTTTGTTGTACCTCATGAATAAGCCATATGTTATAGGATGTGTAGCTTGATGGCTATTATTGATTCTTGAATTTGATTTTTTAGTGGTAGTATATCAGCACCAAAATTCTTAGAAATGAGCTAACTTTGGATGTGTCAAAAGACACAAGCAATGGCAGTGTATTATCAAAAGATACTAGATTGAAATTTAATGTTATTGCTTGATCTTGACTTGATGATTTGCAAGAAATCTTAATAGCGTCCCCTCCTTGCCAATTTGATGGTTGAATACTTACTAAGAACTTCAGATCAAAGTGGTCTTGGCTTGGTTTAAGTGGCAAGAGAGAGGAGTTTGTTGAGCTAAGCCATGCTCACCATGGTTCTGATACCATGTTGAAAAGCATGGATCTAGAGCATGGCTATGGAGGATGGAGGATAAAGACAAGACTCATGAAGACATAGATATAACAATTGATTGTTATACAAGTGAATCAGGTTTCAAGATTGAATCTTGGACTCATAAACACAATCTTATGTAAGTAGATAGACAAAAGTACTATGACATTGCATTCGAATGATAGGCAAGTACAATGCTTTATAGTCTTTTGGGTAGGTAGCACTTTCCACCATTGTGCTTATGGGATTTAGTCTCTTCTCTCTCAACAATAAGGCCCTTCATTATTGGTCCTCTGTAATTTTGAATAATAAAATTCACTATTGGACTTCTCATCCATTTCACTAGCCACTTCCTCTCCTGACTCTCTCAAAAATCCCTTTGAGATAACTTGTATTTTAACTCTATTGTTTGGAGAACCTGAACCTTTATACCATTCTTGACTGCATCTCACTTAGTATAACCAAGGTTGACCTAATAACACAAAATATGAAGAGATATTCAACAATGAGCAAACTATTAGCTAACTCACATGAAATTCTAGTCTAGAAATTATAGATTTCACATTGCAATGTAACCCCAAAGGAGTCACTTTCCTTTGATCAACCCTCGATCAACCACACGTAAAACTATATGGGTAGATTCTAAATTATTCAATCCTAATTATTCTATTATTTATTATGTCATTAAATTGATTGGTAAACCACTATCCAATTTTACTTCATTCAATAAGCATCCATTGATGGCAGTGTCTATGATTGGTGCTCTTGAATCCACAAATAAATCTTCAATTTTTACTTCCTTAGTTTTTCTCCTTTTGGATGCATTTGCACTTACCTTAGAAGCGTTAGTCTCTATCCATTTCCTTTTTTATCAACCTGGCTTATGATAAAGCTACCTTCAGCATGCAGGTGCTATTTCTAGCAACTGTCTTATGTTAATTCTTAAGTTTATTTCCTCCAGTGCTACCTAGAGATCATATGCTTTATTCATTGCTTCTACTTGCTCTTTGCTCCCTTCTTTTGGAGGTATGAGTCTTTCAGGAAAAGGAGCTACCCCGACTTGAATCTTAGGATTTGCCAGGGCCATGAGCAATAATGGATAATCAAAAGAGTGTTGAGGAGAATTCAACTCAAGTAGCTCTATGTTAGGATCTACGTTCTTAGATTTATCCTTCATAGCTACTTTTGGTTGTGGGCTCTCTTCCTCTAGACCTTGATCCTGTTGTTGCCTTTGCACTCTAGTAACAACACTAATCATGGGGTCAGTATTAAAGGTCATCCTTTGGGGTATGAATTTAGACATAGCCCCAATCTCTTGCCTTCTTGTTTCTACTTCAACTAAATTTGTAGCAGATGTTGAAGGTTCATTGGAGACTTGTTTACCTTTGTCATTAGTTTTGTTAACCTTCTACTTATTAGGACAATTTTCTTCGTAATGTCCTTTGCCTCTAAACCTCCTAGAAAGAGGGGTATAGCCTTGATTTTTACGGGCATTTGGACAATATGTAGCTATATGACCTTGTTGTTAGCATCAATAACAAATTACCAGTCCTCTACGCCTTTGTTGCCCACTTTGCCACATTGGATTTCAAAAATTACCATTGTTTCTCCCAAAAGGAGATTGTTTTCCTCGATTTCCATCACTATTGTAATTGTTTCGTGGCACTAGAGTTTTTCCTTGCATAGGAAATCCATGGGGCCTAAAAGATTGATTGAGTGGCCTAGTCTAATAAGTAGTATTATTGTGATCCATGTAATTATAGTTAGTTATTTCATTGCACGAGCTTGTTGTTATCCTTGGCATATTTTATGCCAACAATTTGTGTCCACATGCCCTGTTTTAAGACAAAAGGTACAAAATGGAGGATGGTTAGGACTTAAGCTTGAAGGCATTGGGCATTCAGTAGCCATGACACTTACTGCAGCAGATATTTGATCTAGGTGGGTTTGAAGTCAAACTACTTGAAGGCAATTGTGCATTAGCAGCTTGTGTTATTATCGAATAAATTTCTTTGAAGGGTGCTTGGCCGCACCCATTATTTCATGTTTTAATTTTCCTGAGAATTTCACAATAATTTCTGCTACTTTAGCTTCATCGAGAGTAGATTGAGTGTGAGGCATAGATGGCATGCATGTTTGCATCATATAAGCTAAAATTAAAGTGTACAGATTTAAAGGTACACTTGATACATTGGAACTTGTAGTTGTAGATGGATTTAGAGAAATTGTATCTTGCTTGAAGTACTAGTGGGATATTTGACTTGAGGTTCCTTGAATATATCCTTCCATTGTTGTTGACTGAATTGCACTTCTTCCCACCATCTAGCATGTGTTTTAGCATTTGCCAGTGCAGTTGGTCGTTATAGGCTAATATGCTGGCCTTTGGGATTAAGCTCGTTACTAAATTTATGCTTTTGTGTAGGCTCATTAGGGGCTAGGTTCATCTTTTGAATAATCATTTCCAGTCGCTCAATGTAATGCTCGATACTTTCAGTTGCCCCTTGGGATGAATAGTCCAAATTGAAGAGCTAACTAATCTTGGAAACCTTGCTGTCAAAACTTCTCTGAGAATGCTCTTGATAAGGCAACATAAGTCCCCTTATTTTGAGCATTGAGATTATCCTACCATCTAACCACTTCATCTTTTAGCATCGCGAGAAAAATATGCAAATTTTGATCATCGTCCACTATCTCATTTGCTACACAATTCACCTTGAAACTTTGCATGTGAGCATTGGGATCTTTGTCCCACAGTCCCCCAAATTGGGTAAAATCAGTTAGTCTTATGGGACTATGAGCCATTGTTTCTCTAAATAACGACCCTAACCCGAAATCTTGAGTAGAATCAACTCATGTAGGTTCCTTGGGCTCCTTAAATAGGGATCTCAACCCTAGATCAACTACACCTTACAATAGCTCTCCTTAGAAGGAATTCTAAATAAGAATCATAATTCTAAATCTGCTACTTGCTCTATCCATGAAGCCTATGTCAGCTCTCTAAATAACTGGCAAGATCCAAAATTTGACTATAAATCCCAATCAATGGATGATTTTTACTTCCTACTGTAGCATTAGCTTCACTTTCTATACTTTTACTACATTTTCTACTACTCTCTCTAGTGGGACTACTAGTACTTGAGACTACTTGGTTCCATTGATATGAATTTTCTCCACCTTCTTGTGATGGGGTTCTATCAATCGGTATGCCAGGATCAAGTGGCTCCATGTTTGAGCTTGATGCAACATCTATTCCCAATCTCAATAAAGCATTCAGCCTTTTCAGTCTCTTTGGCAACCAAGCCTCTTATCGAGCTGCTCGTTCCCTTGCACGTTGGTCTTGGGCTTAAGTTTATTATTTTTGTCTCTTCTCAAAACTTGCCACCACTAATTTAGTATCCACTAATGTCATACTGTGCAATTTTTTTTCATTTTTTCCATAAATTCCACAAGATTTAGCACCCACTCAAGTGCACTTGACTCCCTACAAACACACGAAAAAATGATCGGCCACTTTTAGCTAAGTTTCCAAGTCACTTCATAAGAGTTATTGTACTTTATTGGTATGATCTATTTCTAATTTCTATAATTTAACTAAGCCTTCCAAATATTTATTATACTCTTTTACTGTAGTAGTCCAACTAATAACGCACAACGTCCAGGAGCTAAGTAAGCCCACTCGACTCTTTTTGTTTCCCTTTTTATAATGACTCACGTGTAGGTCTCTAAGTTAGGTACTAGAATTCTATCCTAAGCTAGCTATGGCTTCCCTCTGTCTTTTAAGGGCGGCTCCTCATAATTTGCTCATGTCACACTTGTGGCGACTTATCCAATGATTTATTTATTTGACATTGAGAAGTTGGTTTTAGAATATAAATCCATTAGATTTATCAGTGTACTTTCGTTTAAGTTCCTTTTTAATTGTTTTCTTTCTCCATCTTTTTTATAATTAATTGTTATTTAGTTAATAGCAAACATTTAAAAAAATCAACTAACATTTCAAAAACCCCATAAACCTTAATTTTATTTTTCTTAAAATGCAACCCCTCTTCACAAAATGCTCTTCACTTTGTTGCTCTTTAATATTTAAATGATTAATTTATTTTTATTTTTGATAAAGGCATCCTAACCTGTCTTTGAATTAAATAAAAAACAAGATAAAAATAATTTCCTTCTCACTCTCACACATACACATACACATTTCATTTTTAAAACCTATAATTTATCTCTTAATTAATAAATTATGATACTGCCCCTCATCTCTTCACTTATTCAATTAACCGAATATATGATTATATAAATAAAATATAAAATTTCAACATTGATTTGTTGAGGCTACCCTCATGCCATCACATTGATTAATTATGAATTTAGGTTTTTATTCAAGAAACATTTACCTTTAATTTTATAACTTTAATTAGTCCATATTGTTTATTTTTACCGATAATAAACAAACTTATAAATTTTAATATTATCAAGAGGTAGTTATACACTCTTCCTATTCTCGTGTGTCTCAAATTGGTATGATCCATATGATTTTCTTTTGTCTGAAATTGAAAAGACCATGTCCTCATGTAATTATTTTCTTTAAAGTGTATTTAAATTTTTTTATCTTTCTTTAAATTATAAAAAAATTCATTAAAATTTCAAAAAAGTAAATTTGACTGTAATGATGTGTATATATAATCGTCTACTCATAAAAACTTGTATTTCCACATTAAAATGATAACTTTTTGAATTTTAAAAAATATTAAAAATTATCTAAAATTTCTTAGAAAAACTCAACATACTTTTATATCATATAATTTATCAAAAACATCAAGCTTGGTAAATATTTAGTCTACAATTTTATAAAAATTTTCAAAGGTAAATTTGGAGTAGTTTTCAAGCATTTTTAGCATTTTTCTATTTTTAAAAAGTAAATCAGAGATCAATAAATATTAGCAACCATTCAAAGTGAGAAACTAGGCTTTGGTTGTATTGTGTAAAAATTTTAAACTTAAAAATTTTTAACATAATACCATTCATTTTTATTAAACAAAGTGAGACACTTACTTGATAATTGGTGTGGGCCATAGTCATGTCTTGGAAATTGTGTCTTCACAGTTCAATCAAGAAATTTGGTCTACTCAGTCATCTCGAACAACAAAATTTCATTTTTCTCCTCCTCGCAACTCCTTCTTATCAGTTGATTATCGGTCAGATAAAATGTTACTTGTGTGTTTAAACTTAAGAGCTTAAGTTTAAAACCATGGCTCTTTTTCCATGGCGGTGACGATGAATTGAGAAGAAGAGAGTAATTGTGGACATTTTCCATCTATGAATGGATTCAAGAGCAGAGTAGATCGATGGAAAGATAAAAAATTTCTTCTCCTGGCGAGTGTCTTCAAATTCAACCAGTATTCCCATCAGATACATTGACAATTAAGAGGTAAGAAGAAATTCCAATGAAAATCTAAAAGTTTTGAGCATGAAGCATCTTAAAGTTCAACACATAGAAGTGATATGTTTGTAAGGGGGGAAAGCCACACTTCTAGGCGCAATACCAACACTAAAGTGGACAAAAGCTTACAAGGAAGAGGGTTCTAATGCTATCGGATGGCAATCAATTAACACCATCAAGGAAGCCTTTTCAAGAGGAGTATTTACGTTTTAACATAGCAAATAGATATTCATGCTCTCATATGGTCAACACAAAGGGTATCATGTTATGCAACATATCCTCATTTGCCACCTTGGACTTCATTAGCCATTAAGTTGTCTTGGTTTGTAGTTCACTCTTTCTATTGAAGCACATGCCTTTGTTGTTTTAATCTCAGTATGGCTTGAAACATCATCAATGCCCAGAAGACAGGTTGACCGCCTGAGTAGAGTGACCAAGCTCATAGATATCTTTGATAACCAAGAATTTTGTGCAAATAAAGACACACAAATGTGTTCAATATGGAAACATCTTTTGTAAAAAGGACACTTTTCTTTTGTACCATCTTGTCAAAAATCATTTTATGAAGCAATGTAACAATGTGGATTTGAAGGTTCACAATTTAAAATGTGAAAGGAAAAGGGATGGTCAAACACATTTTATCCTATTGCCAAAATTGAAGGGTCTCCAAGACCTTAGTCCATGTATACAATTTTTATTTTATAATATAAAGAAAGAAAAAGGAAGATTCTTGTTGAGTAATTTGGGGAGGTGGGAGTTTGAGGTGGTTACAACCTCTCTCTTCCTTTGTCTTCTCCTTTCAAACACACACACACACACACACACACACACACACTCTCTCTCTCTCTCTCTCTCTCTCTCTCTCTCTCTCTCTCTCTCTCTCTCTCTCTCTCTCTCTCTCTCTCTCTCTCTCTCTCTCTCTCTCTCTCTCTCTCTCTCTCTCTCTCTCTCTCTCTCTCTCTCTCTCTCTCTCTCTCTCTCTGCACAACTCTTGATTTTCCTCTTGTGCTTTCTTGCTTTATCTCTTTCACAGAAGAAGATAGTGTCAATGAGGATGGTGATCATGACATATCTCTTGCGCGTCTAATTCTTATGTGTGTATTAGCATGGCTTCTTGGTGAGAGGAAGGATATTTCTTGCAAATTTTGGAGGGCACGGGCGTTGTAGATGCCACCATGAGGCCTACTCTCTTGATAGATTAGGTATTGTCCTTGGGCTCTTCATTTTTTGTGATCCTGCTAGGGGGACTCATGGTTGTTGTTGAAGCTTTCAAGAAGAAATGGACCTCTATCATTTCAAAATTGAGGCGAAAGAAGAATGTCAAGAAGGTGGTGCTAACAGTGAAGAGGATAGAGAAGAAGACATTGCTCATAAAGTGAAAGGTCGAATAGAAGAGGTCGTGATGCAATAGCTTTCAAAAATGAAATCCCATGTCCATTAACACTATATTAGAGAATTTACAAATCTCCCAAGTTCCATTCTCAAATTAGAAATAAAAATTTGACCATGTGGCTAAATCTTAATCCCTTTTTTGAATATAAAACTTGGTACTATTATCTATTAGTATCTAGAAAAAGTTTCACCTTCAAGGAAGGGGGTAACAATTTGACCATGTGACCAAATATTGACCATCCTATAAATTTCCAAAGTATTTGAAAATTTTCAAGCTCCCTAATATAGTTTTCATTAAAGATCTTCAATTTTATGGCGTCTCTACTTTCAAATTGCCTTCTCCACCAAGTTCTATTCCCTCACTTCACTTGCTACAACAATAATCGTCCCTATCCTTGCTATTTCCTTGCACACAAGCTGTCAATTCTATGCCACCTCTCCCTCATTGAAAATGTCTCATTATTTCAAAGCACACTACCATCATGAAGCTATTCTTTGTCTCTTTTAAATTTTCAATCTGATGCCTTCATCTAGTCCCAACAAAATCACCTAGTGATCCTGCATACGTTGAACTTGAGGGGTCTTTGTACCATCTTCTTCTACTGCTTGTCTCAAAGGAGCAATAATATGAAGCACTAACCATGCTATGCCAAGATTGTGACCTTTCCCCTCTCCATGGCGACTCATGACTGGCGGTGCCCATCAAAAATCTTCCCAACATAGGCCATGCCAACAGTGCAAGAGACGAGCGCTACAAGAGACGTTGATAGCTTCCCATCAAGCCAGCCTCCTTCTATTGCTCTCCCTGGTAGCTCTATCATCATAGTATCAACCGTGCATCATCCACCAGCATCTCATTTTCTTCACGAGGCATCATGACCAGATGCATCTTCTTGCCTTATCCTCTAATTTAATCCAAGATGAACATTAACATAAACCATTTGATCTCAATAACCTATTTTCTTTTTAGAAACCCTTGTTCACACACTTGGCTTTAGTCTTGTGCCTTCTCTAACCACCAAAGAGTTCCCATGCTAATTAATCCACGCAAGCCATTACTATGTTTTGTTTCAGTTTTTAGATTTATCCTCAATAAACTTTCCCTCACTTTTCCTTTTATATATTTGGGTGGGAGAACTCCAATGTTTTATCTTTCGTAAGGGTGTGCTTCAATTCTATATCTTTTTCAGGTTTCTTTTATTGATCTTTATGGATTGGTTGCATTCCAACTTATGCCAAGTATGATGTTGCTTTTCACATGAAAATTTGTTGAAGAGCCTTGTCTTTTGTGTTTTGATTGTGGTCTTATTTGGCATGCTTTTAACTCTAGTCTTTACAACCTAGATGTGTGATTTTTCTTTTGTGTTTATCTATTCCATTTGAATTCCCTCTTCTAAGGAAAACAAAGACAATCTAGAATATCAAAGAAAGAAAAAAGAGGAAGACGAAAGTTTGCTAGAGCCATCTTCGAGATTCAGAGGGAGAGAGAGACAAAGACATGGAGTTGTAACAGTGAGTAGTGAACTCTCATTGTTCTCTTCTTCTCATTCTTCCATAATGCTTTCTAAAGTCTAACCACACATAACTAATAAACACACTAGGTCACTAACTGACCATACCACTAACTGTGGTTGAGTCTGACTGACTCAGTTATTACACCACACATGTAGAGAGACAGCTAAGACGACAGCTGTCTGGATAAGGTCGGGGGTCATGTCGGTGATACCAATCACGAGCTTGATTCTCAACAAGCTAATCATGGTTCTTCTTCAAATTTTTACATAGGGATACTTCAGTATTAAGCATGGGAGGAAATGATAACTAGGAAATTTGTGCAAATAAGGGCACAAAAATGTGCTCAAGATGGAAGGATCTTTTGTAAAAATAAACTATTCTTCCATTTTACTTTTACCTAAAATTTGAAAAAACAAAAAGCAGTTAGAAGTACCCTCTTCATCTTTTTAAGAAAGTACATATTTGTATAACACTTTGCTTTTGTACCATCTTGTCAAAAATCATTTATGAAGCAATGTAACAATGTGGGTTTGAAGGTTCACAATTTAAAATGTGAAAGAAAAAGGGATGGTCAAACACCTTATGTCCTATTGCCAAAATTGAAGGGTCTCCAAGACCTCAGTCCATGTATGAAAGTTCCATTTTATAATATCAAGAAAGGAAAGGGAAGAGGTTTGTCGGGTGCTTTGGGGAGATGGGAGGTTGAGGTGGTTACAACCTCTCTCTTCCTTTATCTTCTCCTTTCATGCTTCATTTCTCTCTCTCTCTCATTTAGCACCACTCTTGTTTTTTCTCTCTTGTGCTTTCTTGTTTATATCTTCCATGAAAGAAGAGAATGAGAATAAGGATGGTGATCATGATAGATATCTTGTGTGTCTAATTCTTGTGTGCATTAGCATGAATTCTTGGTGAGAGGAAGGATGTTTCTTGTAGGTCTTAGAGAGCACGTGCATTGTAGATGCCACCATGAGGCATACTCTTTTGGTACATTAGGTGTTATCTTTGGGCTCTTCATCAGCCTTTGAGCCATCATGTCTAAGGAATACAATGAGGATTGCTGACGTGCCTCATCACTGATCTTGAGTAAAACTGGATACACTACTTCCAAAAAGCATGTTGCAATTGTAGGCTGACTACTCTTTGTCCTTCTAAAGCTTGCAACTGTGAGATTATCTCTGTGATGATTATGGGATGATGCCTTTGTATTTTTCAGCTTTCCCATGCTAAAAGCCTCTATCTCTAGCTTTGCTAACCACCCTAAGTGCTAGTCCTTTCTTCTCACACCATTCCTTCCTATTGATTGTGTCGAACATTCCTCCACCATTTACGCCCACATGGACATCATGCAAACCTTCCCTTTTTGCTTTGATTTTTCTACCTTCCAACTTAGCTACATGTGAGCCTTATGAAGAGAAAGCTTCCGCTTCTCTTCACCATAATGCAAGTCCCGGCCCCTTCTCTAATCACTACAACACCATCTCATTCATCAAGAACTCTTTCTCCATATTGGAAGCACTACCTCCTCTTGCATGCAAAAAAAATAGCTTTCCAAAAAGCTTACTACCTATCATATTTTTTTCTCCCTCAAAGCACATGGTTCCCCTCCTTTCTCTCTGCTCTCATCAAATTGCGGCAATCCCCAAGAAGGTTCCCTCTCACACCACGCGGCAAATCATTGGCTTCCCCTTATTTTTCTTTCTTTCTTTCTTTTAAGTTTTTTATCCTTCTTGAAAATAACCTCAACCATATTGGCCTCACTAACCTTTGATTGATAATTTTTCCTCTCTCTCAATTCTAAGATATCTATTCTACTTCCTCTTATTCAAACACTATGAATTTGAAACCGTCACTACAAGCGAAAATCTTGAACCGAACTTTTGATAAGGTATACTACAAGGTGGAAAATAATTAGGTGACCATTGGCCTTATGTATCCCCCTAATTAATGTAATAGTTATCATGCTACCCAATTTCTAGCTAGAAATTGATCTTGGCTTAGTACATGAGGAAATCGATCTAAACTCCACCCACCTTTCGTGCAAGAACTTCCTTACATGAATATGTTCTTGCCAAACTCTGAAGACCATCCTCCAAAGACAACAATTACGAACACCATAGCTACATAGAATTGATATAAAAATTTGGTAATAATGTGTCAATTGTATACAATTTTGTTTAAAAATTTTGCAATAGTTGGCATGTTTCTAGGTGTTGTCGGTGTGGAAAAAGAAGAAAGAAGAAGAAGAAGATTTGAACCCTATCTCTCTATGTGGTTAAGTCTCCATTGTTTTGTATGTGTGTGTGCTCTTAGTTTCTTGAGCTCTCTCCTTTTGTCCATTTTCATGGTATCAAAGCTATCTCATGGACGCATTGAGCACAATTGAATTGTGAGGTGAAGGCATTGGAGTGCGAAAGTAAGCAAGTGACCAATGGGTAAGAAGCCCTTCCACCTTCCTCAATTTGCCTTGGGTTATAACCACATGAGGCTCTTAAGGCTTGCAAGGTTGCAATCTTTGATTTGCAATGAAACTTGATAAGAAGATTATTGTAAATACTACAAATATACCCTTTAAGGATTTTGGATTGTGGTTTTTGGCATATGAGGTCATTTTGACCTCCATTCTAGACCTGTAAGTGGTTTGACAATAGTTTTTGGGTATATTGTAGTCCATCTATAGATGCATAGGTTATAAATCTTCAATATGTAAGGTTTTTTATATTTATTAGATTGTAGACACAAAATGCATCCACATATAGATTACAAATTTCAGTTACTATTGTGTAGTTAGTGAAAAAGGCTAGGTGTTTGGTTGTGGTGCACCTTGTATAGTTTGCTTGAAAATTGTAATTTTTTGCAAGTTATTTGCTTTGTCAAAATCTCTCACAACTTCAACCAAATTTTCAATGAGAATATTAATAAGAACAATTAACCTACATGGAATTTTAGGATGACAAATTTCTTCAAGGACCAAGGTTGTTTGAAATTACATTGAAGAAGTCCTGGTAGTAGCACTAAAGTTCCTATGTGAAATACTATTGCAGAATAGGTAAAGGGTAAGAAAGATTTTGAGCAAACACAAAGTAAAGTCACATATTGGTTGTTTGTCAAATGTCACAGACAACATGATGGGGTATTTATAAGAATATGAAACCCTACTATTGCATCAAAGAATCTGGTGAGGTTGTTCGAAGTAAACACAAAAGCTAGAAAGTTGCAGTGCAAGTCAAAGCTAAACCAAGTGAAAAGAGAAAACCTATACATTAATAATTATGCCTTAAAGATTAAGAGTATCATGGAAGCTCTTGGATATACCAATGTGGTAGTTGACGATGATGATGTTGTGCATGCATGTTTAGATGGACTTGGAGATGAATACAAGAGCTTCATGTCATCTATGAATACGAGGGATGATATCCCTGATTTTGTAGACTTGATTTCTATATTGATACGTGAGAAGAGAACCTTGGTATTGATTTCCTCTTCTTCTCAATGAAAGAATAAGTTTGAACACATTTTTTACTCTACTAATAGAGGTAGAGGTCATAGCAGTAGAGGTAGTCTACTAATAGAAAAATCTATGTCCTATCCAATAGAGGTAAAACTAAATCCCAAAGCAGAAATTGGATATAGATGTTATAACCCTATTATCTGTGACTCAGAGTTAGGAGGGATATTGTTTTTAGTAAAATGAGTAGCTTGTATAGTAATGTGCAAAATGCAATTGGGAGTGATAAGCATGAGAGTGTGGTTGTGTAGAAAATAGGTTAGCAATCACAAATATTGAGTGGAACATAAGAAACTCCTAATCATGGTTTTGTTCATAGACCTTGGAGTGGAAAATTGAGATCACAAGTTACTCCACCAAGTACATCATAGATATCAATAAAAGTTAAAGAGAAAGTTGGGAACTTACCTATTATGACGGATGTATCATCAAGATTCTCTCATGTTGATGTTGATTCAAATGGCTCTGAGTAGAGCTTGAATGAGGAGCAAAACACTTAGTGTGTAGAAGGCACAAGAGGATGCTAAAGCATTCGGTAGTGATCCAAGTCCATGTAGGTTTATTGAAAAATGTGCAATCACACCCACTTTGTAGCCTCTTTGTATGGAACATTAAGGCAAAGGATCACACTGACAATAAACCTTAGACAATGTCATTTTATGCATGCTTGATTAAAACCATGATAGTTGAAATTCCATGGTCTATTTCTACTCTTTGCCACCTAACAATACCACCTATTGTAAGCCTATAAAAGGTGGTCATCCCCACATTCATTTCATCTCATCATTCTCATTTAGTCGTACTTGCATTATGCTTTACTAATATCAGTTGTTCTCTTTTTTCATTTCTTATGGTCCATTATGATTTTCTTCTTACTCATCAATGATCCACTATGGCATATTTCTTAATATCTTGTAACATAGTATCATATCACGTTTTACTCCTAAATAGTCATTAGGTTCACAAATTAAGTCAAATAGGTCATTATAGTTTGAATTTTTTGTTCCACCTTCTCTCCATAAATCTCTCACCTATCTCCATAGGCATCTACCTACCTTCAAGGGCTTGGATCTCTCTTCCCAGGTAGTTTCAACTCATAAAGTGAATAGGAAGGATCATTCTTAGCTTAGAGCAGTTCTCTATATCATTTCAAAACTTGACATTAAGCTCTATTTACTTTAGCATTGCACTTCTTCTTCATCACTTTCCTAATTCGTGCTTGATCCTTGTTTTCCAGTTCACGTCGCCTGTACCCATAGCAACGTCTCCTGCTACCATAGGGACTTTTAATCCCACTATATGAGCTTCCTTCTCATAAAAAATCACACCAAATTGGTGCTTCCTTGAGCTGCTATGAATGAAGAACCAATCACTTATCAGAAACCCTAATTTCTAGCAAGGCTTAGCAAGGGGAAGATTCAATTTCAAGATCCAACATCAAAGATTCATCAAAGCATAGTATCTATTGATACTTGCTTAGTGTCACACTATAGCTTTTTGTGCCTCTTGACACATTCAATTTCAACTCCTTTACTGTTTTGATCTCAATTATTTGACATTTCTCTTGTAATCAAAATGGGCAAGGTTTCGCCCTCATGTTGTTTCAAAGGTGTTGTGTTCCATACATGATAAACGAGGATCTGATGAAGAAAGGCTTGTGGTCTATCACAAGTTATCAAGAGAAGAAGCCAAGGGAAGGGGACTCTCATTAATATGAGAGAAAAATTATGACAAAGCACAAGTTATTATCAAGCTTGAACTTGATGACAACTATATTCAGCATGTTGATGATTGTGAAACCTCATAAGCAATATGGGATTAGTTAGAAACCTTGTTTGGAGCTCACTCAAAATCCTCCAAATATGGTTTACTAGTTGAATTTTCTAGGCTTAAAATAAAGAGTGCTACTTCACTTGTAGCTCATTTGAATTATATGGAAAGCTTGTTAACACAACTTGCAAGAATCAACTTGAAGATGGATGAAGACATTTGCATTGGTGTACTTCTCAAGAGTCTACCACTTGAATATGATCATGTGTCTACCACATTGATCAATATGCCAAAGCTAAAGCTAGTGGACATTAAAGCCTCCCCCCTTGAAGAGAAAAAGAAGATAAAAAACAAAGGAGAAACAAGCACTATCAAGAGGATACCAACAACTCCTCTATGTGAAGGAAGTTTTGTCATGCTAGGAAAAGATCTCAAAGAGCATACCTTGCAATAGTCAAAGAAGATGAAGACAACAATGAAGAAGAAGAAGAAGAATACACTCAAGAGAAAAAGGATAGAATCCATCAGTTCTTCTTTTGCACCTCAAATTATAATAAACTTTTTAAGATTTTTTGTGTGTACTTGCCTAATGTTATTTCCATAAGCTCTTTTAACTCCTCATGTTACCTATGCACTACAATCTCTACACACTTAGTGAGGAATTATGATAGCCTCTAGCTTTATATGGTTTCTTTTTCCATGTTTACACTTAACAAGGTTCTACTCATAATAGCCTCTATATATTCAATGCTTTTTATAGTTGTGATTGAGGAGGGTTATTGAGAAATGTGCAATCACACCCACTTTGTATCCTCTTTTTATGGAACAGCAATGCAAAGGATCACAATGACAATAAACCTTAGACTAGGTCACTTTATGCATGCATGATTAAAACCATGGTAGTTGAAATACCTGTTAGATATGATCAATGCCCCACCCTCATTAGGTGCTACCAATGATCCATGGTGCTCAAAGTTGTAAGGCCTCCATTATGAGGAGAAGCCAAATGTGAGCCCGGACATTGGTTGAGTCCTGACTTGTATATCAGATGAGGTCTATGTGATCGGATGGCAAAAAGGTGACCGTTG
Organism: Lygodium microphyllum; assembly: GCF_053477565.2. Classification (NCBI taxonomy): domain Eukaryota; kingdom Viridiplantae; phylum Streptophyta; class Polypodiopsida; order Schizaeales; family Lygodiaceae; genus Lygodium; species Lygodium microphyllum. The sequence goes on along the minus strand of NC_141143.1, from coordinate 34,191,010 downwards.
TGGGTCTAATCGTGGGGTTAGATGGAGTGGTCAAGCTGGTAGCAACTTGAGGCGCATTGCATCAAGTTGCGGTGTAAGGGAGTTAAAAGGGGCCCCTATTGTGGGGTCCAGGGGCCGCGGAAGCAGCCCCTGGCCCTGATGGTAAAGGGAATATTCCTTGGAATATTCTCTGGTCGACTAATGGAGGCTCATATGGTAGGTCGGCGGTCAGCAGGCCGACCTAATGACCTTCGCGGGCTATAAAAGCTAAACCCCTTCGTAGCCATCTCTCACTCATCTTTCACCCAGTCAGAGTTGTTGTTCCAGCTAGCCTTAAGCTCTTCACCTATCTTCTGTCTAGATCGCCATCTAAGCTTCACACAATGGAAGCGCACGGGTGGATAGAGCCATCTTTGTATCAGTTGTTTGGAGTTAAAGAATTTACTGATTCTCCTCTTATCTGTTGTGTACTCTCTATCTCTTTCTCAGATTTTGTTCGCTGCGCCGTGTAATATTTTACAATACCATGGTTCCTTTCCACTCTCTGCCACCTACCAATACCACCTATTATAAGCCTACAAAAGGAATTGATTCCCACACTCCTTTCATCCCATCATTCTCATTCAATTGTACTTGCATTATGCTTCAATAATATTGGTTGTTCTCTTTTGTTATTACTTATGGTACATTATGATTGTCTTCTTGCTCATTAGTGATCCACTATAGCATATTTCTCAATATCTTTTAACAAGGTCAAGTAGAGTAGGAATGCCAACACAACACTTGACATATGATAGCTATGTAGCTCATCATGATGCATACATGTCTAAGGTTGTGGAGGATGTGGAACCCACTTGTTTTGAGGATACATTGGTTAGTGAGTATCAAGAACTTACTATTGATGAGAAAATGATTGCACTTATGGATAATGACACATGGAAGTTGGTGCCTTTACCTGAAGGCAAGAAAGATATTGGTTCCAAATGGGTTTACAAGGACATGCATAAATTAGATGGATCTATTAAGCGCTATAAGATACAAATGTTTACCAAAGGGTATGCATAGACCCATGGCATTGATTATAAGGAGACTCTTGCTCCAGTGGCTAAAATGGCCACTATAAGGGTTGTCATATCAATGGCCACATCAAAAGGTTGAATCATGCATCAAACGAATGTTAAGAATACCTTCTTGTAGGGGGAGTTGCAAGAGGAAGTTTATGAGGAGCAGCCACCTATTTATGTGGATGAAAATCATCTAGATTATGTATGCAGTCTTTGTAAGGCCTTGTATGGGCTAAACAAGCACCTAGGGCATGGAATGGTAGGATTGTAGAATACCTTGTCAGCATTGGATTTCACAAAGCACACGTTGATCACTCACTCTATGTATGTGAGAATGATGTAGATATTGTGATCATCACTATATATGTGAATGATTTTATCATAGTGGGCCATAGTGAGACAAAAACTAATAATGTGAAGAATCTCCTTAAGACTAAATTTGAGATGAGGAATTTAGGAGAGCTACGTTATTTTCTCAACACAAAGATAATCAGGAATCCAAAGGGTATATGGTTGTCACACAGACAATATTCATTGGATATTTTGAAGAAATATGGTATGGCTGATCGAAAGCCTATTTTCATACATTTAGATATTAGTCCTAAGCTTAATGCACATGAGGGTGACTTGATTGATCAGGATGTTACTATGTATCGAAATATTTTGGGCAGCATTATATATTTGACGGTTAGTAGGCCAGACCTAAACTATATAGTTGGTTTGGAGAGTCAGTTTATACAACTTCCACAAAAGCCACATTTGGATGCCATGCGCCACACATTGTGCTATGTCAAGTCCACATTGGACTATACCTTATTCTATGGTGCAAGTACACCATTGGACTTGCATGGTTACATAGATGCAAATTAGATCGGTAGTATTTTAGACAGGAGATCCACCATTGATTTTATATTTTCCTTTGGTAATGTTGTTGTTATACTTGGAGCAGCAAAAGAAAAAACCAATAGTTCTCTTATCTAGTACAGAGGCAAAGTACAAAGGTGCTACAATTGTTGCATCTGAGGTAGCTTGGTTACACAAGCTACTTGGTGATTTGGGAATGCAAGTGGACAAGAAGGTTATCATCTAATGTTATAACCTTAGAAGTATTCAATTGTCTAGGAACCTAATGTATCATGTGCAGCCCAAATACATAGAGGATCATTGCCATTTCATTCAAGAGTAGGTTTTGGCATAGGTGATATTGACTTGGCATAAAGGATCAAGTTGTTGACATTTTCACCAAGGCCTTAGGAGTTGAGAAGTTTCAATACTTCAAGACTATGCTTGGAGTTTACGAGCTCATGCTAAGCTGGAGGGGGAGTATTAAGATGACAGGCTCTAAATGAGATGGCATGCACTATTTTCCTTGGTAATGTGGCAAGATATTATTCACTAGCATATTAGGTGATCAATATGAGGATACGCCAGTGATTTTATAACTAGACTATACCCATGTAGTCCATCCTTGGTTATAACACACTTATTGTGCCACCTCTTCTTTCCTTAGTAGGTCCACACTTAGCAACCGTGTATACATACATTATGGTACTTTGCATATTAGTATTTTATCATGTTGCAAGCTTAGTTCTTTTGTGTGGAAGAAGAAGAAAGAAGAAGAGGAAGAAGATTTTAGCCCTATCTGTTTGTGTGCTCAAGTCTCCATTGTTTTGTGTATATGTGCTCTTGGTTTCTTCACCTCTCTCTGCCCTCGTGTGTTTTCATAAATGTTGCATGAAATGCTTCATGTAGCTCTTTAAAGGAAATATTACCCAAATATATACAGCTCTTCATATTTACATTTTCCATACTTTTGGGAGACATAACTCTATCATTCAAACTTCTTTGTTTTATCTTTTCTCTAAGTGAATCACAATTTGAAATGTTGATCGAGCTCTACTTGATATTGCTTGATGGACTTTCCAACTCTTGCAAATAGGACGTGTCCTAGTTTTTTGGGTCAACTAATACAATAAATATTCTAAATGTATCATCCAAAAGGTCGAGCGACTCAAAGGGGTTATCTGATGGAAGATCCAATTTGCAACTAGATAGTAAGTTCCTTTTGATTTCTCTATTGGAATAGTTCTTATGTAAGCTCCAATTTGCAACTAGATATCAAGTGCTTTGTGATTTATCCTCGAGTAAGTTACTCATGAATATATGTGTGCATCATGTGGGTTCAAAAAAAGGTAATTTTAAAATGATATTTTTATATATTTTTTGCATACAAAAGGGTGTAATATAAATGGGTTATTTATAGATTGAATAGAAAAGGGTTATGTTTTATTCAGGGGAAATTCATAGATAAGGATATTTATAAATAGCCCTTGAACGCACATGACGTAGAGGATATACATATAGTAACTTCCTCGAGGATTTATCAATTAGAATAGTTCTTATGTAAGCTTCAAATATGCACCAGCATCATCGACTCCTTTTGAGTGTACTATTTGAGGTTCTTCATCCTTTAATTTTTGAAGCATTGTATCAAGGAACTCTAACTAAGAAAGAAGCCTCTTTCTTTTAGCTCCAATTCCACCTAGATCTTTTGATTCAGTATCCCACCTCAAGACTTGGAAGTTGCCAAGATGCACAATACACAAGGAAGATAAAATCACCATGATTTGTCTTCTCCATTAGGGTGATACTCTTTATACTTATTCAAGAAAACTTCAATGACAAACGGCTGCCTATGTTCTTTTATTTTGTATTGCATTTTCAAATGCTTATCCACATAATCCTCTTCTCCCTCTTTTAGCTTTAGTATAGTCATTATTATGGTGGTACAAATTGGATGGAACTCAATGCTAGTTAGCAAGGTAATTAGCAGTTAGCAAGGGCAATGTGGCAAGGGTAATGTGCTTGGGGGGGGGGTCACTATGTATAAATCCTATATATGACGTGCGTTCATGGAGTGTTTTATCTATCCATATGTAACCTTTTTTGTGATTTTTTTAAAACCCTTATGTAACTTCTTACCATAATTCATAAATCCCTTATTGTAAATTTATTTTTTTAAGAAAAGAATTTAGCAAAACCTTATGTAATAAATACAAAACACTAATTTTATCATAGAATTACAGCTAGCTCTTAAGGGTTCATAAAAGAGTTTAGATTTTTTTAGTGATGATGAAGCTTTGAAAAATATATTCATGATATATAGCATCCAACTGTAAAATTTATAATTTTATGAATAAATCTAGGATTTTGACCAAATTTCCAAATAGAGACACTAGATGTACAATGCACAAATGCTAGTAAGCTAGTTGATCAGCTCTATCGTAGAGTGAGACTTGTGGTCTTTAATCAAAAAAATAGAAATAGAAATGTCAGAATATATATCTTGACCATCCTAATACTATCTTTAATCACAATAATTGAAATAGAAATGTCATAATACACATCTTGACCATCCTAGTACTATCATAGGGCTCTCTTAATCTCAATATTTATATTGGTGGTGTCCTATCGTGATAGCAACGGGCTATCATTATACATTTTGCATCTAATTCATCTTAAATGATCAGCTACCATCATCTACTATCATATGTGAGATTTCCAGTATGTTTCCCTTGCATAAGTTTTGCCCTCCCACTATTGTCAATTATCAGCTACTACCATCATCTTCATGTGGTTACATTGTTGCATTTACTAGTTCCAAGCCTAGAGACTATTGCACTTCGATTTTTCCGATCTACTGCCCTTGCATAAGTTTTGATGGATGTAATGTGACTAAATGGAGATAGCAAACATAAAGAAAAGTTAAAATATATAGCAACATGATATGTGGAATGCTGAATGAGAATGAGTGAATGAAAATATGAATACAAACCTTCAAGTCTCAAGGACCAGGGTAGAGGTGAATGAGACTGATGTCTAAGTGTGCCATGCTCATAATGGATCCCAAAATGCAACAGCCAACAACAACCCCACCAAGATGGAATGATCATGTAGAGTGCAATAGAGGGTGTAGAATGCAATCCTCTAGAGTATCATTGATATGAAGGAAACAATGGAGTAGCAAACCACAAGTACAAACCACCAAAAATACAATTGATCTCACGTACAAGATGACACATTAGGGCAAAAAGGTGATGCAACACATTAGAAAGATGACGTGAGCAGATTGCTCCAACACAAAATGAAGCACTACCAGCTTGAAACCACATCATATAGTTCTCCAAAAGCTTACATCTCAGTAAATGCCATAGCAAGCTAAGCAATACCTAGAGCAACCTACCTCCACTAAGAGTGATATCCTCTAATTGAACGATAAAAATTGTTGATGGTGGAAACAACTCTAAAATGGGCTATCCGACAATGTGGGGAGACGAGGCTATATGCTAAGAGTAATGATGAATGATCAAAAGTGGAGACCTTACATACAAGTCAGGACCCAACCAATGTCCCGTACTCACACATAGCTTATTCTCATAATGGAGACCTTAAAACTTAAAGCACCATGGATCATCGATGACACCTTACAAGGGTGGAGAATTGAATATATCTAACAATTTCCCATTTTTCCTCTCACAAACAAAGAGGCTTCTTGAGATGAAACTATAAGAATATTCCCTACCTTCCAACAACATTATCCAAAAAGTGCACAAAGCTTGAGATCGTAGAGAAAAAGAGAGAATCTTAACCCATAGTATTATAGTAACACAAAGAGGAAAAGAGAGAAGATCTCACCCCATATTGTTGTAGTAATACATTTACCATATTTATATTAAAAATAGTAATATAATTTGCTATAAATGAAGCTACAAAGCTGCCTAATGGATTCTCAGTACTACAAAGGAAAATATGGCTACTATCCTCACTCCATCCGTGACATCAACCCATGTTTCATGTTTGTAGTGTAGATGAGAATAATGATTATTTCTACACTTCGACTACTCAAAAATAATAGAAAAAGGAAACTTCAAATAGTTGAGATCAAGTTTCTTTATGAGTAAGGAACTTCTCCTTAATCAATCTCATTCTACTCAAAAATGAGAGAAAAGAAGACTTCAAATAGTTGAGATCAAGTTTCTTTATGAGTAAGGAACCTCTCCTTAATCAATCTCATTTTTTATTCAAGATTAATTGATGACTAGTCCACTGAGCCAAACTTAAGCTTAGGACCTAATTTATAACTTAAGTGAACTGTTCACTCCATGAAACTTATGATGTAGCTCAATTCCAAGATACAAACTTTCAATTTAATGAAAGTTTTGCCCCTCCCTTGTACCACATATCTATAAACTTATCCAATACATACCTCATGTCAAATCCTTCACTATCAATGATTATTATGTTTTAGAAAACTTGGTACATTTTAATTAAATCCTTGAGTTTATTTCTCATTCTAGTCATATTCCATTCAAAATAAACAAGCATATATTTAGTACCTTATACTCTCCTTACCAAAAAAATATTTGACATGCAATACAAATGAGATCTAAAGCAACGTGTGCATTAATGCCACCATAAATATGTCCTAACATAAACATACTAACTAGTATTTTGATCATAGTAGGTTCCACCATGACCATTAGATATCTAAGTCTATCAATGTGAAAGAAATACAAGTGTTACCCCCACCTTGAGCATTAGGCAACCCTCTATATTTGTGCTCTACTAAACCTAATTAAGCCACAACCAAGATCAAAAGAGTGAATCTAAATGAAAAGCCTCAAGAATAAATTAAAACTACTTTTGAATAGCATTAGTTGTATGATATTGCATGTATCTCCTACTATCCCATGTCAATATAATCTTCCACAAATCCTACATTCCACAATGTGTGTGTCTTTACTAAGGACAATGATTCCTCATCACTTGCATCTTGTCTCCATAGTGTTCCCTTGCTAAAATTTTTGAAAATTCATTGTTGTTCTCATTGCTTATAGCACTTCACAAAATGTCTGCTTACAACAAGACACCCACAAGTTCCCCTTCTTACAGAATATAGTAATATCACACAATCCTTTGCTAAAATCAAATTACATCAACTTGTATTTGCACTTGAGCCAATGAAACCCTTCTTTCTTCTTAGATAGGGTAGTAGGTGACCTGATTTAGCATAATTTTTTCTCTCATAGCCCAACTATATAACAAGATAGCATCTAAAAATAGTTAACAAACATTTCTAGATGTGAACTTTTTAATAACTCCACTTGGAATACAATCCCAACCATGTCCACAGCTTCTAGTCCTCTCTCATCTCCTTCCACTGCAAGAGAACCTTATCGAAAAAGATAACCAACACAATTGAACATATTTGCCATTCATATAGAAATGATAAGAGAGCTTTAACTTATCATTCGAAAGGACAAGTGTCACAATTTTGCAAAGCAATCACTCCAAGACTTAGAATCATATCTTTGCATTTTTTATTAAAATAAGATTAAGCTAGGTTTCTAATCAAGAGGTTGGTGGGAAAAATAATCATCTAGCTATTTACTAGATGTCTTCATTGAACCTATATGGTATTCCACAAAGGCTAGAAGACCACAAAGTTTCATGTCCACTCGCACAGAGTATCAAAAGAAATAGAAAAAATGCTCTCATTGAGTGCATAAAAATGACTCTATTTGCAACACATTTCAAAAAGACTCCAACAACATCAAAACTACTCTCATCCATATGAAGCTAGTACACTTCAATATCTATTTGATAATGCCCCAACTTATAGGAAAGACGCAAGAAACCCGAGTTTCTAGCACTGATTTCAAGCCCGATGACAAAGCCAGAAAGTAAATTAAGATATTTGAGAATTTTGCACCTACAAGCTACCATCTCTAACCAACAACTAAGACCAAGACCATGCCACCCATTTAAAAGCTATCAACTAGACATAACCCACATCATGAAGCAAATCTTTAATGTCATAGGTTATAACAACTTGTCTCATGATTAGAGTGGATCCTCTTAGATTCTATGTGATCATTGTGTAGAACTAACAATTCAAGCATATAACATTGTTACTTGATTGCCATGGATCCCAAATGTGCATTTGACCTAGGATGGTCTACTATGAAATGATAGTCAATAATTTAATCCCCAAACATGACAATAGCTATCCAAAGGGTGTTAAGGCTTTTGGCATATGATGGAAAGTGGTGCATCAAGGTCATAAAGTAGCAAGCCCAAGCATTCATGCATTCAAAAAGATTGAGGAGCTTCATAGTGGATTGCTTTACACAACATGCAAATCTATAAGCCAATATATTCTGATCAAATTGAGACCTACAATTGACCAAGTGACCAATGTTGACTGCAAAAATTGTGAGAAATTAAACCTAGATTTGCTTAGACGTTGAGCACTCAATGCATGTTTCTATCTCCTTGAAAACCTGACCATCGGTTGAAAATTTTCTTACACCAATATTTTGCAATTCAGGCAACCAGTAGAGCTAGAAAGGCGTTGTAGTGTCTAAGGCCTATCGCATGTGATGTGATAATAATAGACGTCGTTGCATAAGTAGGAATTCAAAGTACAAAGTGAATAGTCTAAGGTTTGTAGGAAAAACCTAAGAGAAAGAGGCAATACAGGCAATCGTGTAGCTTACTTTTTGCACTCACCTTGATGAGGTATGAACGATTATGAGAGGGACCCTGTCAGGATAGAATTCAGGAGGAAGATGGGTGATCGAAATGACAAGAGGCACCATGGTGTTGAAACTCTATGTCACAACAACAGCAATGATGAGACTTGACATCTTGCCGGTGCCTGCATCGCCTACCACAACCACTTGCATGCTACTCATGTTAGAGGGACCTGCACTGGTCACCATCTCGACTCACGTTAAATATCGGCATGCCTGGTGATATGGCACCCGGTCGCAGCCGGTGAAAAGGAGCCAAAAATTTACTGTGTTGCTGTACCGGATCGAACCCACATCCTCCGGCTGATAGTCATGCACCCTACCATCTCACCCATGCACGTTAGCTGACAGAAAGTAAGTTTATTAAATATATATATGCAAAAAGGAAATGTGACCCCTAAAAAGTGCAGGGTCACCGACACGTGGCCTGTCTACGGGCGATAGCCCATAGCAGGCCGATATTTAACGTGAGCCCGCCATCTCTCTCTCTCTCTTTGTCTCTGTGCGCATATGTGTGTGTGTATCTATAGATAGCAACCTTTAACCTGCCAAAACATTGTTTTTCCTAGGGTTGGAAAATAGGAAGCAACAAAAGAAAAAACCATATTGTTATTGTTGCCTTTAGTCCAGGATTTCTATTCGACATTTTGGCGTACTCTTCCTTTGGTGCAGTCTTGCTAAGGCCATCCTTAGTAGTGAGATGCATGACTTCATGCAAATAAATACCACCATATCTTTGTGTAAATAAAGAACCCTAAGATCACCCAATGCTTCAACATCCATAGAGAGTATGGCTTAGATTATAATATACAACAAAGTCAAGTAAGCCAAAAATAGAACAAATTATAAAAGAATAAATTATCATGCTTTCTTGGGAATACATGGCTAAGGTGTTGACACACATAGCACCAGTTTTGACACAATCATAGTTTAGAGATTTTTTTTGTAAGCCACTGAGTTGCATCCTTTTTCCTATATACACATGTTGCTAAATGGTGTGATGAGCTAGTGTTTTCATTTCTTAATTCATTTTATAGGACTAGATATAGGCTCGCTCTAACAAGTTCTTATTCATGATCAAAAAGTTGTGCAAAGACCATTCAAATATCGTGCTCCAAGCTAAAGTACATGCCATACATACATGTGTGAAAAGTACTCACACCTAGCATTTCAGGGAGAGAAGGATGATTGGAAGAGGCAGAGGCTATGGCGAATCGGAGGAGGAGTAGGCTATGGCAATTGGAAGAGGTGCAGGGCTGTTGCTCGATGACTGGGAGAGAAGGACGATTGGAAGAGGCCTACTGCTCTACGTAGGCTATGGTGAACATCTGAGAGAGAGAGAGAGAGAGAAACTTGAAGCAGAGCTGATCCCAATGCCCATTTAGCCTTGACCTGCATGGCAGATGCAAAACAAAAAGCCAATGAAAGAGAGCGAAGGAGAGGGGTGCCATGAGTAAAAGTGACAGCTGCCCTCTTCCATCATGACAACAAGCCTCACATTAAAGCTCATTAAAGTTTTTGTTTCCCAATTTCTTGACTTGAACAACCCTTGTATTGTGCTCCTATATTGGCACATGCTTTCAAGCCAAAAATAAAGGACATTGTTGTAGTAGGATCGTGTTCCTTGTGTTGTGTCATATCGAAACATCTCAATGCTTGCTCGCCTCGGCCATGCTATGCATACCCTGCAATTAGTCGATTCCAGGTGACTACATCTTGGATGAGAAGCTCATCCAACACTCCTTGTCCCTTTCCCAATGCGCTACACCAAGCATGCTTATTTTATTGTAAGACTTTGCATTGTATATGGATTCAATGGACTATGAATCCATATTTTCATGTAAACTTGCACATTCTACAAACTATATGGTTGCTTCAAATTCGGGTTTGGGGCTACATGCAAAGTCCCTTTTATGTATGTTACATATGTAACTAGCCACTAGTACGGGGGTCGTTGGGGGTATCACTTTATCTATGTTACATGCTTCAAACTATATGGTTGCTTCAAAGTAGGGTTTGGGGCTACATGCAAAGTCTCTTTTATGTATGTTACATATGTAACTAGCCACTAATAGGGGGGTCATTGGGGGTATCACTTTGCACCCATATGTGAGTTTCATAATGTCTCATATCGTAATTCCATCCATCGTATGAAGAACATTGTGAATGGTCATTTTGGTTAAGTGCTTGAGGCTTAGTCCTTCACTAGTAGTAATAAGGAGATGTCACCCACGTGCAAGAAATATATGAAAATACCCCTTATCTACCCCCTATTTATGGGACCTTATCTTATAAAATGCACCTTCCTTCCCTTAAATAACCCCCCTCCCTTACACTCACGTGGTACCATACGGTAAACCCTAGTGGACCCCCTAGGAATCCAAGATGGTGTTCCAACCACCACTTACCTCGGCATGGTATCGTGAAAATGAGATGGTTACCACCAAACAGTTTTGGTCGTCATATCACCACTCCATGTGACTAGATCCACAACGATCTTGTCATAGAAACTAGTAAACAAAGAGACAATGATGATGTATGTGAAGTTAATTTCATGAGAGCTTTGTGCCATTTGAACCCCTAGTTTTAGTGTGTTGTTACATTTTCTAGGATGAAAGGGCCAACATTAGTACATCTAAGGTCTCTTGATTAATAGCACTACATAACAAACTTTGGTCACAAAGCTTTTGCATGACAAAAAAACATGTGTATTGTGCTTACTTCAAAACCATTTTAGTGGCTTCCATTAAACCATGGATGATGAAAACAATCACTCTTTCTCTTCTTTTGGGTTGGCTTTACAAAATCTAAGTCCAAGTGCTTGACCACTTTAGAGAATGTCTCTTCAATGTTAGGTCTTTTCACTGATCCTCCACCTCTTGTATGAGAGAGAGAGAGAGAGTAGGCATAATACCCTAAAGATTAGGGATACTATGTTTACTTGTTGAGGTTCATCATACCCTTTTTGTTAAAGATTATGGAGATAAAGAACATGATGAGGAACACCATGAGGGTGATGAGGAAACTCTTGAGTTTGAAGAATAGGAAGGCTAGGGAAGTTTGAGATCAAGACAAGGCCACTAATGTGGATATCCATCAATACTTTGGAAGAACATGATATATATCCATTCTATTATCATGATCATATGCTTTCTTTTGGTCTGAATGTCAATGAATTTGATCTTGTGGATGATAAAATTCTGAATTTTCCCTTTTGCCTAGGTGGTAGGGAGAATATGCATGCTTTTGAGGATGATAGTTATGAGACAAGTGATGATTACTATGATGGAATACCTTTTGATCAATGTGGTTTTACTTCAATAATTACACACTTCTTGATTGTGGCGTGCTTGAAAGTACCTCAGCTAACATTATTCTTCATCCTCAAAATTAAGAAGAGCTACAAATGATGAAAGCATTTATGAGGAAGTGAATAACTTTCAATCATAGAATAGAGATAGCTTGATGTTGTAAATATCTATCATGGAATTAATTGCCTTGACTTTGTCAAAGCCTGACTTTTATGTGATAGATAGATTTCTCATGATGTTTACTACATTTTCACATGCCATTTGCTGAAATTGGAGGTTTTTATCAAAAGTTATGGTCATTCTTTTACAATAGCCCTATTTCTTATAACATATAAACTATTGACAATTTTGAGTTTAGGATTATGTCTATTTCTGCTAGGGATGTCTTCACTACTTTATGAACATGTTCTACAATGATTTTTCAAGACAAGAGCTATTTTGATATGGCCATCCTTGTATCTCTTGTAAAGCTTCTTTAGGATTGGATGGTTTGCTAAAAAACATTTTTTATCCTAAGCTCTACATTAGAAACCTTAGACTTTGGGGAGTTAGGCTTTTATAGCAAATTAGGGTATGATATAAAAGCTTGGAAATAAGCCTTATAATTGTCTTTGGAATAATCATTTGTCATCTCCACCTTGGAGCTTTGAGGTTTCCATCCTCCACCATTCATGGAGGCGAGTTTCCATGACAGCTAGCATGTTGATGTGTACACATGCAAGAGCATGCCTCTTCAAGAGCCATAATTTGTTTTACTATGTCATATTTTCTTCTTATACCTTTTATTTCAACCATGGCTTCCTTTAGCCATGAGCATGACATCAATGTGAGATTTGGCTATCCCTTCTTCATATTTCAATTTTTTTATTAAGGTTTCTTTTAGTGAGAAGTGAATTATTTACATTCATAAATTCTCTCTGAGCCAAATTTATCTCCCTAGATACAAGAATACCTAAGAGGAAGCAATGAACATTAGAGGCTTCCAAGTAACAACACTTAATAAATTATTAATAATCAACCTTAAAAGGAGAAACCAATCAATTAGAGCTTGTATTTTTTGTATTTGTTGACAACCGGCACTTTTAGTGCATTGAATGATCAAGAGATTTGATAGGAAGCAATCTTAGTCTATGTTTCCAAAATTTCCCAATGGGGAAATTTGAATCCAAATGTTCCAAACAAGTAAACCTTGGTTAGCATTACCAATACATTTACAAGATGATGCCTTGCATATATACTTATACAAACAAATGTATGTATTGAGAGAAGAATCGAGATGGGATTAAAAGGTACATATGCAAAGCATTTTATACATGAAAGTGACTGAGGATTTCCACCCAAAACCAAGTAAGATGAGAATACCTACAAACTCAAAAGCATAGTTTCCTAATTGAAGGTACATTTGTCAATGTTTCTACTTTGAAACATATACATGGCTAGAGTTGTACTATGCTGGTGGAGCTTCCTTTGAAGTTGTTGGTTGGCCTTCATGAACCTCAAAGGCATCACGAGTCCTTATAATATATTCCCCACGATACAAACCAAAGCCAATTACAAGCAAGTATATGAATTGAGTTATTGCAACAATGATCACAATTGCCTCGAGAAATCTCTGCACATATGGTACAAATAAATCAGTATCCCACATCTCAATGGAATTCTTGTTGTAAAAACAAACTCAAATTGAATAAGTCCTATCATGTTATATTTGACTCAATAAGAGTGCACAATAATCATCAATATCTAGGAGACTTCCCTACCATCATACATACATGTACATATGCTACTTCACACACACACGCGCGCGCGCACGCGCACGCGCACGCATGCATGCACACATGTCTAGAGTATGGAATAATATAACCCTACATTCATGGACACAAATCTATTGTACACATGCATGCATGCTTAGACACATGTGTAGAGTACAAAATAATAAGCTCTACATGCATAAACACAAATGTTTTGCATGTATGCCTGTATGTACAAATATATATAATTTGGTTGAAACATGTGATAAATGAATGTAAGATTTTCTATGTTGCTCTAACCTTCTTACATAAAGCTTACATGCACCAAGATATAGGCAAGTATATGAAGAGAATAACAACATACCATTCTCAAAGATATGATTCCACCAATGCTAATTTCCTTCGCAGCCAAGCTATTTTTGCAAGAAATATAAATCATGTTAAACCTTTTAGTGAGTGGGAATGAGCATTGTACTAGGTTAGAACTTGAATTTGCAAACATGGACCATTAATCATTCTTTGATGTAGTGACATAAGGATTCATGCATATACTCTCATAGATTATATTAATTATTGCAACAAATTTGTACATCACATAGGAAAATGCTCTGAATAAACCTATTCATATTGATATGACATGCTACTCGTGTTCTTGTTAATCCATGAAAATGCTACCTGTGTTTGTGTTTCATTTTGGTATTGAGAATCTAACCTATTATGGGACTACACAACTAGACCTTTGGGAAGCACACTATTTTTTATTAACATTGATTAATCTGGACTATTAATGGCACTGACAACTAGACCTTTGGGTGCACACTATTATTTATTAACCTTGTTTTGTGCACTAAGCTAGGTAGAGGCATCACTAACACAAATACAAGAGTTATGTAGGATTAGATGAAATAGTTGTCAACTACTCTTACCCCATGGCCAAAAGTGTGAGGAGCCATGCGATAAAGCCGGCAGATGTGCTACCAGCAAAGCTCTCCGTATGCCACACCATGAGATGGTGGCAACCGCAAAATTTGGAGGCAATCCCCACCACCCCTGCTATAAGAGAGAATATCACAAAGTAGAAGGTGGCTGGATTGTAGGATATATCTGCAATCATTAGAAGGATCATCATCATAATATGTACATACACACATGTATACATGCATGCATGCATGTGCACGCACATGTGTACACACCCAAACGCACACACATAGGCATAGATATATGTGTATCCACAACACATATATGTATACATGTACATGAACAAATGCATATATAAGTAAACATATAATGCATAGACATGCAAATAAGTACCCACATACATTCATAGAGGAAAAATACATACATGTAGACGGATACATACATGAGGAGTATTATTTGTGTGAGGCATTTGAATGAGTAATGCTAGGGGTAGTGAGTGGATAATAGTTATATGACCTTCCCATGTCTCATCTATGGCGGTGTCGAGAGCCCAACCGGCGAGGGCGACCACCACAATGTAGAGGCCGAAGTTGAGCAACAGCAGAGGAGCAGCCAGCAGACGACGGATGATGAATGCCATCTTGTAGTCAGCCGCAAGCTCTCTATATATATGTGTCTATATCTATCAGGCGTCCGAGAGAGAGAGAGAGAGAGAGCTCCGAGCGAGGTAGGACTGAGGAGTGTCGTCCGTCGTATATAAAGGCTAGTACCCGCAGTCCCGCCCCTTGTAATGATTCTCTCGTACCCATATGAGAGACAGACACGCAGGGAGCCTCAATCTGAACTACCCTCACTTCTCTCGGCTTGTCGCAGGACTTAGCTCTCGAATCTCTCTCCTTCTCTCTCTCTCTCTCTCTCTCTCTCTCTCTCTCTCTCTCTCTCTCGCGAGAGAGAGAGAGAGAGAGAGAGAGAGAGAGAGAAGAGACGAATAGAGAGAGAGTCGCGAGAGAGAGAGAGAGAGAGAGAGAGAGAAGAGACGAATAGAGCCTGCCAGACGTTATTTGGAGTTGGTAGGTTTGGTCGGCTTCCCTTCTCGTGTCACGTGCCCACGGCTGAGATTATTGCTTTGAGATCGCATCGACGGTTGGGATTGCAGCTTTGTGCTACTCACTCGGTTGATTCTTCTCTCACGTGCAATCAGGGGTACCAGCTTTCGTAGTAAGTTTAAATAGTGTTGATGTTTGACGTGTCAAGCTGTCCCGGTGGTTTATTATTCCAACCTCTCTCTCTTTCTAATGAGATAAGACCCACACACCCCTTCACCCACATGGGAGGTGCCTGAGCCTCCCCTCCAAAATTTAGCTCCAAGAGTAGGCAAGAGCCATGCTAGCAATTTCTTACACGCACATAAAGTATCTCACAAGCCGACTTGACAACATAGCTTGGACCCTCCTCCTCACTATCCCTCACAACAAGGAGATACCCAACCAAGCCATGCACCCAGTGAGACTTAAATCCACATCCTCACAATTTATGAGCCCAAGTGCTAATCTCTAGTACGCTATCACATTCAACACTTAATCTTCCAACTCTTTTAAGATTAGAATTGCACTTATTGATGGTTGACGTCTAAACTTTTGTGCCACCCAATGATTGGCTTCTCTTATTAAATATTATGTACGTTTCAAATGTGACACTTTGAACTTTGGCTTCTTAAGTTCTTAGACCCAAGATGCATATATACAAGGTAGCTTCCTCGAGGCTTAGTTAGTTCTAAGTGGCTTTTTTACTAAGCAAAAACCATCATTTATAAAATTTGTTGTATATATATTTATAACATACTCTCACATTATTTTAAAAGGTTGGTGGTAACAACTTGTGATGCGATTTTTCTACCTCCACAAACTTAAGGGAAGAATTTATTTTTTCAGTTTGTTTGCATGCCTTTTTCCATGTGCCTAGCTTGGCTTTGACCTTTACCAATTAAATAGATGCATCATCCTAGACCCACCTTCATCACGTGTGATCAATCTCATCTTTTACAACAATTCCACCTTTACCATTATCATACCTAGAACACATTTAAGTTGTAGGTAAAGATCCCTTTACTTCTCCAATTCTTGTGGATACATGTCCTAAAGATATACATCTAAAATCTTTTTGCCACTTATTTCAAGTATAAATTTAATTCCATCTATCTTTCCCTTTTATCCCTCCTAACTCCAATGCCATTTTCCTCTTTCTTTACCATCATTCCAATATCTAAAGTGTGGTATCTCTCATGTCAAACTTTCTACCTACCTCAATCTCATGCAAAGTACTTAACAAATGCCCCAATGTTGATACAAGGGCATTAGCTTGTGCGATAAATGCCCAACTTTGCTATTATGATAAAAATTCTTGTAGCAAAAAACTTTTCAAATGGTTAAGACTTCAAAGATCTTACCTTTTCAACTTGATCCCAAGCTTTCATCTTCATCTTTTTACTAGGCCGCTTACAATATTATTCACAACATGATTACAATACTTTTCTCAATGTAATCATTGTTTAAAACTAAGCAAGCCTCTAGTCAAATATTGAAAAGATATATTAACTTAGAAAGATGTATAGTTTCAATGAGTCATAACCTAATGTCCAATGTGTTTACTTTAACTATGTTTAGAAAGTAACTAATTTTGATGGGTCATAACATTAACTCGCATGTTTACTTAGACCATACACAAGATGAGTCAACAATTTATGTGCACTACTTACAAACTTTACTAAATCAACATCTCAAGGAAGTGACTATATATATATCCTCTACATCACTCGCATTCAAGGCCTATTTATAAATATCATTACCTATAAATTCTTCCTAAATAAAATATAACCCTTTTCTATTCAATTTGTAAATAATGCATTTATATTACACCCTTTTGTATGTAAAAGATATATAAAAATGATATTTTAAAAATACCTTATTTTGAACCCACGTAATGCACACATATATTCATGAGTAACTTGCCCAAGATCAACATGGATTTTGATTATTTTCATAGTATCATATCAACTTCCTTAGTCCTCAATAGTTTTCATTTTCAAGATGATGTAAGTACTTATTATGGCCATTGTTTCAAAAATAGTTTGACAATGTTGAGCCATCTAGCCCTATCATAAGGTATACACTTGAGTCTGAAGTCTAAAACTAAGTTCATACCACACTACTCACATTATTAGTAGGATGTTTTTGTGATTCTAAATTACACTCGTGTTGGGATATGTTGCAAATGTGTCACTATTAATTACTATTCTATAACCAATTTTCTATATCAAAATCCCAAATATTTGAAGCATTATAGGTCCTGTAAACACATCCTAAGTTACCATTTTTTACCACAAGGGTCTATTGACCCCATTCCTATATATCACTATCAATCCATGTAATATAAAATTTCATTGTGAACATGCTACTTTACCAATGCCTTTCGTTTGACCTAGACATTTTCAAATGTGCTAATATCATGAAATGGTGGTTCTAAATAGCTAATTTCATTCTTTGAAGGGGGGGGGAGAGAGAGAGAGAGAGAGAGAGAGTTTCACCTTATAGAACATGTAATATACCATGTGAGTTCAACAAAAATGATATTTTTATTATGAGAACTCATAGTTTTCCAAAAATAGAAGAGGTTTGTAGATAATATGTAACTAATAGTATTTCTTTAGAGTGCACTACTATTCTTTAGGCCAGAATATATGTGGGACCACCTTGTATGAAAGAGGTGGTGTCATTACTAGGGTGGAGTGGTCGAGTGCTCAAGTTTGAACTCATGCATCATTCACACACACACACACACACACACACACACACACACACACACACACACACACGTGTCACATTGGACATTCCACTTTTGACATGCTTGTTTGTTGACGTTGATGTTCTTTCCTCACTCTAGCTCTATTGTCTCATTTCTACTCTTAGAGCTCTAGAAATCATTGCAATGCTGGTAGGGAAATTGTAGCCATTCTTTCCTGCTATGTTGCGCCATGAAGGCCCCAAGGAGTTAGGAAAGCATGTCAAATTCCCCTTGAAGCATCAATGGAATTCGACACATAGTCACTCACCAAAAGCTAAGGTGTAGTTGAAAAGCACTCCCAACACAAGGGCATGTGCTAAGCACTTTAAATTAGTTGAGCTTTTGACTCTAAGCCCCAGGTAATTCACTATATGTATACCCTCTATATCACGTGCGTTCAAGGCCTATTTATAAATATCCTTATCTATGAATTTGTCCTTAATAAAACATAACCCATTTCTATTCAATCTATAAGTAACCCCTTTATGTGGGACCCTTATGTATATAAAATTTGTGTAAAAATGGTATTTTAAAAATCCCTTATGTTGAATCCACGTGATACATACATATATGTAGGACTGACCTACCCATGCTCTAAGCAAACCTCATCATCGAAGAGACCAAGTATATCAGCAAGCCAAGAGATGAGTGGAGAGGATGATCAATCTAGCTTTTACTTTGCATGAAAGCATACATGCAGTCTTTAATCAAACTTGTTGGCTAGTGAATATGGGCTGTGTTATAATTAAATTGCATGTACATGCTAAATCTTGATGAAGATTGATGTATTGTTTGATTAAAGATTATGCACATGCTATGATTATTAAAAGTTCTATGCAACTATGCATTCACGAGAATAATTTTCAAATGATTTATATTATCATGTTTTGATCTTAAGTATGTACTATTTCGTGTTGTGAAATTCCAAATAAATAGAATCAAATTAGGCATATTCTTGATTGCATATTACTTGAATGCAACTAAGCATGTAAGAGTGTATGAATCTACTAAATATATTATTTTCTTATTTCATGAAACCATGCATGTAATGAAATGTGATGATTTGAAATGAGTAGAGTTCCCAATTTGGTGCTCTAGAGTACCAATTTTGGTACTATGAGTTGCCATTTTAAAGATATGGCACTAAAAATACATTACGCCAGTAAATTCTTAACTCTTAGTAAGTAATTATTTTGGATATGCAAAGTACAAATATGTACTTTCTTAAAAAGATAAAGAGGGTACTTCTAACTGCTTTTTGTTTTTTCAAATTTTAGGTAAAAGTAAAATGGAAGAATATTCTCAACAAACAAAATTTTGCTTTATAATAGATGACCTACATGAAAAGTATGGGTTGAGTCTTGAAGGAAAGCTTCCAAAGGATCTCAGTGATTATGATTTGCCTCTGACTAGTGGGGCTGACAGTCTTCAAGTTTAAGTACCAAAAAATTTCAAAGATCTACCTAAATAATTTGTGTCTGTATTCAATGGACAAATGCAAAATTTTGTATTATAAAGTTTATCAAGACCCCTCTTCATGTGATGAATTAGTCAGTAAGTTTGTGCAGTGTTATGCTTATGAAAATGCCATGCCACCACAAAAGCCCTAAAGGCCATAATGTAACATGGTCCCACTTTGACAAATGTGTGGTGAATATGTGTGGTGAATATGTGTGGGACCAAGACTAGATAGTTGGAGCAAAAAATTGAATCATGGAGGAGGCTAAATAGTCCATCCCAAGGATATCTCCTCCATTCGAATAAGAAGCGTTACATGATGCAAAGTGGTAGCAACATATGCACAGAAATAGAGCATTTGTACATAGGGCCAATGCTGATTATGTTCCTGATTTGGAGGTATTACTTGAAAGGATGGCATGGAACTTGGGAGAGTCAACAAGGTTGATAAAGCTCAAGGATGCTATCCAACAAAATAAGGACACTTTGTTGATATATGAGGGTAAAGAGGGTGTGGTGAAGAGCATCATGGGTGATATTGTTCATTGGAAGCTCACTTTCTTGAATTGTTGCAATAGTAAACTCCTCTCAATGATGAAAAGATGAGGGAGGTGGAGGATGAATTGGGAGCAAGTAGACGATTTTTGCAACAGTGACATGGAGTTAGTGAGGGCATTCAGAGGCTTCAAGTAGAGGCTCAACAACAAGAGGTATTCTGTTTGAGGATGTTATTATGATGGTTCTGAAAATAGGCTTGCACTGGTGGTGTTTTTAGGGTTTAGGATACCTCTTGGTACATGTCATCTTAACTATTTGGTGGATTTTAGCATTGGTTCATAGATAATCCTGGTTCTTCTGAGGGTTTGGTAGTGTAAACAGTTTTGGTATTGAAGAAGATTTAAGCTTTGCTTGTAGTTTTGATAGTGCTCCTAGTTTTTATAATTTGGGTTCTTCTAACTATTTTGGTAGTATTTATAGTTTTGTAGCCTTGCTTACTCTCAAAGTGTTGGTGGCTTTGGTTGGTTGTGGTAGTTCTATTATGTATGAAAGTCTTATGGTTGTGGTAGTTCTGGTACTTTTGGTACTTCTAGACTACTTTTGATGGTTTTGGTAATTTTGGTGGTACTAGCTAGAGTTTTTTTTTGGTAATTGTACCGGGTTTTCTATTACTATTTGGCACTTTCTAATGTTTTAGAACTCTTTGCGATATTTAATATTTTTGGAACTCCTTGGTGCTCTTTAATACTCTTTGCTAATTTTGGTACTCCTTGATATTCTTTGGTGCTTTTGGTATTGTTTTGCAACCCTTTGTGCTATTTGATATTTTTGGTACTCCTTGATACTCTCTAATGCTCTTTGTGGTTTTTGGTAATGCTTGATATTCCTTGGTGCCTTTGGCACAAATTTGAAACTCTTTGTGCTGCTTGATATTTTTTGTACTCTGTACTCTCCAATGCTCTTTATGAGATTTTGGTGCTCTATGGCATTTTGTGGTACTTTTGGTATTATTTTAGAATTAGTTTTGCTAGGTTCTTTTGGCACTTCTTGCTTATGATACTTATTGATACATGTACAAAACTTTGGGTGGTGCTCCTAATATTGTTGGGTACTTCTTTTTACTACCAGTTTGGTTTAGGGTATTTATTTAGTACTAATCAATCCTATTTGAATCTCTTTGGTATTTTTGGGTACTTTTTGGCACTTATTACTACTTCTTTTGCTTTGTTAAATTGTTGTTAGGGTACTTCTAGTACTTTGGGTATTGTCTTTTGCTATTTGGTCTATGGTACTTTTGATATTTTTTTGTATTTGAAGCTTTTTGGTGCTTTTGGTACTATCTATCTTATTGTGTTTGTTGTTACTCTTTATGATGCTCTTTGATTGGCAAGTATGGAACTTGAGATGTTAGCAATTTATATGTCTAATCCTTTGATGTGCTTTTGCAGAAAGACTATGAAAAGTCTCAAATTGAGTATGCAAAAGGCTAGTTCCAATTAACTTTTGTCAACAAGCTCATTGCAAATGTGAAGAATGGAACGGTGTTCACCTTGTTGCCAATCCCTCATATTGTGGTAGATGCTGAGAATACCATCCATGTCTTTGGGTCATGTGCTACTTGTGGGGAGGCTTTGGAGTCCTTTTATATTGTTGGAAGCTTCATGCTTTCTTGTCAACATTAGTACCATCCTTTATGCTTTATTGTTCTTTTGCAGACAAGTGACACTTGTCTTAAGTTTGGTTGTAACACTAAATATCATCCTTGTGGAGGCAAAAGCCTAGATTTTAAGAGTATGTGGATAATGTTTTGCATGAAGTTGGTTTTTTATGTTGATTGTGTCATTTGATCAAATAATGTGTTTTCTTCATATGTGTGTGTGTGGCTACAGAAAGTTGAGGCTACCAAATAGAACATGTTTGGCAAGGGAGTGAAGGAATGCCATGGTCCTAGCAAGTCAATTGGGAATCATATGTGTGGGAAAGATAATACTTACAAGGATGTACAGGATCTCTTAGCTTTTAGGTCAGCAAAGATTCCCTCTATGGGTCTTCTTGCATGTTTTAGCCAAGTGTGTTGGCCATAGAGTGTGATGAGTTGCTACATGTTTGTGGGGAACTCCATTGCATCAAACTCTAGAGTGTGTGCACTAGAACTTGTCCCAACCATGGCCTTAGGGTGTTCCTAATTAATAAGCATCTCAATGAGGCTAATGATCCCTGAAAAAGAAACATGAGTTCTTATCAATCTTCCTTCCATATAGTGAATACTCTCGATGTATGAACTGGAAATAGTGTAGTGTTAGCACTATGAATGCTTGAGATAGGTTGCCTTTGTGGCCCTTACTGGCTAGGTAGGCACACTAACACTTCATTTCTTAGGGTTTAACTAATGTTATGCTTTCCTTTAGTTAATTGCATTGATGTGCTTTCTTTGTGTCAATTTATTGGTCTCTTTTTTTCCCTCCCTTTGCTCATTCTTGTGAGTGCTTTGGATATTCAAACTCATGTAGATCCCAAGGGTTAAGGCCAAGGCCAATCTCTTTCTATGTTTATGTTACTTGCCTTTTATCTTTCCCTACTTTATCTAGTTGCTATTTTTCTATTAAGCCTTTGTGACTAATAACTTTGTCTGATTCATCTATACAAGGGGGTATTTCTTACAAATTGAGGATCACAACCTTATAGGTTATGGATTACTTTGGAAAAACATATAGGTCCACAATTCCTCCCCCCTAAGAGAATAACTCTTAGTGGTGCCTTCAAGTTTTCTAGAGTTGTTATGATGGTGCGTGTATGAAGCTCAAGTGTTCTACGTTTTCTCATGGTTCCCTAAGTGACTTGTGAGTTGCTTGTGCTTTAGAAAATCTAGTTAACTATGTGGGCCACATGACTTCTCCCTAGTAGTCATATCTGACTGTTGCATTCCAAGTTACACTCAACAATTTGTGATATGGAGGCCAAGGATGTGGCTTAGTGAGGCTTTGGTCTCAAGTTGGGGTTATGCACTAGATTCGATTGTAGTGAGAATGTTTTATTCTTGGTTGTAGGGTAGCACTAATTTGGCATAACACTTTTCATTCTAGAGGGGTGACTATTTTGCTTCTAAGAACATATAGCACCACCAATGTGTTTGCAATGAAATTTTGATTTTCTAGGTTGTGCAACAAACTAATAATGCTAGTTTGCTTGGGTAAAGTTTCTCAATCAATGTCAGGATGTTGCCATGACCTTGAGATGTTGCTCAATAGTGCTCCATTCTCAAGTTATGACTAGCATGAATCCACACTCAGTTACTAGAACAATGATTATAAATGTGCTAATGGGTCACTTAGGGTTCCCGAGTGTGGTCATATGAGTTCCGACCAAATCCATAGCCCACTAAGGTGGGAGTGTCTAAACCCTTATGAGATGCTCATTAGAAACAAAATAAAATTTTCTTAAAGCACAACATGAAACAAGAGTCTAGGGAAAGTTCTTGGTTGAAATGATGATGTTGATGATATTGAGAATCCTTTGCTCCCCTCTTAGGCATCACGTTTGCACTGTCACTTGCATACTAAGTTCAACTTGGTTCTCACAATCAATTTGTATTGGACTTGTATGTATGATTGGGAGCATAGTTGTGATTATAAGGCTTAAGGTACCAATTGTGTTTGCTTTCCTACTTTTCCTCAAAGGCCAAGATGCAGGTTTTATGGTGTCCCTAGCACAAAAAAGTGTGCTTGCACTTTTCCTTATGGCAAGGAGGTTGTTATGCTGTTTTGGGTACGTGGATTTTGTGCTTTTTAAGCCTAAAGCATGGAATTTTCATTTTAGGGTGTTCTCAAGTGCAAGGGAAGAGGCACATGTAGGTGGCAGAATCCAAGATTATAATGGTGGTACCTATGCTTCTAGAGGATGGCAAATGGCGATGATTATGAGGGTGGTGGTTCTTTTGCCACCACGAGAGGTTATGACCTGAGGGTGGCATGAAGGGGGGCTCATGAAAATCAACTCACAATGGGGTTGAAGGCATTAAGTTGACCATGAGCATGTAGTGTCCTAGCTGTGGTGGTCAATGATCATAGGTGGCACTCAAGGTCTCAAGCAAGGGTGACTCAATGCAATGACCAAACATAGTGTTGCATCCCATGGCCCTCAAACCACAAGTGCCCAGATAAAGATGTGAGTTACATGGTTCTTGTGATGGAGTGGAGTGCACATGGTACTTAGGCCATCAAGAGCCCAAGTCATTAAAAATATTGAGGCATTGACATAGTGCTCATTGTGTGGTGGTAATAGTTGAGGTGGTAGTGGCTTACTCAAGGTTCTAGAAGTTAACATGGAGGTTTGATGTGATTATGACCACTCGATGGCTACTCAAGAAACTCTCTATTACTTGAGAAAACCTTTAATTTTTTCCACTTGAGGCATGCTTTAATTGCCACTTGAAGCAATATGGTGGGTTGCCACTCACAACACTATGGGAGTTGCCATTTGAGTCAATATGGTAGTTGCCACTCAAGGTGAAAAACACTTTTCTTAGTGCAACTTGAGATAAACAAGGTAACACCTCCCAAGGAATCTCCTTTTGTGGTGTTTTCTTGGGCCTGTATAGTTTGGGACTCTTGAGAATGGATGGTTGTAATGGATCCCATCAAGGTGATGGAAAGTATGTTTGGTTAGTGGCTTACAACAACATTCCACAAGTTGGGAAGCTGTCGAGGGCTTGAAACAATCTAGGATTGACTTAAGACTCAAAATGCATAAAAGCACACACTTGGTTGAATCTATGTGCTTGTGTGTTAATCATTCTAGACTTGAAAAAAATGAAATTATGGTTTCTTATGTTGATTGTAGAAACTGATGTGGGGAGCAAAATCTCAATCAGTTTGTTGATGTTGGGTGGTGGATTCCTTCATGCCAAGTTGAGGCTCTCTATGCACTCAATTATCCATGGAATTGAGTAGAAGGTGAGGCCAAGTCAACGGAGTCAAGTCAATGTCTAAACATGCCCTAGTTGTCTTGTTCTCCTATAGTTCTATGCAATAGTTGGTACAATGTGTTGTCTCAAGACCAATAGGTGAGCAATGTGTGGTGTTGCTATGAGGTGGGGGAGACTAATTGATAATCCAATTTTAGACAATTTCGTCTAGTGGGAATACTACATTGTCTTGTCACTTTGTGGATCAAGTTGAAATAGTGTGTTGACTTAAGGAAAGTGGAAGTACTCGGGCTGATGTTGCTTGCTGATGAGGTAGAGGGATAATCCTTGGGTTGTTCGAGGTATGGGGGCTAGATGAGCTCAATACACAAAGAAAACCTTATGACTTGTGGTGCTAGAGAGGGCTAACCCAAGCCTCTCGGTGTGTTCCCAATAGAGAGAGATATTGGTGTTAGCCTTGTTTCTATCCCAAGTACTAGTGAGAGCAACACACTATGTTCTTATGAGGCACTTGTGGATATGTTCAAGAATCAATTTATTATCAAGAAAAGGAAAAGCCTTGTCTTAGGCAAGTATGACTCATGCCTCCTTCATATGCATTCACTTGAGGTGATTTTTGTATTAGAGGAGATGGGCCTTCCCCATTACGAGCAATGGAACCCTTTATCCTTTCACTAGAGACAATAATAGTACTCAAAGATGCTTTGTATATTTGATTCCAAGCTTGACCAACAAGGAGTCCTTGAAACAACACAAGGCAATGGATATACTTACTTTTTGTGGGTTTTGAGAATGGAGATTTGAGCCTAACATGCTCTAGATGACCTCAATTGAGTCAGCCTTAAGAAAATATGATGATGAGCACTATATCTAGAAGAAGGGTTTGCAATGATGGATCATTTCAATGTGGTTTTGTTCTTTGTTAAGGAGTTAGTGCCCAAGTATGAGTTTGAGAGTGTGGAGACAAGTGGATGCCACATACTCCAAGTTAGTATGGGTAAACCCTAATTCTCGAAGTTCAAGAGACACTCAATTCTTGCCCAAGTTTTGACTAATCTTCCACATGAGTTTGGAAGACCACTGAAGTGCTTGTCCAACACTTTGTGGTAGTATGTTTGGTTATGTGGCTCAAGGTTGCACTTACCCCAAGATTTGACAAGGTTGCAAGCTACCCTCTTTGAATTCAGAGTGGAGTTCCTATGGATGGCTCTGCAATATCTAACATAAAGAAGTAGATCACTAAGTCAAGTGCATGTCATCCAACCAAAAAGACAAGCTAGACATTAGACTACGTCTAGTCACCCACTTCCTTGATGTTGATCAATATCAAGTGAGTAGATGAGAAAGGGGAGGCTTTGGCTAGTGCAAAAACTTGAAATTCTAGTAAGAAACCCTACAACTTCCAGTATCAATGATTGTGATAATAAAAACACCAATTCAAGCAACGAGGAGCCCAAACTAGCCATTTAGGTATCTTGAAAAACTTGCAATGGGTCTATAGTTGTACCCCAACTCCAATTGGTCCAAAACTCTTATCTTTTAGAAAATTTTAGGAACTTTAATAACATGCAAGTAAGAATCAATTGTCTTTATAATTCATGTTTTACTTCCTCATACTATACTCTTTTTTGCACCCCAAAAGAGAACTAGTCAACATTGCGAGAGACTATATTTGTGCACCTTGCAACTTCTTGAGTTCATGTGGTTGGAGAATCTTAAATTTCAAAAAACTTTCATGTTTATGGACTATTATGTTTGTGTACATAAAAGTGTGGTTGGAGAATCTTAAATTTCAAAAAACTTTCATGTTTATGGACTATTATGTTTGTGTACATAAAAGTTTTAGGAAAATCTGAAAGCTCTAATGCATAAGCAGTTGATTACATTACCTAATTACAATGCTACTCTAGCTAGTTTAGCACCCTATTTTGTCCAGGAGGAATCTTATGGCCACCAATTCAATTATCAGAAAAGGGTCTTATTTTTTCTCAGAAAATTCATAATAAACTATAGTAATAATAATTTTGAGCATTCCATAAGTCAAAACTCTCGAAAACAACCCAGAATGACTAGCTACTCATTGCCAAACTAGTCCTCATGCATCCTTTTTACCCAATTTTTTTTAAAAAAGAAATTCCACCGCTTTTTTAGATAATTCACTGCAAAATTTCAAGTGATCATGAATCATGATTGACTCAACAACCAATCAGACACAAATGCACCCTTTTGTAACATAACTATGCTCACTATGTTCGCAATTGTTGATAGTCCCTCGTTGTGTCTAGAATACTATCATGAAATCATGATTTTCAATGCAATATCATCCCTTCAAAACTAAAAATTATCCTCATTTTCAAATGCTAAAATATTATCACTCAATGTCTACCCATGCACCCATGCTTGTGCTTTTCGGGCTGCTTGTTAATAACTACAACTAGCTAGTTGTCATCTAATACTTCATTCATGATATAATCATGATCATTCATAAAGTCATGATGAAAATAAGAGAAAATCAGCCAAAAATCAGAGACTTATTGAAATCAATTCCCTTTAAATACACAAGATCTTATGATTACTTGATGGTGCCTATAATGCAAGTTTAAACCATACCCACGGTGATGTCTTATTATTGTGTTTTCAATATTTTTATGAACCAAAAAAGTAAGTTTTCAAAATCTAATTGATCTTTTAAAATTCAACTCTACTCTTTAAAAAAAAAACGATTAGGGATTCAATCTACCCTTCCTAAACTAAGATGCAAGGTTTTCGTCCCACTGGGATCTCCATTAAACTCCAAGTGACTAGGAGAAGCATCATTACCATCTAACACTTTCTTCTTCCCTTTGTCTTTACCTACAACATTGGTAGATGCACTTGAAGATGTGGAACTGCTCCTTGGTCTGGGAGACCAAGGGCTAGCTATAGATATAGAGGCTAGATGATGTTTCTAGCCAACTAAGGCTCTGTGATTTTTTCTTTCTTTCTACACATAACTATCATGATCATGATCATCATCCAATGCATCACCACTAGGTGCATATCAATAGCTCATCTCATAAAAAATAACATTCCTACTCACTTTGAAGTCACATATGATAGGATTATAACAATGATACCCTTTCTGCTCTAAGGAGTATCTAATAAAAATATATTTTTTAGCCTTTGGATCAAGCTTCTTTCACATCTCATCTGGCACATGAACATATGCATTACAACCAAACAGTTATATGTGTGACACATCGGGCTTCTTGCCTGTAAAATATTCTTCAAGGGTCACTCCATGAACTACAGCTGTGGGAGCTCTATTCATAATATACATAATAGTATGAACAACTTCTGACCAAAAATATTTTGGCATATTCTTTCAACTATCAATGCTTGTGCAACTTTTGCAATATGCCTATTTTTTCTTTTTGCAACTTTATTTTATTGGGGGTATACCTATAAGTAAATTGTCTCTTTATCCCATGATACCTCAAAAAGATACTAAACTTATTATAAAGGTACTCTCCCCCTCCATTTGACCTCAAGAATTTAACTTTCAATCTTGTTTCTATTTCAATAATAGTCTTGAAAGTTTTGAAGTGCTCAAACACATCACTACATGTGACGAAGGTCATGGTAATAGATTTTGATGCCATAAAGTTGTTCGTCCATTCGGATCGTGATTTCAAGGATATTTTCCCCTCCATCCATGTTTAAACCACTTTTGGTCAAGTGTGAAATGGCCAAAAGTGAATTGGTTAGTTGGGGGGTTATTGTTAATCCATAACTAAGAGGCCAAAAGGCTCAAAAAAATCGCGAGATGGGGGAGCGTGTTTTTCTCGATGCCCCTTCCTCCCATTAAAAATTGATTTTTGATGGTTTTCAAGATCCTCTCCATCCTCCAGGGTATAAGATCCACCAATTTTTGCTCTCGATTACCTCAATTCTCACAGTAAATGATGCACTAAACAAGAAGATATAATTTCATTCTTTCTCTCTCATGTTTCTCTCTCCTCTTTGTTTCTTGTTCACATGGTTGCGTATGAGAGAGAGGGAGGGCTGATTTAATGAATCGGTGATGGATGATGGTTCAAGCGTAATGGCAACTAGATTGGGTAATTTGGATGCATCAATGGTTGGAAAATAGTGTCAGTGGCTCCACTTTCTCGAAATACGAGATGTACGTATGTGAAATTTTGAGTAAGCGATCTTTACTTAATTTTTATCATGAATCGTTAGTACATAGGATGAATAAATGATTGAAAATGGTGGAAATACATTTATTGATGTCTACATTTCAGAAATCAATTTATTTTCCTTTACTATATTGAAAACAATAAAACCACAAAACTCGAAACATGGTATTTAATGGAAAATGGTGTTGTCTTTGGATTTTAGGGATCAAATCATGTTCATATGGCATGAGAATGAGTGTGTTGGTGATTTATACTTCAAATAAGTCATTCAAATTAGAAAACTCAAAAAAATAAATAATTTATATTGAAATAAATGGGAAATTTCATGAAAATAGTCAAATGAAGCGAAAAAAGTAATAAAAAATAGTTTTTGCACGTAAAAATTTACAAAAAATTTAGAAGAATATTTGTGAATATGTAATGAAGATAAAGCATGAGGGTTTGTATTAGATTGCTTTTATTTATATATTAAAGTGCATGTTTAGAGTTTGTCTCTATAAAAAATTATCACAAAGTCTCCCTACATCTATGCAAGCAAGAAAGATGTGAATCGTAGGGGGTATGGGGCTGAAATGGAAATATATTTGATTAAGTTTTGATTTCTTTGTATATCTTAGAATATAGGCTGTGGTTTATAGAAGTTTTAAGAGGTTCATTAATATGGATTAGCATCATATTGTTCCCTAGCAATGCAACATGATGCTAGTAGAAAGAAATCATGAAAATATTGTTTGTGCACTTCACGTTGGCTAATTTTTAGTTAAGTTTGTTTGAGCATAGAGTGTCATACACTTTGCATATACAATCTAAATATGGTATTAGAAGATAAATTCCTGGATGTATTGCATATGTATGTCTAGTTGACAACCAATGTTGAGAGTGTGAGATTTTTCTTTGCTATAGGATAGTGCGATATCTTAGAAAACTGATTCGGTGAGGAATATATATAGTCTCCTAGATAGTTATGTTTATATTATGAGAGGAATCTATTACGTTCCTGTTCTATGTGTAAGGTAGTGCATCCTGGGGCGAATCCATGGGGTGTACAAGAGTTGTAGAAGCACTCTACTAGGGGAGGCTCTTTGTGTATGTAAATTGAGGTGTTGAATCACCATTATGTTTGGATATTTCCTTTATGGAGTTGGAGAGGTTAAAACATTGAAGTACAAATCGATACAAATGCATGATTTATTTATAGTGTATAGCCTCTAGACACTCTTGGCCATGAGGCCATGTGAGGGTGGTTTGGTGAGTATAGGAGGCCCAACAGAGCCCTAGAGCCAGTGTCTGACTTGTTTTAGATCCTAACAACACGTGGTACATTTGTCGAGAGCCACTAATAAGTGATAGTTTTCAAATATTGGTCAATGGGACTAATTGTTCAATGTATGCCAAAGAGCATTGAAATGTATCCATTATTTCTTGATAGACACCATCAAGCTGAAATTCAATGGCAAGAAAGAACTGAAAGGACTAGACAGTGAGCTAAGATCATTAGAAGATATTCTCTTAAGTGTAATATTTTGATATCCTTAAGAAAGAGAGGTCTTGTTGTCCCAATTAATTTCCCAGTGAGTCTGTTAGGGGGAAGAGATATCTCTAGTATTTCTTTTTCCCTGAAAAGTCAATCTACTTCGAGTGGAAGTGTAACCCCATTGATACACATCCCTAGAGAAAACCCGAACATCATGATTGCACAACCCATTGCAATACCTACAATAATATTAGATCTGCCAACTCTAGGTTTCCCTCTACCCATTTTTAATGGGTTGGCAAAGGAAGATGCATAACTTCATATCAGTGAGTTTTAAAAATTAATGTTCAATTGCCGGCCATCTCATGATATTTTTCAATATGACTCTTAAAGGAAGAGCTACAATGTGGTATCATGGTTGGGACCATAACCATGATTGTTTTATTCTTTGCAACTTGTCGAAGAGAGTTTTCCCCTCGAGAGAGGTGGTCAGTATTGACTGTGTGTTCTGAATGTAACACATCAAGAGCCCCATCAGAAAGCTCAAGCATATGCCAAGATATTGAAAGAGGGGTTTCACAAATTGCAAACCTCTATTCCTATTCCACTTGCCACCTAATTGCAATACTTTTTACATGGATTAGACTTAATATCCAAGTGCAATTGAGTAGTGTTGCTCTGGCTGATATAGACACTACTATTACACAAGTAGAGGAGATAGAGTCACGCTTACAAGTGGCCTATGCATCTAGGGTTAATAATTCAAGTCTAGGTCTTGGTAATAATTTGGCATTGACCAATGGAAGTCAAGGTGCAACTCGTACACCTATGACCAATTTGAATAGAAGAGGAAGCATAATGTAGAATGTGCCCATACTGTCAGCTCCTCTTAATGTTGTTATGCTGATGGCTAGCCAAATGGTTCCACTAAATAATGGAAGAAAAATGATGAACCCAAATATTATGCCAATTAATTAGTTGTCGATCCCTAATTAGGTGGTTAGCCCAACTGAAGGGGCAAGTGAATGATCATGGTTATGAGTCTAGAGCATCAAGTGATAGTATGGACATGATGAAGCATTATACCGATATGATAATATGGACATGATGAATCATTATACTGATATGATAATGGAACAATATAGACAAATAACCATAGATGTTACTTTCCTAAAGAAACAACAAAACTTGATAGGAAGTCCATGTTGTGAAGAGGGTGGTCCATCAAGATTTAGCTATAAAGCGGTGTTGATGGTCAAGACTTTTTGAGAAACTGCTCTAATGTCAAATGCAACATATGTGGGAAGTCTTGCCATCTAGCTACTACTTGTTGGAGTAAGATCAATTGTCTTCAGCAACAAGGGAGTAAGTAGCTAGGTATGATTAATCATCAAGTATAAGGGAATAATCTTCAGCAGGATAAGGAACCAAAGAAAATATTACATAGGGGAAAAGCTATCATAGAAGAGTTGACTAGTGGTAGTGGTGTCAGCCTTATCAAAGCTGTGCATGTCAACACCACTTAGCCTTCCAATTTACGAGCCATTCCAAGAGAATAGAAGGTTTAAAAAGGCATTAGAGATCATGTAAAATTCGTTGAGGTAAGCCCTAAAACAATAATGGAATGCAAGTCCTTAACCCTAATGTGGAAGCCAGACCTTTAAAAGCTATTGATGGCAAAGTTGACTTCAATAAGGAGCTACCAAAGAAGAAGATAAAATCCAAGAAAGAGGCAACTAAGCATGTTCAATAATGACCAAGAGAAAGAATGGTATGGCATGAGAAGAAAACCATTGTTAACTATCATGAATTCGACTTAGCTAATTCTCTTTGTGAGGTAAAGCTTGATATGAACCTCGTGCAGCCCAATCAAGCTATCTCCAGAAGTGCTAAGGAGTTTAAGAAGATTCTTCGCACTGGGTATATCGTCGAACCCTTGGAAATAGCTCGTGTGAGAGATGATTGGTTTGAACATGTTGAAAAACATTGTCCAAGGTTACCAACATATGTTGATGGCATATTAGTGATGCCATTGTGGATACAAGATCCTCCATTAATATTATGATTTCAAAATTGATGGAAAGGTTGGGACTAGAAATCCAAAAGGATGCCTTCATAATTCTTTGGATGGCTGATGATAGTTTAAGACAACTAAAATGTTACATTACCAAAGTCCATGTGATTGTTGCTAATGTGGAATGCTTTTTGGACTTTAGGGTTATTAGTTCTGCAGGCCGACTAAGCTATCAAGTATTATTATGAAGGCAGGTTTTTTTAAATGAGCTTCATGGTGTGGGTGTTTTTCTTTTTGTTGAAGTATGATGTTGCTTTTCTATGTCCAAGTTGTCAAAAAGCCCTATCTTTTGAGTGGTGTATGATTTTATTTAGAGTGTTTTTAACCTAGTATTAACGTCCTAGTTGTGTATTTCTTTTTTGTGTGTTATTTCTTTCCTTATCCAATGTCAATTCCAAGATAAACGAAGAATATGAAGACCAATGATGAAGATGAATATTTGTTTAAGTTGATCGTGGTTCTTCTTCAAATTTGAGAGAAAAATTTAAACACCCAAGAAGTGTCAAAAAGGAGCGAGATAATCCAAATTATACATGGGAATTCAAAGCCGATGGAAGTGGAAGACGCGGATTCGATAATTTTAAGAGAATGTGGAAGATGTGAATGCAAATTTTGACCATTGCAGTGGTTGTAAATTTTTTCATAATTTTTCTAACTGCCAAATTGAAGTAAGCCAACTTCTCAGTCATTTGGGATGTCAAGCCAGCCACATAGGATTTTTCAAATTTGTAATTGGTCGCCGAACGAATGAATTGCAAGAGGTCAGACATCTCAAAGGTCAAATTTGACCAAGATTTGAAATGCTATGGCCATGGGCATTTGAGGGGCCAAACAACCCCAAATTTTGGACCGCAGGTGGGGGGGGGGGGGGGGCATTTCAAAATGGCATGAAAAAACATACTACCCCTTGGGCGACGATTTTGAAGGAGGCATGTAGGGGCTGCAAGCAAGGCATACAACAGATCGCATCAATGGATTCCTTGATTTTTTCACCTCCAATCACCTATTAAATCTTGCAAAATGGCTGCTTGAATGAAATTTTGAATTTTTAGTCTTTCTCTCTCCTCTCTCCTCTTGATGTGTGTTTTCATGCTTAGTCTATGAGAGAAGAGGGTGGACTGAGACGCAAAATATGGATCATGGGATGATGCAGCAGCATGAAGGAGCATAGCTTGAGGTTTGGAGAAGTGTCAACAGCTATTAGGAAGCGTCAATAGACCTCCAATCATGAGATGTGTACGATATCAAGTGCGATTCTATGACTAAGTCATAAGTTTAATTCTTTTATGATAAATTCCATTTGTAAATGATTAACAATAGTTGTATTTAGTTGTCAATGTTGTGATCTATCAAAAATATTTAAAACTAAAAAAATTATTAATATAATAATTTCTTTATAAATATTCAAAACCCACAACATTGCGATTTTAAGAAAAATTATACGTTTTTTGGATTTTGTTGTGTATATGGTGTTCTTATGGAATGGAATTTGATAAAAAAGTAATTCTTAGTAAGCTTAATAAGCCCAAATTAGTAAATTAAAAAATATCCATATTTATCAATAAATAAATAGAGAAAATTAGAAAAAAAATTACATCTATAAAATAGAGAAATCACGTTTGTGTTTGTGAATGTACGATAAGGTTGAGGTGTCAGAGAGAGAACTAGAGAGAGAAAGAGGAGAGAGAAGATTGCAAAAGAGAGAGAAAGACTGCAGGAAGAGAGAGAAAGATAGTGACGAGGAGAGAGTGAAAGATTAGAATTGGAGAGAGAAAGACAGGAAAGAAAGAGAAGCCATGGAAGCTGTGAGCAAGATGGAAGAGAAGGACAGTAATTGTATTAATGTGTCAAAATATGTGAAAATTTACATGTCCTCTCCTTTTATACCAATGTCAGTGTGACATGGCATAATATTAATATTATTTTTTACACTAAATCCTTATTCCCAGCTTCTTACAATCCATCCCTTCCCAAAAGTTTTTGTCCTCAAAAACAAACTTGAGAGACTAGATATGGACTAAAATGGAAGAACAAGAGTAGGCCTCAGCTATATACATTATCTGGAATACTTCAAAAGTATATGGAGTCGTAAAATCTTCAATAGATAATCTCAAAATGAAGTAGATAGCTTGTTGTGTAAACAGACCCTACTAGACCAAATCTTCCATACCTTCTAGTAGAAGTGTCCAAATGAGGCATACCATATATTAAAATGAAGCTCTTGAAGAGTACTTTAAGCTTATGTAGATAGTTTAATTCTGAAAGTTAGGCACAATAAAATCTATTCTAAAATAGCATGTTGTCCCAATCGTGTCTACACCATATCTAGCTCCTTAATCAATAGGCTTCAACCACTAATGATTCCCTTAAGAAAGGAAACTCGTCCAATATAGAATCAGGTCTCCAAGAAGCTTCCTCAGGTGGTAAACCTCTCCATTTGATCAAATATTCCATGATAGAACAAGATCGAAGCTTCTTCTCACGCTAACCTATAACAGCCTCCTCTGGGATGTGCTGAATAAGACCTTCTTCATCAATAGGTGGTAGCTCATCAATTATATCCACTGGATTACCATAAAAAGGCTTGAGCTTACTAACATGAAAGACATTGTGAATCTTTGTGAAAGAGGGAAGCTCTAATCTGTATGCCAAGTCTCCAATGCACTTAAGGATCCGGTAGGGGCCATAAAACTTGTGAGCAAGCTTTTTACTAGATCCATCTTTTAATGTAGAGTACCTAGACCTGGGCACCTTCAGTAAGACCAACTCTCCTTCTTGGAACTCTAAAGGCCGCCTCTTCTCATCAATATACATCTTCATTTGGTCTTGAGCTTTCCTAAGATTCATCTTGCATTGCTGAAGAAGGGTTTGCATTCTTTCTAACTCTTCCCTCCCATGAGGATTGATCCTTTCATTAAAGATGACTGTGGGTAAGGGCACCTTGTAACCATACAGAGCCTCAAAGGGTGAAACTCCAATACTAGCGTGGGTAGAGTTGTTATAAGTAAACTCAGCCATTTGTAACCAAGAATCCCATGAAGTTTGGACATCATAGTAGAAATGGCGAATATAAGTCTCTAACCATTTATTAACTATTTCTATCTGTCCATCAGTTTGTGGATGATAGGCCGTAGATGAAGCCAATTTAATGCCCATACATGTTAATACCACCTACCAAAAGTTACTCATAAACTTTGAGTCTCTATCATGAACAATCACCTGCGGTAATCCATGTAGTCTAAAAATATGCTCCATAAACTGACTGGCCACTTGAGAGGCAGTAAACTGGATCCTAGTTGGAATAAAATGGGCTACCTTGGTGAGTCTATCTACCACCACATATATACTATTCCATCCCTTCTTGGTAGTAGGCAAGCCAGTAATGAAATCCATAGTAATATGAGTCCATTTACATGTAGGAATAGGTAATGGCTGCAACAAACCTCCTAGCTTATGGGTGTTGTCCTTATTCTACTGACAAGACATACACTACATGACAAAGTCCTTGACATCTTTCCACAGTCCTTTCCAATAGAAACTTTTGCTGATCCTATCATAGGTCTTGAAAACTCCTAAATGTCCAGCTAAAGGCAAAGAATGTAGTTCCTCCATAATTTTCCGTGTAAAAGAATAGGTAGAAGGAATGACAATCTTGCCTTTCAACCAAATAAGGCCATTTTTAAATTGATAATGCGAGTTTTCTTCCATAAGACCTTGCTATAATTTTTGAAAAATATGGCTGAATTCTTCATCCAAAAGATAAGCCTCATGTAGTTCTTCAATCTAATCATTATGTAATTTAGTCATTGCTGAAACTTTGCAAACCCACATACGAGAAAGAGAATTAGCCCCCACTATATTGTCTTTGCCCCTCATATGAGTGATGTCAAAATCATAATTCTGTAGTGTAGCTACCCACCGATGCTACTTCGGAGTAAGATTGGACTGAGAAAAAGAAATACTTAAGAACTCTGTGATCACTCTATACTCTGAATCGGCTGCCATACAAGTAATGGTGCCATTTCTTAATTGCATGCAAGATAGCCAACATCTCCTAGTCATAAACATTCATGGCCATTTCTTTATCTGTAATCTTACGGCTCTCAAAGGCAATCACTCCATGATCCTGTAACAAAACAGCCCCAATGCCATGACCACTAGCATCACACTGTATGGTAAATTCTTTGGAAAAATTCAGGCATACTAAGATAGGAGCAAAGGTAAAAAGTCCCTTTAACTGGTTGAAGCTACTATTTGCAAGAGCATCCCAAAATAAAGCCTCCTTCTTCAACCTATGAGTCAAAAGATCTACAATAGATGCATAATGCTAGATGAATCGGCAATAGAATGAAGATAAACCAAGGAATCCTCTAAGAGAGGTAGTTGTAGTGGGCATTGGCCAATCTTTTATACACTACACCTTCTTGGGATCAACTTATATTCATTTTTCACTGACAATATGTCCCAATTATTCCACTTCTGTCTGCATGAAAGAACATTTCTTCTCCTTAGCAAAAAGCTTGTGATGTCTCAATACATCAAAAACCCTCCTCATATGTGCCAAGTGATCCTATAAAGTCTTACTGTAGATCAGAATGTCATCAAAGAACACCAAGACAAACTGAAAGAGGAAAGGCTGTAAAATCTTATTCATTAGGTTCTGAAAGGTAGCTAGAACATTTGTAAGCCCAAATGGCATCACTAAGAAATGATAGAGCCCTCGATCAAGCTTGAAAGCAGTCTTGACTTCATCACCCTTGCGCATGTGAATCTGATGATACCCTGACCTCAAATCAATCTTCGTAAAGAATCGAGCCCCCTTGAGCTCATCAAGCAAATCATCAATCTCGGGTATCGGATACCTATTCTTTGCTGTGATCTTATTAAGATCCTTGTAATCAATGCACATTCTAAAAGATCCATCTTTCTTTTTGACTAACAGAACTAGAGATGCATAAGGTGAAGAACTTGGTTCAATGAATCCCATCTCAAGAAGTTACTTAATTTTCTTGGCTACTTCCTCTCGTTCATACTTAGATAATCTGTAAGGTGTCTTATTGATTGTCTTTGAGTTGGACTCCAAATCGATAGGGTGATCTACTACTCTCTTTGGAGGCAATGAAGTAGACACCTCAAACAAATCCCTATACTCCTCAAGAAGAGCTGTCAAGGCTGGGTGGTTTGATGAATTATTGGGGTGATCTTGCATCTCTTTATTCAAATGCAAAAAAAATATTTGTGAGCGCCTCTTGTACTCCCTTTTGAGTTGTTGAATGGTAATAAGCTGAAAATCCGATCTACTAGGAATTCCCTGTAAATAGATGAGTTGTCCATTGAAGATAAACTCCATATACAACTGTGAGAAATCCATAGTGATCCTGCCTAATGTCATTAACCAATCACAACCAAGTAGGATGTCTATAGGCTCCATTTCCAAAGTAATCGGATTTACTTTTGCTTCAAAATTTTCAGCCAATTGTAAAGAAACCTATGGGCATATCTATGTGCTGATTTCTTCTTCACCATTGGCCACTTGAACTCTAATGGGCTGGTGTAAATCTATGGGAATACAATTCAGCTTGTCCATGATGGACTTATTCACAAAACTATGGGTACTACCACTATCTATTAGAATGAACACTGCCTTTCCATGAATGTTACCCTTCATACAGAGTGTATTAGGGCTCTTAGATCTTGTCCAAGCATCCATGGAAATAAAACAACTAGTGGTAGCAAGTGTGTCATTACAAGTCCCACCTGGATCAAAAGGTACACTTTCACTTGGATCAAAAGGAAAGGAGTCAGCTGGATCATAGAAATACTCTTACCCAACTTCTTCCTCAAGATCTTCATTTTTAGCATTGAGTGCAATTGCATTGGCTTCATCCATCTCATCTTCAAGATCCTCAAAGACTAACATACTCTGAAGCTTGGGTTTGACATTTTTATATACGCACTTTGAGGCATGATCAAGTGTGTACTTTTCCCCACACTTGAAACATAAGCCTTTCTCCTTTCTTTCTTTGTAAAGATCCATAGGAATGGACTCAGGATTCATGTTGGCTGAATTGGATTCAGGCTTGTTGTCCCCTTGTTTGAAGTCAACTCTAGGACTGTTTGCTATCTTGAAATTACTTTGAGGTCTAAAAGCATTGAATGGTGGATAAGTTGATACCCTGTAAGCTCCCATTTGGCACATGATTGATGCCATAAGTGTTACCAACTTACCCCTATTTAAAAACAGTCCTTGGTTGTCCAAGACTAGGCTAAAATGAAGATTCTCTTCTATATTTTCTTCCATAGTGCTCCGCAAGCTCAATAGCCTTAAAGAGAGAAGTAGGGTTTTGTGCCATGACATCAGCTGCTGCTGATAAAGATGTCTCTAAACCATACATGTACTTATGGAGCTTAAATTCATCACTAATGCTTTCTACATACATGGTTAGGTTGAGAAATTGATTAGTGTACTCTCTTACACTTAGGCCTCTTTGTTCCAAACCATACCATCTCCATGCCAATTTCTCTTTTTCAAGAGGGGAGACAAATACTTCAGCCATAAGTGCCTGGAAGAATTCTTCAAAATCCACCATGGAGTTTGAAATATCGACTAAATCAGTCTATGTGAACTCCAATATGCTCAAATTTGTGAAGAATCAATGCCCCGAGCTTGCTTGAATACTTGAATACCAAAGATTCAAGCCTCTTGAAGAAAAGCCCCAAAATAAACCTTCAATATGAGCTCCAATGTCCTCCATGAGCTAAAATCTTTGCAATTTGTTGAAGAAGCCTCACTCCCTTGATCCCACGGGCTGGATTGATGAAGAATCTTCAAGAAATTCATGAGAAATGGAAGCTTGGACTAAAGCTTTCATGGCTACCATGGACTATTCATCTAGGGTTTACAGGAGAGATGAAAGTTCTTGAATAGAGTTCAATCCTCAAATTTCACTGATGATTTACACTTGCCAATGATTAGAGAAAGTGCCAAGGGCTAGAGATGAAGCATCAGATGCAAAAAACATGTTAGAATCAGCCTGAAAATTGTATTGCAATTTTTGGGTTGTTCCTGGCTCCATTACTGAGCCAATATGGAGAAAATGAGTAGTCATCCTGTAGGTATTGAAGCAAGGAAGCTATTCCAAATGGTGCTTGGCCAAGAAGATCATGGACTTGAGAGATATGAGCACATCTTGCTAATGAACTTCCATGAAACTTGCAGGAAACTCCAAGAAAGGGGAAAGAGGAATCCCTCTTTTCAAAGTAACCACAGTTTGTTTCCAAACTAAGCCTGGTTAACTCTCATTTACCCTAGTTACCTCTAGTTTTGCATGAAATTTGATGACAACCTGCCACTTTAGCCATCCTCCACCATATCTCACCTTGGAAATCTCTAGATGTAGTCTCTTACTAACTGTAGATGGTCTGCAGCACTCCACTAGTCACTGTCTTGTACAATACTTGTCTGAAATTGATTTTGATGGAAGAAAATAGGACTGAAAATAGAATGAAAAATGAATCAAAAACCAATGCTCTGATACCACTTGTCAAAGAGAGAACTAGAGAGAGAAATAGGAGAGAGAAGACTGCAGAAGAGAGAGAAAGACTGCAGGAAGAGAGAGAAAGAGAGTGACAAGGAGAGAGAAATACTAGAATTGGAGAGAGAAAGATAGGAAAGAAAGAGAAGCCATAGAAGCTGTAAGCAAGATGGAAGACAAGGATAGTAATTGTATTAATGTGTCAAAAGATGTGAAAATTTGCATGTCCTCTCTTTTTATACCAATGTCAATGTGACATGGCATAATATCAATATTATTTTTTACACTAAATCCTTATTCCCAACTTCTTATAATAGACATGAGATTTTGAGCCTCAATTCAACCCTATCTTTATGTTAAAGTGGGTATTTACTACTTTTATGAAGGGAAAATGCATTTAAACATTCTCTCTAAACCTACCATGGAATGCACAACTTTAAGCAATAAGGAGAAGGGGATGTTAAAGCACTAATAATAAATTGAATTCTAAATATTTTCTAATGTATGGCATATAGGACACATGGTTTTGAAAATTAAGGGGGCCCAATAGCACGAGTATGCTTGGTTCTGGCCCTATGCAACACAATAATTACATTTAGAGTAAAGGCATGAAAAGAAATGTTTTTGCATCTTCACAATGCTCGTTATTAATGAAAAAAACATTTGAGTACTATAAATCATACATGATTGCACTGTAGCAATACATGGTATCATCGTGGATGCACAACAATTGTTTTCATGAACATTGACCTACGTTGAGGAGGTGAGGTATCCCAAGCCATAGGGTTAGTGGTTTATTTTCTTTGGGGAGTATTTAGTGAGAAATATATTACATCTCCTGGAATTATTAATTAAAAGAGTAGAGCATGTATGTGTTCTATGCATGAGGGGTGCATCTTGGGGCCAATCCCTAGGGTGTTGGAAAGCCATAGTGGGGCCACAACAATCAACCAAGGAGGGGTGCTCCCTTTGTTTGTACTTACGTGGTGTATTACATTGATATGTGTAGGGACTCCCTCTAAGGAGTGTGGGAAGGGTTTTTCATTAGATTGTAATCCATACAAACTGGAAGTTCTACATTAGAGGTTAGGATTTTATACCCCTTAGATGCTCTTGGCCGTGAGACCTTGTGGGGTGGTTTGGGCATGTGTAGTAGAAGTCCTCAGCTAGTGCCATAGAGCCAGTGTTGGACCTGTTTTAGGTCCCAGCAGGTGGTGCATTTTTGGGAGCCACTAATAAGTGGCAGTCTCTAAATCTTGGTTAATAGGATATCGTTTATTAGTGTATGGTAAAAGGTAGTGAGATAGATTCAAAAGACCATCAAGCCAATATTCAAAAGCAAGAAAGAGTTGAACGGGCTAGACAACGGGTTGAAATTATTAAGAGATATTCTTTGCAAAGGAGTGTTATGATATCCCTGCAAGGAAGGGGTCTTAGCCCTACGCATAGTCTATTAGGATGAGGAGGAAGTTCTAGTACTTTTCCTCTCCCAGTTAGTTAGCCCACTTCTAGTGGGGTAATAGTGCCATCCATTCAAACTCCTTTGGCAAACCCAATTGTTATCATGGTGTAACCCATTGCAATTCTAGCAAGAATGCCAAAGTTGCCAACCTTAGGATTTCCTCTACCCATTTTTAATGGGTTAGTAGAGGAAGATGCGTAACTTCATATTAATGAATTCCAAAAGTTAATGTTTAACTGTTGAATCCAAGATGAAGGATACTTGATGATGTTCTTTAATATGACTTTGAAAAAGCATGAGCTATAATATGGTATCACAACCTAGAGGTTGGAACCATAACTATGATTAATTTATTTTTTGCGGCATTCTGAAGAGAGTTTACCTTCAAAAGGGGAGGTCAGTAAGTACTAGCTACGTATTCTCAATGTAACATGTCAAGAATATGCTAAGAAACTGAAGGAGTAATTCATAAGTTATAGACTTATATTCCTATTCTAGCTAC
This sequence comes from Lygodium microphyllum, assembly GCF_053477565.2. NCBI lineage: Eukaryota > Viridiplantae > Streptophyta > Polypodiopsida > Schizaeales > Lygodiaceae > Lygodium > Lygodium microphyllum. The sequence goes on along the minus strand of NC_141143.1, from coordinate 34,148,444 downwards.
TACTCAAATCCAATAGTTTTTGCATGGGCTAGACTTTAATATTCAGGTGCAGTTAAGCAATATTGCTCTTGATGACATTGATATGGCTATTACATGAGCAGAGGAGGTAGAGTTGAGATTATAAGTAGCCTATAGCTCTAGGCCAACAAACTTAATTCGAGTCTAGGTGTTGGAAATACTTTAGCATTAACAAATGGAGGTCAAAGAACACCCATGAGTACTCAATAGCCAATTCCTAATCAAGTGGCTAGGCCAATGGAATGACATGTAGATGATCACGGCTATGAGTGAAGTGCGTCAAATGTCCTTAGAGAAGTTAAGGATATGATGAAGCACTATACTGATATGATCATTGAACAATATAGGCAATTAGCTATTGATGTCAATTTCCTTAAAAAGCAGCAAAATTTGATTTGGCTGTAAGTGGTGTGGTGGCCAACATTTCCCTAGGAATTGTCCAAATGTTAAATGTGACATATGCAAAAAGTCTAGTCACTTAGCTAGTACCAATTGGAGCAAGATTATCTTTCTTCAACAAGGAAGTAAATAGCCAGGTCTAGTCAACCATCGAGCACAAGAAAATAATATCAGCAAGATGAGGGACTAAAACACATACTGCAAAGAGGGAAAACTATTATAGAGGAGTTGCCTATAGTGGCAATGAAGTCAACCTTATTGAAGCTCTTTGTGTTAATGGCACTGAAGCTTCTAATTTATGGGTCATTACAAGATGTCAAAAGGGTAAAGATGGTGACAAAGACAAGGTAAAACATGCTAAGGGAAACCCTAAGCAAGATGATAAGGGGACACAAGTCCTTAATCCCAACATGGAAGGCAAACCTCTAAAAGCTATTGATAGTAAAACTAACCCCAAGAAGGATAAGGAATTGCCAAAGAAGAAGGAAAAAGCCAAGAATGAGGCACCAAAGCCTATTCAAATACCAAAGGAGAGAATGGTCTGGTGGGAGAAGAGAGCTATTGCTAAATATCATGAATTTGGCTTAGCGAGTTCTCTTTGCGAAATTAAGGCGAATGTAAACCTCATGCAATTGATTAAGTTGTCTCTAAGAGTGCACAAGGAATTTAAAAAGATTATGTAAACAGGGTATATCGTGGATCTCGTGGGTATAGCATAGGTAGGACATGATTAGTTTGAGCATGCTGAAAAGTATTGTCCAAGGATAGCATCATACATTGATGGAATATTATCGGGCTATTGTAGACACATGATTTTCTATCAACATTATGAGTTCAAAATTGATGGAGAGGCTAGGGTTAGAAGTTCAAAAATATGCCTCTATGATTCTTCGAATGGCTGATGACAGTTTGAGACAACTTAAATTTTGCATCACTAAAGTCCACATGATTGTTGCCAATGCGGAAAATACATTTTGAACTTTAGGATGATTAGGTTTACAGGGAAACCTAGCTATCAAGTATTTCTAGGCAAGCCATGGATCTTACAAGCGGAGTGTCAGGTTGATATACTTGTTGGTCAGTTGATCTTTGGTAGAGGTGCTAGACGTGTAGTAGTAGATGCCCTAAATCTTGTTAAAGTGAGAGAGTTTGTTTATCATCTACAGAGATAGATAGATTGGAGGATGCTGCTAGTAGTGACACCATCAAGTGACAAATCCAAGGAGGGGTCCACTACAGAGGATATCTATCAAGTAACTTTGAATGAGCCAATAGAGGTTCATGAGAGGATAAGAGATATGGATGTAATTGAGTTAGACCTTGGGATGATGAATGACTCATAGACAATTAAATTAGGATCCATGCTTAATTTGGAAGAAAGGAATGACTTCAAGAATTTCATGGCATCTTTGCTTGGAGTTATGACTAGCTGAGAGGTACCCCTCCCAACTTGGCTATTCATACCATTCCCCTAAAGGAAGGTAGCTACCCTATGAAACAAAAATTAAGGTGTATGCCTTTTGAACTAAGGGATGGGCTACTTGAGGAATTGACAAAACTATGAAAAGCTAGCCTGACATTTTCAATACAACACACAAAGTGGTGTTGGCCAATTGTTATCACGAAAAAGAATAATAATCATGTTGGGCTTTTCATAGATTTCAGAGAGCTTAATAAGCAGATGATTAAGAATTACTATCCGCTACCATTTATTGATCAGATCTCAAATCATTTAGTGGATAGGAAAATCTATTCATTTATGGATTGCTTTGCTAGATACAACCAAATGGCTGTTGCAGAGAAACATAAGCTATAAATGACATTTACCTTTGCATATCATGTGATGGCCTTTGGTTTATGCAACGCACCAAGTTCTTGATAACATACAACTGATAAGACTTTTGGGAACATCTCCCCACAGGAGTTAAAAGTCTTTAACGATGATCTAGAGGCAGCCACCATAAGAGAAAGACAACTGATTATTTTAAGGAAATGTTTTGAGCATTGCAGAAAGTTTTGCATTGCTCTTAATCCACAAAAGTGCATCTTTGGGGTGCCCTATGGGTTGTTACTGGGCCATGTGGTTAGCTCAACGGGGATCACAAGTGACCCTAACAAGATAAAGGTTATAGTGCTATGAGCCCACCACACACTCCAAAAGAGGTACACAACTTTTTGTCATTAGTGGAATATTATTGGAAATTTATCAATGAACTGGCAAAAAGAACGTTGACATTGACGAACTTGTTACCTTTTAACTGCTTGTTTTATTGGACCGAAGCATGTTATGTATTTTTTGAGGATGTGAAGCAAGAACTACCAAAATCTCCAATCCTAAAAGCACCCAAACAAGGTGAGGTTTTATATATATATTTAACAACCACAATGCATAGCATCAACTTTTGTTTAGCCCAAATTTGGGAAGAGAAATGATATCATCCAATTTCATTTGCTTGTCGTAAATTGGGGATATCTAAAATTTATTATACTTATATGGAGAAATTGTACCTTGTAATGGTTTTTCTGACAAATAAATTTAGGGACTATATTCTGTATGAGAAGGTGGTATTTTTTATGAAGGTAGAGGGACTTTAACTATTGATGAACAAGTTATAACTGCTTGATTGTCTGGCAAAGTGGTTAATCACTTTGCACGAGTTTGATTATGAGATTAGAAGTAAGCCATTTCAAGGAGTCAAAGGAAATTTTGGCGGAAGGAAGTGACATCAGGGGTCTATTCAAAATTGATACATCTTCCATTCCTTCTTGGTATGCAGCTATACTGCATTACCTATCTACAGGAGAGGTTGGGGTTGCTCTATCAAAGTATGAGAAGAGAAAGATTAAGCAACAAGCACTACTATTTTTTATTATAACGAGTGTCTTGTATCAAAAAGGCGTGGACAAGATTTATCACCAATGTGTAGTACATGATGAGGTACCATTCATTCTTGAAGAATGTCATGATCAGTATGTGGAAGAAATTTTGCTAGATGGCTTATCACCTAGAAAGCTCTCCGTGCTAGATATTGGTGGCCATCGATTTTCCATGTTGCTTTCAATTATGTTAAGCATTGTGATGTCTGTCAAAGAAACAATGCTAGGGAGAATTGTAAGTGACCGCTAAACCCCATCTTAGATACATTACCCTTTGAAAAATGGGTATCAATTTTGTTGGCCCAATATATGCTTCATCAATCACGCAGAAGTGTTATATCATTGTAGCTATAGAATACTTGACAAAATGGTCTGAAGCTCGAGCAACGATGAAGGATAATGCTAAGGAGATGACCAATTTTATTATGGAGTAAATTGTTTTTTGCTTTTTTGGTCCACCTAAGGAGATAGTGCTTGATTGAGGGACACGCTTTTTGAATAAGGTTATAGTAGCCTTGATGGAAGCTTTGAAGATTAAACATAATAAAACTACCCCATGTAATCCACAAGAAAATGGTCAAGTCGAGAGTATGAATAAACAACTTATAGGGATCTTATTCAAGATAGTATTTGAAAGTAAGCAAGATTAGGATAAGAAACTATACATGGCCGTTTGGACTTACAATACGACATTCAAGAGAGCTATAAGCCACACCATGTTCAAGCTGGTATATGGGAAAGAGTGTGTCTTACCATTCGAAATAGAGCTACCAGCTGTGCGATTTGTTCTTGATCATTCTTTGGGTGAGGTAGAAGCATTACAATAAAGATTTATTTCTCTTGTGCATCTCGATGAAATTTGATTGCAAGATTTATTACATCAAGAGATAGGGAAGAAGAGAATGAAAGCACTTCATGACCTTTGGGCTAAGAAATACAAATTTGTGAAGGGTCAATTGGTGCTATACTACGATGCTCGTCATCAGCTGTTTCCTAGTAAAATCCAAATTGGATGGGTCGTATAAATTTTTCCATATAGAAAAGAATTTCTTTACAACCCTTTTAGGAGATTTATAGGGGGTAGAGTTTAAAAATAAAGTTAACTTTAATCAGTTGAAGCCTTACTATGTGTAAGGGCTGATGTTGGACTTGGTGCCTATGTAGGCCCTTCATGATTCAACTTTAACTTGTAAGTAGGTACCAAGACAACCGGATGGGAAGAATCATTCCTTATCTTGAGTATTTTTATTTAGAGCAACGTTACCACTAAGGTCAAGTGATCTGGTGGAGTAAAGGTTATCAAGTTATTCAGTGGCAAGGAAGATCTTTCACGTGGGATATTAAGGTCTACTACCACCATTTTCAAAGGATTCTTACAAGTATTCCTATCAGGTTTAGCAAAGGAAGAAGGAATTGTACCTATTATACATCCTCTCTCTCAGCTTTGATTATCATAAGTATGAGTGAGCTAATCAGTACGGCATGGCCTATTAATGAAGACTAGGTCTATACTTTGTATTTTGATGGAGCTTCTAGAGGGCCCACTAAACATGCAAGCATTAGTGTGGTCATTAAAGATCCTCGACGCAGGGTTGTTATGAACATGGGAGTATATTTAGGACACTCTTTTACTAATAATATGGCAGAGTACAAGGCCTTCATTATGGGGCTGAATGTAGCCTAATGTGGTGGTATCTGTTGGTTATTGGTGAAAGGTGACTAATAGTTAGTGATCAACCAGTTGAATGGGACCTATAGTGTATGGGATCCCATCCTACAAATGTACCATCATGCAACCTTGGATATGTTGCATATTTTTGAGATGGTGACTTGTCAACTAGTTCCTCGATAGTGGAATCACTTTTGAAAATTCCCTAAAAAATAGTTATGCTTTTGTTGAAGATGTATTTTTCAATTGTGGTCCGAGGGAGGTCTTACAGTTACCTTCTAACATTATCCCATGACAACTTTGGGATCTTCTTGCTGACACGTCCTATTTTGGTGGTTGATGGCTAGTTTGGATCATCAGCTAGGTAGCAATTGAGCACCTTCCTATCCTATCATGAATGCATCGGATCGTTTATCATCATATTTGTCAAACACCCTTTGCTATTTATGCAAGGGAGTTAGCCAATAACTTGATGCATTTAGTGTAGGGCCTGAGGAGCCCTTATCCTCGATCAATCTTATGCCTCCGTAGAGTTATGTCAGGACTAAGGGTTTGCTTACCGAATGGTTATTTTAGGAATTATTTCGTTACGCCAAGAGGGCCAGCCATTCTGTAGCAAAATATCACATTTCATTAGGCCAAGGGCCATGTGTCTATTTAGTGTGGGTGCGGTTAATGGGTTTTGTTTTAGTGATGTGCTAGACAGATTAGCGGAACCTAGAGGGAGCCTCTTGCTGTACAAAAGCTTCTTGTGGCCAAGACCAGGTGATGTTCTTCCTTTATGAGTACTTTCATTTTTTGTTATATGTGTTTATGTACTTGGGGAGAATTGTTCTTTTGTTAGGGAGTGGCAATCAAGCCATGAAGTCTCAGGATTAGGTTAGGTATATATGCAGGAGATTTGAGTAGTTGTCTACCTCTTGAAAAGACATTGTCAAGCATTCTAAGACCTATTTTAAGAAGGTAGCCCTAGTGACCCTATTCTACCAGCCTGCTAGGCAACTGTTCTAGGAGTCCTTGCTAGTGTGAGGCACTTAGAGAAGCCTGATGAAATAAAAAGAAGAGAAAATTTTGAATATACTTGAAATATAAAAAATATAGAGGTATGTAAAAAGGCATTCTCACCCCTAAAATAGAAAAAAACAATGAAAAAATATATTAAGAGTAGTTGATTATCGCCTTGGAAAGGCTTGGTAGGTTCCTAGGAATGAGTCATAGACCCGGGCCGGGGCCAATGCCTTGTATTCCTAGGGATGGCCTCTAGCTTTAAAAAATACTAAGGAAGATTGGAGCAAAAGTAAAAGTGAGCACAAGAGAAGGATTAAGTGTGGCCTCGCGAGAGCTTGGTAGGTTCTTAAGTATTTTTTAAAAATTATCATCTAATAATTTCTTTATAAACACACAAAACCCACAACATTGCGGTTTTAAGAAAAATCATCAGTTTTTGGGATTTTTTTGTGTATATGGTGTTCCTATGGAATAGAATTTGATATGAAAATCATTCTCAGTAAGCTTAATCAGCCCAAATGAATAAATCAAAATATAGGTATCTATTAATAAATAAATAATAGAAAAAAATTCATCTAAAGATAGAGAAAAATCATATTTGTGTTTGTGAATATATGATAAGGCTAAGGAATGAGGTTTAGCCTTAGTTCAGTCCTATCTTTATGTTAAAGTGCGTATTTACTACTTTTATGAAGGAAAAATACATTTAAAAATACCCTCTAAACCTACCATCGAATGCACAACCTTAAGGGATAGGGAGAAGGTGGGTGTTAAGGACTAATAATACGCTAAATTCTATTTTTTTTCTAATGCATGGCATATAGGACATGTGGTTTTTAAAATTAAGGGGGTCTAGTAGCATGAGCATGCTCGGTGCTAGCCCTATGCAACACAGTAATTACATTTAGAATAAAGTCATGAAAAGAAATGTTTTTAAACCTTCACAATGCTTGTTGTTTATGAAAAAAATATTTGAACACTATAAATCATACACGATTGCATTGCATGCAGCACATAGTATCATCTTGGAGGATGCACAGCAATTTCATCAACATTGACCTATGTTGAGAAGGTGAGGTATCCCAACCCGTAGGGTTAGTGGTTTTGTTTCCTTTGGATCAGTGAGAAACATATTACATCTCCTAGAATGACTAATTAAAAGAGTGAAGCATGTATGTGTTTTGTGTATGAGCGGTGCATCTTGGGGCCAATCCTCGAGATGTAGGAGAGCCGTGATGGGATCACGACAATCAACCAAAGGATGCTCCCTTTGTTTGTGCTTATGTGGTATATTACAATGATATGTGTAGGGACTCCCTCTGGGGAGTGTGGAAAGGGTTATCTGTTGGATTACAATCCATACCCCTTAGATGCTCTTGGTCGTGAGGCCGTGTGGGGTGATTTGGGTGTATAGTAGTAGAGGCCCGGCTAGTGCCATAGAGCCAGTGTCCTGGGGAGTGTGGAAAGGGTTATCCGTTGGATTACAATCCATACCCCTTAGATGCTCTTGGTCGTGAGGCCGTGTGGGGTGGTTTGGGTGTATAGTAGTAGAGGCCCGGCTAGTGCCATAGAACTAGTGTCTGGTCTATTTTAGATTTTGACAAAATTTGTTCACGAGGATGCTTCACACTTAAGTGCAGGAGGAAATGATAACTCGAAATCTTGTGCAAATAAAGGTGCAAAAATATGCTCAACATGGGAACATCTTTTGTAAAAATGCATTTTTCTTTTGTACCTCTTGTCAAAAATCATTTATGAATCATTGTAAAATATGGGTCCAAAGCTCATACTATAAAAGGCATTTTGCATTTGTACCTCTTGTAAAAAATCATCCATGAAGCAATGTAAATATGTGGGTCCAAAGCTCACACCACAAAATGTTGAAGAAAAAGGAAAGGTCAAACACCTTTATTTCATTCTCCAAAATGAGAGGTCTTTAGACCTTAGCAAAATGTATGCAATTTTAATATTTCAATTCAAGAAAGGAAAAGGAAGTGGCTTGTTGGGTGATTTGGGGAGGTGGGAGGTTGAGGTGGTTACAACCTCTCTCTTCCTTTATCTTCTCCTTTCACACTTCATTTTCCTCTCTCTAATTTTGGTACAACACTTGCCTTCTTGTTCTTGTTTCTTTCTCTTGTGCTTGTATTGCAATATCCTATGGAGAATGAGAAAGAGGAAGAGAGTGAGGATGGAAGAAATTTCCAATTTCTTATGTGCCTTTTCTCTTCTGTGTTTTGAGAGATGGTTTCTTGGTGAGAAGGTCCAAAGTTTTATTTGTATGTTTTCATAGCTAGCAAGTGTACTTGTAGCCTCTCTTAGCTGGTTCAAGCTTCTTAATTTACAATGGCAAGGTACTATTCACTATCTACTACCATGGATCAATTAACGGGGGTAAGGATATCTATTCATTTATGGACTACTTTGTTGCTTATAATAAAATGGCTACTATCGTAGAGGAAGATGAGTTGAAAATGATATTTCTCATTGTATTTGGTACCTTTACGTATGATGTGTGATGGATTTTGGATTATGCAATGTGCCAAGGTCTTGGCAACGTACGTTTGATAAAACTTTCAATTATATTTTCTTAGAGGATCTGAAAGTCTTTATTGATGACTTGGGGGCAACCACCACAAGAGAGAGAAAGCTGATTATTTTAATAAAATATTTTGAGTAGTTAGGCATTTATGCATTGCTCTTAACCCAAGGAAATATGTCTTTGGAGTGCCCTATGGATTGCTATTGGTGGACATGGTTAGCTCAGCTCATATTGCAATTGATCCTGAAAGAAAAAGGTTATTGTTGCTATGAGTCCACAACCTACTCCTAAAGAAGTGCATAGCTTTCTGTCATCAGTCAGATATTATCAATGATTTATTAATGCATTGGTTGAGAGAACATTGCCATTTGGCGAAGCTATTATCCTTCAACTGTGTGTTTGTTTGGAGTGATCCATGTCAAGTATCCTTTGAGGATGTCAAGTAGGAATTGGCAAAAGTGTGAGCCCTAAAAGCCCCTAAAAGGGGAGATATATTTTCAGTAGCTATGAGGTGTAGTATTAGATGCTAGTGTTTAGCCAATATTTAGGAGGAAAGTGGTACCATCCAATTGCATTTGCTAATTGCAAATTGGGGGTGTCTGAGATTAATTATACCTACATGGAGAAACTATGCCTTGGGATGGTCTTTGCAACGAAGAAATTCAAGCAGTACATCATGTATGAAAAGGTGGTATTTGATACGAAGGCAGAGGGATTGAGGCTATTGTTGAATAAGTTGTGACTGTATGATCAACTAGCAAAGTGATTGATCGCTTTGCAAGAGTTTGACTATGAAATCAAGAGTAAGATACCAAAGTTTCAAGGCATTGTTGAATGTCTTGTGGATTTTAGGAAGCCAAAGGAAGTCTTGGCTAAAGATAAAGACCTTGAGGGTCTATTCAAAATTGATACAGCCTCCATTCCATCATGATATGTTATTATAACACATTATCTATCCCCCACACAAGAGAGGCTGGAGCCACTTTGTCAAAAGAGGCTGAAAAGAGGAAAATTAGATAGCAAGCCTTGAAATTTGCATTGATTGTAGGAACATTATATTAGCAAGAGTTGATGATTTTTATTGTCAATGTCTCATGCCTAATGAGGTTCCATTTATCTTGGAAGAGTATCATGACTGCGCTTGTGGAGATCATTTTTGTTGGTTGGTTGACTACACCATAAAGCTTTGAGAGTTGGATATTGGTGGCCATCTATTTTCCAGGATGCATTTGTGTATGTCAAAAGATGTGACACATATTAAAGGCATGATAATAAGGAGAATAGGAGGCGTGCACTGACTCCTATTATGGCTATACTACCATTTGAGAAGTGGGGTATTGATTTCATTGGACCTATTCATCATTTGTCAGCTACATGGAAGCTTTTGTGGCAACATACCATTTTATGAAGTGGTCTAAAGCCTATGCTATGGTGAGGATAATGCCAAGGAAACTACTAGTTTTATTCTAGAACAAATTGTTTGCCATTTTGGTCCACCTAAGTAGCTTATGTTTGATCATGGTACACATTTTTAAAATAAAGTAATTGAGGCTTGACAAAATCTCTAAAGATTAAACATAATAAGACCACACCTTGTAACCCTTAAGCTAATGGACAAGTAGAGAGTACCAATAATAAGTAGCTTGTGGAGATCTTATCCGAGATTGTATCTGAAGGAAAGTGCAATTGGGATAAGAAGTTGCATGTGGTTGTTTGGGCTTATAATAAGATATTTAAAAGAGCTATAGGTCACATCCCTTTTAAATTAGTATATGAAGAAATTTTATTTTAACATTTGAGATTGACCTGCCTACATTAAGGTTTGCTCTAAATCATTCTTTGGGTAAAGAGAAAGCATTGCAAGAAAGGTTCACTTCCCTTGCACATCTTGGAAAGATTAGATTACAAGCCTTGATACATCAGGAAGTAGGGAAGAAGCAAATGAAAATTTATTCATGACCTTCTAGCTGAGAAGTATAAGTTTGCTAAGGGTCAATTGATCCTATATTATGATGCTCATCATTAGCTCTTCCCAAGCAAGTTGGAGCCTGAATGGAATGGTCCTTATAAGATTATTCACATAGGAAAGAATGGCTCTATAGCCCTTTTAGTAGATTTGCAAGGGGTAGAGTTTAAAGTAAAGTAAATTTGAATAAACTAAAGCCCTATTATGTATAGGGACTAACGTCAAACTTGGTGCCTTTGCAAGTCCTTCAGGATCCAACTTAAACTTATAGAGGGTACCAAGACCATTGGATAGGAAAAATCATTCCTTATCTTCAACATTCATATTTAGAGTAGCGTTACTACCAAGGCAAAGTGATATGGTGGAGTAAGGGTTATCACATTATTGAGTAGCAAGACGGATCTTTTACGCGGGATATTAAGGTCTATTGCCATCACTGTCATCAAGTTTTTACTAGTGTCCCTATTGAGTTTGGTAAGAAAGGAGGGATTGTGCATGTCTTATATCCCCCCTCTCAGTTAGACTTTGACTATCATAAGTATGAGGAGGTTGACTTCCATAGAAAGTTACATCAATGAAGCTTAGGTTTATACAATGATTTTGATGGAGCTTCTCAAGGACTTGCTAAGCATGTGAGTATTGGGGTTGTCATAAAAGTTCCCTATCTTCGAGTGGTTTTAAAAATGGAAGTGTACTTCGACACTACTTTTACAAATAATATAGCAGAATACAAGGCCTTGTTGAAGGGGTTAAATTTAGCTAAATGCGGTGGTATTCACTAGTTATTATTAGTGAAAGGTGACTCACAATTAGTGATCAACCAATTAAATGGGACCTATAGTGTGAAGGACCCCATTCTACGAATGTATCATCGTGCAAATTTGGACACTCTTGAGATCTTTGAGACAATGACTTGCCAATTGATTTCGTGATAGTGGAATCACTTTGCAGACTCACTAGCTAATTATGTCTTTGTTCAAGATGTCTTTTTTAACTATGGTCCTGAAGAGATTTCACAATTTCCTCCTAATCTTAGTTTAGGCTACTGTGGGAACTACTTATTGACATGTCATGTTTTGGCTACCGATGGTTAGTATGGGTTATGAGCCAGGTAGTGATTGATTATCTTCCTATTCTATCCATGCATCAGATCATTCAATGGCATATTCGTCAGACATCCCTTGTTATTTATGCAAGGGGTTAGCTAATAATTTCATGCATTTAGTGTAGGGCCTGAGCAGCCCATTCCCTTGGTCTAGTTTTAATATGGTTTATGTGGGGACCAAGGGTTTGTTTCAGTAGTAGGTTGCTAAATGGTGTACTTTATGGTTTGATTTCATTAGGCCAAGGGGGCCATTCGTTTTGTAGTGAAATGGTTTATCTTATCAGGCCAAGACGGTTGTTTATTTGTTTGGTGCAGGTGTGATTAATGGTCTTTGTTTTAGTGTTGTACTAAATAGACTCGATGGAGCACCAAGCAAGAGCCTCTTGTAGCATAGAAGCTTATTGTGGCCAGTTCAGGTGATGTCCTTCCTTCATGAGGTCTTTTCCTTTATGCTTTCTTTGTATATGTATGTGGTGTTTTTTTTTTTGTGGGGGATTAACAACTAGATTCGCCTTTCCTGCAATATGCTTTAATTCAGGGTTGAGAGATTTAATATATGCAATCCATCTTAGCATAGCAATGTCGGGTGTAGAGCAGTTGGCAATCATGCCCAAGAGTGGAAGACAATTAGTTTCTACCACTACTGAAGCACCTATAAAGTATTCACGATCACACTTTAATGCTGTTACAACTCTCCACAATTCCCTTTTTACTTGTGCATACCTTCTTTGACGTTCATTGATAACTTTTGCTCCAAAACGAATTGCATACATGTTTCCTTCAAGATCCTCTTGGCTAACAGCCCATCCTATCCCAATGGGACTTGTATCCATAGTAAGGATGATGGGTTGACCATTTGAATAATCAGCCCTTTTGAGAGTGGGGACTGAAATTAACAACTTCTTCAATTTACACATAGTGAGAGTATGCTCATTACCCCAAGAGAATCTTTGGCCTTTTCTCAATAATTGATAAATATTTTCATCTACATGAGCAAAATGTGGTATCCATATGAGATAAAATACGCATGTGCCAAGAAATCTTCTTACTTCTGAAGCATTTGTGCATTTTTCTTACATTCTGTTGATGCATCTATCTTGATTGGCGAAGGTTTGCATCCATAGGGGCCACATGGATGACGACCATTAGGACTTCTTCTACTCCAAAAATCGACTTAGCTCCAGAAAGGGTAAGATGTACCTCTTCTAGCCTTGTCAAAATCCTATCATAATCATGAATATGGTTAACTACAAATGTCCTGCAACCATCTTCATCAATCTCCTCATTCTTTTCATTGACTTCACATCCCTTGATAGGTACATCATCAAGAAATGGAAGAGTGAGTTGTGGAATAAAGTCCCTTAAGACTTTGTGCATGGCATTCATCATATGGGCTATAGAGTTTGTTGCACCTTGTGGTAGAGTGCACATGCGAACCAATCCAAGAGGTGTCTTCATTGTGGCAATGTCTTGGCTTTCTAATGAAAGCTGAAATTGGTCATATCCTAAGTATAGGTCACCCATAGAATAATTTTCTCTACCTGAAAAAGCTTCAGCAAACTCATCAACAATTGGACCTGAACCAACATTTCGGATTGTGACACAATTGATAGGCTGTAGATCTTGAATGAATCGTAAAGAACCATTTTTCTTAGGCACAGTAAACCATCAGTTTGAGTAAGGTGCTGAAGAAGGTTCCAAAATCTTCATTCTGATCTTTTCATTTAGAAGTTCCAGTAATTTGGGCAAATGCACCCTTGGAACAGGAATAGGTTTGAGGTTCCAAGGTACATGTGGAACTGTAAAAATGACCATAGGAGCCACAATATTTGGATCCACACAGCCTATTTCACTTGGCTGAAATGCAAAAGCTTCTCCATGTTTCATTAGCATTTGCATAAAAGAGTGTTTTTCAACTAGCGAAAGGAAAGAATTTTCACCTATTTTGAGCTCTTTCATACTTTCAGATGTGAACTTGTGACGGATGTTGGAAGAATCACGAAGACTTGGTTGATGTGCTGCCCTATTAGCCAACCCTTCACTTTCAGGAGGTAGTGGGATTGCCACAGGCTTGACTTTCTTATCCACCATCTTGTATTTTGTCTCCACTTGCACTTCAACCTTGTTGAGTAAACCAATGTCTTCTTGCTCAACAAATTCTTGAATTGTTTGATAAAAATCCAATGTACATACTTCTATGGACTGATTTTCAACATTTTTTGTATGAGCGGCTGCATATATTTCAGCCAATGTGTCAGTACTAATCAATCCAAAAGAAATGCCCGAAATATCTTCATTTTCAGCCATCATGTCATAAGTTTTTAGCTCCCTTTTTACATGACATAAGTATTTTCTTTCAGCTTTAGTCATGGTTGGAAGAGACTTATAACAACCCATACTATTGGATGTACATACATACAAATTTGCTAGAGATAGTTTCTGTAGCATAAGGAGGTTCAATCTTTTTACATGATGCACTATCATAGCCTCCTTTTATAGTAGTGCAGCCTAAAAAGCCTTGAATTCTCAGACATTAGAAGGCACAAGATAATCATGTAGTCAATCTCTATTTCGATGATGGTTAACACACACAGTAAGAAATTGGATAGCTCGTTTAATTATCCTTGCTTTGGATTTCAAGCATAGGAAGAACCATCATTGAGAGCTTTTGTTTCCAAGCAAGTTCAGAAACATAAGATTGCCCAAGAATGATAGGCTAACTATAAGAGTCTTGAACAAAAAAGTGAAAATTGTCTTTTATGTCTCCAATAGTTACCTGCACATTAGAACATGCAGCATATAACTCTCCAGAAGAGTATTTTTGCAGCTCTCATTTGCCATCCTGGATCAACATCTATGGGCCATCCGTCACTTTCATAGAGACTCCTTGCCATGACGTTTATCTCTGAGCCATGGTCTAAGAGTGCAATATATGGTGTTTTGTTTTCTCCAATTTTGACGACTATCTCCGTTGTTGCTCTTGCCCAATGCGTACGGGAGTAGTGACTGCTTGGAATGAACCGAGCCTCTTCCTCCTCATGCATGTGCTGTAGACGGCCTTCTTTTTGAGAGGTGGACTACCCAACTGGTTTGGACCAGCCGACCATTATATTTTCAGATTTCACTTCTTTAATTTTTGTATTCATGCTTTCTTTATCTTTAGCTTCAATTGCTGCAATTAATTCTTTAATTGCTTCAAAATGAATTCCTTGTGAAGTCGGCTTCTCTTCATCCTGCACAAAAACTCGAAGAACTTGCAAAAAAACATGCACTATTTCTTCAGCTTCATCACCAACATATTGTCTTTTCCTTTTGATTACATTGATAATTACATCATGGAATTCACATTTGGCAATTCCAATAATTTTTCCTAAGGTGAATTCAATTTTGCTTCCTAGAATCCGTTCTTTTAGGACTCATTTGAGATCGGTTGCAGATTCTATGTCATATTGCAATTTGTAGCTTGGTTGCTTGCCTTTCTTCTTTCCTTCGGTCTTCTTTGTTTGTGGTGCATCTTCCATCTCTTGATCTGGGGTTATATTTTCAACAAGCTTTGGTTATTCAGGTGTTCTTCTAGTTACATGTTTTGGAGGGCCAAAAGAGGAAGGCCCTGGTTCATCTTCTCTTCTTCTCTTTTCTTCAATCAAGACTTCTTTATGATTGACGTCAGCCAAATGTGCAAAGGAAGAAAAAGAATCTACCGGTTATTTCTAACCAGATATTCCTTGAATGCATTGGCTAGTGTTAGCCAAATCTTCTTTGGTTGCTTTACCATGATACATCATTTTTAGAAGGAACAGAAGAAGAAAGAGTTGGTTGATTAGTCAAGGAATAGAGGATTTTGAAGGTGGAACAAGCTCCATCAATGGAGTTGTTGAAGTTGAAGTAGAGCCCAATCTTAGTCACATCCCCTCTCGTCAAGCAATCATGTTAACTACATTAGTAACATCTGTCCATGCAGTCTTGATTCCTGATTCGAAGGTAGCATCTTTTAGACGATCAGCAAGCTTTTCTCGCAAAATGGGATGTGCAACCTTAAGGAATATTTCAATCTTCTGACCTTCCATACTTTGTTGGTCTTCAGCATCAAGTTGTCCAAATTTACTTTCAAACTCATGGTATAGAGCTATTGCAGCTAAACCTTTGTTGGGTTTTTCAACCCATTCAGTGAAACTTTTCTTCATCATTAGGACAGAGTCTTTTAAGAAGAATTCTTCGCATAGGGCTTTTTTGAATATAGCCCAATCCGCATCTTGTTGAAAAAGACCATGGATTCTCTCTTAAAGACCATACTTGGCTAGTCTGGCAAAATAGTGACTCCATGCATGTTGTGGTACACCAAAGAAGAGCATTTTTTCAACATATAAGCGAATAAAAATAGAGACATTTTGGCCATTAAATTGTTTTAATTCCCACACAACTTCCTCTAGGGCCTTGATAGCTGTGGAATCAATCTTCTCTTTGTCTTGTCTTTGTTGTTGTTATTGTAGCATTTGGATTTGTTGTTGCTAAGTCTGCTGCAGTATGCGCACCAATTGTTGTAGAGTATCTCCTGAAGAATCCCCCATCTTGGAGTTCTCTTACACTGACCTTCACATTGAGTTCACCAATGTCGCAGCCTGTAGGGTTGAAGGTCACCACAGGGGTTTGGCAAGAGAAGAATATATGGGGGTTCAAGAGCTTTTACCCCGAAGATGGTAGAGATAAGAGAAGGGTTGAAGGTTGTAGGATAGTACGATTTTCTTTGGGGATTGATTGAGTGAAGAAACAAAAATATCTCCTGAAATGTACAACCTGGAAAACAAGGGGACAATGTTACGATTGTGTTTTATGTTTGAGATGGCACATATTGGGCCACAATCCCCGGGGTGTAGAAGCTACAGCAATCGACTAGGGGATGCTCTGCATGTGTATGCAATGAGGTGTTAGTCACCTATATATACTCCCTCTATTGGAGTTGGATGGAAAATTTTATTGAACTATAAATTGATGCAAATACATGATTTAGTTAGATCAATATATAGCCTCTAGATGCTCCTAGCCACAAGGCCATGAGGGTGCTTTGGGTGAGCAAAGTAGGCCCCCAACCAGAGCCCTAGAGCCAGTGTCGGACAACCCATTTTGGTCCCAATAGGTGCTGCATTTTTTGGGAGCCATTGATAAGTGGTGGTCTCCAAATCTTGGTTAATAGGGACCATTTCTTCATCAGTGTATTCCAAAGAGAATTGAAATAGATCTATTATTTCCTAATAGACACCATCAAGCCAAGATCCGATGTCAAGAAAGAGATGAAAGGGCTAGATGGTGAGCTAAGATCCTTAAGAGATATTTTTCTAAGTGTAGTAGTCTAATATCAGGAAGGGGAAAGCTCTGGCATGCCTCTTACCCTAATAAGTCAGCTGACCTCAAGTGGGGGTGTAGTCCCATCGGTACTACAAAACCCTATAGAGAATCAAAATATCGTTATGATGCAACATATTGCAATCCCTGGAAGAATTTCAAATTTGCCAACCCTAAGTTTCCCTCTACCCATTTTTAATGGGTTAGCATAGGAAGATATGGAGAGCTCTATATTAGCGAGTTCCAAAAAATAATATTCAATTGCCAAATTCATGATGAGGGACATCTCATGATGTCTTTCAACATGACTCTGAAAGGAAGAGCTGCAATTGGTATCATGGCTTGAAAGCTAGGACCATAACCACAATCAAATTATTATTTATGGCCTTCCAAATGCGACATGTCAAGAGCCCCATGAGAATGCTCAAGCATACACCAAGAAACCAAAAGAGGTGTTTTGTAAATTGCAAACCTCTATTCCTATTCCACCTACTGCCCCACTATAGTACTCTTTATATGATTAGACTTCAATATCCAAGTGTAGTTGAGTAGTGTTGCTCTTGCTAATATAGACACTACTATTACACAAGTAGAGGAGGCAAGTTTTGCTTGGGGAGTCAAACAAAATCTTGGTCGAAGGTGGTAACCTTAGGGTCTATTCAAAATCAATACGGCCTCATGTGTGTTCTGAATGTGACATGTCAAGATCCCCATCAGAATGCTCAAGCATATGCCAAGAAACAAAAAGAGGTGTTTCACAAATTGAAAACCTCTATTCCTATTCCACCTACTTTTCAATTGTAGTACTCTTTATATGGATTAGACTTCAATATCCAACTATAGTTGAGTAGTGTTGCTCTTGTTAATATAGACAGTGCTATTACACAAGTAGAGGAGGTAGAGTTTTACTTGGGGAGCCAAACAAAATATTGGCTGAAGGTGGTGATCTTAGGGTCTATTCAAAATCAATACAGCCTCCATTCCATCCTAGTATACTGCTATAATGCACTATCTATCCATAGGACAGACTAGAGCCACTTTGTTGAAGGTTAAAAAGAGAAAAATTAGGCAAAAATCCTTGAAATTTGTATTGATTGTAGGAATACTATATTGACAAGGGGTCAATGATGTTTATTGCCTATGTGACATGCCTGATGAGGTTCCATTTATCTTGGAAGAGTATCATGACTCTGCTTGTAGAGGGCACTTTGTTGGATGGTTTTTTTCTCAAAAAATTTTGATAGCTAGATATTGGTGGCCATCCATTTTTCAAGATGCATTTGCATATGTCAAGAGATGTGATATATGTCAAAGACATGACAATAGGGAAAATAGAAAGCGCCCACTAACTCCTATCATGGCTATACTACCATTTGAGAAGTGGGATATTGATTTTTTTGGACTTATACATCATTCATCAATTACACCAAAGTATCCTATCATTGTGGCAATAGACTATTTCATGAAGTGGCCTGAAGCCCGCACTACAATGAAGAATAATGCCAAGGAGACTATTAGTTTTACTTTAGAGCAAATTGTTTGTCATTTTGGTCCACCTAAGAAGCTTGTATCTAATTGTGAGACACATTTTTTAATAAAGTGATTGAGTCTTTGACAAAATCTCTAAAGATTAAACATAATAAGACCACGATCTACAACCCCCAAGCTAATGGACAAGTAGAGAGAACCAATAAATAGCTTGTGGGAATTTTATCCAAGACTGTATCTGAAGGTAAGTCTGATTGGGATAAGAAGTTGTATGTGGCTATTTAGAAGGGAAATAGCTCACCTCTGGTATTCCTATTATTCAGCGGCTCTTGGAACAGAATGGAGAGAACATGTCATTCGACGCTTGCAGTATCCACGAGCATTGGTGCTTGTATGTCTCTGATGAAGCGTGCCTTAAAGCAGCAGTATCAGCTGCTTACCTTCTCTCAAATCTGATGTCTACAACTTCACCTTCAGGTGCATACACAGAGCTGGATGCTTTAACACTCTCAAGAGTGCACATTGTCTCTCTCGGTTGATACTCTGCTCCCACCTCAGGAAGCTCAACATAGACAACATCACCTAACTCTTCCACAGCAAGGAAGTCAATCCCATTGTTCCCTGATCACCTGCAGCTGCTACTTTGATACCAAATTAAAATCGAAATGGAGGGAGTTCGTGAGGTCAATCAGCTGAGAAGTCCAGAGCTCAATATCATCTTCTCCTCCATTATTCTTCTCTATTTCTCCAATAGTCCACACCACAAAATGGTATCCTCAAAAGATAGATACCCCAAACTTAAGGACACTTTACATACGATTGTACTTTAGATACATACAACCATAGGATATGACATATTTATCAACACTAACATCTTGTAGACATCTCTCTTTGGTCTATTTTCTAACTTGTCCACTAACCCCAAGGCCTTATCTTTGACCTTCGAGCTAAGTTTGACTTCCACCCTCCTGGTGGTATCTCCTTATCTAATTGTCACCATTCCACTATTCTTTTGGGCATCAAAAGTTTTCACAATTTTTGTGCATTTGCTATGATCTATGTCCTAACCCACATTCTCCAAGTACTTAGCAAGATTGAACTATTCTATTATCTGTTTGACTACACTTCTGACGTCACCGGCTCCTCTAGGAGGTTATGGATGCTATGGCATTTCAACTGGTTGAATATGTCTCAATGGCTAAGCATTATTTTTTGTGCTCTTTCTTTGATAATGGAAGCTTCTTGGTTTTATATTTTTGCCCTACCATTTGGGTTTTTTTCACTACACAAGCCCACAATGAGTTCTCTTTGAAGGACATTTCTTGCATTAAAGGTAAAGTGATTAGCAAGAAACACTATTAGATTTTGAAATGTATAAACTAAGAAATGAAAGTTTCCACATCAATCAATCCATACATTTCATGCAAGAACTTCATGGAGAAATTGTACTAAAAGAAGAAGAAAAGTCAATTCATCCTTTTCTTTTGAAGTTCAACTCCTATTTCGATTTTTCATTCACCTTCCACTTTACTCCCTCCCCCTTGGAAATGATGAAAATATTTCCTAGGAGATTGTGGAAGTAAAGGTGTAAGGGCCTTCAATACGTCCTTGGTGTGCCTCGCTATTTCAAGAGCCAATCGTAAAAGGTTGGGTTATACTCTAGTGTTGCATGACAATCTATATCTTGTGGACAAATGTCCACATGTGTAATATAATTCAATACGTCGGTTAAGAGGTCATTTGAGTTGATTCAACTTGCAATGTAGAGTTTCTCCTCTGTTAGGATCATATCCAAGTATGGATGTGTCATGATATTGTTTTCTAATGTCAATTTCTTGTCATTGCTAATACCCTAAACGAAGTTGAAGGCACATATGTTTGGTCATACTCAGAAGTCTTGATGGCACGATGTTGCTTCACATTGGTCATGATTTGATAACCCTCTTGTGCCCATTGAATATGCAAAGTATAACACTTTTGTAAAACATTGGACTCGCATTCAACTAGTCATTGGAGCTTAGCAAATTCCTATGGTGCCATGGGAATTTTTCTCTTCTTGAAGTTGTGATTAAGTGTTGGCTTAAAGCCTATTCTCTCAAAATTTCATTGAAAATCAACTCTTTTGCAATGGTGGAGGCCTTTGTGAAAATGAATTCATATTCTTTCCAAGAACACTATAAGGAACATACCTCATCTACTATATGTTCATCAAGTAGGCCTAGGTCCAAGCATTCGTAACTTCTAGCGAACAATGTGAAAGTTAAGTACAACCATTGGATGCACATTACTAAGTCATCTACTATGTCCATGGCCATGTTGGAAGCCAATTTAAGAATGGACCGTTGTTGCTACGATGGCTTAAGGCATATCAAAGGCTTTGGTTTAATTGGACTAGACAAGTTGATGCATGGTGTTTCTACTTTGGGATTCTCATCGGGTTTGGTGACCATGGTTTGAGAAGCTGATTGGGTTTGAATTTCGGTTTATGCTTTGCCACATCAGATTGTGTAGTGGTGATCATATCAAATTTATTAGTAGGTGGGAGTCATTGTTGATGATTGGCTACACATTGATGATTGGTTGAGCTTTTGGTTGAGAGACCATTGGAGCACTCATGGATTGAGCACTATTTCTCTTGGCTTTTCTCTTACCCTATTTTGATGTACATTTCTGGGCATTATTTTTTGGGGCCTGGGATTGAGGGGCATACATGTCACTTGAAAGTTTGGGCAGCCATACCAAGGTGTTACCTTCATAGTAACCTTGGGCACGTAATAGGGCTTTTGGGACCCAGCGCAACCTATTTACCTATGTACCATAGGAGCTCCCACTCCTCGGTTTAGGTCTAGAGTGTAAGGCATGAAAACTATGAGTTCTTAATGATTGGCTTTTATGAGATTGTGGTCTACACTTGGGGACCCACTTGATTGTTTGATCCGTATCTTTGGGTCTAGTTTCTAGATTTTGGTGGGACTTCACAATGGGTTTATGTTGTGGTGTACTACTCCCTCCTTAGGGTTGACACTAGGGTTAACTACCGGTGGCACTATAGGCTTTTGGGTGAAATCCCTTACTAGTCTAACATTGCCTAGGCAAGGTGGATGCATTGAAGTCATACTCAATAATATAATGAGCTTGTTTTCTGAACACATGACCCAATAATGATTCCTTTCCAACACTTTTTTAGCTAGTACATAAAAGATAATGGGTAGGCTCTCATTCTCTATAGAAACCATTAGTTTATTCTTTTCCAAGAGTGGATAGGACTGCCCCCCAAATGGGCTAAGTTTTGCATTGGTTGGTTGCAATTGGTATTGATCAATAGTGGTCTAGTGACCATATGTTAAGATATTATAGTGCACTCCCTCATTAATTAGCATGTCAAAGGTGTATGCCTTTTGATCAATCATTATTGTATACAGGTAGGCTCATGTACTACTTTCTCATCCTCATCCTCTATTTTAGTGATAGTTGAAACTCTCACATTCATTGGTGGTTCTATCATCAGAGGTCATGGAGTGGATGTGATGGAGGGTAATACTTTTTTATGCGACTTTTGTTGAAAAAGCCTATGCCCTCCCCCTCTAAGGTTTCGAGTTCTACATTGCCTATTCTACTAATATTGCAAACCTTGAAAGGTCCCAGTCCCCTGAATTTCATATTATGCTTATGTCCCCCCTTAATAGAGTATGGCAAGACTAGGTCCTCGTGCTCAAAGTCTCATTGTTTGACATGCTTGTCAAACCAACTCTTGTGTTGAACCTTCTCATAGATTAGGGCTTGCATTACAATGAGACGACTTTGCAATAGACATTCTAGCTCTACTAAACAATTTGTCCATGCTTCTTTGCCCTCCCATCTCTCCTAGATTGCTATTCTCAAGCCTAGAACAAAGAATTCCACAAGTACAATTACTTCAGTTCCGTAGGTCAATTTGAATGCGGTCTATCCAATGGCCATTTTGTAGGATGTCCTATATGCCCATAAAGCTACCATAAGCTTGTTGTCCTAGTCACTGTGTGAAGCACAGGCTACCTTTGCTAGGACATTCATTAAGATCTTGTTCGTGGATTTAGCTTGACCATTAGCTTTAGGATAATATGGTCATGATTTTTTTATGGATTATCAAGAAGGTAGATAATAAGTGAGCAATCACTTCATTGATGAAGTTTGTACCTTGGTCACTAACCAACTCTAATGTGACAACCAAACTATGAGATTACTTGCTCCCAAAGGAACTTGGTTGTGATCCTAGCATCATTTTACGTGTTATTCAAGCTTTTATCCACTTGGTGAGATAGTCTATGGTAACAATGATGTACTTGCCTTGTGAGTACTATGCCACATGGCTAATTGGACCAATGAAGTCAATTTTCCATTTCTCAAATGGTTGGCATGCGATCACTAGGGTCAGCTCCACTTTGTCCTTACAAATAGGAAGTTTGGTTCATTAGCACTTGTTAACCCTCAAACGAACAAGGTGGAGAACCCAGAAAATCTAAAGCAAAAGACAAAGCCAAGGCAAAAGCGGAATGGAGAACGAAGGCACGCCAAGAAAAATTGGGAAACACAAGAAGTGTGAAAATTTCCTAAATCGAGGAGAGGCGCTCAAGAAAAAGCACAAATCAATACTTTTGTAAAAGAGCACAAGATGCACCATGATTTATTTTAAAAGCGTCAAGCTTTGACCGATGCAAATTGTAAATGTAGATGGGCAGTAAAAAGGAAACTAGGAAGATAGGAGGACAATGGAAGAATGGCCTCCGGCCATGTAAAAAGGGGATGACCACCTAAATGGAATTTAGGGCTTTGTATATAAATTTCAAAAAGTGAATGAGAGCTCATTCTTTGGTGTGTGGCAAAGTGGACTCTTTTTCTTCTTCTCTCCTTCTCTTCTCTTACTTGCTTGTGAGTGCTTGAGGGAGTGAGTGTGTGAGCGTGAGGGATCTTGGAGGTGAAGCTCTCCACCTTCTCCTCTCTTCTTCTTCTCTTCTCTTCCCTTCTCTTGTCTCATGCGTGGCTATGGAGGATGGGGTAGAAGCTTGAGGATGCTTGAGCCTGCATCATGAATCGTGGGGCTATTAGAGTGCTTAAGGGAGGAAGCAACTTAATCGGACATCAAGGTAAGCTCACTACACTCATAGAGAGGGATAGCACATCAGCTATATGAGAAGTAGCCATTAGTGCTCGCTTGAAATGCTTGAACAATAAGCGGTCCGAGGGTCTTGGCAGTTGTGCTCACCTCTACATTTTGGTTCCTTTTTTCGAGACCAATGGATTCAAGCTTGAGCACTTGCACACTTCAAATCGAGCATCGAAGTAAGGGTTTCATCCCCGAGAGCCAAAGCTTGAGGTAGATAGGAGGTTTTGGGTCTTTAATTCATGCTACAAGTATTTTTTATCTTTGAGGATTAGTTTAGTAGGAGAAATTAGTTCAATACCTTGCTTTCGATTCTTGTTTCATTTAGAGTAGGTTAAGGTTAGGAAATCAGTTGAAAAAGTGTAGGGTTTGCTACTGTAAAACAGGCCAAATAGGGTACAAATTTGTGGAAAACAGGAGGAAGCACAACTGAAGGGGTTTGAGACCGATAAGGAGGGGGCAAGAGTGGCAAGAACTTGGTAAAGGAGGGGTTTAATAGCTAGGAGACCCAGGAGAAGCTCATTTGAAACCCTAGTTTCCTGAGAGAGAGAATGAGAGAGAGCTTCATTGTGTGGACTTGATTCAATCTCATCGCCAACGAGCTCATTTCCCACTATAAGTATTCCCACACCTTCTCATACATGTGTAGTTAGGATCTAGAGGTGCTCAAGCAGTGCAAAGGCTTCAATCGCCCAACATGGTGAATTTTGTGTCAACTCGACAAAAACACGTCACGTTTGGCCCATCCGAGTGATGGCAATTCTAGGCCGAGTCCCAAAATCAGCCCTCAGCCCACCTTGTATTTGGCCACTCAACCCACTGGACTCGAACACTCATTGCTCGACCCGTCTGAGTCAACCTTTTGGACACACTTGATATTTGGCCCTTGGCCCGACCCACTCGAACAAGTTGACATTCGGCCTCAAACGCTCAAAAATTTGGCCCTCGGACCAGTGGATTCAACCCACTACCATTCTGCCACTCAGCCCTCAACCCCACCTGATTTGGCCCTCGAACAACCACACTTGGACCAATTGCATTTGGCCCTTTCTCATATGGCCCTCGGCCATTTAGATGGGCCGAATTGGACATTCGGACAGGCTGAATCAAACATTCGGCCCCCTGCAACTCGGACCTGCTGGGCCAAGTCTGAGTTATTAGAATTTTTGAACATTGGACCAAACCACCTAGGCACCTGCTGTCCTGACATTTGAAGGCCATACAGACACTAGAGAAGCCCTTTTGGCACAAGGAATAAGAGGATCATCGAGACTCAAGCATAGAGGCAACACTATCCAACCATCTAGCAATTCTGCCCGATAGCAACATAGTCATGACTTGGCGGAGAGACTAGCAACAAACCCTACAAATCAGCAAGGATAGCCAAAAACTGGGCATACGAGCATAGTCATGACTGGGCAGGGAGACTAGCGATTCTGCCTGATAGCAGCATAGTCGTGACTGGGCGGGGAGACTAGCAATGAACCCTACAAATTAGCAAGGATAGCCAAAAACTGGGCATACAAGCCTATCAAGCTAAATCCATGACAAGAGTGATAGAATCGTTTAAGCACTTGTCTTCTCACTCAATTTGAATTCTAGCCTACAAAGCCTGATGGAGAAAAGCTAAAAGCCTGATTTCACACAGTGCATAGAAAAGAGCACATACATACACACACAAAGTGAGGGTAAAATGAGGATTGGTTGTAAGTAACAAGGAACACACCCAGACTTAAACGCTCGAAGGAACCCACCAGTAAGAGAAGACCCAGGGACATAGAAGGGAGATCGAGTCCCCAAAGAGTAGGACCAAGCAAAGGACACAGCCTAAAATTCGAATGCAACAAGGGCAAGCAATATCACAGAAGTGGATCTGCCCGGCCTTATCAACTTGATCAACAACTTGCAGAGTAGGAAATCCTAGACATGGAAGAGGGCAGCACATGCTGTAGAAGCAATGAGGATCTTAACTTAGGAGACTTTCTTGAGGTTGTTCAACATTTAGTGAACCAATATGACACTCAAACCTGACTGGAACACCATGGTAGGCCGGTAGAGGACATCATAGCAAACTTAGAGGATGAGAGAAAACTGGACCGTAGGGCTTTGCAAGGCCTAGCTGCATACAACCAGGATCAACAAACCAGAAACTTGCGCCAAAGTTTAGAAATGCAAGAGATCCAGAGGGTGCTAGCCCTAGCAAGCAAGAATTGATCAGAGAGCGAGAGAGCGCTAGAAGAAGATCTCACACTGAGTGAGCTCCTAAAAAAGCGGCTACTAGATAACATGACCGCAAAACAAAGTGTTGCAGCAGTGGCAACATCGCTACTAATAGGGTTAGGAGTCAACCAAGGCTCTAAGAGCCAATCAAAAATCCTTGTGGTAGCAAAATAGCTAGACAAATACAGAGCTACCGACGATCCATACAGCTTTGTGCAATAGTTTGAGTAGGTCTGTGAGGCCAATGGCCTCACTGATCCTACTCAGCACTCCGAAGCCTTTGGACTATGCTTAGGCGACAAGGGTCCGGACCTGGTACACGAGTCTAGACATTGCAAAGTGTACCGATTTCAATGGCTTGAAAAATATCTTCATTAAGAGATTTTCCAAACTTGGATACTTCAATAACCTGCTAGTGTGACTCGTCAAGCTGAAAGAGAAAGAGGATATTCGAGATTATGTGACCCACATGAGGAGCCTCTTCAAGAGTATCCCCATGAGTGAGAGATCAATCGAAAGGGCGGTATCCATTGTATTTGCCAATGGAATACAAAGCAAGGAGCTCTACAAAGCCTTGGCCAGCAACTCAAGCTTGCAACGGGACACACTATCAAGGGTCTTTGAAGAAGCTATTAGAGTGGATGACCAACTCAAGGAAAGAAGCTCTAGAGGCTCGAATCAAGAAGAGCCCAGTGCTAGGAGCTCTGAGAGAGCCTTAGTACCGAGTGAGAGGAGAGACTCAAGCACTCAGGATGAAGGGAAGGGCATTGAGTCGGGACGAGAGCTAGCTGAGATTAGGATGGACATAGCCAAACTGCAAGAGATGATGAGACGGCCAATGCACCCCACACGTCTGATGTGTGCACTATGGCAGAAACCACTTGTCAGTTGAGTGCCAGGACCCTAGGTCATGACCTTGTACTAATTGTGGTAGGTTTGGCCATGACCCAATGCATTGTCAATTACCTTGGAAGCTCCCATACCCAAAGCCTTACCGTCAACCCCACCTTGCTAATAGGCCATTGAACTTCCTTGGAAGGGGAGCCCCATTGGCTCTTCCAGCACTAAACGATGCTAAACCGACCATCCCTAGGATGGAAATATATCCGACGGGTATCCCTAGACCACCTGGACCCTACGTGACCCATCCACCAAGTGATACTCCAGTCCAC
This sequence comes from Lygodium microphyllum, assembly GCF_053477565.2. NCBI lineage: Eukaryota > Viridiplantae > Streptophyta > Polypodiopsida > Schizaeales > Lygodiaceae > Lygodium > Lygodium microphyllum. The sequence goes on along the minus strand of NC_141143.1, from coordinate 34,121,503 downwards.
TACGTGGACAAGCCAAGCAATGATGAGTCGTATGTAAGCCCATACATGTCATATGATAAGGAAGGCAATGCTATCCTCATAGACTATAGACCAATACCGGTGATGGTGTTGGGATGAGGGAGAGGCATGGGCCTAGGAGGGCAAGTCCAAGAGCCAATCATGTGTTGAAATTGCAGTCACCTAGGGGATATTTCTTCGCGCTACCCCAAGAGGGAGTAGGCAAATAGGGATAAGGCTAACCTGAGATGTGCTGAGTGTGGAATCACTCATCTCTTTGTCGACTGCCCTAGGCAGAGACCATCCTCTAGTTTAGCAAACAAGCTATCCCGTTGCATGTCATGACCGTGCATAAATGAAGTAGGCTGGCATATCATTGCCAGGGCCTAGCAACCTTGATGCAACCTCAACTGGAAGAAAGAGTAAGAGGCGAAGGAAGAAGGGACCAGATGCTAAGATCACCCTCATGACACGAATTGCGTGGTGGGGGGACTTGCTCAAGATGTTGCACCGAACATATGCAGAATGCACAAGGAGAAGCTCACTCAAGAGACAAGAAGAGAGATGGAGGCCAAAACGTTTTCTTGATGGTTTCTTCTTCTTCTTCCACACACTTTACAATGTACACAAAGTATAGACAAGATACAACATAAAGGAAAGTGGCCTATTAAGTCAAACAATGCATAACTGACTACACTAGTCGACTGGCGCTATAACTACGCCAGCTGTAAATAGGTGTAATAACCTAAATATAATAAGTAATGAGTCAGTGGCCATGTGAGAGTCATAATGACCACCGACATGCTAAGTGTAGACGTGTGGATCCATCTAACCAAGCGGTCCATCATTCATGTCCGCATGTGTTGAGCTTGTCATCTCAATACTCCCCCTCAAGCTCAACTGCATCTCTGCAACTCCAAGGTCTGTACCCAATGCCTTCGTGAAGATGTCAGCTATCTGATCCTATGTGCTGGCATATACCAATTCAATCTCATTTTCTAGTACGTTCTCTCTTACAAAGTAGTGTTGTACCTCAATATGTTTTGTCTTGGCATGGAACACAGGGTTCCTAGCCAACTGTATACTGCTCATGTTGCCACAATAAATGACAACTGGACCTTCCACCTACACATCTAAATCAGCCAATAACTTTTGCAGCCATACTACCTCACATGCTACAATAGGAGCACCTCTATACTTAGCCTCTGTACTCGACAAAGCAACTGTAGATTGCTTCTATGTATCCAAACACATGTACATGTGTACCTGCCTCATAGAAAAGTCCATAATGTAATGTGGACTTCACATATCTCAATATGCGTCTAACTGCATCCAAATGTGGCTTTCTAGGTACTTGCATAAACTGACTCACAAGACCAACAGCATAGCTCAAGTCTGGCCTTGTAATGGTCATGTAGATCAAACTTCCCACTATCCTCCTAAACATAGTAGGGTCTTCTATCTCATCCCCAACATCAGCACTCAACTTTACATTCTGCTCCAACGGGACTGAAAGTGGTTTGCATGCTATCATACCATACTTGGACAACATATCCAAGCCATAATGTCTTTGAGACAACCATATACCATCATCACATCTGATCACCTCAATGCCAAGGAAGTACCTTAGCTCACCTAAATCCTTCATCTCAAACTTCTTCTTCAAAAATTCCTTGACTTCAACAATCCCACTATCACTATCACCTGTAATAATCAAATCATCCACATAGATGACTATGATAACCAAACCTGCATCTCCCTTTCTCACATAAAGTGAGTGATCAGCATCAGAAACATAAAAGCCAATATTGACAAGATACTCTCAGATCTTGTCAGACCATGCTCTAGGTGCTTGCTTGAGCCCATAGAGCGCCTTCTTCAACCTGCACACATACGTGGGATGCTCTAAATCTTCATAACCTGCTGGCTGATCCATATACACTTCTTCCTGCAAATCACCATGCAAGAAGGCATTCTTCACATCCATTTGCTGTAACCTCCAACCTTTGGCTACTACCAATGCAATCACACATCTGACAATTGCCATCCTAGCAACTAGACTGAAGGTTTCTTCATAATCTATGCCATATGTCTGGGCATAGCCTTTTGCAACCAGCCTAGCTTTGTACCTACTAATAGAACCATCTGCATTGTGCTTAATCTTATAAACCCACTTACATCCAATAACTTTCTTGCCCTTTGACAATGACACTAGATCCCAAGTCTTATTGGCCTCTAATGCAGCCATCTCCTCATCCATTGCTACATCCCAATGAGCATGACCAACAGCCTCCTCAAAACATGTGGGCTCAACATCCTCAATCACTTTCACCATATAAGAATAATGGTGAGATGCATAACCTTCAAAACCAAATCTGTTAATAGGGTATCTCACCTTGCTAGACCTGCGTACCACTGGATCACTCAATGGAGTCTTTGCATTGACGCGTGTTCTCTGCACACCTAGAGTCCTCACTGAAGGAATGCCAAGCCCATCATCCAAACTCTCTGAGCCACTGGAGTCTCCATCAAGAACTGCATCAATGCCATCTGACACTTTATTCTTTCCTTTTTCTTTACCTGTAGTGCTACTAGATGCACCGTAGAGCTACTCCTTAGTCTCCCAGACCAAGGACTATCAGATAATGTCTCTGGTCCACTAAGAGTCCGTGATTCTTGCTTTTCAGCCTGCACATGAGTGTCATGATCATCATCATCATCCAATGCATCACCACTAGATGCATACCAACTACTCATTTCATCAAAGATGACATCCCTGCTCACTCTGAATTTACATGTGATAGGGTTATAACAACGATACCCTTTCTGCTCTAAAGAGTATCCAATAAAGACACACTTTTCAACCTTTGGATCCAGTTTCTTCCACAACTCATCTGGCACATGAACATATGCAATACAGCCAAACACTTTCAAGTGTGAGATATCAGGCTTCTTACCTGTAAAACATTCTGCAGGGGTCATACCATGAACTGCAGCTGTGGGAGTTCTGTTCATAATATAAACAACAGTATGAACAACCTCAGACCAAAAATGCTTAGGCATATTCTTTTCAGCCATCAAGGCGCATGCAACTTCTGTAATATGCCTATTTTTCCTTTCTGCAACCCCATTTTGTTGTGGGGTATACCTGCATGTGAACTATCTCTTTATCCCATGAGACATCAGAAAATCACTGAACTCATTCGAGAGGTACTCTCCCCCTCCATCTGACCTCAAGCACTTTACTTTCAAGCCTGTTTCTCTTTCAACTACAACCTTGAAAGTTCTAAAGTGCTCAAACGCTTCACTCTTTTCCTTCATAAAATATACCCATAGCTTTCTAGAACAATCATTAATGAATGTGACAAAGTATGAACTACCTCTAAGAGATACATTTTGTGTAGGCCCCCAAATATCTGTATGCACAACATCAAGGATATTTCTGCTTACATCTCTGTCATGTGAAAAGGGTTGTCTTGCTTGCTTACCACACTGACATGCTTCGCGTACCTTATGAAATTCTACAATTCTAAATGTAGGCAAACCTATAACCAACCCTTTGGATTGCATTAATTTCAGCCTTTGTACATTTGCACATCCAATGCGTTTATGCCAAATTTCAATATCTGCAACAACACCTTTTCCTTTAGCATACATAGCAACATTCATAGTAGGAATTCCAACATCTAGAGTAAATATACGTCCAACTCTACTTCCCTTTGCAACCAACTTGCACTTGTCATTGAAGTCTTCTACAAAGCAACCCTTTGCATTAAATCTAACTTGCAGCCCTTGCTCTACCATCCGACCGACTGACACCAAGTTCTTTGTAATAGATGGCACATGTAATACATCTGAAAGACTCTTTGTCTTGCCATCATGCAAGGACAAGGAAAATTTTCCAATGTGTGAAATTGGGTGGCATGAATCATCACCCATCTGCACATAACCTGTATTTTGCAAATCCTACATCTCTCCAAACCATTATACATGGCCAGCCATATGATTGGATGCACCTGAATCAACATACCAAACATCATCATGTGTTCCCTTTCTTGTAACAACATTCAGCATATGCTGCATAACAAACAAATGTTCATTTTTGTCTTCATTCTGTCGTGAAGACGATGCATAGATTCCTTGCTGCAACTTACCACTGCGAATATTATCTTTCTTAGCATAACATTGGGCTGCAATATGACCTATTTTGCCACAGTAGAGACACACAATACCAGAGTTGTTAGAACCTCTATTCTACGATCCACCTCTTCCTCTAAAGCTCCCCCTGCCTCTAAAGTTACCATGACCTCCTGAAACCTGCATATCGCCAAATTGTTGATTCAATCTGTTTTGTTGGTTGTCACTACCACGTCCTATACCACGGCCTCTTGAAGAGGACTTGCCACGTCCCCTTCATGAACTGGAGTAGAAAGCTTGGACTTGTTCACCACTTTTTTCAGATGTCTCACTCTGCATGTTCATGTCTTCAGTGATCATAAGGGAGACCAACTCATCGAAATCTGGAAATGGCTTTCTGACATATACGGAAGTTACAAAAGACTTCCAAGCCTTTTCATTGTTAAGTCCACCCAAGGTAGACAACACCAAATCATCATCATCGGGCATTGCATCAATCACTACCAAGGCATCTGCAATGCTCCTTACCTTTAGTGCATACTCATTGATAAACATCTTCCCTTTCTTCAATGTATTCAACTCTTGCTTGAGTTGAATCTTTCGTGCCTTTGTATTTACGGAAAACATACTTTCAAGTATGGTTCAAGCTGCATATGAATTCTCTGCATTTCTAATATGTCCCAGCATATTATTGTCAATTACTACAGACAGCCAATACATGACCTTTTTGTCTTTTGCATTCCATTCCTTCCGTGCCTTTGTCTCTTCTGCAGTTGAAGGATCACTCACCTCCGGCTCCTTTTCTTCACCTGAAACAAACTCATAGAGGCCTTTTCCAATAAGGAAGTTCGTGACACAGAACTTCCATGAAGGGTAGTTGTTCTTATCGAGCTTCTCAATGATGGTGTTTCCACTATTCTCTGCCATTATCACAAAACTAATACCAATCAGCAAGTAAATCTTGTGCAACCCTTGACCTATAGTACACAGCAATACACCAGACAGCCTTTTTCACTGTCTGCTTATCAACAATACATGTAATATGCAACCATTTTGTAGATAAACCTTGTGTTTATTTGTTGGTAAACACCTTTGAACTTACAAATCTAAAATCTGTAACGTGTGCACCTGTATACGGCAAATACAGTTGAAATTGCAGGATACCTTAAACTGTTATTTGCAACCTTGCGAGTCTAAAACAAGGCCTGAAATGACCTCGGATAGCCAAAATAGTAGTGAATAAGCCCTAAAGGCCTTTCCTGCAAAATACACAGTGCTCTTCGCACACACCAAATCTCACTGCAATCTGAGATTTTTGCTCTGCCCTGCTTCCGGTGCCTCCACAGGCACTATCCAAGAGAAGAAGTAGAGAATGGAAGAGCTTCTTACCCGTTGCTTGCTTGCTTGAATCCTTGGCTCCTCTTCTTCACTTTAGCCTTCAAAACCAGCCTCAATCAGTAGTGCAGCTCTGATACCATGACACGAATTGCGTGGTGGGGGAACTTACTCAAGATGTTGCAGCGAACACACATAGAATGCACAAGGAGAAGCTCACTCAAGAGACAAGAAGAGAGATGGAGGCCAAAACGTTTTCTTGCTGGTTTCTTCTTCTTCTTCCACACACTTTATAATATACACAAAGTATATATAAGATACAACATAAAGGAAAGTGGCCTACTAAGTCAAACAATGCATAACCGACTATACTAGTCAACTAGCACTATAACTATGTCGGTTGTAAATAGGTGTAACAACCTAAATATAATAAGTAATGAGTCAGTGGCTATGTGAGAGTCATAATGACCACTGATGTGCTAAGTGTAGACGTGTGGACCCATCTAACTAGGCGGTCCATCATTAATGTCCGCATGTGTTGAGCTTGTCATCTCAACACCTTAAAACCGAAAGCGCCATGACTTTGCTGGTTGGAGAGAAAGCCATTGACTTAGAAGAAGAGACGTCGATCCCTCAGATGGCTGAAAAGGGAAATGCTAAGGTTGGGGAGTACCCCAACCCAAAGCGCCAACTCAAAGCCATCAAGAAGGTGAAAGAATGGGCGAGGGAGGCCCAAGAGCACCTAAAACATGCTGAGCCTATACTGGAGGATGAGATCAATGATCTCTCAAGCATAGGCACCCCAGTCTCTCTCCCACAACCAAAACCAAGAGAGATGAGGAAACCACAAGCTGGGCCACCTAGACAAAGTCTAACTACCCCAAGTCAGCAAATTAGTTAGGGCCATTGGCTAAGAACCACAAACCTAGAAGAGAGGTGAGTGACTAGCAACCTCCTCAATACACTAGTGACCACTCGGTAACTCTGAGCCTAGGAGAACTACTTAAGCATCACCCAATGCTATGGCAAGAGCTTAAGCAATGGATCAAAGAACCAAATGAGCCAGTTGCCATGGATTTACCTGAGCATGATACAGAAACTCAAATACCGAGTCTGACGCTGCACTCCATGCCCAAATCCCTACACGTTAATGCATTTTGGAAAGGCGCAAAATGCATGCAGCCCTACCAGTCTTAGCATTGGGGGACGTCACTAGGGGGGGAATCTTAGACACAATAGCAAGAGTGAGTGTGCTAAGTCATGTAGTACTCCAAACTTGGGGCAACCCATTAGTCGAGGCTACTAGATTTAGCATCACACTGGCAAATGGAATGAGGGTGAAGCCATTTGGAGTGTTGAAAATTTGTCCAATGAAGATCGCAAGGATTCATTTCTCTGTAGATTTCATAGTCATTGAAAGGTGAGAAGGATCGAAGCTTGCACGCGAGCTATGGCGGGAGAGCAAGAGCAAGAAAACAGAGAGACAAGAAATGGGAACTCCAACAGTCACAATGTGTGACCGGGCCTTTCTTTATTCAAACTATCACTAAAAGAATAAAGAATAAAGTGACGTGACGGGCGCCCGCCACCTGCAGTGTGCAGTGGTGGGTACTGTCAGTGTAGTAATACACGGGGCAGCACGGCGGAGGCGCCTTTACCCCCAACAACCTGCCACTTAAAGGCGAATCTGCCCTAGTGAGAGAGAAAAGAAAAAGAAAAGACAGTACAAATGTACATAGGTACAAGGGATAAGGAAAGGCGACATCTCATCCAACGCCCATCAACCTCCTGAGGAAGGCAAAGCGCTCATGAGTGAGGCTCTTCGTGAGCAGATCTGCAAGATTCTCGTCAGTGGAGATTTTGACAAGGTCAACAGACCTGTCCTCCACGACACCACGTATGAAGTGATACCTCACCTCAATGTGTTTCGTCTTCGCATGGAAGACCGGATTCTTAGCCAACTGAATGGCACTCATAGAATCTGAATGCAGTGTAGGTATAGCATCAATCCCAAGGTCAGTGGCCTAGCCATATGGCCTCCTTGCAAGCCTCAGTGGCTGCAACATACTCGGCCTCAGTGGTAGACAAAGCCGTACACTTCTGAACCATGGACATCCAAGAGACAGCCCCTCCAGCATAGGTGAATACATAGCCAGAAGTGGACTTCCTACTATCTGCATGTCCTGCATAATCGGAGTCAGTGTACCCCATGACCCCTGTATCCTGGCTGCCATAGCAAATACACATATTTGCTGTGCCCTTCAGGTACCTCATGATACCCTTCACGGCATCCCAATGTCTGCTGCCATGTGTAGCCATATAGCGTGCCACAACACCAACTCCATGCGCAATATCTGGACGAGTGGCTATCATGGCATACATCAAACTGCCCACAGCTGAAGCATAAGGGATCTTGGCCATCTCGGCCCTCTGCTCATCTGTTTGCGGACAATCGGCCTGTGATACCTTCACATAAGAAGGTAATGGATAGCCAATAGGCTTTACGTCCTGCATGCAAAAGCGCTCAAGGACTTTATGAATGTACTCCCGCTGTGAGAGATACAAAAGCCCCTGATGCCTATCGCGCTTAATGCGCATCCCAAGTATATGTGAGGCTTGTCCCAAATCCTTCATCTCAAAGCTCTTCTTTAGCTGAGATTTAAGAGCATCTAGCTCATCATGAGCTTTCCCTGCTATCAGCATATCATCAACATAGAGTACCAAGATAAGCAAACTGCCATCAAGGGCTTTCTTCGTGTAAAGACACGGATCCATAGCACTCCTGCTATAGCCCTGTGACTGCATAAAGACATCAAACTTATGATACCATTCCCTAGGTGCCTGCTTCAAGCCATACAAGCTCTTCTTCAACTTGCACACTAGGTGCTCCCTGCCAGGTTCTGCAAAGCCCTTAGGCTGATCCATATAGATCTCATCATGCAAGTCCCCATGTAGAAAAGCCGTCTTGACATCCATCTGATATAGATCTAAGTCAAGCTGTGCAACCAAAGCCAAGACTAAGCACAGGGTGGTCATCTTAACCACAGGAGAGAAGACCTCATCAAAGTCCACACCATGTTCCTGCTTAAAACCCTTTGCTACCAATCTAGCCTTGTATGCCGGCTTGGGGTGTCCAGGGGTACTTTTCAGCTTGTACACCCACTTGCATGGCAAAGCCTTCTTGCCCTTAGGCAAGGCAACCAAATCCCAAGTCTCATTCTTATGCAGGGAGTCTATCTCAGACTGCATAGCCCTCTCCCAGGAGTGACTGTCACCCCTGCGCATAGCCTCATCATAAGTGAAAGACTCTCCTGCATCTGTAACCAAAACATAATGCATAGAGGGCTGAAATCTGTCAGGTGGATGTCTGTCTCTAGCAGACTGTCTCACCGCAGGCTCTGCTGCCTGTCTAACTGCCTGTCCAACACCTTGGCCCTGTGGAGGAACTGCTGCAGGCTGTACTACTGGCTGTGCTGGAGCTCTAGGCTCCTCCTGAAAGATCACGCTGTGGATCTCAACCACCTTCTCAAGCTGCCTGTGCATCTTGTCTTCATGGAAGACGACATCATGGCTGCGTACTATTTTCCGGGCTTGCGGATCCCATAGGCGATAGCCCATCTCCCCTGACTCACCATAGCCAAGGAATATGCATTTAATGCTCTTTGGATCCAATTTTCTCCTCTTGTCCTTGGGCACATGGCAGAATGCCTCACATCCAAAGACATGGAGATGCGCATAAGAGGGTGGCTTACCAGCCCAAACTTCCTCTGCAACCTGGAAATCCAATCCACTGGAAGGCGATCGGTTTATGACATGCACTGCCGTACTAACTGCCTCAGCCCAAAAACTCTGGGGTAGGCCTGCATGGCTAAGCATAGAGCGCACATGCTCCTGAATAGTCCTGTTCATGCGCTCAGCCAAACCATTCTGGGGTGGGGTGTAAGGGGCGGTCAACTGACGCTTAATACCCCTGTCATCACAAAACTGCTCAAAAGCACGTGAGAGATATTCTCCCCCATTGTCAGTCCTAAGGCATTTTAGCCTATACCTAGTCTGGTTCTCAACAAGAGCAAGCCATCTCTGAAAAACTGCCAAGACATCGGACTTCTGCTTTATGGGATAAGCCCACACTTTCCTAGAAAAATCATCAATGAAGGTAACGAAGTACTTCCGCCACCCATAGACATGCAAGGCATAGGCCCACAAACATCGGAATGCACCAATTCCAAGGGCTCACTCATGTGTGGCCTACCCGATTTCTTATGCGTAGACCTATTCTGCTTACCATAAAGACAATGATCACACGAGTCAAAACATGCATAATCCAAAGGCGGAAGATACTGCAAACTAGATAACATTTTCATTCCCTTCAAAGACATGTGCCCTAAACAAGCATGCCAAAGTGATACATGTGGGATAGAACCCACTGCCAAAACATGGTCGACTGAGGACCCAGATACAACAAGAGGATAGAGGCTGCCAGACTTGGCGCCTCTAGCAAGCACAAGTCTACCATGAGTAATCTTCCAGGCAGAATGCCCAAAACATACATGAAATCCTGCATCATCCAGCTGTCCTGCAGACATAAGACTGCGCGTAAGCGTAGGTACATGACGTACATCCCTAAGCAAAAATGAACTGCCAGTGGAAAACTGCAACTGAATATCACCCATGCCCACAATGTCAAGAGACCTGTCGTCTCCAAGTCTGACTGATCCAGATACAGTACGGTAAGAGTGAAACCACTCACGGTAAGGGGTAACATGGAAGGACGCACCTGAATCCAATAACCAGCACTGTGCATACATACTAGGTGTCTCAGTCAAGTGTGAAGCATCAGAAGAACTAGCTGCAAGTATAAACTCATCACCACCATCGGACTCCTCAGTCTGCGTGACATTAATTTCCTCAATCTTGACGCTGGACTTCGTAGGTACTATGCTGCGATCAGAGGACTTCTCCTGCACTTTATATTTCCCCTTATCCTTGCGCTTCTCATTGCGCAACTCATGACACTGTGGTCTAATATGGCCCTTTTTCCCACAATGATGACAAGTGACATTTGCATTGCGCCCACGCGACTTACTACGCGACTTGCCACGAGATTTAGACCGACCCTTCTGCGAGTCACGACCACGGTTATTACCACGATCATTCCTATCATTCCTGCCTCTAATTGTCAAAGCATGACTACCACGAGAGGCATCCAAGTTTTTGCGATTCACCTCTTCCTGAAGAAGAGCACTCTCAACATCTGCCAATTTTAGAGTAGCACTAGAGGCACATAGGGCAGTGCGGAATACATCCCATGACTCATTCAGAGTCCCAAGCAAGAAAAGAGGAGTTACTTCCTCTCCAAAGGTGATATCCTGCGAAGTCAAGTTCTTCAGTATAGCATGGAACTGGCTCAAGTGAGCAGACATAGTCGCATTATCCTTCATGCACAGATCCATAAGCTGCTTCAACCAGTACATCTGACTTGCCGGACTTTTCTTATCATAAAGATTTTTTATCTTATTCCATAGATCCCATGCACTCTGTGCTTCCTCAAATACATTATAATGTACCTGTTCAGTGAGAGACAATACAATCGTGGACTTGCATAGCTCATCAAGTTCAAGCCAGTCGTTATTGTCCATAGTTTCAGGCTGCTCCCCACTCAACCAAAGTGGCTTAATCTGAGATTTCTGCACCAAGACCTCCCAAATTTGACTCTTCCAATAAGAGTAGTTGGTACCATCCAACTTTGTAATGTTAAAGATGGCACTATCATGCGAAGATGACGCCATTATGCAGGCTGGAAATGCCCAAACAGTCCAAAACTGCTTGCTGTTTTACTGCAGAAACTGCCCAAAAATGACCAAAACAGGGTCCAAAGGGCGAGCAAAGTGTGGCAAAAGTTGCTGCCCTCTTAGTACTACGTGTGGTACACCAAATCAGGATATTTCAGCATGAAAAGTACACCTCAGTCCACCAATAACTGCTTGCTGTAATAAATTGCAGGTATGCAGTCTAGAGAGCAAACTGTCCCAAAATAGGATCCAATGTCAAGCAAACAATGCTAGGTCCAAAGCCGGCATGAAACGGACATAAACAAGGCCAATGACACTGAAAAGAACATGATCTCAACACCGAAGCATGTCAAAATAACATCTGCTAGTGAAAGGCACACCCCCAGACACTCTAGGCAAAGTGTTCCTGTAACTGCCAAAACCTGACACAAATAGGTGTCTGCTCAAAGAGAAAGATCCAAATATGAGACTCAGCTCATAAGCATCCTGTGAACCAAGAGTACATCAATGCATATCCATAAAGATCGGAGTATGATCCCAAAGTCTCAATGTGTATGTAGCTGCTCAAGACATAAACTGCTCCAAATACATGTTAGTGCTCCAATAGCATGCAACTGTCAAAGGTCAAGCAAGCATGTAAAATGCTCCCACTAGCACAAAAGGCATACAAAGCGAGCTCAGAAGCTCAAACAACCCAAGAGAAAGCACCAGTGATAAGTGACCCTATCAATGCATCAAGCGCATCCAAGAGAGCATGACATACATGAAGCACCGGTCGTATTAACCATGAAGCAATACATAAGCCCAAATAAGCTCTCGGTCAACTCAATGACATCCAAATAGCAACCAAGATCAGTGATCAAGTAAGCCGGGAATGCTCAAATACATCCAAATCCAAGCTCCAAATGTCGGTATGGCATACACGAACCAAATAGCATATGTCACGAACCAAAGCATGTAATGCAAAAGCCTAACTGTCAAGCAGAGACATGAGGCATAGGCGGTCCACGAGCATGCCAAGTCGGTCCAAATGCCAGTGAAGATGGAGCTAATGCGAAGCTCAAAAGCATCCCATAATCTCATACATATGCTCCAAGTCATCCCCAAATGTCAGAGACATCATGCCAAAGCTCAAAGCATACATCTGGTATCGGTAGGTAAGTGCCAAAGCATGTAAAGTACCTTCAGCCCACTGTTATTCCAGCATGTATTTATTGTTCTAAACAGTAGATTTCAGCCCTGAATTCAAGCCAAAATCATGGTCAAACCAAATGCATACATCCCCAATACATCCGTGTAGGAAGTAGACCGCATACGGGCATCAAATAAGGTAACCGGAGTAGAGTATAAGCATCAAATGCCAATGCCAAGTGTGGCTGCCCTGTTTCCAGCACTATATAATAGTAAATAATAGTCCCAAATCAGCCAATATTTCAAGCCAAAATCATGGCATAATCATGTGCATACATTCCCAAATCACTAGGCATCATGTAGACCGCATACGGGCATCAAATAGCACAACTGGAATGGAGTATAAGCAACAAATGCTAATGCCAATGGTGCTGCCCTATTTTCAGCCTGTTATGACATTTTATGACAGTCCCAAATCTGAAGAAATCAGCCCCAAATGATCAAGACCAATGCCCAAAGCTTGAATGACATCAAACATGAAGTCTATAGCCCTCTTGATCAAGGTAGAGAGCAAGAAGCAATGGCCAAGTGTGGAGTTGAAGTAGATGAGTGCTCACAGCCTGGAAAAAAATGATGCAATCTGCCCTGTTGGTGCTGAACTTGCTGCTGCTCCACATGGGCTGAAAAGGGGGTAATGGGGGGCTCAAGAAGGGCCTATCAAAGGCCTATGACAAGCCTCTTTTAGCCTTGATAGGTGTAAGGCACAATATGAGGGGAATAAGCTTCAAGGGTTTGAACCCATGGCTGCCCTTGCTGTTTGCAACATGTAGACTGAAATAAAATCCTAAAAGAATGATCAAATACCTCAGTATCAATGCCTTGAAGGTGCCTCAATAGGCTGGGAAGGTGCTCGGGAAGCCGGGGAGTGACGGGAGCTTGGGGAGATCGGATATGGCTGCCGGGATGGAGATCCAATGCGTGAAGCGAGTCGATGCGAAGGTCGGGAAGCATTGAGTTGAGCTTGAGCAAGAGAATGCCAAGCTCTAAAACCAGTTGAAAGGTGAGAAGGATCGAAGCTTGCACGCGAGCTATGGCGGGAGAGCAAGAGCAAGAAAAAAGAGAGACAAGAAATGGGAACTCCAACATTCACAATGTGTGACCGAGCCTTCCTTTATTCAAACTATCACTAAAAGAATAAAGAATAAAGTGACGTGACGGGTGCCCGCCACCTGCAGTGTGCAGTGGCAGGTACTATCAGTGTAGTAATACACGGGGCAGCACGGCGGAGGCGCCTTTACCCCCAACAGTCATGAAGGGAGTAGACTATGGCATCTTGTTAGGCCGACCCTGGATGCACAATGCGAGAGTTATAGAAGATAGGGGCAACAATCTTATCTTCTTAGGCAATCGAATAGAGGCTGTAAGAGTAGAGATGGACACTTGGAAGACTACGCCAGTCGACCTAGATGCCATCTCCACCATGCTGAAGGGCGATGGACAGCAGACTAAGGGATCCTATGGGGCTCTTACCAAGTATATCCCATGCCCTGAGGATGAGCGATTCTGGATGCACATTTTTGCTACCATCGACCTACCATTCTTAGATGCTGAGGAATACAAACAAACCGTCAAGGCAGCTGATAAGTTCAAGGACACACCTTCAGTGTGCCAAACTACATGATGACCGAGAGTCTACATGGAAGACCCACTTGTGTTGCATTTCAAGTCCCAAGCAATAGACGCAAGCTCCAAGAGAACTTAGGATACTTAACCAATAAGTTGGCTGGCAATCCAGCGATGAACCTTAAGCCATCCAAGATCTCTTGGATGAACCTGAATGGCAATGGTCCAAGGTGCATGATTTGAACTTGAAGTACAATTGGGCCTTACTTCTCGACCAACAAGAAGGGAATAGTCAAAACTAGGAGAATCGGGAACAACCGGACAAAGAGAGCGCCGATGACGAATATGGAAATCGATACCCTAGAGTACGACACTAGGGGACATGATGCACCACTACTACGAATGGACTCACCTTCTGAGCTACGACCACCAGGAGAGAACCCCTCTTCTACCAAAGATGGAGACTTCCATTCTGAATCGGAGGTCAGCTCAGATAGTGACACTAAAATACCTTAGCCTCCCAAGACTAGATGCACTAAGGGGGACCTACCCGTCCACCTACAACGCTGACAATTAAAAGAGGAATGACATGCGCAGAACCAAGAAACATGGGCGGACGAACAATGAAAACCACAAGACCTGCCAAAATGATTCATAAAGTTCAAAAAGGGAGATAGGGTGGTGATCTTGCTGGGAGCCAAATGACAGGGGCAGGCAAGCAAACCAATCAAGAGACCTGCCAAGGTCAAGGAGGTCAATTTAGCCAAGGAAGGGGAGACTCCACGACTTGTCTTTATAGCAGATGACTTGGCGAAACAAGATGAAGCAAGTCTCATTGCTCTCCTGTGAGAGTATATAGACATCTTTACTTGGCCCCTAGAAGAGCTCAAAGGAGTAGACCCAAGCATGGTGACTCACAGCATACCCATGACGCCTGACGTAACGCCTGCCAAAGTAACGACCGTATCCCATGAATCCAAAGCACACTCATGCTGTCAAGGACGAAATCGACAAGCTAATGAGAGCAGGATTCATCTACGAAATTGAACACACAGACTAGGTCTCGCCCATAGTCATTGTCCTAAAGAAAAATGGGAAGATTCGAGTGTGTGTCAATTACAAGAAGGTAAATGCAGCTATAAAAAGAGATAATTACCCACTATCATACACCGAGCACATGTTAGAGAGAGTGGTGGGCAAAGAGGCCTACAGTTTCCTGGACGGCTTCTCAAGATACAACCAGGTGCAAGTGCATCCTAACGATAGGCATAAGACGGCATTCGCCACTAAATGGGGAGTCTTTGCCTACGTAGTCATGCCTTTTGGATTGACTAATGCACCAGCCACTTTTCAATGACTGATGTGTACAATATTCAAAGACAAGCTGAGGAAGGAGTTCGAAGTCTTTGTGGATGACTTGTGCATTCACTCTGCTTGGCAAGAACGCTTAGGCAGGCTCCAAGTGGTCTTTGAACGATGTCAGCTATACCACTTCTCATTGAATCCATTGAAATGCCAGTTCTGGGTGAAGCATGGATGTATCCAGGACACATGGTGTCAAAGATTGGCATTGCCATAGATTTCTCAAAGATCAAGGTCATTGTTGACCTTCCACCCCCAGCTAATTAGAAGGGTGTTCAGTGCTTCTTAGGACACACGGGATACTATCAATGCTTTGTGTTAAACTATGCATTGATTTCTAGACCTCTATACAAGCTGTTGTATTCAAATGGACTACGGAGTGCCAATATGCATATGAGGAACTAAAAGAGACTCTGGCCACCGCCCCGATACTACCAGCCCCAGATTGGACACTCACATTCCATGTGCACATCGATGCTTTGAAATTCACCATAGGAGCCGTATTGTGCCAACTTGGTGAGCACAACCTCGATTATCCAGTGAGCTTTGCTAGCAGACAATTCACTGAGATTGAAATGAATTACCCGACAATGGAGAGAGAGGGCTTGGCCATGATGTTTGCTATAAAGAAATTTTGACACTATCTTTTGGCTACGCCTTTTACCTTCTTTGTTGACCATCAAGCCTTGTTGTATCTGGTTAATAAACCATGCACTACAAGATGCATTGCTAGATGGCTTCTTCTACTTTTGGAATTTGACTTCTCCGTGGTAGTGCATAAGGGGAAGCAAGACTACATGGCTAACCACCTGTCTCATATCCCCATAGGGAGAAGTGGCTGGCCAAGGCATTGTGGATGAACTACTAGACGCATACCTATTCCGCTTATCCAGCAAAAAAGATTTGTTTAGAGCTGACCTGACACCATATTGGGCAGATGACATAGTTCAAGTGCTTGAGCACGGACTGCCAGAGTGATCGATAAATAAAGCCCGACTTAGGCGGCTCATCCTAAAGATCCAACCATACCAGTTAATAGCAAGCCAACATTACATACTGGGACAATATGGATTATTGCACAGATGTGTATGTAAATGTGAAATGCATGGCGTGCTAACAAAGGCACATGGCGAAATCATCGGAGGACATTTCTGTGGAGAAGCAATAGCTCGCAAAGTACTGCAATCCCAACCGTGGTGGCCTACCCTTTTCCGAGATGCTGCACACTTCGCGAAACACTCCGACAAATGCCAAAAGGACCAAATCCCCAATTCGTAAGGATCACATGGAGCTAACTCCAATTATCGCACGACAGCCCTTCGAGAAATGGGGGATTGACTTCATTGGACCCATTAGTCCTACATCACAATATTTGCAAGCCAAATACATTATTGTGGCTACCGATTATCTAACAAAATGGAAAGAAGCACAAGCTACAAGAAAGAATGACACTCAGACCACCACTAAGTTCCTATGGGAGCAAGTGATCTCACAATTCGGCTGCCCCATTGAACTAGTTAGTGACCAAGGCACCCACTTCTTCAACAAAGTGATAGCTCACCTCCTATCCTCCTTCCTAATCATCCATCAAAAATCCTCACCCTATTATCCACAGGGAAACAGTCAAGCCAAATCAACAAATAAAATCTTAATCAATGTTCTGACTAAGGTCATCTCAGCTTCACGTATTGATTAGGATAACAAGTTGATGGCAGCCTTATGGGCCTACCACACAGCTTACAAAATAGCTGTGGGATAGACCCCTTTAGATTGACATATGGCACTAAGGCAATCCTCCCCTTGGAATTCTTCGTACCAAGCCTCAGGATCACCCTTCAAGAAAGATGGGATGGAAAGGGGGCATGGACGGAATGCTTGATTGAACTCAAATGCTTAACAAAAACCCGGCTTTTAGCTACCCATGAGCTCATATGCGAGAAGGCAGGACACAAAAGCTAGTTTGACAAGCATGTCAAGTAGTGCATCTTCAAACAGGGTGACTTAGTACTGCTATACTCAATCAAAGGAGATAAGCAAAAGCTGAAGTTGTGGGGGCTAGGACCTTTTAAGGTTTGGACCATTAGTTGAACTAGCAACGTAGAACTCAAGACCCTAAAGGGTGAAGGCATAGGCTTCTTCAATGGCAGCCGCATAAAGAAGTACTTTTCTCCCACACACCCATTGCATGAGCCCCCAATACTAGCACCACCTATCCATGTACGAGTAGCCACTATCACTTAAATAGATGGTGAAATGAGGAAGCAGTACCACTAGGCTTACCTATGCATGGCGATCACCGCTAAACACACATGCACCATCAACGCATTGATCGATAAGGGAGCTTATTTTAGTATCTTGACTCATGACCATTGGAACCAAATTGACTAACTGCAGTTGCAGCAGCCCGCTAATGCTAATCTCACCCCTTATGGAGGCCAACCCTACATATTGTTAGGAAGGTGCAAGGTTGCAGTTTCTATCAAGTCTGAAAGCGTGCCGATAATCTTCTATGTGTTGCCCAACACTAAGAATGCATGCATGGAATCCTTGTTAGGATGGAATTTCAAGAAGCAAACTCGTTGCACTGTCGACTATGAGTTGCATCATATCCACCTAGCCATAGTCACAGTTCTCATTGTTAGAGCTTTTAGCAAGGACGGAGTAACCCTTTCCAAGTCTGCAGAGCCACTGATAGAGCGATTCGCATTCGTACTTAAGAAGCAAGGTCGTGACTTATCACAACCTATCTAGCCTCGAGGCCAACAACCCACTAGAACCACCACTAAAGCCCATGAACCCCAATTTAAATGGGTACCTAAACAAGGAGCACCACCTAGGAATAGAAAACCACAGCCTTGCGAGGCTAACAATCCGCACCCAAAACCTAGGAGGCCAAGGCAGAACCATATACATTGACGCATGGTCAAAGCTGTGATGGGTCCCTAAGACCTTATTGCATGCACAAGGCTCCTATGAGGGTAACACCTGGATTTGGATGCCTAAACCTAGAGTGAACAAAGGCTCTACACAAGTGCCACCCTCAAGCTTCATCACCCACAACATCATGCCAGAAACGCTCAAACCGCCAGTGAATCAGGCCACTAAGCCAATAGAACCTCCGAATCCTAGCCTCGCAAGTCCTAAACCAATCTATCGCCCACAATCGTTGACCCCCCACTAACAAAATGCCCAAATCTAGTGCACATGATGCCACTCAGATCTCACATGCATCTAGTGGCATGACAACCGCAACCACCACCAAATGGGAAACCTAGCTTCAACCTAAAAAGTAAACCACTCCGCGACCATTGCCAAGGCTAAACTATCTATCCCTCAAGCCTCGACCACCCCCCGCCTTCGACCCTCTTATGAACAACAATCATTTCTAACTTTGGCTGCAAACTTAGCTGAAAATATGGGGGACGACTTGTAGCTTGCCTCCGACACTTGGATGCTACTTTCATGACCTTGGCTAAAAGCTATGCACGACTAGACTTAGGCCTCTTGGAAGAACCTATAGCAACGGAAGTCCGAACACTCCCTTGCTCTTGGGAGGAGTTGGAATTTTTATTCATCAAGGCTTCCGAAGTAGCTCAGGAATTAACTTCAACTAAGATCTCCCAAGAGCAAGCCATCAAGTAGCGTCTCATTACATCATATAACAAGAATACGATCCCAACCACAAATCAAGAAATCGTAGAGTTGAAGCAGTTTACCAACAATGAGTCCTGCTTTTTGTGAAAACGGTATGCTCTACGCCTGCAATGGGAACAAG
The DNA here is from genome assembly GCF_053477565.2 of Lygodium microphyllum. NCBI lineage: Eukaryota > Viridiplantae > Streptophyta > Polypodiopsida > Schizaeales > Lygodiaceae > Lygodium > Lygodium microphyllum. The sequence goes on along the minus strand of NC_141143.1, from coordinate 34,102,351 downwards.
AGGGATACCAAATCATGATCAACACTGAACAGTGACGCACAATCAAGGCATCCAAATATGACCCAACCTATGTCACTCCAGCTTCCTATAGAGTGTTGACCTCTATTTGTAATCGACCCCTAGAAGAACACATTGAGGGCCATCTATATTTAGATCGCATCATCACTGAGGAGGAGGAGTTTCATGTCGCTAGTCTAATGGACTCCGATGACTTCCTGCTTGATGTCCTCACTTATATTACGCACGTAGGCATCCGCCCTTTCGACATGGATAGCTATGCTAACCTCGAGTATAATCCGAGTTTCTATGCCTGGCTCATGAGAATGTAAGACACTCACATTGTGTGTTGAATAGCCCTCATCCTCTAACCCCTTAATCCTAGGAAGGATTCTTCTCAATTCCAAGAGGGGGAGGCATGGTGAAACAAACCAAAACACATAATAAGAACCACAAAGGAAAATAACACATGCAAGACATGAGGGACCTCAATGGTAGGACGAACTTATGGCTGAGGAATTGACAATAAAACTTGAAAGAAATGTACTTAGACTGTTGAAGGAAAAAGTCTAATCATGTACTAAAAATAGGTTTATCTGCCAAGCATGAAGTCTTTTCTTTCAGTAAAGCTAGGTGGAAAAGCACTAATGGCAAACCATGGCTCATGACAGGAGGTGAAGATGTCACAGCAAGATCGAGCCCACCGCCTATCTTTCACAGAAGAGGAAAGAGAAAAGTATGGCCTATCCCTTGAAAATCGGGCGTACAACCAACTCAGGTTTAGGAGCATCCACAACATCGAAGGGGTGGTGACCAACGAAGAAGCTATTAGGAGAATTGTGGATCAGTGCAACCATGCCACGTATATCAAAAAGTTAGAGCCTGACCACACTAGGTGTGTGGAATTCCTGAGGATGTATGACCCTAACAAGGAAAGTGGGACAATGTTCTTGGTGAGCAGGGAAGGAACTAAGCAGGCACAGATCCCGCTTAGCAAGACCTTAGTGGAAAAGGCACTGGGATTGGGACCAAAGGTGGAGAAGAGACACAAAAGAGATGTCTATGTCATGCCGGGGATAAATAATGAAAGTGTCTTAACAAATGATGGCATAAGCATCCAGGACATCCCCAACGCAGAGATTAGATTGCAAGCAAAGGTGATCCACACCCTCTTCTCCAGCCTAAGGTACAATTTGCTCATGCATAGAATCAGTGTGCTCATGTTGGAGAATGTGATGGCTCATTCGTTGCATGAAGTGGATTGGAACAGCTATGTTAGGAAAACCGTAGACCAATCAGTCAAAGACGCTCGACCTCGAAAGTAGACCAGCAGGTGGAGAATCCCCAACATCAAAGGGAACTGACAAGAAGAAGCCCTCGACCAAGGCCGCATTCATAGGGTATGGAGGAGTCTTGACTGCCCTCATCTGAGAGGGTATAAAAGAGGCACAAGGTGGAGAAGAGGGATCAAATGAAATGCCAGAGAAGTCACCTCCTCGTCATGACAAGGACCATCAAGTGAGAGGATGATTAGTGAAGAAGAGGAAGAGCAAGAAGCTCAATCTAGCAAACAGAAGGTGAAAATGCCTCAAAAGAAGGCAACAAAGAAGAAGCAGGAGGAAGAGATAAAGAAAAAAGAAGAAGCAAACCTACTTAAAGCCAAAGCTAAGTCAAAAAGAGTTGCAGAACAAGAAGAGGAGGACCTGGCACAAGCTGTACACATGTCCATTGCACAGCAGTGTAGGCACGAGAAACTAGCAGTGATGAGCCCGCCTAGGTAAGAGTGCCCAAGCAGCTAAAGACTTGCCTCCACTCGTCCCTAAAGGAAAGGGCAAAGCTGCACTCTACCCAACCCCACCTACCCTCTTGCCCACTACCCCAACCATCACAGCAATGCCAGGAACCCCATCCAAAGTGGATGCTAGCAACCTCATGGCATGGGTACAGTTCCTAGTCAATAAGGCACATACCCCAATGCCCACCTCTAGTGCGGGAACCCCAACTATAGGAGTGAAAAGATCAACTACTACAGATGTCGAATCTCAACAAGGACCCAAGCGACCAAAGGTAGATGCTATCACCATGGAGCTGTAGGCCACAGACAAGCACGTCAAGGAGCTCTACGCTCAAATGGAAAGGGCAAAGGAGGAGAAGAGAGCAATAGTCATGATGCGGGAAATGGAAAGGGAAATGGTAAATGCCTCCCAGCTAGAAAAGACCCGCCAAGTGGCCTTGCAACACAAAGAAATCCATGTGCTGAAAGTAGAACTAAGGGCCAAGGAAGACAACAAAGAACAGTGGCAAAAAAGACTGGAGGAAGAGAACCAGGAGCCGATCGCAATGCAATGGGAATACAAGCTCTCCTGGTTCTACAGCATGCAAAGCTCAAAGCACAGGTGAGAAAAATTCAAGGGAGCATGGAAGAGCTCATTGCACTAGAAGCAGAGAGAGCACAAGAGCAGTAAGAATGGAGAAAAGAGAGGGAAGAGCTCACTCACATAGGGAAAGAACGAGAATCAATCATAACATCTCTAGCATGCACGCAAGAGGATAGCTCCATGGAGATGGCAAAGAGAGTTGAAGAGTAGGCAACTTACACTGAAGAGCGGATAAGAACCCTAGCACACCGTCTAGCTCAAGCTGAGAAAGACAAAACACTTGCGGAAAACAAAGCAGAGGCTACCCATATGACCTTCCAAACGCAACAACGTGCCTTCTTAAATACCCTACTGGACATCACTTAGGTAGAGGAGGGAGAGCCCATGATGGCCATAAAGAAGAAACTAGGAACGGATAAAGGCTCCAGATGTTGCCACAACCTAGGGGAGCAAGCCCAAGCTAAAATGAACAATGATGCCATTATCTCCTATTGGCGGGCTAATCTCGCAGGAAGTGGACACACTCAGGTTCCTCCAAGAGTAGCAGCAAGAGCCAAGCCAGAAGAGGGAGGTGGAAGTGAACTTCAAAATGGGACCACATGAAGAAGAACTTGTCCCATCGCCTCCTTCTCCGAGGCCTGAAGAGCAGCAACATGTAGACACCTCCGCAGAAACAAAGGCGGCACTGAGAGAAAGAAGGAAGCGAATGGTGGAGGAGATATGGAAAAAATGGAATACCAAGGGAGTAAGGGTGCCCCATGTAACTATTCCACCAAGCGAGGATGATGACCTAGCAAATTTCCATGCCAATCTTATAATCTGGGAAAGGCAAGAGATGGCCAAGAGCCCCTTCGACCTCAACTTCCAATTCCCCACCACCCTGCGAAGAGTGTTAACCATCAAGGTGGTGGAGGAGGTGATTAACGTCGATAGCAGACTCAAATAGAGGTAGCTAAAGGGGAGAGAGAGAAAAACCCCACCTTTTATGGGCTATCAAAGATTCCAAATTTTGGCAAAATAAATTTTTTGAGGTGCCAAGGTCTTGCCCATCTACGAATTCCAATCTGCATGGAGAAGAAGAATCTGCGACACCAACCTGGACACGTGGGTGGCTTTTTGCAACACTCAACCCTTCTAGAGGAATGACCCAACCTTTATGCCCTACCCTCGAAGGGTTGAAGTAGATTTTGACCCTATGTCCATGGCCCGCTACGATTTCCCTGTAATCTATAATCCCCATTGTACTATATATGAAAATGCTCTCGCCTTCACATCAGAAAACCTATATGATACCCTAATCCAATTTACTAACACATTCTCCTCATGCCATGATCCCGCTTTTATTACCACTTGTAATTACCTTAGATTGCTTAGGATACTTCTTAGGCAAGACCCCACACTTCAGGAACGCGGCCTCCCAGCGCTCCATTTGGATCCTAATGTTATAGATAATTGTGTGATGGCTCGACTAATGATGTGTGCCACTCTATTGCCTTCATTTTGCTTAGCTCTGTTAGAGGATATGAATGATAGCTGCTTCACCCGCTGCAATCACCCATTCCTCTCCTCCACAACCCTTCAAGTCCACCTAAACCTTAAGGGGTATCTCCAAAGCCACCAATTCCTTAGTAAATCCATTAAGCCTCCTTCTCCGCCTCACTCCAATGACGAAGATTAAACTTCCACCGTGACTATGTAACTTTATTATTATTATTATTAGTGGCAAAAAAATAAAAAAATAAAAAAATCACACGTCTCCACTGCAAGTTGCATATCCACCACAGCCACTACACCAAGGGGTCCTCAAGTTAGGCGTGCCCGGTGGCCCCGGTCGGTCGGCTCCGTCCCTAAACCCCTATCCTCATTTTGATCCCCCACTTCCTGCTTAGGGCACATCAAGGGTAGAGGACACACCCAAGGAGGTAACACTCGCCTGTGGTTAGGCCTATCACCCTAAGCTCCATCCCACTAGCATGCCCACAATGCACCACACAACAATGGCACACACCCCACAAGCTACACCTTTCTTTTCTTTCCAGGTACAACAAAAGGCCTCACCACCTGCTTGTAAAAGAGTGGGGATAGACGGGTAGGACATGGGTTAGCATGGGAATACCCAGTTATACTGATGAGGTATATAAGGTGTTGAGAGACCCAATTAGGGCATTAGTTTATCAATAGTCAAGTCTCTTTTACCCTTCCTTCCAGCTTTCATGGCTTCCCTTCTCTTTCTCTCTCCTCTACTAGTCTTTCTCTCTCTTCTTCTCTCATCTTGTTCATCTTTCTTCTCCTCTCTGTAGTCTCTCCCTTCTCTCCTTCTCTCTCCTAGGTCTCCTTCATTACAGTTGGTATTAGAGCATAGGTATTTGGTCCTCTGTTCTTTCTCTTTTCTCACATCCAGTTCTATTTTACAAGAAAAACTAATCAGACGTGTACAGTAGGGACAGGAGTTGTAAGAAGCAGTGATGGAGTACCATATGGTGCTGACAGCCTTTCTTGGAGATCACACATAGCTATGGCCAAGTTGGAGGCACTCATGTCAAATTTAGTAGCTCATCACAAATTTTGAGGTAAAAATTTAGGGATTCCTAGTTGAACTTGGCTCGCAGGAGTTAGAGAAGAGTAAAACTACTGCTACTTTTCAAGAAAGACCTTCCTCTTCTTCCCTCAAGCTTTCTTTAGGCTGCCATGGTCTCTCTTTTGATTATATCTCTCATTCTTTGCTCCAAAAGATCTGCAACATCTTGAGGGAAAGCTTCCTTATGCTTTGCTCTATCATTTAAGCACCCTCTTGAGGTGGCTTAGTTCAACCAGGTGGGAGACATTCTCAGAGAGATTCGTGCTGGCTCTAGGCAGACATAATGGTTGATGCGTAAGAGTCCCATGGTGAAAAGGGGGCAAGTGGGGAGCATAACAATGGTGTGGAGATGGCCGCATTACTAGACCCTGTAGGCCACTGTTAGTAACATCAATGTCAATCATCTTTCCTAACCGAGAGAGAGGGAGCTCAAAAAGGCCCCATGCGGAGATCGCAGAAAAGGACACCTCCAGTCACCCGAGAGTAGTAATTTACAGTCGCACAAGCAAAACACATTCAGAATTCATGCCTCTAGGTTTCTAAAGGTTATGGGTTTGCTCAGTTTGAACACGAGAAAGCGGCTCAGACTACAATAGAGAAAGTGAATGGCATGCTTATCAAGTATAAATAGGTTTATTTTAGCCCCTTCATACGACAACAGGAATGAGATTTGGCAAGTGCTTTCTTGACTCTGACTTGCAAGGTCAGCCTGTGCAGGATTCGGTGCAACCACTGTCGAAGAACTTGGTTCCTGCACAGTAACACCTACTATGATGATCGTGCGAAGTTTTCGCTATTGCAATGACCCTAATGTCATACAAGCAATCTCAAACATGAGAGATGAATCCCATCCGGACAAGCTGGTGTAATGAGCAACTTTTGCAGGCGTTTTGGTTCTGCTATGCAACACAACATCTGGTATAAAGGCCCAAAAGCAGAAGATATAGATTTGGTCTTAGTAGTGATCACAGATGGATTTCAGTTCTGAGTGGGTACCCGTTGCCCTTGAGAGACTTTAGGAAAACTTTGCATGGAAGCATTTGTGCCCATAATGCAGTGGAGACCACTGAATTAGTAGTGGCAGGTGCCTGGGCACATGTGCATCATTAGTGCACGGAGATCCAACTACAACTACAAACCCCTCCGATGCCCAAGCTATCAGTAGATCTTTTCCCCTTAGGTACAGCAACTGCTTGGACAACGTGTCCATGATGATAAAGCTAGAATATCCTCTCCAAGATCAGAGTTGGGCTAGTTTTTTTTTGTGGGCACCAATCTCTTAGTGGCCATAATATCATTGCAGGCTTGTATGATGCATTGAAGTCACAACAATCCTAAGAGTGTCTTGTTGGGATTTGTTGGTGGTACTATGACCGCCTATACTGGCAACTTTTTGCCTAAACACTACTGAGATTATAGAAGATGTGCTTAAACTCCATCTCAACCAAGGTGGTTATGATTTACTAGGATGAAGAACAAAGAACCATTTGTGCAACAAGTAAATGCTGTCAAAGCGGCCTGTGAAGCCCTGAAATTGGATGGGCTTATCCTTGGGGCGGATGTACCTCAAACACTAATGTAGCACAGTTGGCGAAAACATTTGTTGCCACAACTTGTGACACAATGACTCGGATCTATAGGACTTGTCTTCCACATATTTTGGGTGTTTGGATCACCTTGGTCCTGCCAAATGCAAAACTACATCTCTAGTAGTGATATCAATAACTATTCAAATATATATGCTGCTATGATGGCCATAAAAAGCTATCTAAACAATACATTGCCTCTAAGGGCTACAGACTACTTGTCCCATTAACTTATTTAGAGTAGAATACCCAGTTAATATGATAGGCTGTTGAATACTGTGTCGGCAGGCAAGATAGCAGTCCAGACTCTTGCACTAGTTTGGGAAAAGTGACCCACATGCAAGGAAATCAACACAGAACTGGATGTACAACCTACCCTTCATAAGTGACAACAATAAACATGCATTCTTCTTAATCCTTTATAGCATTGACTTGGCCAAGTGCTAACTTGAGATTTTGTTGGGACTGCCTTTCCTGTGAGCCAGGACTGTAAGCAGCCTGGACTAGTGTAGATCCCGGTGCATTTGGGTCACTCCTATAGTTCTCAAAGTAAATTCATCCTGAACTTTAATAGCAAGCTCGCTACTGGTGGGTTGAGAGAGGCCAACATCAACTGTTGTTCTTGCATTTACAACAATGGGGCCTGATCTGGTAGGAGGACAAAAAGTGAAGAAATGTATTGAAGTTCTTTTGGTGAAAATTCATTGTCAGAGAAATAGGTCTCGGCTTTGAATAATCTATAGAAAGATGCTTTTCAAGAGGAATCAGATCTCTCACAGCACCTTGCTTCTTTCCAATTGCTTCTGATTGAACAAAGTATGCTAGTAGCTTATGAGCTTGTATGTGCATTGAAGTCTTTTGGGACGTTTTATCCCAATTTGTGGAGGGAAAGGCGGTGCTAAACTAAAAGGCATGCTTTGATTGCAGTTCATCTTGAGGGTATCCCTAGCATCTAAGTTCTCAAGCCATCCATGTTTGGGGGATTATTGTGCCCGATGTGAGTTTTGATCTCTTTTCTCTCTGAAAGATTTTTTGCTATGCTTATCTCTGGGTTCTGAAGCAACAATAGGCAAAGATCTTATCTCATGTCCTACTCTATTGCAATTGGGCTGTGCTGGCCATAAAAATAAAAGCATGTGCAGCATCGATAGGACAGCAATGAGCAGCGAAATCTACATTTATGGCGCCAACTATGGCTGTGACTGTTAGAATTGTTGTTTTATTAGCAAGTGAATCTTGCAAATTTGGGTTATTGTTTGCATAGTGTACTAGAGATCCTATACCTAGGTTGAATGCCTAGGGTGAACTACTCCTATTGGAGCACTTGAATGCTAAACTCCGAGTGTTGGACTTGCCGTGCTACTTTCATTCTATACACCTGGCAAGAATTGTGGAAAAAGAATTTGCATACATTGCAGCAAGCTATCATGTAGTACTTGCAGGATTAATTCAACAATCTTTCATGCATCAAAGGTAACAATAGGAAGTAAGAACACACAAACATTGAAGCACATTGTTATGAGTATCTGAGAGGTCCATGAGTTGGTGATTAGCAGTGAGCACCTACTAGTTAAAGTTAGTCATGGCTCCTAGTTCCAGTTCCTTTTCTCACTCTTGGCATCCCCAAATGAATGCATTGAATGCTACTCTACATTGACAAGAAGCTCTCTAAGCTGCAAGCCACAACCAACTAATTGAGCAAAACAGACAACTCATGTCTAAGTTGGACCAAGTGATCTCAACCATCTCAGTCACCAACATGCAAACCATGGCAATCAATGACAAACTTGCAGCCCTTACGACTCAAGTTGCTCAAATGGCTACAATTAAAAGGACAAACCAGCATGATTATGAGCAACAACATGGGCATTCTCATGGACATTATGGGTGCGATAACCACTAGCTTGGTTTGGATATACAAAGGCAACATCATGTGCCTGCTTATGGTCAGCATGTATATGATGATTGTGCATATTTTGAGCAACAGCATGCATCTGATGACGATGTATGTTCTTTTTATGAGCTACATTCTAGTCACATACATCGACAACCATCTAAACAGCCTTATGTATATGGGCAACATCATGAAAATGTATACAAGCATGTAAATGGGGAACAACAACATTATCAGCAACAAAGTGATCGATATCATCAACCACTTGATCACTACTATGAGCAACATGTCCATCCTTATGAGCAACATGATGCTTCTCACGAACAATGCCATGATGAGAGCATCTCATTGCAGCTTCATGAGTAGGTGCCCCATCAGCCCAAGGCCCTTAACTTTGAATGCCCAGTAGTAGCCACGCATGTGGGACTCATGGACCTGAAATGCCTAGGGGTTAATGCAGTGAATGCTATAGTGATTGCAACCTCATCTACTCTAGTTCTACATGGCATAGTTGTTCCGAATGAGTTGGACAAGTCAATGCATGCTACTCTATGGGTCATTGAGGATCTTGTGCCACCATCAGTGCTTGAGGATGACACCATGAATTACTTCTATGATACAGCGGATGCATTGGATCACAATTATCATTTTGACCCTGGTGGTAGTACGGTGACCCATGCTTGTATGGATGACCCCTGTGATCTTGATGCTTATTATGTAGGTTATCCATTTGATCTCGGGGAATGGAATGGTTTTGAAAAAGCTCTACCCCGATCAGAATTTCACCAGTGCAGCTCTTCCCCTACTTCAAGGGTGCAATTTTGACTGAGTAGCTAAATTTGCCCTGGTCTACACTACAGACAACTTGCAGACATCACACTATTTTAGAATAGTTTTTACCTTGCACTAATGAGAGTCAAGTGTCACCTATATGCGCTGAAAGTACATTTCATGAGCTTCGTTTTGACATGTCACACCCCTAAATCAGAGCTGCCCATAGGAAGCTATGACTAGTTTTCTCCAGCAGGATTGTTTTGGACAACATGTTGTCCACTATTTGTCAGCCCCTAATTGTCAAGAATTGGTGACCAAACTCATATGCTATCAACTTGCGCATGTCATATACATCATATACACATTTTTATGCCCCAATTCCACATGAGATTTTACTTCCCCATACCTATATTCTCCTTTATAATACTAAACAGAGTAGTACTCTACAACCCTTCCCTTCTTGTGAGCCACATCAATAAGTTCTCTTTTTGGTTTTTGAGGGTAAAAACCTTCGGGGTCGAGATAGAATGTAAAAGAGTGGGGATAGATGGGTAGGACATGGGTTAGCATGGGAATACCAAGTTATACTAATGAGGTATATAAGGTGTTGAGAGACCCAATTAGGGCATGAGTTGATCAATAATCAAGACTCTTTTACCCTTCCTTCCAGCTTTCATGGCTTCCCTTCTCTTTCTCTCTCCTCTGCTAGTCTTTCTCTTTCTTCTTCTCTCATCTTCTTCCTCTTTCTCTCTCCTCTCTGTAGTCTCTCCCTTCTCTCCTTCTCTCTCTTAGGTCTCCTTCATTACACTGCTTCAGCGACCCCATCATCCATGCAATGTGCTCCCCATCTTGTGAAACATCCTACCATGCTGACCCACCAAACAAAGGACCGACCAAATGCAACAACCACACTTAGAAAGTGAATGAAGAAGCTCATTTAGAACAACGCAAGCAAACTCAGTCACTGAGAGTTAAATGACAGATCCGTCTAATACCATTTTGAATTGCAAAGATGGACTTGCCCCTCAACATCCCTCCAACACCCAGGATTATGTCCAACTCAAGGGCCAGACAGTTCCATAAATCCCTCCAACACGCCCTCCAACACGACCTCATACCCAACTCAAAAAGCTACTTGGCTACTCCAACAATAAAATCTAACTCATCCCCCAACAAGTGCAATGGGACTGGCACTCATCTAGGAGGGGGGTAACGATAACCCTCAAACGAACAAGGTGGAGAACCCAAAAAATCTAAAGCGAAAGACAAAGCCAAGGCAAAAGCAGAATGGAGAACGAAGGCACTCCAAGAAAAATTGGGAAACACAAGAAGTATGAAAATTTCCTAAATCAAGGAGAGGAGATCAAGAAAAAGCACAAGTCAATACTTTTGCAAAAGAGCACAAGATGCACCATGATTTATTTTAAAAGCGCCGAGCTTTGACCTGTGCAAATTGTAAATGTAGATGGGCAGTAGGAAGGAAACTAGAAAGATAGGAGGACAATGAAAACAAGGGCCTAGGCTATGACCGGCTATGAAAAAATGGGATGACTGTCCAAATGGAATTTAGGGCATTGTATATAAAGTTCAAAAAGTGAATGAGAGCTCATTCTTTGGTGTGTGGCAAAGTGGACTCTTCTTCTTCTTCTCTCCTTCTCTTCTCTTGCTTGCTTGTGAGTGCTTGAGGGAGGGAGTGTGTGAGAGTGAGGGATCTTGGAGGTGAAGCTCTCCACCTTCTCCTCTCTTCTTCTTCTTCTCTTCTCTTCCCTTCTCTTGTCTCTCACAAGGCTATGGAGGATGGAATTTGGAGGTAGAGGCTTGAGGATGCTTGAGCCTGCATCACAAATCGTGGGGCTATCGGAGTGCTTGAGGGAGGAAGCAACTCAGTCAGGCATCAAGGTAAGCTCACTACACTCATAGAGAGCAATAGCGTGTCAGCTATGTGAGAGGTAGCCATTAGTGCTCGCTTGAAATGCTTGAACAATAAGCAATCCGTGGGTCTTGGCAGTTGAGCTTCTGCTTGCCTCTACAGTACTCATCGAACGGCTTCACAAACTTAGATGCATTGCGGAATAGCATAGGCCACCACAATTGAGACTAAAGCATCTTACATACTGTGGTCTCCACTTAAATATCCTCTAGCAATCCCACCATGTGTTTTCATGAGCACATTGTGCATTTCGTGTTCACAGACACATCTCCTTAAAAGTTCATCCTGTCTTAATCGATATAATTGACTGACAATCAACTAATAGGATTGGATATTCAAAATTAGTATCTTTAAGCTAGCTTCTTCTATGGGTCATTTAGGCAATCTATTCTCTTGGATATGGACTATATCATGTGTCTAATATGGTGTGAGATCTACTCTAAACAAGTCTCATTTACTCAACATTCTAAAAATATGTACATCTGGTAGGTCATCAATGATGCCCTGTCTAGATGCTTCACCTGTGGGTATGTGGGACATATGATTTGCTATATAGTGCTATTTACCATTGTGTACTAAAATAGAGAAGTCGAATTCCAAAAGCAAAAGTAACCATCAAGCAATACATCCTATTACATAGGGTTCTTTCACAAGATAATGCAATGGTTAATGATCCACGAAGAAGGTAAAGGGTGTCGCTAGAAGATAATATCTAAACTTCTTTACAACAAACACAATGGCTAACCCTTCCATCTCTCTTGTGGAATGGTTCACGTTCATATCAATGAGTTGTCTGCTAATAGCAAAGATCACTTGATAATCAAGGTTATGCTCACTAGGTTGGCACAACACTATCCCCACTGAAAACTTTGATGCATCAATGTGCACATGGAAGGTAATGGACCAATCTAGGGCTCTTAAAATAGGAGCTAAAGTTAGAGCCTATTCAAACCTTTCAAAGGCTTGCTAACATTCTTTGGCCCTCGAATACTATCAATAACTTGTACAAAGTTCTAGCAATTAATGCCATAGCTCAACATAAACTACTAGTAGTACTTAGTGTGGCCTAAGAAGCATTGAATTCCCTTGAAGTTAGTTGGAGGGGGAAGGTTTATAATTATCTTGAATTTCAAGGAGTCTATGGCTATCCCATTCCTCAACACAACATGCCCTAAAATGCAACCATGCTTCACCCAAAAACTGGCACTTTAAGGGGTTCAATGAAAGACCATATTGCATACACCATTCAAAGACTATTCGTAGCTTTTCTAATTGCTCTTCCTAGTTGGTGTGGATGCATAACTCATCAATGAATACCTCCAACCATTTTCTGAGCATGTCCTTGAAGATGGCACACATGAGGCACTGGAAGGTAGCAAGGGTATTGGTGAGCCCAAATGGGATGACTATGTAGGCAAACATCCCCCCTTCGGTGGCGAATGTCATCTTGTGTCTATCATTCGAATAGACCTACACTTGGTTATAGCTTTAGATGATGCCAGGAGGCATATTCCACGGTGGATTCCGTGCCATGGTGGATTCCGTGAGGTTTTATGGTGGATTCCGTAAACTTAGATGACCGGGGCTCATACACAAAGTGGATTCTTTGTGCGAGAAGTTGATGGGGACGCCTGTCCTTTTCGGGTGTTTCATTAATTTAGTGTGTACATGGGTGATTCCATAGCGGGTGATTTCGCAAAATGCATATTAAATTAATAAACGTTTATGAGTTTAGAGTGCGCACTCGTAATAAATTAAGGTTAGGATTTATTTCTAACCAATTGATTTATTTATGTAGCTGAAGACTGCTAGGTATTCACTTTTGTCGGTTTAATTGTATTATTTTACTAATGATTGTGAATGCTTCAGTTGATGTGTAGAGATAGTAGCAGTGGCGGAGGAAAGCATTGGAGTCTAGCGAGTATTCGACCTATCGATTATATTTTGATAGGCGCCACACCTATATTTTGTCATGTCTATTGAGGCATCGATTATTTATTATTATTTTGTATGCGCCTATGCGCACGGATATGTTATTTCTATTTGGGACATTGAGATTGGGCGTGCCAGACTCTATGGGCACCGTCCATTAGCTTTATTTCCTATTTTTGTAAAAGGCAAACTCAAAAGCTAAAAGCTTGTCATATTTTTGTAAATTGGGCTATTATTGAGCATGAAGATGGAAATATACATAAAATACATGCTTTGTGAAGCGCTCACACAAGGCATGGGGGGAGATTGAACCCAATTGGTCTCTTGCTCTTGTCGTTCATGCTTTTTACATTGTTTTTTGTGCAAAAAGGTAGAGTTCATTGTTCTTGGGGACCTTCCGGGATTCACTACATGAGCATACAGCGATCGATCTGCGCACCAGTGGTATCAGAGCAGAGCTGAGATCAAGAGCTTCCAATCGCTACCCATCTCGTGCGAAGGCGGAGCTCCTGGAACAATCGGGCTCTACGGTCAATCTCGTCGCGAACCGTCAATACAGGCAGATTTCTGGCGATCAAGAACCCCTGTTTCTACTCTCAGATCGCGAAGGACCAGGCTGTACAGGCGGAGGACCACGCATTCATCTACTTCCTCAAAGTCGTGGATATACAGAGTACTTTCTTTTCCTCAAGCTTTAAAGCTTAATATTATTAATCAACAAGCTTGGATTAGAAGCTTAATTGCTTCAGAAACTCATCGCGTGGTATCTAAGGGCCTTCCGAAAATTTCGTGTCGTCAAGAAAACGCCCCCCCCCCCCCCCACGAAATCAGACGATTGATTGATTAAGCTTCTCAAGCTTAATCCCTTAAGCCAAAGCTAAACTACTCAAGTCAAGTCATACAAGGCAAGCAAGTCAACAAACTTCAGGTCCTGCACTCCAGAAATCAAGTTCTGCAAGTCGACTGTGATCAAGTCCTGCAAGTTCACTAAGTCGGCTAAGTCTGCAACTCTGCAAGTCAGACTAGTCAACTGGAGTCAGAACTGACTAGTGCTCAAAACTCCTAGAAGGGTTGTTCCTGCGCAGAAACTCCGAACTGCAAAGTTGTTCGTGGCAAGGTATTCTACCAATACGCAGGTTTGCTGAAGTATTTTCAGCATACGAAGAAGGAAATATCGCAGATTTTTTGAAAATTTGAGAAAGAAATACCCAAAAACACATAGCCTTGTAACCCCGAATTTGAGCTACGCTCATCCCGCTAACCTGATTTTGAGTGAGAAAGGTCTTTTGAGTTTTACAGGATGACGGAACCACATATGGATGATCCTATGGCTGAAGACGACCTATCTGAGCCTACCATGGAGCAAAAGCTGGATCTAATCATGCTGCAATTGGAAGAAGAACGAAGGGCTAGGCAAGCATTGCAAGCGCAATTGACAAAATTACAAAGAGCGTCTACCGACAAAGAAGAACCTCAAGCTGAAGATTTGATTCGACGTACCATCGACACGACTCTTGAAGCTCAAACCATTCGCAAGGAATCAAAGATAAGTAAACGAAGTTTCAAATTTCGCACTTTCAATGGCATACGAGAAGGAAAGACTGTTTTATCATTCATTAGCCAGTTTGATGACTATTTCCATGAGGAAACCTATCCAAAAAAAAGATAAAATCAAGTGTGTTACTAATCATTTGGTAGACAGAGCATCAATTTGGTGGACTATAGTACGCAAGAGCATAGAATGTCCTGCTACTTGGGAAGATTTCAAGAAGAAGTTCATGCAGAATTTCCTTCCACCGCAATTTCATGAGAAGGCTATCAAGCAATGGGATTTACTTCAACAACGGGATCGTGAGCCTATACTTCAGTATACAGAGCGATTTTGGAATGCACTCCTATAGCTACACATGCTTGAAGACGTACCAGAGACGACACATAAGCGGAAGTATATGTCTGGACTTCTTGGGCATTACTACGCTGAAGTGAACATGTTCAAGCTTGCTACTCTTGAAGACGCCATTTCACTAGCTCACGACACTGAAGATAAGCTATGAGGTAGAGACAGACAACCACAGCAATTCCAAGCCAATGGTAATTATGGATCTAAACAATTCAATTCCAATTTTAGAAGGTTTAATCCAGGTCGTTTCTCTTCACCATCTTTCCGCAAGAATTGGGCTAAACCACCTGCATTACTATCCAATGTCAATCCAAATCCTAAGCCTATTCCACAAGCAAATCCAAATGTACCTAGACTTCCAGCCATTGCAAATAATGTAACCAAAGCCAAGCCAATAGTATGCTATAAATGTCACCAGCCTGGACATCTCGCAGCAAATTGTCATTCAAAGAAGCCACCAGCACATATCAACTATCTTGGAGCCATGGACGAAGATGAACATGAGGATATGCCTGATTCCACTGAAGATGAGGACGACACTACTACTATTTCCGATACTTTACCAGGTATGCCTACTCCTCATTCATTATTGACTATAAAATGTTTGGTGCATGGAAAGGAAAAGACTATCTTGCATGATGACAGTAGTACTCATGACTTTATTTCAACAAAATTGGTAAAGGAATTGAAATTACAGACTGTACCTATGCACTATCACATAAAAGCTGCATTTTTAGGTACTAGGTATAATGGTACACAGGAAGTCCAAGATTTAGAGATTCAAATTGGTTCATACACTGAAAGAAGAAATTTCTTAGTTGTTCCATTACAGTCGAGTAACATTATTTTAGGAATGCCTTGGCGACACCAGCATAACCCAGATATAGATTATTCCACACACACAATGAATATTAATTTTCAAGGAAAATCTATTACATTATATGGTATGCATGCATCTAATGTTTTTCCATTGCTTTCGCATACTCAAGCAAAACGTGCATTATGCAAGAGTAGTAAATCATATCTCATTTGGGTGAATGAATTGCAAGCAAAGGAAAATCATATGCACCCTGGCATAAGGAATTTCTTGCATATTTTAAGGACTGTTTTGCAGAAAACCTACCACCAGGTTTACCTCCTTCACGTCCAGAAGACCATAAGATTGATTTGATCCCTGGCACACAACCACCTTGCAAAGCACCATATAGGCACAATCAAATAGAGCAAAAAGAAATCTAGAGTCAAGTTGAAGAATTACTAAATAGAGGTTTAATTCGATCTAGCAGTTCTCCATTCGATGCACCTGTACTTTTAGTCAAGAAAAAGAATAATACCTATCGTATGTGTATTGACTACCGAGCTTTAAATAAGATCACTGTAAAGAATAGGTATCCTATACCTAAAGTTGATGACCTTATGGACAAACTGCAAGGATCTTCTATATTTAGTAAAATTGACCTTAAGTCTGGATATCATCAGGTGAGGCTAGATAAATCTGACATATTTAAGACTGCATTCAGAACACAGTTTGGCCATTACGAATTCTTAGTCATGCCATTCGGATTAACTAATGCACCTGCCACTTTTAGTAGAATGATGAACCATATCTTTTTGAAATATCAGTACTGTGTGATTGTTTTCTTTGATGATATTTTGGTGTTTAGTCAAAACGAGAAAGAGCATTATGAGCATTTGTCATTAGTTTTTCAGCTATTGAAAGAAAATCAATTGTTTGCAAATCCTGAAAAGAGTGAATTCTTTAAGACAGAAATTGAGTATTTAGGTCATATTGTATCATCTGAAGGAATTAAAGTTGATCCTAAGAAAATTGATGCAATATTGAATTGGCCTGTTCCTAAAAACGTGCATGAGTTACGCTCATTCCTTGGTCTTGCTAGTTTCTATAGGAAGTTTGTACGTAATTTTTCATTACTTGCTTTACCATTAACCAAACTTCTCAAGAAAGGAATTGTTTATCAATGGACCGAAAATCAACAGAAATCCTTTGACTTACTGAAACATGCATTAACCAATGCCCCTGTTCTACAGTTGCCTGACTTTAATAGACCATTCTTTCTAGTTGTGACTGACGCTAGTGGATCAGGAATAGGAGCCGTACTAATGCAAGACAATCATCCAATAGCATATTCTAGTTGTAAGCTGAAACCCTCTGAGCTAAAATATTCCACCTATGACAAAGAACTATTAGCAGTAGTACAAGCATTAAGACAGTGGAAACACTATTTAATGGGTTCAGAATTTATGATAAAGACCGACTAGCAAAGCATTAGACATTTACTTAGCCAACCCCAAATTTCTGACCGTCATATCAAATGGGCTTCCTTCATTCAAAGTTTTCATCCTATCATTCAATACCAACCTGGAAAAGAAAATGTAGTTGCTGATGCATTGAGTAGAAGACCTACAATTCATAATATTTCTGTCATATCTTTTGATTCTTTGATTGCTATGAAAGATACATATCACCAGGATATTACTTTTCATTCTGATTGGAATAAATTAGTTCAAAATAATTTCATTCCTGTTGATTCATTGTCATATAATGATGGATTTATGTTTTAAGAAAAGAGACTGTGTGTTACTATTCCATTCCGATCTTTTGTTTTGAATGAAATTCATTGTCCCCCATATCAAGGACGTAGAGGTATCATATCTACATTACGTATGTTAACTGAAGATTTTTATTGGCCGCATATGGATGTAGATGTATCTAATTTCGTTTCTGAATGTTTGATTTGTCAAAGAATTAAGAGACATCATGGTAAACAGTATGGATTACTAATGCCTTTGTCTATTCCATCTAAACCTTGGGAACATATTTCTATGGATTTCATTACTGGTTTACCAAATACTAAATCTAACCATGACATGATTTGGACAGTTGTAGATAGATTTAGTAAGCAAGCTTATTTCATTCCATGTAAGAAAACTTTAACAGCATCACAAGCAGCACAATTGTTTTTGAAAACTGTTTTTACTAACCATGGATTGCCAAAAGTTATCATTTCAGATCGTGATTCTAGATTTTGTAACAATTTTTGGATTACTCTCTTTGCTAATCTAGGCACAAAGATTGATTTCTCATCTGCATTTCATCCAGAAACAAATGGACAAACAGAAGCCACAAATAGTACCATTCTAGATCTTTTACGTGCATATACTATCTCTAAACCTCAGACATGGGACACTCATTTGCATTTATTACAGTTTGCATATAACAATACACCGCACACATCTACAAAGAAAGCACCATTTGAAGAAATTTATGGATATAGATTATCTACACCTGTTGCATCTTTGTCTAATAGAATTCAGAGTGCTGATGATATTGCTAGTATGCATAACAGTATTTTTGATGAGGTTAAGGATATGATTGCTAAAGCCCAGCAATCATATACCAAACAAGCCAACAAGAAAAGACAAGCCATGAATTTCAAAGTTCATGATTATGTTTGGCTGAGAATAGAAAAACGTAGACTGCAAAGTGTAGATAGACATCCAGTTGTCAAATTAGCTCCTAGATTCTATGGACCATTTAGAATCATTCATAAAATTAATGATAATGCATTCAAGTTAGAATTACCATCTCATTGGAAAATTCACAATACATTTCACATTAGCTTATTGAGACCATTTAGAGGCCAATTACCTGTTCACCCTGTTTATGAAAGCCCACCTTTATTAGAGGAAGAGACTGAAATACTTGAACCAGAAGCTATCATAGACACTGATTTTATGACTACTAGAATTGGCCGAAGGTATTCTAGATATCTAGTAAAATTTAAAAACCATCCTGTAGAGGAAGCACAATGGATGCAAGCTAGAGACTTAAATGCTTTCCCCACTCTGTTAGCTCCACATTGAGCTAATAGCAATTGAGGTCAATTGCTATCCCACCCCGGGGGTATGATGCCAGGAGGCATATTCCACGGTGGATTCCATGAGGTTTTACGGTGGATTCCGTAAACTTAGATGACCGGGGCTCATACACAAAGTGGATTCTTTGTGCGAGAAGTTGATGGGGACGCCTGTCCTTTTCGGGTGTTTCATTAATTTAGTGTGTACATGGGTGATTCCATAGCGGGTGATTCCGCAAAATGCATATTAAATTAATAAACGTTTATGAGTTTAGAGTGCGCACTCGTAATAAATTAAAGTTAGGATTTGTTTCTAACCAATTGATTTATTTATGTAGCTGAAGACTGCTAGGTATTCACTTTTGTCGGTTTAATTGTATTATTTTACTAACGATTGTGAATGCTTCAGTTGATGTGTAGAGATAGCAGCAGTGGCGGAGGAAAGCATTGGAGTCTAGCGAGTATTCGACCTATGGATTATATTTTGATAGGCGCCACACCTATATTTTGTCATGTCTATTGAGGCATCGATTATTTATTATTATTTTGTATGCGTCTATGCGCACGGATATGTTATTTCTATTTGGGACATTGAGATTGGGCGTGCCAGACTCTATGGGCACCGTCCATTAGCTTTATTTCCTATTTTTGTAAAAGGCAAACTCAAAAGCTAAAAGCTTGTCATATTTTTGTAAATTGGGCTATTATTGAGCATGAAGATGGAAATATACATAAAATACATGCTTTGTGAAGCCCTCACACAAGGCATGGGGGGAGATTGAACCCAATTGTTCTCTTGCTCTTGTCGTTCATGCTTTTTACATTGTTTTTTGTGCAAAAAGGTAGAGTTCATTGTTCTTGGGGACCTTCCGGGATTCACTACGTGAGCATACAGCGACCGATCTGCGCACCATTAGAAGCCATCTAGAAAATTGTAGGCTTCCTTTCTTGCCATCTCTCTAACATGTTCTTAGTGTATAGTAATGGGTAGTTGTCTCTCTTTATAGCTGCAATGACCTTTTTATAATTCATTAGCGCCAAAAAATGTTTAAAACAGCACTTTTGTTAATCCGTGGATTAAGGAAAGGACCAAAGAGATTTTGCCACGTAGATAAAAATATGGTATTCTTGTATGCTCTGCTTTTGAGATAGTAGAGTTCATTTTATGGTTCTCCCCTCCTATTTAGTTGAAATCTTCAAACCCTGACAAGTTTTGGCAGTCCCAACTAGTCCCTATTATTAATTCAAACCATTTTGAGAATCAAGAGAATTTTCAAAGTTATTGGCACTCCTAGTATTTTTAATATGTCTCCTTGACCTCTCTCTTTAGGTTTCTTTCTCTGCACATTGTCTACATACTCGTTGTCTTTTACATGGCATCCACAAGACGTCCTTCTCGGAAGAATTTTCAAAGTTCTTAGCACTCGTAGTATTTTTTATCTGTCTCCTTCACCTCTCTCTTTAGATTTCTTTCTCTGCACATTGTCTGCATACTCGTTGTCTTTTACATGGCATCCACAAGACATCCTTCTCATTCTATAAACTCTTGCACCATGTATAGCAAGAGCGCTAATGGAGAATGGGAACCCAAAACATTTTCTATAAATGATTGGGTTACAATGCTACAATCTTACAAGGGTTCTCACAAAGTGAAAAAAAAACAAAACAAGGGGATATCAAATATCATTGGAAGGGACGTATCTTTGCCTTCAAAACCATGCCTCAAGGCTAGTTTACTTCGATGCAACACGTTTACATTGCTAGAGATATGCACTTGGCTCCACATGAATGTTTTTCCCAGCAAGCCACTATAAGTTTGAGTTGTAAAATATACGTGAATATATGGTTTTGTTTGAAGCATATGCTAAATAATGGATTGTTGGTTGTAGATATCTTTCCATCAACAAGTTTTGAGTGGCAACCTGTGGAGAGCCTCCGCAAAACATTCCATGCCGTTCATAAAGAATTTATAGACATTATTTATGCTAATCAGACCATGAGTTTTTTTCATGAATATGGAATTTTTGTGTATTATGCACAATATGTGGTTCCTTCAAGAGAAGGTGTGTATGGATACCTTGAAGATCTACAGTTACCAAGCCTCTCATCTTTGGATTGGGAGATGCCTGATGAAGCAACAATGGAGAGTTTTAAACTCAAAATTACTCCAGATATTCAAAAGGCTATAACTCCTGGAAGGATCTCGAGAAGAGTACACTTATTGTGGTTTTTACCGTTGCATGTTTTTGTAGCTTGCTTTAAAACAGCATGTTTACAATGGACAAAGGTTTCATGGCTAAACAGAAATTTTTCCAAGGAAGATTTGGACAAAATTTTAGATCTATGTTGGAAAGTCAAGGAATCTGACCACAAATGTGACTTTATAAGGTGCAATGTATGCCCTCAATCATTGGGTTTACCCTATAATATATCTCGACAATCTCTTATCATAGGTTTTGATTATAGAATATATAAACTTAGATTGGGTGCTAGGGTTCCTTTAGATTCAGATATTGATTGTAAGACATTGAAATGTATATTTCAAGTAACTGCACAAGAAGTAAAAGAGGTGAACATTACTTCAAAGTGGAGTCTTAAGGATATAAGAGACACCCTGGAGTTTCTAGACAATGTTACTCCTGGATATAAGCTCAAGGTAAATGGTGTTGTAATTGAAAAAATAGATGAGAGCTCTATATCATGTATGAGTTGTTTGCCTCCTAGTGTTGTGAGTTTCGAACCATAAATATGCATGTACAAATAATTTTAAATCTTTCTTTTGCTCATAAATATTGTTGCTACCAGAAACATGGAATTATACACATTGAGAAGTACTATTTAAAAAAATATTGGTATAAGCTTTGCAATGATTTTGTGAATAGTAAATCATTGTTTGTGGACCAAAATATTTCATTATATCATGAGTTAAAAAATTTCAATATAATTTAATAGGAAAGACTTGGTACACGCTTTATAATTCTCTATGATTCTATGAACAAAAAATCGTCTTTCATGTGTATGACATATCATTACATTCTGGGGTAGAATATTACACTACAGATGTATATACAAGGGGAATGTTACTTCAGTACAAATAGACAAATTGATAATTATAAGGCTATTCTTTAGCTTCTCTTTGATCTTTAGCTTCTCCTTGATCTATAGCTTCTCCATCCTTAAGAGTTCTCTCCTTCTTTGGAAAAAGTGCTTCATCTTCCATAATTTCATTCATCATCACTAGTTTCCTCTTAGTAGGTGTTTTCTTTCGTTGCTTGAAGAACTTAAGTACCTCATGCACTCTTTTCTCCTTGGGCTTTAGAGGAGATGTCTACATTCAGTAACTTTGAATCTATTATCCTCAAAACATTTGAAACCACTCTCCAGCCACAACTATGTACATCATTTTGCAATGGGACCTCTTGAAGCAGAAACTTGAAAGGTCTCTGAGGATCAGTAATGCTTTCAAAGCTAGTGTCTGAGTGGGTAGTAACAAGTCTAGTATACTGCACATATTAACTTATTAGCAAATATTATAAACTTTATCTAATAAAGATAAAATAAAGAGTATTTATTGACAATACATATTTGATTGGCCATGGATTCTTGAAAGAGAATTCATAAAAATGACCTCTCTTACAGGAATGTCGATATAGATTAGGCTCCAATGTCCTCTGCAAACCAAAACACAAGTGAGCAATAATAACCCTAAGGACAAATCATCAAGAGATAGAATGTTGAAGAAAGTACCTTTCAATATATGGAAAAAAAAAGATAGTTTGTGACACTATCGAAGTCCTTAAAAACCTTACAATATTTCAATCAGATTTTGAAAACAAATCCATTGAGAAAAGTGGATCAATAACAAATATACTCTTAGCAATATTAATGGTAAGAGAAGCAACATATGCCATGTGTATACAAAGTAAAGAATGAATAAGAAAATGAGTGCAATATAAGGACCCTTTGAAAAATTCATTATAAATAAAGAGAAGCGAAAGACCTTACCTCAAACAACAATAAACTACTGAATTTGTTAGTTGAGTATCCTTTTTCTCAAATAGGATCTTATACTTTGGAGAAATGCTGAGGTAGTCTTCTTTCTCAAGACTAACAAAAACATTCATGACCATTTGGCTGTACACTTTCCCCATCCTCTCGTAGTTCACTAGGCCAAGAGTCAAAATCTTTCTTTGCCAGATTAGATCCTCATTTTCTATTACCTCTTTCCTTTTCTCCTCCATGACAAATTCATGCTCACTTGCAACCCTTGTAGGATACAAATTGGTAACCTCTTCAATCTTGGGTGCTAGTGGCTCTTTCTGATCCTAGGTGGAACATTGAGGATTTCAAATGCCTTTTGATCAGTTGTTGTGGAAGAGGCTTCAAAACTTTGTCAAACCTATATCTAAGTCTGCTGACCATACTAAAGTCTTTATTCATTAATATAATTCGATGTGCATGGGCAACTGCACTATAAGCATCATTCATAAAATCTATCAAAAAATCCTCTGTTGCCTCTTGCAAGCATAGGAGGGCAAACAACCGCCATCTCTTATTGAGGCCATCCACAAAAGCAACAAGGGACAACCTATCAGATATCTCCTTGGCCAATCTAAAAAATGCAACCTTAGGAATGAGGTGCCTGGTTAACTTTTGAGCTTTCTTAATCTATGCAAAACACCTGTGCATGTAAAACTATCTTGACTTTCTCTTTTTCCTCACAAGGGCTTCCTTGGCAAGTTGAGAGTGAGGAGAAGCTGATGGCTCAAACTCACCAAATGACGTTCTCTAAGGATTCACTTGAACATACTTTACTAGCTGGTGTAATAGGGTCAACAATTTCTTCAACTATCTCCTCAACAGTTAGCTCATCACCTTCTTCAAAAGATTTCTTCACCAACACTTTCCTTGCAGTTTGTTTTATCCTGGACATTGAAACCAACATTGCGCGATCAGGAAGCTGAATATAAAGGCAACTTACTCCTCTCGCGTGATATGGAAGGCAAAATAATGATTGGCCCAATACAACGCGATAGCGTAGATTTGAGGTTGATCCTTTGACCTTATTGCTTCGTATGGAGGCCGAAAGGATGCTATTCCTTGAACCCCTTCTCCCTGCTTCGGATTTTCAATACAACGCAATTACATAAATTTGACATCCTCCTTTAACGTTATTGCTTCATATTGAAGCTGAGACAGTTGTCGGCCTTGGACCCGTCTTCCTAGTTTCATACAAGTTTGCTCAATAGAACGTGATTAGGCGAATTTGATTTCCCTCTTTTCCCTTATCGCTTCATATTGGGGGCTTCCAACAAAACGTGAATGAATGAGCAGTGCGGACATATGGCACCTCTTTCAATCGGATATGTCAGTACTGTCGATTGTACTGCAATAGTGAAGTAAGGTTTTGTCAGACAAACGACAATCATCGTAAGGTTCAAATTCGCACTCCCACCAAATGAGAAGTTCTTATATACTTGGGTTGCTGATGTCCATGTGTCATATTCTCATTCTCATGATATTAGGGTTTCTAGAAAGTTCCTTCTTCCCCCCTTGCACCTATTTAAGTCCACTCAAAATTTTTTGCACATTTTTCCTCCCGATTTCCTCCTGCACCAAACATCTTCCTCTCCGCTCGGCTCAACACAACGTCACTTTCTCCTTTCGCTTCTCTCCTCGACTCCATCTCTGTTTCCTTCTCCCCTCGACTCCATTCAAGTCCGAATTCTTAATCTCCATCTCCATCCCCTTCTTAATCACAGACGCCCGTCCATAATCCCATTCCCCCGATGTCACCCACTCCATCACCCCCACATTTTGTACTCCGTCCATAATCCACGTCACCCCCTCCGTTCATAATATCATTTCCAACCTGCATGTCATTTCATCCACTTCGTCGTAGAAATTGCCACATCTACCCCTATCAAAGTTGTCTTCCATGCATGCCTGAGCACATACCCAAAGTCCATCCCCAAGGCAACGTACACAAAAACAGTGCGAGAAGGTGAATAACAAGGTTTTGATTTTCCCTTTATCGCATGTATTCGCTTCTCGTCCTCCACTGCTTCTTGTCCACCACTACACTTCTGAAATGCAAAGTTATTCCTCAATTTCCAAAGTCCTTCCGCAAGGCACTAGAAGGTGAATACGAAGGTATTGATTTTTCTCTAATCATGTCGTATTAGCCAGTCCTTCCACAAGGTTTTCTCACAGATGTTTGTTTCTTTTGTATTGTATGTGTAGAATCCCAACCGACTTGCGAACTGGAATAGCACGATGGTGGAGTTTTGAGATTCGTAAATGCTTCTATTCGCGTTGTATAATTCAATCTTCCAACATGGAGTGAGGGTTGCACTTCAAGAGCTTTATATGTTTATATTTGTGTTGTATAGGTAAGTATCCTAGAGAGCTATTGATTCAAGAAGATGTCAGGAACAGAAAGGGCACACATGTCTACCTCCACATCTATAAAGGGAAAAAGAGTCCTTGAGCCCACAATGACAAAGGAGTCAATTGCTTTAGATGTCTCAATAGCATCTCATATGTCAGTGAGACAGGTGAAGGTTCAAGGAAGGCTTCAAAGAAGGGAAATGCTTCAAAGTCTCATGTGAGGGTCCCAGGGCTTTCTCAAATTATAGATGTTACAGCCTCTGAGAAGCTCTTAGATTTTCTCATAGAAAACAATATTGACATTACTTTCTATCCAACAACTAGGGAGATTTTCAATCCAGAGTGGGACCTTGATCAAGTTCTTAATTTCTCAAAGGACTTTTGCAACGAAGATTTTGTAGAGTTTGAAGAGTTGGCATATCATATTGCTCAATTGGATTCCAAGGAGTATGTTCACACCCCTATTAGAAGGTCAACCACTAAGAAGTCCTTGTTTACCAAGAAATGTGGTTATCATTCTCTTGATAGATTTTATGCAGTTGAGTTATGCTCTTTACACCCAAAAAAATGCTAGCTTCTGCTTAAGTCTACTGCATTCATTGTATTTTCCCTTGTGAAATACCCTCTAAAATCTGATGAAAAGCATAAAGAAACCTCAAAATTATCTAGTCATTGCCTTCTTAAAGAGATAGTAGATGAAGTTGAGGTTGAGGAGCAACTAGACACCCAGATGGAAGCACTAGTTGCAAAGGACCTAGATGTTGTTGATTTTAAAGCAAAGACTGCAATTGAAGAAACCACTATAAAGGTTGATGAGCCATCTGACAGTCCTTGGAGACTGATCATTCCATATTTGCCTACTTTCCCAATTAAAGATAAGAAATACATATTATTGTCTGATCTCCAAACTGTTTTCAATTTGAGAGAATATTATTGCTTGGCAGTTATTGCAGAGGCATCTGTAGATGCAAAAGGCATAGTAGATGTTGAAAATGAGTCCAAGGAGGACTTGCTTAAATTAGATACTCAAATGTCTGATGATATGTTTATAGATGCATCAAATGCTTTTTCTCTATGTTTAAGCAAGGTTAAAGATGCTGAGAGAGAGTTACTACAAAGAGTTTGACCAATTTCAAGAGAAGCTTGGAATCTCCAATTTGGGAAGGGAGGAGTTAGAATTTGTAAAGTAGCTCAAGGATATCAAGGAGACATCAATTAGCTTATGGAATCCAAGAAAACTTGAGAGTGATGAAAATCAAATGGTAATGCATTCTTTTGTTTTTGTGGAATCACATACATATTTTCATTTTTTTCATTCTAATTGTTGCTTTTACAGTTGGAGATTGCAGATGATGATAATTTCTTTGGAAGAGCCAAAGGATTGAGAGTTGGTGTAGTTCCCTAAAGGATGTTACACAGGGGTATTACATATCAAGGATTGATCCCAATATTCTATTGGTTTTGCACAACACTTTCTCAAAGGAGCCCTCATGGCCAATTGTCTGTGTTAAAGCACTTACAAGGCTTCTTGGATACTCATGTTTGCAATACAATGCACACAAAGCTATGTTTTTGGAAAAGACAGTAGCCATCCGAATTTTTGGTTATGGTCCCAGCTTCTCTGCCTCCAGGGCTAGATACTTCCTTGCATACTCATCTTATGTTTTAGTAGAGCACACAAAACAAATATCAAATCCATAGCTGGATACAAGAGAAGAAAGTTTTTATGTTATAGAGGAAAAATGCATGAGGAGGAAGGGATGTAAAGGCTCTTAAAAGCTAGCCATATATATAACATTTTGAAAATAGTATCAATATTGTTGAGAATCAACAATCACACTCAAACAGCCTCTTTGTATGGAGTCTCAAGGTCAAGGACATGCAGGCTAACTTATCCCATATGCACAATGGTGCCTACTGCAATTTCCTACTTTCCTATAAAGCATTGTACTTGCTTCCTTTCTTAATGCAATGATAGTACTCTTTTCATTTCAGTAAAGTGTCAATGTCATTGTCCACATACACAAGATTGTGTTTATGAGTCCAAGTCTCAATCTTGGAACCTAATTCACTTGTGTAACAAACAGTGTCCATTCCATCATGAGTCTACACTTCTCCTTCCATCCTCCATAGCTTCCGGTTATGTCATGCTCTAGATCCCGCATTTCTAACATGGTATCAGAGCCCAGTTGGGCATGGCATTGCTTCTCCAGCCTCTCTTGATTCTTCTGAACCTCCATCCAGCTCAGTGTCAGTGTATGACTTCTTTTCTCAACTCTACTCTCACTGAAGCTTCCATGGCAGCCATAGCCAGCAGCACCCTGTCAGATTGAACTGCTTATATCTCACTCCACAGGTCAAATCTCTTGGAGCTTCCTTCTGGAAAAGTATTCCCCAACTCATAAAGCTTCCCTGTATCACATCAATCCAGGACATTGGACCATCTGGAGCTCAGCATTGTGAAAATCCCCAATCTCTGTTCTGTGTCTGCCATAGCCAGACAGGACCTACCTTGCTTGGAGCTTCCATAACTCTTCAACCAGGCCATTTCAGCCCACGATTTCTTCTGGAGAGTTGTTCCTCTGCTCAAGGCGCTTCATCTTGGCACAATAATCAATGACATTGATGCTCCCTGGCTCCAGCATTGCAGAAATTCGACCTCGATGTCCAGATCTGCGCCGATTCTGTTCGCGGCACCTGCGCACTGCATACTGACCACGATCTGCACAATCTCCATGGGGCTTTGGTAGCCCATGACATAAGCTTCCTAGATATGTAAAAAGTTTTGAAAATGATGCACTGTAGCTCCTGCAATAAGCAAAAAACCAGGCCCCTGTCTCAGAAACCCTAATTCCACCATAGCCAAAAGCTTCAAAATCTTGACATTTTTCACTGTTTCTCTCACTGAAGTTATCAACAGTGATTTTAATCACTGAGCAATACTCTCTGAAGTTCGTTAAAGTACTGTCACTCAGATCTGAAGACATCAGCATCAAATCAAGAAGGGGAAGATCACTTGGAGTAAAAGACTTTTGCAGATTTGGTATTCATTGACACTCAGTTAGTGCTTTTTAGCACTTGTGTCTCTCAATCAATTCTTCTATTTCTCAAATCTAATAAAGTCTGAAGTTGATTTGCTACTGTTCCCGTAAATCTAACATGGGCAAAGACTCGCCAAATGCTCGATTCAAAGGAGTCGGATTCCACACTTGGCAAACCCGCATCAAACTCATCCTGATGAAGAAGGGTCTCTGGGCCATCACAAATGGCAAAGAGAAGAAACCGCGGGACGCGGACCTTGCAACTACTTGGCAAAAGAATGATGACAGAGCCCAGGCCATTATCAAATTGGAGCTAGATGACAGTTATATCCATCACGTGGATAACTGCGAGACCTCACAGGATACATGGAAAAGACTTGACACCCTGTTCGGTGCACAATCTAAATCATCAAAGTATGGTCTCCTAATTGAATTCTTCAGGCTTGAAATGAAGTCCAGCACATCACTTGCCACACATCTTAATTACATGGAAGGACTCCTAACCCAACTTGCAGGAATCAACATTAAAATGGATGAAGATGTTTGCATCGGTGTTCTACTTAAGAGCTTGCCTCCTGAATATAATAACGTATCAACAACTTTAATCAACATGCCAAATCCTGAACTTATTGATATCCAGGCATCACTGTTAGAAGAAGAAAAGAAGCTAAAAACTAAAGAAGAACCAAGTACCTCTAGAGATGAGCATGCATTATATGTTGGCAACAGGTACAAAGGCAAGAAAGATCAGCTCTTTTGTGACTTCTGCAAAAGGACCGGACACACCGAGAAGTTCTGCCACGCAAGAAAGAGATCCCAAAAGGCCTATCTAGTCGCAGTCAAAGAAGAAGAAGAAAATGAAGCAAAGGAAGAAGAAGATGAAGATCACCAGGATCGGAAGGACAAGACTCATCAGTCCTTGTACTCTCATAATTCTGATAGACTGTTTTAATAGCCTTGTATTTTCCTTGCCCTAATGCTTCCTGCCATAAGCTATGTAAACTCCTTATGTAACTTGGCATTACAGTCCATGTACACTTTGTGAGGCCCCTGTTACAGTCTCTGGATGTCCACCATGTTTATGGTACCCACACTTAGCTTTTTCTGCGACAGCCTCTGGTGTTTTGCCATGTCTGTGGTATGCCCACACTTTGCAGGTGGTTCTCATTACAGCCTCTACACACTTTGTGCCTTTCCTAGTTGTGATTGAGGAGGGGTGTTGAGAATCAGCAATCACACTCAAACAGCCTCTTTGTATGGAGTCTCAGGGTCAAGGACATGCAGGCTAACTTATCCCATATGCACAATGGTGCCTACTGCAGTTTCCTACTTTCCTATAAAGCATTGTACTTGCTTCCTTTCTTAATGCAATGATAGTACTCTTTTCATTTCAATAAAGTGTCAATGTCATTGTCCACATACACAAGATTGTGTTGATGAGTCCAAGTCTCAATCTTGGAACCTAATTCACTTGTGTAACAAATAGTGTCCATTCCATCATGAGTCTACACTTCTCCTTCCATCCTCCATAGCTTCCGGTTATGTCATGCTCTAGATCCCGCATTTCTAACAAATATTTTAGATTCCACCTCATTTATTATGTTCTTTGAAGTTTTCTTTGAAAAACCAATTGAATAAGTCGTGAAGGGCATTGGTTTTTTTTGCTCCTCCTCCATGTCTAGTGCTCCGAAAGAAACACATATGTGCTTGGTAGTGAGATTTCTCCATACCTTGGCTACTGTAAGTTGCTAGGAGCCCTTGCTCTTCCACAAAATGAGGCCCATGAATAAGAAGAATATGCTATGACAATCCAACAAGCAATATTCAATTTAAATCATTAAACCTTGTTTTCAAAGCAGAAAGGGTCTAATTTATGTCCATCTTACCAAGTAGAAAGTAATATCCTTTTCTCCCCAAGCTTCCTTGATTGCTTGAACAAGATTCACAATTGAACGTTTGTACTCTTTCGAATAGTTAGATGTTATCTTTTGTTCCCTGAGCATTTTTAAAAATTATGTCAAGGTGTCTCCAAACCTCCATTCGTAGGAATGCAATTCGTGGTGTGCTAGCCACATTTGTTGTGATTGCACGCAACTCTCTCCAACACTCCCACAATGCGTTCATTTGTTTACCAATATGATTTCTTAGAAATCATCCAACTTTTTCACCCCCCATAGAGACATATACTAATACCTCTCTTGTTTTCCCTAAGGCTTTTGGATCCTTTCTCTGGTGAACTTGACCTCCATGAAAACCCATTTTTGACAGTAAAGCCTCACATTTATCAATGCAATCATCTGACTAAGCAACTTATCAATTATTCTAATCTCTGCATGTAATGTACAAATATGAATGTTCCTTAGAGAGATTGAGAGAATAGGATCCCATAAGCCATCCAAGTTTTTGAACTTTCTCAAATCTATAGTGTTTCGAGTCGAGGCTCTTCTTGTTGGCTGCAAAGTACTCCATTCTTTGGATCCCAAACTCTCCATGCAATAAATACAAGGATATTTTGCATTGGCCCCATTACTTACTCCAAGCATACATTTGATAGTTTTTAAGTCAGCACTCATATGCCATTTAACATTAAAACTACCAACACCATCGACTATCAACATTTCACCTTCACTTTGAGACTTTATAATATTAGGAATACCTGTATGAGAGAATAACCATTTCAAGATTTCATGACTTTTAGTTGGTACGTGGGCCGCACCAATCCACCAAAGCTCCATCTCGAATTGTATCTCAAATTGTTGTTCTTACTCCCTGTTGGTACTATAATCCAAGGCCCTGCTCATGATACAGATGCTGACTCTTTCCATCTTTTGTCCCTTTTGAATCTGTGCTTCATCCAATTTTAGTGCAAACTTCAAAATACCACCACATTCTTGGATAGTAAATTTATACATATGGACCATTGCAATCTAGAATCTTTTAAGATCAATGCAAATATTATTAAATGTGATTTATTCAAAAGAGACCTTTGTTTTATGTTTTTCATAGGGCATGGATCCTTCTATATGAATATACTCCCCAAAAACATATGAATCCTACGATTCATAGTTGTCCTAGCAATTGAAACTACAAGAGGCCAAGGCAAACCAAATGTATTTATTCTATGACATTTAAGATTTGTAAACCACAATTTAGAGAGGGCACGATAACCTCTACGACTGATACCTATACTGTCACATATCTCCACTATTTCATCTCGTAACTATTCCTTTTAAATCTTTCACTAACTCTTTTAGAGTTTGGCTTCTCAACTCTACATTTTCAGGTGATTTAAGAATTCTTATAATGTCCTTCTTTGTCATGGTTTCTTTAATAAGCTTAATCCTCTCATCGTTCTCTCGAATATTAATACCTGAAATATTAGAGACACGTCTCTTTGCAAGATTTAGTCTCCTTTTCTTCACCCAACTACACAAGTCCATTATGTTTTTAAGTGGTCTTTTTCTTTGTCTAAATCCTATTGGAGTTTTTTTCAGGCGCAATAATTTTTCTTGCAATGACTTATTAGAGTTTTCTAGATTATCAACCTTGTCCATTAGCTCAGAAATAGTTTTTTGTGC
The DNA here is from genome assembly GCF_053477565.2 of Lygodium microphyllum. Lineage (NCBI taxonomy): Eukaryota > Viridiplantae > Streptophyta > Polypodiopsida > Schizaeales > Lygodiaceae > Lygodium > Lygodium microphyllum. The sequence continues at coordinate 34,070,495 of NC_141143.1, read as the reverse complement.
CAATGTTAATGCTTCCTTCATTTCATGCATTTGTTCTATAAATGTAAAAGATGCAGAATAGAACCTCATGCAGTAGCCAAGCATCCCATCACAACCATCTCCAACATACCTTATGAAGTTGTGGATATTGTAAAAAGGAGGATGCTTACCTATAGAAGGGTTTAGAGGATAAATATTTCCATCCATCCATAAGTCTGCATGCTTCTGTCCTTGTAATCACAACCTATTAGCTTCATCATTGTCCAACAATGCTCGATGGTGTATACTCCTCCAAGATGAATAGACATCATCTAACTGAATAGTAATTTTATACTTGTGTGGTGGGGCTGTGCTTGTATTGCTAGAAGAGATACTGGTAAACATTTTGGTAGGGAACCCTAAAGGGGACAACAATGTCACAGAGAAGGAAATAAAAACCACAGGAAAGAGAGGTGCAGAAAATGAACGTCAAGGAACACAAATGAACGATGTCTTTTGATGCAAAAATTCAAAAATACAAGATTTTGCAATTTTTAAGAGAATAAGACTGAAAAGGTGACATGTAATGTCCATTGAAGATTGAAGATATTTAATACCCTACCTCTTAAATGAATCATATATTATCTCATTAATCACATCCAGGCAGCCAAATTTGGAGGGTTTTTCTCTTCTAAACCTCTTCTAATTAGCAACTTAATCATTTTCTTATGAGTGTTTTGAAAAGTTTTTGGCCCTAATGTAAATGCACACTCGAACCTTCCCATTCTTTTTCATGACTATCACTATGGGTGATACCTCGAGTCCATGTGCTCTATCTCATAAATGAATCCTACATTTAGAAGCTTATCAATCTCTTCCTTCACTACATGTGAATACTTAAGATTCGTTGCATATAGTCATTACTTAACTGCTACTGCATTGAGAGTCATGGAAATATTATGAGTCATAATACTCGAATCTATTCCTTTCAGCTCATCTAAGGACCATGCAAACACTCATAGAATTTCCTTAGGAGATTTATGATATTAGTCTCTTTCTCCTTGGTTAGGTCATTCGCTACGTATATGGGTCAAAGCTTGTCTCCTTCCCTTGATAAGTTGACTTTCTTGGTCCTTCAATGGGTTCACATGCCTACCCTTTCTGCTTGGCTTCTTCTAACACCACTATTTGATCACTTTTCTTAAACTTCGCGAAGCGCTTGGGCAAATCCTAGGTTTTCTTCTATCAATCAGCTTTTGAAGACTTGATTGCTTCTTTCTCTCTTTCTTTAGCCTCTTGTGTCTTAGGTGGCCTAAGAGATTCCCCTGATGCATTTGGTCCTAAGTGGTCGAGGCATTTTGGAGTTGCTATCTGAGCTTACCTCTTTAACTTGGAGTTGTACTCATAATCCTCACTGGAGGAGGCTATCTCCCCTAGTGATCATAGCTGTGAGGCTAACTCTACTCCAAATAATGATACAGTGCTCATAATCTACTACTCTAGGTATTCTAGCCAATTAGTTTGGTCACAATCTACCTTGACAACTCCTTTGTTCACTCTAAAAGCATTGACCTCTCAGGGTCTAGATTTTTCCTTGGCTTGCTCAATCACTCTTCCATCTGTGTCATATTCTATGGTCTCCACTTCCTCTTCACTTTCCTTACTGATGGAATAGTAATCTTTGTACTCATCATTGAAATCCTCATGATCAGATTGTGCATTATTTTTAGGGTTATTGTCAAGTTTTTTCTCACTTGTAATGAGATCCTAGTTGCATAACACGTTTAACCCATGCACCTTAGTCCATCGCTACTCCTTACTCTTCATGAGATCCTTGAGGGACTTTAGCTTTGCAGCTAGGTTGCTAGCTAGCTCACTTGATAGGTACTTGAGGATTCTATGGAGTTCCAATTTATTAGTTGGGACGTGATAAGTGATTGGTATCAGTTGACTAGTGGAACTCTTGGCCACCATGCGTAGGGGCACTGTGGATAGGTTAGAAGTTGTGGCTCTATTGGATTTTCTAGTTGAGTTTACAACTTGCCTATATTGATCCTCATCCTTCAAGAATGGTAGATCAATAATTGCCAACACATGTATCCAATCACACTCATCCTCAGGACAAGGAATGTACTTAGATAGAGGTCCATAATCTCTCCTGGCCTTTGACTCGCCCTTCAACATGGCAGATATGGCATCTAGGTCCATTGATGAGGTTTTCCAAGTGTCCATCTCTACGTGGACTGCTTCTGATCTATTGTCTGAGAATATCATGCCATTACCCCAATCCTTTATCAGTCAACCATTACCCCAATCCTCTATCACTCGGCCATTCCTCATCCAAGGTCTGCCTAGTAGGATATCATTATCCACTCCATTCATGACTATGAAGTTCATAGAGAATTGAATTTTTTTGTCTTTAAAGGTCAATCCTTCAAGACTTTGAAGGGTCTAACCTTCATCCCATTCATTAAAGTGATATTGAACAATGCAGTTTCTACCAAGGGTTTCCCCAAGCTTCTAGGACTGCATGGCTAAGTACACTAACTCCTGATCTTATGTCTACTATCCCCTTTTGTGTTGTATCTCCTAGGGCAATGACATGTGAGTCTATGTGAATCTAAGTGCCTTCCTAAAAGGCATTCACTTGTGGGGACTTAAACATTGGGTTCAACGTTAGGCTTGGTATGTGCATCACAACATCATGGTCAAGAAAGTTTTGCCATTCATGTCTATCAGTTCATTCTGCCCATTGCTTCAAAAATTGCCACACTACGGGGTTTTACCTAAGCAATTCTCCTAGTGGCAATGTTACAGGAGTTGATATAAGTGTGATGAGGAAATGCCAACCATCTTTCTCTCCTCTGCTTCATGGGCTTCTTACCAATTCTCTTGGGAATTTCATCTATGCATGGCATTCATGTTGTGCCTACATGGCTATGCATGTGGTGTTAGAGGGGAATACATCTAATGGCATAACAATCATGCATGTAGTAGTTCTCATGGGTAATAGAAGAGACCTACAAAAGGCACAACTGATTGAGCAATAAATAGTAATAGAAGCGCAATACATAGCCATGTCAAGTGTATGCATCATTGATAATGATCTAGTAGAGGTAGGTAATGAACCAAAGAAAAATGCCAATTAGTCCACTAGGCATCCATTGCATACATACAATATGAGAAGAGCATAGGCATGAAGTGAAGATCCCACTATCTCACTATAAGGAGCTCAATCTCAACTGCAATCCAATGCACAATATAACATCCAATGTCAAGTAACTATCTCAATACATAAAGCCAAATAGCTCACACTAATTCAAATGTCATCCGTACATTCCATCCACATGCCATTAGATGTACGAATTAGTTGTGCCTTTTGTAGGTCTCTTCTATTACCCAATAGCTCACACTAATCCAATGTTATAACATCCAATGCACAATATAACATCCAATGTCAAGTAACTATCTCAATACATAAAGCCAAATATCTCAATACAAAAGGCATCCGTACATCCAAAACCCATACAACATATATCCGAGGTATCAATATGAGATGGCATGAAGCCTCAATAGGCATATACTATCATGAATAAGTGCTTGCTATATGCTATATTATAGCATAAAAATGAAAGTCAAATGTAAGCTCAATAAAAGCCCAAAACCATTTGAAGACATGTATCAAGCATCCCCAAGTGTCAACCTAAAAAATTCGAGCATTAGTACAACTACTAAATCAAACTAGAAATAAGAGGCACTAACAAAATAATGAGTTATCCACAAACCATAGTCATGAAACAATCGAGACAAGGTAACTACTCTCATAAATAGCATAGAGAAGTACAATTACAACATGTCAAAAATAGAGTACATCATTAAGAAATCAAAAACAAGTATGAGCTATCGTTGATAAACTATAAATTGTAACTACCAGGGATATCCTGTGCAATAATGCAGGGTATGTATGAACAACTAGCAGTTAGTAAACATGTGACCACTACCTATAGCTATCAACCTCAGAGTGTCAAAGGGGAATATATCCAATGGCATAGAAATCATATATGTAGTAGGTCTCAAAGGTAACAGAAGAGACCTGCCAAAGACACGAGTAATTGAGCAATAGTAATAGAAGCTCAATACATAGCCATGTCAAGTCTATGCATCATTGACAATGATCTGATAGAGATAGGTGCCAGCCCAAAGACAAATGTCAAACCAACCCATTAGGCATCCACTGTATGAAGAGAGCATAGACATGAAGTGAAGATCCCACTCTCTCAATATAAGGAGCTCAAGCTCAACTACAATCCAATGTGCAATATAACATTCAATGTTAAGTAAGCAGCTCAATACATAAAGCCAAATAACTCCCACTGAAGTAAAAGTCAAAGGATAGATGAGCAAATAAAGCTCAAAACATCATGGCATCCATATATCCAAGATCCATATAGCATACATGCGAGATATCGATACAAGATGGCATGAACCCCCAATAGGCATATACTATCACGAATAAGTGATTGCTATATGTTGTATTACAACATGAAAATGAAAGTCAAAGTTGAGCCAATGCAAGCTCAATTAAAGCCCAAAAGCATTCGAAGACATGTATCAAGAATCCCCAAGTGTCAACCTAACATTCAGGCATTAATACCAAGCCTCAAGATTATCAAATGACAAGAGGCATATAATTTTCCCAAATAAATGACATTCACTCCTATTACTATAGCAATGAAATCTACGAGAAAATTGATCTGGCATCCATACATGTGCATAGGGCATCCCGGGAAGCATGTATAAGCTCCAATGATTGAGAAACTCTATTCAAACTTGTATTACAATAGGTCTATTGTATATTGCAACAAGGAATGGAAGTTGGGAGCTCCAATATGCAAATGTCCAATTCTGAGAAGTGTCCAAGAATTTGCCCAAGTGGCACGGGGTATCAATGACCACACCGAAGAAAGAGAGGCATTAAACTAATCAAAAAGGAGGGCTAGATAGCCATGTGCAAATCACGTTAGTTGGGCTGCTGTGGCTACTACTATTGCTAAGCTAAATGCTCATTAGAGTGGGCTCAAGGCAGCCCAATGATACCCTAAAGAAGCCTCAATAGGCCTTGATACATAACTAGAGCCATGGGAGGTCAACATATATCTTAAAGGTTGAAGCTATGGCTACCCGTGACTATGAATTGATGTAGATATTTGAATGAAAGCTAAAGTAATGACAGCTTGGACTCAAGATCTCAAGGAAGATGGCTTTGATACTAGTTGAAGAGATGAACCTAGAGTAGAAACACACAAGCAAAAGCAAGAGCTATGGTGGAAGGAGCAAGAGCAAGAGAGACATATACAAATGTAGGAATTCCAACAGTCACAATGTGTCACTAGCCTTCCCTTATTCAAATAACACTAAACGAATAAAGAATGAAGTGATAGTGATGGGTGCCCACCAGTTGTAGCGTATAGGTGTGTGGGTATTGTTAGTATAACTAATACATGAGCAATTAGCCACATGCACCTTTATCCCCAACATGTTGTGCACTCCATGAGGTTTGTGTCTACCTATCCAGTATCATGTTGAGTGCACTTGTTGTGCAACTTGGAGATTGGTTGAGATCCAAGTATATTTGAAATATTGTCCATGTGGTGCTACACCCAGGGTGATAGGATTTGTCTATTTTGCCACCCATCAGAGTTGTAATTAATGAAGCTAAGAGGAGAGAGAAGAAGAGCTGAAGAGAGAGAAAGAGAGCAAGAAGAAGAGAAAAGAAGAATAGAAGAGGGGAGAGAAAGACAAAAAAGAGGAGAGAATGAATGAGGAAGCCATGGGAGCAAGAGATGAAGGTGAAAAGTATGTTCTTAATAATAACTGGTTGCCCGAATCTGGGACTCTTGCACCTTATATAACCCGGTCACTGTGACTGGGTGTCTAACCCCTAGTCAATGTGTATCCCACTTGTTATAATCCATCCCCAGCCTAAAGGTTTTTGCCCTCAAAAATAAGGAAAACTAGAGGGGAGTGATGGTCTATAAGGGGGCTTGTTCATGGGCTTGGAATGGGGCTCTAAGTCAAGTGGGTGGTTCACTTGTCTCGTAGGGGGAAAGGATATAGGCATATGAAATAGATCATTGTATTCCTCAAGTAAGGCTTGCAAGGTTGAATCATTAGATACTACAAAGGGCTAACCAGAATTGTCCTTATTCAATTGCAAAACAAAGATTTGTGAGCATCTCGTAAACTCTCGTTTGAGTTACTTTGTTGTAATGAGCTAAAAATTAGCATGATCTTGAACTCCCTCTAGGTGGATAGGTTGTCCATGCATCACAAACTCCATGTAAAGCTAAGAGAAGTCCATAGAAATTTTCCCCAATTTTTTCAGCCAATCACAACCCAACATAACATCAATGGGGCCCATATCTAGGGTAATCAGATCAGCCAGTGCCACATAATTTTCAACCAAGCATAAGGGAACTATGGGACATACATGTGTGCTAATTTCTTCTTCTCCATTTGCTACTTGGACCTTCAAAGGGTGATGTACTGCCATACGGATGCATTTCAACCAATCAATGGTTAATTTATTGATAAAATTGTGAGTGCTACCACTATCCACAAGGATGAAGACATGCTTTCCATTGATACTTCCTTGAATGCAAAGGGTGTTGGGGCTTCGGGAACCCATCCAAGCATCCAAAGAGATCAAGAAAAGGGAAGTGGTAGGTGGGTGGGATGTCAAATCAAGTATCCGTGATGGATCACCACCCAGATCATCCTCCGGGTCATAGAACTGCTTGTGATGAACATCCTTCGTAGGCTCTGCCTAGTCAGTGGACAAGTCATCCTCATCATTGTGTCAATCTTCCATGACATACATGCTATGAACTTTGACTTAGTTGTCTTATATGGGCATTTGAAGGCATGATCAGCAGTGTACTTATTGCCACACTTAAAGCATAGGCCCTTTTCCTTTCATTCCTTCACAACATCTAGGGAAATGAACCGTCGGCTATTACTGGATCCATGGGAAGGTGATGCAATGGACTGTTTATTTTCAGCATACTTATTCTCAACATTAGAGCCAAAAGATGTCCCAAAAGTGCCCATTTTTCTTTCAACATGGAAGGCAAGATAAGTGGGTACTTTGGGGTTGTTATTAGGCATAGAACTGCCTCGAAAACCATCTCCATATGGGGCTGATCGTAAAGGAATGTGGGGTTGTCCAACACCTTGCTGAAAATGTTAATTCTTATAGTACTTTCTTGCATATCTCTCAGCTAATTCAATTGCATCAAATAGTGTGGTAGGTTTTTGGGCCATGACATCTTCCGATAGGTTCAATTCCAACCCATAGATATACTTGTGCAATTTAGCATCATCGCTAATGCTCTGCACATACATGGTCAAGTTCATGAACTGATTTGTGTACTCACGTATAGTGAGGTTACATTGGTCAAGAGTGTACCATCATCTTGTCAACTGCTCTTTTTCCACAAGAGACACAAAAACTTGGACCATATGCATTTTGAAATCTTCCCAATCAATAAACTGATGATTCTCTCGATTGATATAGCGCCACCATGTGTGGGCAAATCCTTCCAAGTGGAGAGAAGAAAAAAGTATTTTCTAATCATCAGTGTGAGGGTAGATATTAAAGTAGGACTCCAACTTAGACATCCATTCCTCCAAGTTAGATGGTAAAGAGGATTGCCCATTGTACTTCATTTAGATAATCTTGTCACGCAAATCATTGGGGCCATGTTGCCCATGGAATCCTTACTGCCCATACATCCCTTGGTGGCCATTCATGCCTTGCTATCCATACATCCCATGTGGTGCATTAAGCCCATGTTGTCCATTATAACCATGTTGTCCATGATTGCCATGCTGGCCATTTGTACCAGATTGTCCTTGATGGGGAAGTGACCATAGTGCACAAAAATGGGCATAACTTTCAAACCGTAGCTCCGATTGCAGAGGTTTTTGATTCAAAATGGAGGGGACAAAACCCTCTTCGAGGGAGCTATAGGGTTGACTTTCATATTCAAAATAAAAATTTCTGTAATAGGATATTTGTGACTATCTTACAAGATTGTAACCAAAAACACTGCCTATCCCTTATTGCAAAGGCCTTACATGGATAGAGCATAGTTTGAGAGGTCTGATCACAGCAACATCAATAGCATATGAGCATTATACCAAGCGTCATTGCATACCCATCTTCTCTCTTGTCAATGCATAAGTGAATTCACTGCCATACATCTCTTTTGACTGCATGCACTTCAAGTGTCATAAATGGGTGCCATGAGCATTTGTGGGGGTGTCCAAGGGGGATCATTGTATTAGGGAGGGTGGAGCTCATGGAAGGTACCTACACTTGCATAAAAGTATCGGGCCCTGGATCACCGGGAGGTGGGCAAAGTTCCCCTCAGACCGGGTTGTGAACCCCTTCAAGGTCTTAAGTGCTCGGAAAGGGTCATCTCTCTTTTGTCTTACCACCTCTCCTGCTGGCATTGGCCTTTTTCCTCAACTGGAGTATACATGGCAGATATTCTTATTAAGCAATCAGTATGAGAAGCATTGGAAAGGAGACATTGGGCTTTTGCACGAGATGCAAGGAATGAACAAAGGTTGGAGTAGGGGTTACCTTAGCAGTCCAATGACTCGTTGGCTACTACTTACCCAATTTACAATGGCTATCATTCGTTTTGAGGCTTATCCAAAATCACCAAACAAAATGGGGGTTATTGTTAGCCAAGACAATGAATTTCAATAAGAGATATGATGCATGCATGAAAAGGGTATTATTAATCTCTCCAACAAGGGATTAAGCTTAGTAAGTGGCTAAATTTGAGAGATTAAGATCAAATTGGCATACCTCTTTAATGCTTGGGAAGATCGTTGAAGCATATCTCATCATTATGTCTGTTTGCTCCATCGATCAAGTCTGGTTGGTTGGGGCATCCATGGAAGAAGACCTCAGCATTCGAATGCTCCTACTGATGAGGATAACTCCCGTGCTTGTCACCGAGCTTGAGCTTCAGAGAGGGAAAGCTTCAAATGAAGCTTTCATGGCTGCCCACAAAGCTCCTATGCAAGGTAAGCTCCATGTCTTCAATCAAAGTAGGGAAGGTCAAAAGGGGTTGAGAGATCTCCTAATGGCTGAGCTCCAGAGGTTATGGGCTAGATCAAGTGCTTGGACTGAGCAGTAATGGCTATCCACATGGAGTGCTCAGTAGGAGGTTCAATTAGGGTGTCAATGTCAGAGGAAGGGAGGGGTCAAATCTTGCTGAGAGGGTTCAATCCTTGCCCCAAGAGGCCAAGAGTGCCAAGGGGAAGGCCAGGAGCAAGAGCAGGAGGTAGGAGGGGGCCAGGGGAAGCAACGCAATTTGCACTACAAATTGCGGGATGCTGCTTGCTGCTTGTGGCAAGGTTTCCCTGGTCACCCAGGTACTCCAAATGGAGTTGGAGATGGTGGGGATCAAGTGCAAGTAGTGGCTGGATCCTTGGAGGTGTCTGGATCAAGTTTGTGGAGATTGTGTGGGCTGGCAACCATGGCAGCTTGTAGAAAGGAGAGAGAAGGAGGGCTGAGGTAAAACGTAACTAGGATTTTTGCCCTCTTCCAACTCCTAGAACTCCAAACTTGGCTTGGGATCCCTAAATTTGCATGAAAAGAAGTGACGACCTACCATTTAAACCGTTTTATCTCCAGATATGTCTGAGTCTCTAGCCATAACTCCTGCTTGCTTCAAAAAGCTGAAGTTAACTACAGTCCTTCTTGTTGTACATGTACATATAAGCTGAGCAACTAGGGTTTTTGGGATCTGAAAAGGAAGAAAGGGGAAAGAAGAAAAGGGCTGAATCTTGAAGCTCTGATACCACTTGTAATGAATGAAGCTGAGAGGAGAGAGGAGAAGAGCTAAAGAGGGAGAAAGAGAGCAAGAAGAAGAGAAAAGAAGACTAGAAGAGAAGAGAGAAAGACAGAAAAGAGGAGAGAAGGAAGGAGGAAGCCATGGAAGCAGGAGATGAAGGTGAAAAGTATGTTCTTGATAATAACTGGTTGCCCTAATCTAGGACTCTTACACCTTATATACTGAAAGGAAGCGACGGATCGAAGGTTGGACTCAAGAGCTATGGCGGAGAGCAAGAGCAAGAAAGGGAGAGACAAGAAATGGGAACTCCAACAGTCACAATGTGTGACGGGCCTTCCTTTATTCAAACTGTCACTAAAAGAATAAAGAATAAAGTGACAGTGACGGGCGCTCGCCACTTGCAGTGTGCAGTGGCGGTGACTGTCAGTGTAGTAATACACGGGCGACTAAGCGAAGGCGCCTTTACCCCCAACAACCTCCCACTTAAAGGCGAATCTGCCCTAGTGAGGAGTGAAAAGAAAAAGAAAAAAGACACTACAACATGTACATATGTAAAACAGGATGAGGAAAGATGTCATCTTATCCCACACCCATCAACCTCCTGAGGAAGGCAAAATGCTTTGTAGAGAGGCTTTTCTGAGCAGATCTGCAGGATTCTGGTCAGTCGCGAGATCTTGACAAGATCAACAGACTTGTCCTCAATGACCCCACGTATGAAGTGATACCTCACCTCAATGTGTTTCGTCTTCGCATCGAAGACCGGATTCTTGGCTAACTAAATAGCACTCTTAGAATCCGAATGCAGTGTAGGGATAACATCAATACCAAGGTCAGCAACCAAATGGCCCAACCAAATGGCCTCCTTGCAAGCCTCAATGGCTGCAACATACTCGGCCTGTGTAGTAGAAATGGCCGTGCATTTCTGCACCCTAGACATCCAAGCAACAGCACCTCCAACATAGGTGAATACATAGCCGAAAGTGGATTTCCTACTATCTGCATGTCCTGCATAATCAGAGTCAGTGTACCCCACAACTCTTGTATCCTGGCTACCATAGCAAATGCACATATCTGCAGTGCCCTTCAGGTACCTCATGATACCCTTCACCGCATCCCAATGCTTCTTGCCAGGTCTGGCCATATAGCGTGCCACAACATCAACTGCAAAGGCAATATCTAGACTAGTGGCTATCATGGCATACATAAGACTACCCACTATGCGGATGCATAGGGAATCTTGGCCATCTCGGCCCTCTGCTCATCTGTCTGCGAACAATCAGCCTATGATACCTTCACATAAGAAGGCAATGGACAGCCAATAGGCTTTACGTCCTGCATGCAGAAGCGCTCAAGGGCTTTATGAATGTACTCCCTCTGTGACACGTAGAGGGGTCCCTGATGCTTGTCGCATCTAATGCGCATACCAAGTATGCGAGCGGCCTGTCCCAGATCTTTCATCTCAAAGCTCTTCTTGAGCTGAGCCTTAAGAGCATCTAGCTCATCATGAGCTTTCCCTGCTATGAGCATATCATCCACATAGAGTACCAAAATCAATAAAGAACCATCACGGGCTTTCTTCGTGTAAAGACACGGATCCATAGCACTCCTGCTGTAGCCCTGTGACTACATAAAGGCATCAAACTTATGATACCACTCCCTAGGTGCATGTTTCAAGCCATAAAGACTTTTCTTCAATTTGCACACTGGGTGCTCCCTGCCAGGTTCTGCAAAGCCCTTAGGCTGCTCCATATAAATCTCATCATGCAAGTCCCCATGTAACAAAGCCATCTTGACATCCATCTAGTATAAATCTAAGTCAAGCTGAGCAACCAAAGCCAAGACTAAGCGCAAGGTGGTCATCTTAACCACAGGAGAAAAGATCTCATCAAATTCCACACCATGCTCCTACTTAAAACTCGTTGCTACCAGTCTAGCCCTGTAAGCCGGCTTGGGGTGTCCAGGGGTACTTTTCAGCTTGTACACCCACTTGCATGGCAAAGCCTTCTTGCCCATAGGCAAGGAAACCAAATCCCAAGTGTCATTCTTATGCAGAGAGTCTATCTCAAACTGCATAGCCCTCCATCGGAGTGACTGTCACCCCTGCGCATAGCCTCATCATAAGTGACAGGCTCTCCTGCATCTATAACCAAGACATAATGCATCAAGGGCTGAAATCTATCAGGGGGACGTCTGTCTCTAGTAGACCGTCTCACGGTAGGCTCTGCTGCCTGCCCCCAGCTGCCAGTCCAACACCTTGACCATGACCATTTGCTGTAGTTGTAGGTTGTCCAACTGGCTGTGCGTGAGCTCTCGGCTTCTCCTGAAATATGACCCTGTAGATCTCAACAACTCTCTCAGGCTACCGATGCATCTTGTCTTCATGGAAGACTACATCATGACTGCGGATGACTTTCCGTGCCTACGAATCCCAAAGATAGTAACCCATCTCGCCTGCATCCCCATAACCAAGGAAAATTCATTTGACACTTTTAGGATCCAGCTTACTTCTCTTGTCCCTGGGCACATGGCAAAATGCCTCACATTCAAAGACACGGAGATGCACATAAGAGGGAGGTTTTCCAATCCATACCTCCTCTGCAACCTGGAAATCCAAACCACTAAAGGGTGATCTGTTTATGACATGCACAACTGTACTAACTTCCTCAGACCAAAAGCTATGTGGTAGGCCTACCCAGCTAAGCATACTGCGTATACACTCTTGGATGGTTCTATTCATCCGCTTAGCCAAACCATTCTGGGGGGGGTGTAGGGGGCGGTCAACTAACGCTTAATACCCCTCTCATCACATAACTGCTCAAAAGCACGTGAGACATACTCACCCCCATTATCTGTCCTTAGGCATTTTAGGCTATACCCAAACTGGTTCTCAACCAATGCAAGCCATCTCTAAAACATAGCCAAGACATCGAATTTCAGCTTAATGGGATAAGCCCAGACTTTTCGTGCGCTTGTGCGAGTGCAAGGGTCTGTGTGCATGTGTACTATCTACACGTAAGTGTACAAGGGCTAAGTGCAATTATTTATGTGTAGGTATCTATATGCAAGGATACCCGTACTTGCTTACATGCATGCGCTTATCATGTGCGCATGGATCTTAGCATGTCTACATGGGTCTTGTGCAAGTGCAAATGGTTATGTGCATGTGCACATATACACATGTGGGGAGCTATGTATGACTAGTTGGGTAGATGTGCAAGTGTAGGGGTCCTAGGATTTGTGTACATAGATATAGGGGCCTTGTGTATGTGCATAATGTTGTGTACACATGTGTTGGTCTATGTGCACCCTATGCATGGATCTATGTGGATGTGTACGTGCCTGTGTGTAGGGGGTCTATGTGAGCATGTGCATGTGGGTGTATGGGTGTCCAAGTGCAAGGATGTGTGTAAGTTTATGGGTACCTATGAAGAATTTGTTTACAAGAATGAGATGTGCAAGGTGTCTAAGTGCTAATGCCAAGGTATGTGTGCAAGGGTATGTGAACATAGTTCCATGTGTACATGTGCATGTGCATGGGCAATGGTGTGCAATTGTGTGGTGTATACAAGTGTCCTAGGTGTATGTGCACATGCATGTGTGCATGGTCATAGTGCAAGTGCATAAGGATTGTGAGCACATGCACGTGTGCACATATATGTGTGCATGTGTCTATGTGCAGGGTCTTCTATTGGGGTGACAAATTAGAGACTCAAAAATGGTTTTAAATATCATGCATCCTCCACTTCCTTGCATTAATTAGCCAACCATCTTCTTATACTCCCCTCTCTCTCCCACCACTAGTAGGATTATAGAGAGCCAAGTTGGTTGTGAAACCTTACTCTCTCTCTCCTCAATGCAACTCTCCTCCACTTCATTAAGATCAAAATGGTTCGTCCCATTCAATGTCAAATAAATGTAGTAATACAAAAGAGGGAGGTGGAGGGACTTGACAGCCAAAAAATTATAAATTGGGTACCTCAGTCATGACTGCAATTCCTCATGTGCTGCTCTCTTAGTGGTTTGTGGAGGAAATGGAGCCGTGAGGGAGGTGGAGAGTAATGGTGAGGGGGTCACGAACAACCACAAGTGCAAGCACATGAAGGCTACAACCCAAGGAGGGGTTATGACACTTGCAACCTAATGTGAAGCCTATGTAGCAGCAACATGACGAGGGTGTGCTTGTGATACAACAAGAGTAGATGATGCTAAGGAGATGAAACAGAAGTCTCAAGTGATGAAAAAGGTGAAGAAAAAGTCCAAGGAGGTGCAAAAGAGTGGAGGAGGGTGATGAGGGGAAAATCAGGGGGGGTGTAGGTCAATCAGGCCGCTAGGAAAAGAAATCTAGAAGGTGGAGAAAAGGAGATCAAGGGGGTGAAGAATGATGATGGGATGGAGGAGGTGGAGCTCACTGGAGGAGACAATGAAGGAAAGGTGAAGGTGGAAGTGAAGGAGAGGTGATGAGGGGGATAGGGGTGAAGATAGTAGAGATGTTGGGGGGGTGGAGAACTACAAAAGGTGGAGATGTTGGGGGGAGGGGGGGAGTGCATAGATGTACATGGAAGAAGAATAAAAGAAGAAGAAGAAGAAGAAGAAGAAGAAAATAAGAAAAGAAGGAGAAAGAAAAAGATGTTGGCTGGAGACTTTGTTTTTCTTTCTCCTTCTTTTCTTCTTTTTCTTTCTTTTTTTATTCACCTTTCCTTCAACCTAAGCAAGCACCATTACAAAAATTAATTAAAACCATGATTTCCAAGACAAAACCACCCAAATCAACCCTAAACTCTTTTTTAAAATAAATAAATCAAGTGAAATAAAATGAAAACAAATAGAAGTATGAAGACAAATAATTCATGGTATACCATGCAACAAAAACTCTTTCCTCTTACTAAACAAACTCTAATGGATCCGAGGAATACAAAGCTCTAACTAGGTTTATGTTTAGGATTTGGCACTTACACACTCCTCTTATTTCGTAACAAGCAACACATGCATGACTTCATGGCCAATGTGTCCTTGGTCCTAGCAATGGAACCAAAATGTTGGGCAACACGTGCTCAACATCTTGGGACTATTGGTCACATTCCTTTTATTTCATGAGCTTTGATATACAAAATCCTTTGGCTAGCTCTCACCTGGCCTCTTTAAACATATTGCAAGAAGTCCAAACCCATTGTAGTGAGCTCCCTTGGCCCTCTTTCAAGAATGAATATAACTCTTGGAAGGCTCCACAACCCACATATGCACCCACTCTCCTTTATCACCCTCTATAGCCTTCATATGCGAGGTAGGAGCATGAGGATAGACATGAGAGAACACTCAAGAGAAGAGGTGGAGGATTCACCCCTGGTCCCTCACTCTCACACACACTCCCTCTCCCAAGCTCTCTCCCTCTCTCACTATTCCTCTTCCTCTCTCACAATGGAAAGCAAGAAAACGAGAACAAGAAATTAGTATACACATGAATAGCCTTTTTCCATTCTCTTTCAATCTTTTTATACAAATTTTTAGGGGTTAGGGTTGAAGAGAGAAGAGTGAGTGGGAGCATCAACAAGTAGAAGCATAAGCAAAAGAGGTACAAGCTATGGGGCTAATGGAGCAAGAGGGCAAGAGAGAAAGAGACACAAGATATGGAAACTCTAACAATCACAATATATGATTGGCCTTCCCTTATTCATTAGTCAATGAAAGAATAAAGAATGAAGCGATAGTGATGGGTGCCTGCCACTTGTAGTGTACAAGTGTGTAGGTCCCAACATCTACAATATACAAGTGTGCGGATAGTAAAGTGTAGTGGATACACAAGCGATATACACACAAGTGCCTTTACACCCAACAACCTCCCACTTACAAGCAAACGGGCCTCTAGTGAGGAGCTATGAGAATAGGAGTGGATCGAAGCTCAACTAAGAGTGGAGTAGATAGTGTAGAGTGAAAGTACAACACCCAATGCAATAGACTAAAGTATAAGGTGCAAGTACAAAGTACAAGGCTTAAACCTTAGCGTTTTAAGAGGGTGTTCACACCTGAAGTGTGTGAAACACGATAAGTACATGAAACTGTGTAACATAGGCACATAAAATGAAGGAAATAAATCTGAAGGAAAAAACCTCTCATAGAGAGAGTAAAAAGTGCCCCAATGTCCTACTGGAGATCACCGACACTCCTCTATGAGCGTAGGCATGAGTAAAACCCAACAAACCCCCATGGAGTGAAGAGTGATCAAAACACAAGGGTCATCCACCACCAAAGGAGATCAAATTTAAAGCATTGCGAAGGGCTTCAAAATTTTCACGAGGAAGAGCTTTGGTGAAGATGTCTACCACATTACCGGTGGTAGGACAATAGACAAGGTTGGTATTTCCAGCATGTAGCCTCTCTCTAACAAAGTGATAATGGATCTCAATGTGTTTCATACGTGCATGAAACACCAGGTTCCATGCCCACTACAATGGCCCTCTAAGTATCAGTAAACAAAGGAGTAGGCTCCGTGTGACAAATACATCCAAATCAGCTAGCAAGTGTCTAAACCATACACATTCAACTGTGGTAGTGAAAGCTGCCTTATATTCAGCTTCACATGACAATGTGGCAACAATGGACTATTTCTTGCTAAGCTAAGAAAGAAATAGTTGCCACTAGTGGAGTGACGAGAATCATAATCACTAGCCCAATTAGAATCATTGTAAGCATATAAGTACAGTGGTCCCCCCTTGGCATAAAGCAATCCAAGAGTACTAGTACATTGCAAGTAACAAAAAACATGCTTGACTGCTTGCCAATGTGACACATGTGGTTGATGCATATATCTTCTCAGGGCTGAAATTGCAAATTATATGTCCAACCTAGTGTTGCATAGGTAGATAAGGCATCGAATTATTGGAGCATATGTGTGTATATCAAACAAGTCATTGTCATCATGCAATGATGGCTTTAGTCCAGGTTCCATTAGTGTACATACTAGCTTGCAATCGTGTAAGCCAAACCTCTCAAGAATTTTACCAATGTATCTTGACTATGATAAACCAATACCTCTAGCATCATGAATGAACTCAATGCCCAAGTAATAGTGCAAAGATCCCAAATTTGACATCTCAAAAGTTTGCTACAAATTTTGTTTAAATGTTAAAATCTGATGAGCATGTGTCCTATAAGCAAAATGTCATCAACATATAGATAAATGATCAACATGGATCCCCCCTCTTTACATACATAAAGAGTAGACTCTAACGAGTTGTTTCTGAACCCTTGGCTGAATAAAAAAGCATCAATCTTTGCATACCAAGCTCGAGGAGCTTGTTTCAAGACATATAAAGCCTTTTTCATCTCACAAACCAAATGTTCAGATCCCTCAACTGCAAAACCAATGGGTTACTATACATATACTTCTTCATAAAGTTCCCCATGTGAAAATGCAATCTCTATATCTAGTTGATGCACAATCCATCCATAATGGGCAACCAAAGTAACCATAGACCTAATGGTAGCCATGCAAGAGGTAGGAGCAAATGTCTCCTCATAGTCAATGCCTTTCTTCAGTGCTGCATAGCCCTTGGGAAGCCTCGCCTTATATTTGTCAATTGATCCATCCGCATTCCTTTTCATTTTGTAGACCCATTTTGTTCCAATGGTTTTCTTCCCAATAGGCAAAGACACTAAATCCCTTGTTTGATTCTTAATGATGGAATCAAACTCAGCTTGCATTATTGCCATCCAATGCACACTATGTTGTGCATCCTCAAAACATTCTATGGTATGTGCATTATCATGCATACGAGATTGCCTTCTAGTATGACTAGCCATGGGAGCATCCAAATGACTATCTTTCATAGTCTATAAATAACATCTAGGAATTTGTCTAGCCTCCTAACTGTGCACAAGCTCTTACTGAATTTCAGATTCAGCACTTTGTTGAATATTCAGATCAGCTTGGTTTTCTACATTATCCAATGGAGCAGCTAACTGAACATTAAGTTCACTTACTAAAACTCCAGCTGAATCACCAAATGAAATGGGTAGCAACCCTTCAAATACATCACTGGCAGCCTGATATGTGTCAAAACTAGTAAGGGATAATTTTGATTTTTCATTGAAAACTACATCCCTACTAACAAATACCTTTTTAGAGACAGGATCATATAATCTATATCCTTTGCTCTCACTATTGTATACCACAAAAATGCATTTTATAGCCTTGTTATCCAACTTTTTTCTAAGTATCTTGGGAATGTGTACATATGCAAGACACCCAAAAGTATGAAAGTGCGCAATATAAGGTTTTTGGCTATTCCAAGCCTCAAAATGTGTGATATTATTTAATGCTTTGGTGGGGCATCTATTCGAAACATGGCAAGCACACATAACTGCTTCCATCCAAGAACTGTGTTGCAAACTTTTTGCTTTTAGCATACATCTAGCCATCTCCATGAGTGGCCAAGTCTTTATTTCTACAAAACCATTTTATTATGGAGTATAAGTAGTAGTGTACTAATGAACAATGCCCTTCTACTTCAAAAAAGAATTCAGCATAGAGAACATGTATTCCCCCCTTGGTCCGAATAGAGAGTCTTCACCCTACAGCCAGATTTGTTTTCAACAAGTGCTACAAAAGCCAAAAATGCATCATACACTTCTGACTATTTCAGTAAAGATTAGACCTAGCAAAAGCGAGTAAAGTCATCAATAAAAGTCACAAAATAGTAAAAGCCACCCAATGACTTTGTCTGCATAGGGCCACATACATCTAAGTGTACTATCTATAACCTAGATGTGGCTCTAAAAGCAACATCATGGGGAAACAACAATTGATGCATTTTCTCCAAAATACATCCCTCGCGTAAGTGCTCAAGAGGTCTCTCCAAGAGAGATAATCCATCAAGCATCTATGTACGTTGTAAAAGCATTAAGCTACCATAGTTTACATGCCCCATGCAAGCATACCATAACTCTGCCTATAACATAGCAGGAGTAAGAGTGGACGCTAAATAGGCCGACTAATCAATTGAAAGAGCATCCAACTCATATAACCCATGACATAGAGTGCTAGTCAAGACCAAATTCATGTGTTTCTTATCTCTCACCATGCATCTGTCATCATCAAAGGTGACCTACAAACCACACCATGCTAAATAAAAAATAGATAACAAATTCTTCTTTGTACATGGCACCAACAAGGCATCCTATAGTTGGATAATAGAGCCATCAATAGCTGTGAGCACAATCTCCCCAATATCTCTAACAGGGTATGATGCATTGTTGGCACACTGTACAAACTTGCCAACTAGGGCTGCAACAACATAAGCAAACAAATCTCTGCGAGATGTGATGTGCTTAGAAGCACCACTGTCCAAAAACCATATGTCTGCATCCTCAGTAGAGCTAAATGCTCTATTAGCCCAAGAAGAGTCATAACTACATGTATAAAAACAATAGTCCATGTTTGCAACAAAGGATGCTGACTCAATAGCAGTGGAAGGAGCATCAAAAATAGGCATCCATGACTCCTTCTTATTCTCCTTGGCTATGCAATTTCTACACTCATTGATGTAGTGGCCTAGCCTCTTGCAATAATGGTCGTTGCCCTTCTTGGCTTGTGTGTCCCCTTGTTTGTTATTACCCTGTGAAGTGCCTAAAGTCCCAAAGCTTTGTTGCGGAGAATTCTTTGCTTGGTTGCCCTTGCCCTTCTATCGTGCCATAAAAGCATGCTCAGAGGCTATAACATCCACACCACTGTTTCTTCTTGTCTACTCATCCTCTAAGAGCAAATTGACCAGTTGAAGGAAAGTAAGTGGCTGTGGGGCAATCCTCATGGTGAGGTTCAAGGCCATATGAAAGCCCAAGTATGAGGGCAGCAATGAATTCAATGTAGTAGATATCATATGTGCATATGAGTAATACTCATCAACATTCATAAGTTGCTCACACAAGTCTTGAATTTTATTTAGGTGATCTTGCATAGAATCACCCTCATCCACCTTCAGTGTCTCAATATCTTTCTTCAAGAAAGAGATGTGGGTCTCATTCTTACCAGCAACATCTACTCCAAGGTCACTCAAGCTACTCGTGAAGAAGTTGCAGACCGAATGTGAGGGATGATAGATGTTGAACTGCCAATGCAATATGTGACAAGGCCTGTGCATCCCGTGTATCCCATGTCTTTTGTGCTACTGATCTTTGGGGATGAGAGCGGAATTTAGGTGCCAAAAAGTGCTTAAAAATAGCTAAAAATTATGAATATCAAGGGAAAAATATTCACTGTCAAAGGCAGCGGCTTTAAGCAACAAAGTGCTTTAAAGGTACCCGAGCGACATTTTTTGATTTTTCATAATTTCTTAAATAGTCGTGTGGGTTGACACGAGCTACCAGTCAATGCGAGATGCCAAGCCGGACGCCCAGGATTTTTCAAAGCTCAATTCGGAGTCCGGACGAGGAAATGGCCACAAAATGGTCAAGCTATGAAAAGGTGGACACTTGGGAGGCCAAATTTGAGCATGCCTTTTGAGTTTGAAACCCCCCCCCCCCCCCCCCCCCCCCCCAAAAAAAAAAGTATGTACCTTATGAAGCAAAAAACGTGGAGAGAGAATGAAGAGGGATGAAAAAACGTGGAGGAAGATGGCGCCCGAAAAATGCGCCATGGAGGATGGAGAGGCAACTTGCCTGCTGCAAACAACCCCCCCAATGGATTATGGGGCTTCATTCCCTCCTGAATGCTGACTCTATCGCCGCCCTTTGCTCCTCAATTGATGGCCTGAATGCTGAGATGGAAATCTAGTCTTTCTCTCTCCTCCCTCTCTCTCTTCTAAGGGTAAATTCATGTGGGAAGAGAAAGGAAGAAGAAAGAATGATGGAGGCTTGTCCGGCATTGATCGGATTGCTCCACGGGCTGGAAATGGTGATTTATGATTGTGCTGAGCATGAAGTGCTGCTAATTTTCAGATTTGCAGCCATGGACATGAAACCCGAAACACGCAAATAAGCGGTAATTCAATTTTTTCAAAGGAAATTTGAGATCTCATGGCTTTTGATTGATAAAATGTTGTTCATGTGGGCTAAAAATTGTTTATGTTGCTGTTTTCCATGAGTACTTGTTGATCATAATCAGAAAATCAGAAAAATATGCATCTTATGGCTCAAAATAATACACTAAAACACGTAAAATATGGAAAATCAAGGGAAAATGATGGTTTTGGGGCATAAAAATGGAAAAATGAATAGGAACACCAACTAAATTTTCATTTTTGTTGCAAGAAGGAACTAAGGGCCACAGCCCATAACCTATTTTGAATTTTTAGTAATAAAATAATACAAAAAATAAGGGAAAATACAAGGAAAATAGAGAAAAATCACTAAAAATAGGGGGAAAATGCATTTTGGGTGCGGAAAATTAGTGATAATTAAGAAAAATGTTTGTGAATGTTTTTGGGGACTGAATCATAAGTATTTGCCTTAGTTCAACCCCCCCTTCTTGTTCTAGTGTGTTTTTCCCGTTTTTTACACATAAAATGATGGCAAAATGCCCTATAAATCTTACAACAATACAACATTGGATCGATGGAAGGGTAGAGTGGTTAGAATGTGTCCAAATGTGGATTCAAATGATGAAAAGATTGCTGCCTTGTTTGCATGCCATATAAGTCGGTGAATAATTATAAAATAAGGGCCCAGTAGCACGAGAGTTTCCTCGGTGCTAGGTTCGTGCAACGCCGCATAAGAACAGTAGTTGAAAATCATTGAAGGGATGTTTTGCACATGTGCACAATATTGATTTTATAATTGTTTGAGCATTTAGCATCCACACTATGCATAAATCATGGAAATATTTAAAGGCATCAGAAATCCTGGATGCACAGCAATTGCTTTCATTAGGACCTTGACCCACGTTGAGTGAGAGACAGGACACCCTAAGCCATAGGCTAGTCGTGGGGTCTAAGCGAAAGAGAAGTAAGGACAATGGTACATTCTTGTATATGATTAAATGGTACCTTGAGTGGATTTTGTGCGACATGTTTATATATTGAGCGACGCATCGAGGGGCCAATCCCCAAGGTGTAGGAGAGTCGCAGAGGGGTGGCGATATTCAGCCCCGTTGGAGGACCCCCTATGTCTGTGCTTCGTGCCATTAGGCAATGTGTAAGGGAATCCCTCTGAGGAGTAGTGGGTGAGAGAAGAGTGGACTACAAACGACGTAATACAAACGCAAGATGTCTAGGAAGGCAATGTATGTGGCATCAACGCTCCTGGCCGCGAGGCCGTGGGGTTGTTGAGCGCGAGAGATAGAGGTCCGGCTAGTGCATGAGCCAGTGTCGGCCCGTTCTAGGTTCCATCAGGGGAAGTGACTGAGCTAGACCAGACTGAATAGGCTAACTTGCCCATTGTCCACGTCCGCTTGGAGGAGGAGTAATAGGAGCCACAACTCCAGGCCTAACTTATTCACTGCTGACATATTCCCAGAGATTCTTCGCAATCAACACATTCTTTATCATAAAGGACCAGAGTGAATAGTTCATCCAACTTGTCCTCCTTGAATACATAGGTAAATTGTAACGTACCTGCCCTTAATTATGTGACAGATAACATTTTAGTAGTTGCCCAGAGTTTACCTTCCAACCGTTGCCATCTATACTCTAACCAGAATGATTGGATTTTGTCCGACTAGTTAACCGTAGGTCTACCCCGCAAGGGAAGCGTCATGCCATTACCCATGGAGGACCGACCTGAAGGTTCCTATTTGACCTAAAAATCACCTATCAACAACTAGCTCACATATCCAGAGGTGACCTTCGAGAGGCTTCTTGTCTAAAAGGAGCAACTACCACTATCCTTGGTTCATGAAGCACAACGCTTTTTCCCAGTAACAGACTAAGGATTTATGAAATCCCTCGTAGTGCTCTGGCACAGCCGCCATACCTTTCCCCTAAGATAATTTACAGTTCGCGATCTAAGACCAAACCCTAGGTAAGTCAGCGAATCAGCCCTTCCTAGAGTTTCTTCCTATTGTTTGTTTTTGGGAAAATCTCTCGACTAATCGAGACCACCCTACCATAGGACTGGATTCATCGGGAATCCATCCATCCACCCGCTTCCCTCTATGGAAGTTCTTAGTTATCTAATTACCTACCACATTATGTGAAACATATAAAAATAGCTTCATTAATTTAAAAAAAATCATTTTATTATGCACAGTTGTTCGTTTGTGTAATTTACTCATAGACATACAATCAGAGTAAAACAAATTCATTGATTATGTTCCATAATGTGTGTACTCCCACCATACAAGAGAAAATTTACAATTTCAAGTGCTGCCTCATCTAGTGCATCTGCACGTCACTAAGATCAAATCCACCTATAGCTAGCATTTTTAGGTGTCCTAAGTAGAACTTAGGTCAAGTAGAACGTGGGTCATACAGGGGACCAAGTAGTTCCTATGTGCATAAAGGATTTACTAGCCAGAGCCCCCTTGGCACCCTATCCACCTTCTACTTAATATGATCCCTGTTGGGAGACCTCTCGCTATTGGAGCCAGTCCATGCTTCTGCGGTGGTAAAAACATCCCCTCTTGGTATGGGGATTCAACACCTATCCTTGGGGGAGGTATAGGGCTACTCAATTTTTATTTGTTCCAATACTTAATTCAATCAGCATCTAATCTAGAAAATCACAAACAAGATTGATGTCTTCAAGCAGTTATGGCTTCAATCAAACATGCAACTTTCAAGTGATGATTAATCTAGTAGCAATCGATACTTGAATTTCACATAATGAACTCTTACCCTTGGAATTTAACTAAGGGTATCTAGATTTTGGGGTCTCTAACTTCCCAATTTAAGGTTTATTCTTGTAACCAAGTTTCTTGCCCTTAAGTCAATTTCTTTAACTTAGAGTTATTTCCCTTTTTTTAAAAAAAAATCTTCTATCAGAGCTTCTAGATTAAAACTATATCATTTGCTAGTTTTGTTCTTAGTAAATTCGTCTTGAATTCACTAGTCTTCTTTTCTATGGGATTAACATTAAAATTCCTCATGATTTCTCTTGAGTTCTAGGTTTTCATAGTTCCCCTAACAGTTTCTAGTCTATAAGATGTTCTAATAATTTACCAACGGAATACTCTAAGATCACAATATTTCTCAAGAGACTTATCTTATTTCTATTGAATTTAGATAGAAATTTACCAATGGAATACTCTAAGATCACAATATTTCTCAAGAGACTTATCTTATTTCTAATAATTTACCAACGGAATACTCTAATATCACAATATTTCTCAAGAGACTTATCTTATTTCTATTGAATTTGGATAGAAATTTTAGAAAAACATGTGGTATCGTGATTGGTAAAGGGTTGTTATCCGCGCTTCTGACTCCGTTAGTGACTCTCGTGCTTACAACTCCAATAGTTGCTTCCATGTTAATAGGGTCATTCACGATTTCCAATTTTGAATTTTTTTTCTTCAGGGCCATAACGGAAATATGATTCATAGAAGAAGAAGAACACGGTAGTAATACCGGTTGGCAAGGGTGTAAGACTCTTAATGATGATGATGATGATGGTTATTGCGGGACTCAATGATGTAGGCCTCGCAGATGGTTCTTCTTGCCTCACAGAGAGCAATACTTCTCTCTCTCTAGTAGATGGAACAAGGACGAGAGTAGAGGTATGACTTCTAACCAGATTGATAGAATAGGATAAAGTTCTTCAATGCCTTATCTTCTCAAATTAGAGTAGAAGAGGATGAGAGACGTTCAGTGTATCCCCTTCCTTGGGTTGAATGGAATGATGTCTCTTCGTCTCATGAAATAGAGTCTCTTCCTTCTTGATCAGTGTCTCATCCTCATCAAGATTGCTCTTGTCTCCCTTCCTAGTCATCCCCAAGCCCTCGATTTATAGTTTTGCAAAGGGAGGGGAAGAGAGGATGCTTGCTTTTTAGCGTTTTCCAATTACATCATCGATGACAAAGGGAGAATGCTTTCTTTCAGTGCTTTTGATGACATCATTGATGATGTCAGAGAGGGAGCTCCATTTTTGTAGCATGAAGATAGAAATTTACGAATCAACAATTTATAGTTTTGCAAAGGGGGGGGGAAAGAGAGAACGCTTGCTTTTTAGAGTTTTTGTATGACATCATCAATGGCAAAGGGAGAATGCTTTCTTTTAGTGCTTCTGATGACATCATTGATAACGTCAGAGAGGGAGCTTCATTTTTGTAGCACGAAGATAGAAATTTATGGATCTATGGGTGCGCACTACGTGGCACGTCATCGGGTGGCCGTCACTCTAAGGCGGCTACCAAGGCATAGACCTTGGCATCTTGGCATTGGCATGCTCGGCAATGGGCTACGAAGGCTTCGTTGGCATTGTTGGCTGCACATGAGAAGCTCCCACTAGCTTGTAAAAAAACCTTCCCATTGAGGTCACCCATCTTGGCAATGTTATCACCCAAGTGCACTTAACTGCCAAGTGACTATCCACTAGGCTAGTCCTTTTTGTTGTTCTATACTACAAACATAGTTTTAATAAGCTAGTCTTGGGAGGGGCATATAATACCTCATTAATAATTATTATTATCTTCATAATGAGAGTAGGTTTTATCATTAGAGATAGTATTTTTTTAATATACAACACAATTCATTTTTATTTGGAATGTATACACACATTAAAATAAACTTAGTAGTGGGGACATTACATTCTTCCCTCCTTAGAGAAATTGAGATGTCCTCATCTTGAGAGAAACTGGGGGTATTCTTCCATAAGGGTTACCTTATCGATTTGAGTGGCATCCTCTTTAGGATAATCCTTCCACTGGATGAGATATTCTCTAAGGGTCCTATTCCTAAGGATTCTTTCTTTTACATCCAAGATTCTATCAAGTTGAAGTTCAAGTAAACCTTGGCTCGGCATTACAACTTCTTGATCATCAAGAATATGATCAGGATTAGGTACATAAGGCTTCAAGAGACTGACATGGAATACATCATAAACTTTTAGGGTTTCAGGAAGTTGCAGCTTATAAGCATTAGGTCCAAGAGATTTTATGACTTTGTAAGCTCCATAGTATCTTGGGCTTAGCTTCTTGAATTTTCCCAAGGATAAAGAACTCCTCTTTAGGCGTTCATGGATAAAAACCTTGTCCCCTTCTTGGAAGATTCGCTCTTTTCTCCCTAGGTCAGCATAGACTTTTTGCCGATCCTTGGAAGCTTGTATATCTTGCTTGATGGTTTCGACTTGTTTGTCCATCTCTTCAAGCATCGTCTTAGAAGCTTCATCCTTCAAGGTAGGGTCAGAGAAGTTTAGCGGAGTTAGGCATTCTTGCCCATATAGAGCTTGAAATGGGGTCATTTGAATGCTCTGATGATAGAATGCATTGTAAGCAAATTCCACCAAAGGTAGATATTATATCCACCATCTAGGTTCTTTGCAACACTATGTCCTAAGTATGTCTTCAATGACATGATTTGCACGCTCTGTCTACCCATCAGTTTTGAGGATAATAAGTTGTACTAAAACAAAGCTATGTACCAAGAGCTTCAAATAATCCCTTCCAAAAAAGCAAAGTGAATAAAGAATCATGATCACTGATAATTCTCTTTGGCAGTCCATGAATTCTAAAGATTTCTTTGATAAATAACCTAGCAATATTTAAGGCTTTGTAGCTAGTTTTGACCGAAATAAGGTGGGTAACCTTAGTCAACATGTCCACAATTACCATGATCGAGTTGTATCCTCCTTGAATTAAGGGTAATCCAACTACAAAATCCATACTAATGAATTCCCATTTTATTTGAGGAATATCGAGTGGTTGTAGCTTTACTGCCAGCTTTAACTCGTTCGCTTTTATTCGTTGGCAACTCAAGCATTCGATTACATATTTAAGTACATCACTTTTGAGCTTTTCCCAATGATAGCTTTTCCTAACTACATTGAGAGTTTTTGGCATAGGCAAGATATCTTAAAAATGGGGAATCGTGAGCTTCCCATAGTGTCTTCTTCTTAAGTTCTTAACTTGAAGGAATACATAATCTTGTCCTGAAGTAGACAATCTCTTCGTCAACAGAGAAGTTAAGATACTTTGTCTTAAGCTTGGGATTTTGCTCTTTATTCTGAATTTTCTTCAGCATTTGTTGATATTTGGGATCATTATTTGCCTTCTCCTTGGCTGGCTCGATGATGGGATTGCTAGGCATTAATATCATTGTAGCTAGTGTTTGAGCTCTAAGAGGTTCTTCTGAGATAAGTACATTAGGAAATGATTACCAGCAATTACATTCTCTTTGTCCGATCTATATTTGATCTCAAAATCATACTCTTGTAAGGCTTCGATCCACCAATGTTGCCTCATATTTAAATTTGGTTGAGTGAAGATCCATTTAAAACTTTTATGGTCGATTACTAGTGAGAATTTATTCCCGAGTAGATAATGTCTCCATAACTTAAGAGTGTGGGTAATTGCAAGTAATTCCAAGTCATGAGTAGCATAATTTCTCTCATGAGTCTTCAATTTTCTGGAAAAATATGCTACTGGATGTCCTTCCTGCATGAGTACACATCCCAAAGCAAGAAAGCTTGCATTAGTCACCACTTTTAATTCTTTGCTAAGATCAGGTAGTTTGAGAATCAGGGCTATGACTAAACTTAGCTTGAGCCTGTCAAAGCTAGACTATTCAACTTGGGTCCATTTAATGGCAACATGCTTCTTGAGTAGGTCGATGAGGGGTGCAACAATCAAGGCATAATTCTTGATAAAGACCTGATACCATCCTGTTAAACCCAAAAAGCTACAAACTTCACTTATGGTGGTTGGAGGCAATCAATCTTGTACATCCTTGACTTTGGCCGGCGGATCTGCTAAAACTATAAACCCTAAATACTCGATTTGCTTCTTAAAGAACACACACTTCTTCTTCTTAGCATACAACTTATGAGTCCACATTGTCTTGAGAATTATCCACAGTTGTGACTCGTGACTTCCTTCATCCTTGGAATATGTTAAGATATTGTCAAAGAATATAAGGACAAAATCATCAAGATAAGGTCTGAATATATCTTGCATTAATTTGTTGAAGGTAGCAGGGGCATTTGTTAATCCAAATGCCATTATGATAAACTCGTAATGACTGTACCTTATGCTAAAAGTGGTTTTTGGGATATCTTATTGCTTGATTTTGATCTAGTAATACCCCGATTTGAGATTAATCTTGGAGAAAATCTTCACTCCTTGTAGTCGAATCAAGTAGTTCGTTGATCCTTGGAATCGGATACTTATTCTTAATTGTTACCTGATTTAGCCCTCGATAATCAATGCAAAGACAGAGAGGCCCATCCTTCTTTTTCTGAAATAACACTAGAGCTCCCAAGGGTGAATTACTGGGTCTAATATATCCTTGATCTAAGAGTTGTTTGAGTCGTTCCTTTAGTTTTATGGCTTCTGGAATGGACACTTGATATGATTGATTTGCAACTGATGTAGCTCGTGGTTATGCTTGATTTCGTGGTCGACTTCTCTCTATGGTGGAAGTTTAGTTACTTCTTCAAAAAATACGTCAGCATATTCCTTAAGCCATGACAGTTCATCTTCGGCTTCTTTATCCTATTCTGTCTTATTTAACTTGATTAGGTATATAGGTGAGCCTTTTCTTAAACCTTTAGCGATTTGAGAAGCTTTCTCTAATTCTATCTTTGGTTTTCCTACTTCTCCTTGTGTAGTCACTTGTTGTCCTACAAGATTCAAGAATGTGACTTGGACCTTTTCACAATGAATATGAGAGTCATTGGGAATTAACCAGTCCATTCCTAATAGACACTCATAGGTTCCCAAGTTCATCACTCTGAATTGCATGTTGGTTTGATAGCCACCCAGATCAAACTCCACCTTACTTGTGTCTTGTGTTGAGGAAACTTATTTTCCATCAACTAACTCAACTATCAGCCCAGCTGCATGCATTGTGTCTATGCCTAGTTTCCTAGCACACCTTGGTGATATGAATGAATGTGTGATTCCACAATCAATCAAAATTTTAAAGGGTTTACTATTATAGGTTGATGGTGTTTGAATTACTGAGAACTGTCGATTTGCTCCCTTCTTGTTGAGAGAGGTGTGAATTCTCACTCTCTCCATTTTGGTTTCCAAGGTGGGACCTTCATCATCTTCTAGTTCCTTGAGGGTTATGCCAGCAACTCTTTCTCTAGCTGTGGCTGTCCAGCAGCTCTGATCATTATGGAACTTTCTTTAGCATTCATTCTGTCCGAGTTTTGGGCATCACCTTTGGATGTAGCTAGGTTCGTTACAATAATAGCACCTGAAAGTATCATTATTACCACCAATAAAGTTCTCCACCACTGACATCTTAGCCTTCTTGCTATTAGCAAATTGGAATTGACCTTGGGCTCTTTTTGCATAGCCCCTAGTTATATTTCTATTTTGGAACTTATTATTCCAAGGCTTGCTATTTCTTGGTTTGGACTAGAGTTTCTGTACAAATAGTCTTGCTCTTATCGGTGCGTCTTGGAGGTCAAATGGATGCATTGCTTCAAGCCTGTGTTTAGGGGATCATCCAATCCGTGGCAAAACTTGGATACTTGTTACACAATATCCATAGATGGTACATACTTGAGAAGTGTTACAAATTTCGAGTAGCAAGCTTCTAGTGTCATTCCAAGTTGCTTTAGACTAAAGAATCCATTCATCTTTTGCGTGCGGTATGCTGGTAGAAGATATCGGCCTCGTACTACATCCTTTAATATGTCCCAACTAACAGACGCTTCAGAGATTCCTTGGTCTTTACATGATTGTTTCCACCAAATTCAGGCTTCTCTTGTTAGCTTTAACTTGCCAATCATTGCTTGATTAGACGGGGTAATTCCAATAGCAATGAAATAATCTTCCATGGATCGACCCATATGTTTGCTTCAACCTCGACATGCCCAGGCCATCAAACTTAGGTGGTTTGATTTGCTTAAGCATGAACTTCTTTTCTTGGATCTCAGTAACATTAAGGGTAGGAACAACTTCATGTGGTATCGTAAGATTTTCTCTAGTCGGCTCTACGAATGTTGTTATACAAATTGCTCGTATCTTTTCAAAAAGAGAAACCTTTTCAGAATTATAAGAATGCTTTATACTAAATTCTCAAGGAAGGTTATATCATGATAGAGTTTTTTGAATCAACTTAAGGAATCTAACCATGGATTTCAGATATATCTACTGACTCGTAATTCTTAATTTTGCTAGAATGGTAACCAATTTCATATTCAATGGATAGACAAAAAAATTTCTTTTGTTGTAGGGAAAAAATACATGGTTTATTTTGGGATGGCTGGTTATTTGGGAGAGAAGATTTCCCTAATACAATCTAAGCATGGCATTTGGATACATCCATTGAGTAATAATCGGGCTTTGAAGAATGGATATCTAAAAATCAGTACTTCAAAGGAAGATCAGGAAGTCCATCTTTAACGTAGTTGTGGCGTTTAGAGCGACCAACAACTATAATTTGGTCCGCTGGGATGACCATTGTCACTACCTTCTAAATATATCGATTTAGTTTAATCTCCCAATATCTAGTGAATAAAGTTGAATTCACTATGGCTTCGTGGAATAAATAAACCTTCATGACTTTAAGGTTTTCCATCCATCTTATCCTCTTCAAATTGGTACGAAGGAAGGCAAGACAGCTTGTACTGATATAACAATATCCGCTGCTTACATCTAGCCTCTTTCTCGGTATAATGGAGAAGAAACGTAGATGTGATCTAGAATCCGCATTACTTGCATCCTCCATCCATAATCCATAGAATGCATTGCCGATGTAAACATTGCTTGGAAGACTAGGAATTGCTCCCAATCTTCGTCTCTCTGGGTAAGATTTAAAAAAAACACACATATAAGCAAGGGAAGGGAAAATAATTCATATCTCATGCTACAATCACCAAGTTTTTTATTTCTTTTGGCTCTGATACCATTTGTAACATACCTGTCCTTGATTATGTGACGGATAACGTTTTAGTAGTTGCCCAGAGTTTACCTTCCAGCCGTTGCTAACTAGAATGATTGGATTTTGTCTGGCTAGTTAACCCTAGGTCTACCCCTTAGGAAAAGTGACCTACCGCTACCCACAGAGGACCGATCTGAAGGTTTCTAATTGACCTAACAATCGCCTATCAACAACTAGCTCACATTCGGAGGTGTCCTTCGAGAGGCTTCTTGTTTGGAAGGAGCAACTACCATTACCCTTAGTTCATGGAGCACAACACTTTTTTCTAGTAGCAGACTAAGGATTTATGAAATCCCTTGCAGTGCTCTGGTACAGCTGCCGTACCTTTCCCCTAAGATAATTTACAGTTCGGGTTCTGAGACCAAACCCTAGGTAAGTCAATGAATCGACCCTTCCTAGAGTTTCTTCCTATCGTTTTTTTTTTGGGAAAACATCTCAGCTAACCGAGACCACCCTGCCATAGGATTGGATTCATCACGAATCCATCCACCCGCTTCCCTCTATGGAAGTTCTTAGTTATCTAATTACCAACCACATTACATGAAACATATAAAAACAACTTCATTAATTAAAAAGAATCCTTTTATGCATGGTTGTTCTACATAGTTCTTCGTTTGTGTAATTTACTCATGAACATATAATCAGAGTAAAACAAATTCATTGATTATATTCCATAATGTGTGTTCTCCCGCCTATACAAGAGAAAAATTACAATTTCACGTGCTACCTCATCCGACGCATCTGCACGTTGTCGAAGGGGTTTTTGAAAGGTGAGAAGGATCGAAGCTTGCACGCGAGCTATGGCGGGAGAGCAAGAGCAAGAAAGAGAGAGACAAGAAATGGGAACTCCAACAGTCACAATGTGTGACCGGGCCTTCCTTTATTCAAACTGTCACTAAAAGAATAAAGAATAAAGTGACATGACGGGCGCCCGCCACCTGCAGTGTGCAGTGGCGGGTACTGTCAGTGTAGTAATACACGGGGTGGCACGGCGGAGGCGCCTTTACCCCCAACAACCTCCCACTTAAAGGCGAATCTGCCCTAGTGAGAGAGAAAAGAAAAAAGAAAAGACAGTACAAATGTACATAGGTACAAGGGATGAGGAAAAGCAACATCTCATCCTATGCCCATCAATCTCCTGAGGAAGGCAAAGCGCTCAGTAGTGAGGCTTTTCGTGAGCAGATCTGCAGGATTCTCGTCAGTGGAGATCTTGACAAGGTCAACAGACTTGTCCTCCACAACACCACGTATGAAGTGATACCTCACCTCAATGTGTTTTGTCTTCGCATGGAAGACCGGATTCTTAGCCAACTGAATGGCACTCATAGAATCTGAATGCAGTGTAGGTATAGCATCAATCCCAAGGTCAGTGGCCTAGCCATATGGCCTCCTTGCAAGCCTCAGTGGCTGCAACATACTCGATCTCAGTGGTAGACAAAGCCGTACACTCCTGAACCCTGGACATCCAAGAGACAGCCCCTCCAGCATAGGTGAATACATAGCCAGAAGTGGACTTCCTACTATCTGCATGTCGTGCATAATCGGAGTCAGTGTACCCCACGACCCCTATATCCTAACTGCCATAGCAAATACACATATCTGCTGTGCCCTTCAGGTACCTCATGATACCCTTCACGGCATCCCAATGTCTGCTACCAGGTGTAGCCATATAGCGTGCCACAACACCAACTGCATGCGCAATATCTGGACGAGTGGCTATCATGGCATACATCAAACTGCCCACAGCTGAAGCATAAGGGATCTTGGCTATCTCGGCCCTCTGCTCATCTGTCTGCGGACAATCGGCCTGTGATACCTTCACATAAGAAGGTAATGGATAGCCAATAGGCTTTACATCCTGCATGCGGAACCGCTCAAGGACTTTACGAATGTACTCCCGCTGTGAGAGATACAAAAGCCCCTGATGCCTATCGCGCTTAATGCGCATCCCAAGTATATGTGAGGCTTGTCCCAAATCCTTCATCTCAAAGCTCTTCTTCAACTGAGATTTAAGAGCATCTAGCTCATCATGCGCTTTCCCTGCTATCAGCATACCATCAACATAGAGTACCAAGATAAGCAAACTGCCATCACGGGCTTTCTTCGTGTAAAGACACGGATCCATAACACTCCTGCTGTAGCCCTGTGACTGCATAAAGGCATCAAACTTATGATACCATTCCCTCGGTGCCTGCTTCAAGCCATACAAGCTCTTCTTCAACTTGCACACTAGGTGCTCCCTGCCAGGTTCTGCAAAGCCCTTAGGCTGATCCATATAGATCTCATCATGCAAGTCCCCATGTAGAAAAGCCGTCTTGACATCCATCTGATATAGATCTAAGTCAAGCTATGCAACCAAAGCCAAGACTAAGCGCACGGTGATCATCTTAACTATAGGAGAGAAGACCTCATCAAAGTCCACACCATGTTCTTTCTTAAAACCCTTTGCTACCAATCTAGCCTTGTATGCCGGCTTGGGGTGTCCAGGGGTACTTTCAGCTTGTAAACCCACTTGCATGGCAAAGCCTTCTTGCCCTTAGGCAAGGCAACCAAATCCCAAGTCTCATTCTTATGCAGGGAGTCTATCTCAGACTGCATAGCCCTCTCCCAGGAGTGATTGTCACCCCTACGCATAGCCTCATCATAAGTGAAAGGCTCTCCTGCATCTGTAACCAAAACATAATGCATAGAGGGCTGAAATCTGTCAGGTGGACGTCTGTCTCTAGCAGACCGTCTCACCGCAGGCTCTGCTGCCTGTCTAACTGCCTGCCCAACACCCTGGCCCTGTGAAGGAACTGCTGCAGGCTGTACTATTGGCTGTGCTGGAGCTCTAGGCTCCTCCTGAAAGATCACTCTGCAGATCTCAACCACCTTCTCAGGCTGCCTGTGCATCTTGTCTTCATGGAAGATGACATCATGCCTGCGTACTATTTTCCACGCCTGCGGATCCCATAGGCGATAGCCCATCTCTCTTGACTCACCATAGCCAAGGAATATGCATTTAATGCTCTTTGGATCCAATTTACTCCTCTTGTCCTTGGGCACATGGCAGAATGCCTCACATCCAAAGACACGGAGATGCACATAAGAGGGTGGCTTACCAGCCCAAACTTCCTCTGCAATCTGGAAATCCAATCCACTGGAAGGCGATCGGTTTATGACATGCACTGCCGTACTAATTGCCTCAGTCCAAAAACTCTGGGGTAGGCATGCATGGCTAAGCATAGAGCGCACACGCTCCTGAATAGTCCTGTTCATGCGCTCAGCCAAACCATTCTGGGGTGGGGTGTAAGGGGCGGTCAACTGACGCTTAATACCCCTGTCATCACAAAACTGCTCAAAAGCATGCGAGACATATTCTCCCCCATTGTCAGTCCTAAGGCATTTCAGCCTATACCCAGTCTGGTTCTCAGCAAGAGCAAGCCAACGCTGAAAGACTGCCAAGACATCGGACTTTTGCTTTATGGGATAAGCCCACACTTTCTTAGAGAAATCATCAATGAAGGTAACAAAGTACTTCGCGCCACCCATAGACATGCAAGGCATAGGCCCACAAACATCGGAATGCACCAATGCCAAGGGCTCACTCATGCGTGGCCTACCCGATTTCTTATGCGTAGACCTATTCTGCTTACCATAAAGACAATGATCACACGAGTCAAAACATGCATAATCCAAAGGCGGAAGATACTGCAAACCAGATAACATTTTCATTCCCTTCAAAGACATGTGCCCTAAACGAGCATGCCAAAGTGATACATGTGGGATAGAACCCACTGCCAAAACATGGTCAACTGAGGACCCCGATACAACAAGAGGATAGAGGCTGCCAGCCTTGGCGCCTCTAGCAAGCACAAGTCTGCCACGAGTAATCTTCCAGGCAGAATCCCCAAAACATACATGAAATCCTACATCATCCAGCTGTCCTGCAGACATATTCAAGTCCTGAAGTCCTAGGGTTAGGATAGGTGTGTTTGGAGAGGTTTGAACAATTGTCCACCTCCTATAAAGACATTGTCGGGTACTCTAAGAGCTATTTTTGAGGGTAGTCCTAGTGACCCTATTCTACTAATTTGCTAGGTATTTGTTTTCAAGAATCCCTGTTAGTTGTGAGGTAGCTAGGAAATCCTACCAAATAAAGAAGAAGAAAGAATGAATATATCTAAAAAATACATAATAGAAAGGTGTGAAAAAGGGATTCTAGCCCTTAAAATAAAAAAATAAAGAAGGAAAAGTTCCAATAGTAGATTATCATTGCCTTGTGAAGGCCTAGGAGATTCCTAGGGACGATCCCTTGTCTTTTTTGGGGGGTGACATTTAGCCACAAAATAAAATAAGAATGATTGGAGTGAAAATCAAAGTGATCAAAAGAAAAAGATTTAGTATCACCTTGCAAGAGCTTGATAGATTCTTGGGTACCAAGACAGACTTGAGGCCCATGCCCTATTCTCCTTAGGTCACAATATGCTCAACTCCCTCCTTTTTACATGCTCAAGTATAAAATACTAAAGGAAAATGTGGTATAGTATAAAAATATGTGACTTATTATATACTAGGCTATAGGAATCCTTGCTTAGTAGGAGTTTTTGGTCCAATTGTCCTAGGTTAGGTAGGCAAGTCAGACCACCACTTAGGATGACTTCTTTGATAGTTCTTTTTAGCCATTGCTTTGTTTTTGTTAGAAAATATCAAAAAGGACTTAGGCTACAAGAAGTAAGATAAAGATAGGTGGATGTGGGAGAAGGATGGGCCCTTACACCCATAGATTGCAGCCCATCTTGAAGAAGAACTAGTGTTAGAAGAAGCAAAGATAGAGAATGGAGAGGAGATGCTTGATTACATGAATCAAGAAATGCATTTGCCCCATTGAGATGAAGAGATAGACTTAGAAGATGAACATGCTAAGCTAAAAGAACCTTGGGCAACAATCCTCTACACAAGCCAACGCTTCATTATGCAAAGATAAGGCCCCAACCTTAGGTGATAGGTGAAGTAAAAAATAATGAGGAAGAGAAGAATGTAAATGTGGGGTGTCTGCCTGGCTCATTCCAAGGCACACATTTTTGTAGTCCATCAGTAGGTGTTCCAAATGACACCGCCCGTGTAACATTTCGCTCATTATAAACCCCCCCTTTTTATGGAAAATAACGAGAGAGAAAAATTTTGGTTTCCCCCTACCGCCATTGAATAGGTGCCAAGGGGAAGGGGGACGACAGCAATGTCAAGGCGGGAAGGAAGGACGCATTGATAATGATGATGGAGGAGGGAAGCCATGGGCCTACTACCTCCCCCCCTCTTGACCTCTCCGCCATGACAAGTGATGGGTGGGAAAAGACCACCACCACTCCACTTCACCCCCCCCCCCCCTAATTATACACCCCCAACACCTATATAAACCCCCCTCCTTAAGCAAATAAGGATACCACCTCTTGCCCCCCTTTTCACTGCCATGAGATAGAGAGAGAGAGAGAGAGAGAGAGAGAGAGAGAGAGAGAGAGAGAGAGAGAGAGAGAGAGAAGAAGAAGAAGAAGAAGAAGAAGAAGAAGAAGAAGAAGAAGAAGAAGAAGAGGGAGAGAAAGGGAGAGGTGAGAAGAGAGAGACAAGAAGAAGAAGAAGAAGAAGAAGAAGAAGAAGGGGGTGAGAGAGAGAGAGGGAGTGAAAGAGAGCAAGAGAGAGAACCTCCCAAGAAGATTCTCCTTCTCTTCCCCTCCTTAGAGGGTGTCCACACGTGTCCTTTCTTCTCTAGTTGCCTACAAACCCATACCCCGTTTCCACGAGATTATCCTTCAATCGCAAGCTCATTTCACTCCCCAATCGGCCCTTGTGAATTGAGTACAAGGGACAGAAGTCTTGTGCAAAGTGCATCTAAAAGAGAAGAAAATCGGGGATGGCACCCAAGTGTAATTTGTCACACACAAACAGTAATCCCTCAATGAGCAACGAAGCCTCAGGCAAGGGCATCACTACCAATCCAACTGCTATACCAGCTGTAAGTAATGTATTTCCAAATTAATAAATGCTTGTTTTGATTCCCACATGAAGTACATTAGATGCCGCACGAGAATAGGTCATTGAAAGGGATAGGTTTCATCTCATACATTCAAAAGATAAAGTTTCAAAGCACGGGTATCAAGAGAAGTTAATTGTATCTAGATGGTATGCGACAAACTCACACATAGCATAATAGCATCCCAAGGTATTTTCAACTCTCCTTTTCATGAAAATAATAGATGGGTATTTTGCCACACTGAAAGTATGTTGTAGCTTGCACACTTGATGGATTGCATGATAAGCAATCTAGCCTAGGAAAAATTCAATCTTGAATTTGTTACTTCATTGGGATCTTGATGATGTGTGAAGTTAACAGAAAAAACAACCATAAGGACTAAGACTAAGATACCTTGAGATCCATCCGATAGCGACTATGTTATCAACCCTATTCGGGGTTGGACTAGATGCAACAACAACTCCAAGGTACACGATGAGCTCAAGGAATTAGGAAACCTTTATTCAAAGGAAAGACCGATGCTTTTGTACTCGTTGAAGAAGGCTAGGTTATCGATCAATTTAAGAGATTAATAGGACTTAGGTCTTGTACAATGTTTGAAACCTTAACATATGCCTTAGCCGAAAGAAATGTGTGTTAAGTAAATCTTACATAGAACCACTCCTGATCCCAAGGGGGAGAGCAAATATGTGATGGAGGCTATCACGGCTATTCGTGGAATGTTGGCAAAGGATATCATTGTTTTGTTGATTGATCTAACATCGTCTTAAATACTCTTTGCATTAAACTGATTGTTGGGATGTGATTTGGATTATTATTCCAAGTGCTTGTGCTTGATGGTAAATGCATGGAAGGGGTCTGTGATGACAAATTGCCATGGGAATAAAGGAATGTTTTCTTGGACAATGATATTAGGGTTGAATGCCTTATTCATGCTTGATTCCTAAATGGATTAATTAAGGAATGAAATTTTTGCACAAGTGGATCATCTCCAAGATTGCACCATGGATTATCCCAAGAAGGCACTACTTGATTCACAAGCCGAAGGTCGAGTGGTGAAAAGGCCAACCACGGAAATTGTGTTTCACTCCTACATCGCTTGGGGTCAGGTGGAGCTTTGGACACCCCTTGCCTAGTCCAAAACGAAGGTCAAGACTACCATGAGCCCAACATCTGTAGCATTGGAAGATCCTATTCTAGATAATGGACGGAAATTATGGTGCCATGTGATTTGGACCGGGTACTTTTGTTGGACAAAAGGGATACATAATTTCTCATGTATGGGCAGGAAACAAAGATTAACTGGAAAATAAATTAAGAAACTTGTTTATCAAAAGGATTGCTTGCTCTATATTCATGTATGTGCCACAAATTACGGAAACAAACCCTGTTCCCTAAAAAGGCTTAATTAAGGAAGCTAATTTTAAATGTCACACATAAATGTGACAGGACCTAATTAGATAACTAAAGAACACCTACTGAGGGAAGCGGGTGGAGGGAACCCCTGGCAAGTGTCCTACGGAGCAGGGTGGTCCCAGAGAATAGGGAGGCTTCTCATTAGATTTTATCACTTTTCGACCTTTAGGTATTGTTAGGTTAGAACCCAATTCATGCCATTTTAGAGGACTGAAATGGGACTATGCCCTATGGGCAGAGAGGTTGAGCGGTGCATCCCTCTCATTTCCCATTCTCTTTGAACCAAGTGCGGCATGGATCTGCTTCGACTTGGGTATCTTTGTGTAAAGTAGGATGTCCTGGACTCAATGCCAAAATGCTATCAGGAGACCTTGACCACCAAGAACCCAAATTCCAAGTCAACCCTAGTGGGTTCGACCGCAAACGTTCCATTGCAAGGCGAACTCGAAAAACCCTAGGTGACAAACCCTAGAACATTCCATGGGAGTGCCGAGCAATGACACTTAGATTTGTTTCTTGATGGACCGCTAAAACATTCTTGGACAACCAATAGGCGAGCACGTTACAGTCCAGGGCTCCCTTAGAACATCACGGGGTTTGTCACTTAGACCCCATTGAGTCTACATCGCAATGGAAGTGTTATGGCCAAACCCACTAGGATCGACCTAAATTTTTGGATTCCTAAAATCAAACAAGTCTCCTAACTACCAGCTACCGTCAGTAATTTCAAGTCCCCACTTCCTATAGGATTACTTGAACTAAAGCGGACTTGCCATTGCACTTGGTTCAAAGAGAATGGGAGACAAAAGGGAGTGCGATATGTCAATCCTCCTACCCATAAGGAAAAATCCCATTCCAGCCCTCTAAAACAATGCAAGTCAGTTCTACTACCTAACGACTAGTTGTTCGTCTTCATATTTCTATTGTTGATTTAGAAAAGCTCCCAACAAACTGGGACCACCCTTCCCCATCGAGGATTACACCCACCCACTTTCCTTTGATGACAAAATCATCTTTAGTTTTTTAATTACCTACAACACATTTATTGGAACATATACAACCATCTTCCTTAATTAGTTTGTTAAATCACAGGTTCCTTCACGTAATTCATCTCCTGGACATGCATACAATTCAAATAATCCTTAATAAAATAAATTTCTTTATTATATTGGAATTTTATTACAATTTTCATCTTTTCGACCTTGTGGAAGATATACATAATTCCACAAGCGTATTCTACCCAGCAAGATTCCACCCTTGTAACTAGTATTTAGGATTCCAAGATCCCATCCTGGGTCACAAAGGGGCTCGTCAGATAGGAGTAATGCAAAATTTATGGCTAGAGCCCCCCTTGGCACCCATAGAACCGGTCTAAGCCTCTTGAAGCGATAATCATGACCCCCTTGGAGTAGGGTCTTGCAGCTATCTGGGGGGTAGCCTAGCGCGATCTTTCCTTTTATCCTGTTTATCAATGTTTTTAATCAGAGATCTAGATTCTAGCAAACACAAACAATCCTTTCAAACAATGACAATCACACCATCATGTAGCTCACAGCTTCCATAGCCAAGGTAGACCTTATCCTAAGGTAAACTTACATTCTAATAAGGGTTCTCCTCCCCATAAAGAAGTGTTGAGTATATCTCTTACAACATGTTAAGCAAGTCATGAATTTCTCGTTTGGGACTAACTTACACAACATAACCAAATTTCCTTTAGAAAAAATATTATGACATTTAACGAGATGATTTACAAGACCCTTAAATAGTCATTCACTTTTCATAACAAGTGTTAATCAACCTCAACCTTGTCATGTTGACAATATATCGAGTTATTTATTAATCTCAAGTGCGCATATAGTCTTTTACTTATTTCGTGCAATATCCTCCTGCAACTATTTCCATCATGATCTTACGAATTATAATCTTAATTAATCTAACTATAAATCATAGGTAGTAGTTATCCATTTATGCATGTATTAATACGCTCTCTAGATAAAATTGTCAATTCATGTAACTGAAAAATATGGAAGCTTTTTTTTTGTACTTAATTCTTATATGGATGTTGTCCATGCAATCTAACAAGTAGATCTTGTACCATTTAATGCAAAAGCTAGCATTTTATGTAATATTTCGATTAAAAACTTATTATTTTATGTGGCGATATGAAAATAATAGCCTATTTTTGAAACGTGAATAACCTGGTTTGGCACAACGACATTGGGAATCTTATCTTTACTTGCACTTTGTAAACGCCCCGAACAACGTAGTATGCTTAACAATTATGATATTCGCTTGTTTTCGAGATTTAATATAAAAGAGAATGAACACTTAAAGCTGAAAATGAAAATTGCTCACAAAATTACAGCCATGAAAATGTAAAAGTAATGAAGACAAAATTGAGGGTTGAAGATGGGCAACCCCCCCCCCCCCCCCCCCCCGAAGGAATGTATTTCTGCTCAACCCAAGTCCCTTAGGGAAGAGCTCAGTTACAATCAACCTGAGAGTGAAAAGAAGTAATTCTCACTCTCACAAGATCATGCAAAGATGTACAAACACACATGCATTATCTATTATGCAATGATAAGAACTGATTTCTTTACAATATGAGAGAAGAAAAAGGGAAATTCAGCCTTTCTCCATCGTTGATCAGCAGTACATGGATAGGGCTTACTTCTTGTGGCTAAAATGGAAGAAAGAGCTCGAGAAGGAGGTGCTGTAATGAATTTACAGGCTTGCTGACTTGTAAAAAAAAATAGTGATAGAAGAGGGAATATGGAGGAATTTGATAATGAAGAAGTGGGGGATGATGATGGGGATGGATAGGGCCAGTTTCTGGCTATCTGTGGGTGCTGATCATGAGTTTACAGCAAAGAAAAATGATGATGAATGAAGAAAAACGAGCTCTTATTTATAGGAGAGGGGAGAGCTAGTACAAAAGGGGAAAGTGGAGTAGCACAAGACAAGTGTCCAGCCACATGTCATGAGATGTGACAAGTGGTGGGACACTTGGAAACTTGTGTGACAAGTGTCTTGACACTTGTCTCTTCTCTATGGCCTTCCTTTTTGGGTTGAATACTGTCAAGAATAGAAACAATCAAATTTAGTAAGCACAGTCAGAGTACAGAACTTACTATTTTTAGAATGACATCCCTATTTTTTAGGACTAGCATTTTTAGGCTAATTCGAGGCTCCTAAAATTTAGGGACCTCCTAAAATTTAGGGATCTCCTAAAATTTAGGGACCTCCTAAAATTTAGGGATCTCCTAAAATTTAGGGACCCCCCCAATATGGGTATCATATGAAAGCTTTTTCCGTGTACATCGCAAAAATGGTATCCGAATCTTCATGTGACTTTCCTATGCAAAGAAATGTGCATTTCAAGCTTTCAGCCCACACATGCACATTATACAAGCATTTCATGATCATGCCATCTTGTTGATTGTAACTGTCTGTTATGGTGGATCTAGCCCACACTTCAAGGCATCAATCCTTTCTGTGTGCGAGTCTAACCCTGATATGCGTGAGTTCTAGTCACAGGCGCCCAATCGGGTCATATAGGTGGAAGCGTGAACTATCTTTTCTCTAACCCACCGCGTGGGTCCACCATAACCTGTGACCACTCATCAGTGGCCAGCTCCAATGCACTTTTCTTTATATCTAATTAGTGCAAAGGAAATAAATTTAATAAATCATTATATAGACAAATTAATGAAAAAGGATACAAATTCTGTTTCTATAGAGTTGTGACAGCCCTCTGGCTTTTATTCAGCTGTCCTCAGCTGAAAAGCTTCTTGATATTGCTGTAGAATATTTGGGTGATCCTTCATGAATTTTTCATCTACCCACTGTGCATCTATTGTGGGTAGATTCTTGAATTTCAGTAAGAATTTTCATGTCACAAGGCCACTTCTCGTGGTTCAATCCTTGAGAAACAAAATCTTTTCAGGTTCCAAGAGTTGCTCTGTTTCTTCAACTTTTGGGGGATCTTCAGTAATGGGTTCCTTTGGTTCTGGTCCTATGTAAGGTTTTAGCAAACTTACATGAAAAGCATTGTGTATTTTCCAATGAGTAGGAAGCTCAAGTCGATAAGAAACTTCATTTATTTTCTCAATCACTTTGAAGGGTCCAAAGTATCTACTGGAGAGCTTTGGAAAAGATGAATTTTGACCAGAACCTTGTTTGAGCCTGCTTTTATCAAACTTTAGCAAGACATATTGACCTTTTTCAAAAGCCAAATGTCTTCTTCGTTTATCTGCTTGCTTCTTTTGTCGCTCTTGGGCCACTTTGATAGTGGCTCGAACTTGATCCATTGTTGTTTTTAAATCTGAAGCAAACTCATCAGCAGCAAAAATCTTATCTTTAGTGCGAATAATTGGAGGAGGAATCACTTTACCCTGTACTATTTCATTTGGAGCTTTCCCTGTGGATGAGTGCACTGTATTGTTGTAAGCAAACTCCAATAATGGAAGATATTTCTCCCATTGTGACTTATGTTCACTAACATAAGCTTTCAACATATCCAAAAGAGTGAGATTCATCACCTCTGTTTGGCCGTCAGTTTGAGGATGAAGAGCTGAAGAGAACTTTAAAGTGGTTCCCAAATTCTCAAATAAAGCATGCCAAAAGTTACTTGTGAATTTGGAGTCTCTATCTGAAATGATCTCAGAAGGCATACCATGTAATCTGAAGATATGTTGAATGAAAAGTCTTGCAGCTTGTGCGGATTTCAATGTTTTATGACATGGAATAAAATGTGATTGTTTGCTGAATCTATCAATTATGACCCAAATCATATCATGACCTTGAGGTGTTCTTGGAATACCTGAGATGAAATCCATTGTGATAGATTGCCATGGATCTTTGGGCACTGGAAGAGGTTGTAACAATCCTGGAACCTTCTGCCTATCATATTTGGATTTTTGGCATACCAGACAAGCCTCAATGAAGTTATGTGTATCTTTTCGTAATGTTGGCCAATAAAAGTAGCGCTCAATTGCACTTAGAGTGGCTGCCCTCCCTCTATGCCCTGCATAAGGGGGTTCATGACTTTCTTTAAGCACCTTTTGTCGAACAGGAAGAGTGACACAAAGGCGATTGTTCATGAGAAGGTAACC
The DNA here is from genome assembly GCF_053477565.2 of Lygodium microphyllum. Taxonomy (NCBI): domain Eukaryota; kingdom Viridiplantae; phylum Streptophyta; class Polypodiopsida; order Schizaeales; family Lygodiaceae; genus Lygodium; species Lygodium microphyllum. The sequence goes on along the minus strand of NC_141143.1, from coordinate 34,027,147 downwards.
GTCTTTGATGGAATAATCTGGATGAGAATCTCCTTGCTGTAAATTTGACTAAATTGCTGCAAAATCAGTATCTTCATCATAAGTATTCTTCATCGTTTGAAAATCTTCATGATGAGCCACTGTAATAGTTGCAATGCGAGGCACTCTAGAAAGTGCATCAGCAACTACATTTTGTTTCCCTGGAGTGTACATAATTTGAAAATGAAACATAGACAAGAAATTTTCCCATCTTGCATGTTTCTCTTGCAAATGCTTTTGAGTCTTGAAATACTTCAAGCTTTGATGATCGGTTTTAATAAGGAATTCATTGCCTAAAAGATAATGTTTCCATATCTTTAAAGCATGAACCACTGCTAAGAGCTCCTTTTCATAAATGTCATACCTTTTCTCCACATCATTTAGACGGCGGCTTTCAAAGGCTACGGCATGGCCTTCTTGATTTAGCACTGCACCAATACAATCACCGCAAGCATCTGCTTCCACCACAAATAGTTTTACTAGATCTGGAATGATAAGAACAGGTCCAGAAGTAAGAGCTGCTTTCAGCCTTGTGAAGGCTGCCTTCTCTTTTTCCTTCCATTGGAAAGAGATCTTCTTCTTTGTAAGGTCATGAAGTGGAGAAGCCATATGTGCAAAATGCTTGATAAAGCGGCGGTAATAAGAACATAAGCCAAGAAACGATCGCACCTCATGTACATCACGAAGATGAGGCCATTCTTGGATTATCCTGATCTTTTCAGGATCCATCTGAATCCCTTCAGAAGAGATGACATGCCCAAGGTAATTTATTTTATGCATGAAAAATTCACTCTTTTTTACCATTTACCAAGAGTTGATTTTGTTGTAGTAATTGTAGAACAATTTCCAAGTGTTGATGATGCTCCTCTTCATTCTTGCTAAAGATAAGAATATCATCAAAGAAAGTATCGACATATTGTCGATGCTCTCTAAAGATGCGCTCCATCATTCGATTAAAGGTGGCTGGTGCATTGGTTAATCCGAAAGGAACCACCAAGAATTCATAAAGACCGTATGAAGTGTGGAAAGCAGTTTTGTGTACATCTTGTGGTATTACCCTAATTTGATGATAACCATTCTTTAGATCAATGCGGCTGAAAACCTTTGAGCCTCCTAGACGATCCAAAATGTCGTCAATTCTAGGAATAGGAAACCGATTCTTCACAGTGATTTTGTTGAGGGCTCGATAATCAATGCACATCCTGAATGTGCCATCTTTCTTTTGAACAAGAAGAACTGGTGAACAAAATGGTGAGCTACTTGGCCTAATTAGCCCACGGTTGAGTAGGTCTTCGACTTGCTTTCTGATTTCTTCTTGTTGAGGACGGCTCACACGGTATGGTGCTATATTAGGAGGAGAACTGCCCGGGATAATATCAATATGATGGTCTTCTGGCCTTTCTGGGGGAAGCTGATAAGGAAGATCTTCTGAAAAACAATCTTTATACTTTTCCAAGAGCTGAAGTTGCTCTTGGTTTTCAGCATTCATATTATCTTTTACATCAGTGACATAAAGCAGACAACATTGAACACAATCCTTAATTGCTCTAGAGACTTGCATATGGCTTACCATAGGTATGGTGTCTCCAGAAACTCCAGCTTGGATCTCGTACTTCTTGCCTTTGTTGGTGAGTTCTACCTTCTTTTTCTGGGAGAAGATGGTTGAATCTACTCTATGATTCCAGGGCATGCCAAGAATCACATCGCAACCATCAAGGTCTCCGATACAGAAGGTATCTTCGTCACTGTAGCCTTGAATTTGAAACTTGAGCTTGCCAATGTAGGGTATCACAGTCTTCACTGTGTCACCTTCATCAGCATTTAAAGCTTGGCGAACTTCTGCCGGAGTGTCCATCTCTTCATTCTTTAATCCAAGCTCTTTAGCTAATTGCAAGGAAATGATATTTTCATTCGCCCCAAGATCTATCAAGAATAGTGCTTGCTTACCTTGTAACTGTCCCCAAGCTTTTAATAATTTGCGCGTCTCTGGAGTGTGAGTTGTGTTTGCAACTACATCACTGATAGCATTGATTTTCACTGGCGACTTAGGCTTGTTGTCAGAAACCTTGCTTTGTCCCTTGTTTGGACATTGCTTCGCTATGTGGCCTATTTGTCCACATTTAAAGCACTTTCCTTCTTTCATGAAGCGTTGCTTTTCTTCTTCGGAAAGTTGCTTTGCTTGTGGGTATAGATTGGAGCGAAATTGAGGAGCATTAGGAGGTGCATAGTGCTTCATCTTCTTTTGATTTGATGGCTGCTTTTGTGACTATTTTTGTCCTTCATTTGGGGCTGAATACTCCTCATCATCAGCTACTCTCTTCTTATCATTCTTTTGGAATGATTTGTTGCCATTGTGCTCCATTTCCCATGTCTCAGCATGGTCAATGAGTTCCCTGAGACTAGAACAATGATAATGATTAAGAGCAGTACGAAATTTAAAATGCAAACCTCCTTGAAACTTCCTAAGCTTTTCCGAACTGCTAATCTTCTTGAAATGTTGGACCTTCAAAAGTAGCTCCCAAAATCTCTTGGTATAGTCACCAAGTGACTCATTTTTCCTTTGCCAAAGCCGATCCCATTCCATTTTTACATCTCTTTTGAAATGAACAGGAAGAAATTGGTTTTGTATCAGGCGAACAAAGGACCGCCATGATTTTGGGGCAGCATGATCATATTCCAACCCTGTCCACCAAGTATGGGCTAAGTCGGTTAAATGTAAAGCTGCAAACTTAATCTTTTCTTTTTCTTTATACTTGTCACGACCATACAAAATTTGAAATTGACGAATAAACTTCAGAAGAAGATCAGGATTTCGGGAACCATCATACATACTGAACTTGATCTTCTTTTCAAGTTGAGATAGTGACTTAGTCTTCTTCTTCTTCTTATGCCTTCGTCCATGCTCGGGTCTTGAGGTTGAAGATGATGAAGTGCTTGATGGGGATGGAGATGGAGACGAGGGTGAAGAATGTCGACGCCTTTGACGATGATGAGGTCTTCCACGAGAAGGGTGTGACTCTTCATTACTAGAAGAGGATCCATCAGAATAGGCGCCAGATGACTTTGAAGAAGAGGATGAGCTTCGACGCGATCTCTTTCTTTGTCTTGAAGTAGAATGGGACTGCCTCTTAGAAGTAGTTGGACTTCTTGATCGGCTCCTTTCATTGGTATGGCTTTGTCTCCTTGAAGTAGAGGGGCTTCTTTCCTTGAATTCTTTGGGATTCTCAACTTTTTCTAGTTTGAGAAGTTGCTCACGAATTTGCTGATTCTCCTCTCTAAGACTTTGAATGGCTTGAAGGATAGCACTCGATTGATCCATTGAGACTAAAGAAAAAAAATATATGCTCAAGCACTCAATGCAAGGGCTGAAAACAAACAAACTTATAGTTGTAAGCACTACCAGTGTTGGGGGTGAGGACCCAGCCAAAGCTCTGATACCACTGTAAACGCCCCGAACAACGTAGTATGCTTAACAATTATGATATTCGCTTGTTTTCGAGATTTAATATAAAAGAGAATGAACACTTAAAGCTGAAAATGAAAATTGCTCACAAAATTACAGCCATGAAAATGTAAAAGTAATGAAGACAAAATTGAGGGTTGAAGATGGGCAACCCCCCCCCCCCCCCCTGAAGGAATGTATTTCTGCTCAACCCAAGTCCCCTAGGGAAGAGCTCAGTTACAATCAACCTGAGAGTGAGAAGAAGTAATTCTCACTCTCACAAGATCATGCAAAGATGTACAAACACACATGCATTATCTATTATGCAATGATAAGAACTGATTTCTTTACAATATGAGAGAAGAAAAAGGGAAATTCAGCCTTTCTCCATCGTTGATCAGCAGTACATGGATAGGGCTTACTTCTTGTGGCTAAAATGGAAGAAAGAGCTCGAGAAGGAGGTGCTGTAATGAATTTACAGGCTTGCTGACTTGTAAAAAAAAACAGTGATAGAAGAGGGAATATGGAGGAATTTGATAATGAAGAAGTGGGGGATGACGATGGGGATGACGATGGGGATGGATAGGGCCAGTTTCTGGCTATCTGTGGGTGCTGATCATGAGTTTACAGCAAAGAAAAATGATGATGAATGAAGAAAAACGAGCTCTTATTTATAGGAGAGGGGAGAGCTAGTACAAAAGGGGAAAGTGGAGTAGCACAAGACAAGTGTCCAGCCACATGTCATGAGATGTGACAAGTGGTGGGACACTTGGAAACTTGTGTGACAAGTGTCTTGACACTTGTCTCTTCTCTATGGCCTTCCTTTTTGGGTTGAATACTGTCAAGAATAGAAACAATCAAATTTAGTAAGCACAGTCAGAGTACAGAACTTACTATTTTTAGAATGACATCCCTATTTTTTAGGACTAGCATTTTTAGGCTAATTCGAGGCTCCTAAAATTTAGGGACCTCCTAAAATTTAGGGATCTCCTAAAATTTAGGGACCCCCCCAATATGGGTATCATATGAAAGCTTTTTCCGTGTACATCGCAAAAATGGTATCCGAATCTTCATGTGACTTTCCTATGCAAAGAAATGTGCATTTCAAGCTTTCAGCCCACACATGCACATTATACAAGCATTTCATGATCATGCCATCTTGTTGATTGTAACTGTCTGTTATGGTGGATCTAGCCCACACTTCAAGGCATCAATCCTTTCTGTGTGCGAGTCTAACCCTGATATGCGTGAGTTCTAGTCACAGGCGCCCAATCGGGTCATATAGGTGGAAGTGTGAACTATCTTTTCTCTAACCCACCGCGTGGGTCCACCATAACCTGTGACCACTCATCAGTGGCCAGCTCCAATGCACTTTTCTTTATATCTAATTAGTGCAAAGGAAATAAATTTAATAAATCATTATATAGACAAATTAATGAAAAAGGATACAAATTCTGTTTCTATAGAGTTGTGACACACTTGCATTCGCCACACCCAATATTCCATTAGTAGTGGAAACTCTGGCAACCTCGGGCACTCTTGTATCTCTGGCAATACTCATTCTTTGACCGGTTGTAGTGTTTCTCTTGGTATTTCCACCTCGTTGCTTTGGAGCCATCGTTCGCAAGTGGATTCTTGAGATATAAGGAGGAATGAATTTGGGATGGGAGAGCGTAAGAGAAGATGGCTTAATCAAAGACCGAGACTGGGGGGTTGAGCTAACTCTCTCTCTGTCACAGCCTCTCTCTCTCTCTCTCTCTCTCTCTCTCTCTCTCTCTCTCTCTCTCTCTCTCTCTCTCTCTCTCTCTCTCTCTCTCTCTCTCTCTCTCTCTCTCTCTCTCTCTCTCTCTCTCTCTCTCTCTCTCTCTAGCTTTGTCTCGCAACCTCTTGGAAGGTTATCCTTCTAGATCCCTCTCGCAGCCTCTCAGGGTCTCCTTATGCCTCTCTAAACTGCTCCCCATGCCTCTTACTTATAGCTAAATTAGAGAAGAAGGGTTGTGGCTAAGAAAAAGAGCTCTTTATAGAGGGGATCTTGGCAAAATCAGCAATCTGAAACTTCTTAAATACAATCGGATGCTCAAATCACAAATCTGATGGTTCTGTTGGCTCCGAAAGGGGGGTAAAACCCTAGGACACTTGCACACCTACTCAAAAATCTTTCAGATCACTCCTCCTTCTCCCTATCCGGAATGTTGTTTGCTGCCTATAAGCTGCGATAGCAATGCGCACAATTTTGCCAATCCTTCTTTTTTGCATTAAGTCTCCAAAATTGGCTGAAAAATCCACTTACTTTTTTTTACGTGACACCCTGTTTTAGAAGCTTCCATAGCTTTTTAGGATATTTACAATAAATAATATCAAAAATATCCAAAAAAAATTACCATCCATACTAAACACACTGACACTAATGACTAATATGGCTTGTAACTCTCGTTCACATGGTAACTTCCATGATGCATGGCTATGGTCCTTGTCAATCTGGAAAAAATGTTGAGTTACGATCCTCGCTTTTTTTAAAATTGTTTGTTAGTTAGTTATTAACATTAGTTAGTTTTTACTTTAGTTAGTCTTTAGTTAGTAACCTTACTAACTTACTAATTGACTAACTAACTTTCGAACTAACCAACTGACTTTTAATTGCGTGGAAGTATTATAGTAAAGCTAGGAGAATAAGAGGTAGGTAAAGAAAAATAGAAAAAAGAGGAGATGCTCTATCCCAATCAAGAGACACCTCATCCCTAATAAATTGGGTCCTAGCAACCAGCCAATCCCAATAAGTTCAACTATGATAGACTAAAGGGAGAGTTCAAAAATAGAATCATGGGCATACAAAAAGAAATAGAATAAGATAACATGAAGAAAGAATAGAAGGATTTGTTAGATGGAGCCATAGCCAAGATAGAAGAAACAATCCAAGGTTACATCCCATTCAATTAGATAAAAAGAGCAAACAGATGAACTTCAACCTTGAAACTGCAAGCCACTCTCTTGAACCCAAAGTGGTCATTCCAAACAAATCGGATCAAGGAAGGAAACATGTGAGCTTTAGCAATGAAGTCATTGCCCACTCTTTTGAACCTAAAGAGGTGAAACCTTGTGTGCTTGAAATGATGGAGTCAAAGGATAAAGCCTCAAAAAAGGGAGAGCATAAGGAAGTACTTGTGAATCTTGCTAATGGAGCCTTTGAGAGCCCTTCAACTCACTTTTAAGGTGAACATCTTTGGGCTATGGAGCTTTTTGGGACCATGTTCAATGCTAATAAAGTTTGAGATATTTATTTTCATGTCACAAGTAGTGCAAGGCAATGTTATTCCAAACATATGGATTTGTGATACTCCAAGTATCTCAAACATGGGTGTCACACCCAAGATACCACTTGATACCTCTACTTCTGATGCCAAGAATCTGGTTTAAGTGTGATGACTTAGTCCATGCCCCCCAAAGAACTTTAACTTTAAAAAACAAATCCAAGAAGAGCCAAAGGAAAGGTGTTATGTAATGGTACTGCACCTTCTGTGCAAAGAAAATCTGCAACCAATTGTCTAAGATCAAGCCAACAAAGAAATATTAGAGGAAGAGGCCAAGGAAGACCACCTAAGTACTTGACTTGGTGATGAGGGCAAACCGTCTTGATAAGTGACCCAAGTCTCCAAGTCTTTTAACAAAGGCAAAATCAAAGGGATGAATTGCACAAGGAGCAACCCAATGGATTGCCTCCCTTAAGACATGGCATAATATAGTGACAAATGAGCCACCAATCCTTGATCCCAATAGCATGAAAACTTGGGATCATGCCTATAAAGATTGGCATGCAAAGCTATGAGAGCCAAACCAAAAAGAGTTAGTACTTTGACACCTCCACTCCTCAAATCTAATTGAGTTGAGGATACTAGCCACCTTGATAGAAAAAGTTGTGCTAAGACCCCAAGTCATAGTGTGCCAGACACTGACCAACATGATAGTAAAGGCTACATTAAGATCCCACTAATGAGTCAAGTCCTAGACTTGCAGATACTGACTAGCTTGATAAGATGATCCTTATTAAGACCTCAAAATGAGTCAAAGGCAATGATCCTTAGATTGTTGTGGATAGTACTCCATTGTGTAAGGGTGAGTTGGGATCCCTTTTCCCTCCATTTGGGGCTTTGTAGGTGTGCTATGGTGGTGGTGCTAAATGCACTTATATAGGAAGTAGTAGTCACTGAAGCTCTACTTGGGATATGCTCTACATGTGATTCCCTATGCTCAATGGTGAACCCTCACATGTGCGGTGTCACAAGGATATAGTCCTAAGATGTGACTACATGTTGTACCTTTCCACTTCATGGATACAAGGATTTCTTATTGGCATATTATGTGTCTCTTTCCACTGTGACATTTTTGTGCCTTTTGATAGGTTTCCACTTGAATTCCCATTCCATGGTGGGGAGGGCCGAGGGAGGGGAGGGGAGGGTCAAAGACTACCTTTCTTGTTGGCATATTATGTGTATTTTTCCATTGTGCCATTTTTTTTCCTTTTGACATGTTTCCACTTGAAGTCCCATTCTAGCGGAGTGGGGGGAGACTACCTTTCTTATTGACATATTATGTGACTCTTTCCACTGTGCCATTTTTGTACCTTCTGATAGGTTTCCACTCGAAGTCCCATTCTAGAAGGGGGGAGGGGCAAAGACTGCCTTTCCCCTTAAATCCTATCATTTCTTTTATAAAATTTTGAGGGGTACCAAAGACTTGGCCTCCATAGTTATGTATTTTATTTTTAAAAAATAAGTGGACTAGGGGGGGCTAAAGACTTGGGTCTCCCTACTATTTCTTCTATATAAGTTTTGGAGGGAGGGAAAGAGGCAAAGACTTGGTCCCTTGGCCTTTTTTTAAAAAAAACGTAAATGGGGGAGAGCCTATTGGGAAATAAGTCATAGGTTAAGTTGTATGCTATATTTGTATGAAATAAAAAGAGGCTATGTGTAAAGTGGGTGGGGAGGAAGCTTGTTGAGAAATAAGTCATAGGTTAAGTCATATCCTATGCTTGTATGAAATAAAGAGATGCTATATGTGAAGTGGGTTTGGTGGAGAGAGAGAGAGAGAGAGAGAGAGAGAGAGAGAGAGAGAGAGAGAGAGAGAGAGAGAGAGAGAGAGAGAGAGAGAGAGAGAGAGAGAGAGAGAGAGAGAGAGAGAGAGAGAGAGGAAAAGACTTGGCTCACATCTGTGTTAAATTTTTTTTTAAAAGTGGATTGGGGGAGGGGGGAAGCCTATTGAGAAATAAGTCATAGGTCAAGTCATATCCTATGCTTGTATGAAATAAAAAGAGGGTATATGTAAAGTGTCATATATGTCAAAGTATCTATCCACTTTAGAAGATACTCAATGTGTGTATGAGGAGAATAAATAAGAAGATGCAGAAGATAGATTGAGCCTCCATACCTTGTGTCATCTGCCTTCCATTGTGCATCTAAATCAAGTTCTTTTAGTTGCTATTAGAGAGGGAGTGTAGGAGTGAAGAATTTGATTGATGAGTTCATTGGATTGAGGTCTACATCAGATTCAAAGTTTGTTTTCCACCATTAATCAAGCATAAATATTCAACCAATCCACTCAATACAAGTACACAAATTAGTAGAGCTATTGTAGCTCTGATTTTGGACCATCAATGCTAGATTTTGATGCATTTGGGAAGTCATTGAAGATTTCAAACCAATATATTACAATATGATTCCAATTTGCTTTCATATGGAATTTGGTTTATGGTTGATGCCCTAAAGCTTAGGGGTTGCTTAAGCTCATGGTGGCTGGTTGAGTAGGGAGCCTACTTGTTGGAAAGAAGCATAGGGGTAACTTGATTTGAAGCATTAAACCTTCTTTGAAGAATAAGTAGAGGGCTTAGTTGTTAGAGATAGAGAAGAGATATTGAATATTGTTTGTGTGGCCACAATAGTAGAGCTTGAAGTTTTGATTCAAATTGAGTGGTAGATTAGGATGTTTTTCATTGAAACGGTGCCCGCAAGTACATGGAGGATGTCTCACCAATTAATTCTCATTTAGTGATAGCTTTAGGTTGGTTTAATCAACTACTAAGGTTATTATTAATGTTTGCCTTTATAAAGGCCCCCACCACTAACCCCTTTTCACATTAGCCAGTTCAACTTATGGATGCTCACATTAGAGACAAGAAGATCTAGATAGTTTTAGAATTGGTTTCACATTAAGTTTATGTTGAATTGGTTTAATTTAAATTGGTTCAAACTTTGGATGTTCACATTGCATAGATGTGAACTACTTAATTTGAAAGTCAAAAAGGTCAACTTTCATGCAACTTTCGAGTGCCATTTTGGAGGCAAAAAATCATCAAAAAAATTCAAAAATTTTACCATGGTTTGAGCTTGACATCAATTTCATTGTTGGCATTAGAAAATGTAGAAAAAAATAATGGAAAAAAATCATTTCTTAGATCATATTTTGATGCGTTTTGGGTTGTACAAGTGCCCCAAATTCAATGTTTCTTACTCACAACAAATGTATAATATGTGGGCATGATCTGTATGGATATATTTTATAGTGGAACACATGTATGACAATCATATCATTGGAATCCATTTTTCATGTATTTCTTGTACCTTTTTAATGTTTTTGGTCTTGGAAATTGAGTGGTTGATACTTGTGATTGATTCATGCTTTTAAACATTAGTTTGGCACATTGTATACTGCTAGTTTTCCGAAATTTCAACTATAATAGTGTTAAAAATGGCATAGATCACACAAATTGTTGGTTAAAAGTTAGAAAAATACAACTATATTGTGTGGTCATATCACATGGAAACTTTTCCAATGGTTAGAGGTCTATGGTACCTTATAACAGGTGAGGATGTATGTCGTGAGCTCCTTGATGATTTGACACAAGAACAAAGGGAAGCAGGTAAAAATAGGAAGGTTTTACATTGGATATCCATATGCATTTCTTAGACCCTTATCTTGCATATCAAGACCTTGATCCCACACATCAAGAATGCTAGCACATGTAAGGATGCATATCAAGACCTTGATCCCACACATCAAGAATGCTAGCACATGTAAGGATGCATTCACATTGAGGCAAGAAAGATATAGTTGAAGCAAAGGTTGCACGATGCACATGGTGTGGAAATCTAAGTATTAGTGACTATTTTGCAGAGATAAAGTAGATTGCAAAGGGCCTTGCTTCAATTAATGCACTTGTGGATGATGATGACTTAGTTTTTGTTACCTTAAATGGGCTTGGCCTTACATACAAGTCCCTTAACACTTCTATTTCTATGGGAGGTAGTTCTAACTTTGAGAAGTTGAGTACCTTGTTGCTTATTATTGAAGAAATAAAATTGGGTCTTATTGCATCTTGCAATGGGAAAATTGCTAGTGTAGACAATGTATTCTGCCATGATGACTTGGGTCTATCTTTTACAACATAAGAGTGAGGCTTTTGATAAGTTTTTGGAATTCAAAGCTATGGCTGAAAAGTGATTTTAATTGGATATAAAGTGCTTGAGATGAAATAATGGAGGTGAATGCATGCCAAATGATTTTCTAACTATTTAAGAATCTATGTGATTAAGAGATAGATTACATATAGATAGACAACTTAGAACAAAAGTGTTGCCAAAAGAAAGAATCAAATCATTGTTGAAGATGTAAGAACTATGATAAATTAATTGCACATTCCTTTGAATTATTGGGTTAAGGAAGTACATACCATAGTTCATATTATGAGTAGGACTCCTACAATATTGACTCATCACATGTCACCATACGAGAAGATGTATGGAAGAACACCTATAGTTGCATATTTTAGGGTGTTTGGTTGTGTATGCTATGTTCATGTTCCTAATGACTTGAGGAGGAAAATGGAAGCATGGTAAAGACCTAAATTTGCAGTTGAGATGAATGCTTATGAGAGTAGTGATGATGATTATTATGGGAAGAAAATTGTAGCAAACAATACTCAAAGAAATCATGTTCGGTCCTCATGACAATGTAAAAAGCTATGGCACTTATAACCCATGGTGTGGCAAGTTGAGGAGTGCACAAAAGAGGGAAAAAATAACAAAAAGGAAGAAGCCTATGGGTGAGAATTTTGAAGATAAGTTGATTGATGATGAGTTTGGGATACCACATTTGAAAACTTTAAGAAAAACAGGTGCATAGAAATGTGTACCATCACATGAAAGAATGGTTGAGACACTAGAACATCTAGTGCATGTTAGTTGAGAAGATAAAAGAGACAAGGCATCTAGTTGATAGGTTCGCATTCAACGGCTTTATGAAAATGAGCTTTGCTTACATGGTCTCTTATGTGCAGCATGTAGACTTTACTTGCTTTGATGAAGTAGTTGAAATTAAGAATTCGAGAGGCACAAAGGATGAAGAAATGGATACTCTAAACATGAACAAGACTTGGGATCTAGTAGAGGTACATCATGGCAAAAAATCAATCGATTGCAAGTGGGTTTACACAAGGTCAAACACAATTTAGATGGTTTATTAAAAATATACAAAGCAAGGTTACTTGTAAAGGGTTACACACAAACATATGGATTGAAATATGATGAGACATTCAATCCAATTGCAAAGATGACTATAGTAAGATCAATTATTACCTTGGCTTCAATTTATGGTTAAAATTTATACCAAATGAATGTCAAGAATGAATTTTTGAATGGTACATTGGAAGAGAAAGTGTAAATGAAACAACCAAAAGGGCATGTGCATGCAAAGTTTTTGAATCATGTGTGCAAGCTAAGGAAGGCACTTTATGGGTTGAAATAAGCACCTAGAGCTTGGTGTGAAAGGATCAACATGTATTTATTTAGCATGGGATTTCAACAAAGCATATCTGACCACAACTCAACTTTATGTTAGACATAGAGAGGATGGAATAGTGGTTGTTGTTATTTATGCTAATGATGTCATCATAACATGTACACTTGAGAAAGAGATCTCAAAAGTGAAGTATGGTTTGAACAAGGAGTTTGTTGACATCAAGGATCTTGGAGTTAAAGTATTTTCTAGGCATTGAAGCAATTGATACATCACATGGAATTTTGTTGGTGCGAAGACAATACTCATTGGAAATGTTGGAAATGTATGGGATGATAGCATCTAAGCTAGTTGGCACACCATTAGACAAAAACATAAAGATGGTTGATGATGGACATGATATTGAATATATTATGATGTTCAAGAAGATGGTTGGTAGCTTAATCTACCCAACCATAACAAGACCCAAATTCGAGCTATACAATTGGAGTGATAAGGCAATTCATGCAAAGGCCATGCAAGTCACACTCAATGTAGTAAGAAGAGTGTTGAGGTATGTCACGAAGATAGTGAGTTATGACTTGTTTGATGAAAAATATATCAAGCCTACCTTGGTATAGCATGGGCAAGAAGTCTCGTGGATAGAAGATCCACTAGTGATTATTCTTTCTCATCTAGTTCAACCATGTTGAGTTGTAGCTTTGTCAAGCACGCAAGAAGAGAATTGAGGAATAGCATTGGCAGCATGTGAGCAGACATGAAGAAGAGTATCTCTATGTGACATGGGGATTGAGATAGATGGTGGAGTTATCATATATTGTGATAACATCAATAGTATTATGCTTACATCTATCATTCAAGAACAAACTACATTGAAGTGCACTATCATTTAATCCACAGAGAAAGTCGTGGATGAGAGATAGACTTGGTATATGTCAAACTAATGACCAAGTCATAGATATCTTTACCAAAGTATTAGGGAAAGATAAGTTTGATTATTTTAGAAGAGCACTTGGAGTACTATGTTTGCAATCATTTTGAGCTTGAGGGGGAGTGTTGAAAAATAAGTCATAAGTTAGGTCATATGCTATGTTTATATGAAATAAAAAGATGCTATATGTAAAGTGCCCTAAAAGTCAAAGTATTTTTCCACTTTGGAAGATACTTAGTAGGTGTATGAGGAGTATGAAGATGAAGAAAAAGAAGATGGATTAAGCCTCTATATATTGTGTCATCTCTTTTCGTTGCACATCTAAATCAAGTTCTTTTAGAGCCAAATCCTTATGCTCTAGCAGTTGGGAGGGAGCTAAACCCTCCACCATTACCATTAAAAAATTGAGTCAAGGATGGACTAGAATGAAAATTAATAAAAGAAAAGACTTTAGATGGGATTGGACTAGCTTGTTAGAAAAAGCTTGCTAAGACCCCCCAAATCCTAGTGCAAAAAAGACACTAACCAGCTTGATAATAAAGGATGACATGTTAAGGTCCACTAATGAGTCAAGTCTTAGACCTACACACACTAACAATCTTGATAGAATGAGTTGTGTTAAGACATCTAAATGAGTCTTAAATTGTTGACAATACCAATCCATTGTATAGGGGTGACTATGGCATCCCCCCTCCCTCCATTTGGGGCATTGTATGTGTGCTGTAGTGATGGAGCCAAATGCACTAGTATAGGGAGTAGTAGTCACTCTCAAGCTTTGCTTGGGATGTGCTCTACATGTGATTCCCTATGCTCAATGGTAAGCCTTCACATGTGCGGTGTCACAAGCTTGTAGTCCTAAGATGTGACTACATGTTCTTCATTTCTATCTTATGAATGCAAGGATTCCTTATTGATATATTTTGTGTCTCTTTCCGCTGTGTTATATCTATACCTTTTAATAAGTTTCCACTTGAAGTCTCGATATATAAGAGGGGGGAGGGGGCAATTGCCCCTCCCAACCATTTCTTTTATGAAAGTTTGGGGGGGCACCACCATTTCTTTTATGAAAGTTTGGGGAACTAAAGATTTGGATATCCCCACTGTCTCTTTTATATAAGTTTTTTTTAGGGGGGAGAGGGAGGTAGAGGGGCAAGACTTGCCCCCCCTTGGCCATGTTAATTTCTTTTTAAAAAAAGTGGGTGTGGGGGAGCCAAAGCCTTCCCCTCTCCCCTTCTCAATCGTGAATATCTTGGCCTTTGGCCTTGGGGTGCTAGTGCTCTCTACAAGCACATAGATTGGGGGGGCCACTACTAGCATTTAAATTTCTATTTATTAGAACTTTAGGTTGGGGGGGCCAAAGACTTTACCCCTCCCCCTCCCTCATGTTTTTTTTTTTTAAATCAAGGCCCCCTTTATGGTGTTTTAATTTTTTTTTCTCTAAATAAGTGGGGTGATGGGGGCTAAACCACCCCCCCAACCACCACCACCATTAAAATATTTGTTTTTATAACTTTTAGGAGAGGGGCACCAAAGACCCTCCCCCCCCCAATGGCCATTTCTTTTATAAAGTTTGAGGAGTCCAAAGACTTACGTGTTTAAAATTTATACATTTAAAAAATAAGTTTTATAAGGTTTTCAAAATTATTTTTATAAGCTTTGGGGGGAAAGGGAGGGGAGGCCCCAAAGGCTTGGCCCATGCTAGCGGTGTTTAATTTTTTTCAAATGAAATGAGTTGGGGGGATCCTTTTCCCCCTTGGTCGTGAACATCTTAGCGCCTTTGGGGGGTGCTCATGCACGTTGACCATCTGCACATGCACCAAAAGTTGGGGGCAGGGGCTAAATCCCTTGGCACTACCATTAAATAATTTGTTCATTGTAACTTTTGGTGGGGTGCCAAAGATGTCCCCCTCCCATTTCTTTTATGTAAGTTTGGTAAGGGCTCAAAGGCTTAGCCCCTCAAGCCATACTTAATTTTTTTAAAAGAAAAAGTGGGTGGGAGGGGGACCAAAGCCTTTTCTTCCCCTCTTCCTCCTCCCCCTCCCTCTGCCATGAATGCATTGGCCTTTGAGTAGTAGGGGTGTTCGTGTCCCCCACCATTGTCTACGCACAGGTAGACAGTTTTGGGGGGGCCTAACCCCTCAGCCATGACCATTAAATTTATTTTTCTAATGATTTTGGAGGGGAAGGGGGAGGCAAGTTTGGGTGGGCCCAAAGACTTAGCTCCCCCCCCTTTGACTATGTTTTGAAAATATATTTTCAAAAAATAAGTGGATTGGGAAGGAGTGAAAGCCTCCCCCCTCATCATGAACATCTTGGTGTTTAGGTAGTACAGGTGTGCCCTTGCCCCCCCTACCCCCCAAATGCGTCCCCCCGAGCATCTATGTTCCAAAAATTTGTGCTTTAAAATTTATTTTTATTTTTTTATTTTTTTGGGGGGGGAGGGGGGGAGCCCTTTTCTTCACACCCATCTCCCCCCTAATAAAGGTCTTGGGCTTTGAGTAGGGGGCACCTGTGCCGCCCCCCCCCCCCCCCCCCCCCCCCCTTTTTCACCTATCTATACACATGTAAAAATTTGGGGGGGCAAGCTAAGCCCCCTACCATCATCATTAAAATTTTTGTTTTTATACCCATGGAGAGGTGCACCAAAGACTTGCCCCTCTTGACATTTTACAAAAATCTATTTTTATATGTTTTATTTGTCTTGCATAAGTTTTGGGTGGGAACCAAGGCTTGGCCCCCTTTGCCATGTTTTTTTTAAATAATTGGCTTGGGGGGGAGGGGATTCTTGCATCATGAACATCTATGCCTTTGGCCAAGGGGTGTCTATGCCTCGTGTGCATGCAATTGGGGGAGCTAAACCCCTTGCTACCACCCTTTAAAATTTTGTTTCTTTATAACTTTTAGTGTGGTGTTAAAACAATTAGCTTGCTTTGGGGACAAGGGAAGACTTAGCCCAAAGGAGGGCCCAACAACTCGATGCCCTCAGTCATGTTTAAGTTTTTTTATTAAAATAATTAGGTGGAGGGATCAAAGCCTTTGCCCCCCAACTATCTGCAGATGGTTGGGGGTAGGGGGGAGGCTAAACCCCCTTACCATTGCCATTGAAAAATTTATTTTTGTATAACTTTAGGTTGGGGATTCCCCGGCCTATGCAAATCTTGAATAAAATAATCTACATCCCATACCTCAACTTCCCCTATATTAATTTTGAAGAGCTTCAAAAATCTCGAATATAATAAACTACATCCCATACCTCAACACCTTCTAAGATCGATATGACTGCAAATACCTCTACACAAGAAATGCCATGTGTACGGCCGTTATCATTCGTTAAGTCCAGATTTGACTAAACAAGTTTAAAGACTTAGCAAGTCAAGACTTGACTCAAAAAAGATTAAAGCATAGGGAAAAGAAAAGATTGAAGCTTTTGAAAAGCTTAATGAAGAGGAGAAGACAACGAATTGAATGCACCCCCCTTTTACATCAAGAAATCGATGTTATTCATCCTCTCCCCCCTTTTGGAAATTGAAAGATCAAAGAAAGCTTGAGATCTCCCTTCCTAGTCTCAACAAAAAACTCCAACAATCTACCCCTTTTCTCAGTTTGACAAGAGTCATAGATTGAAGGAAGATCACCCAAAAGCTAGGCAAATCAATCGTGGCATCTCTAGTAGCCTCTCTAGATCTCAAAGAACAAATTGCTAGTATCAAATCACATCTTGAAAGCTTCCAGATAGCTTGATTGGCAAGATACCTTCCATAAATAACTCCTCCTCTTGACCACGACTCATGAAGACCCCCCTCCCTTCAATTAATTTATAAATATAGGGCATGAGAAGCCATAGAGGACATTAGCTTGAATCAAGGGAAGAGACTCTTCTTGAATAGAGAGAGAGAGAGAGAGAGAGAGAGAGAGAGAGAGAGAGAGAGAGAGAGAGAGAGAAAGAGAGAGAGAGGTAAGGGGAGAGCGAGAGAGATAATTCTTATTGCAAAGACAATGGGGATGCTCTACCACATTTCTAAGTCGACTCTCATCTCTTATATCTTCATTCCCTTGTAGAATTGAGACTCTTCTCGATTTCTTCTCAATTCCTATTCTCACCATTTCTATCAATAAAATTAAGATGACCTATAGCTCTATTATTGAAGTCTTCTATACAATTCCTTGATTGAAGAACATTGGCAAGTATCAAAACTACGAAGAAGTTGTAAATACCAATAATAACCAAGTGCTTGTGGTTAATCCCCAGGTGCTATATTTGGCTATTATTTTAAATATCAAAAACAGAAAATAGATCATCATTTCATGAACTAGTAAAGAAAAATTGCATCCATAATAGTAGTAAGAGTAGGATCTTACATATAATCTCATGCATAGAAAGTTTACTGAAGATAATTATTTTACCTTGATAATTGTAAATTCAAAAAGGATTAATTTGGATTACCCGAGATTTATTAAGAATAGGATGCATGGAATTACTGCACTACCTGAAAAGAATTTATGATTTTATTTCATCAAACATGAATTACTAAGAACTAGATTTAGGGACTATGATTTTTACAATAATAAATATTTAAGTAGTTAAAATTTTGAATCCAATTTATACTAAATAGATGGAACCTCTGATTGATGAATATGAATGCTAAATGAAGGACAACAAGTCACAAACTAAACGGAGGAGGTCACAAAGGTTATGCCAACTAACCAAGTGATGGTTGTAGGTTGCTCCGCAATGCCACAACTACAAAAAATATAGATTACCTAATCTTTCCCTAAAATATAGACTTTTGGATATGCATTCCCAAAACCTTAATCATTATTTAATGGATGTATCATAGTGCCATGCCTAAATTGTAATAGGGAATCCTCTTCCAAGATTAATATAAGCCTTTGAGCTACTTGAATAATGTATTCCCTTCCTATTGACGTTGTCGCAGCGCGTAGGGTTGAAGGTCACCACAAGGGTTTGGCAAGAGAAGAATGTATGGGGGTTTAAGAGCTTTTACTCCGGAGATGGTAGAGATAAGAGAAGGGTTGAAGGTTTCAAGCCAAGTTCTTGAAGATAAGAGACAGCAAGGCGAAGGTAGATTTAGGGAGAGGAGTAGACGGAAGAGAAGGGGCTCAAAGAGATTGAAGATATAGAATAATACTCCCAAAAATAATTAGAAAATATAGAAGAATACTAATAGAGATGAAGCCTATTAGTTTCTTTCAGCATTATGAGAAAATATAACTCTAATAAACAAAAATGTGTACAAAATAATACAAAACACTTCTTCAAGCAAAAAACGACAAACAACCTGAGTGGATTTGGTTGTTAACGCTTTTCCCTCAAGTTGATTGATTAGATCCTCTCTTGCAAGCACTGAATATTACATATTCCATATTCCTGTAGGCATGGTTACAAGAACAATAACCCATCTATAATGTATAGACAAAGGATAAGTCGGTTGTAACCCATCTCAATGCTTGACCATAGAATACATCTGACACACATAACATGTTTCAACAAAATGTGCTATGTCTCGATACATGTTTTGCCACCAATATTTTTCTTTGACTTTAATAAAGGTTCCCCATATGTCTCTATGTCCTTCCCACAAGCTTTCATGAAATTCCTTCATTATCTATTGTTGCAAACTTTTGTTACCTACAACTCGGATAGGTGCTCCTTTCTTCTTCTTTGCATGCTTCCATAGATGTCATTCTTTAAGAAAAAAAACATAAGCTTTCCGTTTGATATGCTTGAACTCCTCATAAGTCCAAATCTCCTTATTCTTCATTGTGCTCAAATATTGGCCCAATCTTCATAATCTTCTTCAAGGAAACGAACTAGAACTTGAGCAATGCAATGAGCATGTTGGCTTCTAGTTGACCACCCTATTGTTTTTAGTTTTGGACCAGTATATGCTGTAACTGAAAATGTATTTTCAGCAGCCATGGAATGAAATTCAGCAAGTATAGATTCTTCAGCTTCATCTTCTTCCATCAACTCTTCTTCATTGTCATATCTTGCATGTCAAGCCAAAGCATCAAAATGACATCCAAAAATGGCTCAAATGCCCTCCAAATAGGCCAATGATGAGTGCTCCATGAGCAATAAAGCATTCAGTTGTAAAACGTGGAGGTCAAAGTCTGAAAATGGGCGCCATATTCAGTGTGTTGAGGCCTGGAGTGCTGTTGCCAATCACGTGGAGTTAGGATGGTTGGGGGGGGCTCAATGATGGCCCAAGGTAGGCACATACCAAGCCATGAAGGCCCAATGCAAAGGGGAGGGAAGATATGAGCTATGGAGCTCAAGAAGAGTGGCTGCCCTTTGTTCCTGCCCTGTTTCAAACTGAGAATACACTCAAATGCCTGCAAATGCTGAAGCAATACCTCAAGGGCAAGGCCCTGATGAAGCTCAAGAAGGCCAGGATGGAGCTCAGGAAGCCAGGGAGAGTCGGGAGCTCGAGAGGTCGGCTATGGCTGCCAGGATGGAGACCCAATGCATGAAGCGAGTCGATGCGAAGGTCGGGAAGCACTGAGTCGAGCTCGAGCAAGAGAATGCCAAGCTCTGATACCAGTTGAAAGGTGAGAAGGATCGAAGCTTGCACGCGAGCTATGGCAGGAGAGCAAGAGCAAGAAAGAGAGAGACAAGAAATGGGAACTCCAACAGTCACAATGTGTGACCGAGCCTTCCTTTATTCAAACTGTCACTAAAAGAATAAAGAATAAAGTGACGTGACGGGTGCCCGCCACCTGCAATGTGCAGTGGCGGGTACTGTCAGTGTAGTAATACACGGGGCGGCACGGCGGAGGTGCCTTTACCCCCAACAGTTTTTGTCGAAAGGTTGAATCCACCGAGAATCAGAGGTAGAAGGAAGTAGAGATAGGAGATGGAAGAGAAGAAAGAGAATAGACAAGAGGTAAACACGACAAAGACAAAGCACAATGAATTGAATCAATATGTATTGAAAGAACTTGGAATCTTTGCACTACTCAGAAGCGATTTCCACGCATTAGATCTCCTGGAGCCTCTTCATAAAACAAAACGTGCATCAAAATTACAGCTCCTTCTCTGCTACTCAAAACCCAAATCTGATGGCTCCGTTGGCTCCGAAAGGGGGTAAAACTACAGGACACCTACTCACAGATCTCCCAGATCAATCCTTCTTCTTTTAGTTTTCAAAGTGCAGTCTTCAACATGTTTACAACGATCGCGACCCGCGCGATTTTATCAATCTGTCTTTTTTTATGAAAATTCCATAATTGGCTGAAAAAGCAACTAGCTTTTTACATGCCATCTTAATCTAGAAGCTTTTCTAACTTTTTTATTTTTTTTAACAATAAATAATATAAAAATAGACTAAAATTATCCAAAAA
Source organism: Lygodium microphyllum (assembly GCF_053477565.2). NCBI lineage: Eukaryota > Viridiplantae > Streptophyta > Polypodiopsida > Schizaeales > Lygodiaceae > Lygodium > Lygodium microphyllum. The sequence continues at coordinate 34,006,607 of NC_141143.1, read as the reverse complement.
TCTAGTATTGTTGGATAATCTATGCAACTTGCACTAATACTAATGACTTAGATCACATTGACTCTCTTGATCAATATGATGATGCATTCCACAGTTTTTCACACCATGTCTGCGTAGTGGCACGAAATCCACCCCCTTTGAACCTGTACATCCTTTGGTATGTGCCAAAATCCTAGTTGTCCCTGGATTCTGAGTCCTCCTCATCCTTTGTAACCATATCCTTTGCTTCTTCATCTTCCATATCTTCCTGGCTATCCCCTGTATCATGGCCACCATTTTCTTCCAATTCTGGCAACTCATAGGCAATAGATTCCCGCCTCTTGAATAATTTGATTCTTTTCCCTGCTACTAGAAGTTTTATTGCTGTCCCATCCAATTCATTTAATGCATAAGTAGCATTATCAAACACATGTCTTACCACATAGGGTCCAAACCATCTTTTGGAAACTTTACGCATGGTACTATATTAGTTATCTAAACTAATATCATAAACCAATACCTAATCCCCATCTTGTATGGTTCTTGGTCTCAATCTATGTCTTTTGTCAAACCATTTTTTGTTCTGTATCCTGGCTACCCTTAAATTTGCAACTGCTACCTCTATGTCTTCTCACTTCCTTTCCAACTGTCTAATGCGCAAGGCCAACAACTCCTCTCGATTCAACTCCTCCTCCCAAGGTAGAACACTCCATGTGACTGTCATCTCTTCTATCGGCATGATAGGTTTTTGACCATACATCAATTTTGCAGGCATATATCCTGTAACAGCACTATGAGTTGTTCTGTCAATCCACAAAGCATAAGGGAGCAATCATGGTCACTCTTTTACCTTCTCTCCACATGCTTTTGCCAATGCCTTTACAATAGGTGGATGACCTCTTTTACTTTTGCCATTTTCTTCAGGGTTATAGGTTGAAGTTAAAGCAAGCTTTATCCCTAACCGTGCAAAAAAATCATGAGCTTCATCTGCATCCAGCTCACCCATATCTGCTGTAATTTTTCCCACACAGCCATACCAACAAAAGATCTCTTCTAAGAGAAAAGTACATACAGCATTTGTTGTCTTAGTACGCAAAGCTCTCCCTTCCACTTGATTAGTTAAGTCTTCATGGGCAAGCAGAAGATACCTCATTTGCCAAAGACCTGTAGGCATTGTGACCAAATCCATCACCCACTTAAAATGAAGAGACAATGGATATGTGGGCTACAATCCATCCCGATATCTCACAGATGAATACATTTGACATGTCATACATGTTTCCACAAAGTGAGCAATATCCTTATACATACCCTACCACCAACACCTTTCTTTGATCTTTGCAAAAGTATCCCAAACACATCTATGACTAGCCCACAAGCTTTCATGAAATTCTTGCATAACATTTACTTGTGAAGCTCTATCACCCAAAACTGGCAATGGCATACCCTGTTTCTTTTTAGCATGTTTTCATAAGTGTCCATCTTTTAAGAAAAACCCATACGCTTTTCTCTTGATTTTCTTAAACTCCTCATCTGACCATTCATCTCTCTTTGTTAATGTACTGAGGTATTGACCAATTCTCAACCACTCTCCTGTATATTTGTCTTCCAAAAACACTTTCACACAAGATGCAAAACATCTAAAGTGTCTTCTCTTTGTTGTCCAAGCTTCTGTTAATGCTGTAGCAACACCTTGCATTGCTAAATTCATTATTGCAACATCATTTTCAGCCGCGAGAAAGTCATCATCTTCCTCCTCATCCATCATCCCATCTTCATTCTCATAGCATGCCTGAGATAACATGTCTGCCACCACTGGGTTATCTCTTCATGCAATATGCTGAAATTCAGGGTTCAAAGATTTGATGTATGCAATCCACCAAAGCATAGCAATGTCAGGGGTAGCACAACTAGTAATCATACCCACTACTAGCAAACAATCGGTCTCAATGACTACATGAGCACCCATAAAATACTCCTTATCACATTTAAGGGTTGTCACAATTCCCCATTGACATGTGGATATCTTCTTTGTCATTCAGTCAATACTTTAGCACCAAAGTGAATTGCATATCTTTGCCCTTCCTCATCATCTTTCCCAATTGCCCATCCAATCCAGATTGGGCTTGTATCAACAGTAATAATGATAGGCTTTCCATGTGAATAGTCAACCTTTCTCAATGTAGGAACATATTTTAAGAGTTGCTTCAATTTCTTCATTGCTTTCTGATGCTTCCTTTCCCAACAAAATCTCTGACCTTTCCTCAAAAGCTGATAAAGAGCATCGGCTATATGTGCAAAGTGAGGAATCCATATCAAATAGAACGCACATGCACCCAAGAATCTACGCACCTCTGATACATTCATGCATACATCTTGCATTCTATCAATCCCATCTATTTTTGTTGGTGATGGTATTCGTCCATAAGGCCCACACATATGCCCAACAGTCAAAACCTCTTCAACTCCAAAGACAAAATTTTGTCCAGAAAGAGTTAAATGCACCTCCTCTAGACACGTCAAAATCCTCTCACAATCCACAATATGGTCTACAACAAACTGTCTGCATCCATGAGCATCCATCTCTTTATTCTTTTCATCCACTGCACACCCTTTGATTGGAACATCATCCAAGAAGGGCATTGTCAATTGTGGTATAAAATCCATGAGGACCCTATTCATAGCATTTATCATGTGTGCCAATGAGCTTGTTGCACCCTGTGGGAGAGTACACATCTGTACTAACCCCAAAGGAGTCTTCGTGGTTGTGATATCCATGCTTTCAATTGCAAGCTGAAACTGATCATAACCCGAGTAAAGATCACCCAAAGAATAGATCACTCTGCCTGCAAAAGCCTCTGCAAATTCGTCAACCATAGGACCTACACCCACATTTCTTATGGTCACTTTATTGACCAATTGCATGTCTTGAATAAATCTCAAAGCCCCGTTCTTTTTGGGTACAGTAAGCCAACGATTTGAGTACGGGGCTGAAGAATGTAAAATATTACACGGCGCAGCGAACAGAATCTGAGAAAGAGATAGAGAGTACACAACAGATAAGAGGAGAATCAGTAAATTCTTTAACTCCAAACAACTGATACAAAGATGGCTCTGTCCACCCGTGCGCTTCCACTGTGTGAAGCTTAGATGGCGATCTAGACAGAAGATAGGTGAAGAGCTTAAGGCTAGTTGGAACAACAACTCTGACTGGGTGAAAGATGAGTGAGAGATGGCTGCGAAGGGATTTAGCTTTTATAGCCCGCGAAGGTCGTTAGGTCGGCCTGTTGCCGACCTACCATGTGAGCCTCCACTAGTCGACCAGGGAATATTCCAAGGAATATTCTCTTTACCATCGGGCCGGGGCGCAACTCGATGTAATGCGCCTCGAGTTGCTACCAGCTTAACCACTCCATCTAACCCAAAGATTAGACCCACAACAGTCACCTTTTTGCCATCCGGTCACATAGACCTCATTTGATATACAAGTCAGGACTCAACCAATGTCCGGGCTCACATTTGGCTTCTCCTCATAATGGGGGCCTTACAACTTTGAGCACCATGGATCATTGGTAGCACCTAATGAGGGTGGAGCATTGATCATATCTAACACCCCCCCTCAATGTCCACCCATAGGTGAACTATCTCCTCGGCCCAATGCCGAGTCTCTGAAGATGAACTTGAAGCAAATCCTTCGTAAGTTCTTTGGTAAAGATATCTGCTCCATTCTCCTCTATTGGACAGTAGTTCCACTATCCCATCCTCCATCAAATCACGCACATAGTGATACTGGATCTCTATATGTTTGGTGCGTGCATGAAACACTGGATTTTTGGCAATGGCGATGCAACTCTGATTGTCACATCTCAGCACAGTTGGTTCTTCATCCTACACTCCCATATGCCATAGAATCCTTCTCAACCATACGGCTTCACATGCAGCAAAACAAGCTGCCTTGTACTCTGCTTCGGTAGAAGACAATGCCACTGTTGGTTACTTCTTACTAATCCAAGAGAAAATTCCTGAACCCAAAGAGAAACAATAACCAGAAACTGACTTCCTGGAATCAATGTCTCCGGCCCAATCTGAGTCACAGTTCCCCACAAGAGAAGTTCCGAAACTGTATGTGATACCATAGTCAAGAGTTTCCTTCAAGTATCTAAGCACCCGCATCCCAACCTTCCAATGACTCTCATGAGGTTTGTTTGAGAACCTGCTCAAAACACCAACAGCAAAACTGATATCTGGTCTGGTGTTACACAAGTAGATCAAACTGCCGACCAACCTCCTATACCTCCCAATGTCTGCTAGTGCTAATGTATCCTCGACTGATAACTTTGCATTCACCTCCATAGGTGTAGCTATCTCCTTGCACTCGGTCATGCCAAATGCCTTCAAGATCTCCCATGCATACTTCTTCTGAGAGATGAATATCTTTCATGGCTCCTACCAGACTTCAATCCCCAAACAATAGTGCAGCAAGCCCAAGTCTGTCATTTCAAACTCAGAACTCAAAGCCTTTCGAGTTTGGTTGATCATATCTTCATAGTCACCTGTAATAAGAAGGTCGTCCACATATAGGACAATCACTACAGACTTTTTACCATCCCTGTAAACATACAAGTTAGCATCTAAGGCACATCTTTTGAAGTTTAGGTTTAAAAAGAACTTATCTATCCGCTGGTACCATGCTCTGGGGGCTTATTTCAGCCCATATAATGCCTTCTTTAGCTTACACACTTTTTTCTCAAAATGGGGGGCCTCAAACCTTGGTGGCTGAGCTACGTACACCTCCTCCTTGAGGTCACCATTTAAGAACGCTGACTTAACATCCATTTGGTACACTGGCCACTTCTTGTGGGCAGCCACTGCAAGTACCGTGCGAATAGTGGTCATTCTGGCAGTTGGGGCAAATGACTCTTGAAAATCAAACCCTTCAACTTGTGAAAATCCTTGGGCAACCACTCTAGCTTTGTACTTTTCTAAGGTACCATCAGCCTTGTACTTTACCTTCCAGATCCACTTGGTGCCAATAACCTTCCGCTTTGCTGGTCGATCCACTAGCTCCCAAGTGTCATTCTTCATTATGTTGTCATACTCCGCCTGCATAGCAGCCTTCCATGATGGATCTGCCAGTGCTTCTTCTAAGTCAGTTGGCTCATTTACTTCTCTCATAATCTCAATCATCAAGGCCATATTGACTATGTGAGCAGAAGCCCTCCTTTGCTCCTCTATTCTCTGAGACCTCCTTGGTCCGTCTGCCTTCTCCTCAACAGATGCAGGCATAGGATTATTGTGGTCGTAGAGTTGCTTCACCCAGCACGGCAATGGCTTTTCCGGTGGGGTGATGTCAGGTTGGTGAACTTTTTCCTCGCTTGATGATAAAGTGAAAGAACTTGCCTTCTCCTCCTCCACTATATGTGGCTCCTCCTTGAACACCACATCACGACTCGCAATGATCTTCTTTGCCTCTTGGTCATATAACTTGTAAGCCTTCTACTCATCACTATAACCCAAGAATATACATTTTCTGCTTTTTGGTTGTAACTTGTTTCTCTTCTCATATGGAACATGTGCATAACATTCACATCCAAAAATTCTGAAATGTGAGACATATTGTTTTTTTACCAGTGTAAGCCTCATGAGGTGTTTTTCCCTTGAGAGCCTTTGTATAGCTCCAATTTAGAATGTAGACTGCAGTATTAACAGCTTCAGCCCAAAAATGGTTAGGCAATCCCTTGCCCTTTAGCATGCATCTTGCCATCTCCACAATGGTGCGATTCCTGTGTTCCACAACACCATTCTGCTGAGGTGTGTGAGGCATTGTCAATTGACGCTTGATCCCTTTGCTCTTGCAAAAGCCTTCAAACTCCTTTGAGTTGAACTCACCACCACCATCTGTTCTAACTTTCTTCACACTTTTCCATGTTTCATTCTCAACAAGTATTAGCAATTCTTTAAACTTACCAAAAGCTTGAGCCTTATCACAAAGGAAGTACACCCACATCTTCCTACTGTAGTCGTCGACAATCAACATAAAATAAGAAGATCCCCCCAAGGCCTGTGTAGGCATCTTACCACACAAGTCAGCATGCACCAACTCTAGAGGAGCCTGTGCTCTATTCTTGCTTTCTTGTGGAAATGCCTTTCTCTGTTGCTTGCCCATCATACAAGCTTCACATGGTTCCTTCAATTCAGTTATTGTAGGTAGGTGAGCAACCATACCTTGCTTTTGCATCTCCTTCAACACTGCAAATCCGATGTGTCCAAACCTTTCATGCCAAAGCTTACTTATGCCCACTCCAGCGGTGGCTGTAAGAGCACTTAGCTCATACAAGTTGTTCCTTCTTTCTCCTTTGCCAACAATTGTGCCAGCACTATCAAGAATTTCTGCACCTGTCTTCTTGAACCTCACTTCATGACCAAGATCAGTTATGGCACAACTGATAATAGATTTCTCCTGATTTCAAGAACATACAACACATTTGAAAGCTTTTTTACTTCACCATTTGCAGCAACAAAAGAAATAGTACATGTGCCCACAGCAGGGCATTTAGCATCATTTCCAACCGTCACAGTGATGGATTCTTGTAGAGGCTGCATAGAACTGTATAGACCTTTCTTGTTGGTCATGTGACGGGAGGCCCCACTATCCAACACCCATGAGTCAGTGGTGGTAGATTCTTCTTGCGCTGAGGAGCACACTTCCTCAATGATCACCATGAATAATTCTAGCTCTGCTTCAGCCGTATTGGCTGTCTCTTTTCCTTTACTTTTAAGGGTACCATTCTTTTCATCTGCCTTCTTGACACGACAATCTGCAATTGCATGTCCTTTCTTCTTGTAGTAGAAGCACTCTCCTCGAAACTTCTTCTTTCCGCCCTTCTTCTTTTTGTAACCATCATTTTTGGTGAAGGAACCACCTTTGCCTTTTGCATTGGCAGAGAATGCAGCATCTCCATTGTTGCTTCCTTCTCGGGCTTTCAGCCTCAACTCCTCCTCCACTAATAATGCACAAAGCTCCTCAAAAGTCAAAGCTTGAGGTCTCACTTGAGTATTAAGGGCAGTTACTAGTCCATCAAACTTTTGTGGACAAATCCGAAGACATCTCCGAGCTAGCTCTTCGCTACTCTTTTGTATCCCAGCGCCAGCCATCTGGTCGCGCAGATTCTTAATCCGAGTGATGAATGCTTCAACCGTCTCTCCTTCAGCAAACTTCTCCGCTGCTAGTTGATTCTCCAAGTTTTGAATCCTTGTTTGGTTTCGTGTTTTATACTGACTCCTTAGTACATTCCAATCCTCTGACGCTTTGGTTGTATGCTGAATCAAAGTCAGAATACTGTCAAAACAGCTTGTAACTAAGGCACACAATGCATCTGCATTCCTTCGTTTCCAAGCTCGTAGAAGATCTGCATTCGAAGGAATCATCACACAAGGATTTGATGGGTCGGGGGTAGGCTGTGGTTATGCGTCCGTCCCCAACACAGTCTCCAAAAGCTCATAAGAATCAAGGATAGTTGTAATTTTGAACTTCCACAAGGTGTAGTTTGTACCATCTAACTTGCCTTCGCTGAAGGTTGGTGGACGAATCCTCAGTGTTTGAATAGCCGGTACAGCAACACCACCTCCTGCACCATTTCCTGATGCGCCAGAACCGCTTCCGAAAGTCAACATAGTTTCTCTTTGCTGTTGTTGAAGCCTTTGCCTCTTGCACACTCTCTGATCTTTAGAGCTCCCTAGGCTCTGATAACATGTAAAATATTACACGGCGCAGCGAACAGAATCTGAGAAAGAGATAGAGAGTACACAACATATAAGAGGAGAATCGGTAAATTCTTTAACTCTAAACAACTAATACAAAGATGGCTTTGTCCACCCGTGCGCTTCCACTGTGTGAAGCTTAGATGACGATCTAGACAGAAGATAGGTGAAGAGCTTAAGGCTAGCTGGAACAACAACTCTGACTGGGTGAAAGATGAGTGAGAGATGGTTGCGAAGGGGTTTAGCTTTTATAGCCCGCGAAGGTCGTTAGGTCGGCCTGTTGACCGACCTACCATATGAGCCTCCACTAGTCGGCCAGGGAATATTTCCTTTACCATCGGGCCCGGGTGCAAATCGATCCCCTGCCAGGGGGGCCAGCGGCTCCCCTGGGACCTCCCAGCTAGGGGCCGCTTCCGCGGCCCCCGGACCCCACAATAGGGGCCCCTTTTAACTCCCTTACACCGCAACTCGATGCAATGCGCCTCGAGTTGCTACCAGCTTAACCACTCCGTCTAACCCAAAGATTAGACCCACAACAGTCACCTTTTTGCCATCCGGTCACATAGACCTCATCTGATATACAAGTCAGGACTCAACCAATGTCCGGGCTCACATTTGGCTTCTCCTCATAATGGGGGCCTTACAACTTTGAGCACCATGGATCATTGGTAGCACCTAATGAGGGTGGGGCATTGATCATATCTCTAAGATCTTCATGGGAATCTTTTCATTTAGCAAATACATCATCTTTGGCAAGTACGTTTTAGGCACTAGAATAGGCCTCAAGTTCCATTGTACATGTGGCACAATAAATATGACCATAGGAGAGACAACATTTGGATCCACACAACCTATTTCACTTGGCTAAAATGCAAATGACTTTCCATGCCTAGCCAACATCTGCATAAAACAGTCTCTCTCAGCAGGCAAAAGAAACCCTTCTGCACCAACCTTCAATTCCTGTAATGTTTCAGATGTAAACGTATGACCTCTATCTTTAGGATCTCGTAAGCTTGGCTGCCTTGATACTTTTTCATACAAACCCTCACTCTCTGGTGGAAGTGGCAAAGCAATTGGTTTCACCTTTTTGTCAACTGTCTTATACTTTGCCTCCAGAAGTGCTTCAACCCATTGTAATCCTTCCTACTAAGCAAACAATGCTATAACATCATACATGTCCAAAGAACATACTGACAACACTCTGTTTTCAGCCTCATTTTTTGCATGTATAGTTGCTGAAATTTTAGCCATAGTGTCATTAGTATTCAATCCATAAAAGATGCCTGAAATGCTTTCATTTTTAGCTAACAGTCCCAATGCTTTCAGTTTCTTAGTAGCCTATTTCATAGATATACGTTCAGCCTTCCACATAGCTTCCATAGGCTTAAACCAACATGAACTATTTGTTGTAAAAACTGAGAATAACCAATAGTAAATACATGTTTCATTCCATCAAGAGGCGAGTGCATCCTCTAAAGAACACTACTGTAGCCCCGCATTACAACAGTGCTTAATGAAAATCCAGGTCTTTGAATTCCCTTGCGAGCAAAGGAGACTCTTGAAGTGTATCCCGATTTCTAGGATAATTAACACAAATAGTAAAAAATTGGACTGCTTTCCTCCCATCCTTGCTTCTAACTCTTGCATAAGCAGAACCATCATTAAGCACCTTTGTTTCCATATGCACTCCTGTAATATAGGGCTATCCTAAAATCACTACATATGAGGAATTATCTTGCATAAAGAAGTGTTGCTCTTCTTGTACATCACCAATTGTCACTTTTACATTAGGACATGTAGCATAAAGCTCTCTCGAAGAATTATTTGCAGCCCTCATACGCCAACCATGATCAATATTTACAGGCCATGCACCATTTTCATACAATCCACGCTCAATGACATTTATCTTAGACCCATGGTCAAGTAAAGCAACACACGGAGTTTCATGTTCCCCTATTTTCACTACCGTTTCAGTGGTAGCCCTAGCCCAATGATTTCTTGTGTAGTGACTTTGAGGAATAAACCCTAGAGTCTCTTCCCCATATTGTTGCATTTGCCTTACTCCACATGCATATTGCTACAAGACAATGCATTTTTAGCCACTTTCTTCTCTTTTCCACATGCTTTTCACTAATTAGTAGCATCCTGCATAGACAATCCAGTACTTACTTCATGCTCATATTCAGCCCGAATACCCAACAAGCCAGTTTCCTCTTCAAATTGCAGCAATGCACTAGTGGTATAACCAAGAAACTAACGCTTCCTCTTAATTATGTCAATGATATCATCATGAAAATCTCGCTTGGCAATGCCAAGCACCTCTCCTAAGGTGAATTCCACCCGATTGTTTAAGATCCGTTCTTCAAGAACCTTCTTAAGATCTGTGGCTGTCTCAATGTTAGATTGCAACTTATATCCTGGCTGCTTGCCCTTCTTTTTGCCCTCTTGTTTGTTATCATTTTTTTGCTCTTGACTGACCTCTTCCATAACATACTCGAGAGGTGGCTGATTTGCAGCTTTAGGCTACTCCACACTTCTTCTTGTCATTCTTTTAGATGTTCATGCAATATCTTCATCTCTATTTCGTTTTTCATCCACAAGCACACATCCGTGTTTTGTACATGTGCTAAATATGCATACATTGAATATGCATCTACCGGTGATTCCCAACCAGTTATGTTGCGAATGTCTTGCCCTGCATGAGACATTTCACTATTAGTGACCTTTATCTTTTTAGCTGCATATAAAGCATGTGTCCATATTTTAGCCTTTAGACCAACCATCACTTGGCCATGCATTGTATCCAACTGTAGACCAAAAGTAGAAGCATGTACCGTCGCATAAGCATTTCGAAACTGTCAAGTCTTCCAACAACTTCTGCATACCTCCCTTTCTGAAATTCAAAGCAAGAGGCAATCCCGTTTCTTGTGCATGGATCTTGTCATCTTTCCAAATGATGAGATGTTGTGCCAAGGCCTCCTGATAGGCAGCACAATCATTTCTCTCATGCTGCAAACTGTCACACCACATACATCTTTTTCTTGGCTTAGGGGCTGCTGTCCATTCCCTTTCCTCTTGTCCTTTTTCATCCAATTTTGCAACCTTCAATTGAAGATCCCGCATGCCTTTGACCAATTCATCTAAGACATATTCCCTAACAGAGGGAACAATAGCAGGTATAGCCATAGGGTTAGCCACAAAAGTAGGTGGCTTACTGGATACATCAACTCTCTTGCCCGTAACAGTGGGCAAGCTAGAGACGTTCAATCTTTCTCTTCTTCTATGCTTCTTCACAAGTGCAGTAACAACTTCCTTGACATGTCTCCACTCCGTTTTCAAACCTGTCTTTGTAGTTTGATCCTCCAACAAATCATTAAGCTTCTCTTGAAGCTCAGGATCAGCTGCCTGTAGAAACAATTCAATTTTCTGACTTGCAAGGCTTACTATTCTGCAAGATCCAACTGCTCAAATTGACTTTCAAATTCTCTTAACAATTCTGTAGCCACAAGACCCTTATTGGGTTGTAAAACCCACACCTAAAAAGTATTGCGCGTAATCAAACTGGTGTCCTCGATGTAAAATTCTTCTCTGAGTGTCTTCTTGAAGGCTACCCAGTCAGCATCCTGCAACTATAATTCAGTAATCCATTCTTTCAATTCATGAACAGTTTTGTTAGATCAATAGAGTCTTTGTTCTTAGCTAGACTAACGGATTGATAGTTTACATTCCATTCTTGGCTTGGAAGTAGCAACAACAATTTCAATGGATTTGGCAGTGCATAGCACCACATGGATCAAAGCCATGTAGTTGGTATACACATTTTTATCACTATGCTCTTGACTTCCTTGTGACCATGCAAGTTTTTCCTAAATGATAGGGGAGTGTCCAAAATCTCTACCAAGTTTTGGACTAGTGGGGGTTGGAGGTTGCTTTGCACCCATCTACTCATGTGTACTCATGGACATTTCCTAAGTAGGTCCTTCATTATGTTCTTGCACTTCTACAAGTCTTTCTTCTACTTTTGCCTTGGGCTCTACTAGTATCTTTTGGTTGTGACCTTAGCTCATTGTTATGGTTTCTTGATTAGGGCTTAGAAGTCGTATTTTCTTTTCTCCACTAGATCCAGTTGTTGTCATTTCTCCTTCTTCTTGCTCTTTTATTCTCTTTTGTGTATTTTCTATGTATTTTTCATTGATCCATTTTTAGTTGGATTTCTAGGCAACCTTCCACTCCCTATCTTGCTCTATTCTCAAGCTTTTGAATCTTTAGAGGCTAAACAAGAACACTCGTGCACATGTGTCAATGCCAATTTCATGATTGTCTCACTGGGAATTGATCTTAATATAGTTTCCCTACCTTTTCTTTCAAAAAGAGTGTACCTCATAATTGATGTCACACTTAGTCAGTGCACTTTAAAGTTCATCCATGAAAGATTTCCTTCCCAACATCATCATAGTAGTTTGGGAGCACATTAAAATTTATTAGCATGCTTTTAGTTTTTATTATCATGAGAATCTTGCATTTCCCTAGTAAGGAGTATGATGCACCTCCATATGTTTCAATAGCCATATTGTCAGTACAAGTTCAAGCAATTGCAAAGTCATTGCAAAAGATGAATGGCACCAATATATTGTTATTTGCTCCTTCGGTCCTTGATAAGCTCACAATCAACGTACTCTCCCAAAGGATGTATTTATCTTAGCATATAATGCAAGGTGCTCATGCAAGCATAACTAGGAGATGGGTCCAACTCCAAGTGATCTCAAAGTGCTATCTCACACTTGACGGCCCAATTAGTGTGAGGTTTTATTGTGTAGTGTGAATCTTAGGATAAAAGGTCATCCAAGAAAGCTTAGGATGCCCTACACTTGATATACCTTGAGGTTGTGTTGTGGGGTAAAGAACTAGGAGGTTAGAAGTAGAGCTAGTTGATCGGGGCTATCAAATACACCTAAGTTGAGGGCCCTCAATCGTAGATATGCAATGCACTTATCTAAATTGGAGCCCTTTATCTTTTGTTTTGTGTTGTCTTACTCCTAAAGAAGTGTCTATATTGAGCAAACAAGGCATCCCTTTGCTAAGAGAATAATATTTTACCCCTTAGGTGCTGAATCCCCATACCAAGAGGGGATGTTTTTACCACTACGGAAGCATGGACAGGCTTTGATGGCGAGAGGTCTCCCAGTAGGGATCGTATTAAGTAGGAGGTGGATAGGGTGCCATGGGGGACTTTGACTTGTAAATACTTTATGCACCTATGAACTACTCGTCCCCTGTATGGCTCAAGTTCTACTTGGGACACCAAAAAATGCGTAGCTATAGGTGGAATTGATCTTGGTGACGTTGTCGTGCCACTATGCGGACACGGTGTGAAAAACTCTAGAATGCATCATCATCCGACTTCTTATTGATCAAGAGAGTCAATGCGATCTGAGTCATTAGTATTAGTGTGAGTTGCATGGATTATCCAAAAATACTAGATTTTTGGATAATTTTAGCATATTTTTTATATTATTTATTGTAAAAAATTTCGAACAAGTTAGAAAATCTTCTAGATGAGGATGGCATGCAAAAATCTAGTTGCTTTTTCAGCCAATTATGGGATTTTCATAAAAAGGGCAAAATGACAAAATCGCATGCATCGCAATCGCTGTAAACATGCTGAAAACTACACTTTGAATTGGAAGAAGAAGGAGTGATCTGGGAGATCCGTGAGGAGGTGTCCTGAGGTTTTACCCCCCCTTTTGGAGCCAACGGAACCATCAGATTTGGGTTCCAGGCAGTAGAGAAGGAGCTGTAATTTTGATGCACGTTTTGTTCTACGAAGAGGCTCCAGGAGATCTAATGCCTGGAGATTGCTTCTGAGTAGTGCAAAGATTTGCGTTGTCTTTGTCGTGTTTACCTCTTGTCTATTCTCTTTCTTCTCTTCCATCTCCTATCTCTACTTCCTTCTACCTCTCATTCTTGGTGGATTTGACATTTCTAGAAAAACCCCTTGTGAACTCGACGTGAAAGGTCGTCAGAAGAGGAAAGACAAGATGGGAGAACCTTTGAATACAATCTCCATTGATGTTTTGCAAAAGTTGGTGCAAAATATGAATATGCTTATGCAGGTATAACAACAACAACAGGTGATGCAAGCTTCTGCTCAAACAGAAAGTGTTGTGATGAATGCTTTGCAAGCAATTGAGCGTGAGGTGAAGTTATTCAATGGCATGAATGTATTTGCATATATACATATCT